>NW_027411755.1:57400234-58802111 GCF_047663935.1 Musca autumnalis
ATACCAAACCTTTCAAATTTACTTGAGTTTTTAACAGTTTGATATTTCCAAACCTGAGCAGGGGGAATATTAAAAATAATTTAATTGTTCGTGAATTCCAGCCCTGAGAATCATTCTTAGAATCTTCATATGTTCTAGAAAGTTGTTTATTGAAATTTTAGGTAAATTTTTGTGGTTGACGGTATCCTTAATTTTTGGGCGATTCAGTATCTGTGGACCAGAATTGGAGAAAAAAGTGTAAAAATTGAATATTTTCAAAAGTGTTTGGATAATTTAACCTTTTAGAACGGTTCATAGACATTTCGCATGTTCCAGAAAGTTGCTCATTGATGTCTTTGCTACATTATTGCAGTTGGTTGTTTTCTTGAATATTGAACCGTTTAGTATCTGTGGATCAGAACCAGAGAAAACAGGATAAAAATCCTATTTGCTTTGTTACTTTGACCTTTAAGAACCGTCTATACAGAGTTCATATGTTCTAGAAAGATGTTTATTAGGATCTGAGGTACATTTTTGTAGTTGGTTGTTTGCTTCAAATTTGATCGGTTTGATAGCTGCAGACCAAAACCCGAGAAAAAAATTTAAAAGAAATTTGACCTTGGCGATTTTGACAGTGCATATGAAGATTGATGGATTATATGTATTCAAAATTTTTGTTCCTTAAGACAAGATCTACAACTATGCCTCTGAGATAAATTCAAAATTCCCAACGGTTTGGAAGATATAGTCTTGATAAATGGCCCCTTATTACATCAAAGCCTCAAACCTTTGGAGGCCTACAACCGCGAAAGTTGATGAGATAGGGAAAAACGGCGAGACACATGTGTTCTATTTTTTGGTCTTCTATCACGCTGCGGTGTCAGAATATGGTTAATAATTTTCGTGTTGCACAGCTTGAGTCAAAACAGCCAAAAATTTGGGTATCTTTGTGAAATAAATGTCCTTCTGATGTTATTTCCATGCCCAAATGCTCCCAGGCATCAGAATAGTCTAATCCACCATTTAAAATACTGCGATATTTAATTTTTATGCTTTTATTCTGTGGAATATAATGAATATTTTGACACTTTGAGCGATATTTCATAACAACATGGTAGTAAACTAATCGAAGTGTTATGTATTCATTTGCAGAACACTGCTACAATAGTAAAGCTGAATTTTATGGATCACGTTTGGAGCGTATTTCGGGTTCAAACTTAAAGTTATTTCCTTCAAATATCGTATTTGTAATAAAAAAATGTTCTTACTTTCATAAAAAGTCGAAATCCGCAAAATATTCCGAGATAATGGGAGCAAATCATCGAAAATATTGTTCATAGATAAATCTCTTGAATATCCCTATATCCTTGAAATATCGATCGACTGATAACAGTTAAAAATATAAATAAGACATTTTTATTTGTTGAGGTATTAAAATCAATAGAACAATTTTGTCAAAAAACTTATGCCACGCAGTGAAATTTTATTTCCATTGCAAAAGTACAAGTATGAATTTGAATTGTTAAAATTTATTACTAATTTTTAGTACTCTAGTAAAGGATTAGCTAGAATATTTTTTCATGTTTTTGTAGAAAACTAATCTGGTAAAAACCAAACACATCATTTTTTCAAACTTGTCAAAATATTTATGGCAGGCGCTGTAGACGCTATGTTGTTTATATTTCGAAACGAACAATAAAACTTATATTTGTTGAATATATTTTAATATGTTTTTTACATTTTGTACCACACACCAAACAAAACATCATCTTCATCATCATTTCCCTTTTGGTATATTGCATAGAATAAAATAATTGATTCGATTTCCCAGTAAATATACATAAAAATCTCAATATGAGATATGTACGATTCTGGATTTGTCTGTAGCGTACAATACAAAATTACAAAACTTGATTTCATTGTATTCACATCTTAAAACCCTCTTGATGTTTTTTTTTTTTTTTTTTTTTTGTGGGACACAATAGAAGAAATATTTTAGTAATTTTTCTAATAAATATAAAACAACAAACAAACAAAATCACAATATGCAAAGTCGGCATTTCGATTTTACCAAATAGCACGAATTGTATTCAAAACACACACAAATAATAAAAAACCAAAAAAACTTTTGTAATTTTAAGCTTCCTTAGGTTAAAAACAATAAAAACCAATTTCAAAATAAATTGGTTCCGGGAAATAATAGACAAAACAACAAAATCCATGAATGTAGCTTCCTACCTCAGCACACACACACACTACCAGGAAAAAAACAAACGGAAAAGCGAAACAAATTGGTTTGGAATGATGCAGAAAATGTGAAAAACATGTGTCAAATATCAAACCAACATACAAAAATAAAAAAATAAAAAAAAAAACAAAATCTACCTTCAGGTGAAGGAGAGAGGTGGTAAATTTGAGGTAGGCAAATACATCATTAAATTGTTGTGGTGGTAGCAAAAAAGTACAACAACAACATTCATTCAATATTTGCCTCAAAAGACCTTTAGACGACCTTTTTAAGTGGTCCTGATTTTTTCCTTTGCTTTTCACTTAATTCGACTTGTTTTTTTATTTCTTGTTTTAATAAATTTGTTTCCAACACATTAACACTCGTGCGTCCCTCGTCATTTGTCACAGGCACACACCCACACCCCACCCCCGCTCACAATAACATATTTTCATTTTCATCTAAATAGAAAATTTGTTTTTATGTAAATTATAAGAGTATTATTATTGCTTGCCACACACTTTTCACCATCAATACCTCCTATTCCTCCTTTGACTGATTTCTCCATCCATTGACAGCATCAGCAAATTAATATCGAAAAAAAAAAAACAAACAGAAAAAATGTTGAAAATACGTAATAATGTGCAAAGTAAACATTTGAATTTATTTCAATTGAATTCATTCGTATCGAATCTTTTCTTGTTTTTTTTTACTTTGTTGTTTGTTTGCTTGTTTATTTTTTCCTTCATATTAAACAAAAGCTTCAGGTCTGCTGCATACAGACTTAATATGAAAAACAAACGCTTGTAAATGTTACTTAATGCCTCAAACATGAAAATATGTTTTGATTGACTGATTTGTTTTACTTAACAATTAAATTTTCTAATACGACGCCATTCATTTGCTAATAGATTTGTATCGAAACAAACTAAACAAATTAGAACGGTGTTAGGTTCAGTCGGGTTGCCTTTTTATACCCTCCACCATGAACTGTATATGAATAGGCACAATAAGTGTCCTTTCCTTTATGAAAGTACTAAGCCTGAAGGAGCAGAATGTCTTAATTAATAATACACCCTTTAAATGAGCCCATATCGGGCGTCATCATTGTTCTTTCCAAAACATTGACCATTATTTACAATTTTACGAATTGAGCTTTATTATCTTCAGGAAACACACAATATAAAACAAGTAAAAAAGAATCAGTCGGCTTTGCCGACAAAGATATACCCTCAGCCTGTGTGGATTGAAATACTTTTTTCCCAAAAAAAACAAGTAAAAAAGCATTAAGTTCGGCCGGGCCGAACTTTTCATACCCTCCACCATAAAATATTCATTCCTGTCCCCAACTTTAAGTGAGTACGTTAAAATGTCAGATAATGTATATAAAATGCTTCATTCGTTGACAATTTTTGGTGGGCTAGAAATTGGGAGGTACTGTTATATAGGGGTTATAATAAAACATGGGCCTATGTTGACAGTTTTTGATGGGAGCCTTTAATGCCAAATAGCTCCTAATTCGGTTAAAAACTAACTAACTAGAATCCTCAAAATAACGAAAATCGGTATATAACGTGGGAACTTCAAATGTCATTAACAGCTAGTTCGGAGGTATCTGGGCTATACGAAAATATGAACTTAAATGAACAAATTACAGAAAGTTCGTCCAAAAAATAAAGCTAAGGTACGGAAAATCGGGAGGTTTGTTTTGTGGCTATACAAAAACATGGACCTACGTTCGGTTAAACATTTTAAGTAAAATCCTCAAAGTACCGAAAATCGGGAATTATCGTTATATTGGGGCTATGTTGAAAATTGTTGAAGCAGATGTGTGGTGACCACTACAACCTTCAAATGTCAAATTACAGTTAGTTCTGTTAAAAATTGTAGCTAAAATTGCCAAATTACTGAAAATTGGGAGGTACCGTTACATGGGAGCAATATCCGAACATGGTCCTATGTTGACAATTTTTGATGGAGAGGTGTTGTGACCACTAAGAACTTCAAATGTCAAATTACTGCTAGTTCGGTTTTATATTGTAGGTAAAATCATCAAATTACTGAAAATCGGGAGGTACCGTTATATGGGGGCTTTCTTGACAATTTTTGGTGGAGAAGTGTGGTGACCACTAAGAAATTCAAATGTCAAATGTTCAAATTACAGATAATTCGGTTAAAACTTGTAGGTAAAATTCACAAAATACCTGAAATCGGGCGGTAACGTTATATGGGGGCTATTCCAAAACATGGACCTATGTCCACTAGTTATAAATGTTTATTGACATTTAAGAACCCTAAATGTCAATTGATAGCTAAATCGGTCTGAAAAATACCGTAAATCGGGGGTACCGTTATATGGGGGCTATACCAAAACGTGGACCTATGTCCACAAGTTTTGTCACAGAAGTTTATTGACATTTAAGAACTTCAAATGTCAAATTATAGCTTCATCGGTCTGAAAATGTAGGTAAAAACGTCAAAATCGCGTAAATCGGGGGGTACCGTTATAAGGGGGCTATATCAAAACGTGGACCTATGTCCACAAGTTTTGTCACAGAAGTTTATTGACATTTAAGAACTTCAAATGTCAAATTATAGCTTCATCGGTCTGAAAACGTCAAAATACCGTATATCGGGGGGTACCGTTATATGGGGGCTATACCAAAACGTGGACCTATGTCCACAACTTTTGTTATATAAGTTTATTGATACTTAAGAACCCTAAATGTCAAATTATAGCTTAATCGGTCTAAAAATGTAGCTAAAAACGTCAAAATACCGCAAATCGGGGGGTACCGTTATATGGGGGCTATACCAAAACGTGGACCTATGTCCACAAGTTTTGTTATATATATTTATTGACACTTAAGAACCCTAAATGTCAAATTATAGCTAAATCGGTCTGAAAATGTAGCTAAAAACGGCAAAATACCGTAAATCGGGGGGTACCATTATATGGGGGCTATACCAAAACGTGGACCGATATAGCCCATCATCGAACTTGACCTGCCTGCAAACAATAGACGCATTTTCCCAATATTTCAGCGTCGTATCTCCATTTTTGTGGATGCTAGAGTGATTACCACAGACGGACGGACGGACGGACGGACGTGCTCAGATCGACTTAGAATTTTACCCTGATCAAGAATATATATACTTTATAGGGTCGCAAATGAGTATTTCAATGCGTTACAAACGGAAAAACAAACTTAATATACCCTCCATACTATGGTGGAGGGTATAAAAACGTATGTATTTGGTGGAGTTTTCAAAATTTTGGTCGTATGCACCGACAAAAGTATGGATATGATTAAAGCTCAAAAAATTTGCGGGGATATTATCACTAGCCTTCGAACTTCATCTAATATTCGAAGAAATATTACAATATCCAAAGTGTGGACGAACGCAGTGTTCGGTTCGACCCATCCAGCCACTACATATGGCGCCTTAGGGGTTTTTTACAACTTTCGGGCTGTTTTCTCAAGAAGTATGGACTTGCCCCTGAAAAAACTTTTACTGCCGTAATTGAGGCAGGAGTGGACCGATTGAGTCCATATTGGAACCTCATCTAAGTCTGATAGAAATTTCACGATGTGTAAAGTATGGACCCAATCGGCCACTCCCATCAAGAGTTATCGTGCGCACAAATTTTCCGAACATTTCCGAACTTTAATGGGGGAGGTACCGGGAGGAGTGGACCGATATAACCCATCTTCGAACTTAAACTAAGTTTGGACAAAATATTACGAACAAATTTTGGACCGAATCGGTTGATCCGTTCGAGAGTTATCATGCGCTCCAGCCAGACAGACAGACGGACGGACATGGCTAAATCAACTCCAAATTGTCTAAAACACATTTCGTCCAAACATACTTGGGGTCTAAAACCATTATTTCGATGAGGCACATTTTGCCCGTATGAAAGGGTATATACACTAGAGTGGGGCGATTTGAACACCATCACGGGCGCTTGGAGTTTCTGATTCTTGGGATTGTACTGAGCAAAAAAGTCAACTAGACCATATCGACGCCTCCAAATAATAGTATGCTAAGTCGACTTAGCATGTTTTCAAGTTCTTTACATTTTTATATTTAACGTCCTTTAACTTAAATTCTGTCAAATTTTGGTAATGATCGGACAATCCGAACAGAAGTTATAAACAAATATTTACTTAGCATAGTACTGAAGGTCAAAGAAATTTCCAAACTTTGAGAGCTTCTCCTGCAAAACTCACTTTTTAGACTTAGCATACTATTATTTGGAGGTGTCGATATGTCTACGGTGAAAATCGAGCCCCCGGATTTTGACTTGAAGTTTTTTTTTCAGGGATTTTCGGATATTTTGGCATATAACAAGGTGCACATTTTTCGGAAAATATCGATAAATGACACTGTGCTACAAAATGGGACTCAAATTCAGTGGGTGGAAAATCCCTTTCGGAGATGAAAGCCCTTGGTGAGTATACTAAGAACCCAAAAGGAAATTTTCAACATAGGTCAAGTTTCCGAGATATCGCGTGATTAATGGTTTAATTTTGGGCCCTTAATTTGCGAGAAAATAGCTTTATATCTCTGTTAAGCGTTATTGTAGCTTCATTTTGAGATTACATGTCTTCAGTCAAATCGAATGGTGAATCTTTTTGTAGAATATTTCATCCCTCTAACTCAATTCCTTCCATGTCCTTTTCGTCCTTTATTTTTTGAACCGTAGTAAAAGTACCACAAGATGAGATTTTACAGCATCCAAATATTCTACAAAAATTTTGTTCAGAAGATTTTAGTTACGGTTCTCATTGATGACCAATCGATATTTCCCCGTTTTCTTGGTCCTTTTCGACATTTACCCGTATTAAATAAATAAATAAATAAATAAATAAATAAATAAATAAATAAATAAATAAATAAATAAATAAATAAATAAATAAATAAATAAATAAATAAATAAATAAATAAATAAATAAATAAATAAATAAATAAATAAATAAATAAATAAATAAATAAATAAATAAATAAATAAATAAATAAATAAATAAATAAATAAATAAATAAATAAATAAATAAATAAATAAATAAATAAATAAATAAATAAATAAATAAATAAATAAATAAATAAATAAATAAATAAATAAATAAATAAATAAATAAATAAATAAATAAATAAATAAATAAATAAATAAATAAATAAATAAATAAATAAATAAATAAATAAATAAATAAATAAATAAATAAATAAATAAATAAATAAATAAATAAATAAATAAATAAATAAATAAATAAATAAATAAATAAATAAATAAATAAATAAATAAATAAATAAATAAATAAATAAATAAATAAATAAATAAATAAATAAATAAATAAATAAATAAATAAATAAATAAATAAATAAATAAATAAATAAATAAATAAATAAATAAATAAATAAATAAATAAATAAATAAATAAATAAATAAATAAATAAATAAATAAATAAATAAATAAATAAATAAATAAATAAATAAATAAATAAATAAATAAATAAATAAATAAATAAATAAATAAATAAATAAATAAATAAATAAATAAATAAATAAATAAATAAATAAATAAATAAATAAATAAATAAATAAATAAATAATAATAATGACGAACACGTTAATAACAAATTTTATTGAAGGATAGATCCGGTTATCTAAACTTTTGAACCGGATATTCTGATATCAAAACCGATTTTAGAACCGGTTTTAAGTAACCGATTAATCGTATATGTATATCATTGGAAAGCTAATAAAATGGTCAATCAAATGACAGCAAGTAGCTGATTACAACTTTCTTGGTTCCGAAGCTAGAACAAAAAGAAAAACCGCTTTCTTAAACCGATTTTGATGTAAAATATCACTGGGTTGACGTGGTTCAAACTTAAGAGTTATGGCGAAATTAATTCATTCTTGATGAACTTTAAGTGCATGATAACAAAACAACATAACACAAATTCATCTCACAATAACTCAGAAGTTTGACCTATGGCATAACTGTCTTTCCAGATTTATAAAATATCTTAATCGACTTTCATCGCCAAAAAGAATTTTTCAACCCAGTGATATTTTACATCAAAATCGGTTTAAGAAAATGTTTTTTTTTTTTGTTCTAGCTTCGGAACCAACAAAGTTGTAATAATGTAATCAGCTACTTGATGTCATTTGATTGACCATTTTATTAGCTTTCCAATGATATACATATACGATTAATCGGTTACTTAAGGTTTTGATATCAGAATATCCGGCTCAAAAAATTAGATATCGAAGTATCCTTCAATAAAATTTGTTGGTTTCTTAGTACACTCACCAAGGGCTTTCATCTCCGAAAGGGATTTTCCACCCACTGAATTTTAGTCCCATTTTGTAGCACAGTGTCATTTATCGATATTTTCCGAAAAATGTGCACCTTCTCGAGGCCATAACTGCCTGAAAGAGCGTTCCAATGCTTTTGCGATGTACGAGAGATTTCTTTATTATTGTCTTGGCTACAATTGTTGTCTTTGTGTTGGATCGAAAATATCAGTGGTTTGGTTGTTATATGCCAAAATATCCGAAAATCCCTGAAAAAAAACTTCAAGTCAAAATCCGGGGGCTCGATTTTCACCGTAGACATATGGTCTAGTTGACTTTTTTGCTCAGTACAATCCCAAGAATCAGAAACTCCAGGCGCCCGATAACACTTTTTTCCTTCCATACAAATCGCCCCGGCCTAATATACACCCTCGTTAGCATAAATGGTGAGGGTATAAAAATTTGTCAAAAAACCCTCCAAATACATAAAATTGGGCAATACCGTCTAAAATTAGACCTGAACATATATGGATAGTTTTTTGCGAGTAAATTTTCTATCCTCTGGGGACACAAAATTCCAATTAACAACCAATTCAATAGAAAAATAAGACTAAAATTTTCAAGAAAATTTAAATGGGGGATACTCTTATATGTGGCTAAAATCGTGGACCTACCTAACGTGGATTTTTTTGCATGGGATGTTTTGTACCTGTAAAAATGAATTTACCTTTAGGGAATACTAAATACAAAATTTCAGTTATTTCGGTTGAATAATGTGGCTAAAACTGTCAAAATAAATATAATCGGGAGTACCGTGCAATGATCGGTACCGATAAATTTCTGGAGTAAAGTTTTGTAACTTCAACGAAAAAGGTTTTTGGCTCCAACGAAGAACAAATTTTAGCTAGCTGTGGAATATTGAAAAATTGTTAGTATTAAAATATAACTTGACCCTTAGCGTGATTATGATTACACTACACACAATTAAATTTGTAGGATCACTGTATATACTAGGATGTAACTACGTAATGTGACCACGGACATTAGCATAATTGGGATCAATGGAAAGGTTATGATTTCGTCTTCTAAATATAATTTAAGGGGGTGGAAGATATCTTCCAGGAATAAAGTTATAGTCAATATCAATATACATACATGCATTTTCGGAAAAACTAATTTATACGAGGGAAACCAAAAAAGTTACCGGCCTAGGCATTACGCATTATTGCCAGCCGTCATTTGATATTTCTTTCTTGGAAAGTTTGACGGTTTTTGGCTTAAACGTATTCAGGACAGTTTATGTGTGTTGTGTTGTTCTAACAGGGACTTGAAAAAATCACTTTGCAAAATAATCGAATTTATTTGTGAACATTTCCGTCCGATTATTTTTTACAATTTTCTTCGTGGATATTCACGAGAAGAGTGCATCAATCAAATTAAATACCAACTTACATTTGATTTTGCATGAACACTTGACGACAAAATTTGGGTTTTTATCGTTGGATCCTGTGGGTGCCACCGTGTTGCAATGGTATGCACACCCGCCTTGCACGCTAAAGGTCGTGGGTTCGATTCCCAGGCCAGGCAACATCAAATTTTCAACGGTGGCAAAATACCCCTCAGTGATGTTGGCGACATTTTCTGAGTATTTCAGCCTTGTAAAACTTCTCTACAAGTGGTGTCTTAGTACACGCCGTTCGGACTAGGCGATAAACTGTAGGTCCCATATCATTGAGCTAATATGAATGGGGGTGCACTCATTAATATGAGAGAAGTCTGCCTTGGCCCATCTGGGATGTTTGTGGAACAATTATATCCCGTGTTAATCGGAGCAAGAAATTTCGAAAAATACGATCGCGGTGCTTCTAAAGCCGTTTATAAGATGGATCCAGGTGTCGAATAATGCAATCGACAGAAAATGCTGTAAAAACGTTGAAAGGCATGTTTTGGAGGTGTGTCAATCGGAGTGGAAAAAGTGCTTCAACAATTGGTTTGAGCGCACGAAAAAGGGATACAAATCAGGCTGCAGTTTACTTTAGAATACAATAAACCTTTTTTTGATGGTAAATATTCGCGTTTTCATTGTTAGACCAGAAACTTTTTAACTCCCCTCGTAATAACCTTTCCACATTGTGGTACTAATAGTTTACTTCTTATAAACTTTATAAAGCACAACTACTTTCTTTACTCCTTACTAAGTAATGATGTGTTCAACGCTCACTGCGGGAAAACAATATTTTGTTACCAAAATTATGAAGTGTTGCTGGTGAACATGTAGGTGTTTAAATAACCCTTACTGTATGAGCTCCGAAAACGTAAAAGCCCCTTAAAATTTGACAATTGACCTAGAGTAAACTCTTTTGCATACATGGGCATGAGCTCTCCACGAAAATCCAGCTTATCTTCTATTAAAATGTTAACATGATGAAGATGTCTCAAACTGGATTAAAGGTATCTAAAAAAATAGACCGAAATAGTCCATCTTGGTATTGGATTTAATTTTAGGAATTAATCTTTTCTATTACTTATCGTGCCAACCAGTCATTTTAGTTGGCCGCCGTAGGATTTTTAGAGCCTAAAAAATTAATCGCTGTAATCAAGGCCCCAAAGAGTACCATCTGTAAGAAATTTCTAAAGTATTCCAGAACAGCACTAAAACTTCACTTAAGCTTCGAACTTGATTTAAGTTTAAAAACTATATTACGATTTGAAAAGCTTGCACCAATGTCTGTCACACCTTTCGCTAGGTATCGTGCCCACCAGCCAGTTTAGTTGGCCACCGTAGGAATTGTTAAAATGTTAAAATGCACTTAAGCGAAATTTGAAGACCTTTGTTTTGAGACATATAGGAGTTTAAAGACAAAATCTTGTAAAAATATCAAGGTTTTCCGATTTAAGTGGAAATTTTGAAATTTCTTTAAGTGGGTCTATTTTTTGAGCGGTGGCTGTAAGACCCCTTACCCAGCAATGTATGGTGTTTTTCAACAACAAAATGATGATGCTGAGATTAGGACCACTAGTGGTTCCTTATGTACAAATTCAGAACTTTCTCTGAAGTGCGGCATATTGGATTTTGATGGGGAAAATCCCCGAAGTATATCTCGGTGTTTTATCAATGCTTGGAACAAATGTTACAACCTTGTGATCATCTAAATTAAATATTTCAAATTTATCCGAGAAAGCCCTTAAACTGCATTAAAGTTTATTATTTTGAAATTTTGTAAGGAAAGTACCAGAAATTAGGTCTTCCAATTAAATTTAATTTCTTAAAAATATTGGGCAATGCAAGTCTCGAGAACTAAACACATAAAAATTAGTATTTTTTCAGATCTAATGTTGCCTGGTACATTTTTGGTTCATATTGCACTCCTCTTGGTGGGGATATTCTTTATCCAATTTTTGTAAAGGATGCTGAATTTCTATAAGCGAATTAATAAGGACCTTAAAAACGTCATATGTTTTTGCATTGAGCAATTTCTTCAAAAAGATTTGGATATTAATACTAAAAATTTGAAAGTTTCTAAAAAAAAATAAATGGAAGCTTTAACAGAAGTCCAAGCACCACTTAGATTATTCCAACTAAATTATTGAGATTTATACTGAAATTTTTTATATTGAATATCGCTAAAACGAAATTTATGCGAAATTTGGCATACATATTATGGTGGAGGAAATTAAATTTGAAATAAAACACGGCTAAAATATTGTTCCCATTAACAGCCTACACTGAAGTGAGTAAGAGCTCTTCTCAATTTGACACATTTTTTTATTATATTGTTGTTTATTTTTACAATTTATTCCACATAAAAACATCTACTAAATGTTTAATTTAGAATAATGTCAATAGTAATTTATCAATAAATCCAGGCAATTATGGAAATCATGACAACCTTCTCGCCCTTGGCTTCTGTTCTAGGAATAGCAAGATAGAAAAAAAACAAACAAAATATAATTGAAAATCAATGTTTATTGAAAACGGAGAAAAAACAATAAAAGCGTGAATATTGCTTCTAACGTAGAATTACTAATTTACATTATTTATTTTTATAGCTTAGTTTTGTTTTTTATTTGACCTTTTTTCAATTCTACGAATATCTCCTCCCCTTCCATTTAAAATTGTTTCATTTTCAAAAAAACACGAAAATAAATAAACAAAATATTTCCAAACATTGTAACACGTCTTTGGCAAATTGATGTGATAGAAAATTAACTTTTACTTGAAAAGAAGAAATACAATACCAAAAATTCCCAATGACGAACAGAAAAAAAGAAACAGAGAAATATGTATGTAAAAAATTCCTGAAAAAATAACGCAAAAAAATTTTAGCTGGGGTGAAAATGAATCGAAAAAAAACAACTCACACCCGCCGAAAGGAAATACCAAAAGTCAAAGGAAGTTTAGCGCACAAAAGCAAACGAACAAAAAAAACACATTTAAAACGACTGGGTAGATATGGTAACTGAACAGCGTAGGAGTCAAAATGTAATAAAATATTGTCACTATGTAACAAATTAGGAATTTGTGTGATCGAAGGACATTAGAGAAAGAACATGAATTCAATAATAACAGCAGCAGCAACAACAACAACAACATAATAACAACCAGCACAGGAACTTAAGAAGATAGATACGTGGAGTTGTGGGGGGAGCCCAGAGGAAATGTTAAGCTGTTTTCAATGATAGCGATTAAAATAAAAAAGCAAGTGCTGAAGAAGCTGCTTTGATATATTTTTTTTATTGTTTGGTGTTGGAGTGGTGGTAATGCGGGCAAAAAAATTTTGGGTGAAATACTTCACAACCATTCATATGGAAATTGTGAAGAATATTGAATATTATGCCATTTTTATGTCCTCAATCAAAAATAATTAGTAAACATGTAAAAAAAAACTATGCATGGATTCCCACTGTGCCAAAAAACGGCCCTTCACATAAGAAAATTAAAAAAGATAAATTTTTGTGGTTCATGTAAGAGCTGTATTATTCGAAATTGTGAGTCCGAAAGTTCAGGTTCAGTTAGGTTTTATACCGTCCACCATAAAATATTCTGAACTATAATGGAATTAGTTCGATGTCTATAATTTTCGGAATCAAATATTTACAGAACATGGAACAAATTTTATTTCGTTACTACCAAAGTAAGTCCATATTTACATTAGGCAATTTTCCTTGCGGCAATTGTCAGTTTGAAGGAGAGAGAGGTGAGGCATATGGTAATCCTTTGCCTCTCAACACCCTCTCTCACCGACAAAGTGACAATTGCCGCAAGGAAAATTGCCTAATGTAAGTCCCAATTTATATTGGGCGAGTTTACTTGCGGCAATTGTCTGTTTGTAGGTGAGAGAGGGTGCTGAGAGGCAAAGGGTTACCATATGCCTCACCTCTCTCTGCTACAAAATGACAATTGCCGCAAGTAAACTCGCCCAATGTAAATTGGGACTAAATATGGACTAACCTACATATGTATGTGACCAGGGCTGCGGAGTCGAACCATTTTTCCTTCGACTCCGACTCCAGGACAGTTTTTTTTCAAGACTCCGACTCCTGAGTCGACTCCGAGGGTAATTTCATATACCACTGAAAATTAATTAAACATGCACCATTTTTAACATGTTTTCCTATACTTGGACTATGTACACTTATATGTTGATTCCCTAAGGTATTTGGTAATACATGTTCAATATTGATTATGCTATATCCTACATCGAAACGCAGAAACATGTTAGAAAGTTTTAGTCGGTTTTGCCGAAATATATGTAAGAAGAGATCACCACGAATTAATAGCATTTCTCTGCATACATATTTCATAAAAAAATTAACGCTTTCATAAGAGGTACTTTGTTCAAGAATGTGGGATATGACAACAAAATCTTCCTCGGATAGTTTAATGCAAATGACAAAATTCGTAAATTTATGTAAGTGTAATCGGGATCATAAGTGGATCCAATCCAAACATTTGTAGTACTTAGAATAAGCCCACAAAATTTGTGGAATGGTACTAGAAGGAGTGGAATCGAACATTTTATCAAAATATTCCAGATTTATCGTGAACACCAGCCAATACAAATCAGTAGGTACTTCCATAGAATTTTTTTCTAGTCTCTTCCTTAAAGTCTAGTATGTTTCCTCATAGTATATCTTGGGACTTATGTAGAGAACATGTTGGATTTCATGATGATGGTCAATAGAGAGCGGAATTTTATGCAACCCCTATTTTTGGTCCGATTCATGTCAAATTATGCATTTTACATATTTTCTTATACAACAAATATTTCAATAATCGGTACAAAAATGTTCGTATGTACAATTTTTCTGTTTAAAGTTCTTTTCAACCTTCAAAATATCGAAAATCGGGAGGTACCGTTCTATGGGGGCTATATGAAGGCCTAAACCTAAACCGACAAATTTTAGGTAGAAAGTTTTTTACCCCCAAGGAAGAATTGATATCAAATTTCAGCCATTTTGGCGGGATATTGAGGACACAATCTTCAAACCAAATTTCACACATTTTGGAAGGATATTGAGGATATCGTTCTATGGGGGCTGTGTGAAGAAGTGGACCTATATCGAGAAATTTCAGATAGAATGTTTTATACCCCCAAGGAAGACATAATACCAATTTTCAGCAATTTCAGATGGATATTGTGGTCGCAACCTTCAAAATACCAGAAATCCGGAGGTGCCATTCTATGGGGGCTATGTGAAGACGTGGACCCATGCGGACAAATTTCAGGTGTAAAGTTTCATACCCCTAACGAAGACTTAATACCACATTTCAGCTATTTCGGTGGGATTTTTAGACCACAAATCCTTGTATACATTGCATATGGTTTTGCATATGCTCATTTTGCATATGGTTTTGCATATGCTCATTTTATGCAAACATGTAATACTAATATGTCAAAATATGCACGATATGCAAAATGTGCAAACATTTCTGGACCTAATTCGTTTTATTTTGTCATAAAACGAGTTTCTGTCTAATCAGATTTTCTTAACCATATATGCATTTGCATAGGATTCCGCTGTCGAATGATCAGTAGTATTTCTCATGGAAGACTACAAGGTCTTTCATAGTAGTCCACTAGGTCCTCTCATAGAAGATAAGATGAGAAGACCAGTGGACTTCTAACAGAAGACTTGCAGGACTTTTACAAAAACACAAAGTGAAGTGAAGTGAAGGGTATGATGACTAACTCTCCACGAAATGTTTTGAATTACATTAAAAGTATATTTTAAATGCTTTAATTTCTAAGTTAGATCTGAAAGAACAACACTTGGATCCCAATATATTGTCCACATAATGTCAATGTTGTGTAGGAAGATGTATAACGAAATCTAATAGAGGACACATAGTCAAAATGAACTACTTTCATAAAAACTCAAATTTGATACTATTAGTCATTCGACAGGAATACTTTTTGTTAGAAAAAGTTTGGATATTATCCATTTGATATCAATTCCAAGAGATCTGTTACATATTAGAAGTGATTAACATACTATACATGTTACAGGTCGTTATTGAACGGAAAATATATGTTCGGCTTAATTTTTGGACTTCCAAAAAGGTGCCTGAGAACTTTACATAATATTTTAAGCACATGCAACTTTACTTAAAGTTGCAATCCATATCCTGACGGAAAAAATCTAAAATTTTCCTTTCATATGTTTTTGTCCTGTTAAAAATCACAATTATATTATATAGACGTTATTTCAGGAGCAGAGTACAAATTTGCCGCTTAGTTTTCGACTGGATCACTGTGTTTTTCAGTTCCCTCTAAACATAATAATGTTTTCGTTAATATGGGTTAAATGGGCTCAAAGCAAAACAAACAGATAACGAAGTACTAGTTGGTAGCGATGCTAACTCACACCACATTGCGTGGGTTAGTGCTAATACTAACAAAAGGGGCCAAGCCCTTTTAGATTTCTTGAATACTAACGACCTAATAACCCTTAACATAGGAAATAAAGCCACCTTTGTTAACAAGATTAGGGAAGAGGTATTAGATATAATAATATGTTCCGAAAATCTTATAAACGAGGTGCAGAATTGGAGGGTCTCGGAAGAGCATTCCTTCTCGGATCATCGGTATATAAGATTTGAACTAACACGGCCACCGCCGAAACCTATAAGTTTCCGAAATAAATCCAAACCCAATTGGATAAAATTTGGAAAACTAATAAAAGATAGGCTAGACACGATATATATGAATGCCTAAGCACGGAAGATATAGACAGAAATGTCAACATTATAACGGAGGTCTTAGTAAACTTATTCGAAGAAAGTTGTCCCCTTCGAGAGAGGAAATCTGCCTACGAAAAACCCTGGATGACAGGAGAAATTCGTAACAAAGGCAAAGAGGTCCGAAGGCTTTACAACAGAGCTCGACGAAAGAATTTAGCTATATTCTGAGACAACTATCACACAAAACTTAAAGAATACAACAAAATGACTAGAACAGTAAAGCGCAATTCCTGGAAACTTTTCTGTGAACAGGTAGACAGCGTAAATGATGTATCCGAAATAAAAAAGTTTCTATCGAAAACCCATACACAAACCGAGATTATGGTGAATGATATGGGAAAGTTACGCAATTCCTAAGTCTTATCGTCCAATAAGCCTAAGATCCTTCCTGCTTAAAACCATGGAACGAATAGTCGACACCATGATTAAGAGCAAGATTCCAAACGATATGCTTAAATACAAACAACATGCATACGTTAAAGGTAGATCAGTGGAAACCGCATTACATGAGGTTGTACACCACATCGAGAGCACATTCGACAGGAAGATATATACACTAGCGGTATGCATTGATATCGAGGGTGCTTTCAACAACGTCAGCACCGAAACCCTTATCCAATCTTAGATAAGTTTCAGGTGAATCGGGCCCTTAGGGACTGGATAAGCCACATGCTAAGGAATAGATGGATAAGCTGCGGGCTACTTGACGTAAAAATAAAGGACAAAGTTGGTCAGGGTAGGCCACAGGGGGGATTTTATCCCCACTCCTATGGGTCACTACAATAAATAGCCTATTAAGGACTTTAACCGATGAGGGATTTGACCCAGTCTGTTATGCAGACGACGTTATAATACTTCTGAGGGGTAAGAATCCAAACTTGCTATGCAGAAAAGCTGAATCAGCCCTAAAACTAGCGTACAACTGGGCTAGACCAAGAGGTCTTAATGTAAACCCGGAAAAAACGGAAATATGTCTGTTTACTAGGAAAACAAAACTGGGAAACTTTGAAGAACCAGTTTTCCTAAACAAAACGATCAATATTTCCAACAAAGTCAAATATCTGGGAGTAATTCTGGATAGGAAACTTAAATGGAAAGACCATATTCAAGAAAGAGCCAATAAAGCTCATAGATGTTGGTCAACCTGTAGAAGGGCTATAGGCGCCAAGTGGGGTCTTAATCCTAAGATGACACACTGGCTATACAAAAGCGTAGTTAGACCTATTCTAACATACGCTTCAGCTATGGATAAAAACTGTAATATTAAAATACTACAGAAAGTCCAACGAATGTGCTGTCTAAGTGTAAGCGGCGCAATGAGGACAACATCAACGAGGCCATTAGAAACTATTCTATATATACACCCAATAGAAATCCAGATAAGGCATGAAGCGGCTGTCGCAGCTATTCCACTTAAAGCGATGGACGAGTGGATCAGTAAGGACCACGTAACATACCATCAAAACATTCTACAGGTAACAACGGGAGAGTCAATTGATAACATTGTATCGGACCGTATACCTGAAACATTTGTAGCTGCCTCATGCGATGCATTAATTCCACACAGAGACTCGTGGATCGGCGGAAATCTAGCACAAATTCCGACTGGAAACTGGTGTTATACAGACGGAAACATAGGCCTAAAGTTGCTCAAAACTCAAAATATGAAAATCGTTTTTTTATGAAAAAAATGTTGATAAACGGCAACCAGACTCTTTTCTACATTTGCTATAACCGTCCTCGACTTTGTAAGATTAACCAATCAAATGCAGCAGTCGATTGAACTCAGCTATACTGAAAACAAAAAGTAAATTTTCGAAAACTTAGAAATTAGGTGAACATTAAAATGACATTATTTTCGCGAAAATTTATATTTTTCAAGATTTATTGTTTTTGTTCAATCTCCGAACAAGATTAGAATTTAAAATTTTCATGTTGATTTTACATCTTTACTTTTTAATAATGGTGATACATATCCTCTTTATGAAAATTTTTTATGATAATTTTTAAGATTACTACAATTTCAATAGAGAAAAAGTCTATTTCCCCGTCGTTTCCCGACCCTAGTTTCTTCTAATGTTTTATGCGCTTGAGTCTCAAATATCAGATTCAATCATAAAAAATTGCGCATATTTGCGCCATTCCGAAAAAATCTAATTTTTCCCAACTAAAATATGAAATATATTTATATGGAATTGCAAGGTTTACCCACACTAAATTTTGTTCCAACTTATAACCGGGACTCTTATTTATCAGACTAAACCAACACCTATCAAATATGTTTGCATTATTCAGAAACATTCACGGCTTTTCTCATGTGAATTGAGAAAAAAATAATTTAATTAAGTTTCAAAAAATAAAATTTGGAATGAAATATATGTATATGGGACTATATATACATCTGTACCGATTTGTTTGAAAATTGGCTCAATGTTTTTTTTTTCGGTTAGTTCAGGTTGCATGTTTCAAATTTCAGTGATTTTGGTTCATTTTTATCTCATATCAGATGCGAATATTTATGGAAGCTGCATCCAAATCTGGACCGATTTTCATTATTTTCTATAGGATTAATCCTTGTACAGAAGATATGCTTTGTGCAAAATTTTATATCAATCCGACTATAAATGAGCTTTCTAGGGCTTTTGATCAACTTTTAACACAAATTTCCCCTCTGTGAGACGGCTCCATGCTAGGTGGGAGAACGGGACGGGGTCTCTTTATTGAAGAACCAGAGACCGAAATATCTCTTCGTTTGTCGGATTACAATACGGTCCATCAAGGAGATCCGAGCGATCACAGAGTGTCTGAACTGGCTTAATGCCAACACGAGACCAACTACTGTAAACGTTCAGAGTTCAGTAGACTTACAGGTGTTCTTACAGGTCACCTGGGTTTACAAGCTCATCTGCAAAAAATTAATTGTGCAGACAACAGCGTATGCATGACATGCGGAGAGGATGATGAAACATTGGAGCATTTTCTCTGCCAATGACCCGCTTTCGGAAACATCAGATTCCAGTTTTTAGGGAACGACACAATACCAGATCTTAATCAGGTAATTGTAGACCACCTAAAATAATTACGGGATTTTGTTAAGGGAACAGAGCTCCTTAAATAAATTAAAGTAGAGTCCCCTTCTTCAAGAGCGCACAACAGGCCTACTTCATGGCTTATGTGTATGTCCACCAGGACATGTGGCGATTACTCGCCCCTCTTTTAAAACTAACACAACCTAACCTAATGGTTTCCTATGCAACGTTGTTGGAATTGTTATATTAGAAGGGGGTCTAGGAGGATTATTTCGCAGTGTTACATGGATTTTGGTAAAAAAACAAATTTGTAATACACTTTTCACATTATAGTGAAGTTGTAAATCAGTAGACTTACACGTTTCCTCATAGTGTTCTTATAAAATTAATAAATGATCCCCAAAGTTGATTAATATTCATCTCTCTACTAAAATTTGCTCGACTCCGACTCCAGACTCTGACTCCGCAACCCTGTATGTGACAATCTTTGTTAAGCTTCCAATTTATTTTTATCAAATGCCTTCTATTTCTTAAAGCATACAAAAAATAAAAGAAGAATTACTGGGTCAATCATTCTTGATATGCCCAAATGCCTTTCAATTGAAAAAAGGCACTTTCTCCAAAAAAGTATCCAAATATTAAAATCCCAATACATTTTTCATAACTTATGAGATTTACTTTGTCAAAACTGCAAACTGTCCTTTTTCTATTTCTTCACAATGACTACAACATAATTGGCCTACTCTATTATAATGTCATTTTGCTTTCCAATTTCAATTCCATTTCATTGAGTGCAATTCTTCCATGTTTGTGTCCATGCTATTTGCCTGTGCATATCTTATAATGCGAATAAAATATAAATAAATTTTTAATGTCATCGTTTGTATTTCTGTTTTTTTTTTCTCTCTCTTAAGGTTGTTGTTTATTTATAGATTTTATTTTGGACTTAGGACCAAAACCTTCTTATGTATATACATATGCATTTGGACTGTAACAAAAATTTCCAGCTCAATGAAGCTTAAATAAAAATTGTCAGTTAAGAGAAGAAAAAAAAAACATGTTAAGAAAATATGAAGTAGAAAAACAACATGAAAAAGGAATAAATTGAGAAAAAAAACGAAGAAAAAACACGGAAATAAGAAATGGAATAAGGATTCTACTTCTTAGCCATTACGTATGGTATTTATTTTACAATTTACAAACGAGTATTACATGTTTGCACATACGAGTATGCATACATACACATCACATACACACACATACTGATGGCAAACAACAGCAGTAGCCAGCAAAGATGTGTACCAGGCATATAGGGCTAGAAGCATATATGTAGCTGAATACAATCTAACTTATGTTACAAAGTCTTCTTGAATTATATACAAATTTATTTCTGTGCAAATTCACACACACACGTGTGTGTATACATGTATGGACACACATGTTTTCGAAAATTGTTTGTAAAATGTTACGTGTTTTTTTCTCGAGAAATGCACTTTGCACAAAATAAATGCATATTTATAACTGTCAGTAATGCTAGAGAAGTTCCTACATCCACTGTTGTTGTTATTGCTGTTGCCGCTGTTGCAACTTCTACTATTATCCAGCATTTTGTTTGCAAATGATGGCAGTTCTTTTGTAATAATACCAAAAGCAATTGTTACAAATGCACTAACATTTTACCATATGAGAGATCCATGCATAAGTCTTGGTAAATACCTATGGTATTGGGGAGTGTTTTCGAACGTAAGTTTTAAGAAAATGCTTTAGCGTTTTTGACTCCAATGGGGGTTCGATTAGTTTTGTGATGAGGACAACATTTTTTGTCGCGTGTAGGAAAATAATGAATTGATGCTTTGGGAACTGTCTTTATTGTTAAAGACTTCAAAGGCAGGGGTTAAGACATTTCGTCTTCAGTTTTACTCCAGTGGATAAAAGACAGATACAATTCCGATAAAACCTAAATTTTTCATCATAAGTCTTATTTTTCCCATGTCCCGACCGAAGACAAGAATGGCATGACGTCGCCTAACGTGACATTAGTCATATCCTCATTTTTGTCTGTATTCGGCAATAACTTAGCTTCCAGTTATGCTCACCGACCAACCTGCTCATTCCCATTCTCAGCTCCCTGACTTTGGGGTCATTAGAGATGGTTAGTAGAAACCTATCACGCTCATTTGGTAGTGTTGTTACTTATGCTGGGAAATTTGACATTATTTCCGATATTCGTTCTGCTACCTGTACACAAGGAGACTCTCAGAAATTAGCCAATTATTTTCTGTAATTTCATACTTTAAGTTTTGAGTATGTGATAAGTAAAAAATATAAACATAGATTAACATTATTATTTGGCCCCCATACAGCCGCTTCTTCCGATTTTTTGGCGTTTTTCTTAAAGTTTTCCTCATATGTCAAAACAAATATTTGCAGCTGAAACTTTCTTTTTCGCAATCTACACACACTTCTTCGCATAGTTTGGGGAAAAAACAAATTTTATTATTTTTTTGCCCAAACTATTTTTGATCGTACTACAACTAATTCTCACATTTCAATCAATCGCTCCAAATACCATAGTCCTCTTTTCTTTTTTCATTTTTGATTTTAAGTATATTTTTGCAAAATACTTAAACGAATTAAGATATTCAAATGTACCTTACCGCCTCCCCTAATTGAAAAAATTTACAAGAGAAATAAAAACTATTTATCTTGTGAGAACCATATAAAATAACAACAAATCAAACCATTCAAATGTAAAACGTCTGGGGATTTATAGGCAAATAAATAAATGTTGCAGTCCTAAACACGTCTGTGTGGATATTTGTTTTCATGTATTAGTGCATATCAATAGAATGGAGGTAACAAATATCATTTGACAGAGCGTACAATGAACAAATAACAATTGCAACAACAACTACAACCTAGAAAATTGAGTCTATTGGAAAAATAACAATATCAACGGATGAATAAATGACTGGCTACTATTCGTGCATTGGCATATCCAACCGAAACGACAATAAAAACAAAATACAAAAACAGAACACAAAATTCAACTTTTAGCTAGAAAACTCCTGAACTTTTCGCAATTGAACTAAACTAAACTGTCATGTTAGCTGTCCATATGTGTCTACATATCAGTAGGATATATGTTTGGGTGTGTGCGTGTTTGTGTTTTTGTCACAGCATGTAAATCTATGAACAAGTTATAGGGTTATACAGGGTGGCCCGAAATTTATGGATAAGTTTCTTAAGGTGGAAATGTAAGTTTTCTATCAGGAAATGGAAGCTGAAGTGTTTAACTCCCGTTATCAGGTCATATGATGTTGCCTGGTACACGAAATCTTGCACTGAGGTTACAAGGCAGGCATCGGAAATATAGCAAAACACTGGTTATATAAGTATATTCGCCACAGTATTACAATATTCAAATTTAAAATCGATATATTAGTGCGTATAAGTGTTGACAATACTTATTCGCACCGGGTATATCTTTAAAATACCACCACAATGCATTTTACATAAGCAGGGGAAATCAAAACTCTTCAAATGAAAGTTAACTATTTATACTTTTGCCATACCCTGTTTCATCGGCTCACTGCGTAATATGCACGTGAGCGTGTGTTTGTTTGTTTAAATGTTCATACGTACGTACCGGAGACATTCATATATTTTGTATCTGTGTTAGCTTGATATGTTGTTATGGTCTGTTTATGCCTGTATTAGTTGTTATTCAGTATCTGTTAAATTGGAATATGTCCAATTTTCTTTATACAATTTTATTTTGTGTTTAGTTGTTGCTGTTTTTTTATTATTTGTATTTTTATTATTTTATTTTATTTGATTGTTTTGTTGTTGTTGCTGCTGCTTTTGCTGCCTTTAAAGCTTTGTGGATATTTGTGTGTGTATGTGTTTATTTGTTGAGAAATAAACAAAAATGTTTTGATGTCGTCCACTTTATCTTATAATAAATATCAACCAGAATTACAACAATAACAAATACAAATATTCCAACAAATAGACAGCCGTCTGTCTGTTGTTCGGTAGCAGCAGCAGCATATCATGCAATAAAATACAGAAGCAAAATTGCAAAATATATGACCATTTATAAACTATAAATATGCCATAAAAAAGATAACTTCTATTTTATGTTTATTTTTTGAATGTGTTTTTTTCTATTTTTCCAATTGTGAGCCGAACCAAATAAAAAATGAATTTTCACAATTGTAATTGCTAAAATATACATATTTGCATTTTATTAGTTTGGTTTAAAGTTTGTCAAGATTACTTTTCCATTGACCCATTGCATTTTAGGGGGGATTATTTTATCTCTTTTCAAATGATATGCTTAGCATAATATTTGTGATGTCTTTTATTCTTTAAATCCAATGAGAAAAATAGATTTTATAATAAAAAAGAACACGAGCCAATAACACACTTTGATTACATTGTACAACACAAAACATAATTACAAGATAATTCGGCCAGATTATGAAAGAGGACCGAAAAAAAGAAGACACGTGTATCGGCGTTTTGTAAGTTTACGTCGGGAAGTAACCTAACTTGGCGAGGCGAGTTCCGCCCATTTCTACAGGTTTTGAAATATTCGACATCAGATTCCTTGGAATCCTTGCATTTTAGGTATAAAGTGTCTTTGGTAACATTACTGACAACAATGCGGGGTATCTTTTTATGGAAAAAAATTAACCCTCATGCTAGTCACTAACCTTGAAATCGAAGTAACTAGCCATATCCTAACTAAATATGTTATGATCATTTATGATTCACACCTGTATGTCAGTTTCTAGGGTTAATTTAGTCAATTTTGTCAGAGCAGGAGTAGCTGCGATCATTATAGTATTTAGGACCATGCCAAAATTATGGATGTTAGGACTCGTATGTTACATATATTCACTGGAGAATAGCCGTAGACTATCCCCGCATTTTCACATACAATATCAGGAAACTATGACTTATCCTGATGACGTTATTTTAGTATATAGTACTAAAATACATGCTTTTTCAAAGACCGATCTGGGTTATCGCTATTTTCCCTATATATATTCACCATAGATATTTAGAAAAACTGTTTAGATCAAGCACACATAATCTTCTGAAACAATTTATTATGAAAAAACATAAATAAAATATATTCTGTGACCGCAGATAACGAAATTGTTAATAAAAAGAATATTGTCCTAAATCATATATAACAAGTGAGAAAAAGCTATAGTCGGTACGGGGCCGACTATGTGATACCGTACACCACTACCCCTGTGCGGTATGCATTACCGACTATTGCGATATCTCTATTATTTGACCACCTACGCCAACCTAATTTGCATAATTTTAAAGATGTGATTTTCTACTTTCGTAGTCAGGCTTTGTTTTTAGAAGGTCCCCAACCAAAGGTGTGATATCCGTCATTATTATTAAAATCGCAAAAATGAAAAGTTGGGTTCTATTAGCGACTATTGCGATATCATCGTTGTGTGACCATCTACTACAACCTACGTTACATCGTTTCAAAAGTGATATTTTCTACTTTCATTGCCAAGTTTTGCTTTTTATATACCCCTAATAGACGCTGAGATATTTGCTTTGGAATAAAATGTAGAATTTTTCTCCAAATAACTTTTTTGCTCATTCCGACCCCTAATTATTATTTGACCATCACCAAAATCAATAGGCTTCTTCCCCTCCGGAACCCCCATCAACATCCAAAATTTCGTGATTATCCGATCAAAATTGCGACCTGTAGCGTGATTACAAGGTTTAGATGGACAGACGGACGGACACACATAGCCAGATCGACTCAGCTCGTCGAGACATTCATTTTGGTATATATAAGTATGGGTTACGACCATTATTTCGATGCGTTACAAACTTTTTGGGCAAAACCAACTTATAATACCCTCCCCACATAGTGGTGTAGGGTATAAAAAGCGAAAGCTTCTGGTGATTATAAATATTATAGCTACAAATTTCATGTGTCATAATGAAATTTGATTTGGAAAATTTCTTCTTTTGACACAATCCCCATAAAGTGAAATATTTAAGGAGATTTTGACTCAGTATGGAATAAATTTTAATTAAGAGTCTAAAAGTTTAACAAATAATTTCTACCTATAATATCTAATTTTGTAACGTCATTTTCTTAACAAAGTACTTATCTTAGATATCTAGTTTGTTGTGGGACTTACAGTGAAATTTTGTGTATAGCATTTCTTCTGTTAACACCTTTCGCCTAGAACTAAATTTCATGTTACTTTCATGCATCAACTCGAAAAAAGAACAAAACAAATTTATTCAAAAAATATTTGGGGGTTTTGTTGGCAAATTTGATGTATATATTTTCTTTATATATATTGTAAATACATATTTCATTTATTCGGCGACTTACATTGAAATTTAATAGATTTTTTTGTCTTTGACGTCTTCTATCTAGAGTGAACTTTTGTGGGAAAAAACTTAATAAACTCAGATAAAGTGCAACATTAACACTAAAACGTGATTTTACTTTTGGCAAATTCCTGGCGTTTAGGTACGATTTAGAGTTTTTTATGACAAATAATTTTGTGAAATATTTTGATCTGATTTTAAATGAGTTTTTTAAACGTTTTTGAAAAAAGGACCAAAAAGGCCAGTTTAGTGACTCGAATTAGTACAGTAAGCTAAGAACTTGTCGAATTTAAGGTTGTAAGCGTTCCGGCACGATAATTTGAGGTTCTCAACGCATGAGGGAGAACCCAGACTTAACAAAATGTAAACTTAATTCATTTGGTACACAATTTTATATATTTAAGGGTTTTTACTATTCTGCACAATTTCAGTCTTAATTTTCCTGTCCCCACTTCAATGTTGAATATCAAATAACGTGAATATTATGAGATAATTATATAATAACGAAGTCGTTATAGTAAATTTAACGCACATTTTTAACCAAATATTTATCAATTATGATCAATTTTGTACCTATTTTGCAAAACCGGTTAAAACCGGTTAACCGGTTTTGAAAATTTTTGAAACTCTAAAAGCGGTTTTGAAAATTTTGAAAATTTCGTTTAACCGAAAATCGTTTTGTTTGGAAAAACCGGTTTTTAGAACCCTAAATCTGATGTCGAATATTTCAAAACCTGTTGAAAAGGGCGGAACTTGCCACGCCTATTTAGGTTACTTCCCGACGTAAACTTTCAAAACGCCGATACACGTGTCTTCTTTTTTTGGGTCCACTTTCATAATCTGTGCGGGGTTTCTTGTAATTTAAAAAAAAAATGTTCAATTTTGTTGTTTGATTTTGTTTTCTAACTAGTTGTCAGTAAAAAGATGAACTCGTTGCCATATGCAAACGGAATTCTAGTTTTCTTAAAATATATTGTAATATATCGAATTTTAATGTATAACTATTGGGAGAGTCCAACGCATTTTTAGTTGTTCCGTAGATTTGCATATAAGTATAAGAAACACAAACAAATGGACTTTCCAAGGTATGCATTTTTTGTGTCCACTGGAAGAAATAGGAAACTGTAGCGATGAATCCAATAGAATAGTTCGACGAACATTGCGGAGAGAAGACGAGATTTCTCTTATATCAGTGAGTGCAACGAAGTTCTATTTTGAGCTCATTGGTATGATAACATATTTAACTTTCGTTAATTCTTATTCACAATTTTAATTCACATATTTTCCACTTGTTTTCAAAACAATTTTGTCTTCTATTGTATTTTTGTTGGTGGGCTTTTTGGTTAGTTTTTAATAAATGATAATAATAATTAGGATTTTATTTCATTTTCCACCCGACGCACAGTGCGAAATATGAGCACTTTAGCGGAACTTTACTAATAACTTTTAAAGTAAAGGGCGTAGATTCCTAAAATTTTGCAAAAATGTTTCTTATATTAGTGGATATTGTGGGGCTCAAATTGGGCCACATAGGCCCGCGGTTTCCCGTATCGTTCATGTAACGGCGGCTGTCGTTTTTACGTTTTACATTCATTTTTCAATCGAGTTTGCTGCAAATTGGTATATTGAGTTTTCAGCGGATAGAAAACTTATGTACAAAATATTTTCAATATAGGTTCGCGTTTTGGTATAGACCCCATTGAACGGTACCGGTCGATGGGACATGTTTTAAGTGTTACAGACACATTTTCCAACGAATTTGGTTGTATTTTGGCATTTTATGTTCTTCGTAGATAGAAAACCTCTGTGCGAAATATTAACATCGTAGGTACGCGTTTTTGGTATAGCCCCCATATGACGGATTCCCTCATATTAGGTATTTTAAATGTTGAGGACAAAAATTGCAACAGATTTTGATGAAATGTAAATTTTAAGATGTTAGCGAATAAAAATACTCCTCACATAAAAGCTGTCAACATAGGTCCACTTCTGGGTGAAGCCCCACAACCCTACACATCAATTAAGGAGTAAATGTCAATAATTTTTTGTTTTCATTTGTAGCTATAATGTTTATTGGTCTATTTAGCAGGTCTGTACCATTAATTTTATTAATAATGTCTCTAAGATCAAGGTCAGGTTGGAACTGCATTACAATTTTTAACGTATATTGGTACTTGTACCACAGCATCCAAAAATGTTGCACTATATATAAATCACCAACATTTACAGGTCAAAACTATTAAAAATTGCGAGAGGATTCTTAATTTAACAGAAATCATCATTTGTTAATATTAGTGAGTCCATTTCTTCAAAACACAGTCAACAGCGGCGTTCATCGCCGCGTTTACCTTCCACTTTCGAAAATGCAATTAAATGAAGTTTCCGAAGTCATTTTAAAAAACTTGAATTTCTCCGAAGACCGCACGTTACCGCAGCTGTTTTATGGCTTTGCGAACAGAGGAGACCCCAATCTTTCAGATCATATATATCTTAAAACGTGAATGTACGGGAATCACTTTTGAAATATCCACGGAAAATAAAAAAAAATATTTTGAAAAATTCAAAAAAGCACTTTTTTCCGATTAAAATTGCACGAAAACAATAAGAGTTTTTACATTTTTTTAAGAGTAAAATATTATAATAGTTTTGTAAAATATTAAGAAAAATTAATCATGGCATACTGACCTACCATTTGTCCACGCCACGCTATTTTTTTAATGAATCCAATTTATATTTTTTAGAAAAAAAAAATTATGAAACGAAAGTGCAACTTTAAGTGCATTTTTAAGTCGTTTCGCGGAGTAAATCGCCAAACTGAGAATGGGTCATTTGCAGTGGAGTACTTAGCTAACGAATTCACTTAAAATTTAATTAATTTTATGTACTTTCAAAATCCCTTAAAGTTCCACTAAACTTCCCATATTTCGCACTGTGCGACGCACACTGGTCGAAATCAAAAGAAAGAAAGTCAAAAAAATCTAACTATGAAATTGCGAAATGTTTCCCATTGTATCGATTACAGACACTCTTCTAACTAAAATTTTGTTTTTATACCCTCCACCATAGTATGGAGGGTATATTAAGTTTGTTTTTCCGTTTGTAACGCATTGAAATACTCATTTGCGACCCTATAAAGTATATATATTCTTGATCAGGGTAAAATTCTGAGTCGATCTGTGCACGTCCGTCCGTCTGTGATAATCACTCTAGCATCCACAAAAATGACGCTAAAATTTTGGGAAAATGCGTCTTTTGTTTGCAGGCAGGTCAAGTTCGATGATGGGCTATATCGGTCCACGTTTTGGTATAGCCCCCATACCCCCCGATTTACGGTATTTTGACGTTTTTAGCTACATTTTCAGACCGATTTAGCTATAATTTGACACTTAGGGTTCTTAAGTGTCAATAAACTTATATAACAAAACATGTGGGCATCGGTCCACGTTTTGGTATAGCCCCCATATAACAGTACCCCCCGATTTACGGTATTTTGACGTTTTTAGCTACATTTTCAGACCGATGTAGCTATAATTTGACATTTAGGGTTCTTAAGTGTCAATAAACTTATATAACAAAAGTTGTGGACATAGGACCACGTTTTGGTATAGCCCCCATATAACGGTACCCCCGATTTACGGTATTTTGACGTTTTTAGCTACATTTTCCGATTTAGCTATAATTTGACATTTAGGGTTCTTAAGTGTCAATAAACTTATATAACAAAACTTGTGGACGTAGGTCCACGTTTTGGTATAGCCCCCATATAACGGTACCCCCCGATTTACGGTATTTTGACGTTTTTAGCTACATTTTCAGACCGATGTAGCTATAATTTGACATTTTAAGTGTCAATAAACTTATATAACAAAAGTTGTGGACATAGGTCCACGTTTTGGTATAGCCCCCATATAACGGTCCCCCCCGATTTACGGTATTTTGACGTTTTTAGCTACATTTTCAGACCGATTTAGCTATAATTTGACATTTAGGGTTTTTAAGTGTCAATAAACGTATATACCAAAAGTTGTGGACATTTGTCCACGTTTTGGTATAGCCCCCATATAACGGTACCCCCCGTTTTACGGTATTTTGACGCTTTTAGCTACATTTTTAGACCGATGTATCTATAATTTGACATTTAGGGTTCTTACGTGTCAATAAACTTATATAACAAAAGTTGTGGACATAGGTTCACGTTTTGGTATAGCCCCCATATAACGGTACCCCCCGATTTTCGGTATTTTGCCGTTTTTAGCTAAATTTTCAGACCGATGTATCTATAGTTTGACATTTAGGGTTCTTAAGTGTCAATAAAGTTATATTACAAAAGTTGTGGACATAGGTCCACGTTTTGGTATATCCCCCATATAACGGTACCCCACGATTTACGGTATTTTGACGTTTTTAGCTACATTTTCAGGTCGATTAAGCTATAATTTGACATTTAGGGTTCTTAAGTGTAAATAAACTTATATAACAAAAGTTGTGGACATAGGTCCACGTTTTGGTATAGCCCCCATAAAACGGTACCCCCGATTTATGGCATTTTGACGTTTTTAGTTACATTTACAGACCGATTTAGCTATAAATTGACATTTAGGATTCTTAAATGTCAATAAACTTATATAACTAGTGGACATAGGTCCATGTTTTGGAATAGCCCCCATATAACTTTACCGCCCGATTTCAGGTATTTTGACGTTTAAATTCACATTTCTAGACCGAATTAGCTATAATTTGATATTGAGGGTTCTTAGTGACCAAAAAACTTATATTCGAAATAATTATGAACGTAGGTCCATGTTTTGGTATAGCCCCATATAACGGTACCTCGGTATAACGGATATACCGGATTTTCGGTATTTTGAGAATTTTACCTACAAGTTTTAACCTAATTATCTGTAATTTGAACATTTGACATTTGAAATTCTTAGTGGTCACCATACCTCTACACCAAAAATTGTCAAGAAAGATCGATGTATTGATAAAGCCCCCATATAAAAGTACCTCCCGATTTTTAGTAATTTGATGTTTTTAACTACAATATTAAACCGAACAAGCTGTAATTTAACATTTGAAGTTCTTAGTGGTCACAACACCTCTAAATAAAAAATTTTCAACATAGGTCCATGTTCGGATATAGCTCCCATATAACGGTACCTCCCAATTTTCAGTAATTGGCAATTTTAGCTAAAATATTTAACCAAACTAACTGTAATTTGACATTTGAAGGTTGTAGTGGTCACCACACATCTGCATCAACAATTTTCAACATAGCCCCAATATAACGATACTTCCCGATTTTCGGTACTTTGATGATTTTACTTAAAATGTTTAACCTAACGTAGGTCCATGTTTTGGTATAGCCCCAAAACAAACCTCCCGATTTTCCGTGCCTTAGCTTTATTTTTTGGACGAACTTTCTGTAATTTGAAATTTAAAAGCCAACAAAAATTGTTCATTTAAGTTACCTCCGAACTAGCTGTTAATGACATTTGAAGTTCCCACGTTATGTATTGATTTTCGGTATTTTGAAGATTCTAGCTAAAATTTTTAACCGAATTAGGAGTTATTTAACATTAAAGGCTCCAATCAAAAACTGTCAATATAGGTCCATGTTTTATTATAACCCCTATATAACGGTACCTCCCAATTTCTAGCCCACCAAAAATTGTCAACATACATAGTTAGATATAGGCACCATAAAAAAGGCCTACCGAATGAAACATTTTATGTAGATTATCTGACATTTTAACGTACCCACTTAAAGTTGGGGACAGGAATGAAAGCTAATTATTCCGTTTTAGTTCAGAATATTTTATGGTGGAGGGTATGAAAAGTTCGGCCCGGCCGAACTTAACGCTTTTTTACTTGTTTACTTTGTTTTTGTAAATCTTCTCTCAGCTATTCACTATCCAATGCAAGAAACTTTGCTGCATCAGATTTTAAGACCATTTTCCAAAATATCTAACCTCATCTTTGATTAATTGTTAAATAAATTCTTAATAAAACTAAACAAAGTATAATTTTAATTAATATTGTAGGGTGTAAATTAAATGAAAAAAAAAAAGGTTTCGGGCCTGGAGGTACACAGTTATGTAGCAATAAATTTTCAAAAATTATTATTTTTCTTGTGTTTTTAGTGTAATATACTACAAAAGTTCTCTAATGTCCAGTCCAGTTCTTTTTCGAAAAATTAAACTGGACTTCCTAGATTCCGAATAATCAACTTTTGGCTGCAAGTAGCCGCAAATCTTGCTGATAAATGCGTGGAAAATGTAGCTTAAATCCTCAAAATACCAAAACTCGGGCGGTACAGTTATATGAGGGCTAGGGTGGGGCGATTTGTGTGGAAGGAAAAAAACCTTAATGAGCCCTTCGCGTTTCTGATTCCTGGGATTGAACTGGGCAAAAAAGTCTACTGGACCATATATCTACCGTGAAAATCGAGCCTCCCGATTTTGACTTTAAGTTTTTTATTGACGTTTTTTGGATATTTTGGCATACAACAGCCAAACCATTGAGATTTTCGATCCAACACAAAGACAAACATTGTAGCCAAGACAGTAATTGAAAACTCTCTAATACATCGCAAAAGCATTGGAACGCTCCTTCAGACAGTTTTGGCCTTAAGAATGTGCAAACTTTTCGGAAAGTGTCGATAAATGACATTGTGCTACAAAATTTGACCCGAAAAATATTCAAGTGTTCTGATGCAAAATTATATCGTGTTGGGATCCATGGATAACGACAATGCCTTTATTTCGTTTGGGTCACTTCGTTTTATTTTTTTTATAACGGTAAAAGCAGTGATAATCTGGGTTTCTTACATTTTCAAATTTAAACGGGCATATCTTATTTTTTCCACAACGGATTTCTTTTGATCCTTCTACCTTTTAAAGGGGTGAATAATGTCTTTTGAATAAGCTACTACTGTTTTAAATCGGTTAACAAATGGCCAAGTTATAGTGGTTTATGTCTGAAAAACCCCACAAAAAACCTATAAAGGAATTTCTCATAATTTTCAAAAATATAATGCTGTTTTGTTTTGTTCAATATTTATTTTGAAAATTATGAGAAAATCCTTTATAGGATTTTTGTGGGGATTTTCAGACATAAACCACTATAACTTAGACATTTGTTAACCGATTTAAAACAATAATAGCTTATTCAAAAGACATTATTCACCCCTTTAAAAGGTAGAAGGATCAAAAGAAATCCGTTGTGGAAAAAATAAGACATGCCCGTTTAAATTTGAAAATGCAAGAAACCCAGATTTTCACTGCTTTTACCGTTATAAAAAAATAAAACGAAGTGACCCAAACGAAATAAAGGCATTGTCGTTATCCATGGATCCCAACACGATATAATTTTGCATCAGAACACTTGAATATTTTTCTGGTCAAATTTTGTAGCACAATGTCATTTATCGACATTTTCCGAAAAGCTTGCACATTCTTAAGGCCAAAACTGTCTGAAGGAGCGTTCCAATGCTTTTGCGATGTATTAGAGAGTTTTCAATTACTGTCTTGGCTACAATGTTTGTCTTTGTGTTGGACCGAAAATCTCAATGGTTTGGTTGTTATATGCCAAAATATCCAAAAAAAGTCAATAAAAAAACTTAAAGTCAAAATCGGGAGGCTCGATTTTCCCGGTAGATATATGGTCCAGTAGATTTTTTTGCTCAGTTCAACCCCAGGAATCAGAAACGCGAAGGGCCCATTAAGGTTTTCAAATCGCCCCGGCCTAATGAGGGCTCTATCAAAACGTTGACCTATGTTCACAATTTTTAATGGAGAAGATGTACAACCAACGAGAACATACAATGCCAGAATTCAGCTTATTTGGTCTGAAAATGTGGACAAAATCCTCAAAATACCAAATATTGGGAGGTAACGCTATATGGGGGCAATATCAAAAAACACCTATGTCCATAATTTTTGATGGAGAATGTTTGTGGCAACTGGAAACTCCAAATACCAAATTTACCTAATTTGGGCGGAAAATGTAGCTTAAATCCCCCAAAGATACTGAAAATCGGGAGGTATCTAAAAAGGGGCATATACCAAAACGTGGACCTATGTCCACAATTTTTGGTGGAGAAGTTTAGTTACCAAATTGCTTATTTGGAAGGAAAGGATTGTCTCAATCGTGGCAACTGGAAAATCCAAATACCAAATTACACTTAATTTGGGCGGAAAATATATCTCAAACCCCCCAAGATACTGAAAACGGGAGGTACCTAAAAACGGGCCTGTACCAAAACTTGGACCTATGTCCATTTTTTGAAGTCGGTGCCTACCCTAACTCGAAAACGAGTAAACCGATCTTGAAATATTTTTGTGGGCTTATTAAGTACCTATGCATGAGATGGGACAATTCTTCATTCGGTTTTAGTGAAAATTTTCAGTTATAGCCCCCTTAGTATTTATAAGATATCAAAATTGAAACTAAAGTTGATTTTTATGGAATTACTCCCTTTAACATTTTAGCTTTAATCTTCTCCATGGTGTTTATCTTAAAACATTTGTTTTGCTAGATTTCAACATACAATTTAATTTTAGCTTTGTTATTTTTTACCCTCTTCCCCTTTACATTTGGAAAATGATATTTTCATTTTATGTTCTGTAACGCATGTAATCTGCATGACAATCTATGCCCACATGCTCGCCCACACACACACACATTTAAAGTCACAGAGATTTTTAATTCTTGGCAATTGTTTTATATTCTGTTTACTTTATGTTAATTTTTGGTTCACCATATCAGGCCCTTGTGGCCTTTTTATGTTTCAGCTGGTACTGGTACTCCGACTACACTACACTTGCTGGTGTTCTGTTCTGTGGTTGCTGTTATTATTGTTGTTGGTTTTGTACTAGTGGGTATATGATGACATCTCATGTTTATGCAAAAAGCCAGATCACAAAAAAAAAACAAGAACGAAACAGAAACCAGAAACACATAAAGTTGGAATAGTAAAAGAGCAAAGAGGAAACAAAATACTGCCTGCCTTCAATGCAGCGCAGAGAAAAAGAAAACAAAAACAGTGCACAAAAAATACAACCTATAAGTGTAATAAGAGTGCGAATGCTGCAACATGCAATATATTCAAGAATGTTAAGAGCAAATAAGAAAAAAAAAAAAAAATACCAGTTTACAATAAATACAGGACCAGCAGCGAACACAACCACAAACCACTAACCGCACATGAAAGTAATAACACATTCAAATGTAAGCAAAACGCCTCCAGCTGAGTAACCTCTACACTCACGCACCTTAATATAACAAACAAAAAACGAATTCTTGATGAAAATGCAACTAAACCAAAAGGATGCATGGTCAAATGACAAGAATAACAGTATCTCGTTTTGTTGTTGTTGTTGTTGTTCTATGATAACGGTTCTATGCCATCATCTCCTTGACTTTACAATGGACTTTTTCACCTGTCATTGTTATTGTGTTACAATACAAAACCCACAACAACAATAAGAACAACAACAGCAACAAACACTGGCAAGAAAACAAGACGTTGAAAGACAATACCAAAAATATTGTATGTCTAGATAAATGCAGGTTTTTGATGTGCTTCTACTTCACCTTCCTGTTAGCTTAAATAACATTGAGGAAAACACACACACACTCATACAACTTCTATACTCATGTTTTCTTTTTAACCCCAGAAATACGAAACACAAAAAATAACATGAGAAAAAGGATTACAATTACTCTATGGAGCTATGTCGGAAGAAATGACACGCAGTGGATGGGAAGAAATGTGAATAGAAGACATGTTAATGGAAATTTGGAGTGTTGCGGCTATTCTCTACCCTACACAATAATATGTTTTTCCTAAACCTTTAATTTATGCAAAACCTTTGTTCCGTCTTTAACTCTAAAGTTCGTGAATTAGAGTCACCGGCAAACTTCAGTCGAAATCGCTTATAATGTCATCGTTTATAACGACATATCAGTTATAACGACGAAATCCAAAAGTCCAACATTTCTCCGGGCTTCAGACCATCTGCTTTTTCACATGTATGACATCAGCTGTTCTGTATATTACTATACCCAAAGTGACAACATACATGTGAAAAAGCAGATGGTCTGATGGCCGCCTTACAGCGACATATCGTTTATACCTACCAATTCCGTCGCCCCCTTGACCGTCATTATAAACATGTGAAAGGTAAGCTTTGGGTGTCGTGCTGTAAATACAAATTGAGGTGGTTACACCATCAGGACCTATTTTGTGCTACAACCACTTGTGTCTCCGAGTACGGCATCCACACTGTGTCTTTAAACTGTCTGACCACCAGTATCGGTGTAAATGTTATACAAACCCCCCTGATAGGTTGATTTAGACGTTTCTTTTTGAACCTCTGCTCCTTGACCCTGAAGGTCTTTGCTGACGTACCTGGATGGAGAAAGCCTGTCCACGAGATTGGGGCTGGATGCTCAAGACGATAACAACCAAGGTGGTACAACATATTGTTGTGGTGATGCCCCGGGAAAATTTTTACATGATCATGAAGATGGTCTACTGGTGTCACGAGTACTCAAACCGGTTTTCTGACAGGATTGTATATTCTTTCCGTACGTTCCGCTTATACTTGAATTCCATACTGACTCCACATAGCCCACCACAGAGTAGCCTATTTCGTTAAAAGAAGTCAACAAGGTGTCTTTATTAGCACCCCAAGTGCAGCCGGCCAGTGGCGGTGGCGGAGACTCTATGAAGTACTCTTGATCAGAGTAAAATTCTTAGTCGATATAATCATGTCCTTATAGAAGTTTCTATTACTCCTAAGGCTATATCGGTCCACGTTTTGATATGACCCCATTACAACGGTACCATCCATGTTCGGTATTTTGAAGGTCTTAGCTTTATTATCAAACCGAAATGGCTTAAATTTGGTATTAAGTCTTCGTTAGGGGTATAAAATCCCCCCCCCAGAATTTTGTTGGTACGGGTGCACGCCTTCATATAGCTCCCATATAACGGTACCTCCCGATTTTCGGTATTTTGAAGGTTGTTGTCTCAATATTTCTTCGAAATGGCTCAAATTTGGTATTTAGTCTTCGTTGGGGGTACGAAGCTTTCCTCAGAAATTTGTCGGTACAGGCCAACGCCTTCATATAGCCCCCATAAAACGTTACCTCCCGATTTTCGATATTTTGAAAGTTATGGCCACAATAATCCATTGAAATGCCTGAAATTTGGTTTTTAGTCTTCGTTAGAGGTATTCAACTTCCCCTCTAAATTTGTCGGTATAGGTCCACGCCATCATATAGCCCCCATAAAACGGTACCTCCGTTTCGGTATTTTTAAGTTTGTGGCCTCAATATTCATCCGAAGCGGCTGAAATTTGGTATTAAGTCTTCGTTTGGGGTATAAAACTTTCCCCCAGAAATTTGTTGGTACAGGTTCACGTCTTAATACAGCCCCATAGAACGGTACCACCCGATTTTAAGTATTTTGAAGGTTTTAGCTTCATTATCACACCGAAATGGCTGAAATTTGGTACTTAGCTTTCGTTGGGAGTATATAATGTCCATGGTATTAAGACCACAAGAATTACTTTCGTTAAAAGTTTGTAAACGATCCTCAAAGGTACCCGAAGATATTATCCAATAGAGACCTTGCTGTACGTTTGTACGATATTCAAAGTTTCATCCAATTCGGATAATCCAATCGTAAGTTGTCGTACTCATTAGTCACATTAGTTGGTGTCAGATATGCCGCGTTTAACGTAGGTACCTACCTTACGGTCCAACCCCACGGTATTTACACAAGACTGAGCTGATTACAAGGGACCAACCAGCGCCCTCTGCACCGTAGTGAGGTACCAATTGTGTTCAAGTGTTTGACCCTGTTCACCACCTTGTTTTAGTGCGGAACCCATCTAATATTCCTGTCATTCTATGGTTCAAGCACCTGTTTACAATTTAATTCCACATTCAAGCCCGAGACTCTACTCGCGTTTGCCAAAATAGGCTGACGACAACTACAAGACTAGGCCAACAGACCTAGGGCCAACTGGTAAGTCTCTGGTTGGAGCCGGATAGAAGCCGCAGAGATACGAACTTCAACTGCACTTTTGCAAAAAAAAAAAGGAAATTTTGAGTGGGAAGTACTAAAAGGATTTGTCCGAAATAATCCATACTGGAACCTGATCTATGTCTGGTCACGTCCTTCGAGAGTTATGGTACGATTGTGAGGTTGAGTACCGAACAGAGTGGACCATATGGTTTATCTTCAAACTTGATCCACATTAGTCTGAAACGGATTTCGTTTGCTAAAATAGACAAAGACGACGCACTAAGCATCCAGAGTATGAAACTAGGATTGGGAGACAGTTAATGAATGACCTTATATCGTTTCACGTTACTGAACGGGATATGGTTTGTGGATATAACAAGTCCAAATGTAGGGTCAGGTTTTAATTTACACATGTATCTACTATAATCCCAATTTTTGGTATAACTAAATTCGTCATTTCGTTTGTAACACATCGAAATATTTATCGGAGACCCTACGAAGTATGTATATTAGGCCGGGGCGATTTGAAAACCTTAATGGGCCCTTCGCGTTTCTGATTCCTGGGATTGAACTGAGCAAAAAAGTCCACTAGATCATAGGTCTACGGTGAAAATCGAGCCTCCCGATTTTGACTTTAAGTTTTTTATCCACGTTTTTTGGACATTTTGGCATATAACGGCCAAACTATTGAAATTTTCGATCCAACACAAAGACAAAAATTGTAGCGAAGCAAGTCATTAAGAACTATCTGATACATCTAAAAAGCATTGGAACGCTCCTTCAGGCAGTTTTGGCCTTGAGAACGTGCAAACTTTTCGGAAAATGTCGATAAATGGCACTGTGCTACAAACGTTGACCAGAAAAAAATTCAAGCGTTCTGATGCAAAATTCTATCGTGTTGGGATCCATAGACAACGAAAATGCCTTTAGTTCGTTTGGGTCACTTCGCTTTATTTTTTATAACGGTAAAAGTTGTGAAAATCTGGGTTTCTTACATTTTCAAATTTAAAGGGGCATATCTTCTTTTTTCACAACGTATTTCTATTGATCCTTCTTCCTTTTAAAGGGGTGAATAACATATTTCGAACAAGTTATTATTTTTTTAAATCGGTTAAGAAATGGCTAAGTTATAGTGGTTTTATTCTGAAAACCCCCACAAAAAACTATGACTGAATTTTCACGATAGTTGACTTTTTTGCTCACTTTAATCCCACAAATAAGAAACGCGAAGGGCCCTTTAGCCAAATGTACTTTTCTGTAGGCATTGATTATGTTTACACTGAAAATAATATATATATTTTTTGTTTTAATTCTCCTCGCCGATTTTCGGTATTTTGAAGGTTTTAGCCGCTTCATCCTACAGGAATATGTAATATTCGGTATGTTGTCATTGTTGGGGATATACAACATTCATGCAAAGAATTATCGGTGTAGGTATACCGCATAGAAGGTACAAGCAGTTATTTTGATGGTTTTTGCCACATTATCCTACCAATATGGTTCAAATTTGGCATACAGTATTCGGCATAGGTATTAAACATTCCTAGCAAAAGCTGGGGTTACCATTATAATGCAGCTATTCTTAAACGTGGACCCAAGTCCATTTTCCTTGGGGGCTATATACAAAAATGTCTACGTCCCAATAAAAGTTTAATTTACATTTTAGGGAGATTTCTACAGACGGACGGACATGGCTATATCGATGTAGAGTTGGAAGTTAAGTCCGCAAAGCAAAGCGAACAAAATGCCCAAAACCATTATGGGGTTATGTCCGTGGGAGTTATGTCCGGTCACCTTAGGAAATGTCGCCATCGTTAACAATGTAAAGTTATTTGGCCTAATTCGAGTCTGAGGATATGGCAAGACATAGAGGTCAAAATTGCAGAATCGACATGCAATTTGTTGAAAATTACACAATTCTAATGTAAACCCAACATACAATACAAAGTAGTGTAGGCTACAGTGTTGCACCAATCCCTACTGCCTACAGCATCTACAGATCTCCACACAAAATGTGAATAGTGACTGTGTTTGTTGGGAGGTTAAGAATGAAGAAGTCGATGTTGAATTTGAACTGCATTCCTTGTGAAATGTAACTGTTTTTCATGTATTTTAAATATCAAATGCCAAATGTGAGGTTAACAGAAATACAAGTTGAAAACTTGTAACAAAATACTTTTGTTTTGAGCTTGTGTGGGGAAAACAAATTCAAATTTCAATATTACAAAACAGAATGAAGAAATGAAGGGGTAAAAACTGAAGAAGGAATGTATTTTTCCACAGTAAGGGCAAGGTTGACCTTTTCAGTTCAAAACTTTGAACTATACTTGACCTTATTTTAATGTTGCTTAAATGAAATAGAGAAAAAGTGCAACATTTTGTTAATTTTTTACAAAGAAATACAAAATAAAAGGTTTTACAAATGTTCTTGAAATGTGAGATGTGTATAACAAAGTTTTAAACTTTTTTATTAAAGATTTTTTCTAGTTTATTGCATTAATTGACCCTTTTTCGTCGACTTAAATCATGCTAAATTATTAGTTCACTAAAATAGTAAATAATTCATTTATAGTTTAACACAATCATTATTATTAAAGAAGTTGTGCTACAAACTTTTCAAATGTAATATCATTATTAATTTCCATTACAATTCATTATGAATTTCAACTTTTAGCAAAACTGATTTAGCATTTTTATTAAGTTCAGCAAAGAAAAAAAAACTATGCCAACTTCATGTCATTTTAATTAAGCCATTTATGCACAGCACAGTCAAACTCTGATGACCCGTTTTCAACATTAATTTGCATAAATATTAATTTTGTAAACTATTGTGTATACAAGAAACACAGCGAGAGCAACAACAACAACAAAAACAAATCTGTAATATTTACAGCAAATGGAAAACAGCTATTTCCGTTTGTTAAGTAAACAGCGAGCAAACAAAAAATAGTTATCAAACGTGTTGACAATTTGCGTTAGAATTGAACAAAAAACGACTGAATGAATGGAATTTGGTCATGTAGAAAAAATTGTAATTTCCATATGTTATTTCAACACATGTCCGATATTTGTTTTCATTTGTAGGCAGATAAAGTCAATATGGCAATTCAATATTAATTTATCTATCTGCGAGAAAACAAATATCGCACTGATGAAGGACTTGTTGAACAACTAGCAAAAAATATTAATAAAAAAGTCGGACTAAAATGTATGTGTAAAAATCAGTTAAAACAATACGAATGGAGACAAGAAAGAAAAGCGTTAAAGGCATGGGTACATAAGCTGCCTTGCCTGATTGCCTTGCTTTCCTGCTTCATTTTTGACATAATAAAAATAAAAGAATAAAGAAGTCCGAGCAAATTTCGTACTGGGTTGCCCTTTTCTTGTATTGAACTAAAATTCCTTTCGTTTATGAAAGTTCTACGCTCCTCCCGCAGGATGAAGAATGTGATTTTTTCTAAACAAGCTTTATTGCCATTTAGATGATATGTGTACAATAGGGTCATGACTAGACTGCGGAATCCTATGCAAATGCATATATGGTTAGGATGGTCGTAGAGAAAATCTGATTAGACAGAAACTCGTTTTATTACAAAATAAAACGAATTAGGCCTAGAAATTTTTGCATATTCTGCATATCGTGCATATTTTGACATACTTGTACATATCTGCATAAAATGAGCATATGCAAAACCATATGCAAAAATATATTCAAGGATTTGTGGTCTAAATATCCCACCGAAATGGCTGAAATTTGGTATTAAGTCTTCGTTAGGGGTATGCAACTTTACAACTGAAATCTGTCCGCATAGGTCCACGTCTTTATATAGCCCCCATAGAATGGTACCTCCCTATTTTCGGTATGTTGAAGGTTGTGGCCTCAATATCCCACCGACATGACTAAAAATTGGTATTTAGTCTTCGTTGGGGGTATAAAACACTCCACCTGAAATTTGTCGGCTTTGGTCCACGTCTTCATATAGCCCCCATAGAATGGGACCTCCCTATTTTCGGTATTTTGAAGGTTGTGGCCTCAATATCCCACTAAAATGACTGAAAATTGGTATTTAGTCTTCGTTGGGGGTATTAAACACTCCACCTGAAATTTGTCGGCATAGGTCCACGTCTTCATATAGCCCCCATAGAATGGGACCTCCCGAAATTCGGTATTTTGAAGGTTGTGGCCTCAATATCCCACCGAAATGACTGAAATTTGGTATTTAGTTTTCGTTGGGGGTATATAACTTTCCACCTGAAATTTGTCGGTATAGGTCCACGTCTTCATATAGCCCCCATAGAACGGTACCTCCCGATTTCTGGTATTTTGAAGGTTGTGGCCTCAATGTCCCTCCGAAATGGCTGAAATTTGGTATTAAGTCTTCCTTGGGGGTATAAAACTTTCCACCTGAAATTTCTCGATATTGGTCCACGTCTTCATATAGCCCCCATATAATGGTACCTCCCTATTTTCGGTATTTTGAATGTTGTGGCCTCAATATCCCACCGAAATGACTGAAATTTGGAATTTTTTGTCTTCGCTCTAGGGGTAAAACTTTCCACCTGAAATTTGTCGGTATAGGTCCACGTCTTCATATAGCCCCCATAGAACGGTACCTCCGGATTTCTGGTATTTTGAAGGTTGTGGCCTCAATATCCCTCCGAAATGGCTGAAATTTGGTCTTCCTTGGGGGTAAAAAACTTTCCGCCTAAAATTTGTCGGTTTAGGTTCAGGCCTTCACATAGCCCCCATAGAGCGATACCTCCCGATTTTCGGTATTTTGAAGGTTGTGGCTGTGGTTATGCATTTCTCTATTTTATTGACTTGTCTGAAGAGAATTTTAAACTGAAAAATTGTACACACAAACATTTTTGTACCTATTATTGAAATATTTGTTGCATAGTGAACTTTGATTTGAAACATTTCTTTTATTAACAATATCCCCATAAAGTGAAGGATTTTGTTAGATTTTGATCCAGTATGGAATTATGTAAAACTAACAGTCCAAAATTAATTAATTAAACTAATTAATTAAAATTAAACAAAAAATTTCATCCTATAAAATATATAAATGTGTAATGTAATTTTCTTAAGAAAGTATAGTATACTTAGATATTATTAGATATATTCTGAAACTCATAGTGAAATTTTGTGTAGAATTTTTCAGCTATTGACACTTTTCGCGTAGAACCAATTTTAATATTACTTTCATGTATCAACTCGAATAAAGAAGAAAAAAACTTCATCAAAAAATTGGGAAATATTTCATGTTTTTTCATCAAAATTGATACTGATATTTTTGTGATATATAATGAAGAGACATTTTATTTCTTTGGTGACTCGTAGTGAAATTTTATGAAGAATATTATTGTCATTGACGTCATCTCTCTTAAGTTATGTTTTGTGGGACAATTTTGAATAAACTCAAATGAAGCCCGACTTTAATCCTAAAACGTATTTTGCATTTTTAGAGATTCCTGGTGATTAGATATGATTTACAGATTTGGTGTATTCCAAGACCTATAGTAAAATTTTATGACAAACAATTTTGTAGGATATTTGGATTTGATATGATCACGTTTCAAAGGATTTTTTTTAAAGATTTCCGAAGAAGATACTAAGGAGACCCCTTTGATGAACCACATGAGGGTTAACATTTTTAACAAAAATATTCCCCATATCCTCCTCAGTAATATTGCCAAAGACACTATATACCTAAAATGCAAGGATTCCCTGACATCTTAGCTCGAATATTTCAAAAAAAAACTAGAAATGGGCGGAACTTGCCCCGCCTACTTTGGTTACTCTCCGATGTAAACTTCAAAAACGCCGATACACGTGTCTCATATTTTCAGCTCTACTTTCATAATCTGCTCGGTTTTTCCCATAACTTTGAAAATAAATTGAATTTTGTTCCATAGGAAAAATTAATAAAAATATCCCTGGTTTTTATAAAACTTATAGAAAGGCTCATATATTTAAAAAATATTCATATTTGTAAGAAAGCTATAATTTAATTAGGTGGGTTGACGTTTTTTTTTTAAATGTTAATTAAATGTCAACAAATTTAAAAAAGTTTTAAACGGACGGAACCGGACTGGTACAAAAATACATATGGGCGAAATAACGACGCTTTCAGGCATCTTTTTGCGAAAACGAAACTTGGTACCATGATATTTCTTCATTAAAATTGAGTACCTGAGGAAAAATAAAATAGCTCACTTCTTATTAACGTCACTTCTTGTTTGAGTAATAAAACTACAACCGTCTCGTTGGGTTGTAAGTTCTATTCTAATTTTATTCAAGATAAAATGAATCTTAAGAACTAAGTTACAAAATAATTCTTAGCCTATCTTCTCTTATTCTATGCTCTTATCACTACAATAACCTCTTCCCTTGCTGAGTGCATTATCACTTGGGCGATGCCTTTATTATCAATGCACCCCAGCCGTTCACATAAACTGCTATCTCTTATGCTCTACTTATCTAAAATACATAGATTTTTATTGCCCATCGTACTTCAATATTTTATGATCGAACATATTAATAGAAAATGTTGCTGCTGGAAAACTGACTGATTAAAATATTTTCCAATATTACACGAAGTTCCCCAACAGCACAACCATTACTAAATCATGTACAAATAATTTGTACACTTCTTATAAATGCTATGGCAATTTATTGAAAGGGTTCTTAAACACGGTGGGCCTGAACTAACTTTAAATTAAAGTTTTTGGATTTTTCTCATCTATGAACACTGCTGTTTTAGAATCCGCAACAACTTCTGAGGTGTCAGCGGTTTTCATTTAAATTTATTTAAGGTCAGCCGTACAGCCCTGACTTGGCACCCTATAACATAATTTGATTTCCTCACATCAAGAAAAAAGGTGTGGGTAACGATTTTCGTCGCGAGAATATGCTATTGAAGCGTTTAAAAACCATGTATTGATGGTGTCTTAATCGGAGTGGAAAAAGTGCTTCAACAATTGGTTTGAGCGCATGAAAGGGGGAATAAATCAGGCTAAAGACTACTTAAAAAAACTGTAAAACAATTTTTTTATGGTAAATATTCGCGTTTTCATTGCTAGGCCAGCAAGTTATCGTGCAGCACTCGTACAATCCGTATTATGGTGGAGGGTATAATAACCCATTAATATCTCGGACGACGTCTGTAAATAATCATGAAATTGGCAGAAAATCTCTGCTTTTAAATAAAAAACTTAATTTTAGACTAACTCATTTTGAACCAAAGAAAGATACACAATCGAGCAACGCCTTAAAGGTTATTCAGGCTTATTGTGAAATTCAAGTAAAGTGCATATTGTTCATCATCGTCTTCAGCTATAGGATATATTTTCATCTTAGTGTATACGTTAATAAACGAAATGACCGCATTAAGGTTAATGATATTTCAAGACTGATACGATACACCAGCAAATGGTGACTGTTTGAGCGATTTATGGGCTAACCGCATTATTATCATCACAATAAGAAATTACTATATCTTGCTAAAAAATTTGTTTTATTTAAAAATAAATATCGGGCCTTTAAATAAAACCACCATTTATATATACATACGACTATTTCATACCAACTTCACAATTAAGTATCATTAATGCATAAAAATCCATTTGAACAGTGTATGAGCCTTTCCCAATTTTAATCTTGTGTTGATCATTTTAATACATGGGTGACCAAGAAGAGAACAGCCCAAAATGTGAATGTAAGTCAAACTATTGGCAACTTATGACTGTGTTTTAGTGTGTTTTTATGCACGCACGCTACAAAACAAAAACAAATCAAAATATTATGTCTCTTCCGTACGCTCTTTCTGGACGTATTTGTGTAAATTGCCGAAAAACTTCGGCACCGCCGTGCCAAAGAAGAACACATTTGTTTTAATAGTTTAACAAATTAGTCGAAGTTATTGTAAACCTACCGATCGAATAGAACATGAAGCGTATACATAACATCTGAAATGAAACTGTTAATCATACGCTCCACAATAATGCATTCATTTATCGATTAGATTTCAGGAAATTAAGTTGTAGCAAGAATTTAATTTCCGTCGAGTTTTTATATTATGTAACTGTGATGCGTAATTTAGATTTTTCTCTGAATCTTTATATTACCATTATTCAATATTGTTATAATGTCAACAATACAACAAAGAAAGAGGAATAAAACACCTACAATGCCTAGTGTTTGTGTTAAAAAGCATTTTAATTTCATTCTTGTTAATGTTAATAGTTTAACAAATTAGCCGACATTTAGCGTTGACAGATCGATTACACATGAGATAGGACTTATACGTAACAGCAGAAAAAACATTACAATCATACGATTCCATATACTGCCCTCTCTTTTGTCGATTAAATTTGAGGAAATTAAAATGTAGCGGAATTTCATTTCCGTGGTATTTTTATATTACGCAACTCGGCAATGCGTAATTTAGTTTTTGTTTTTTTTTTTTTTCAATAAAACTCTTTATTGCCCTTATTTTATATTGTTATTAGATATTTTCTTTTCATCCAAACTATTTTTTGAAATAGTAATAAAACAGAAGTGACACTTGTTAATTCAATAATTCTTAGGAATTGTCCATTCATTCTAAATGGTTTTGTTTTTTTTTTTCACTTCAACGTGATTCGCCATAAATAATGGCGACTATGCAAGCGAGGAATTTATGGCCCTTTAGCGATTGAATAAACGTAGCAGGAAAAGCAAAACGTTTTGCAAAAAGGAAAGGAAATGTGAATTTTTAAATGTGAAAAGAGAAATTTGAAAAGTTATTAATGAAAAACATAACAAAAATTTTGAATAATATTTGCATTTTTTATGGCGATTTGTGTCATTGTCTTAAGAGGGTGGCATGGAAGGTTCGGTTAATTTGTATAAATTTATAACCCATAAAAAGGCCTCATGATGTCTTCCGCAGACAAGGAAAGACCTCGTGAAGTCTTCTATAGACATAAGAGGATACATTTAGGTATCCGTAAACAAGAAAAGATATTTTAGTTACTCTATAGACAAGGGACGACTATTTAAGACCTCTTAAAGTAGTCGACCGACCAGAAAAGACCCCTTAAGATTTTCTTTAGATAATTAAAGCCCTCTTGAAGTCTTCTATAGACAGGAGAATACCTCTGGAAGTCTTCAATAGACAAGGAAAAAACTACTGAGGTCTTCTATAGACAAGAGAAGTCCTCTTGAGGTCTTCTATAAACAATAACAGACCTCTTGAGTTCATCTTTAACCAAGAGAAAACCCACTAAGGTCTTCTATAAACAAGGAAAAACTCCAGAGGTCTCTGTAGACAAGAAAATACCTCTTAAAGTCTTTTATAAACATGAGGTCTTTAATATACAAGGATAAAGCTCCTGGCGTCTTCCACAAACAAGAAAATACCTCTTGAAGTCTTCCACAGAAATGGAAAGACCTCTTGAGGTTTTGTAAAGACAAGAGGAGACCTCATGAGGTCTTTGGTAGATACGAAAATGCCGTTTGAAGTATTCTACAGACAAGGCAAGACCTCTTGAGGTCTCCTATAGACAAGAGAAAACATCTTGGATTCTTCTTTAGACAATGGAAGAATTATTCATGTCAGATAAGAAAAGAGATATAGACAAGAGAAGACTTCTTGTGCTCTTTTACAGAACAAGAAAGGCCATATATTGACAAGAGAAGACCCCTTGAGTTCTTCTATTGATAACGAAAAACCTCTTGAATTCATATATAGACAAGATAAGACCCCTTGAGGTCTTCAATAGATAAGGAAAGTTTTCTACCGAAGAGGAAAGACCTTTTGAGGTCTTTTATAGACAAGAAAAGACGACTATATGTCTTCTATTGAAAGACAAGAGAAGACCCCTTGAGGTCTTCTATCGATAAGAGAAGACCCTTTTGAGGTCTTCGAAAGATAAGGACAGAACTCTGGTTTCTTCTACAGACAAGGGCAGGCCTTTAGAAATCTTCAACAGACAAGGAAAGACCTCTTTTGGTATTCTATAGATATAGAAAACACCTTCAGGTTTTTTGCATATAAGGAAAGACTTTTTGAGAGAAGAGAAGTCCTCTTAAGGTCTTCTAAAGACAAGAAGAGATCTCTTGAGGTCTTCTAAAGGCAAGAGGAGACCTCATGAGGTCTTTGGTAGACAAAAAAGCCAAAGTATTCTACAGACAAGGGAAGACCTTTATAGGTCTCCTATAGACAAGAGAAAACATCTTGAGTTCTTTAGACAAGACCGCTTGAGGTCTTCTACAGATTAGAAAAGGCATATAGAAAAGAGAAGACTTCTTTTGGTCTTCTACAGAACAAGAACTTGAGGTCTCCTATTGATAACAAAAATCTCTTGAGGTCATATATAGATAAGAAAAGACCCCTCGAGATCTGTAATATATAACGAAAGTCTTCTACAGAAGAGGAAATACCTCTTGAGGTCTTTTATTGACAAGAGAAGACGTCTTAAGGTCTTTTATTGATAGACAAAATAAGACCCCTTGGGGTCTTCTATTGATAAGAGAAGACCCTTTTCAGGTCTTCTACAAATAAGAAAAGACGTATAGACAAGGGAAGAATTCTTGTGGTCTTCTACAGAACAAGAAAGGTCATATATTGACAAGGGAGGACCACTTGAGGTCTCCTATGGATAATAAAAAACCTCTTGAGGTCATATATAGACAAGAAAAGACCCCTTGAGGTCTGCAATATATAAGGAAAGTCTTCTACAGAAGAGGAAATACCTCTTGAGGTCCTTTATTGACAAGAGAAGACGTCTTTAGGTCTTGAGGTTTTTCTATTGATAACAGAAGACCTTTCGAGGTCTTCCAACGATAAGGAAAGAACTCTGGTTTCTTCTAGAGACAAGGGCAGGCCTTTAGAAATCTTCTATAGACAAGGAAGTACCTCTTTCGGTATTCTATAGATAAATAAAACGCATTGAGGTTTTTCGCATATAAGGAAAGAGTTTTTGAGAGAAGACTCACCAATGAGGTCTTCTATAGGCAAGAGAAGTCCTCATAAGGTCTTCTAAAGACAAAAAGAGTCCTCTTGAGGTCTTCTAAAGGCAAGAGGAGACCTCATGAGGTCTTTGGTGGACAATAAAAGGCATTTTAAAGTATTCTACAGCCAAGGGAAGGCCTCTTGGGGTCACATATAGATAAGAGAAGAGCCCTTGAGGTCTTATATTGACAAGGAAAGGCCACTTTAAGCCTTCTTTATGTAAAAGAAAACGTCGTGAGTTTTTCTGTAGACAAGGAAAGACAAGGAAAACAACTCCTGATGTAAAGAAAGACCTCCTATCGACAAGGAAATACCTCTTGACGTCTTCGATGTACAAAATTGCAAGTTATTGCAATATTCTACAGACAGGGAAAGACCTCTTGAAGTATTCGACAGACAAGAAAATACTTTTTGATGTTTTCCATGGACAAGGAAAGGCCTCTAGCGGTTTTCTATAAGCAAGGGAAGACTTCTAAAAGTCTTCTTTAGACAGAAGAATACTTTTTGAGGTCCTCTATAGACAAACAAAGAACTGCCGTGGTATTCCATAGGCAAAGAACGACGTCTTGAGGTCTTCTACAGAAAAGGAAAGAGCTCTTAAGATCTTCTATAGCCAAGATAAAACCTCCTGAGGTCTACTATAGACAAGGAAAGACCTATTTTTGTATTTTACAGACAATGGAAAACATATTGAGGTCGTCATAGACAGATGAAAGTCACTTACAGTCTTCCACAGACAAGAAAATAACTCTTGAGGTCTTTAATAAACAAGCAAGTATCTCCTTACGTCTTCAACAGACAAGAAAATACCTCTTGAGGTATTCTACAGAAAAATGAAGACTTCGAGAGGTCTTCAGAGAAGAGCTCTTAAGTTCTTCCGTAGGCAAGAGTGGACTTCTTGCGGTCTTTGGTAGACAATAAGAACTACTTTTGGTGTTCTACAGACCAGGAAAGACCTTTTGATGTCTTCGTAGACATGGAAATACCTCATGAGGTTTTCTTTAGACAATGGAAGACCTCTTGAGTTCTTCTACACATAAGAAAAGATGCCTTGAGGTCATCTATAGACAAGAAAAAACTTTTTGAGGTAATGTATAGACAAGAGACGACCACTTGAGGTCTTCTACCGACAAGGGAAAACTTCTAAAGTCTTTTATAGACAGCAGAATACCTCTTGAATAAGGAAATAATTCCTTGTATAAGGAAATAATTCCTGAGGTCTTATTTAGCAAGGAAAATCCTCTTTTGGAATTTTACAGACAAGAAGGAAGACCTACTGAGGTCGTCATAGACAGAAAATACCTCCTGAAGTCTTTCATATACAAGATATACAGTTAAGGAAAGACCTCTTGAGATATTCTACAGACAGGGGAAAACCTCTAAAAGTCTTCTGCAGAGTCTTTCCTTCTCGTGTGGTGTTATAAAGACAAGAGAAGAGCTCTTAAGTTCCTCTATTGGCAAGAGTAGACCTTTTGAGGTCTTTGGTAAAAAAACCTCTTGAGGTATTCTATATACCATGGAAAACCTCTTGAAGTTTTCACTTGATAAGAGAATACTTAATAAGGCCTTCCATAAATAAAGAAAGATCTCTGGATTTCTTCTACAGACAAAGAAAGGCTTCCTGAGGTCTTCTACAGACAAGGAAGGAACTCTTTAGGACTTCTATAGACAAATAAAACTATTTAAGGTCTTCAATAGATCAATAAAGACCTTTTGATTTCTTTTCTTTTTTGAGGCCATCTACAATCAAGAATACCTCCTAAGGCATTCCATAAATAAAGAAAAATTTCTGGATTTCTTCTACAGACAAGGAAGGAACTCTTTAGGACTTCTATAGACAAATAAAACTATTTAAGGTCTTCCATAGATCAATAAAGACCTTTTGATTTCTTTTCTTGAGGTCTTCTATAGACAAGGAAACACCTCTTGAGGTCATCTACAATCAAGAATACCTCCTAAGTGATTCCATAAATAAGGAAAGATCTCTGGATTTCTTCTACAGTCAAAAGAAGGCTTTCTGAGGTCTTCTACAGACAAGGAAGGAACTCTGTAGGACTTCTATAGACAAATACAACTATTTGAGGTCTTCCATAGATCAATAAAGATCTTTTGATTTCTTTTCTTGAGGTCTTCCATAGACAAGGAAACACCTCTTGAGGTCGTCTACAATCAAGAATACCTCCTAAGGCATTCCATAAATAAGGAAAGATCTCTGGATTTCTTCTACAGTCAAAGGAAAACTTCCTGGGGTCTTCTACAGACAATGAAGGAACTCTTTAGGACTTCTATAGACAAATAAAACTATTTGAGGTCTTCCAAAGATCAATAAAGACCTTTTGATTTCTTCTCTTGAGTTTTTCTATAGACAAGGAAACACCTATTGAGATCATCTACAATCAAGAATACCTCCTAAGGCCTTCCATAAATAAAGAAAGATCTCTGGATTTCTTCTACAGACAAAGGAAGGCTTCCTGAGGTCTTCTACAGACAAGGAAGGAACTCTTAAGGACTTCTATAGGCAAATAAAACTATTTAAGGTCTTCCATAGATCAAGAAAGACCTTTCGAGTTCTTCTCTTGAGGTCTTCTATAGACAAGGAAATGCCTCTTGTAGTCATCTACAATCTTGTGGTCATCTACGGAAGTCTTCTTCTCTGGATTTCTTCTACAGACAAAGGAAGGCTTCCTGAGGTCTTCTACAGACAAGGAAGGAACTCTTTAGGACTTCTATAGGCAAATAAAACTATTTAAGGTCTTCCATAGATCAAGAAAGACCTTTCGAGTTCTTCTCTTGAGGTCTTCTATAGACAAGGAAATGCCTCTTGTAGTCATCTACAATCTTGTGGTCATCTACGGAAGTCTTCGATAGACAAAAGAATACCTATTGTGGTATTCTATAGACAAGAAAAGACCTCCTGAGGTCTTTTATAGAAAAGGAAAATTTCTTGAGGTGTTCTATAGACCTCTTGTGGTCTTCTATAGACAAGGAAAGACGTCTTGTCAAGAAAAACCTCCTGAGGTTTTCTACAGATAAGGAAGGACCTTTTGAGGTATTCTACCGACAAGGGAAGACATCTTGAAGTATTCTACAGAGAAGGAAAGACCTCTTAAGATCTCCTATAAAAAAGAGAAGAGCTCTTAAGGTTTACCTTATCTTCTACAGATATGAAAAAACGTCTTGAGGTCTATATAACCAAGAGAAGACCTCTTGAAATCATATATACACAAGGGAAGACCTTAAGCGGGGTCTTTTACAGATAAGGAAAGTCCTCTTGAGGTCACATATAGACAAGAGAAACCCCTTAGACGTCTTATACAGAATAGGAAAGACCTCTTGAGGTCTTCTATAAAGAGGGGAAGACCCACTGTGCCACAGGGGTTGCCAATTATGGCAAGAAGTTTAATACAAAATCAAATCCTATATCCCACAGAATTATGAGACAAGAACAACTTTTTTTAAGTAAACATTGTTTTTCTCTAGAAAATTTCCAATAATTTTCAAGCCACATGGCTGATTCATTAAACATCTCATCGAATTGTTTTATTACATTTTGCTTATTTCTTTTGCATAACTTACCGGGTAGCCAACATATAACGACCAATATCGATAGCAGACTGTAAGCCAACATCTGTCGAGGATATTGTCTCGTGATGCCACTTCCACAGTGTCCATACTTGTGGCTGTTGTGATGACGATAACTGGAAAATGTTGGAGGTGTTGTGGATTCAATTGTTGTTGTTGGTATTGCTGTTTCTGTTGCTGCTGCCGTTGTTGTTGTTGTTGTTATTGAAGGCGGCAAGATTTTTGTTTTTCTGTTTCTGGTTGCTTTCGCAGGCATTACCGTCGAAGACGTCATGTTTATGTTGTTTTTATTTTTTTCTGTTCTTTCCCGGACAGTAGTCTACACTGTGTAAATGTCAGAAACTTCTTAAGATATGCCACGAACAAAAAACAACAACAAAAAAGAGAAACGACAGGAGGCAGACAAACGATTCAAATGAACAGAAAAAACCCAAGCACACCAATAACCAGTCAACCGGAAGTGGCAGTAGTTGTTTAAAGAGGATAGTTATAACTGTAAATGTTTATCAGTTTATTGGTATGTTTGTTTGTTTCTTATTTGGCCTTAAAGAGGGAGCCACCAATAACTTGTCATGAGTTTGTACTGTTGTGTTTGTTGTTTCGTTTGGTTTTATATTTTGTTTTCTTTATTCTTTTGCTAGTTGTTTTGCAAGGATATTGTCCTTGTCCTTTTTGTAAATTTTCTTTTTTTTGCGTCTTTTTATGGTATCTACTTTATAATGTGCCACTCACACTGTATATCTGTGGCTGTGTGTGTTCGTGCCCGGTTATATTTGTGTGCGGATTTTTATTTTACAATTTCCGCTTCCGTTTTAATGTTTATGTGTATCGTTGTTATTTTTTTTTAACCCTCAACTGTTTGCTTCGGTTACTTGGTTCACTCACTCATTCTTCCTCTCTCTCTCTCTACCACTTATTTTAGCTCTTGTTTTTATACTTATCTTTTTTGCCGGATTTTTATTTCATTTCATCTACCATTCAATTCAATTCCAGTATATTTTTTATGGATTTTTATGTAGATTTATTTAAACCAAATTGTCAATTGAATTGTCTTTTAAAGCAGTGTTAATCACCACTGGGCTCGCGAGCCGTGTCTGTGTAAACACACACAATCTCAATTGTGGTGAGTTTAAACGTTGCTCTCACCACCGATCATCTTCTTTGTTTTAGCAATGAATTAACGCACACGATGTTTATCTAGAGAGGGATAGATAATCTCGTGTGTGTGCCTAACACAAACGCAGCGCTTGAATTAGTTGTTGCTGGTGAACACTGTTTTAAAGCATGGTCTTTTGCCGGTCTCTTTCATTCACTCACTCACACACAAACACCAACACACACGCATGCTGGATTTAAATGGAATGGCATTTATTATCTCTCTATGATGTATGTTTTCGCCGCCCGTACATTTGTACGCTGTATGTTGAAATTGAATGAATGTGAATTTGCAGCTTAGGTTTTTGTTCTATAAAGAGACAAATAAAAAAGTGAGGATTAAGTCCAGAGTATTTAGGGGGTAAAAATAGATAAAATTAACAATAAAGAGTATTTATAAAATTCCTTTTAAATGGTTTAAGCGTCTATTTTTTAAGTACAACAAAATGGTTTTGGAATGCGTAAAAGATTGGTCTTTAAATTGTTTGCTTCCTATAAATGTTTTTTTACAGAAAATAAAAAAAAAACAAGTAAGAACAGACTATAGTCGGACGGGGCCGACCATGTGATACCCTATACCACTATCCCTGTGCACTAGCTTTCCGGGCTAGCTTTTGATAAATGATAACTTTTATTTAAATGTATACACAAAAGTTTTGATCAATTTAACCCGCTAAATATTATCCGATCATACCGTTGACTTGCACGCTACTTCTTCATCTCAAACCAAAACTACGTTTAAAATTTCGCGCCGATCGGACTATTATTGCGACCTACAGAGCGGCTACAAAATCGAGCAAAAATTTTGTTTTTGGTCCATTTCATCCCTTTAACATTTCACGATCATCGCCAAAAACTAATCAGTTCTATTCTGGTCCAAACCCGACCTCCATACTAAATTTCGTGACAATCGGTCCATAATTGCGGCCTCTAGCTTGATTACAATTTTTAATGGACGGACAGACGGACGGACGGACGGACGGACACACATCGCTAAATCGCTTTATCTCGTCGAGATATGAAGTTTGGTATACCACATGAGGGGTCTACGACGAATATTTCGCGGCGTTACATGAATTTTTGGGAAAACAAACTTATTATACCCTTTTCCACATTGTGGTATAGGGTATAATTAAAATGTTTTTAGATCCGTTTAAAATTAGAATCGCCATGTAAACATTATTTTTGTGGATGGACATTAAGAAGGCGGAAGAACAAATAAATATCGGCTACTATTGTTGAACTCCTTATTAAATAGTTTGCAGTAGAGCTAGAGTAATACAGGTATGTGATGAAAACTGGTTCAATTTCTCATTAATCAAAATCGTGCATTTCTGAGTTTGGGGAAAACGCCCACGAAAAACGTTATTAAGCTACAAAAGTGACCCAGAAGAGTACCTTCGTAGAAAATTTCAAAACTGTTCTCGGACGTCCCTTAAAGTGTCTGATATGCTCGTACACCTTCAGGGAACTTCATGTACGTTTAACAAAGTTACGATGTGAAAAGTTTCTGCCAAATCGGTTACTCAATTCCCAAGCTATCGTGCTCAACACTCATTTGGTGGCAGCCGGGTTATTTTGGAGCTTTGAAATCGATACGAAAGGTGTTCTAAAACTGCACGTTAGAGACAAATTTTGAAATTTTGTGGGAGAGGTACCTAAAGGGGTGGAACTATATGGCACATCTTCCGCTTAGCAGCTGAAGACGAACATACAAGACTAAATGGACTCAAGATTATTTGAAACACATTTCTTTCAAACATACTTGAGGACCAAAGGCTTTATTTCGCTGAGACACATTTTTTGCCCTTCTCTCCGTTTGTAACATATCGAAATATTCGTCGAACCCTATAAATGATATATATTCTTAATCAGCATAGGTCGATATAACCATATCCGATTTTCGGTATTTCAAAGGTTTTATCCTCATTATCCCATTGAAATGGCTACAATTTTATATTTAGTCTTCGTTTGGGCTACAAAATTATCCCGCAGAAATTTGTCGGTACAAGTCCACGTGTTGGTAAAGTCCCCACTGAATGTAATTTGATACTTAATCTTCGTTGTAGCTACCAAGCTCTACGCCAGAAGTTTGTCGGTGCAGGTTCAGGTTTTGACATACCCAAGGATTTAACCAGGTATCCGAAATAGGTGAAAGTTTGTTTTAGAAGTAATTTCTGCAGCGAATTTTGGGTCCACGTTTTGATATAGCCCGAATAGGTTTAAGGCACATTATCCAAACAAAATAGCTAAAATTTTTTATTAAATCTTATTTGTGAGTTAAACAATTCCTTTTGAATATGGTCGGCACAAGACATCCTTCGGATATACACCCCATAACAAAATACTTCCCGATTGTTAGTATTTTGTAGGTTTTAGCCACATTATTTATCTGAAATGGTAAACATTTTGTATTTACTCTCTGTTGGAGCTATAAAATATTCCTGTTTGACAGGATGCTAAAGAAAGATTTCGCAAGATTTTTTTGTCATTTCTGAAGTTTTAGTCACATTATCCAACCGAAGTGCCTAAAATCTGGTTCCAATATAATTTATAGAATTAAACGCAGTTTTCACTTCTTATAGTATCAGCTGTCAATGTCAATTTTATAGTCGATAGGAAAGAGGTATGTTCCTATGGTTTTGAGTCACAATCTGTTGTCCTTTCATGTGTGTAGGTGCCGATGCCTTGGCCGTCCAGTTCTGCGTGTACCGCCATGCGGTCGGTATTGTTAAGATATGGCCTTGCCATCGCAATCGTTATATCTGGATACGTTCAACTATACTGATGTCATTGTATAGCCGATACTGCTTGTGGTTTATACGACGCCGATGTTCACCGTAAAAGCTGATCTTCAACTACTTAAAAATATAGGTACCGACAGCCACAGTTGGTCCGACTTTTATGTACGTATTTCGCGCCGATACCATCAACTTGGTATTGCAGCCGTTTACAGCCAAATACACGTTAGCAGATTCTCTTTCGACTTTTCTAAAGTTTTCAGTTACTTTTTACTGATCGACCCATGATGTTAATGTCGCAAACATCAGTAAATAAAATGTGACTATTTGTGTATATTGTGTCTTTTAATTTAACCATTGCGTATCGTATGACGTCTTCCAGCATAATATTGAATAGATCGCAAAAAAGGCTGTCTTCTTCAAAACTTTTTTGTTATTAAACTTTTCTAAGAGACTCTTTCATACTATGACTGAGCATCGGGTATAAGTCGTCTTACAACGCCGAAGGAGCTTTGCTGGAATACCAAATTCAGAAATGGCTTGGAATACCTTTTAGCGTATTGGGAAATATGGTAATGGACGGAAATATAGTGCGAGACGACCCGTATCTTTTGGGTCTATTCAAGGAATTGTGGGATGGTAAATATCTGATAAATTGTGGATTTGCCACGTCTAATAGTACGGTTAAACTAGAGTTTTTTTGCGGGGTTAATCCATTTCTCGAGGATTTATTTGACGTTTGCGCTATGGAATTGACATTTGAAACGCAAACCCAGTGGGTTAATCCGGATAAGTGTAACCGGGGTATAAAGCCACATTGGTGTGGCCAATTAGGTTCAAGTCGTTCCCACAATCTGATCTCCTTTCTTGTGGAAGGGATACAGATTGCTAAGGTTACAATAATCGGGCATCCGTACTTCCTAGTACTAGATGCATATCGCCTCCGGCCATGAACAGCTCAGCTGGTAGGCCATCGGCTCCTGCGGTCTTATTGTTCTTCATTCGGTTTATTGCTGTCATCACCTCATCTTGGCCGGCGCACAGTGGGGTGATATCCCAAAAGAGGCAGATTAATTCAGGGAAGCATTTTGGTGGTCTAACTTTTAATATTTCTCGAATGTCGACGCCTTAATCAATATAACGGAACAAAGTTTTGGTGCATATCAGGGATTAGAAGAGGGGTTGTCGAAGACCTCATAAATTGGTACGATGAAAAATATGAAGTATTTTCACGGTTTTATATGCATTCCTTATTTAGATTATCTAAAATTTTTCAATACGTTCAATTATTGATTAAACTAATATATTGTGAAAATTTAAAAGTTATATCAATGATTTAATGTAGCTCCCATATGAGAGTATCTCCCGATTTTGTGTATTTTGAGGGTCTTGAACACATTTTGTAGAATATTTATCTGCATATTATGATTTATTGTTCTTAGTGCCTATGAATTCATCTTTCAAAACATTTTCCATATAGGTCAATGTTTTGGAATAGTCCCCATATAGAGCTGTAGTCAAATTAGGAGGTTTTCGAATATTTAAGGCACATATTGCAACTAAAGTTGATTAAATTGTTAGCTGTGCATTTTGAAAGAACTAAAAATAGTTTCACTAAACATCGTCCCATATATTCTCGTTTTGCAATAACCTCCATATATAGGAGCAGTCAAATTTGACATATCTTGAAGATCTTACCCATGTATTTAGTATATAGATATCACAAAAATTACGGTTAAACATTTTGTTATATGGGTGCCCTTATAACTATACACCCAAAAAAAATTTAAAGTGTGTGAAAACCATTTTTGGTTGTTTCTATATACATGAATTGTTACATTTTCTAAAAAGAAATGATTCCAACTTTTCAAACAACAACATCGCCGTTACGAACCATCATTTTGTCGTAGGTAGAGTAAAAACAAAATGCTCAATGCTGAAGAACAAATACTATAAAATATAACAACCATAAGTCCAATAACGAGGAAAAAATATTCAAATGCCCATAATTACCACTTTTTTAATACATGACTATTTTCACCATTTCTTCAATAAAAAACAACGGCAAAACGGCACGAGTTATGAGTTGATTTTGAAATAAAACACTCTACACTAAAATACAAAAATAAAATTTTTACACCACTCAGATGTAATTTTTTTATAACTCAATGTAATTTTTGAAAATATGGAAAATATAGACACATTTTTACTTAATTTTAATTATAGTTTTACACCAAATTTTCTATAACTCTTTTTTTCTAAAATGTTAATAAGTAACCGTATTTCACTATTCCATTTTACAATGTCCACTTTTGATCCGCAAAACCAAAAATATTTTACTTTAAAAGCAGAATTTTTTTTTTTTTTTTTTTGTAGCTACTTTTGAAAGTTGAAATAAAAGATATAATTGTTTATAACTCAATGTATTTTTCGAAAATATGGAAAATATAGACACATTTTTACTAAATTTTTTTTATAGTTTTACACCAAATTTCCTATAACTCTTTTTTCTAAAATGTTAATAAGTAACCGCATTTCACTATTCCATTTTAAAATTTTCACTTTTGATCCGCAAAACCAAAAATATTTCACTTTAAATGCAGCAAAATTTTTTTGTAGCTACTTTTGAAAGTTGGAATAAAAGTTCAAGTTTAGGGCATCGTAACTGTGAAAGTAAACAATATATGACCTTGATATTTTTACATACGTAAAATTTTGTACCCTATAACCGTATAAAAAAAGTTGTTCCAAAAACCTAATTTCATTTTTTGAATTAATCTGCGTGTTTTTCGATCTCAACCCTCTGTGCGGCGGTATCAACTCAATACCATCTTCTGGAATCGAATCTGTGGCTTTTCGTCGTCTTCGTTATTATTGGATACCAACTGTTTGGAAAAATATACTATCAATATCCTGAGCACACTATTTGTATCCGTAACCGGATTACCTTGCTTATCTCCAAAGCCATCATTTTTATGATTCGCTCTTTGGTAGAATTTTCGGACTTAATTCTGGCTCCTGTACATCTCGAATTTTTCACTTTCCCCCTTTTCCGTTTCTATCTTTTTCTGTCGGAACGACATTCTGCTCTCTGTTTTCTTCCCGATACCCCTCTCTTGTACTACGCGTTGCTTCACGATCGAGCAGTCAAACTATCGACAGTGGACTGTCGCCTTAGCCACTTTTGTAGAGCTTTGTTTATGTCGGTCTCAGAAGCAATTATATTTTTAATAAATTCGACAAGCTACCCAAATAGCTTGTTTTGCTGCCGGTGCAATTTTTGTTTTATAAGAGCAATCAAAACGATAGTTCGGCTTTCATTAAGCAGTGCTTTCAATTAAGCAATTGGACCAGTTGAGAGGAATATGCTGTGGCTGTCTATTGTGATTGCAGCTTACCGTTATCCAACTTCCGTGAGGTGTCTGTTCGTACTTTATTTCCTGTGTTTAATCGTCCTCTTATCTTTGCTGCAACAAGGTGGTGGTTCGAGCCTATGTTTGCTCCTGGGAACTATCGTACCTCCAACACACTCGATGAATGTCTTCCATTCATCACAACGTGATCAATTTGATTTCTTATTTTTTGATCTAGTGACAGCCAGGTTCTCTTATGAATACCAAGATGCTTAAATCTGGTACTGTTAACTACCATGCTTTTTGTCAATACCAGACGTTTGACTGCGGAGACGGAGTTCCCAATTGTTGGGCCAAAAATGTTCTCCTTTTAAATTTTGGCATTAAAATGCCTAGAATAATTTTAATGTCGTGGGCAAGAAACCGGCCATATGTATCTTCAAACCGCTTATAAAATATATCTTTGGTCCCCGCTCGTCCTTGTCTTCAGTGGGAGCACTAATGCAAATAAAACTGGTGTTGAAAAATTTAGTTTTTATCCGAATTTTAGCAATTCTTTTATTCACCGGGATAAAGCTGCAGACTAGATGTTTAGCTCCAACCAACTACAAGACTGCAACCAAACTCATGCTTTGTGCCATGGCAGCTATAATAGAGAGCGTCAATTTTAGGTGTTGTTGTGATGCTTTTTTAAGTCAATTGTATTTCCTATATGACGGTAATAAGGACGTTGTATTTTTCAAGTACGTCTGCCACTGCGTAAACTGCGCCTTCTCTATAAAGGGTGTGGACATTCCATGCGCATCTGCATATCATGGTCTTTAAAACGTTAGAGTAGGTCGTCAACTTTAGATGGGTTTGTTCTTCTTTTTCATTATATGTCGCTTTTTAGAGGGATTACTAGCCTAAAGCTCAACCCAAGTTTTCGTTCTTATGGAAGAAAGAAGAAAACAATACCCCTCAGTAATGTTGGTTACAAGTGGTGTCTTAGGACACGTCGTTCGGACTCGGCGATAAACTGTATATCCTATATCAGTGAGCTAATATGAATCGGGATGCACTCATTGATATGAGAGAAGTCACATGCTAGCTCTCTCTCAGCAACGGATTTTACAGGTAGTCCCCTTGGTGATACAACTTGGATGCCAGTGTCCAATTGAGATGAAAGAGGCAGCTAGACAAATCCTTGATTTTGTTATATTAAAGCCGGGCATGAGCGGCCCTTGATATCATTCATACCCTACGTTATACACGTCAAGCGCATATTCGCATTTTGAACCTTTTTTTTGAACAGTTGTAAATTACTTAGACTGCAATTGAAAAAACTCCTTAAATTTTCATTTCTCACAACTTATGTTTGAGTTTTAATATTGGAAAAAGTATCACTGACTATTTGTCAAAGTGCTGCTAGTCAAAGGTTTTGTCAGTGTCGCTCAAAGGAAGTTAAAGTGTTTTTTTTTTGTAATTGTTCTGGGAACTATCGTTCCCCCAAAACACACTCAGTGAATGTCTTCCATTTATCACAACGTGATCAATTTGATTTCTTGTTTTTTGATCTAGTGACAGCCAGATTCCCTTATGAATATCAATATGCTTAAATCTGGTACTGTTAACTACCATGCTTTTTGCCACTACCAAGTCTATCAGCCCCATTCCAATGTCAGACGTTTAACTGCGGAGACTGAGCTCCCAAATGTTGGACCAAAAATGTTCCCCTTTCTAAATTTGGCACTAAAATACCTAGAATACTTTTAATGCCATGCGCAAGAAACCGGCCGTATGTATCTTCTAACCACTTATAAAATATATCTTTGGTCCCCGCTCGTCCTTGCCTTCAGTGGGAGCACGAGCGCAAATAAAACTGTTGTTGAACAATTTATTTTTTTCCCGAACTTTAGCAATTATTTTATTCACTGGGATGAAGCGGCAGACCAGATGTTTTAAGCTCCGACAAACTACAAAACTGCAACCACACTTATGCTTTGTGTCATGGCAGCTATAATAGAGAGCGTCCCCCTTAGGTGTTGTTGTGATGCTTTCTTCAGTCCATTGTATTTCCTATATGACGGTAATAAGGACCTTGTATTTTTCAAGTACATTTGCCAATGCGTAAACTGCGCCTTCTCTATAAAGGATGCGGACATGCCAGGTGCAGATGCGCATATCATGGTCTTTAAAACGTTAGAGGGGGTCGTCAACTTTAGATGGGTTTGTTCTTCTTTTTCATTGTATGTCACATTTTAGAGGGATGGATTACTAGCCTAAAGTCCCACCCAAGTTTTTGTGGTTCTTATGGAAGAAAGAAGAAAAAATACCCCTCAGTAATGTTGGCTACAAGTGGTGTCTTAGGACACGTCGTTCGGACTCGGCGATAAACTGTAGGTCCTATATCAGTGAGCTAATATGAATCGGGATGCACTCATTGATATGAGAGAAGTCTCCCTTGTCCCATCCGGGATGTTTGTGGAACAATTATACTACGGAAGAACGTGCGGCACTTGTTAGCTCTCTCTCAGCAACGGATGTTACAGGTAGTCCCCTTGGTGACACAACTTGGATGCCAGTGTCCAATTGAGATGAAAGAGGCAGCTAGACAAATCCTCGATTTTGCCATATTAAAGCCGGGCATGAGCGGCCCTTGATATCATTCATACCCTACGTTATACACGTCAAGCGCATATTCGCATTTTAAACCTCTTTAAAACAGTTGTAAATTATTTAGACTCCAATTGAAAAAACTCCATAAATTTTCATTTCTCACAACTTATGTTTGAATTTTAATATTGCAAAAAATATCACTGACTATTTGTCAAAGTGCTGCTAGTCAAAGGTTTTGTCAGTGTCGCTCAAAGGAAGTTAAAGTGTTTTTTGTTGTTGTAATTGTTCTACTGGCATAGAATTACATGCCTTTGTCTGGATGCATTCAAAAGCGTGTTAATAGTTGCTGTAATTGTTTACTATTGGTTTTTGTCACAGGCTGGATGACTGTTGTCGCAATAATAAAGGCTGCTGCTTTAACTTGGTTTTTAGTATTTTGTGAATTCTTTGTTATCCTAACTCTGTTCTGGCTTTTGACAATGATGCTATAAGCATCTAGCTGTGTTGTTTTTTCTCTGTTTGTTTCCATTGCAATTTTAATTACTTTAATGAAAGTTTTAATTGCATAATGGTATCAAGAACACACATACATGCACATTTGCCAAACAATGTCACCATCACATTGATATTGCATGTCTGTCTGTAAATGTATATGGAAGCGCAACACATCCAAGCAGACAACAATAGCAACTAAAAATCCTTAATGAGTTTTACTGTCATGGTTTTTCAAACCATTCTCATTTTTCCGGCAGTTATTGCTTTGAGCTAACTATGTTTGTATGTATGCATGTGAATACAAGTGCATTTGTGTTTTTTCGTTAGCAAATAAACAATGTATATACACACATTAACATGTGTAGGTGTGTACGTATGTACGTATGTAAGCGTGTGTTTGTGTAGAGAGTTTGTTTATAAATTGTAAATTCATTGTAGCTGCTAGTATTTGTTTATGGTTCGTTTACCAGCAATTGTTTTTCTGCCAAAGTCGTGGTAATAGCACTATTTTTTGCTGTTTCTGTTGCTGTTGTTGTTGCTACTTCTGTTTTTATTTCAAATAAACTAGAAAACGTACTACATCGTACTTTTATTACTGTTCTCAACTTTCTATTTGGTTTTTCGTTTTTGTTTTTGCCTTTTCTGCATAGAAACTCAGTGCGTAATACATTTATTTATTTGTTGTGCTTTGTGGTACTTTGAAAAATGTTTCTTCTCTATGTTCTCTGTGTACTTTTGTGCGTAGCTTTATAAGCTTAGCTCACACCAAATGCGACAGGATTACAGGAAACTGTGTAATCGACTCATTTAATGAGTTTACAACAAACACATGGTTAAATGAAGTTTGTTTGGTTTTGTTATAGTGCTTTATGTTTTGGGGGGAAATTTAATTTAATGTAGAACCAATAGAGGAATTTAATATTAAGGGCAAGGTTTTAAGCAAAAACAATTCCACGGAAATCATCCTAAGGACAAGGGATACTTTTCTTTAATTTATTAGTACAGTACGGTTCTATTTATACCCTCCACCATAGCATAGAGAGTGCCGTCGCATAACTCCTAACGGACATAGTTCCCAAAACGCCTTGGTTTGAGGACATAACTGTCATTTTTAAAGTGTTTTATTTAACTTGCTTTGGTGTTCGTTTAGTTCAAATCTAGAAACTCATTTTCCACACAGTTGCAGTTGGCCAATCGAACAAAAACTTTGCATACTTTTCAGATTTGGATGACAATACATGAATATGAAACCAAAACCAATATGAGCCGATTTTTTCGAATAGCCCCCATATAGCAGTACCAATCGGTTTAAATTATTTTAAGGATTGTATCTTCATTTTTAGGCCGAATTGGCTGTAATTTGGCATTTGGAGTTCCCAATGGTACGGAAAGTTCCTCACCAAAAATGTTGGACACAGGTCAAGGTTATGGTATATCCTCTATTTGGCAGTACCTCCCGATTTCAGGTATTTTAGGGATTTTATCTTTATTTTCAAGCCGAATTGGCTGAAACTTGGCATTTGGTGCCCCCAATGGTACAGAAACTTCCACACCAAAAATTATGGACATAAGTCCAGTTTTTGGTACAGCCCTTATGTAAAGGTACCACACGATTTCAGGCACTTAAAAGTTTTTATATACATTTTCGGCCTAAATTGCCTATTATTTTGTTATGAGGTTCTCAGTGGTTAAAAAATTTACTTAGTGAAAAGTTAAAAATAAAAAAATAATTAAAATCATTAAGTTACAGTGTTTTATTTAACAACACACTTAAAACGAGAAAATAATTTTTCACGATGGAATCTCTCACTTTTAAATGCATTTATAAATAAAAGTTTTTAATTATGTATTATTTTTGTATTATTTTTTTTTTTTTTTTTTTTTTTTGGTATATAACTTATGAAGAAGACTAAATTCCAAATTTCAGCAATTTCAAAATACCGAAATTCGGGAGTTACCGTTCTATGGGGGCTATATCAAAACTTCGATCTATACCGAAAACTTTCTTGTGAAAAATTTATACCCAAAGAAGACTAAATACCAAAGTTCCGATATTTTCGTAAGATAGTGGGCTAAAACTTTCAAAATATCGAAAATCAAGGGGTACGCTTCTATGGGGGATATAGGAAAACGTGGACCTATACTGATAATTCTCTTTTGGAATATTTTATAACCCCATGGAAGATTAAATAACATAAATATTGACGTCACAACCCCCAGAATTACGAAAATGGGAAGGTACCGTTGTATGGGACCTATTCGAAACGTGGAAACCGACGAATTTCAATCGGAAAGACTAGATACCAAATTTCAACCATTTTTAGGTATTTTGAAAGCTGTGGCAACAAACCTTCAAAATCCCGAAAATCGGGCAATATGGAGGCGTCAACCTATACCTAAAAATTTCAGCCATTTCGGTGGAATATTCAAAATACCGAAAATCGGGATTATTGTGGACACAACTTACAAAATACCGAAAATCGGGAGGTACCGTTCTATCGGGGCTATATGAAGCCATGGAGCTATACCGACACATTTAGAGGGGAAAGTTGAATACCCCAACGAAGACTAAATACCAAATTTCAGCCATTTTGGAGGAATACTGAGGTCACAACCTTCAAAATACGAAAAATCGGGAGGTACCGTTCTATGGGTGCTATATGAAGGCGTGGATGTATGCCGACAAACTTATGGGGGAAAGTTTTGTACCCCCAACGAAGACTGAGTACCAAATTTCAGCCATTTCGGTGTTATAATTAAGCTTAAACCTTCGAAATACCGAAAATCGGGTGATACCGTTCTATGGGGGATATATCAAAATGTAGACCGATATAGCCCATTTGTAATACTAAACATCTATTTTAAAAATTGCGAGCTGTATCTTGATTTCAACAGACAGACGGACGGACGGACAGATGGACATGGTTATATCGACTTAGAATTCAACACTGATCAAGAATATTAAAATATGTATATAGGGTCTCCGATGAATATTTCGAGCATAATTTAGGTTTTAAATAATTTTATGAAGTCAGGAGGATTTAGGGGATACTTCGGCATTGGTTGGCACTTAGGTCTTCTGAAAAGTATAATTCCGCTTACATTCTAACTTCCACTTGAAAATTTATAACAATCTTTATAATTATAAATTCCAAAATTAAGCAAATAAATAATTTTGAAATTAAGAAAAAAAAAAATCGGTAGGAGTTACGTCCGAAATTTTTTTTGGTTCACGGACATAACTTGCAACGAATTTTGGGAGTTATTCCGCAAAGTAAAGTGGACATATGGTATGGTATGTTCGTTTTTCCGTTTGTTACGCATCGAATTAATCACTTGCGACCGCATTAAGATATATAATCATGCCCGTCTGTCCATCTGTTGTAATCACTCAAGCATCAACAATAATTGCACTACAACGCTATATTTTTGGACGCTAGTCTAAAGGCAGTCTATGAAGATGAATTATATCATCCATGTTTTGGTATACCCGCCTTATAACACTACCTCCCGAGTTTCGGTATTTTGAGGATTTTTGCTAAAATTTTTTTTACCGATTATGTAGTTGTTATTTGCCATTTGCGATTCCCAGTAGTCACTAAACTTCTCCACCCAAAATGTTCAACATAAGTCCATGTTTTAGTATAGCCTCCATGTAACAGAACCTCTCTATTTTAGGTGGTTTGTGGAGTTTGGTGTTGTTGTAGCAACCCGCATATGTTCGTTTGTTTATTTTTTGAATTATCTGGTACTGTTTGCCCTGTATTTATTCAGATTCAAAAATGCTGCAACCTGGACTGTTTGCGTCCATAAATAATCAGGAGACAAGTCAGTGGGGTTAGCCGGGCAGCTAAACAAATACAGCGAGTCATGCAGTTTCAATCCATATGCTCGGCATGTGGTGGAACTCTTGGTCTCCTAATTGAGATGGTCCACTGGCATCATGATACAGAGTTTCTTTGTCACCACAGCAAGTGCTGCTGGCCAGCGACTTGAGGATCTTGGTCCTACTTCAGATCTTGCCGCAAATAGCTGTGGATTTGCGGGGACACTTAATATCATGAGGCAGTTGGTGGTCGGAACCAGGGCGCCATCGACCAATATAATCAGGGGCAGCCTCATTTTAGCCATACATGTGGTGAACAGTGTGCCAGTGAATTTAGCGGTGGATATTTTCATAAACCTCAGATGGAGGAACTGCACTTTTTCAGCTAGGTAGACATTTAATCTATCACATATGTGATCGACGATAGGACCCGACGCCAAGATCGTACTATCTATCATCCACATACATTCCCAGTAAAATCTTCGATGAAAAATCATGAGTTCAATCATGGGTGCAAGTGATCTGGCATGTCATCTTTTTGTCATTTTCACTCATGAATTTTATATGAGCGTGACCCCCAAAAGATGACGTTCTTTTTTGGATCCTAAGCATGACATTTTAACCAATGCATTGACATGTCATTTTCACCAATGCTTTGGCATGTCATTTTAACCAATGCATTGACACGTCATTTTCACCCATTCTTCGACATGTCATTTTAACCAATGCTTTGACATGTTATTTTAACCAACCCCTTAGCATGAAATTTTCATGTCTTGTTTGAAAAATGGAAATTCTCTATTGAAATATGGACAAAAAAAAAACTCTTTATTAATTCAAAAGTTCACGACTACAATTAATTGATCAGCAAAAAGTTTACATCCAAAATTGCAATGTAATCACCACCGCTGCAACGCAAAAGATTACTTCCTCCGTTCTCCGCAAAAGGTTTTTTCTATTATCTTCCCATCACCAGTTCAGATTTCGACATGGACTCCAACTGCTACTCCTTACTTTTATTTTATAATTTTGTTATTTTATAACATTTTGGAAATTTATACTCTTTTGTTTAGTGACGAAAATATGTAGGGATCTACAACCCGGCTTGCTTTAGGGATCTCTAACAACAAAATGTAACGAACGGGGAGAAGAGACTTTTTCTGGAAAATATCATTTATGCCTTATTAATTTATTTCTAATTGTTTCTTTCCAAAAGTCGTTTCTTCTTTATTTTCAGATTCTTGTTCCTTTTCGTTTAGGACTTTTTTTCAAATTTCAAGAAGCGAGATTTGATTGATTTCGTTCTATGTCAGATTTAGAACAGACAAGGGAACCTTTAAAATAGCAATGTGTGCAGTCAGATTCTATTTTTAGCTCGATGATTGGGACTTCATTTTTATTGCAGACATTTCGAGCTTCATACAATATCAATTGTTTAGAAGTTTTAGTTGTCTGATATGCAGGAAATGTAAGACAACATCACGACGACAGTTCTAACAACTTTTATCTGTTCCAGAATCTACTAATTTTCACTACGATAACAATTTTTTCTTTATGTTATCGGGAAAAAATAGTAAAAATTAGTAGATTCTTGCAGTACTGGAACATACCAAAATGAAAATAAACAGATGTGTAAATAACAAGTAAGAAAAGCGTTAAGTTCGGTCGGGCCGAACTTTTTATACCCTCCACCACAAATTTCAGCCATTTCGGTGGATTAATGTGGCCACTACCTTCAAAATACCGAAATTCGGAAGGTACCGTTCTATGGGGGCTATATGATGGCGTGGACCTATACCTACAAATTTCTGGGGGAATGTTTTATACGCCTAAAGAAGACTAAATACCAAATTTCAGCCATATCGGTGTGATAATGAGGCTTAAACGTTCAAAATATCGAAAATCGGGAGATATTGTATTATGGGGGCTATATCAACACGTGGACCTATATAAACATTTTATGGTAGAAATGTTTCTTAGGCTCTGGAAACACAAAATACAAAGTTACAACCGATTCTTTGGTCAAATGGGTCTAATACATTCAAAATATATTAAAATGACGCGTACTTTATAAGGGGTCTTATGTGGGGACTATACCAAAACGTGGACCTATATAACCCAACTTTGGTAGGAATGTTTTCTGGCTCTGAAGACACAAAATACCAAATTACAACCAATTCTGTGGTCAAATGGGTCTAATACATTCAAAATATATTAAAATGACGCGTACTTTATATGGGGCCTTATATGGGGTCTATACCAAAACGTGGACCTATATAACCCAACTTTGGTAGGAATATTTTTTGGCCTCTGGAGACACAAAGTACCAAATTACAACCAATTCGGTGGTAAAATGGGCCAAATATCTTAAAAATTCCTTAAAACGACGACGCGTCACTCGTCATTTTGAATGGGGGCTATACGAAAGCGTGGACCTACATAGCCCGCTTTCAATACCAAAAGTCCTACGTAAATATAACATATTTTCCCAAAATTTCATCAACCTACGTCAATCCGTTCGGACGCTAGAGTGATTTCCACAGACGGACAGACAGACAGACGGACATGGCTATATCGATGTAGAATTGCACGCTGATCAAGATACTTTGTGGGGTCTACAATGATTATTTCGAGTAGTTACCAACGTAGTGACAAACTTAATATACCCCCATCCTATGGTGGAGGGTATAAAAACACAAACATCATCTCTACTAGATCGATGGAATGGGTACAAATGCTGATGAAAAGATCGGATCTTTCACGACTTCCTTAGCATTGGTTCAAATCCTAATGAAAAGATCGGATCTTACACGACTTCCTTTGAACCAATGCAAAAGATGACATGAAATCACATCATCGCAAAGAACCCCTTCCTTCAAATTTTGCTGGGTTATGATCTTTTCGCCTCTGCAGAGACTGGAATTTTAAAAGGTAGAGGTTAAACAGTTCCAGAGATATCACCCCGAACGGGGCAATTCTAAAAGCGACTGGCGTCCCCACATATAGTTGATTATCCAACGTTTCAAACATGGCTGGAGGGACAGCCAGGGAGAGATGCCTCCGCTTACATCCTTCCCTGGCTTCAGTTGCGGGACCTCCCTGTCAACTCAGGTTCTGGATTACCATGGAGATTCCGTGTGGGTACAAAGCTTTGGATGATTTCGCGTTTTGGATAACGTCTGTAACATCGCCCATTTTAAATTGTGGTGGTATTTCCCCGGGAAAATGAATAGCTGGGAAGGCTATTCATTTACGGCTATTCTCTTCGCCTTATCACTCTCGGGGTGCTCTAAAAACTGACATTTGAAATAACACGCGCAACTCTTCGTTTTAGTTACTGTCACGCCGTTGAAAATAACAGCCGTTCTATCATTCTTCATTCCCGGATTCGAGAGTGATTTAACCGTTGCCCACAATTTACTTAATTCTGTACCAATGTCACATGTGCCGCTTACTTTCGCCTACTAATGGCTGGCCATACCCTTGGACGGTATGCCAAAACTCATGATGGGCATTGAAGTCCCCCAGCACCAGACGGCTATGCCTTCTAAAAGCAAACTAATATTGGGCATTTAACGTGTGGCACATCTATTCATCTATCCATCCCATTGTCAAAGGTCCAATAACATTTGCATATCTCTATTCCATAAAACGTTATTCATTTAATTACTCTGCAATCCATCTGCAATAAATGCTTAAAATTCTGGTGGATATATAATATCCACCAAAGATAACTTAAATTTAAATCTACAATTTACAGTCCAGTTTTAAATTAACTTCTATGGCCATTAAACAAAAATAACCCCTTTTCATCCCCTTCCTCCCTGCTGCTTCCTTTATTCCATTCAGGTCTTACTATTTAACATTTTTATTCATATAAAGATAAATGACCGACTGATAACGTTCTTGGGTTTATTCCATTTAGCAAGGATTTCGATTTCCAGTAGCTTGGTTGCTTCACTCTTTGTTGTACTTTAGCACAGTGACATTTATTCCCAACAACCGGACTAGAGTAGAGCAAGGTTTTATTGGTAAAGATATTTGGCCACAGATACAATTATGTGGTCCATTGATGGTTGCAATTTTGTTTCTATTTTGTTTGGTTGTTTTTTTTTTTTTTGCTTCAAGTAGAGTTTTTTGTAGCTTGTGGTTTATGCCGACTTTACATTATAACCAAAGTGTGATAGAGAAGGAGAGAAAAGGTTTTTCATATTGCCATTGTTGGCTACATTTGGTGTGTGTGTATTTAACGTTTATCTGTTCCGGCAGTTACATACATATTTTGTTGTTTTCATTGTTTTTTTTTTTTTAATTATTGTCTTTGTTATTGTTTTTTATTGTTGTTTTGTTGTTGTTCGGATAGTAATTTGTGGTTTTACCGTTTGTCGAGCACATTCGATTGCGGCCAGAATTATTTCAAAATCCTGATAGTGTGCCGCCAGTTCAATTTGAGAAGACTATTTTCATTGTGTAAATTGCAAAATAATATCTTTGGCCACATAACCTTATAGCGTTTTGTGTCTCGCTTTTTTTCGCCCATCCCTATTTCCCTCTTTCAGCTCTACTGCTTATCTCAACATTTTATTCTATTTCGTGATATTATTTTTTCAACCCCTTTTATTGATAAATTCCTTTTGAATGTTGGGTAGCAAATATGTAAAGAACTGAGAACGAAATGTTGGACATTGGAAGAAGATTATCAATGAATACAGAGACGGCAGTTACAGCGGCAGATTAAAACTATAGTCATGAATAATTAATAGCATGATAAATATTTCTAATGGAACAAATGTAAACTGGAATACAATACATAAGGTTTATAACCATGTCGGGAATATAGTCTTTATAATAATCTATATTATTGGTCGATTCGGCGAAAAAAGTTCCCCCTCCGAAAACAATTTGAAAACCACTTCTCTGTCTGGCAGTTAAAATAACAGATATGTATGTAAACGAGGTGGTAGTTAGAATGCTCATGTTTGACTCGCCGTTCCGACTTTTCATAAAATGGAGGTCCCAAATACAAATAAAACAAGTAAGCAAAGGCTATAGTCGGACGGGGCCGACGATGTGATACCCTACACCACAACCTCTAGGAATTAGCTATGTGCAACCGCCTTGCACGCTGAATGTCCGGGTTCGATTCCCAGGCCTGGTCACATCAAATTTTCAACGGTGGAAAAATGTCCCTTAGTAATGTTGGCGATATTTCCCGAGTATTTCAGCCAAGAAAAACGTCTCTACAAGTGGCCATTTAGGATAGGCCGTTTGGACTCGGCGATAGAAACTAGGTCTCATATCAATAATTTGGTATGAATCCATTTATATAAGAGAAGACTCCCTTGTCCCTACTGGGATATTTGTGTAACAATTATATAAATTATACGCTTCTAAAGATATTCGAAAATTGGAAAATTCACATTGATTAGCCCCTCCTGCTACATCTTCAAATTGTATTTGAATATCGGGTTCCTTAATTTCTGAGTTTTGAAAAAGTTTGAAAATTATTTTATTTATTTATTTATTTATTTATTTATTTATTTATTTATTTATTTATTTATTTATTTATCTATTTATTTATTTATTTATTTATTTATTTATTTATTTATTTATTCATTCATTCATTCATTCATTCATTCATTCATTCATTTATTTATTTATTTATTTATTTATTTATTTATTTATTTATTTATTTATTTATTCATTCATTTATTTATTTATTTATTTATTTATTTATTTATTTATTTATTTATTTATTTATTTATTTATTTATTTATTTATTTATTTATTTATTTATTTATTTATTTATTTATTTATTTATTTATTTATTTATTTATTTATTTATTTATTTATTTATTTATTTATTTATTTATTTATTTATTTATTTATTTATTTATTTATTTATTTATTTATTTATTTATTTATTTATTTATTTATTTATTTATTTATTTATTTATTTATTTATTTATTTATTTATTTATTTATTTATTTATTTATTTATTTATTTATTTATTTATTTATTTATTTATTTATTTATTTATTTATTTATTTATTTATTTATTTATTTATTTATTTATTTATTTATTTATTTATTTATTTATTTATTTATTTATTTATTTATTTATTTATTTATTTATTTATTTATTTATTTATTTATTTATTTATTTATTTATTTATTTATTTATTTATTTATTTATTTATTTATTTATTTATTTATTTATTTATTTATTTATTTATTTATTTATTTATTTATTTATTTATTTATTTATTTATTTATTTATTTATTTATTTATTTATTTATTTATTTATTTATTTATTTATTTATTTATTTATTTATTTATTTATTTATTTATTTATTTATTTATTTATTTATTTATTTATTTATTTATTTATTTATTTATTTATTTATTTATTTATTTATTTATTTATTTATTTATTTATTTATTTATTTATTTATTTATTTATTTATTTATTTATTTATTTATTTATTTATTTATTTATTTATTTATTTATTTATTTATTTATTTATTTATTTATTTATTTATTTATTTATTTATTTATTTATTTATTTATTTATTTATTTATTTATTTATTTATTTATTTATTTATTTATTTATTTATTTATTTATTTATTTATTTATTTATTTATTTATTTATTTATTTATTTATTTATTTATTTATTTATTTATTTATTTATTTATTTATTTATTTATTTATTTATTTATTTATTTATTTATTTATTTATTTATTTATTTATTTATTTATTTATTTATTTATTTATTTATTTATTTATTTATTTATTTATTTATTTATTTATTTATTTATTTATTTATTTATTTATTTATTTATTTATTTATTTATTTATTTATTTATTTATTTATTTATTTATTTATTTATTTATTTATTTATTTATTTATTTATTTATTTATTTATTTATTTATTTATTTATTTATTTATTTATTTATTTATTTATTTATTTATTTATTTATTTATTTATTTATTTATTTATTTATTTATTTATTTATTTATTTATTTATTTATTTATTTATTTATTTATTTATTTATTTATTTATTTATTTATTTATTTATTTATTTATTTATTTATTTATTTATTTATTTATTTATTTATTTATTTATTTATTTATTTATTTATTTATTTATTTATTTATTTATTTATTTATTTATTTATTTATTTATTTATTTATTTATTTATTTATTTATTTATTTATTTATTTATTTATTTATTTATTTATTTATTTATTTATTTATTTATTTATTTATTTATTTATTTATTTATTTATTTATTTATTTATTTATTTATTTATTTATTTATTTATTTATTTATTTATTTATTTATTTATTTATTTATTTATTTATTTATTTATTTATTTATTTATTTATTTATTTATTTATTTATTTATTTATTTATTTATTTATTTATTTATTTATTTATTTATTTATTTATTTATTTATTTATTTATTTATTTATTTATTTATTTATTTATTTATTTATTTATTTATTTATTTATTTATTTATTTATTTATTTATTTATTTATTTATTTATTTATTTATTTATTTATTTATTTATTTATTTATTTATTTATTTATTTATTTATTTATTTATTTATTTATTTATTTATTTATTTATTTATTTATTTATTTATTTATTTATTTATTTATTTATTTATTTATTTATTTATTTATTTATTTATTTATTTATTTATTTATTTATTTATTTATTTATTTATTTATTTATTTATTTATTTATTTATTTATTTATTTATTTATTTATTTATTTATTTATTTATTTATTTATTTATTTATTTATTTATTTATTTATTTATTTATTTATTTATTTATTTATTTATTTATTTATTTATTTATTTATTTATTTATTTATTTATTTATTTATTTATTTATTTATTTATTTATTTATTTATTTATTTATTTATTTATTTATTTATTTATTTATTTATTTATTTATTTATTTATTTATTTATTTATTTATTTATTTATTTATTTATTTATTTATTTATTTATTTATTTATTTATTTATTTATTTATTTATTTATTTATTTATTTATTTATTTATTTATTTATTTATTTATTTATTTATTTATTTATTTATTTATTTATTTATTTATTTATTTATTTATTTATTTATTTATTTATTTATTTATTTATTTATTTATTTATTTATTTATTTATTTATTTATTTATTTATTTATTTATTTATTTATTTATTTATTTATTTATTTATTTATTTATTTATTTATTTATTTATTTATTTATTTATTTATTTATTTATTTATTTATTTATTTATTTATTTATTTATTTATTTATTTATTTATTTATTTATTTATTTATTTATTTATTTATTTATTTATTTATTTATTTATTTATTTATTGGGCCATTATCTCAAGAAGTATGGACGGACCCAAAAAATTGCATCGTTGCAGTAGGGACCGTGAAAAGAACCTTCTTCAAAAAAAATCAAGTAGATCCGATACGAGTCCTCAAACTACATTTTTCCAAAATTTTGTGTGTGAGGTACTGGAACAACGAGACCAATATAGTCCATATTCCAACCTGATACATGACTGGATAAAATAATACAATGTGCAAAGTTTGGACCAATCAGAAAATCCGCTTGAGAGTTATCTTGCGGATTTGGCATTTTCTTTAGCTTTCCTAATTGTTTTTCAGGGTTTCTTGGAGCTTTTCAGCCATAATCTCAGGAAGTATGGACTTGCTATTGTAATTGTACCATCGTAAAGGGGACCGCAAGGACAATCTGCTGAAAAAAAAAATCAAAACGATTTGAGAGGACTCTTAAATTTCACTGTTCCGAATTTTGTGTGGGACGTACCCGAAGGTGAGGACCTATATAGTCTTACCCGATCTATAGATCGATTACTCACTTCACCAGTTACCGTTCGCACAATTTTTCGAAAAAAAATTGAACTTTTGTGGGGGGAGGTGTGGACCTATATAGTCAATATTCGAAATTAAAATAAGTGGGCAAAATATTACGAAGTATAAAATTTGTTTCGAATCGACTCCAAATCGTCTGAAACGAATTTCGGCCAAACATACTTGGGGTCTAAAACCAATTTTTCGATGAGACACATCTTTGGTCGTATTTTATATGCATTCCCTTTACTTTAAATCCATGAGGTATAAAACAGGTTGGGAGGCGACCTCATGCTGCAATACTTGTATAAAATGATCGTGTCGCAAATTATTGCATATTGGAGAACAGAACTGAAAATTTCTCTGTCATGATAGACAATTTGTTGCATGGTAGGAAATTGTGGTTCTCTACACAAAACCCAATATATATATGGCAGTAGGCCCGTTATCTAGCAGACACATTATTGTAATTTGCATCAGGGGAAAGGTCAGTAGTTATTTGTCCATGTGTAGGCTACTTTGCCGGTATATGCCTCGAGGAATTAAAATATGGACCAAAAATAAAATTTGTATATTTTTCATACAAAAGTAATGGTCTATGTCACGCGCTTAATAATATCAGATCATCATGCAAAATTATAGGCATTTTCTTCAACCTAAACTCTTAGCTCGTGCAAATTTTCGTGACTATTGAGCTATAATTGCGACCTCTAGCGTATTTATGATTACACTGCAAACAAAAAACTGGATGTATTAGGCGGCAACTATGTTATCTGATCATGTACATCAATATAATGGACATCAATGGAAATGTCAAGAGATCGGCTTCCAAATATAACTCACGAGGGAAGAATGTGTCTTTCGGGAACAAAGATATAAGCTGTATATTAAAATTTTTCGCAATTTTCACACAAAAGTTGTGGTCCATTTAACCCTCTAAATATTATCTGATCGCCATCTTAAATTGCAAGCCTCTTCTTTGTCATATACTCTTACCTTATTTAAAATTTCGCGTTTTGCGACCTACAGAGCCGTTACAAAATTTGATAAATATTATCTTTTTGGCCCATTTCACCCGCTAAATATTTCACGATCATCACCAATTAAAATAGCGATCTATTCTGATGTGTAACCGACCTCCATACCAAATTTCGTGACGATTGGTCCATAATTGCGGCCTGGAGTTTGATTACAATTTATAATGGACAGACGGACGGACGGACACACATCTCAAAATCGCTTTATCTCGCCGAGATATGAAGATTGGTATACCACATTGGGGGTCTCCGACGAATATTTCGCGGTGTTACATGAATTTTTACCAAAACAAACTTATAATACCCTTTCCACATAGTAGTGTAGGGTATAATTATAATATTACCTCCTCCGCCATACAATTTTCTGAACTAAAATAATTAGTGTTCTTTCATGTTCATAACGCTACGTGGAAATATTTTATGACCAGGAATACTCCAAATGTGTAAATTAGGTCAGAAAACTATTTTTGATGGAGAAGTTTTGTGACCACTGTGAAACTCGAATTTCAAATTACATACAGAAATTTGGTCAACAAGTGTAGCTAAACTGCTCAAGACACCTAAAATCGGGAGGTACCGTTATACCAAAACATTTACCTATGCTGACAAGTTTTGGGACCACGGAGAAGTTTTGGGACCACTGGAAACCTCAAATGTCCAATAACAGATAGTTCGGTCAAGTAATGTGGCTAAACTCCACAGTTCACCTAAAATCGGGCGGTACCGTTGCCAAAACAAAGCATGGACTTCTGTTGACAATATTTTGTGCAGAAGTTTTGTGACCACTAGCAAACATCCTCAAAAAATTGGGAGATACCGTTTCTGACAACTGGTACCATTAAATGTCAAATTACAGTTATTTTTGACAAAAATTCAGCAAAAATCCTCCAAATACCTAATATCCGGAGGTATTGTTATGGTGGTTATATTTGGAAAGGGTATTATAAGTTTGTTTTGGTAAAAATTCATGTTACGCCGCGAAATATTCGTCAGAGACCCCCAATGTGGCATACCAATCTTCCTATCTCGACGAGATAAAGCGATTTTGAGATGTGTGTCTGTCCGTCCGTCCGTCCGTCCGTCTGTCCATTATAAATTGTAAACACGCTCTAGGCCGCAATTATGGACCGATCGTCACGAAATTTTGTATGGAGGTCGGTTACACATCAGAATAGATCGCTATTTTAATTGGTGATGATCGTGAAATATTTAGCGGGTGAAATGGGCCAAAAACTAAATTTTTATCCGATTTTGTAGCGGCTCTGTATGTCGCAATTATAGCCCGATCACCTCGAAATTTTAAATAATGTATGATTATATGACAAGGAAGAAGCTTGCAATTTGAGATGGTGATCGGATGATGTTTAGAGGGTTAAATGGACCACAACTTTTGTGTGAAATTGTGAAAATTTTTAATATACCGGTAATATCTTTATTCCTGGACCACACATTCCGCCCACATAGATAATATTTGGAAGGACAACTCTTGCCCTTTCAATTAATGCCAATTTTGTTGATTTATGTGGTCAGATAACAGAGTTACAGCCCAATATATCCAGTGTTTTGCTTGTAATGTAATCAAAAGCATACTAGAGGTCGCAATTATAGATCAATAGTCACGAAATTTTGCACTAGGTAGGGGTTTAGGTCGAAGAAGAATTCTACAATTTTTGATGATGATCTGATATTATTTAGCGGGTGCAATGGACCATTACTTTTGTATGCTAAATAAAAACATTTTATTTTTGGTCCAAATTTGAATCCCTGGAGGCCATATACCGGCAAAGTCGCCTATATATGAAAAATTAACTGCCGATCTTTCCTCTGATGAAAAATTGCAATAATATGTGTGCTTGGTAACGGATTTACTACCTAAGGTATAATGAGTTTTGTGAAGAGAACCACATCTTCCTCCCATGCTACAAATTGTCTCTATCATGACAGACAAATTCCCAGTTCTTACAAATTGCGTGAAACCCTATCATATTAACTGTCCAATTGTCCAAAAATGTTGGCAGCTTTATTTAGGAGGGTTTGGGAAATATTTTTGTTAAAAATTTTAACCCTCATGCGGTTCATCAAAGGGGTCATTTTTGTCCTTTTTTCGAAAATGCTACATGCTACAAATTGCCTCTATCATGACAGACAAATTACCAGTTCTTACAAATTGCGTGCAACCCTATCATATTACCTGTCCAATTGTCCAAAAATTTTGGCAGCTTTATTTAGGAGGGTTTGGGAAATATTTTTGTTAAAAATTTTAACCCTCATGCGGTTCATCAAAGGGGTCATTTTTGTCCTTTTTCGAAAATCTTTCAAAAACTCATTAAAAATGTGATCCTATCAAATCCGAATATTCTACAAAATTGTTCGCCATAAAATTTTACTATATGTCTTAGAATACACCAAATCTGTAACTCTTGTCTAATCGCCAGGAATCTCTAAAAATGAAAAAAACGTTTTAAGGTTAAAGTCGGACTTCATCTGAGTTTATTCAAAATTGTCCCACAAAATATAATTTTAGAGAGATGATGTCAGAGACAAATATATTCTTCGTCAAATTTCACCATTGGTCACCAAAGAAATGAATTGTCTATTTACATTCTATAGCATGAAAATATCAGTATCAATTTTGCTGAAAAAACGTGAAAGTATTTCCCAATTTTTTTGATGAAAAATTTTTCCTTCTTTTTCCTAGTTGATACATGGAAGTAATATAAAACTTGATTATAGGTGAAAAGTGTCAAAGGATGAAAAATTCTACAAAAAATTTCACTATGAGTTTCAAAATACACCATAAATCTATCTACACTATTTCCTTAAAAAATTAGATTACAAATTTATATATATTAGGATGAAATTATATGTTTTAATTTTGGACTGTTAATTTTACATAATTCCATACTGGATCAAAATCTAGCAAAATCCTTTACTTTTTGGGAATATTGTTAAAGAAAGAAATGTTCCAAATGAAATCTCATTATGAGTCTCTGAATAAAAGAAATCTGTAACCATAACATATAACGTTCTTAGCAGCACTTGTTTTTGATACATAGGGTTTAGGGCCATCTTTTCCTATTTTCATACAGATTGTCGTTGTGATTGAAAAATATAAATATCTTATTGATGGTTTTTCGTTATAAATTCATACAGAAGATGTTGTGCGTTCAATTAAAACAGCTTTAAGAACATTTGTGGTGAATATATATTTGAAAAATATAAAAAAACCAGATCGGACCTGCCAAAATTGCGTATTTTTAATACTTTCAACTTAAATTCCGTAGTTAGGATAAGCCATTGGTTACTTATATTGCATGCGAAAATACATTAGAGGTCTACGGCTATGGTCCAGTTAAAATATAGGTGTCATATGGGCCCTCACATGCACAGTTTGGTGTGGTCCAAAAAACTACAATGATGGGACTCACTCCTACTTTGGTGGCATTTACGGAATTAACCCTAGCAATTGACATAAATAGCTGTATCATGAATGACCATAACGAGCCCAGTTGTTCCAAAAATTTTGCTTGCGGAAAGCTTATTCCCACGGGTAGTGGTGTAGGGTATAACATGGTCGGCCCCGTCCGAATATAGCCTTTTCATACTTATTTTTATTGCACTAGGAACCACAAATGTCAAATTTCAGATAAATCGTATGGTCGTCCCAAGGTAGATATTTTAATTTTACATTCAAATTCCGCTATGCTTTTCATTCATTTTTGTATACAACACAGATTTTCCTGCTTTCGTCGTGGCTGCCTTCAGATAATTTTTATATTCCTCTTATCTTCTCATCCTAAAAATATAATTTCCTTATTCTTACTGGTTTAATGTTATACCCAATTTATTTATATTAATTTGTATATACATGAAATTAACTTTGATGATAATTATATTTCTATGGCATGAACATGACTTCAACGTGTAAACACAATGCACGAAAACAATATTCAAAGAAAAAATGTCCCATCTTTCTTGAATGATTTTTATGGCAGTCTTCTTTGTGCTATATGACCTCATTTATATTTGGCAGCATATTCTCATATATGTATGTGTAAACATATATATGTAGATATATTTTTAATTGCATTTGTATGCACTCATTACCTTAAATTTGTCAAGCATATTACAATAAAAAAATGTTATGTTTATGTGTTAATATATACAACATTTTCGGCCGCTCATCCTCGCCAGACGCATACCATTAAAACTGCAGACTAACCATTTCACACACAGATATACACACTCGCACACATGTGTTGTAATATCAAAAAGAGACGAAGTAAAAGTTTTCGAATACGGGCCAAAAATACTTTGCTTGTAATATAATACTTAATGTATATTTAAGCATATCCTTTTTCCGCACAGCTAGCACTACTAACTAACACATCAGGATAGCTAAGCAGGAAAAGAATACCATGGTGAGAGTAGAAATGAGTAAGAACGAAGTCAAATAAAAGAGACAGTTAAACAACTTAAGTATGTCAGAAGAGCAACGGGTAGCAAGAACAACAGCAACCAACGACGAGGATGACAAAAACAATAACAATAAAAAAGCATAACAGCAAAAGTATACTGCTAATGCCGTATTATGCCATCGCTGTGATTCTTAGTTAACGATTTCATGGATGCTTTTGTTTGATGTTTGTCGTGATGTGTTGGTATTTTTGCTTACAGATTGTTTTCTTTTTGCTTTCTTGGTTATTTTAACTCTAACCCTTTTGTTCAGTCCTACGTATGCATACACACATACTAACATATGGGTTATTCCATAATGAAATTATCCTTCGGCTCGTCTATAAAGACGACCTTGAGCTCACATATAAAGACGACCTTGAGCTCACATATAAAGACGACCTTGAGCTCGTCTATAAAGACGACCATAAGCTCGTCTATAAAGACGACCATAAGCTCGTATATAAAGACGACATTAAGCTCGTCTATAAAGACGACCTTAAGTTCGTCTATAAAGACGACCTTAAGTTCGTCTATAAAGACGACCTTAAGTTCGTCTATAAAGACGACCTTAAGTTCGTCTATAAAGACGACCTTAAGTTCGTCTATAAAGACGACCTTAAGTTCGTCTATAAAGACGACCTTAAGTTCGTCTATAAAGACGACCTTAAGTTCGTCTATAAAGACGACCTTAAGCTTGTCTATAAAGACGACCATAAGCTCGTCTATAAAGACGACCTTAAGCTTGTCTATAAAGACGACCATAAGCTCGTCTATAAAGACGACCTTGAGCACGACTATAAAGACGACCTTGAGCTCGTCTATAAAGACGACATTGAGCTCGTCTATAAAGACGAACTTGAGCTCGTCTATAAAGACGACCTTAAGTTCGTCTATAAAGACGACCTTAAGTTCGTCTATAAAGACGACCTTAAGTTCGTCTATAAAGACGACCTTAAGTTCGTCTATAAAGACGACCTTAAGTTCGTCTATAAAGACGACCTTAAGTTCGTCTATAAAGACGACCTTAAGTTCGTCTATAAAGACGACCTTAAGTTCGTCTATAAAGACGACCTTAAGTTCGTCTATAAAGACGACCTTAAGTTCGTCTATAAAGACGACCTTAAGTTCGTCTATAAAGACGACCTTAAGTTCGTCTATAAAGACGACCTTAAGTTCGTCTATAAAGACGACCTTAAGTTCGTCTATAAAGACGACCTTAAGTTCGTCTATAAAGACGACCTTAAGTTCGTCTATAAAGACGACCTTAAGTTCGTCTATAAAGACGACCTTAAGTTCGTCTATAAAGACGACCTTAAGTTCGTCTATAAAGACGACCTTAAGTTCGTCTATAAAGACGACCTTAAGTTCGTCTATAAAGACGACCTTAAGTTCGTCTATAAAGACGACCTTAAGTTCGTCTATAAAGACGACCTTAAGTTCGTCTATAAAGACGACCTTAAGTTCGTCTATAAAGACGACCTTAAGTTCGTCTATAAAGACGACCTTAAGTTCGTCTATAAAGACGACCTTAAGTTCGTCTATAAAGACGACCTTAAGTTCGTCTATAAAGACGACCTTAAGTTCGCCTTCAGCTCGTCTATAAAGACGACCTTGAGCTCGTCTATAAAGACGACCTTGAGCTCGTCTATAAAGACGACCTTGAGCTCGTCTATAAAGACGACCTTGAGCTCGTCTATAAAGACGACCTTGAGCTCGTCTATAAAGACGACCTTGAGCTCGTCTATAAAGACGACCTTGAGCTCGTCTATAAAGACGACCTTGAGCTCGGCTATAAAGACGACCTTGAGCTCGTCTATAAAGACGACCTTGAGCTCGTCTATAAAGACGACCTTGAGCTCGTCTATAAAGACGACCTTGAACTCGTCCATAAATACGACCTTGAGCTCGTCTATAAAGACGAACTTGAGCTCGTCTATAAAGACGACCTTGAGCTCGTCTATAAAGACGACCTTGAGCTCGTCTATAAAGACGACCTTGAGCTCGTCTATAAAGACGACCTTGAGCTCGTCTATAAAGACGACCTTGAGCTCGTCTATAAAGACGAACTTGAGCTCGTCTATAAAGACGAACTTGAGCTCGTCTATAAAGACGACCTTCAGCTCGTCTATAAAGACGACCTTGAGCTCGTCTATAAAGACGACCTTGAGCTCGTCTATAAAGACGACCTTGAGCTCGTCTATAAAGACGAACTTGAGCTCGTCTATAAAGACGAACTTGAGCTCGTCTATAAAGACGACCTTCAGCTCGTCTATAAAGACGACCTTGAGCTCGTCTATAAAGACGATCTTGAGCTCGTCTATAAAGACGATCTTGAGCTCGTCTATAAAGACGACCTTGAGCTCGTCTATAAAGACGACCTTCAGCTCGTCTATAAAGACGACCTTCAGCTCGTCTATAAAGACGACCTTGAGCTCGTCTGTAAAGACGACCTTCAGCTCGTCTATAAAGACGACCTTGAGCTCGTCTATAAAGACGGCCTTGAGCTCGTCTATAAAGAGCTCGTCTATAAAGACGACCTTGAGTTCGTCTATAAAGACGACCTTGAGCTCGTCCAAAAAGACGACCTTGAGCTCGTCCAAAAAGACGACCTTGAGCTCGTCCAAAAAGACGACCTTGAGCTCGTCCAAAAAGACGACCTTGAGCTCGTCCAAAAAGACGACCTTGAGCTCGTCCAAAAAGACGACCTTGAGCTCGTCCAAAAAGACGACCTTGAGCTCGTCCAAAAAGACGACCTTGAGCTCGTCCAAAAAGACGACCTTGAGCTCGTCCAAAAAGACGACCTTGAGCTCGTCCAAAAAGACGACCTTGAGCTCGTCCAAAAAGACGACCTTGAGCTCGTCCAAAAAGACGACCTTGAGCTCGTCCAAAAAGACGACCTTGAGCTCGTCCAAAAAGACGACCTTGAGCTCGTCCAAAAAGACGACCTTGAGCTCGTCCAAAAAGACGACCTTGAGCTCGTCCAAAAAGACGACCTTGAGCTCGTCCAAAAAGACGACCTTGAGCTCGTCTATAAAGACGACCTTGAGCTCGTCTATAAAGACGACCTTGAGCTCGTCTATAAAGACGACCTTGAGCTCGTCTATAAAGACGACCTTGAGCTCGTCTATAAAGACGACCTTGAGCTCGTCTATAAAGACGACCTTGAGCTCGTCTATAAAGACGACCTTGAGCTCGTCTATAAAGACGACCTTGAGCTCGTCTATAAAGACGACCTTGAGCTCGTCTATAAAGACGACCTTGAGCTCGTCTATAAAGACGACCTTGAGCTCGTCTATAAAGACGACCTTGAGCTCGTCTATAAAGACGACATTGAGCTCGTCTATAAAGACGACCTTGAGCTCGTCTATAAAGACGACCTTGAGCTCGTCTATAAAGACGACCTTGAGCTCGTCTATAAAGACGACCTTGAGCTCGTCTATAAAGACGACCTTGAGCTCGTCTATAAAGACGACCTCTGGCTCTTTTATAAAGACAGCCTGTGGCTCGTCCATAAATCTGACATTTGGCGCGTCTATAAATGCGACATTTGACTCGTCTGTAAATACAACCTTTAACCCGTCTATAAACGCTACTTTTTGCCAGTTTCTAAATGTGATATTTTGGCTCATCCTTGTTGATTGTAAAGTGGAACCCCTCATATTGCCTTCTTTGAATTGGGTTTATTTTTATTCCCACCATGATATCCGTCTTGACGCTTTTAGACGTTTAGTGTGCTTACAGTTTGCCAACAATTCGCACCAGGGCTTACTCGGTCACACATGCATTACCATTAACTTAAAATGTAGGCATACCAGCACCATCATCATAACACAAACACAGACACACATTTATTCGTACGCACAAACACATCTTCCTGCTACTCACATTACGCTATTCATTTGAAATTCTTTTAGCCTATTGAAATACACACACTCGACATTCTCACTCTTGAGAAAGCGTTGGCATTGTTAATGCCAAACTTGGCAAACTTATTGTACACTAAGGACATTTCTCTCTTTTTTCGACAATTTTCATGGAATTGTGTTGAGAATGAGTCTAAGCACATAAGCTACGTTTTTTTCTGTATTTTCACTTCTGAGTTTTAATTTTTGCTACACAATAAGAGCAAAAACAAAATGACTACAACAAAGAATAATGTCAACTCACATGGCTCAGCTTTAAATGCGCCAGAAAACTTTTGAAATGTGTAAATTTTCTTCCAGCTAACGGATTATTATTGCTTTGCCTGCAGTATGTTGGTTCTTTAGGTAGACACTTGTTTTCCCATGAATATGCGAGGCAGTGACTCTGCAATCTCAGGGGCAGTAGTAGCAATAGTGCATAGCGTCATTTGCTTGGCAATTTAGAGCATACAGGGGTCTAGGGTTAAGAGTGTGTTTGGGGCAAAACAATGTCATTGTCCTGCCAAAAAAGGAAAATTAAATGAAAAACTACGGATTTTGTTTAGGTGGTAGCTTTTAGCCCCCACTCTCGATGGTGTTTTAGGGAGACTAAGAGGTATTTGTTGACTTCAAAAAGATATATAATTTTTGGTAATGAAATTACAACCAACTTTAGCACCCCGATCGCTTATTAAATTTCTTTAGGGTGAGCTACCAATAATTCCTTGGTGTAATTTGTTAAGACTACCTTCGGGTTTCCTCATGACGCATATACCACATCCATTAAACTTTTATCCTTCCCTACAAAAAATGCTTTAACTTGAGACCATAAACCTTTCACAAATCACCATTAATTCATTTTATAAAAAAAACCGAAAGAATCAAAAAACACTCGTATTCGTATTAAATTCGTAATCATCTTTAAGACCATCTCAAATGTAGTTCATACAACCCTACTCATTTTTCTCGCAGCTTTGCGTATTGTAACAAAAACAAAAAAAAAAGAAAACTCCACGCATTCATCAGAATCATTCGCATATAAATTTTACAAGGATTTTTCTCAGTTTTCTTTTTTCGTAATTATATTTTACACTGGATCACTGCAATTAAATGCGGATTAATGCTTTTTGCCCAAGCACATATTTATGCTTTAAGAAAAAACAACAGACCACCAGCAATAACGACAACAGCAACAACGACAATAATAATAATAATAAAGAAAAAATAAGAAACGCCCTCGTCGCCAAATACCAGCGACCGAGGCGTGGTAAGAGTCATATAATGCTACTTAAACTTTCACAGTAATGGTAATATGAGTGACGACGTCAATGACGACAACATCACCAGCATCATCGTCATCATCAGTGATAACAACAACAAAAACAAAAGCATTATCAAGTCAGTCATGGTTGTTTCATTATGCCAAGGACACTAACTAAAGAAATAAATAAAATAATAAATATGTGTTGAGATTATGTGGTAAGAAACATACATTAATACACCCATATGTATGTTTCACATAGATATTTACATAATTCCTTTGCACTGCTTTTTACAATAACTTTAACGTTTCCTATAATTAAACTTAGATCTGAGAAAACCAATTTTCAAGAGTTTTATTTACTTTTTCCATAAGGCCAATATTAGCGACTTATAAAGAGTACCTTGGGAATAGCGGTGCAACAGAATTTTAAGGTGGCGCACTGTATGATAACCGCCATCAAACTTTACATTTCGTCTCCTGATACACACCGGAGGATAAAATACTACCTACTATAGGCAAAAATGTTTAGTATTCAATATCAGGTGTTTGTATGACTATAGCAGAGCTAGCGGACGCATACACAGGCTATTACACGTTGGGTTGCTATGAATATATTTATGTGCCACGGCGCACAGTGTCACGACCGTGGCCAAAAATGGTAAAAACTAAATACTTCGTTGAACAAATTCATTGATGGGGAGTGATAGAAAACATATTAATTAAGAAGAATCTGAATTTTGGTACTGATAAGTGAAGTAGTTTTTGCTATATGAGGATTTAAATCCGACAATTTTAGTTAATACGTATTTTTGTGTGTTTTTTTTTTAAATTAATAAATTATATTATGCGTTAATATTTAAAATTTAAAAGTAACGGTCGCTGCAAAAATGGTTCCTAAGTTCTCTTGGGATGTAATAAACTTGGCTACACCTTTGTTTGCATGAAAATATTAATCATATGGTGTTTACATTTACCCAAACATGTATTACTAAGTTTAATAATTTTCTGAAGCAAATTTTAAATTGAGTGGAGTGGGAAAAAATTGTACAAAAGTGTATATCGATATTTTTGCTGTATGAGTAGTAAAAAGTGAGTACTTCAAATATATAAAGGTCCCAGCTGCAGAGGTTTGCAGACGAATGTGTCACTTCTCCTTTTCAGCGACCACCTCACTGAGAGGATACCCCCTTTTTTAACAAATCGTTTTGCGGTGTTGGCTATAGCCCGAAAATGAATGAACCGATCATCATATATTTTTGTGGGCTTATTAAGTACCTAATAGTCTTGCTTTAAAACGAGAGAATTTTTAAAAATATAAATTTTTTAAAAAATTGTGAACAGCGAAAATCAAAATTCGATTTTTTACAAAAAATTGACCGTTTCTTGACCACTAATCGGTCAAAAAATTTTTTAAAGGAAATTTCTCATATATAAAGAAAAGAGTTTGATATATTCAATATGCTCACAAACAATATGAAGACTAAACACCAAATTTCAGTCATATCGGGTGGATATTGAGGCCACAACACTCAAAACACCGAAAATGAGGAGGCACGGTTCTATGGGGCTATAAGAAGACGAGGACCTATACCGACATATTTCTGATGGAAGGTTATAAGTCCCCCAACGGAGACTTAATACCAATTTTCAACCATTTCGGTGTGATAATCAGGCTAAAACCTCCAAAATACCGAAAATCGGGAGGTACCGTCCTATGGGGGCTATATGAAGGCGTGGACCTATGCAGACAAATTTCATGGTGAAGGTAATGCCCCCTGCGAAGACTAAATACCAAATTTCAGTAATTTCGGTGCAATAATGAGGCTAAAATCTTCAAAATACCGATAATCGGGAGGTACCGTTATATGGGAGCTATATCAAAACGTGGACCTAAGCCCACAATTCTCTGTTGGAATGTTTGATACCTCTGCCGAAGACTAACCACAAAATTTGAATTCTTTCGGTTGGTCATTGTGTCTTAAACATTCAAAATACCGAAAATCGGAAGGTACGGTTCTATGGGGGCTATATCAAAACGTGGACCGACCAACCCAAATTTTTGTCCTGAAGATTGTAAGTCAATAATAGGTACGTGTACCAAAATTGATGCACCTACGACAACTCCTTCTATTTTTGGCCACAGTTAATATAAACTCGCGACATAGTGCGGCGCAGTGGTCCCGCGTGTGTAGGTGCGACAAAAATTGTATAATCGTCGGATAGATCTGATTTTTTCAGTTAATGCTTAAAATAGGTAAAAAATACTTCAGCCAAAAAAAATCATCAATATGGGTCCACTTTTTCCTATAGCCGCTATATAACAGTACCACTCGATTTCAGGTATTTTGAAACTTTTATCTATATTTTTGTCCGACTTGGCTGTAATTTGGTATTTAGAGTCCCAAGTTCAGTTTAGGACCTGCTATCGAATCGCTTTTGTTGTAGCAACTTGTATTCACTGCCCCCCATACGACGCTATAAGTTTCATCAGGGGCAAGTCCATACTTCCTGGGAAATAGCCTGAAAGGTACAAAAAAGCCCTATGACACCGTGTGTAGTGGTTGGAACGCAAGATAACTCTTTAACGAATTTGCCGATTCGGTCCAAAATGTGGCCTTCGTAATATTTTGTGCAAACTTAATTTAAGTTCGAAAATAAGCCATATATGTGCACTCCTACAGGTACCTCCCCCACAAAAGTTCAAAAACGTTCTGAAAAATTGTGCGCACGATAGCTCTTGATGGGAGTGACTGATTTGGTCCATACTTTACACATCCTAATATATCTACCTGGTATAGATCAGGTCCGGGTTCGGGTACCTCCCACACAAGATTTTGGATAAATTCGCTTTAAGACCTGCTCTCGAACCACTTTGATTTTTTTGAAGCAACTTGCATTCGCTGCCTCAATTACGACAGTAAAAGTTTTTTCAGGGGCAAGTCCATACTTCTTGAGAAAACAGCCCGAAAGTTGTAAAAAACCCCTATGGCACCATATGTGGTGGCTGGAGAGCTCGAACCGAATACTGTGTTCGTCCACTCTTTGGATGTTATAATATTTCTTCGAATATTATATGAAATTCGAAGGTTGTACTTATAGGTACACTCCTTCCGGTACCTCCTCTACAAAAGTTCGAAAATATTCTCTAAAATGGTACGGGCGATTTCTCATAGACGTAGCAACCGATTTGGTCCACTTAGTTTATGTTCAAATTTGGGCACTATCTGTCCAATCTTTGTGGTACCACCTACACAAATGTTCAACATTTTTCTGTGGTTAAGGGTCGGTTAGAGGATCCTTTAAACAGTGATAAAAAAGCCCTATCCTATTCTGATGGAAGGATCCGTGATTGGTTGTTAGGGAAGTTTGTCTGAGATAGATCATAACCTCTGATCAAGGAGTTACGCAGAATAGTTTTTTAGTTGCGATATACTTTGTCTTTTGCCCGACCATGGGCTTAGATGGACAAAGAGAGACATAATTGCGCTATATCTCTTTAAGAACTCCATAGGCATAAACTGGGGCTCAGATCCCATGTAATACGCTGGCTGAGGATTCTTGGGTTTTTCGGAAAATTTGCCTGCTATGGAACGAGGCAGGGCAGTTTTCAGTTGCGAAGTATACTATATTCCAATAAGAACTGTATAGGAAAAACTGGATCTCAGACTGCCTGCAAAAAGAACTGTCCTATACAGGCAGGACAGTGGTCTGTCCTATCTGTTTGGTGGCATGATCTGAGCAACACTTCTAACCTGTCCAACCTACCTACTGTGATGCGAGCTACAATAGTTCTCATTATTGGAGAGAGGTGCTTTGAGGCCTGGAGAACTGCATGTGTGGCAATACTAATGGCTTGGACATACAATCCTTCTGTACGGAGATTGGAGCTTGGTTGGACAATGTGACAAAATGGGTGAAACCGATTACAATTGTAGACTTTGATACACCTGACGTATCATGCTCTGAGAACTACTTAGAAGCTGTCCAAGCTACCTACTGTTAAGCGATCTGCAACAGTTCTCATTATTGGTGAGATGTTCTTTGAGGCTTAGAGAACTACATGTGTGACAATTCTTACGGCTGGACATGTAAACGTTCTGTACGGGAGTTAGATCCAGGTTGAACGAAATGACCGAAAGGGAGCGAAACCGATTACATATCGCCAATTTTGGACTTTGGCCAATTCTGGACCGATGGTTTCAAGATAGAAAAGGAAACAGCAGCTGGTGTTTACTGCGATGAACTGAACCTAAGATGTTCATATAAACTTAGTATTAACAATGTCAGGCATCCAGAGGGGTGTTGAGGCTGAGATAGATACATGTGTGGCGATTCTCACGACTTGGGCATGCAAAAGTTCTGCAACGTATAAGTAACAAGTTTTGCTAAGCCACTGAGGAGGTGAAACGGATTACAGACAATAAGGACCTGGCATGATGGACCTAGATGCAATGAATCGAATTCAGTGTTCTCCGTAATCCGTGCCTCCCTGCACTCACCTAGCAAACCAGAGACCAGAATTGCTTCTGTTCCTCTTCCGTCCTACTGCTGCGGATTGAGTAAAGCCACCGCTTTGCTTCTTCCTCGACAAACTATGTACATCTGGTATGAGAAACCTAGATGCAATGTATCGAATTATCTGGCTTCAGGAATTAGAACAGCACACCTACTCTAACTTAGTAAGCCAGAGATCAGAATTTCTGTTTTTGCTGTGGTAGCAGTATGAAACTTACGCAGAAACATATGTTTGAAGCTGGGTTGGCAGCCGCTGGTCGAAAAACAATGGTATTTGCTCAATTCGGTAAGAAAGAATCCGCTTCCGTGGGAGTGCAGAATTTCTGTAGGGGTCTATATAGGCCACTGCACACTGGTCCCAACCTGCGACAAAAATAGAAAAATCGATATCAGCAAATCTCTGCGACAATTCAGAAAATTATCTCTAAACATATTATATTTTAATATTCCAGCACTATTTTTGTAATTTATAACGGTATTTAACAAGACAAAACAGAAGAAGTTGACATTTACATGTGTTCTCTTAAAAACTTTAGAAACATCAGCAAGGTTGTGACATCTTACAATGCAAGTAACTCAAAATTTAAAGGATGAAATTATTTTTTGCGAAATGGAAGTTTGAGAACACGGTTTTCTAATTACTTTTGCATAATATTTTGTACACATTATTCGCATAAAATGTGCTGGAAATCACATTTTTTATAATACTTTTTTGTGGATTTTTGTTTCCAAGTCCTAAAAATTGAAGTTGAGTTTTACTAACTTCGCCATCCTTCGCCACTCTCCAAATTTTTTGAAGAATGTTCGAAATAGTGTCAAGTTTACAAAAAATTTGGTTCCAGCTGCATATATTTGCGCTTCCGTGTGTGACATTAAAAATACTGACGATGCCTCTGGTCGTTTCAGTGAATATGCCGTATTACTGTATGCTCAGTTTCTTCTTTGTTTTGTGTTTTAATTGTTTGTTTTGAGTTTTTTCTTTAATAATTTAGACATTTTTGTTTTGGGATCTACTTATGAGTGTGTTTTTTACATTTGTATATTTTTGATATATGTATGATGCTACATATAAAATGAAAAACAAGTAAAAATGTAAAGTTCGGTCGCACCGAACTTTATTATATCCCCTACCATGAAATATTCTGATCTCAAATGGAATAATTTGTTTCCTTTCCTGTCCACGATACCAGTCGGAGACGTTTTTTGACCACTAAGAGCTCCAAATAGCAAATTAAAACCAATTTGAACCGAAAATGTAGATAAAAACTTCAAAATAACTGAAATAGGGAGGTACCCTAATATGAGGGCTATACCGAAACCTGGACCTAAGACCACAATTTTTGGCGCAGAAGGTTTTTGATCATTGAGAACTCCAAATTGCAAATTACAACCAATTCGGGCCGAAAATGTTGATAAAATCTTCAAAATACCTGAAATCGGGAGGTACCGTAATATGAGGACTATACCGAAACCTGGGCCTAAGCGCACAATTTTTGGCGCAGAAGGTTTTTGACCATTGCGAACCCCAAATACCAAAGTACAGCCAATTAGGGCCGAAAATGTAGATAAAAGCTTCAAAATACCTGAAATCGGGTGGTACCGCTACATGGGGGCTATAGGAAAAACTGGACCCATATTCATAATTTTTCGGCTAAAGTATTTTTTACTTATTTTTAGCATATACTGAAAAAAATCAGATTGATCCGACGATTATAAATATTTTTGTCGCACCTTCCCATACAAGTGGGACCACTGTGCACTGCCACGAAAGATCTATGACAAGCAAGTGGAATGACGACAATATTGAGTACTGCAAGCTCTGTGAACACGAGGAAGAGACAGAAAATATTGAGCACCTTACCTGCCGGTGGCCACGTTAAGATATTGACTGCAGTACTTTAAATGGGCATGGGGATGGTCATTTCAGATATTTTACGTTCAATTTCAGATTTCTTACGTTGGTGCCATGAGATTGAATTTCTATCTTTACACCAAGACCTCGCTTTGCGTCGTTGATGCGTTCCACAATTTTAGGTGGAGAAATTACTTGAAAACTAGGAAGCCTAAATGCCAAATTATACCCATTTTGGTCTAAGTCGGCCAGAAAATTTAGCTAAAACCACCAAAATAGCTGAAATCGGGAGGTACCATTATATGAGGGCTATAACAGACATACGTGGACCTGCGTTCATCAGAAGATCACTAGGAACACTAAATGTCAAATTATAGCTAATTCAGCATACTATGGTGGAGGGTATACAAAAATTAGACTTAAACAACGCAACATCGAAAATCGAGCGACTCATAGTGAAAATTGGTATTAACTAAGCAACGACGCAACTTCGAAAACAACGCAAAGTGAAACGACGCAAAGCGAGGCCTTGGTGTATTCTCTTCCATAGAATCTGCGGCCTGAAAGTACATTAAATGACTACATGCAGATCATTTTAGATACCTTACCTTCAACTAATTTCTTTTCATTCCTTCCTTGATCTTTAATTCTTCCCTATAAAGTGTTCTCTCCCTCCTCCACCCTTCCCGTTTCGTCATCTCTCTTTTCACAAAGAATACAATAGACCGCTGGTCATCACGTGACATAGATGTCTACAACGGCGGCAGCTACGCATTCTACTACCTATTTTACCAGCCCCCCATGTTCCTTGCGAGACCAATACGAATGACTAACGATATATTTTACGCGCGTCTGCAAAGACCATTCGTACGACGTAATAATGTCATGCAAATGCTAAAATTGGAAAGCCCAATGTCTATGGCCCAACTATTGGAAAATTTGACCTCCATAATGTAACATCTGACAACGGCGACAAAACATTGTGGTTACTTACTACATGCAGTCTCAAGAAGTAAACCCGATTAAGTTGTGAAGCCATCAATTAATTTAAAGGCTGAAGGAATTAACGACTCGGATCATTGCCATGTACCAGAAATAACGGTACGAACTGACACAACTCAGATGCGGAACATCAGACGGCTAAAAGCAACAGACAACTATAGAATACCCCCCTCAACGTAATTGATAACAATGATATCACTCATTTACTCAAAGAGATCAATTCTTCTGTATAAAGCCACCTAACCATGCAAGAAGTATGTGATATTTTATGTGGGAAAGATGAGTACATGAATACATTTCTAATACATTTGGTGTCAGAAACGAACCTATGTTCTATATGTAGCTAATTGAATACATGTTCGGTTATAGTCACCTAATGATGCTTCCTTGTAAAATCATCGCAACTAATATACTCGTCTCTCTTTTTAGAATTTAGCTGAAATTGAATATCATTTCAACTAATGGCAAATTGGAAACGTTTTTCAATCACTTTAACAATTTGATATTTTTTGCCTTCAATGTTTTACGAGCTCAATTTTCAAAGAAACAATAATATTACATTTCAAATAAAATTGCTCTTCAATTTCATTCAAATTTTTGTGAAATTGATTTATTTACATTCAGTCTCCTCCCGTCTCTCTGCTGTCTAAAAGCGTGAGTAGTTGTTATTCAATTCAATAGAAGTAACAGAACGAAAAACATTTCCCAATATAAGTCACATGCTGGCTTAAGTTAATAGCCTTGAATAACGGTATAAGTCAGGAGGGAGAATGTCACATAGCAAGGAACACATGAAATATATGCCGTTCGGGAGTATAGGCTAACAAAGCAAGAATTCTTGAGCAGCACAAGCAGCAGCATTTTTTGCGCTGATTGTTTATTTATTCTTTGAAAAGGAAACAAATAATAAAAGATGTTGTTTTACAATGTACCAAACTACCTACCCATCCTCTTGACTACCCTATATTTGCTCCCCTTGACAATAGTCTTGGCAACTCAAGAAATAATAAAATATTTAAATAATTTCCCAAAAAATACTTGAAAGCATTTACTTTAAAATGTCAAAATCGATTATATACTTGACAACAAAAATGGCAACTGTAGCAGTAGTAGCTGTTGTACGAGGGGGAAAGCAAGACAGCCTCTGACAAAGGATCCAAACAAAGGGGATAACATTGGGCACAACAAGCAAGCCGGCATAGAAGTTGAAAATGGCAACATAACATCAGTGACAATTGTAGTGGCGTTGACAGTGACATCCACACTGAAAACCCAAAGAAGGAGAAGTTGTAGTTGATGTGACACTGTGTGCCATCTGCAGCACACAACAACCAACGCCCACGTACACACACAGAAAGGTTGCTAGTGTCAAACAGGCTGGATGGTTAAGACTTTGGAATTCTTACAAAAATGGGGGGTGGGCACTGATTTCCTCAGCAATTGAATTTTAAATTGTTCAGCTTAGGAGTAGGACCAGCCAGCCAGCCAACCATACTGACTTGTAACACACTTTCAAAGAGAAATGGCCAAATGTTTATTGTAGGCAATTCCTTGTCTAAATCCTTAACTCCTCTTAAATTGTTTGCGAGTGCGAGTGTTAATAATATTGCGTAAATTTGTTAAAGCTTATTATTATTGTCAGAGGGCGTCATTTGGTGTTTAGCATAAAATCCAAAATAAAAGGACAGAAAGCTATTTAAATTCGTGGAGTGGGCAAGCTTTTTGGAAAATAGCCTAAAACTATTTATAAACGTTGTGGCAGGATGCATTGGCAAAGGAAATTAAATATGAAATTGCCTTAAAGCCATTAAAATCCTCACCCCATTACAAACTAATAGAGGTTAATGAAATTTAAAATTACTTTGAAAGGAGTAAAATACGCACGACAAATCATAGGTCTTGCTGAGAATTCTTGTGAAATTAAAAAAAAAAAAACAGGAGACAACAACAAAAACATTATTATAATATAAACTTCTTAATTTATTGGGGAGTAAAAGTTTTTAAAAGGATTTTAATTAAAATAAATTAGAATCCATTTTTTGGACAGGAACATGGGTAGGACTGACGTTTTGTTATTGCTTAAGGAATAATTAGGGGATTTAATAAAAATACCGTGGTAAGGAAAGTCTTGGAGAATCCAGAGACTGAAAATCAAGAAAATCTCTGACTTTTGCAACTAGGACGTGGACGTGCATGACAAATTTGTCTGACACATAAAACACGCTTATGATTTTTGAAAGTGAAAGATCAGTATTCTCTGTCGCTATCAAGTCAAATGGATATTTTCTAGAAACATCCGACATTATTGTCCATTTTGTACCCTCTGCTCTGGGAGTTTTATATCCTCCGTCAAAATGCCTGAAATCGGGCGGTACCGTTATATGGCGGCTATACCAAAAAGTCGACCGATATAGTCCGCCTTAGAACGTGAACTGCCATCTAACAAAAGACGCATCTTTCCAAAATTACAGCGTACTACATTTTTTTGGATGCTAGAAGAAAGGATATGCGTAAGAAACAAAAAAATTAAAACACCAAAAATTTCATAACTCATCCATTTACTGTTTGTATTCTTCTAAGCAGCCTAGAGCACGAGGAAAAGCATTTTCCGGTTTCTAATGCGTTTTCCACACTTCAACCCTTATAAATTGGCAATTTTTTAATCGATTTAAAAAAATTAATTTTCGAAGGATATTAGTCAAACCTTTAATAAAACAAGAATAATTGAAATCCGTTCTCAAGAATAGAAGATATGTCCGTTAAAAATTGAAAATCTAAGAAACCATGTTTTACTACATTTACCGTCATAAAATTAAAAAAAAAAAACGAAGAAACCACAGATATTTTCGTTTTCCATGCAACCAACAAGGCAGCATTTTCGCTGCGGTGTTTATCATTTTGAACAAATAATGTATATTAAACCTTCAAAATGCCGAAAATGGGGCTATACCGTTATATGGGGACCCCATCAAAACGTGGACCCATCCCGGAAATTTTTGGAAGAAGAAGTTTCAATCACTGTGAAAGACTGACTTCCAAATTTTAGACAATTTCATCGAATGATACCAGCAATTAGGAGGTTGGGGTAGGTATAGCCTTATGGACTTACGTTGATTTTTTATAACCTCAGCATTTATGCTAACGAGGGTATATACATTTTCAAACTGGCAAAATATGCCTCATTGAGATAATGGTTTTTGGACCCCAAGTATGTTTGGACGAAATCCGTTTCAGACAATTTGGAGTTGATTGACCAATGTCTGTCCGTCCGTCTGGCTGGCTGGCTAGAGCGCACGAGAACTCTCGAACGAATGAACCGATTCGGTTCAAAATTTGGGTTTCGTAATACTTAGCCCAAACTTAGTTTAAGTTCGAAGATGGGTTATATCGGTCTACTTCTTCCAGTACCTCCCACACAAACATAACTCTTGATGGTAGCAACCGATTTGGTCCATGCTTTGCACATCGTGGAATTTCTCAATTGGTTCACTCCTTCGGGTAACTCACACACAAAATTTCGGAAAAAGTTCAGTTTAGGACCTGCTCAAGTTTCATCAGGGGGCAAGTCCGTACTTCCTGAGAAAATAGACTGAACATTGCAATAAACCCTATGACACCGTGTGTAGTGGTTGAAGAGCAAGACAATTCTCGGACAGATCTGCCTATTCGGTCCGAAATTTAGCCTTCGTAGTATTTTGCCTAAACTTTATTTAAGTTCGAAGATAAGCCATATCGGTCCACTCCTTCAGGTACCTCCCCCACAAAAGTTAATAAATGTTCGGAAAAATTGTGCCCACGATAGCTCTTGAAGGGAGTAACCGATTTGGTCCATACTTTACATATCCTACCATACCTACCAGACATAGATCAGGTTTGAATAGGGGCAACATTTGTCAACTCCTGCGGGAATCACTTTGACTTTTGTTGAACCAACTTGCATTCGCTGCATCCATTCGACGGTAAAAGTTCCCTCAGGACAAATCCATACTTATTTAGAAAACAGCCCAAAAGTTGTAAAATATAGTGGATGGGGATAACTCTGGAACTGATCAACCGATTTGGTACAAAATGTGGCCTAGTCATATTTGTCCAAATTAAGTTTTATTTCGAAGATGGACAATACCGGTCCACAATTTCCAGTAGTTTGAATTCGAAGATGGGCAATACCGGTCCACAACTTCGGGAAAAATGACCACAAAATTCTTAAAAGACCCTAAATACATTCGATCTGTCCCTAGATGAAAGTTTTACTTCTCATAGACTGAGGGTATATCTCTTTCGGTAGATCGACTGATACTTTTTTACTTGTTTTTGTTTGTTTTTCACTTATTTGTGTTGCTACAGTAACCTATACCGAAATTTTCGTATTGATATTTGCATATGAAGTATTTTGGCCGAAATATTCGTCGGAGACGCTATAAATTATATGTATTTATAATCAGCATAAAATTCTAAGTATAATCATGTCCGTTGAAGTCAATATACAGCACAAAATTTTTTAAATAGAGCTTTGTAATTTGGTATAGGATTTTCTATAACGCCTAGGAACTTTCGTATTGAAAATGGGATATATCGGTTCCCGTCTTCATATAGCCCCATAGAACGCTACCTCCCGATTTTCCCGATTTTTGAAATTGTTGGCCTCATTATCAAATAGAAATGGCTAAAATTTGGCATTTAGTCTCTATTGGGGGTATAAAACTTTCCACCTGAAATTTTTCGGTATAGGTCCACTCCTTCATATAGCCCAATAGAACTGCACATCCAGATTTTCGGTATTTTGAAGGTTGCGGCTTTAACATCCAACCGAAATGAAGCAATTTGGATTTTAGTCTTCGTTGAGGGTATAACACTTTCCATCTGAATATTGTCGGTAAAGGTCCATATCTTCATATAACCCCCATATAACGGTACCTCCCGACTTTCGGCATTTTGAAGGTTTTAGCCTCATTATCAAACAGAAATGGCTGGAATTTGAAATTTGTTGGTATAAATCCACGCCTTCGATTTCCGGTGTTTTGAAGGCTTCTGAGTCATTAGTAAACCGAAATGAAAGAAATTTGGTAGTTAGTCTTCCATGGGGGTTTAACATATTCCAGAAGAGAATTATCAGCATAGGTCCACGTTTTCATATAGCCCCCATAGAACGGTACCTCCAGATTTTCGGTATTTTGAAGGTTGTGAACTCACTATCACTATGTCTGAAATTTGGTATTTAGTCTTCGTTGGGGGCATAAAATATGCCAGGTGAGAACATCAACGCCTTCAAATAGAACGGCTCCTCCCGATTTTCGGTATATTGACGGTTGTGAACTCACTATCACTATGTCTGAAATTTGGTATTTAGTCTTCGTTGGGGGCATAAAATATGCCACGTGAGAACATCAACGCCTTCAAATAGAACGGCTCCTCCCGATTTTCGGTATATTGACGGTTGTGAACTCACTATCACTATGTCTGAAATTTGGTATTTAGTCTTCGTTGGGGGTACAAAACATTCCACGTGAAATTTGTAGGTATGGACCACGCCTTCATTTTGTCTTCACAGAACGGTCCCTCTCGATATTCGGTGTTTTGAAGGTTTCAGCGTCATTATCACACCGGAATGTATAAAATATAAAATACTCCCGATGGGACTTATCAGTATATGTCCACTAGGGTTATGACTTTTTTACAACCTCATATCCCTGTATCATAGCGTGATGAGTTTTGCCATAAGATTACATAAAATCTTAATTATAAGGTGATTCGGTGAAAAAACCTCACGCACAAAATGATTTTAAAATTTGAATTTATCAAAATTATGAAAATAAAATTGAAAATAAACTTTAGAGCCACATGAGATAATTAAAAGTGAAATAAAATTTATTTCTCACTATTTTTCTTCAATTCTGAGAATCGTAAAAATGTCGTAAACGCTTTTATTCAAAAATATAATCTTTTAACAAAAAACAAAAAATTTAAAATTTTTTCAAAGTGACTTTTTTGTGACTTTTTTAATATTTGAATGAAATAAACGTTATTATAGTTATTAGTAGGCTTATATTTATTCATTCGTGCAACAAAAAATATTTTTTTGAAAAAAAATTTTTTTTCATTTCATATATTTTTTCAAAAAATTATTTTTTTAAAATCGATTTGTGCGTGACCTTTTTTTATATTTCAATGGAATAAACGATGGCATAGTGATTAATAGGCAAAAGTTCATTCATCCCTGCTACAGGAAATAATTTTTGAGGAAAAATGTCAAAAAGTCATAACCCTAATGTCCACGTCTTCAAATAGCCCCCACTGAAGCGTGCCTCAAGATTTTTTATGGTTGCGCCCTCAATATCCTACCGAAATGGCTGAAATTTGGTTTTAGCCTTCGCAAGGAGAATAAAACTTTCCACCAGAAATTTGTCGGTATTGTTCCACATCTTCATGTAGCCCTCATAGGACGGTCTGATCTGATTATCGGTATTTTGAAGGTTTTGGCTGCAACATCCCACCGAAATGCGAAATTTGGTATTTAGTATTCGTTGGGAATCTTTTCCCATGAAATTTGTCGGTATAGGCCAACGTCTTCATATATCCCACATTTTATGATTTTCTGCTCTTACAATGATTAAGAGGAAGAGTTTAATATTTTATTCAATAACTTAATTCAATATAGTAGAGTTTACAATCCTACGGCAGCGGGTTCTTTCGTAACGGATTGACCCGAAACTATAGTGTTTTGGTCAGCGGCTGCCAACCCAGCATCAAACCTATGCTTCTACGTAGGTTCTTATGCTGCTACAACAAAAATAATGTTCGTAATGGAGGGTATAAAAAGTTCAGCCCGGCCGAACTTAACTTTTCAGCTAATTCGGCAAAAAAAGTTACAAAAAAAAAAACTTTAAAGAGCTAAAATCAGGTGGTTTTGAGCTAAAAACTGGTTTGGCATGGAATGTTTCGTAGCCGTAGTAATGTTTAGCACCCCTAGCAAAGTAATGCAAATCGTGCTGTATTGTGAGACCTTCTTTAAAAACTGGAGTGGTATAACTTATTTTCAGTACCAAATATCCTTGTGCCAAATTATATGGCTCTATCTTAAATAATGCAAGTTCTATCTTGATTTCAACAGACGAACAAATAGACGGATAATGAATATTAGGGTGGGACGATTAGTATGGATATTGTAGGAAGCTTCTTCAGGCAGTTTTGGCCTTGTGAAAGTGAAAATTGTTCTTGAAAAAATTGATAAATTACCAATATTGTAACTTTCACAAGGTCAAAACTGCCTGAAGGAAAGTTCCAATGAGTTAGCTATTGTCTTGTCTGGAACTTTTGTCTTATTGGATCGAAATAAATTATATAAAAAAGTGACAAAAAATCCTGAATATTCTAAATTTTCCACTTTTTGACCATGACAGCGTAGTTTTTTTTAAGTAATATGTTAGGTTATCGCCCTATGTTCAACATGAACCTTTTGTTCTATATATTTGTTTACTTTTGTGTGTAGATATATGAAACAAAAATAAAGGACATATATATAATAAGTTTGGAGAAATTAGCTCCTTTCGAAAATAAGTCAAAATTTCAAATAATTTGCGAAATATGAGCTTAAGAAAAATAAAAAAAAGAGAAAACTGATGTATGGTCCAGTGGCCTTTTTTGCTTAGAGCAATCCTAAGAATCAGAGACGCGAAGCGCCCCAAAGATGTTCAAATCACCCCACCCTTATGGATATATATTTACTTTATAGCCTATAAATAAAAGGATTTCGGAAGAATAGTTCGATGTGTTACAGACGGAATGACAGCGGCTTAGGGTGGAGGTTATAAAAAACTAGTGAGTTTGGCCAATTTTTGAAAAAACAATTAACCTGGTGTTCTTACATCACCTTAGGCTAGGCAACAAAGTGTGTGGGGGGAAGCTGTTAGGTGAAGATAATCATTTGCCTTCTGAAAGTTATTTTTTGTTTAGCTTTCTTCGTACATTTAATACGCACTTTGCAACAATTTGCGTTACTTCCACTTACTTTAACTTGCCCACTTCTTTACACTTTTTTTATTGCCGCCCTTGTAAATCCTTTTTTTGTCCCATCAACATGAAAGAATATGCATTCAAGCTTGAAATTTGTGTTTAGCTAATATTTAAACTTCAATCAGAATTGGCAAAGATTTTTCCTTTTTTGCAAAAGAAATAAAAACACTTCTGGCACCTTACTTCAAAAAGAGACGAAGAAAAAAAGGAAATTCGAGCTAACAACGTTTCCTTGTTCACTCCATCTATAAAAAGAAGAAAAAAAGAAAGAAACCTAAAGACAAATGTATTTTTTTAGGCATGACCAAAGATTTGACTTTTGTTGTCCCACATCAAAACAAAACATAAGGAAAAGATCTTTTAACAAAAAACCTATGTTTCTTCTTGTTGTTGCTGTTGCGTGTGGTTGGTCCACAAACTGACATACTGTAAAGCCTTTTCCTTTCATCAAACTTTAATCAATTGTTTGGCAGGCCAAGATAATGTGTGAGTGTGTGCATGTGTGGGTGCTTGCCACCCACAATAGTAGACCTAATCTGTGAACACTTGTAGAAAAATGGCCAGACATAATGGAGCCACAATCACTCAAAAAACACTCTTATATTGAATGACAAATAGATACATACATACATATGTATATACACATGTCCATGCACATGTAATAATGTGTTGTATACATACATATGTATGTATGGTGTGTTTATTTGCAATTTTGTTATAAGGACATATTTAAGAAGATGTCCATTGAAAATTGATTTTGTTAAAAGAAGCTTAAATTTATTAAACTTTATGATTGAACGAAATTAGACAATAGGCTCTAGATGAGGGATAGGAAAAGCTTGGTTCATATCATTGGGGAATAAGTTGTAGTTATAATTTATTTTGTCTATGTGCAAGATTTTCTTATTAATTAAAACATCAGAGAGGTAAAACGTCTATTATAGTAGGAAGAAGAAAGAAATAGAAAAGTTGGATTGATGATTGATGCACAGCAGTTAGAATGATGTCCGAAATATCATACTGATGCAGCTCCATCTTCCAATAGAGATTTCCAAGGTAATTTGGCAAGGTTTACTAGCAGTCTGCTAAGTTGGGAACCCAGTAATAGTAATGACGAATATCCTGCAAAACAAAATTTTAATTGCGGAAGCGTGCTTCCAACTCAACGCCATCCATTTTATTTTTTTATGGAAGGAAGAGAAAGATGAACAGAACTCGGTTATATTCTACGAACGTCTAGAGAGAACATTTGACCTCTGCAATGGTCTTGGTATGTAGATTTTTCTAGGAGATTTTTATGTTTAAAAGTGGAAGAAAAAATACCTTTAATTGTTTGGACGTTAAACTCAGGCTTTATTAGGTAATATCCGACAAGCGAATGAAGTAGTAGTGAACAGCTCCAGGTTCCAACATATCGACGTACACTAGACCACGTGGTTGTTCCTAGGTGGACGGAAGACACTCTGCCAGTGTATTAGAACCCTTCAGACATGCCTGAGTGGGGGGGGGGTTCTATCCACCATACGTTGATTAGGATAGCCTCACGGTAACACCCGAGCAAGTAGTACAACGAGAGCATGTCATTGCTGTACTGGAAGAATCATCTACATATGGAGGTAGATGCCCATTTCTATATCTGCACCCCAAGTGCTGCCGGCTAGAGAATTAATGAATTTGTTCCTCCATCTCACCTTGTAGCAGGTATCTTTGGCATGCGCGGACGACGTAAACCTGTTATCACATCTTCGGATCAGTCAGTGTAACGTCGCTAAACGTGACTGAAATTATATTTTGTGTCCCACAACTTCCTTATTCCGGCAACAATGTTGAAAATCTTCAGATAATTTAACCACGTTTTCCGAACAACCTGCTAATTTCTAGTGTCTGCTCCCTGACTATTGGTATCAGTGGGGTTGTCTCGAAAAAACTCATCACGCTCATTTGTTAATTGTGCAGCCCCTGCTGGAAAATTTGGCATTGCTTCGGATATTCGACCAGCAGTACATATATAGCAAGTGGCTGAAGCACTGATGATGTCTTGAAACGTCCTGAAGCAGTCTTAAACTAGGCTTTGCTTTAGGTGATAAAATCGGGCCGTCTGCAAATGGAGATAGTTATGGGGAGACTTGGTATGACTTAAGAGAAACCACGAGTTATCAAGTGACATCATTTGTCGGATCCGTTGACACGATGTTTATATCTGCCGAACTGTGAAACTTATTGATCTTATTGACCACGCAAAACTTAGAGCCATCCATCTGCTCAGCCAGCTCTATACCCCTCTGGACATTTCCGAGAAATGAATGCCAAAACTCACGATGAGCATTAAACTCCCCTAAGACCAGTCGGTTATGACAAGCCAAAAGCAGGCTTATGTTCGACCCATAACCTGGAGTACAACAGCTATTTATCCCCGTGTTGTATACGTAAGCAGATCAATCTCGGCAGTTCCACATCTAACTGCTATCCCCATACATTATATGTAAGGGTTATTGGAGCCAGACTCAACCGAGGTTGGTCCGCATTGAACAGACTGGTGCAACATGAAAGCTAATCCCCCAACTCCATTTCTTCTGCGATCCTTTCTCAGTACACTTTATCATGCCAACGTTGTACGCTGCAGCTGTTGTTGAGCTTGTTTTTCTGAACCTGACTGCTACTCCCATACATTCCATGTACGGGTCATAAGAACCAGACTCAGGCGAGATAGGTCTCTATTAAAGAAACAGGCGCACTAGGATAGCTAATCTTCCACCTACATTTCCGGCGCTATGCTTCCTTAGTATGTTGTATTCATTACAAAGCTTAATTTGAAGTTGTTATTGAGCTTGGTTGTCTGCACCGCCGCGACCATGATATTGATGCGACTGTTAAAATCCGACCATTGAAGTTTAATTGCAAAAACGGTGCATTTTCGGGGATTGGAACAGCAACGACCAGTGTAAAGTGCAGCGTGTGCGGCTGCTTTTGGAGGAATTGCGAGGATCTCGTATTCTGATGACGACTATGACTTACTGGGGCCTGTGGTCAAGCAACATGCAGCAACATAGTCCCTGCCGTAGTACCTCACATGGACAAAACAAAATAATTACAAGAACAACCCGTGAGATGCACCCACGGAAGTTTGAATATGGTTGATGCGGATGTGACAAACCGATCTCATCCACATTGGGCCTGGGTTTTCCTCCTTACCGGTACGGACCAAAAGAATCCGGAGCAGACATTCCAGGGATGTTGCTCCCAACACAGAAAAACAATACAAATACAAACAAACTGAGATGGCTTGCGCTGGTGAGAACATGGGTTGTGTATTTCCGGGTCCATCTGGTAATTAAAAAATCTGGGTTTAGCCAGTCATATCTATTTCTAAATCACTGTGTGTTGGCTAGATCATGTCAAGGAGACATTTATTGATGGCTCCAGTAAAGAGTGAGCACGGGCCTCCACTCGGTGCTGCCAAATCAGGAAGGTCGTATATCGAAAAGTGTGGTATTCCAATTGGGAAAACAAAGTAAATTATCGGAGTATATTCTTAGATCTACCTATGGGACAAATGAATTTTATCGAGCCGCCTATGTATATAAGGCACGGTGCGCTTTAACTATTTTTAAACGAAAGGTGAGAGAAGTTTTTGCGGATTGAGAAGCTACAATATTCATGTATGAGATAAAAAAATCGCCGGAGGGATTTTCAATGTTCACATTTTTTAGGGTTTTCTTAGGTTTTCACGATTTTGCTTGGAAACCGCAATTCCTATCGTCATGTTGTAGCAGTGAAAATTCTATACAAGATTGACCTTTATGACTTTTTCCTAGGTTTTACTATTTTTGAGATAAAGAAGTTAAAATTGGGATAATGCTCTGTCTGTATCGCCTCCTTATAAAACAATGTCAGGTACGGCGCGCATTAACTAACTTAAAATGAACACCGCTTACACCTGGGAAATTTTTGCGGATTCTGAAACAACAATGTTCATAGATGAGAAAAATCTAAAAAGAAGAAATAAAAATCGCTGGAGGGATTTTTCAAAAAATCGCGGTCAAATTTCACATTTTCAGGTTTATTTTATGCTTTCAGGATTTTGCTTGTAAACGGCAAGTTCTATCGAAATGGGACTAAAGAAAATGTTGTGGAGGATTTGCACTGCTACAACATTTTCTTTAGTTCCATTACAATAGGACTTGCGGCTTCCAAGCAAAATCGTGAAAACTTAAAAATCCCTAAAAATTTGAAGTTTGACCGGGATTTATTTGAAAATCCCTCAAGCGATTTTTTCTTGCTTTTACATTTTTCACATCTATGAATATTCCTGTTTCAGAATCCTCAAAAATTTCCCAGGTGTAAGCAGTTTTCATTTAAAGTAGGGCTACTCAAAGGGCGCACTTCTGCTGTCGGTGTGTGTCAATTTGCTCACTCACACAATTGAAAAAGAGCTTTTGCTTTTGAAATGAAAATTTTCAATACACACAGTTTTTCCAACACAAGACAACCCAACAAACCAACATTACTCGAACAAAACATCATATTTGAATTATAAATTCCTGTGTAACCACTGGAGAATAAACGAAACTTCATTCTCTTGGAAATAATGAATGTGTATGCTAATTATAAGCTTATTCGTGTAATTGTAGAATGTATTTATACGAATTGTTTTTCGTCAATTTTATAAATCACACTGAATTATATGTTGGGAAACTATCAAAATGTTTGTGTTTCAAAACCAACACAATAACAAAATATGTTTGTAGTAGTATGAGCAGCTCTAATTTAAAGTTAGTTAAGGCGCACCGTAAGGAGGCGATAAAGTCAATTGTCCCAATTTTAACTTGTATATCTCATAAATGGTAAAACCTAGGAAAAAGTCGTAATGGTCATTCTTGTAGAGCATTTTCATTGCTTTCTTTAGTCGCATTACGATAGGACTTGCGGTTTCCAAGTAAAATCGTGCAAAAAAAAAAGTGCAAACCTTATTTGAAAATCCCTCCAACAATTTTTTTTATTTTTCTCATATATGAATATTGTAGTTTTAAAATCCGCAACAATTTCTCTGGTGTAAGCAACTTTCATTTAAAGTTAATTAAGGCGCACCGTGACTGTGTATTATGTGTGACATCATTATAAGGTGTTTTGTATGCAATATTTCACTCTACCTTCTATAAAATCCTTTATATAGTTTATCCTTAAAATAACAACAATCCATGTTGTTGATATTGACGTTTACTTTCTTTTATCGCCTTAAAAATAACAATTCATTGAATATTGTTTTTTATCACACAACATAAACACAACTACATACATACTATATGTATAAAATGTGTTTTATTTTATAAGATTTGCCTTCCCAAAAAAACTTTCTTTTATAATGGATATTTTGTTATGATTTTTATATATTTGTAAAGATTTGTTGTTGTTGCTGTTGTCGTTTTATAACCTCAATCCACTTATATTCTCTCCCTTCTTGGTATTTCTGGGGTTAAATAGGCTTTAAGCCTTTTGTGTGGATCAATACGTGCACACAAATATATATATTTATGCACACTCAACTAAATGGACTTTCTATAAAAAATCATAAAGACCAAAAAAAAAAAAAAAAAAAACGAAAGCTATGAAAAGAACAACAGTATTGGTTATCGATTTAATGGTGTGTGGTATTCTATCCCCTTTTTTCAATAGGCTCAAGGCACAAAAAAACAAACTACTAAAACTTCATAGAAGTTAAGGCTTATAAACACGTGTCTGGTTTGTGTCACTGATTTTGTTTGTGTAAACAACATATTTCATAGAAATATGTTGTATGCGTGACACTCGCACCATTGATTTATGTAGTGGTTACCAAGGCTATGCTACCCTACCCTAATGTCACCACCACACATGGATTTTGTTTCCTTGTTAGTTTAGTTTAAGATAATGTTTCTTTTTTTCTATAGAAGTTTGCTTTTTAAGGAAACTGAGGAAAATCAATAAGTTGCCAAAGTACTGGTAGAAAAGATACGTTAAAAGGATTTAAAGCTAAGATAGAAAATCTCATCTAATGGTTTCTTTGTTAAGTTAAGAGTCTTAAAAATTTTAGTCATTGTTTAGTTACAGAGTATGAAGAAGTATTTTGAATAGTTGCTATTGAATAAAAGAGTTAATCGTATTAAAGGGTCAAAGTTGAATGGAAAGAAAGTCAGGTCATTACAAAGAGGAGTTAAAAGAGATTGTCATAGGGTAGAATGGCGACTATAGTGGCATATCCTAAGACGTTTGAATTCTAAACATAAAAGAGAAAAAGTTGTACAATTTTAATGTCATTAAGTTAGCTATCTCTAAAATGTTGTGTAGCGTTTCGTAAACATGTTTTAAGGTTTTGTTAGTTTTTGTTAGTATATAAAATTTGTAGTGAAAGCTCACAATATTTACAATACAATTTTAACTTTTATACAGATTATTAAATATAAATCCGGATATTTAGAATTGAAAATAAACCATATCGGACCACGTTCGTTATAGTCGCCATATACAAATTCGGCCCTGTTTTCAGGATTTTGAAGTTTTTAATTTATATGTCCACGTTATAATATATATACAAGAATTTTAAAAGCACAGAAAATTGTCATTGTTTCTTAATAGAGCCCCCCATAGAATGGTACCTCCCGATTTTCGGTATTTTGCAGGTTGTGGCCACAATAACCCATCAAAATGGCTGAAATGTGATATTTAGTCTTTGTTGGGGGTATTCAACTTTCCCCCTTTTAATTTTGTCGGTATAGGTCCACGTCTTCATATAGTCCCTATAGAACGGTGGCCCTGATTTTCGGTATTTTGAAGGTTGTGGCCATATTATCCCACCGAAATGGCTGAAAGTTGGGGTTATTCAACTTTTCCCCCTAAATTTTTCGGTATGGGTCCACGCCTTCATATAGCCCCCATACAACAGTACCTCCCAATATTCGGAAGTTTGATGATAATGCTTTTGGTATTTAGTGTTTTTTGGGGGTATACAACATTCCCCCGGCAATTTGTCGGTATGGGTTCACGCCTTCATGTATCTCCCCTAGAACGGTACCTCCCGATTTTCGGTAATTTGAAGGACTTGGCCTCAATATTCCACCGAAATGGCTGAAATTTGGTATTTATTCTTCGTTGTGGGTATAAAACTTTCCCCCAGAAATTTGTCCTTACAGGTCCACGCTACAATATAGCCCCAAATAGAACGATACCTCCCGATTTTCGGCATTTTAAAGGTTGTGGCCCCAACAACCTACGAAATGGCTGAAATTTGGTATTTAGTCTACGTTGGATGGTAAAAACTTTTCCGATTGAAAATCGTCGGTATAGGTACACGTTTCGATATAGCTCCCATAGAACGGTACCTCCCGATTTTCGTAATTCTGAAGGTTGTGAGAATTGTCAGAATAGGTCCACATCTTCCTATATCCCGCATAAAAGCGTAGATCTTGATTTTCGGTACTTTGAAGGTATTAGGTACATTATCTTACCGAAATATCTCAAATTTGGAATTTAATCTTCTTTCCGCCAGATATTTGTTACATTGTTTTACCGCAATTGCTGAAATTTAAAATTTAGTCTTCTTCATAAACAAAAGGAAACTGATTGTTCTAGAGTTGGGTAGTCTAGTTCCTAGTTCCTTGTACTAGTTTCAAAACGTATGGGTAACATCATGATATGAAACATCTGATATTAAGTATACGCAGTTTGTTCACAGAAAAAATGTGGGCCATTGGAACTGCGAAGTGAACTAGATAGTTCCATATAGTTCCTTTGGCGCAATTCTAAATTGATCCTTTTTACTGCAATACAACTCATGGTGGCCCGGTCGAAGTTATCGCCCTTCTTACTTGTTTTAAATAAATCCAAGTTGAGATGTTCTTGCTTCATCTGCTCAAGGGGTTCTTATATTGTCTGTCCATCACCAATTGAGATTTCGACATGTACTCCAACAGCACTCCATTAGGAAAAATTTTCCCAACTTTGGGTTGTATTTTTGTATTTTATATCAATATTTTTGAAATTGATGCTTTGGAAGAATGAATTCGCTGTTTGTAGGTATCAACAAACTTGCATGCTTGGCTTGTTTGTAAGGGATATCTAAGGAACTGCTTGTAAAATGTATCGAACGGAGTGCCTTTTTAACAACTCTCTTGAACTGCATCCAGATGCTGCTAAAATGTGAGAAAAGGATGTCATTCCTTCGATCGCGTCCGAATGTTAAAATGTAGGAAATGGAGTGCCTTATTCATGACTCCGTTTGAACTGCATAAAAAGTCCACTTCCAATTTATTTTGCTGGGTAGTTAACCAGATAACCTAAGAATATAAGGTTTTTTATGTCATAAAAACGCCAAATTTGCTTTTTTACCAGAAGTGATAGAGTCTTTGTAAGCCAATTAAAAACTTCAGAAATTTAAAATCGGACGATACAGACTACAACTCATCGACTCCGAAGCGTGGACGAACAAAAATCTCAAAACCAATCGGCAAACTCTTAGCTATATCGTGACAAACTAAGGGGTGTCCCAACTAGAACGCAATTTTTAATTTGGCGCCATTCGAAGTGTCATTGTTTGACATTTGAACTATTGTTATTGTTTGCTAGTAGAAGGTACGAGGTTAGTAAAAATGGAGCGATACACGAATGAACAACGCATTCTCAATGTGAAATTGTTTTACCAAAATGGTGAAAGTTTTGCGGCTACTGTTCGCAAATTGCGATAAATTTGGGGTCACAATATGCTCCAAAAGAGTCAACTGAAAAGAGATTAATGGATAAATTTGCCGAAACTGGGTCTGTTAGTGATGTAAAGACAACAGCGCGCCTTCGACCAGTTGGATCGACCGAAAATATCGAGTGATTCACGAGAAGCAAATGCATCCTCAACGTGTCACTGTGTGGTGTGGTTTTTGGGCTGGAGGAATCATTGGACTTTTTTATGAAAATGAGGCAGGTCAGTCAATGGTGTTCGGTATCGTGAAATGATAACCAGGAGGGCATGTTGTTTCAACAAGACGGCGCCACATGTCATACAGCCAGAAAACAATTCAATTGCTGCATTAGTCATTTTCCGGTCGTGTTACTTCGCGTGTTGTCGAGCTATTTAACACCTTTAGATTTTTTTGGGGTTTTTTGAAGTCGATGTTTTACGCGAATAAGCCGACGACGACTCAAGCCTTAAAAGAGGAAATTGGACGCTTCATTAATGAAATACCGCAGGCTTTATGCAAAACGGTTATTGAAAATTTAATTAAAAGATCGCATATGTGCCAGCAAAGCCGCGGCGGCCATCTGCACGCTATCTTTTTCCATATATAACCTCATTCTGTCTACTTTACGATATAATAAAGTTTCACAATTATTTTTAAAATCTCTGTTTTATTTAAAATTTAAAAATTGCGTTCTAGTTGGGACACCCTTTCTTATAATTCGAAAATTTTCAGGATTATTGTTCACTTTTGGCATAATATAAAATAATAAGCATTTTTAATTTTTAAACTAACAAAAGTGCGAATAAAAGAATATAAACTTTTGGGATATTTTTCTTAACGATTATGGACCCTCCGAATAAATACATACGTTTTGCTAATATATTTAATTTAGATTAAACCGCGGAAGTGTTAGACATTTTAGAAATGCCTTTTATTTTGAGAGTCACTACTTTCGACAGTTACCGCGATCACAAGCCATTTTAATAAGCATGGACCTGGTCACAAAACAATGTAAATCGCAATAAACAAGCCTATAATATCCAAAAAGACCAAAGGATCCTTGAACAGTCTTTAAACTTCACTTGTATGAATTTTGTGAGGGAGGAACCTGAAGATGTTTGCCATACATATTCTCTTGGATCCGTTTGGAAGAAATTCTATTTGAAGGAGTGGACCGATATAATCCATAGTAGGTTCGATCTATGTCTTGAAAAATATTGCGATGTCCAATATTTAGATCGAATCGATTACTCCCATCGAGAGATATCGTATGAACCATTTTAGCGAAAATTGTTGAACTTTTTTAGCTGAAATACCGATATGACTTAAATTTAATTTGGACAAAATATTACGAGATCCAAAACTTGGACCAAATCGGTTGGTCCGTTTGAGAGTTATCATGCACCCCAGGCTGCCAGTCAAACGGAGATGCATGCGTACGGACTGTGATAAATAAATCCAGCTTGTCTGAACATAAAAAATCATTTTTTCGATGAGGCACATTTGTATCGTATCAAAGTGTATAAAGTGTCGTAACCCTAAGGGCTGAAAGTACAATTATACTTCGTTGATGATAGGGAAAAAATTCAATTGGGTATGCTATGTATAGCAGATTTTGCAGTTTTTGACGCACACAAATTCATTTTTCTTCATTATTTTCTCGTATGGCTTAGCAAAAAAACAACAAACTAATTTCTAATTGGTTTCAATATATAGCTGACGAAGACATTCCAATAGACATTTTTCATGCACTTCCATTCCCTCAATACTGAACTCGTAATTTGTTGATACAGGATGAGTGTAAAGCCTCGAAATTTCTCTATATAGGTTGAATAACAACCATGAAGTACTTCATTACGGAATTCGTATATAATAGTGGATTGATGTGACATAAAGAAGAACTTCAGATTTCATTGGAAGTTTCTCTCAAAATGAGTATACAAACAAAAAATTTGAAAATAATTCTTACAAAACTTGTTAATGATGTACATTTTCTGCACAAAAACTTCAGAAAAATATAAGTTTTCATTTGAAATCTCCTAACATAAAAAATATTTATGATAAGGAAAAAAATTAATAATTGGTTACAGTAGCTTAACAAAAAAATCTTTTCAAACTTACATACAACAAACATTGTTCCACAACATCCCATACGGGACAAGGGAGACTTCTCTCATATCAATGAGTGCACCCCGATTCATATTTAGCTCAATGATATGGGACCGAACGGCGTGTCTTAAGACACCACTTGTGGAGAAGTTTTTCAAGGCTGAAATACTCAGGAAATGTCGCCAACATTACTGAGGGGTATTTTGCCACAGTGGAAAAATGCTTGATGTTGCTTGGCCGTGGAATCGAACCCCCAACCTTCTGCGTACAAGGCGGGCGTGCATACCATTGCACCACGGTGGCACCCTAAACAAACTTACATACATATATTAAATATTAAATTAACATAGCAAACATTTAATAATAACTTTTTTTGTAATTTACCCTAACTGGAAGTTAGTACTAAACTACCACTTAATATTATTCTTATTTACCACATAAACATGACAAATATTTGTTTATAATTTGTAATTCAATTATTTGCTATAATATTTTAGCATTCAAGCAAATGCTCATGGCCCTTCGCTCTTACAAATTAATTAATATTCATTTGTCACGAGGTAACAAAACAACTAATGAGTAATACATCAAATTGTCTGCCAGAGAATAAATAAACAAGAACAGCCAGCCAATGGTATTTGTAAACAATGCGAATAATGGAAATATGTTTGTGCGAGGATACACTCACTTTATAGATACATACATACACATTTATTATGTATGTACATTTATATGTATGTAAATGTCAATAATATTGTTTTTTTTAGTTGCTATTATTGTTATTAGTAATAATAAAATTGATGCATTTAACAGAATAAACATTGACAAAACCACCAGAAATTAATGTCAAACAAAACCATTTTCGGGAATATTACACAATGTAGGTAGTTATGTGAAAGGGTTGAAGCGAAAGGGCGCAAAACTGAAACTGTGTTGTTTATGTAATAATGTATACACTTTTGTGCAAATCTGTTGTTGTAATAAGTATTTATATTTAATGAAGCAGCAATTAATTGTGAACACAATAAAGACATTTTATAAATATAGAAAATTACTAAATGGATGACTCCACTAGAGCTGGGAAACCAGATTTTCCCCAACTGCGAGGCATCGGCCATAAAAACAATACCCTACTATGGCTTTCACAAATAAAGTTCCATGACAAAGAATATTAACCCAAAATTTGAGATATTTTTTGATTTTGTAAATAATCATCCAAAACTAGGAAACTGAAATCCAACAAGAATGAACGGCGTTAAGTTCGGTAAGGCCGAACTTGTTATACCCTCCAAAACGAATTGTATTGAAGTAAAATGGAACAATAGTTTCCTTTCGTTTATGAAGCAGACTAAATACCAAATTTCAGCAAGTTCGGTAAGACAATGTGCCTAACCTTCAAAATACCGAAATTCGGGAGGTACCGTTCCATGGGGGATATATCAAAACGACTATCTATACCTACAAATTTCTGGCGGAAATTTTTTAGACTCAAAGAGGACTACATAGAAAATTTCCGATATTTCGGTAAAACCCTCAAAATACTGAAAATGAAGAGGTATGCTTCAATGGGGGATATAGGAAGCCGCATACCTATACTGATAATTCTTTTCTGGAATATATTATAAATAACACATTTCAGTCTTTCGGTGGGATATTAAACCTTCAGATATATGAAAATCGGGAGATACCGTTCTATGGGCGCTATATCGAAACGTGGACCTATACCGACGACTTGCAGTCAGAAATTCTTTTACCTCCAACAAAGACCAAATACCAAATTTCAGCCATTTCGATGGGTTGCTGTGACTACAACCTTCAAAATACCGGAAATCGGAAGGTACCGTTCTATGGGGGCTATATTAAGTCGTATACCTGGGGGAAAGTTTTATACCACCAACGAAGACTAAATACCAAATTTCAGCCATTTCTGAGGAATATTGATGCCACAACCTTCAGAACACCGACAATCGGGAGGTACGTTCTATGGTGGTTATATTAAGGCGTGGACCTATACTGACAAATTTCATATGGAATATTTAGTATCCCAAATGTATAATAAATACCAAAATTTCAGCCATTTCGGTGGATTATGGTGGACACAGCCTTCAAAATACCGAAAATCGGGAGGTACCGTTCTATGAGGGTTATACTAAGGCGTGGACCTTTACCGACAAGTTTCTGGGGGAAAGCTTTTTACCACCAACAAAGACTAAATACCAAATTTCAGCCACTTCTGGGGAATATTGAAGCCACAACCTTCAGAACACCGAAAATCGGGAGGTACGTTTTATGGGGGCTATATGAAGGCGTGGAGCTATACCGACAAATTTCATATGGAACGCTTGATACGCTTAATAAAGACCAAATATCAAATTTCATTTCCGTCTATTATTGTGGCCACAACCTTCAAAATACCGGAAATAGGGAGGTACCATTCTATGGGGGTTATACAAAGGCGTCGTCCTTTAGCGACAAATTTCTGGGGGAAAGTTTTATACCACTAACTAAGACTAAATACCAAAGTTTAGCCACTTCTAAAGAATATTGAGGCCGCAACCTTTAAAACACCGAAAATCTGGAGGTACGTTCTATGGGGAAAATTTTATTCACCCAACGAAGAGTAAGTACCAAATTTCAGTCATTCCGGTGTGATAAAGATTTTCAAAATGCAATATCATCGCAATTTTTATTATTATTAAATGAAACAATAAATTTGGGGTGTAATTTAAAAAAAAAAAAATTAAAGATATCCATGCAATAGTTTTCAATAAGCATCTAATAGCCCCCATAGAATGATACCACCTTATTTCAGGTATTTTGACGGCTTCAGCTACATTTTCTGGCCGAATTAGCTTTAATTAACACATAGGGTTCCCAGTGATCACGAAACTTTTCCACCAACAATTTTCAACTTAGGTCCATGTTTTGACATAGCTCTCTATAATGGAACAAACCGATTTCAGGCATTAGGCTGAAGGTCAGAAAACTTTTATACCAAAAATTGTGACCATAGGTCCATATTTTGGAATAGCGTCTATATAACGGAACCACCCGTTTACGGTATTTTTACGTTTTTAGCTACATTTTCAGACCGAGTTGGCTATGGTTTGGTATTTGGGGTTTGAAGAGGGCATAAAACGTATGTACCGAAAATTGTGGACATAGGTTCATGTTTTGAAATAACCCCCATATAACGGAACAACCAAATTTCAGGCATTTTGGTGTTATTGGCTACATTTTTAGACCTAATTAGCAATAATTTGGGATTTAAGGTTCGAAGTGGTAAACAAATTTCTGCACAGAAAATTATGTTTCCTCCCAATTTCAGGTATTTTGTAATTTTTAGCTACATTTTCCGGCTGAATTAGCTTTAATTGGCACTTAGAGTTCCCAGTGATTACGAAACTGATCCACCAAAAATTTTCAACATGATCCATGCTACACGCAGAGAAAAAAATATGTTTGATCCAACAATATTCCAAGAGCAAAATATGTATTGTTAACATATTGTTGGATTCCTCATGTAGTATTGTAAATCCAAAAATAGTTTGTGTCAACTGAACAATATTTCTCTCTTTTCTTCGAAAATTTGTTTCTCTTCTCTCGCTATTCGATGCAGTGTTGAAAAAACAATTTTGGTGAGTTGTGGTGTGTTTGTATGACATGCTGCCTTTTCCTTTGTTTTTGTGTGTATGTACTTGTGAGACTCTTGTTTTTATTTGTTTCTGTTTTGTTTCATTCTTCTTTCCTTTTCATGTTTGTTATGGTGTTTAATTATTCCTTATGTTGTGGTGGGTTCTTGTGGCTTTTTGTTTGTCTTTGTTGTCAGCCAATGCAGCAAACCATGTATTGTGTTCATCAATGATTGCAATATTATACGCGACATTTATATCCAAGTTTTGCGAAAAGTGTATATGAGAAGTATATGCACTCAAATCAAAAATTTCTGGGCTGGTTTTCTGTATTGACAATACTTTTTGTAAACAAAATTAGATTATGATAGTTCCTACAATCGGTATTGTTAACGATTTTAACAATATTGCGGAAATTCGAAAGTTGTTTTTGTTTTCTATGTTTGGAACAAAAGATGGTATTTTTTGATTTGGATTACAATGTTTGAACAAAACAAATACATTTTTGGAACCAAAACATATATTTTTGTTCCAACAAAAGCGAAAAATATTTTTTCTCTGCGTGTAGCCCCCATATAACGGTACCTCCCGATTTTAGGTATTGTGAGAATCTTAGCTACATCTTTGACGGAACTACCTGTTATTTGACTTTTGAGGTTCCCAGTGGTCACAAACTAAAATTTTGAAAAAAAAAACATCCACGTTTAGGTATAGTCCCTCCCCTCCCGATTTGAGGTATTTTTAGGATTTGAGCAACATTTCTTAACCGAACTTGTTGTAATTTGTCATTTCAGGTTATTTGTTGTTACAACACTTCTACACCAAAAATGGTCAATATGGATCTATGTTCTGATGTATGTTCCATTTAACGGTACCTCCCGATTTTCGCTATTTTGAGAATTTTCAGATATTTTTTGACTGAACTACCTGTAATTTGGCATTTGAGGCTACAATGGTCACAAAACTTTCTCACTAAAATTTGTCGACACAGATATTTGCAGTCATGAAACGTCTCCACCAAGTACACGCACAGAAAAATATTTTTCGCTTTTGTTGGAACAAAAATATATGTTTTGGTTCCAAAAATGTATTTGTTTTGTTCAAACATTGTAATCCAAATCCAAAAATACCACCTTTTGTTCCAAACATAGAAAACAAAAACAACTTTCGAATTTCCGCAATATTGTTAAAATCGTTAACAATACCGATTGTAGGAACTATCATAATCTAATTTTGTTTACAAAAAGTATTGTCAATATAGAAAACCAGCCCAGAAATTTTTGATTTGAGTGCATATACTTCTCATATACACTTTTCGCATAACTTGGATATAAATGTCGCGTATAATATTGCAATCATTGATGAACACAATACATGGTTTGCTGCATTGGCTGACAACAAAGACAAACAAAAAGCCACAAGAACCCACCATAACATAAGAAATAATTAAACACCATAACAAACATGAAAAGGAAAGAAGAATGAAACAAAACAGAAACAAATAAAAACAAGAGTCTCACAAGTACATACACACAAAAACAAAGGTAAAGGCAGCATGTCATACAAACACACCACAACTCACCAAAATTGTTTTTTCAACACGGCATCGAATAGCGAGAGAAGAGAAACAAATTTTCGAAGAAAAGAGAGAAATATTGTTCAGTTGACACAAACTATTTTTGGATTTACAATACTACATGAGGAATCCAACAATATGTTAACAATACATATTTTGCTCTTGGAATATTGTTGGATCAAACATATTTTTTTCTCTGCGTGTACGCCTTAACCAACTTTAAATAAAAGGAGCTTACACCTGGGAAGTTTTCGCGGATTCTAAAGCAGTAATGTTTGTAGATGAGAAAGATCCAAGAAAAATTCGCTGCAGGGATTTTTAAAGATTCGCGGTCAAAATTCACTTTTTTTTAGGTTTTCACAATTTTGCTTGAAAACGGCAAGATTGACTATTGTGCTTTTTTCCTAGGTTGTACCATTTTGAGATATTTTTGTTTTAACAACTTGTATTTACTGCCCCCCATATAACGGCATAAGTTTCATCAGGGTCCTATGCCCGTGTGTAGAGGTTGGAGCGCAAGATAACCCTCGAGCAAATCTGCCGATTCGGTCCACAATTTGGTCTTCGTAATATTTTGTCCAAACGTAACTTAAGTTCGAAGATAAGCCATATCGGCCCACTCCTTCAGGTACCTCCCCCACAATAGTTCAAAAATGTTCGGAAAAATTGGGCGCACGATAACTCTTGATGGCAGTGACCGATTTGGTCCATACTTTACACATCCTAAAATATCTACCAGATATAGATCAGGTTCGTATACGGACTATATATATCCACTCCTGCGGGTACCTCCCACACAAAATTTTGGATAAATTCACTTTAAGACCTGCTCTCGAATCACTTGAAGTAACTTGCATTCGCTGCCTCAATTACGGCAGCAAAAGTTTTTTTCAGGGACAAGCCCATACTTCTTGAGAAAACAGCACGAAAGTTGTAAAAACAATATGTAGTGGCTGGAGAGCTCGAACCGAATACTGCGTTTGTCCACACTTTGGATATTGTAATATTTCTTCGAATATTAGATGAAATTTGAAGGTGGTGTTCCGGTACCTCAACCACAAAAGTTCGAAAACCTTCGCTACAATGGTACGCGCGATTTCTCATAGACGTAGCAACCGATTTGGTCCAAATTTGGATCTGTAAATATTGTCGAAACTTAGTTTATGCTCAAATTTGGGCCCTATCTGTCCAATACTTGTGGTACCACCCACACAAATGTTCAACATTTTTGTGTGGTTCGAGGATCCTTTGGACATTTTTACCGAAGGTTTTCCTAGTGGCCGTGTTTACAGTGATATTATGTGTTTCGTAGGCTAGTGTGATAAAAAAGCCCTATCTATCGATATCCCTGCAAATTTTTCAGCTTTAATCCTATCCATTCTTTTAAAAGTTCAAAATTTTGAAAGCCCCCTAAATACATAAGTTTTTTTTGGGAAAAAAGTATTTCAATCCACACAGTCTGAGGGTATATCTCTGTCGGCAAAGCCGGCTAGCTGTAATTTGGCATTTGAGGTTTCCAGTGAACGAAAAACTTCTACACCAAAATTTTTCAATACAGGGTCCAAGTGGTCACAAAACTTCTCCACAAAAATTGTTAACATTTTGCTCATTTACTCAAAGAATGGCACATCTCAAAAAATCCAGTTTCGAGAAAAAAAGGAGTTATAAGTTGGCGATTGAAATTTGACTTTCCAACTTAAACAAATTATTACATAAAAAAACAACTACTAGGAGCACATTTTGCAAACACCTAGCCAGATATCATTGCTATATTTTTGTGCAAGATCAAGCATGATTTGAAGTCTTTTAGTGCTTTCTAAACTCAAAATAAAAACATTTTTTGAATTATGCCAAATTCGTAGTATACTCTGTTACTCGATGATTTTTAGAGATATGAGCATGAAAATATGACACAAGATAATTTAGAAAAAAAAAAGCATTGTTCCACAACATCCCATACGGGACAAGGGAGACTTCTCTCATATCAATGAGTGCACCCCGATTCATATTTAGCTCAATGATATGGGACCTACTGTTTATCGCCGAGTCCGAACGGCGTGTCTTAAGACACCACTTGTGGAGAAGTTTTTCAAGGCTGAAATACTCAGGAAATGTCGCCAACATTACTGAGGGGTATTTTGCCACCGCTGAAGAATGTTTGATGTTGCCTGGCTGAGGAATCGAACCCCCGACCTTTTGAGTGCAAAGCGGGCGTGCATACCATTGCACCACGGTGGAACCCAAAAGATAATGTAGAAGTCGTAGAAATAATGGAAATTGCCAACTCAGAAATCGCATTTTTTAGGTTATGCCACTCTTTGAGTAAATGAGCTATATGATGGTCATGTTTTGGTATAGCCCTCATCTAACGGCACCTCCTGATTTTAGGCATTTGCACAAGTTAGGCTACATTTATTGAACGAAATACCGATAATATCATATTTGTTGTTCCGTCACATAACTTCTTCACCAAAAATTGTCTACAGATGTCCACACTTTGATATTGTTTCCATATAAAGGTGCCTCCCGATTGAAGACATTTTTACATACATTTTCTGACCTAATTTAGGCATTTGAGGTAACCGTGGTCATAAAATATCTCCACCTATATATTTTATGGAGGTTATAAAAATTTCAGTTCGGCCGAACATAACGATGTTTTACTTATTTTTATGTTATAATAGTTGATTGTTAGATCCATTAAAATACCTCTTAAAAATAGATTTTTTTATTTTAAGTTAACAATTTCCTCCTATTCAATATAAACTTTTGTTTTAAACCTAAAATTTTATGATGTTAAAGAGCTATTAACGCCTCTTCATCCTCATTAGTATGTTGTCATTATTATTAACTCTCATTATTTGTTTTCACAAAATTTACTTTGAAAGTAATTTGTGCTTTATAAGTTTTCTAAAAATAAACATAAATTTTTAATTGTCTAATTTTCATTGAAATTTACGACTTTCCACGGTATGCTTACTTCAGCCACATTCATTTCATAATGTAGAAACAATTTTAAGTATCTTCTTCTCACCATGAATCAGCCAGCAATCAAGTATCTTTTTGGAAATTTGTGACTTAAAACATTAAGAAATTTTTTATGACCACTAAGTTTTTAAACATTTGGCGTTTTCCAAAGGAAATACATAAAGTAAACATTACACTTTTACATGGCCATAATAAAAATCAACCACATAACATTTTAAAGTTACAATGTTTTGAAGATATGTATGTATGTATTTCCTTGTTGCTGTTCAGTTTTTTTGCTCGTTTTTTGTTTAAGAAATCGAAGAAATGTGAATTCAAATAAAAAACTGCACAATATAGTTTTTATTGTTGGTGTTTGTTGTTTGGTAATGTTTAAGTCAAATACTGGGCTGTTAGCTGGCAAAATGTTTCTTTATTATGACAATTTAGTAAGATGGTGAGATGATATCTGCAATATAGTGATGCCATATTTTGGCAATTTTTAAAGATTTCCAAGCTTTGTATAAATGGACGTAATGACGAAATTGTCTTTAATGAACGTCTCCGTAACCAGGGAAGTCTCAGTAATGAGTTTTTATAAAGCTGAAATATAAATTCTCACACAAATCAGAATCTAGGTAACAAATTACTAAGACTTCCCTTATAGAGAAGTTAGACTTTCCTTGGCACAATAATTTCCCTTCAATGAACTTCAACAGTCCCCCGATCTCGTCCTCGCACACAGCTATCAATTTACACTAACTTATAATTTCCTATTATTTTCCCATGCTAAATGTTTGCCAGAAAATTAAATCTGTGTAATGGCAACACTTTTGGCAGAGAAAAGTGCCCCCAAAAAGAAATGGAGGTTAAAAGCGATTGTTATACGGCAAAGATTCAACTCAAGAAATTGTAACAATTTTTAAGTGTTTCTTTGTTGTTTTATAGAACAACATAAAATTTTACAAAAAAAAAAAAGAACGAAATATACACAAAAGTGTATTTTTAAGTTGTTGTTTATAGTTGTTGCTGATCTGGCTGTTAAGTGTGTATGTGTGTGTAGTTGTTCTGTTTCTTCTTCTGCTGCTTGCCATTTCTGCAAGTCATAAACATTTTAAGTATTACAACATGGCCATAAAAATAGGACGATCCAACACACACACACACACACACAAAATTAAAGACACTAACATGACTCAATTTAAAACTACATTCTAGTGATATATATTTTGTTGCTGCTTGTCTTTTTTTACTTCTCAAAAAGAAAGCTTTTTTGGAAAGAAAATAACAATAAGACTGTCATAAAGTAAATATTGTATATGCTTTCATGTGTGACATTAAAACATCTGCTAGTAAGCAACATCCATACTTAAGGACATATTTTCACACAATTGATATGAAGTAACAAGTGACAATGTATTAGAAATATATGTAAGCTTGTATTTTATTATTGTATTATGGCTTAGGGTGTTGTGTGTAAAAATTATAAGTTATACTGGATCTGGTATTTAAACTTTACAAAGAAAGAAACAAGAAAGATAATAATTTCTTACCGATTAGACATCGCCGAAAACAGGGGTCTAAACAACTACGTGCCAATGGTGTTTAGGAGCCAGGGTAGCTTTTCGAGTAGCAGTAATAAGTAAATTGCATGCTTGACCTTAGTCTCATTAACTAATCAAAATTGTATGGACCAATAGAAGTAAAACAAATAAGGAGGACATTAAGTTCGACCGGGACGAACTTTTTATACGCTCCACCATGAATTGTATTAAAGTAAATTGGAACAATGGGCAGTGGAAAAAGGAAACAGATTTTCGTTTATGCTAGTACTAAGTTTTACATTCACGTTAAGGCTTATTCCTTGGGCGAGTACAATATCTTAACTGATGAAAATCCAGACAATTAAGAGTACAAAATACCAAGTTTTATACACTTTAGAAGAAAATGTGCCAAATGAGTGCAACCGAGGTGCAATGGTATGTACATCCGCCTTACACGCAGAAGGTCGTGGGTTCGATTCTCCGGCTAGGCAACATCAAATTTTTAATGGTGGCAAAATACCCCTAAGTAATGTTGGCGACATTTCCTGAGTATTTCAGCCATGTAAAACTTCTCTACAAGTGGTGTCTTGGGACACGCCGTTCGGACTCGACGATAAACTGTAGGTCCCATATCATTAAGCTAATATGAATCGGGGTGCACCCATTGATATGAGAGAAGTCTCCCTTGTCCCGCCTGGGATGTTTGTGGTACAATTATATAGAAGATAATGTAACACTACCCTTTAAAACAGCTCAGAAAAAGGCGTCATCGTAGTTCTTTCGAAAACATGGGCCAATATTTACAATTTTCCCGAATTGAATTTTGTATCCTCTGTATCTGTATCAGCAAAACAACGCAAGTTCGAAAAATTGACAAAAATCCCTCGAAATATATAAAATTTGGCAATACCGGTACATAGGGGCTATACTAAAACCTGGATATATACCGCTATATGGGGGCTATACAAAAACGATATAGCCCATCATCGAACTTGACCCGCCAGCACACAAAATACACATTTTTCCAAGTTGTCAGCGCTTGTCAGAACATGCGTAGATCGACTCAGAAATTTACCCTGATCAGTACATTATAGGGTCGCAAATGATTATTTTAATGCCTTACAAACGGAAAAACAAACTTAATATACCCTCCATTAGGCCGGGGGGATTTGAAAACCTTAAGCAAGGTTAATAGAAATCCGTTGTAAAAAAGAAGGTATGTCCGTTTAAAATTGAAAATGTAAGAAACCCAGATTTTCAGTACTTTTACCGTTATAAAAAAAAAACGAAGTGACACAAACGAACCAAAGGGATTGTCGTTGTCCATGGATCCCAACACGACATCATTTTGAATCAGAACGCTTGAATATTTTTCTGGTCAACTTTTGTTGCACAGTGCCATTTATCGAAATTTTTCGAAAAGTTTGCACCTTCTCCAGGCCAAAATTGCCTTAAGGAGCGTTCCAATGCTTTTGCGATGTATTAGCGAGTTCTTAACTACTGTCTTTGCTACTATTATTGTCCTTGCGTTCGGTCGAAAATCTCAATGGTTTGGCTGTTATATACCAAAATATCCGAAAAACGTAGATAAAAAAATTAAAGTCAAAATCGGGAGGCTCGATTTTCACCATAGTCCTATGCTCTAGTTGACTTTTTTGCTCAGTTCAATCCCAAGAGTCAGAAACGCCCGGCCTACACTTCATACTATGGTGGAGGGTATAAAAATGTCTTCAGCCATGTGAAAGGTACCACCTATGGGGCTATATCAATGTGTCAATATATCTTTACAATTGTTGGTGGACACGTTTTATAACTACAGGATCTCTCAAAAGTAAAATTTCGGGTAGTTCCGTCAAATAATGTATAAATACCTAACATCGAGAGATAACGTTATATGGGAGCTACACCAAAACATGAACCTATTTTGACGTTTTTTTGTTGGAGAAGTTTCGTGGCCACTGAGAACTTCTAGCGGAGGTTCTGTTATATGGGGGCTATACAAAAACATGGAATATGTTGACGATTTTTGGTGGAGAAGTTTCATGGCTACTGAGAACCTCAAATGTAAAATTAGTTCGGTAAAAAAATTTAGCTTAAATCCTCCAAATACCGGAAATCGGGAGGTGCCGTTATATGGGGGCTAACCAAACCATGGAGTTTTGGAATATAAGTTTGGTGATCACTAGGAACCCAAAATGTCAAATTATAGCTAATTCGGTTTGAAAATGTGACTAAAACCATCAAAATACCTGAAATCGGGTGGTACCGTTATATGGGGGCTATACCAAAATCAAATTACGGGTAGTTCCGCCAAATATTGTAGCTAAGACCTCCAAAATACCGAAAATCGAGAGGTAACGTTATATGGGAGCTATACCAAAACATGGACCTATGTGAAGAAGTTTCCTGACTACTGTAAATTAAAATGTCAAATTGCAGCTAGTTCGATTTTTGGTGGGGAAGTTTCACGACCACTGAGAATCTTAAATGTCAAATTACAGATACATAGTTCGATTAAAATTAGAGAAGTTTCGTGGCCACTGATAACCTCAAATGTCAAATTACAAGTAATTCGGTTAAAAATTTTAGCTAAAATCTTCAAAATACCGAAAATCAGGAGGTTCCGTTATATGGGAGCTATACAAAACCATGGACCTATGTTGACGATTTTTGGTGGAGAAGTTTCGTGGCTACTGAGAACCTCAAATGTAAAACTACAGTTAGTTCGGTTAAAAAAATTAGCTAAAATCCTCAAAATACCGAAAATCGGGAGGTACCGTTTCTGACAGGTTTGAATATTATTATTAGCGTTCACGAAGGGTTGTTTGCTGCCGGCTAGTAACTTGATAGCATAGACGTGGGATACGACATTAACATACTGTTGAAAGTGACTAGACAAGTGGAAAGTGACTGACGTCTCGCGTCGATACATACATATCGTCAACATAAATGCCCGAAGACGTAACCCACAAATCCAAAACTTTACAGGAGAAGCAAAAAACGTTATAAAATCAATACCTGTTTTATAGAATATCAATCATATAAGGTCGAGTATTTGGAGTATTATCAATCCTGTACGAATGGGAATAAGTAGTGAAACCAAAACCGCTGAAGCACTTGGTTTTGGGATCCTTCATTACAACAAAATCTGCAATGTTATCATATTTTCCGAAAGGCCCCTTCTTGAATAGGATCGTTAATTTTGAACGTATGAACGCATGTATTTTAGCTTTATGTATCGGATTCCTTCAAAAAACGAATTTCAATTTTCATGTGGGTTACGTCTTTTATATGGTTGAGTCCACCGATATCATCTATGAAGAATCATTCGATTCGTTCTAAATATTGCGAATCTTAAAATTTTTTTAAACTTCGATGTTGGCGTTTTTTTAAATATGGCAAAGGGAAGTACCCCTTCCCCTACGAAATTCACGAAAATATGCATCCTATTTCCACCGGAGGTCATCCCTGTACATTCCCTTAAAATTTCAGGAAAATCGGTTCAGGCGTGGTCAAGCCTTTGTGTCCTAAAAAGTAGGTAAGTTAATTAATTAATTAAATTAATTTCCAAAACGATACATTCGTAATTATTTTTTTAAAAAATAGGGTATTGGGGAAGTCCCCCACCCCCTCCGAAACTAAATTTGTAGCCTATTTTCACCTGGGGCCATCACTGTACATTCCGTGACAATTTCATATAGGTAGTATACCAAATCATGGACCAATACTGACAATTTTTCGCGGGGAGGTTTACTATGCAATAAGAACTCCTGGTACCGTATTACAGCAAATTCGATTGAACAATATGTCGGTAACAGTAAAATACTTCAATTCAGGATGATTCGTTACATAGGAACCACGCGAAAACTTTGACCTAGGACTGCAATATTTTGGTTAGAGTGTTTTTAGGCTACTACGACCCACTGATACAAATTTCAGTGTGATATATTATCTGGAAGTATTTTTGTCACACCTTCCCAAATAAGTGCCACCACTGTGAGGTGTAGGCTGGATTTGAACATTTTATTTCATTATTAACATTTTGGGCTGATTTATCCAATACCTAATTTATGTCAAACAAATGGATCCAACGGAAATAATCCTTTTTTTAAAAATTTGTTGGTGCATTATTTCCTGCTCCAAATTCCCATATGCTTTAATACAAAAACAATTGTTTTAGTTTTTTGTTTGAATTCGGCATTCAATTCAAACTTTAATAATTCATGTCATGGAACAAACATATTCAAATATTCTAATAAAACTTTTGAATGTTACGATTTCTGTATTAAAAAAACGTGCAATTGGTAAAAACACCCCATAAAACATTTCGTCAAACTTAAAGCCCATAAATATGTACGAAGAGCGTTAGTTGTTTGTCGTAGTCATGGCCAAACAAAAACAAAGTTCTTTTAAATTATTCGTTGCAAATCGAAAAATGCATTTGCATATCACATTATTCATATTTTTCACACGATTTTGTTGAATATTGTTTTCATTCACCCAAAAAAATCCCAAGAGTAAAACAATAGAATTTGATTTTGTTGTTGAAATTTTTTCATTTAAATTTTTTTCTGTTAGCAAATTGAAATTCATGCGAATAAAGTGGCACACACATACATATGCATAAAATGAAGTTTGTACATTATGTCTGTGGGTATGTGTTTGTATACCATTTTGACAACTTTTTTCAAAACACAAATTTTTCAAGAGCATTGATCTTATCCACTGACTGACCCACATTGGATAGTTTACCTTTTTTCTCTTTCCTGGTTTGTTTGCCACTGTAAACGTAGAATTGTTGATGGGAATGTGTGTGTGTGTGTGTTTCACATAAAGATATTTTTTTTTCAAAACTGTTAGACTTTAAAAAATGTTATTGTTTATATTGCTTCGGTGCATGCTGAGTGAACCAAATATGAAGAGGTAAATCTATTGAAGGATGACTAAAGTTGCAGGTGACGACAAATGTGTTAGCCTACAATACAGCTGCATGATTAGAAGAAACAAACTATATAAAAAAATATTTCAATAATATATCAAAATTATATATGTAGATTTTCAAACTATATTGGATGAATGGACGACGAAAAACTATTGTTTGTGGAGAAAGGTCAAAGCTAAAGAATTTGAAAATTGTGTTGTAAAGATATGAGAAAATATTTTTAGGAATGTTCGCGTTTTTATTTAGGATAACAACTTCTATTTTGCTTTTCCAAATAGTCGGGCTTAAGCCCATAGACGTTGTTTTAATATTTTATTAAAACAAGAGGTCATCATCCCGAATAAAAAAAGAAAATATTTTTAATCAGAAGATAATTCTTGGACTTGGCAGTGCTGCTCAATGATATCAAACATTCCCTACATTTGCTCCTGCTACACATTTTACAATAAAATCAAAAATCAGACTCCAAGTTGTAGCACCACCTACAGCAGCTGTAGAGTACAAGGAAGCTGTAGAGTACAAGGAAAAATATAGAAAATTTTGTTCACAAACATTTTCTCCCTCAATTTAACTCTAGTGGAGAAAGAAAAACAAGTTAAACTCATGTCACATGCATACACACAAATCCATACATACATAGCGGGAGCTAAAGCACAGGAATGTGAATTGTTTGTGTTATCGTTTAGAAATCATAAGAGAAGAAAAACCCAAACGTTGAATTCAAGTATTTGTGAAAAAACGAATTTGTCGGATAAAAACCAAACTATACGAACGAACTTTTATTACAATTCCATATCTGGTTCAGCAGTAGCACCATCAACAATGCCACACAAAACAAAAACATACTCCTGCTGTTTTCACTTACATTTGTTGTTGATGATGTTAACAAACGATTTCTATTATATTCACTGTTTTTGTGTAGTTATTTGTTCTGTTCGAAAATAAGTTGAAATAACGAAAAAAACAAGAAACGAATAAACATTTTGAAATGTTAAAAGCTTTTAAAGCATTCGAGAAAGCCAGCTATCCATACCAAGTATATTAACAACTTTTACCAGCATCAATGATGATGGTGGTGGCATTATCATTACTCCACATTCCAAATTTTGTTGGTATTTCAATGGTTAATTTTCTAAGCGATAATTCTCCAAAATTTCGAACGTACATTACAGAAAAAACAAGTAAAAAGTCGTTAAGTTCGGCCGGGCCGAACTTTTTATACCCTCCACCATAAAATAGTCTTAATTAAAATGGAATAATTACGGTCCTTTCACAATTTTAGGTGGAACAACTTTTCGACAATGGATAGACTCCTACTGCCTTCCACTATTGCTTAAATTACACTGTGAACACAAATGTTGGGGCAGAGATAATTCCTTTTGGAGATGAAAGCCCTTGGTGTGTGTATATTAAAAACCCCGAAGGACAGATGCGCCGTGAGTCGAACTTCCGCGTTATCGCGTGATTAAGTTTTTGCAAGAGACCCTGTAAGCCATCATGAATTAGCATTATATCTTTGTTTGTTGTTTTTGTAGAGCACTTAAGCAACAGTGAACAAAGATATAACGCTAATTCCTAATGGCCCACAGGGTCTTTAACAAAAAATTCATCACGCCATAACTCACGGCGGATCTGTCCTTCGGGGTTCATAACATATTCACCAAGGCCTTTCTTCCCCAAGAGGAATTTTCCGTGCCCCATACTTTCAACTCCATTTTGTTGCACAGTGTTATCTAATCTAATCTAAAAAAATGTGTTCAGCTAGGTGAAAGGTACCACCTACCAAAGAGTCAACCTATCTATAAATTTTTTGGCGGAAAAGTTTTATAGCTGCAGGGAACTTCACGAGTCAAATTGAGGGTAGTTTCATCAAAACAATGTAGACCCTCAAAAATGGACCCATGTTGACGAATTTTAGTGAAGAAATTTCGTGACCACTGAAAATTCCCGAAAATCGGGAGGTACAGTTATATGGAGGGATATACCAAAACATGGACCTATATTGACGATTATTTTTGAATAGACAAAATTGTAGTTAAAATTCTCAAAATACCGATCATTACAGCTAGTTCGGTTAAAAATTGCAGCTAAAATTCTCAAAACACCGAAAATTGGGAGATACCGTTATATGGGGGCTATACCAAAACATGGACCTATGTTGACGATGTTTCGTTGGAGATGTTTTATGACCACTGAGAACTTCAAATGTCAAATTGCAGCTATTTCGGTTAAAAACTGTACCTAAAATTCTTAAAATACCGAAAATCGGGAGGTACCGTTATATGGAAGCTATACCAAAACATGGACCTATGTTGACGATGTTTGGCGGAGATGTTTCATGACCACTAAGAACATCAAATGGCAAATTACAGCTAGGTCGGTTAAAAATTGTAGCTAAAATTCTAAAAATACCAAAAATCGGGAGGAACCGATATATGGGGGCTATACCAAAACATGGACCTATGTTGACGATGTTTGGTGGAGATATTTCATGACCACTGAGAACCTCAAATGTCAAATTACAGCTGGTTCGGTTAAAAATTGTAACTAAAATGCTCAAAATACCGAAAATCGGGAGGTACGGTTATAAGGGGGGCATACCAAAACATGGACCTATGTTGAGGATGTTTGGTGGAGATGTTTCTTGACCACTGAGAACCTCAAATGTCAAATTGCAGATAGTTGGGTTACAAATTGTGGATAAACTTCTAAAAATACCGAAAATCGGGAGGTACCGTTATATGGGGGCTATACCAAAACATGGACCTATGTTGACGATGTTTGGTGGAGATATTTCATGACCACTGAGAACCTCAAATGGCAAATTCCAGCTAGTTCGGTTAAAAATTGTAGCTAAAATTCCCAAAATACCGAAAATCGGGAGGTACCGATATATGGGGACTATACCAAAATATGAACCTATACCCATATCCTTTGGGATATAAGTTTGTTGATCACTACGAACCGTAAGTGTCAAATTATAGCTGATTCGGTCTGCAAATGTGGCGAAGAACGTCAAAATACCTCAAATCCGGAGGTACCGTTATATGGGGGCTATACCATAGAGTGGACCGATATAGCCCATCTTCAAACTTGACCTGCCTATGGAAAAAAGACCCTCGGGTGCAAAATTTCAGCACTCTATCTCAATTATTGCGGACGCTAGAGTGATTGCAACTGACGGACAGACGGACATGGCTAGATCGTCTTAGAATTTTATCCTGATCAAGAATATATACTTTATAGGGTCGCAAATGATTAGTTCGATGTGTTACAAACGGAATGACAAACTTAATATACCCTCCACTATGGTGGAGGGTATAAAAACGGTTGGGACTTCTCTAAAATTGAGGAATACATGACATGTGAGCATCATATTCGAATGGCATGGTTAACTTATGGACTGTTTCAAAACCTAATTCCTTCGAATTGCTACCAAACTTCTGTTATTGAAGAGTATTTTTGTTTCAAAAGAACTACAAATCAAATATTTTGCAAAAAAAAATACAAGAGTTTGTTTTGAATTTGGTCCCATTGTCTCTCAAAATTAATGCTGAAACCGATATGGTCATAAGTTTTGCACATAAAACGTTTAAAAAAAGGACGTAGTAAAGATTCCCCATCCCCTCCAAAATGCATACAAATGTATATTACCACGGCAAACCTTGAACATATTCTGCAAACTTTAAAAAATTTGCTTGGTCTAAATAAGTTCCATGATTCTGAGATGCAACCACCAATTTTCGTAATTTTAAGAAATAAAGCACATGTGTCTTGCCCCGCCCTTTCCGAAATTCAACAAAATATACAGCCTATTTTCACCGGGGACAACCCTGTACATTCCCTGAAAATTTCTGGAAATTCGGTTCAGTTGTATTGTAGATCTTACATAAAAAAGTAAAAAAAGTATAAGTCGGCTTTGCCCTTAGCCTGTGTGAATTGAAACTTTCACCTTTGGGCAATATAAAATCGAAATCCTGCTACGCCACCAAAATCCTTTCCGCAATAATTATGTATTAGGGGTTTTAAGACTTTGTGTATATTTTTTGAGGTATGATCTTGTCGACAAAAAATATATATTTGGATTAAAGCTCAAAATTGTTGCGTAGGAGGTACCTCAAGGAATGCATCGGCTTAGTACATTTTGGAAGTGGATCGTATTTGAGTAGTCATTTCTTTTCGATAGATATCGTGCTCTCAAGTCATTTCACTTGGCCACCGTACAATATACGAGGTTTTAGACCACTATATCAGGACGCATGAAATTGCCCGTGAAAAAAAACAAAATATCGCTGTAAACAGGACCACAAGGAGTAACTTCGGTATAAATTTCCAAAGGATTTTCGAACAGACCCTAAGCTGCCCTTCAGAAAAAATATTCAACCTTTGTGGGGGAGGTACCCGAAGGAGTGGATCGGTATTATCCATCCTCGAACTTAAACTAAGTTTGGACAAAATTACGACGACCAAATTTTAGACGCAATCGATTGATACTGTCGAGAGTTATCGTGCGCTTCAACCAGTCGGACAGACAAGCTGACGCACACGGCTAAATAGACTCCAAATTGTCTTAAATAGATTTCGATTAAACATAATTGGGGTCTTAAACCATTATCTTGATGAGGCACTTTTTGTCCGTATGAAAGTGTATATACCCTTGTTAGTGGTATAAAAAGTGGGCGCGGTCAAATTTTCTTTCCGTAAAAACCTAAGTTGGGCTATGATGATTTCTTTTTTTTTAATTATTCAAATCGGTCCAGCCGGTCTCAACTGATGCAATAACCAACGAACGAAATTTGATTTTTACTTATAAAAAATTTCCAAATTCGAAGACCGTGGCACTTCCCATCTACATATACATATATACAACGTTCGACTAAGGGAATTATGTAGCTGTACAACTAAAAAAGTTAAAGAAAACTGATCACCATGAGTGTTATAGGCAAATGTTGAGAACATCATTGTATTCAGTTTAAGATATGCACAGCTAATAGGCTGAACACAACTTTCAGGCGGAAATTGTAGAAATATCTGATGTCAATACTTACGTATAATATTTAAAATACAGTTTGAACATACCTGTAAAAATGAAAAGTAATATATTAACAAGGAAGTCATATTCAATAAATAATGTGTAAGAAATTTGTTTGCACAAATAATGAAACAAAGAGATTCAAATTTCTTACTGCATATATTTATGTACGATCTGTAGACAGTTTCATGCGAACAACATTATTTCGCCTAGAAATTCTTTAATAACGGTAACTCAAAAAATCAGTTAGAGAATCGCACTACTCTGGGATTCTCTAACGATTTTTTTTTTGTTTCCGACAAAAATCGGTAAAATTAAAATGCTTATATAAGTAGTTGAATTTTACCGATTTTTGTAGGTAACTCAATAAAATGAGTTAGAGAATCGCACTACTGTGGTGGGATTCTCTAACGATTTTTTTTTGTTTCCGACAAAAATCGGTAAAATTCAACTACTTATATAAGCATTTTAATTTTTCCGATTTTTGTCGGAAACAAAAAAAAATCGTTAGAGAATCGCACTACTGGTCTGTCTAGGTAGTCTTTCACTATCGGAGATTGCTGTTAAATCCAGTCTAGTAGGCATAGGTCCACGTTTTGTAATACCCCCATAGAATGGTATAACCAGATTTCAGGTATTTTAACGTTTTAAGCTAAATTGTCAGACCGAATTTTCTATAATTTGGCATTTGGGATTTCTTGTGGTCCAAACACTTATCCAGCGCTAATTGCGAACAAATGTTCATGTTTTGATATAGCCACTATGTTTCACCCGATTTAAAGTATTATGTGTGTTTCTATAATCTGTGTGTGTCTATAGTTTAGGCTTCCCAGTGATCCAGAAACTTCAGCACCAAAAATTTAGGACATTGGCCCACGTGTAACGATACATGTCGATACATATGAAGTTACCCGTCCGCATTAGCTATTATTTGCTATTTGGGGTTTCAAATGGTCAAAAATAGGATATACACCACGTATAACCGCAGTTATTTTAAAATTTTAACCTACATTTCGACCCAAAGTTTCTGTAGTTGGTAATTAGGATTTCCATCACATTGTATTTACGGTGCCCGGACATAACTCACAAAATGATTTTGGGTGCTATGTGTGCTATGTCCGCTGCGCTTTGCGGACATAACTCCCAAATTTCTTGTAAAAAATCGCGCGATTTTTTTAAAAATATTTTCGCTTACGGCGCAGAAGTTATTTGAAATCGCACCATTTTTTCAAAAATATTTTCGATTGCAGCGCTTTTCGTCTGCGGCGCATTTAGTTTTTCAGAAAGTATTTGAATATTTTTACAAAAATTTTTTATCTTCTTAAATTGTGAAAATATTTTTGTAAAAAATCGCGCGATTTTTCAAAAAAAATTTCGTCTGCGGCGCTTTTCCTTTTTCAGAAAGTATTTGAATATTTTTACAAAAACTTTTTATCTTTTTAAAATGTGAAAATTTTTTTTTAAAAAATCGCGGCATTTTTTCAAAAATATTTTAGTCTGCGGCGCATTTCGTTTTTCAGAAAGTATTTGAATATTTTTATAAAAACATTTTATCTTCTTAAATTGTTAAAATATTTTTGTAAGACATTTCGTTTTTCAGAAAGTACTTGAATATTTTTTTAAAAATATTTAATCTTCTTAAAATGTGAAAATATTTTTGAAAAAACTCGCGCGATTTTTTTAATATTATGGCCTGCGGCGCATTTCGTTTTTTAGAGAGTATTTGAATATTTTTACAAAAACTTTTTATAATCTTAAATTGTGAAAATATTTTTAAAAAAATCGCACGATTTTTTACAAAAACATTTTCGACTGCGGCGATTTTCGTTTTTCAAAAAGTATTTGCGAATGTTAACAAAAACTTTTTATTTTCTTACTTTCTATTTTCCTGTAGGCAGAATTTTGCGCTTAAAATAGCTTTGAAGGGAAATTTTAAATACAGTTCGATTTGTATTGGCTACTACTTATTTTGTACTTAATTTCCCTAGGAATTTTAAATCAATTATGAATTATATAAATTCATTATTATATAAAAAAATCACTGAAATTTTAAAATTTATGAAAATCACTTAAATTTAAAAAACGGACAAAACTCCCATTGGGACTTATGTCCGCTAGGGGGAGTCGGACATAGATCCCAAAGAATTTGGGAGTTATGTCCGCAAACCAAAGCGGACATAAATCGTTTTGGGAGTTATGTCCGTGGGAGTTATGTCACGGCACCTGTATTTACAACTTCCTAATTATTTGATAATATGTACCAAAAGTTCGGCCCGGCGGAACTTAACGCTTTTTTACTTCATTGTATTGCTGAGTTACAAAATTTATGGAAATCATAACACATTGGAGACTATACAAATGTTGCCATTGAAAAATGAAACACAGGCATTACTAGCCGAATCTTTGCTAATTTCTTAATCACTAAGGTAAACTTGAAAATAAAGAATTATGGCCTGTTTCACTGAGACGATAAGGATTCAAATTCGTTCGAAGCCAAACTTCTGCTACTTTTCTAATCTGTAAATAATACTTTACATATTGTATTTCAAACATTTCAACGTAAACAATGTTTTTATAGGCCAGGAAATTTACCCAAAAATACGTAGACTGTCCGTTTCCAGTGATAGTGTGTGCTGCCTTTTAGAAAAAACAAATCATTAATGTCTAATGTACATCATGGCGTATAATTTATTGTAAACATATGAAGCAATACATTGCGTATTCAACAAAACCAACAGAGACCGAACGACGAATGACAAATGTGTTTTGTAGATCTCTGATTGCTCTCAGACCGTCTATGATTTACTTGAAAAATCCTTGTAGTATGAAATATTTTTTTATTGTATGGTTTCAATGCATTAACCACAAGAAATGTCTCCATGTCGCGTTGATAATTTCAAGGTCTTCACAATGCGACAAGTCATCATTTGTCATTATTCTAAAAAGAAATGTTGCATTTGCATTTATTTTTCACACTCAAACCACAGCGTTTTGTTGTTTATTTAGTAAAATAATTTTTAGAAAGTGCATACATAAATTTTTGCATCCGCATTATACTGTTTTCTACCCTCTTCCAGGTACATGCATGAACATACATTTATATGTATGTATGTACTGCATTGAGGGATACATCTTTTTAAGTGCAGAAAATATAAACAATAGCATCGCTTGTAACTTGTAGCAAGGGGATTGTATTGCATTTCATTGAACTATGAACTTTTCAGTGCACCTGATGCTTCGAAGAAAAAGAGGAAGAAAAATGAAAATCACAACAAATATTCAAGGAAGAAAACATAAAAGACTACGAAACATTTGGGTATGATGTCTGGGTTCACTGCCTTTGTGTTGCGCATCAATACAATAATATAAATCAAAACCCAAACACACGTGCAACTGCATGGCAATGTGATTATACTTAAGAGAAGTGAGGGGAATACAAGCGCTTCTTTTAAAAGCAGACATTCTGTTATTCCTTTTCATTATTATAGTTGGGAACATGTGTGCTCATTATAATAAAGTTTATGTAAGGTACATACATATATATATTTTACATGTAAAGATTTATATACGAAAGAAGAGTATTGCACTTTGCTTTAAAAAGAATTTCAGGAAAATCAATTTTGACAATTGTTTGTTATGATTTTAAGCACTTCCAAAAATACATACACCAAGATTGAGTAACCCATTATACGTATTTGGATATTTCAAGGCTTTGGCTATAGTAAAAGTTATTTGAACCCTTAACGTTCAAATGTTGTTGTTAAATAACATCCGAGTGGAAGTATTAAATATCCACTAGCTCTGTTAAATTTGTTTTTGTTTCGTTTCTCTTGAACCTATTTGCCTGACAACAAATCGAACCATTTTGTTCAAATGGTCATACAAACCACTAATCTGTAGCTTTAATAACCATCAATAAAATTGAAATTGATATGAAATTATATTAATGACCTTTGAACCTGTTGTTATAAAATATTACATAATAAACTATATTATTAGGCAATCAATCAAATAACAATATAAACACATTTAGTGGGATTTTTTCAACAATAAATGCCAACAACATTGTTATTGATTAGCTAAAATTTGTAAATAAACAAAATAAGGATTATTAGCGAACAATGTTGTTTCCAAATAGAGTAGTAATCCACTCAGCGCCGAAATTTTTTTTGCGAGAAAACTTAAAAGTTTATATGAAAATGTTATTTCGGAGACTTTTTAAGCACTTAAAAAACAAGTACGCAAATGCTATAGTCGGGAAGGGCCGACTATGTAAGCTTTTCACTGGTAAACATTTCTTTTAGAAAATATTGTCCGACTACCACAATGAGATGCTTCTTCCTCACTGTGACCCCCATTAGCCACCAAAATACCGTGACGATCTGATTAAAATAGCAGCCTGTAGCTTGTTTAACCAACTTCACTAACCTATTTTGCATCAATGTAAAGGTGATATTTTCTTGTTTGGAAACCGCAAGCCCTATTAAAACTATGTGTTTTTAGTTTTTCATTACAAATAAATAGAGATACGCGTTTTGTACCATTGTCTCCCAAAATTGATGCTTATACCGATATGGTCACACATTTTGCAAAGTAAGGATAAAAACAGGGCATCGATATGGTATCCAACCTCCTCAGAAATTCAAACTTGAAAATTTTCTGCAAATTTCATAAGAAACGGATCAGTACTTTTAAAAAGTGGGCGTTATCGGGTCTTTACGTCCCAAATAAGCGAATAAGGTTGGACCATCAACATCGCCATAATTTTCTCGCAAATTATTTTTCAAACTGATGCATTCGTAATTTTAGCAAATATAGAGTTTTTAAAAAATAAGGTATTGTGGAGGTACCACGCCCCCTACGAAATTCAATTCAAATTTTGTACAGAAGTTTCTATTACTCCTACGATGTTTGGTATTGTACATATGATATATCGCTGTACGTTTTTATATAGAACGGTACCTCCCGATGTTCGTTATTTTTTAAGCAGAAATGGCTTAGATTTGATATTTATTCCTTTTAAGGGCTACAAAATTTCCTCTTTTATATTTGTCAGTACACGTTCACGATTGGATAATTTTATTGAAATTAGCACATACGTCATTAATTACATGGTCAATAACACTCTGCAACACTGAAAATGCAAACGACTTCTAGTATGAATTTTTATGAAAGAACAAAAACAAAAACCCTTGTAGGGTTTTGTCCTTTCAGATCCAGTTCGGATTTTATGGCCTCATCTACACCGGTCCTTTACCTCAGAAACGATTACGAATTTGGCCTTACTGTTTATCACAATATGGCAGCCCTAAACTATTAGAACTTATCTTTTGAACATACCACATAAGAAAAACTCAATGTGGGACATCAAAATCGATAAAATATAGAAAATTTTACATAATAGCAGAAATTCTGGTCAGTATCAGCTAAACTAATGGGAGATGAACCAAGTAACCTTCTGCAAAAATCTTCCAAAAAAATTCTCAGCAATTCTTTAGAATATTCTGAAACCCTGAAATGCTTTCTCCATGTTGTTTCAGCGGTATTTTGCATCATATCTTTTACAACACGTATTTCAAACACAGTTCACACCAACAGTTTATTCCCGCATTTCGGATTTCACAACATTATTGTCATATTTATTAAATCCTCGTTGAAAAATATACAGAAAAGAACGTGAAAGAGGCATTTTAAAATAATGGTATGTTCTGAAGAATTGTGTATTATATATTTTGGAAATATGGTGCGATATGTATCCGAATTATGGAAATTTTCGATATTTTATACAATTTGAAGCAATAAATGTAGTATTTCGAGTTCATTGTTTCTACAAATATTTTGTTCCTGCCCTTATCTACAAATTTGCTTCAGAGGTCAGATGAAGATTCAAGTAGGTTTCATAGATATAGCCCAGAACTGTTTTAAAAATTCAATATGTAATCAAGTTTAGATGGGGCCATAAAATCCAAGCTGGATCTGACACAACAAACCCCAACTTGGATTTTTGTCGTTTGGGTCTGTACTTTCAAAAATATCGCAGCTCAAATTGTTTGCACAAGATTACCTTAAAAATATTGCACAGTGTAATATAGTTACATTTAACCCCATTGCTTAAGTCTGGGGTATTCCCCATTGGCCCCATTGGCTTAAATTCATCATTACTCTCTATTATAGAGAGTAATGTTTACAAAACGAACTGACAGGCTGCAAAATTTATTTAGGTTTTCACTCGAAAAATTATCATTTCAAAAACTGAAGAGGCAATTGATAATTTCCTTCAGCGCACTGTGGTCGATATCACTGATCCAGCGGCGCGAAATTAATAACTTGCATACGAATTGAGATATATTTCTGAAATTTTGCACAAGCTTAGTCTGTGTCTGTGGGTAATAATAGGCAAAATATGAACAATGTCGGCTAATGTTTTGGTATAGCCTCCATATAACGGTACCTCCCGATTATCGGTATTTTGAAGATTTAAGCCACATTTTCGTAGCAAATTAGCTGTAATTTGATACTTAGGGTTCCTAGTGGTCAGAATAGGTTTTCATCAAAAATTATGGAAATAAGTCCACGTTTTGATATAGTGCCTATGTTATTTTGAATATCATGACCACATTTTCCAACCGACTTGGCTGTAATTTTGCATTCCGTGTAAAATCTTCTCACAAAACTTGTTTTCAATATGGATCTATGTTTCAATGTAGCCCTTTTTTATGATACCCCCGATTCGTTGAATTTTTACTTATTATCCCATATTTATTAAACGATTTTGCTGTAATGTGGCATTTTAGTGTCTCCAGGGATAGGACTCCTCCTTGCAAAAAATTATCAAGATAGATCCAAATTTTGACATAGCTCCCATACAAATGCACTGCTAAATTTATACTAATTTCAAGCTAAACCCCATATTTTAAAAGTGCAATTATAAGAAGATTTGCAAATTTGTATCCAGAGAGTCCAATTTAATTCACTCAAAAATATTCGAACCCAAGTTCGGCCAAGTTTACAAGATACATTCTATGGAACAAGCACGTACAACCCATAAAAATACAAAAAATATTTTTTTTGAAAATGTATTGCTATGTACCCAGCAAAATGTTCGATGCCAAAGATGCTATTCAATCATGGGTGAAGTGATCTGGCATGTCATCTTTTTAGCATCTTCATCGACGAATTTTATATGAGCGTGGACCCCAAAAGATGCTATTCATTTTTGGATCCAAAGCATGTCATTTACACCAATGTTTTGACATGTCATTTTCACCAATGCATTGGCATGTCATTTCCACCAATGCTTTGGCATGTCATTTTCACCAACCCTTTGCAATGACATTTCATTGCGACGAGAGTTTTAACAACTTTGGTTGTGATTTCGAGTCTCCGACAACATCAAGCCTATTGTAAATAATTAATCTTATATATTTAGAAAAAATTTTATAAATAAAAACACAAAATGTATCTCTATTGGATCGATGGAATGGGCTCAAATGCTGATGAAAAGATCGGATCTTTCACTACTTCCTTTGCATAGGTTCAAATGCTGATGAAAATATCGTATCTTTCACGACTTCCTTTGCATTGGTTCAAATGCTAATGAAAAGATCGGATCTTTCACTACTTCGTTTGAACCAATGCATAAGATGCCATGAAATCACGTCATCGCATGGAACCCCTTCCTTCAAATTTTGCTGGGTAACTATGTACCTCTAGACCACAAACAATTTTTTATACAGCACATCCACCGCTATCAGTTAAAAATAACTGTTGTTCAGTTTTATTAAGAATTTATTTAACATTTAAACAAATATGAATTCAATTTTGTAGCAAATTTTTTTTTAATCTGCTGCAGCAAAATTTGTTGTATTTGATTGTGAATAACTGAGTGAATATAACAACAACAAACAAGTAAAAACTAAATTTTAGTCAGCAGTGTGTCTGTAATCGATACAATGAAAAATATTTCGCAATTTTATAGTTTGATTTTCTGACTTTTGCGCCGCTAGATCAGTGGTTTCGACCAGTGTGCGGCGCACAGTGGTGGCACTTACATGGGAAGGTGTTACAAAAATACTTTTTAATAATATATCGAATTGAAATTGTTATCAATGGGTCATAGTGGCCTAAAAATACTCTAAGTAAAATATTGGGGTCCTAGGTCCAAAACTTCGAGTGGTTGCCATGTAATGAATCATTCTGAATTGAAGTATTTTACTGCTACCAACACATTTTTCAACCGAATTTGCTGAAATCCGGTACCAAGAGTTTTTAATGCATAGTAAACCTCCCAGCGAAAAATGACCGGTATTGGTCCAATATTTGGTATACTCCCTATATAATTTTTATCGATTTATTTAGGCAGATGTCAACCAAATATTCTAAGCGAATATGTTCTTATAATGAACTCAGACTTCAGAACACCATCTTATAAAGAAATGTCATATCGGTCCACTTTTGGCCACAGCCTCTATATAGGGTTACCATCCTTTTCTTGCTACTTTATAAGATTTAACCACATTTGTCTGCAGAATTACTTGTAATAATGTATTCTTGGTTCTCAGTGGTTTAGCGTGAACCAACATTAGGGTGTCCCAAAAATAAAATAAGTTATTTGTTGAAGTGAATACCCCCAAATCTTTTTTCTTTTGCGATTTGTCATTACAGCGTTAAGTTCCCATGACCATAGAAATCGCTAATAGCACAAAAAAAAATTATATTGAAAAAATGTAAGAAAGGGTAATAAAATTACTTAAATTAAAATATAAATTTAGCAACTACAAAAGGGATTTAAACTTTTGGTCATAACTGCCAAAAACGCAAATTTCCGCAAAAAGTCTATACAGTTTTGAAATCTGCATGCGCTCGGCTTCAATTTGGTACTAGTGGCCATTCTTGCGAATTTTTGGAAAGTAACTTAAACATTAAGGAAATCCATACATCTGTATTGAATATTTTCATTTTGACCGATGTTATAACCAAAATATATGGCAACCCTTGCAATTTAGAGGAATTTTCATAACTAGAAAAATGAAGCTAAGGCAATTTACTAAATGATTCAATTTAAGTTAAGGCGTTAATAGTAGTCCTTTTTTCATAAATTCGCTTATAATATAACAATTTTTTCTCATTTTTAAACAAATTTTTTTCTTCAAAATTAGTCTTGTTTGTGAGACTTTTTCTCCTTAAGAACCGCGAAAAATGGAAAAAACAAGTTTAGTTTCGAAAAATTTGGAATGTTTTTAAGCGATTTGCAATTTTAAAAATTTAAAACGATGTCATACATTTCTTGATTTTTTTCGTTGGGCGCATCCACTGTGCGGCGGCATGAAATCATGATATTGGTAGCGATCAGTAAATTTTGCAGATTGTCAGTGCGTTTTCTAAGCATTGTAATGATGAAGTTAAGCCAATGGGGGAATACTCCAGACGTAAGCAATCATATGATTGAATCTTCAACAATAAAAAAACAAACAAAAAACAGCGATTAAAAACATTGAAACAACCAGACTTGATTTCGTTATGCGACCGTAATTATTTTTGTACAGTTACACTTAAATTTAAAAATGTTTTCTTTATAAAATAACATAAAATATTTGCTACATTAGTTTTCGCGTGTTCCTATTAGATTTTATATACTGTTAAATATGATGACAAAATATAGGTAGGAAATCTGTAAAATTACGCGTCGTTCGTTGGATTGTGCTATCAAAAATTTTTCCATCAATGAAAACTATTTTTATACCCTACACCACTATGTGGTAAGGGGTATTATGTGTTAGTGCATTTGTATGTAGCATACAAAAGGAAGCGAGATAGACCCATAGTTCCTTCTAGGGATATACATAGAATCACTTTCTGAGTCGATTTATGCATGTCCGTCCGTCCGTCCGTTCGCAACATACAGGTCGCATTTGTTGACCGATTTCGCTGAAAATTGGGGAATACCATTTTTTTAGCCGTCGGAAGATCAAGTTCGAAGATGGGATATATCGGTCCACGTTTTGGTATAGCCCCCATATAACGGTACCCCCCGATTTACGGTATTTTGACGTTTTTAGCTACATTTTCAGACCGATGTAGCTATAATTTAACATTTAGGGTTCTTAAGTGTCAATAAACTTATATAACAAAAGTTGTGGACATAGGTCCCCATTTTGGTATAGCCCTTATATAACGGTGCCCCCCGATTTACGGTGTTTTGATGTTTTTAGCTACATTTTCAGACCGATTTAGCTATAATTTGACATTTAGGGTTCTTAAGTGTCAATAAACTTATATAACAAAAGTTGTGGACATAGGTCCACGTTTCGTTATAGCCCCCATATAACGGTACCTCCATATTTACGGTATTTTGACAGTTTTAGCTACATTTTCAGACCGATTTAGCTATATTTTGACACTTAGGGTTCTTAAGTGTCAATAAACTTATATAACCAAACTTTTGGACATAGGTCCACGTTTTGGTATAGCCCCCATATAACGGTACCCCCGATTTGCGGTGTTTTGACGTTTGTAGCTACATTTTCAGACCGATGTAGCTATAATTTGACATTTAAAGTTCTTAAATGTCAATAAACTTATATGACAAAACTTGTGGACATAGGTCCACGTTTTGGTATAGCCCCCATATAACGGTTCATTTAAGTTCATATTATCGTATAGCCCAGATACCTCCGAACTAGCTGTTAATGACATTTGAAGTTCCCACGTTATGTACCGATTTTCGATATTTTGAAGATTCTAGCTAAATTTTTTAACCGAATTAGGAGTTATTTGACATTAAAGGCTCCCATCAAAAACTGTCAACATAGGTCCATGTTTTATTATAACTTCTATATAACAGTACCTCCCAATTTCTAGCCCACCAAAAATTGTCAACATACATAGTTAGATATAGGCACCATAAAAAAGGGCCTCCCGAATGAAGCATAAATGTACATAAACGTTATCTGACATTTTAACGTACCCACTTAAAGTTGGGGGCTTTTTTACTTGTTTTTTTTTTTTTTTTTTTTTTTTTTTAATTTTCCGTGAGAAACAGAGCAGTCTTTAGTAGTGGAAAATTGAAATCATTTAATTTTTTTTCTGATCCGCGGCTTTTATAAAATATGATAATTAAGATTTTTTTACAATTATCCCAAAACTGACTATAGAATAATTTAAAGCTTTTATTAAAGAAGTGTAACCCCATCTAAAGGCTCAGTTCATACTTCCCAAAATAAAATTCCACAGTCTATAATCATCAACATGTTTATTTTTACTTTTCCTAGAAAACATTAAACAACAAACATGCTTATCTAAATTTATGACGTAAATATTTCTTCGGCTTTCATGTCTACGTATTACAGCATTCAACTTCCTCTTTTAACAAATTTTCCATGAAGTTCAATAAGTTATGATAATAAACTTCTATAAATATAAACTTTGTTTTCTTAAAATTCAGTACTTTATCTAAGATGGAGGAGAGAAAAAAATCTTATTTCCCCATAACATGCACAGAAGATATTTTTTTACTTCTAAATAAATATAAGAAGAAAAAACAACATTATTTTTGAAAGAAATTGTTCTAAGACAATATGATGTTAATATTTTGTCTAACATCCTGTTTTCTTTAGATGTTTATATATAATGTTAAAAGAGATTTTTAAAGAAAACGAAAAACTGCCAAACTCCATTAAAACCCAACTGTTACCTTAAAGTAAGATATTTTCCTAAAAAGGAAACACAAGTGCTAAGAATCAAATTTCTTTTATATTGATTGACCTTTGTTTATGGAAGGAAATTTCTAAGTTTTCAAATAAACTATAATTCAGCAGCAGCCGCTGTGTCATTATCACAAAAGGCTTTTAAGAAGCTGGCCACAATGTTAAGGGGAGAGTGGTGGGTTTTAAGTAGCCTTTCTTTTCAAGGGTTTATTTTCTGTACAAACATTAATTAATCGAGCAACCAGAAAGGAACGAGTGGGTGTCGATGATGGTGGGAATTTTAACATTAATCATTATTACCAGAAAAAATGTTTGAAAATTTTCGAAATTCCTTGGCCATCCTTGTGAAAGGGTAACAACTTTTTATCTGCTAGACAGATAGTGGTACGTATTTTGTTTTTACTTTAAGAAATTTTGTTGTTTGAAGGTATTGCATTCTTATATTTTTGGTGGCTATTTACTTTAAAGAAATTCCTTTTTGTCTTGTTGTTAAATTGTACTGGGCCTCTGAAAGTTCTCATTGTTTACTTTAGTATCCTTTTTGTTTGTATATCTGAGGGTAAATTTGGAATTAAAAACAAACAAACATTTGTCTTCTGTCAGACAGAAGACGTACAAGAAGAAGCATAATAAAGATTTCATCTGGATTTCATATTATGTTTGGCAACATTTCTAATATTTGACTAAGGTAAGCTATGCGACCGCCTTTGTCTAGAAAAAGTTTTCGGACACGCTACAATTCTATGGAATATACTTATTTCTGACGGCTTATGTGTAACATTTTAACCATTTTTCTGATTTGAACTTATTTTGTTCATTCAATCACTCGAAGGAAATTAATATAAATAGCAATTTGAAGGACATTTTAATATCCTCATTTCATTGTAGCATGACGGCCCTTGACAGGGAAAAGTAAATTTCCCCTTTGAAATTTGCAGAGCAAAAAATTTAATAAAGCAATTCGTTTTCAGTCAAAAAGAACCAGGGATGGTAAATTATAAATTTCAATGAATACTAAAATTGTACTTTTTTCAATAAAAAATCAAAATTGTTTTGTTCAGTAAAAAAACTGTAACAAAAGCTTATATTAACTCTGAAGGATGTTGCAAAATCGCATATCGTATCGAAATATACGTCGGAGACCCTATAAAGTATATAACAATGTCCGTCCGTCTATTGAAATCAAGATACAGCTCACAATATTTAATAATAAGTTGGGAATTAATAAACCAAAAAAGGTCGAATAACACACAAAATATAAAAATCACAATATTTAAGATAGAGCTTTTTGGTTTGGTACAAAAGTTTTAATTACTCCTAGGATAGTTGGTATTCAAAATGGGATCTATCGGTCCCCATGTAACGATTTTCGGTATTTTGAAAGTTTGAGCCACTTTATAATACTAAAATTGTTGAAATTTGGCATTTAGTCTTCGATGGGGTTACAAATTTCTAGCCCAGAAAATTTTTGTTAGCCTTATTATTCCACCGAAATGACTGAAATTAGGTATTTTGACACTTCTATAGAGAATTGTGGGTACATATCAGGTGAAATGTTTCTCTTTCGGTTTTTGTTGAAACAGAAGTAAGTGAATATTTTTATAGACTTTTTGTTTAAATTGTTATTGTTTATTCAGGGGAATCGTTTTAGAGGAATCTGAGGTGCAAAAATGGATAAAACGTCGAAAGAAACGTTAAAAATCGTTCTTTCCCAATTTCTCTTAAATGGTGTATATGAACGTTTTAATACAGCCTAGAGCATTCGAACTATCGATAGTCCGACTATCGTTTTGATCAATTTTGTAAAGTTTCGTTTATATTGAACTCTAACAAATTCTTTTTAAATAATTTGCGATAGGTTGCCCAAAAACATGGTTTGGTGGCCGATGAAAACTTTACTTTAAACTTACCAAGAGTAGACTACCTTCTGTGAAATATTTAAAACTGTAATCCTCGAGCAGCCCTTAAATTGTACGTAAGAAAAATTTTGAACTTTTGAGAGTTGTCCTCATAGGCCTTCTTGGAACTTGGGGTACGTTTGGAAGAAATTTAGACATTTTTTTGCAAACCCGGAAGGTTTTTTTTATAACTTTTGTGCCATAATCTCAGCAAGTATGGACTTTTTATCGTGCGAATCCGTTTAGTGAAAAATTTGTAAGCTTTGTGGGGAAGGTACCGGCAGGAAATACATTTCAAATAGTTAACTAAAACTGAGGGTATTAAAATAATGTGCCAAAATCGCCGCAAAAAGCAAATGGAGCAACTAAATGGTGGACTTGAACGTAATAACGTAATATTTCTTGGAATATTATATGAAATTCCAAGATTATGCTTATTGGTCCACTCCTTCCGGTACGTCTCTCACAAAAGTTCAACATTTTGGTTTAAATGCAGTTTATGGTCTGATTCTATGTAAATGGGGAAAAGGATGTTGTTTGTATAGACAGTATTCGATCTGATCTAACTTTAAATAAAAGGTCCTGTGAATGTTCATAGATGAGAAAAATCAGAAAACAAAGGAGTGGACCGATATGGTGTAATTAAACTATGTTTGGACAAAATATTATGAACGCAAAATTTTAGACCGAATCGGCTGTACCGACTACACATGGTGCCATAATGGGTTTTTTAAACGTTTCGGAATATTTTCTCAGGAAGTATGGACTTGCCCCTGACAAAACTTGTACTGTCGTAAAGGGGTCCGAGAATACAAGTTGTTACAGCAAAAATGAATTGGAATCTAATCTATGTCTGGTAGAAATTTCACGATGAGCAAAGTATGGACCAAATCGGTTACTCGCTTCAATAGTTATAGTGTGCACAATTTTTACGAACATTTTGGGGGGAGGTATCTGAAAGAATGGACCGATATGGCTTATTTTCGAACTTAAACTAAGTGTAGATAAATTCCACATTTTTAGGATTTTTTATGGTTTCGAAATGGGATTAGAGAAAATGTGTAGCTTGAAAACTCTTCACAAGATTGACCTTTATGACTTTTCCCTGAAAACCCTAAAAATTTGACATTGGACCGCGATTTATTTAAAAATTTAATAGAGGTATTTTGATAGATTCAGTGATAGTTGTGATCATGTCTACAACATTATAATTTGATAGGCGAAACCACCAATACTTTCTCACATAGGCCCCGAAATGACCAAATATTTAGGATCACTCTCGCACTAAAATTTTTAGTACTTCCGATTTTTAGTAATTTTAATGTTCCAAGAAGTCTACCTTCCAATCTTGAGTCTAACTCTTGGCTTCTAGTTTTCTCTATAATCAATTGTGAAAACCCCCAATATACGAGAACCATAGAAATGTATTGTAATGTATTCTTTTAAAAGGAAGCCCGATTCGGAAAAAATTTTACTTATATGAAAAAAACGTACACCGTCAGATAAAAGAGTTATAGCCTAAAATAAACCAGGATCCACAGTGTCATTTGTTTGTAGTATAATCACGTTCATGCTAAAGCTCGTAGTTACTATTTAAAATGTACATATTTTCCAGTTTACGTGAAGGAAGTTTATTTGGCGGGTCCATACTTTTTGTGGAAAAAAAAACGAGCAAATTTAATTTTCGTAAAATTTTTGCAGAAAGTAGCTTATATGTATACGAAAAAAAGAATCCTTGACCTTTACTTTGATGCGGTGCATTAATGTACCAATCTGGTAGTTTAGCATCTATCAAAATACCTCAGTCATAAAAAATAATGCGGAAAGTTAGGGTAACACATGGTCGGCCTTATATTATTTGTTATATATAGCAAGTTTTTGTTTTAAATATATATAGCAAGTAAGAAAGTATCAGTCAACTGTGCTGACTGAGATATAAGCGCCACCACTGTGCGTTTGGGTATAAGAGTTTTCTTGTATTCTAGGACCTTTAGTACAATTTTTAAATACGATCACATTTTATATTAGATTTTAATGATTTGTGGAAATAGGGACCAAAAAAGACAGCTTTTTTACTCGCACGGGGCACAGTGGTTCCGCCCGTGGACAAAAATTGAAAATTTTATGGCGACAAATTTGATTGTAAATGAAATAAATATTCTCTAAACACATGAAATTTGTAATATACAGTATTATTTTTAACAATTTACAGCGGCAATATGCTAATTTAAGTCGAAGAAGTGATTTAAATGTGGTGCCTTGAAAAAGTAAATTACATCCACAAAGCATTCGCAGGTTAAGTGCGAAATTATACAAAATTTAAGAGGTAAATGTACTGTTTCCAATATTAAAATAGTCGATGGTATTGGCAATCATTTTACGAAAAAACATATTCTTAATTCGTTTTCTAACTTCCCTAAAACTATATTCTTTGTAAATGACTTTTTCTGGTATTTTAATGTAACTCATAATATTTGATGTTAAGTTTTACTAAATACAGGGGAATGTCTCTAGCTTACGATGAAATAAATTCCAGCTGCCCACATCCGCCACCCGACAAGTTATTCCCCTTATACCACACCTGTAAAATCGTCAAAATTCTGAAAATCGTGTGGTACGTTAATATGGCAGCTATACCTAAACTTGGACCTATGTAGAAAATTTTTTGCAAGGAGGTATTTAATGTACTGAGTACTCAAAAAGCGGTTGAAAAATTGTATCTTTATGTATCTTTATATGGGGGCTATACCTAAACGTAGACATACAGTGGCGGACAGCTAATTAGGGACAATAAATTCAGTTTAATAGATTACTCGATTGCATATAAAAATGTGAAGATTTTGATTAAATTAATTTTGCATATAAGGTATTAGTATAAGCACTATCGAGTGATGTCAAAACGTACGGAGATTCTCCATATGTGGGGGAAGTACAGCCCACTTTTCTAAAAATGGTCCATATTAGCCTGGCCAGCTAATTAGGGACATTAGTAGTAAAATCAACTTTAAGGTTAATTGATGGACATTTTTATAACCCCAGGCATCATTCGGAACTACAATTACCGTTCCATAATGGGTGTACAATTATCCTTGAATTACTTTTTAACCAGTTTGGATGAGTTATTAGGGTGAAAATCTTATTTAAAGGATGTGTTATGAGGCAACAAAACATGATAATTTGGTCATCAGCATGCTCACATAATGTGTTGAAAACAGTTTGCACTTACTTCAACAACTGGAGCTTTTCGGCATGGATTAAAAAATTGTGTGTACAATTTGAAAATGATTTAAATAAAACCAACTGTTTGTTTATATGCATCGGACAATCTTTGCAGCAATTCAAACTTATTTTCCCTCAAAAATGAGTAGTATCGATTGATTTCGATGTGAAAATGTACTTTGTTCCATACCAAAGCTAACACAAGGATTCCTAGGGCTACATTCAATGTTGGGTGTTTTTAGCCTTTTTAAAATAGGTAGCCGCAAAATATGTTGTTTTACATTATGTCGGCATGCTGGTGACCAGATTACCATATTTTGTTGACTTCAAAATGCCTCATAACACATCCTTTAAATAGGATTTTCACCCTAATAACTCATCCAAACTGGTTAATAAGTACTTCAAAGATAATTGTACACCCAGTATGGAACGGTAATTGTAGTGTATGGTTTTTGTTATAAAGTTCCATATTTTTGGTGCATTAACGGAAAATAAGGCCTAAGGCTCATTACACCGTCCGACAATTTTCAAAAAATTTTGTTACACTTGAACCGGACTATATACGTTTGAAAGTATAGGCAAAATGGAGTATAATGACATTTTTTTCTCATCATTTTGACCTTTTAGAGGTCAAACTAATTTCAAAGGTCAAAATTTTTCAAAAAAATATTTTAAATACTTGTAATCGTCGTACGATGCTGGCATTGGTGTCATATTAAAGAGGAGAGTATAGGCTTTATATAATAATTATAAATTGTTGCATTCTAGGATAAAAAGGACATCAAAAATATCCTTGAAAAATTAAGTCAAAAGTGAGCATTTTGGCAAGCGCATATCTCCTAAACCGCGAAGAATTTTAATTTGCTCATGGAGGCAAAGTTGTAGTTGTGTGCATTAAAAATGCCATTTTACTCCATTTTGCCTATATTTTCAAACGTATATAGTCCGGCTCAAGTGTAATTTTGGCTGTCGGACAGTGTTATTAGGGATAATAGTAATACTTCGGCCCTCTAAAGGACTTTCGGCGGGGATCAAGCATGAAATCAGTTGACTCAAAATGCCAAATTAGAACTAAATCGGTTGGATAGTTTGGTAAAATCGTCAAAATATCGAAAATCGGGCGACACCTTTATATGGGGGCGATACCTAAACGTGGACCTATATTGAACATTTTTGTTCGAGGAGGTGTTTTGTTCACTTGGAACTTAAAATGCAAAATTTCAACCAAATCGGTTAAAATATTTGTTAAATTCATCCTTGTCAGTTTGGTTGCCAAAGACGCTATATACCTTAAGTGCAAGGATTCCAAGTAATCTTAACTCAAATATATCAAAAACTACAGAAGTGGTAGAAGCTTGCACCCCCCTTTTAGTTCCTTGGTATTTTTATACCCTCCACCATAATATGGATGGTATATTAAGTTTGTTTTTCCGTTTGTAACGCATTGAAATACTCATTTGAGACCCTATAAAGTATATATATTCTTGATCAGGGTAAAATTCTAAGTCGATCTGAGCACGTCCGTCCGTCCGTCCGTCCGTCCGTCCGTCCACAAAAATAGAGATAGGACGCTGAAATTTTGGGAAAATGCGTCTTTTGTTTGCAGTCACGTCAAGTTCGATGATGGGCTATATCGGTCTACGTTTTGGTATAGCCCCCATATAACGGTACCCCCGATTTACGGTATTTTGACGTTTTTAGCTACATTTTCAGACCGATTTGGCTATAATTTGACATTTAAGGTTCTTAAGTGTCAACAAACATATATAACAAAACTTGTGGACATAGGTCCACGTTTTGGTATAGCCCCCATATAACGGTACCCCCCGATTTGCGGTATTTTGACGTTTTTAGCTAAATTTTCAGACCGATTTAGCTATAATTTGAAATTTAGGGTTCTTAAGTATCAATAAACTTATATAACAAAAGTTGTGGACATAGGTCCACGTATTGGTATAGCCCCCATATAACGGTACCCCCGATTTACGGAATTTTGACGGGTTTAGCTACATTTTCAGACCGATTTAGCTATAATTTGATATTTGAAGTTCTTAAATGTCAATAAACTTATGTGACAAAACTTGTGGACATAGGTCCACAAAAGTTGTGGACAAAGGTCCACGTTTTGATATAGCCCCCATATAACGGTACCCCCCGATTTGCGGTATTTTGACGTTTTTAGCTACATTTTCAGACCGATGTAGCTATAATTTGACATTTGGGGTTCTTAAAAGTCAATAAACTTATATAACAAAAGTTGTGGACATAGGTCCACGTATTGGTATAGCCCCCATATAACGGTACCCCCGATTTACGGTATTTTGACGGGTTTAGCTACATTTTCAGACCGATTTAGCTATAATTTGACATTTAGGGTTCTTAATTATCAATAAACTTATAAAACAAAAGTTGTGGACATAGGTCCACGTATTGGTATAGCCCCCATATAACGGTACCCCCCGAGTTACGGTATTTTGATGTTTTTAGCTACATTTTCAGACCGATATAGCTATAATTTGACATTTAGGGTTCTTAAGTGTAACTAAACTTATATAACAAAAGTTGTGGACTTAGGTCCAAGTTTTGGTATAGCCCCCATATAACGGTACCCCCGATTTACGGCATTTTGACGTTTTTATCTACATTTTTAGACCGATTTAGCTATCAATTGACATTTAGGGTTCTTAAATGTCAATAAACTTATATAACTAGTGGACATAGGTCCATGTTTTGGAATAGCCCCTATATAACGTTACCGCCCGATTTCAGGTATTTTGAGAATTTTACCAACAAGTTTTAACCGAATTATCTGTAATTTGAACATTTGACATTTGAAATTCTTAGTGGTCACCACACCTCTCCACCAAAAATTGTCAAGAAAGCCCCCATATAACGGTACCTCCCGATTTTCAGTAATTTTATGATTTTAGCTACAAAATTAAACCGAACAAGCAGTAATTTGACATTTGAAGTTCTTAGTGGTCACAACACCTCTCCATCAAAAATTGTCAACATAGGCCCATGTTCGGATATAGCTCCCATGTAACGGTACCTCCCAATTTTCAGTAATTTGGCAATTTTAGCTACAATTTTTAACAGAACTAACTGTAATTTGACATTTGAAGGTTGTAGTGGTCACCGCACATCTGCATCAACAATTTTCAACATAGCCCCAATATAACGATACTTCCCTATTTTCGGTACTTTGAGGATTTTACTTAAAATGTTTAACCGAACGTAGGTCCATGTTTTTGTATAGCCCCAAAACAAACCTCCCGATTTTCCGTACCTTAGCCTCCCGAATGAAGCATTTTATGTACATTATCTGACATTTTAACGTACTCACTTAAAGTTGGGGACAGGAATGAATATTTTATGGTGGAGGGTATGAAAAGTTCGGCCCGGCCGAACTTAACGCTTTTGTACTTGTTTACAATTCTGAATGTTTGTTTAGTAATTGTATGGCTTTCATGACAGACGCTTCTTATCGTAGTCTCTGAAAGTTATGAGTTTGGCTCTGAACACTAACACGCCGTGACAAAATACTATTCCCGGAACATAAGAAAAGGCCGAACATATGTTGAAAAGGACAGTAGTTGCCATCGGATTTGAAAAGACATTGTTGTATTCAGGGGTTTGTCTTATATACACATTTCGAAACATTGAAATTTGTTAGTGGCTTATTTTAATGTTAAAGTAGCGAACAATACATATGTGGTAAAAATTTCAAGTTTACCGGACCAAAATTTGCTGTGATATGAGAGCCGAAGAAGACGTTGTGTTAAAAACTTTGAAAGTTTTTTTTTCGATATATGAGAATTTATCCATTCGTTTTCAAGCTAGAGGGAACATCACAAACCGCTTTAATAATAAAATAACTTCGTAGATAATCATTTTACTCCGAACTATTTAATATTAGTCAACAAAAAATACTGAAATTGCTTAAAGATGCCCCTATAAAATAAAATATATTTAAAGTTTTATATATATTTTAAAATTATACATGTATGGGTGAACATGTTGAATAAGATGATACCCCTATATTTTAATATCATCTTTGGCATATAACATTTTATATTGAGACACCTTTTGTATGGAAGTTTTACGGAGACTCGAAAGTGTCATCTACATTATGTTGAGGGATATTTATGCCACCGTTGAAAACGTTCTATTTTCTTGGCTGGGAATCGAACTCGGGTCGTTAATGAGCAATCAATAGTGTAGGATATCGTAAAACTTAACATTTTCCTATGTAATTACTTGCCTACTTACTTACTAGTAATAAGTACGGTGCCACAGAGCTAGTGTATCCGACTAAATCCTACGATTGTGTGTTCAAAACCAGCAGACAGCGAAATAAACAATTGGAGTGTTGAGTTTGACTATAATTTCACCTATATTGTTCTAAAAATAGAACGTGTCATTTTTAGCTTTTTTCGACTCCCGGTAAGTCGTTAAATATGTACTTAAAAAATATATTTAAGGAAGTACTTCCTTCCTATGACATCCCCATGTAAAAATAATGACTTTTACGGTCAATTTGTAAGTAGTTACTACTGCCAAAATTTACTGAATAAAGTCATTACTTGGTAATGACTTATTTTGCTGGGTATAGTTGTACAATTTCTTAATTTGAATTTTGCCAATAATAATTGGCAGTTTAATTCTTTTTGGGGCATTCCTCACTACAAGACTAAGGGATATTATTATATGTTTTCTTTTACTATTGGATGGATCTTAAAACGCAAAATAAAGCAATATAATTTTCACATAAAAAATTACTGTCAAAAAGGTCCTCCTTGAAATATAATTATCACTTTTAAATTTAAGTTAACCGTAACGCTATAAATCTGTTCGGAAAATCCAACTTGTAACAACAGAAGACTTATAATAATGGGGGTAAGGCCTTCTAGGTAACCCGATTAAATGAACCTCGAATTTTCCCCTTATCACCCTGCATTAGTTCCCCAGAAACCTGCCCTCCATTCTGGTCCCCGCTATATATTTTAAAATTTGCTCTTGAAAACTATCTTGCATTGTTACAAATTCGTTCAATAGTAATGTATACTTTCTTATAGGGCATCACATGGTCGAAGTAAAAAACTTTTCTTTACCTTTTTCATTCAATCGAAGGTTTTTTTCTAAAAAAATTTCTGTGTTACACGTTTCTGTTGAGTTTTTCATTCGTTACATATATTTACCTTTGGGATAACAAATCATAAACTTTATGATTTGTGGGCGAAATTCTTAGTAGGATCCTTGACGTTAGGTTAGTGTGCTTGCTTATTTGGTTGTTTGGCTATTGCTCACATTTACACACCCACACACCGAAAACACATTTACACATACTTTTTGCTTAGTTTTCAACTACAAATCAACCTTTGGTTGTGATGTTTGCTGGCTGGATGCTGGCTGCCGTTGAAGTTGTTATTTTCTTTAGGTTTGGTCGAATGGAGAGGAATAAGTTTTCCCTATTCGATTTGAACGTGAATTTTGTGCTGAGGAAAATTTATGGGTTTTTATGTTATGACTTTTTGGTGATTTTTTGTCGGTATGTTTTTCACTTGCGATATTTCTTGTTTTACAAGCTGTGGGCGGTTAAATGTCTGCGATGTGAATGCGATGAAAAGAAACTTCAAAATATTTCTTTCGCAAAAAAAAACAGAAATCACAACAGTAAAAATGCACAATCACAAAGAAAAAATTATTTCTTATTTTTTTAATACTTTTATTTTGATTACTTTAAAATTTCGACTTTTTGCTCAAACGTTGCTTTGTTATTCGCTTTTAAAAAGAATTGTATTACTTTAACCCCGGTTTCTTGAAAATGCGAGATAACACGATGCTTGTCAACGAAAACGAGAACATAAACAAAGAGCCCTCACGATTGCTTGCAAGCGCAAATAACACCCAACACTTGTCGTCTTTGATAACACGAGCAACTTTATCAAAGAATTTTTACTTTAATTTAAAATTGGCACTCGAAATTCGAAAAATTTCTTAAAAACACTTTTACGGGTTTTTTGTATGCAAAAATTCCAATCACTTATCGTATTTGCTTGTGCTTTGTTATCACACAAAAATTTTTCGGTCGGCAAAAATGCGTTTCGCTAAAATTCTACAACTCCGTGTCGGGTATTACATCTATTCGTTTTGACATTATCATTATAACTGAAATTTGTAAAGTAACTTCGTCGTGTATCTCTATTTTTTTGTGCGGCATGATGTGAGTTTTCGTGTCTTGTTTCTCACTTTAGGCATCTTCTCAGCCTTTATCTACTTTTGCGGGGTTTATCTTCTAAAACGACAGAGGCTGTTGTCGTTGTCGTAAACAAAACTTTTCTCACTGGCCAGCCATAGTGATGCTAACACAAAGAAGGAAACGGGACACGAGTAGTATGTTTTGGTATTTGATTTTTTAGAACCGACAAGAAATTTATCTCAGCTACTCTCAGTTTATACTCCCGTTCGCTCTCTTTTCAGGCCACCAACGGAATTTACTTTTGTTTTAGATAATTTTCTAATCAGACGTCGTGCTGTGCCTAAGAAATCCTTTTGTACATTCTCTCCATTTACTCTCTAGATATTTTTAGTACTAACCATTTGCTCTCCACTAAAATAAAAGCGCCCAAAGAGAATGAGTGTTAAAGGATATATTGTCCTTTTACACTCATTCTCATAGGAAAAGGATTTGAGAGTGCTAGATAATTGTTTAACACGAAGAACATAAAAACATAACCATCGTTTCCTTGTGTATATTTTGTGGGGGTGTGTCCACTTGCGAACTGAAACATTTCACCCAATTAGGAACATTGAGATATGAGACGGTTAAACAGTGACACGGAACTTAGCACAACGAGGAAAATGTTACATTGTTCGTGAAGCACTACAAATCGTTGAACATGAAACACATTCCAATGCTTGATGCACAACAATTTAAAAGAGTTTTGGCGTGTGCTGAATATTTTTATGGCGTGCGTAACAGTTATACATTTTATAGCAAGTTATAGCGAAGGAAATGTTAAACAGAAAACAACGGAAACATAGCATTTGGAATTGCATACATACTCGAATGAATCTTACGTTAAGTGTATGAACATAGCTGTATCGTCCTTATTTCTAAGTACGAGAAATGAACTCAGTATATTTTGTTTGTTTAATTTTTTTATAAAATAACAACCTTTGCTAAACCATATTATAACATTGCACTCGATTGGAGAAATATCGTTAAATACCTCAAATAAGGCAGTACTGTTCGATAGGGTCTTAGCAACTACGTGGACATACATTTACAATTGTTGATACTGGTGTCCAGGTAATACAAAATGTAAGGTTACAGCCAATTCGGTTAGAAAATGAGGCTAAAACCTTCAAACTACTTTAAATAAAGGAAATGGTTCGCTGACATTGGGATATTCCCTCTTATCTGGAGATCTTGTTATACCCTCCACCATAGTATCGAGGGTATTTTAAGCGTGTTTTTCGATTTGTAACGCATTGAAATAATCAATTGCGACCCTGTAAAGTATATATGTAAACGAGGGCTGCATGACAATGTTCTGATCTAGGTGACACTGCGTGTTGCCAAACGTCATTTGACATTTCCATTGGAAAGTTTGAAATTTTTAAGCACAAACGTATTTAAGACAATTTAACATACGACCATGTGTTTTGTTGTTTACAGTGACTTGAAAAAATACTGCAAAAAAGGTATTTTTTATTGTTAAAAATATGTTAAAACCACCTAAGTTTTATTTAGAAGAGGAACTCCTGATATTTGCATTGTTGCCAATTATGTTGTTGTACGTGGTCAGATAACAGACTTACTGCGTAGTAATTGTCCACGTTTTGGTATAGTCCCTATATATCGGTCCTCCGGATTTTCATTTCCGAACTAGCCAAAACTGTCAGCTTAGGTCCATGTTTTGGTATAGCCCCCATATTACGGTACCTCTAATGCTCGACCTACACAAAGCTTCTCCACCAAAAATTGTCACGAGGGTCCATGTTTGGTATTTTAGATTTTTTTAGTTTTTAACTTAATTTTTGTGCAAGAATAAATGTAATTTGGTATGATGGTACAGTTCGATTTCAGGTTTTTTTTTTCAAGTTTTTATCTGACAGAATTATCTAACAATAGGTCTTAAAGTTCCAGTGGTCAAAAAAATCTCTCCACCTAAAACTGTGGGCATTGATATTTTCGTAACAGAAATAGAACCCAGCAAAATGTTTGCCTCCAAAGATTCAGTTAAATCATATGTACAAGTGATCTGGAAGTGCATCAAATTATGCATTTTCACTCATGATATTTACAAGTGCGTCACTACTGAAAGATGCACTCCATTAGCACTTCATTTTAACTAACCCTTCGGCATAGCATTTTTACTAACCCTTTAGAGTAGAATAGGATGCAGTCCAATATGCATCCGAAGCACGTGTTTTGATGCAGTTCTTTGGATTGTATTTAAAGACACTCTTCGGAGTGTGTTTATTAGTTTAATATCGTGTATAATGAATAATTAGTTTCTTTTCGCGTATGAAGAAGACTTAATACTAAATTTCAGCCATTTCGGTAAAACAATGTGAGGCACCATACTATGGGGGCTATTTCAAAACGTCGATCTATACCGACAAATTTCTGACGGAATGTTTTTAGGCTCAAAGAAGACTAAATACCAAATTTCCTATATTTCGGTAAGAAAATGTGGCCAAAACTTAAAAAATACCGAAAATCAAGAAGTACGCTTCTATGGGAATGTAGGAAGACCTATACTGATAATACTCCTCTGGAATATTTTATAACTCTTGGAAGACGAAATAACGAATTTCAGCCATTTCGGTTGGATATTGACGTCACAATCTTCAGTATTACGAAAATCGGGAGGTACCGTTCTATGGGGGCTATATCGAAACGTATACTTACACCGACGAATTTTAGTCAGAAATGGGGCAATATTAAAGCGGGGACCTGTACAGACATATTTGTGGCGAACAGTTTTATATCACATTGAACACTAAATACCAAATTTCAGCCATTTGGGTGGAATATTGATGACACAGCCTTCAAAATACGAAAAATCGGGTGGTAGCTTTACATGGGGGCTATATGAAGCCGTGGACCTATACCAACAAATTTAAAGGGGAAGTTTGAGTACTCGTACCCCCAACGAAATCTAAATACCAAATGTCAGCTATTTCGGTGCAATATTGAGGCCACAACGTTCAAAATACCGAAAATCGGAAGGAACCGTTCTATGGGGGCTATATGAAGTGTGGACCGATACCGATAAAATTATGGGGAAAAGTTGTATACCCCCAAAGAAGACTACGTACCAAATTTCAGCCATTTTGGTAGGATAATGAAGCTAAAACCTTCAAAATACCGAAAATCGGGAGGTACCGTTCTATGGGGGCAATATGAAGGTGTGGACCGATACCGACAAAATTCTAGGGGAAAGTTTTATGCCCCTACAGAAGACTACGTACCGAATTTCAGCCATTTTGGTAGGATAATGAAGCTAAAACCTTAAAACTACCGAAAATCGGGAGGTACCGTTCCATGGGGGCTATATCAAAACGTAGACCGATATATCCCATTTTCACTACCAACCACCCTGCAAGTAATAAAACCTTCTGTACCAAATGTTGATTCTCTATCTTTAAAATTGCGAGCTGTATCTTAATTTCAAAAGACAGACGGACGGACGGACCGACGGACAAATCGACATAGAATTTTATGTTGATCAATAATATATATACTTTATAGGGTCTCCGACGAATATTTCGATGTGTTACAAACGGAATGACAAATTTAATTATACCCTCCATATGGCGGAGGGTATAAAAAGAATTTATTGTTTGTGTAAAACAAGCATTTTATTACATTAACACAGATTATGAAATTTCTTCATTAAATTCAATAGCCACTGAGTTTGTTTCGTCCGCTCTCCACTTAATCCAAGCTGAAATGTTTTTGCTTCATCTTCTAAAGGGGTTTTATATTTCTTCCATTACCAATTGAGAATTCGACAAGTTCTCCAACAGCACTTCATTAGGAAATTTTCTTCTCGTGAGTTACCGTAAAAATGTTCCCAACTTTTGGTTGCATTTTTTATTTTATTTGATGCTCACTTTTTTATCTTTGAATAAATTCTGTGGTTGTAGGTACCTACAAATTGACTTGCTTGTTAGGGATCACTTAGCAACTGCTTCTAAAATGTATGTATGTTCACGACTCCCTTGAACGGCATCCAAATACTGTTAAAATGTAAGGAATTGGAGTGCCTTTTTCACGACTCCGATTGAACTGCATCCAGCTTCTGTTAAAATGTGAGGGAAGGATGTCATTCATTGGATCGCATCCGAATGCGGTTAAAATGTAAGGAATGGAGTGTGTCTTTCATGACTCCTTTTGAACTGCATCAAAACATGGCGTGAAAGACTAGTCTACATTGAACTACTTGCAATTTATTTTGCTGGGAACTAAATATTCCATATTAGTTCAGATAATTTCGGGGTAGTGTGTATAAAAGTTTCGGCCCGCCCAAAGTCATAGAAACATTTTTCAGACGATATGGGTACTGACCCAGCAAAAAGTTTGCCTCCCAAGATGCAGTTAAATCATATGTACAAGTGATTTGGAAGTGCATCAAATTATGCATTTTCACTCATGATTTTTACAAGAGCGTGACTACTGAAACATGCACTCCATTTGCACTGCATTTTAACTAACCCATTACATTTGGAATCGCATTTCAACTAACCCTTTACGGTAGAATAGGATGCATTCCAATTTGCATCCAAAGCATGTGTTTTGAGCAGTGCTTTGAATGTGAATTTAAAGGCACCCTTCGGATAGTGTATTTATTCAGTTTAAAAATGCAATAAAATGCAAGCCATTGCAAAATATTCCAGAATAAATAAAATTAATTTATTGTTTGTGCAAAACAAGAATAATACGAATTTTACTACATTCACCCAAACTATGAAATGAGTTCGGTTCCTCCGCTCTCCATTTTTATACCCTACACCACATTGTGGTGTACATTTGTAACATGCATAAGAAAACGAGGTAGACCCATAGTTCCTTCTAGGGATATACATACAATCACTTTCTGAGTCGATTTATGCATGTCCGTCCGTTCGCAACGTACAGGTCGCATTTATTGTCTGATTCTGCTGATAATTGGGGAATATAACTTTTTTGTCATAGGAAGAACGCTATGGATTTGGTGAAAATCGGTTCAGCTTTGGATATAGCTTCCATATGTACTTTCGGCCGATTTCATTTATTTGCTGCACCAAACCCGCTGTATTTGGAATGTGTGACTGGATTCGGTTTAGAAATAAATGTTTCAAATTGTATCGAAATCGGTCCAGATTTAGATATATTATCGGCCGATTTCACGTTTTAGCTGCAATAAATGTGCCAACTTATATCGAAGCCAGTTCACATTTCGATATAGCTCCTATATATATTTTCGGTCGATTTCACGTATTAGCTGCACCAAACACACTATATATGTCCGATTTCGATGAAATTTGGGATGTGTGGCTGAATTCGGTCAAGAAATAAATTTGTTAAATTATATCGAAATCGGTTCTTATTTGGATATAGCCCCCAAATACATATGTTTATATTTTCGGGCAATTTAAGTTATTTGATGCACCAAACTCATTATATCTATCCAATTTTGGTGAAATTTGCAATGTGTGACGGGATTTGGTTTAGAAATATGTGTGCCATATTATATCGAAATCGGTTCAGATTTAGATATAGCTCCCATATATATTTTACATATTCACAGTGGTGTAGGGTATCATGAAGTCGGCCCGCCTGACTTTGTTAGTTTGGGTAATGTATGCATAAAATACCTTCACGAAGTAATACACGGCAATAATTTATTGAACCTCCCCCCCTACCCCATAATGGTAAGGTCCAATTATTATTATTACAAAGACGTTAGCCACATTTTCCGAACGATTTGGCTGTGATATGAGCACTGGGATCTGAGTGGACAAAATACCTACGTACTCATACTAACTATCTGCCCTTATAAGTATTAGTTTTTAAAATATAATTTGAAAACTGAAAAAAATTAAGCTTTCGAGTCAAAGCGTGGATATCTCGCTTTATTTCGTCGAGATATGAATTTTGGTATTATTTTGGTGTTACATGAATTTTCGGAAAACCAAACATATAATACCCTTTCCACATAGTGGTGTAGAGAATAAATCTTTTCAGGAAGTTAGAAAGGAAATGAGAATATGTTTGTGGTGTAAAAACATTATCATTGCCACCAGCTAAACTTTACATACTACAAATACAACATTTGCCATTCCATACTACTACAATTTCAATCAAAATAAAAAGTGTATTTTAATGGTGTATATTTAATGTTTCTCAACCTCAACTTCGTCAGCTTACTTTTATTACTACCGGGTGTGAACTGAAACCACAATACAGAAAATGGAAAATTTGATGTGTTTAGAAAATATTTTTATTTACAATAAAATATATTGCAATAAAATTTTCCAATTTTTGTCCATATGTTAAATTTCATATTATGTGTATTTTTTAATTCCGGAAATATTTTCCTTGAAATCATAAAAAGCCGGCAATAACATTTTGGGGTTAAAAATGTATTTTTATTAACTTTATGTTTACAACAACAACTTTGAGCAGACAATAAATAGCGAAGATATAAGTCGATTTCACCAATACAATTATAATTTGGGCACATTTTAAGGCACTATTTTGTATGTTTTCATAACAAACTTGGATAAAAAGATTATATTAGGACGGGGCCGACCCTGTGATACCGTACACGAATACTTGTTAACTTAACTTTAGGCAAAAAAATATAATTTTGTAAAAAAGTTACCCTTCAAAAGACGTGAAAGTGTGTTTGATCTTATACCCTGAAAGGTGGATGTACTTTAAATTGATGTTCTGTCGGTATTCGGATTAATTTTCAATTCCAGTCACCCCAGGACTACTGCAAATGACTACACAAAATGTCATTCGTTTCTCTTAGATATTGTGACTTCTGTCTTGATTTTAACAGATAAATGGACGGACATTCGAGTAGTTATATCGACTTAGGATTGTATGCTGCTCAAGAATATATATACTGTATCTTATAGGGGAGGGTTCAAAAATCAATAACGTGGCTAATAAAACGTGCACTTTTACCCACAATTCTCAATAGGAATATCGAATACCAAACTTAACTCAGCAAAAAATCGTTACCAAATAATGGGTTTTTATAATATTGTTTGTCCTTATTCGATAGCGTATTGGTTGTGCCGTTTGATTTGTTTCTCTTGTTGTTTGCGTTGTTGTTTCGTTTCGTTGAGATTTGTGGCTGATTAGGCACGACACTCAAGTGCTGATTTTGCGGCTGTTTGCATGGAGTGGGCAATATTTTGCCATTGTCCTGATATGTTATCGGGACGAGGAGTGCTTTGATTAAGCAGTTGGGCCAGTTGAGTGGAATATGCTGGGGCTATCTGTTGTGATTGCAGCTTACCGATGTCCAACTTCCGTGTTGTGTGTGTTCGTACTTTGTTTGCTACGTTTAATCTGGTACGTACCTTTGCTGCAACAAGGTAGTGGTCCGAATCAATGTTTGCGCCTCGGAACAATCGTACATCCAACACGCTCGATGAAGTTCTTCCATCTATGACAACATGATCAATTTGATTTCTTGTTTTCTGATCTGGAGACAGCCAGGTGTTCTTATGAATATCGAGATGATTAAATCGGGTACTGCTAACTACCATGTTTTTTGCAGCTGCAAAGTCTATCAGCCACTTACCATTGTCAGATGTTTCACTGTGGAGACTGAATTTCCCGACTGTTGGACTAAAGATATTCTCCTTTCCAATTTTGGCATTAAAATCTCATAGTATAATTTTAATGTCATGGGTAGGGCAACGGTCATAAGTTTCTTCTAAGCGCTCGTAAAATATATCTTTGGTCTGTTCGTCCTTGTTTTCAGTGGGAGCATGAACGCAAATAAAGTTGATGTTGAAGAATTTAGCTTTTAATCGAATTGCAGCAAGTCTTTCATTCACTGGGGTGAAGCTGGAGACAAAATGTCTTAACCTACGACCAACTAAAAATCCGCAACCAAACTCATGCTTTGTGTCATGGCAGCTATAATACAGTGCGTCACCTTTAGGTGTTGTTGTGACGCCTGTCCCGTTCCATCGTATTTCCTGTATGGCAGTAATGTCGGCCTTGTACTTTTCAAGTACATCTGCCAATGCGTAAACTGCACCTTCTCTGTAAAGAGTGCTAAAGGAGTCCTCAAGGAGTATAATATATCCTTGCACAAATTTGTCAACGTAGGTCCACGTCTTCTAATAGCCCCCCATATAAGGGAACCCAGATTTCGAGTATTTACCCAAAAGTTGGGTAAAACTCTGACGAACCACTTGACGTAGACTAACATAATTTGGCTCAAATCTTTCTTATATCAATAGTATTAAATGTATTGAAAAAGTAGTCCTTGGGTCCATGTTTTGATATAGCCCCCATATAGCCGTACCTCCCGATTTAAGGTATTTTAACGTATTAGCCATATTTTACAATCATACTGAATGTAATTTAGTACAGCGAGTTCCCAATATGTATAAAATATCCTTGTAAAAATTGTCGACGTAGGTCCACGTTTTCTTGTAGCCCCAATATAGGTTTGTGAAATCGGGAGGTACGGTTGTATGGGGGCTATATCAAAACCTGGACCCAAAGATCCCATTTTCATAACCAGAAGTTATGTTGATAAAACAAAGATTTCAGTCCAATGTTTGCAACCAACATCAAGTGGTTCGGCAGATAAAGAGCTTTTACCCAATGTTTGGGTAAATACTCGAAATCGGGATACACTTATATGAGGGCTATAAGACAACGTTAACCTACGTTTACAAATTGTCGCATGGATATTTTATACTCATTGAGGACTCACTGTGTCAAATTACAGCCAATATGGTTGTAAAATGTGGCTAATAGCGTTCACCCATAAGAACGTTAAAAACTTTGGTTTGGGCTTCGGGTTAGTAACCCTCCCCCAGAAAAAAACAGCCTCTAAAGTTGACGAACCTCGCATACGATTCAATGACCATGATCTGCGTATCTGCACCTGGAATGTTCGCACTCTATATAGAGAAGGTGCAGTTTACGCATTGACAGACGCACTTGAAAAGTACACGCAGAGAAAAAAATATGTTTGATCCAACAATATTCCAAGAGCAAAATATATATTGTTAAAACATTGTTGGATTCCTTACGTAGTATTGTCAATCCAACAATCGTTATTGTCACACTGGACTATATTATGTGTTCTAAATATAAATATGTATTGTCACTTTGGCACTATAACGCTTTGGACCAAACATGTAAGTACGATAGTTTTGGTTAGAGGTAACAATATATGTTGTTACAATTCACAATAGTTTTGGTCCAAGTGGACAATAAATATTGTTAGAACTTACATTTGTTTTGGTCAGAATTAAAAATATTTATTGTTGCAATTTACAATAGTTTTGGTCAGAATAGACAATAAATATTGTTAGAACTTACAATAGTTTTGGTCAGAAGTAACAATATTTATTGTTGCAATTAACAATAGTTTTTGTCAAAATGGACAATAAATATTGTTAGAACTTACAATATTTTCGGTCAGAAGTAACAATATTCATTTTTGCAATTCACAATAGTTTTAGTCAAAATGGACTATAAATATTGTTAGAACTTACAATAGTTTCGGTCAGAAGTAACAATATTCATTTTTGCAATTCACAATAGTTTTGGTCAGAAGTAACAATATTTATTTTTGCAATTCACAATAGTTTTGGTCAGAAGTAACAATACGATACGACGCTAATTTTATTTAGTTTAACAAAGATTGATGTGCAAATAAAGCAAGTTGGTAAACTATTTATTGTGATTTATTCGATCAGGAAAATTGTGAATCCAAGTCGTTAGTACAATTTGAAGCTAAATAAAAAAAGAAAATATGTTAGAAATATCGCTTAGTAAAAGTACAAAAAGAAGATACTTACTAATTAATTTTTTGCCCAAAACAAAATCGGTTGAAGAAATGAATTGTTGCACCAAATTACTGAATATAACTGGTTTAGAGAGTATTCTTATTAAAAATGTCCACTTCAGCTGTCGTTGATTAGTTTTATGTTTTCTTAACTAAATTTAAAAAGTCTGCAGCAAAACACTCCTTAACCCGCTAAATAAAAAAAAATAGCATCATGAAGTTAGTTAAAAACAGACACACAAAACTACGCAATAAAATACAAGTGTCAGCAATAGTCTTTTCTTTGGTTTTCATTGAGCATGCATTGCAAAAATTATTAGACTGTTGCAACTCGCTCTTTATATTTTAAATTAAAATAGAATTCCGACAATTCGTTCACAAAAACTCAAATTTAGGAAAAAAACTATTTCTATTTTCTCTTCGTATAATAAGTTTCAACCACCTTTTTTGTTTTTAGCTCTCCACAAAACACATAACAACTTACATACGATAGTAGAAGAAGAGATTCAAAAGAGGTGGTGTCAAACAACAATGAAAAATGGTATTGGTAAAATGGACAATAAATATTGTTAGAATTCAGAACAGTTGAGGTAAAATTATCTATATTTACAATAGTTTTGGTCAAAACTACAAACGCGTATTGTAAACATTATTCAGTACAAAAAGAACCCAAAAGGGATCGACATTTTCAAGAAAATTTAATTTATTGTGTCAAAGGGCTGATCTACAATCAGTAGCAACGCGTAGCGCACGAGAGAGGTATCGGGAGAAAAGGAGAGAGGAGAAACGTCGTTTCTGCAGGAAAAAGAGAGATGGAAAAGCGGGAGTGTGAAAAAATCGAGATGTACAGGAAACAGAATGAAGTCCGAAAATTCGATCAAAGAGTGATCTGATCAATGAGTCAATCTGATGACTTTGGTACAAGCACATTCTCCTGTAGAGACCAGCAAGGTAATTTGGAAACTGAAACAGATAGTGTGTCATATCCTGAAAGAGCATTTTTCCACACTGTTGGTATCCAATGGTAGCGAAGTCGACGAAGATACCACAGATCCAATTCCAGAAGATGGTATTGAATTTATACTGGCCGGCCGAGATGAGGTAAAGACAGCAATAAAGCGGCTGAAGAATAATAAGACAGCAGCAGCCGATGGCTTACCAGACGAGCATTTTAAAACCGGAGGCTACACGATGATAAGCTGTATTCATCAGCTAATTAACACCATCTGGCAGGAAGAACGAGTACCAGGCGATTGGAAACTGAGCATCCGGTGCCCTGTCTTCATGAAAGGATATAAGACTGTATGTATGTATGGGTTACTGTGCGAACGACTAAAGCCTATGGTCAACGAAATAATTGGGTCATACCAATGCGGCTTTAGACCAGGGAAATCCACCATTGATCAGATATTTACCCTGCGGCGAATCCTGGAGAAGACCCAAGAGATGCAGATCGACACCTACGACCTTTTTGTCGATTATAAAGCAACCTCCGACAGCCCCCTACGTTCAAAAGTATTCCAAGCCATGTCCGAATTTGGTATCCGTGCGAAGCTCATTCGGCTTTGTAGAATGACATTAATTGATACTCGGTCCTCAGTTAAAATAGGAAAGAACATTTCCGAAGAGTTTTATTAACAAAAGAGGTTTCAGACAAGGAGACTGTCTGCCGTGCGATCTCTACAACATCCTGTTGGAAAAGGTTATACAAGATGCGAAGGTCAAAAGAAGTGGAACAATATACGCAAACAGTCATATGCTACTTGCTTATGTCGACGACATTAAAATCATGGGACGATCGGTAAAGAAAGTAACTGAGTGTTTGGTGTTTTTGATAGAAAAATTCTTCGAAAGATCTACGGGCAAATCTTCGTTGACGGCGAATATCGACGTCGTATGAACAATGTGCGTATCAACTATACAGAAAAATTGTGTGCCTGATAAATCTTGAAGATAGTGACCGATTTGATCCATACTTTACACATCCTAATATATCTACCAAGTTTAGATCAGGTTCGAATACGGACTATATTTGTCCACTACTTCGGGTACCAATCACACAAAATTACGGATAAGTTCACTTTAAGACCTGCTCTCGAATCACTTTGATTTTTGTTGAAGCAACTTGCATTCACTGACCCCCTTTACGATGATACAAGTTTTTTCAGGGGCTAGTAAACAATTCCTGAGAAAATAGCCCGAAATTTGTAAAAATCCCAATGGCACCATGTGTAATGGATGGAGCGCACTATAGCACACGAACTGGTCAACCGATTTGGTCGGTAATTTGGTCTTCGACATGTTTTGTCCAAACTTAGTTTCAGTTCGAAGATGGGCAATACCGTTCCACAACTTCCAGTACTTCCCCCCATAATTAAAAAAATGGTATGCACGATACATTTTCTTGAACGGGGTAACCAATTTGGTCCAAACTTTGCATCTTCTAATATTTTGTCGAAATTTAGTTTAACTTCAAAAAATGACCTATATTGGTCTTCTATTTAAGGTACCTTCCCTGCAAAAGTTAAACATTTTTGTTTAAGTGCGGTTTAGGGTATGTTCGAAGATCCTTTGGAATTGTATACAGATGCTATTCGTTTTGGTCCTCTTTACAGCGATATTATGTTTTCCACGGACAAGTTAATGCTTCCTGGCATACTGGTCCAAATGTTATACGATGACCCACTGAAATGACTAGTGGGTGTGATATCTATGGAAAGGATATGAGTCCCAAAATAAGATCCATTTTCATAATGGACTATGTCGGTCCATTCCTGCAAGTACCTCCTCAGCAACACTTGTGAACTTCAATCCTAATCCACATTTTTGTCTGCAAGTTCAAATGTTCTAAATCAGGCCTGCTCAAGGTGCGCACCTGAGCTGTCGGTGTGTGTCAATTTTCTCACACACACAATTTAAAAAGAGAGCTTTTGTTTTTGTTTTGAATATTTTCAAAATTAAAAATCAGTCTCTATTGAACATTCAATGAGGAAGGTTCTGTTTTCGAATTTGTCTATGAATTTATATGCGTACACTGAAAAAATGAATGAAGATACTGAATACGAATTTTTATTTGCCTAAAATTTTTACGGCAAATTAGAGTGTTTGGTTTGTCAACGCACTTTGGTTTGTCACGAACTTGATTTGCAACAAATTATAACATCAACAGTCACATTTGGTCAAAATAAAATAATTATTCTACTCTATATTTTGAAATATAAAATAAAAAAAACTGTTACGATATTTCTCACAGTATACAGAGAGACAAAGGAAAATTGAAATTTGTGTATTTCAAAACCAACACAATTACAAAATGTGTTTGTATGTGTCTGAGCAGGCCTGTTCTAAATTCTGAAAAGACCCTAAAATCTGTCCGTAGATGAAAGTTTCAATTACACTGTGCAACACTGGAAATGCAAACAACTTCTAATGGGCATTTTCTGAAAGTACATATTGAGACTACAAAAACCTTAATTGGGTTTTGTGTTCTTAGATCGGGTTTAGATTTTATGGCCTCATCTAAACCGACCTAAAATTAACCCTTTTTCCAGTGATCGGACTTTTATCTCCGAAACTAATAAGGATTTTGCTTTGCTGTCTTCAGCAATATTGTAGCCCTAAAAAAGTAAAACTTATGTGCCAAACAGATGAACTGGGAAAAGCTGCATCTAGCGCATCAAACTCGTTAAAATATAGAAAAGTTTACATAATTTCTGAAATTCTGGTCAGTAACAACTAAACTGTTGGGAGTTGAAACAAGTAACCATTCTAAAAATGTTCCAAATAATGTGACCATCAATTCTTCAGAACATTCTGAAACTCTAAAATGGTTATTTCACGTTGTTTAAGGGGTATTTCATAACATACCTTTTATAAAACTTATTTCAAACAAAGTTCACACAGGCTATTTATTCTCATGTTGGGGATTTCAATGAATTATTGAAATATTTACCAAATTGTTGTTGAAAAATTTGCTATAAACAAGGCGATAAAGGCATTTTACAACAATAAAATGTTCTGAAGAGTTGTGTATTACATTCCAGAGAATATTTTCCCAAAAGATAACATTAAGAAGAATTTAACATTTTGGGAGATACGCTGCGAAATATACACAAATTATAGAATTTTTAGATATATTATAAAATTTGAGGCATAAATGCAGTTTTTCGAGTTCACTATTCCTCCAAATAGTTTCTTCTTGCTCTTATCTACAAGTTTGTTGCAGATGTCAAAACAAGATTCGTATTGGTTTCAGAGATACAGCCCCGATTTGTTTAAAAAATTCGATCTTAAACCATGTTTAGCCTCATAAAAACCGTACCCGATCTAAGAAAACAAAACCCAAATATGGTTTTTGCCTATTGGCCCTCTACTTTCATAAAATTCTGGACAGAAGTTGTTTGCACGCGATTGGCTCAAAAATGTTGCACAGTGTAGGTAAAAAATACCTTAAGCCGGGAGGTACGGCTATATGAAGGCTATATCAAAACATGGACCCAGGGTCTCCATTTTCAATACCTTTAATACTATTGATATAAGAAATATTTGAGCCAAATTTTGATAGCCAACGTCAGGTGGTACCCAACTTTTGGGTAAATGCTCGAAAACGGGGTTCGCTTATATGGGGGCTGTTAGAAAACGTGGACCTATGTTGACAAATTTTTGCAAGGATATTTTCAACATATTGAGAACTCTCTGTGCCAAATTTCAGCCAATATGATTGTAAAATGTGGCTAATAGGTAAAAAATACTTTAAATCGGGAGGTACGGTTATATCGGGGCTATATCAAAACATGGACCCAGGGACTCCATTTTCAATACCAGATGTTCTCTTGATATAAGTAAAATTTGAGCCAAATTTCGTCAGACTACGTCAAGTGGTTCGGCAGTTAAAGAGTTTTTATCCAACATTTGGGTACATCCTCGGGTATTTACCCACTTGTTCAAAATATTTTAAAACTATCCATTTTGAAACGATTTCACAACCTAAACGCAAAATAGGGTGTAAGATGTTGTATTGGCGATTCAATATAGTAAATACCCAAATAAATACCCACAAATGGGTATTTACCCGGTATTTACCCACTGTCCATCTCTAGAAATTATCTCTTAGTTTTAATTTGCACTGTTTACTTAGCTAATTGCTTTTTGTACTCTCTCTCTCCTTCATTTATTTAAACTATTCAAACTACATGTGACGTCATTCATTGTAACCCCTCCTACTTGTTTACATGTATAAGAGTATATGTGTTTGTTCATCTGGATCTCGTTTGAATATTGCAGTACCTTCCAGATGAAGGATGCTAGAACAGCCAATGCAAGCGAATATAAATACGGATGCGTAAGGGTTGGTAATGGTCAGATCGCGTATTAAAATCTGTGTAAGCTTACTAAAGTATAACCTGAATAGAGTAAAGCTTTGTGCTTAATAGAGTTATGCTGTGTGCTTAGTAGTAAATAAAGTCTTGTGTTAATAACGTCAATAAAGCATTGAAGAATCGTAATCTAAACGAACCCTCGTTTTATTTGGTACAAATCGTATTAAATCAAACACTAATTCCGTAACAGTACATTTCTACAATGCTGTTTTTATAATAAGTAAGTCATACATTTTAGTTTTTTCTCAATAGTATAATTATGATTATAGCCTGAAAAATATTGTATTAGATTTAATACAAAATAAAGCGCAACATCAAACAAGTGAAAAAGCATTAAGTTCGGCCGGGCCGAACTTTTCATACCCTCCACCATAAAATATTCATTCCTGTCCCCTACTTTAAGTGAGTACGTTAAAATGTCAGATAATGTACATAAAATGCTTCATTCGGGAGGTCCTTTTTTATGGTGCCTATATCTAACTGTTGACAATTTTTGGTGGGCTAGAAATTGGGAGGTACTGTTATACAGGGGTTATAATAAAACATGGGCCTATGTTGACAGTTTTTGATGGGAGCCTTTAATGTCAAATAGCTCCTAATTCGGTTAAAAAATTTAGCTCGAATCCTCAAAATATCGAAAATCGGTACATAACGTGGGAACTTCAAATGTTATTAACAGCTAGTTCGGAGGTATCTGGGCTATGCGAAAATATGAACTTAAATGAACAAATTACAGAAAGTTCGTCCAAAAAATAAAGCTAAGGTACGGAAAATCGGGAGGTTTGTTTTGTGGCTATACAAAAACATGGACCTACGTTCGGTTAAACATTTTAAGTAAAATCCTCAAAGTACCGAAAATCGGGAAGTATCGTTATATTGGGGCTATGTTGACAATTGTTGATGCAGATGTGTGGTGACCACTACAACCTTCAAATGTTAAATTACAGTTAGATCTGTTAAAAATTGTAGCTAAAATTGCCAAATTACTGAAAATTGGGAGGTACCGTTACATGGGAGCTATGTATATCCGAACATGGACCTATGTTGACAATTTTTGATGGAGAGGTGTTGTGACCACTAAGAACTTCAAATGTCAAATTACTGCTAGTTCGGTTTTATATTGCAGGTAAAATCATCAAATTACTGAAAATCGGAAGGTACCGTTATATGGGGGCTTTCTTGACAATTTTTGGTGGAGAGGTGTGGTGACCACTAAGAATTTCAAATGTCAAATGTTCAAATTACAGATAATTCGGTTAAAACTCGTAGGTAAAATTCTCAAAATACCTGAAATCGGGCGGTAACGTTATATGGGGGCTATTCCAAAACATGGACCTATGTCCACTAGTTATAAATGTTTATTGACATTTAAGAACCCTAAATGTCAATTGATAGCTAAATCGGTCTGAAAATGTAGATAAAAACGTCAAAATGCCGTAAATCGGGGGTACCGTTATATGGGGGCTATACCAAAACGTGGACCTAGGTCCACAACTTTGGCACAGAAGTTTATTGACATTTAAGAACTTCAAATGTCAAATTATAGCTTCATCGGTCTGAAAATGTAGCTAAAAACTTCAAAATACCGTAAATCGGGGGGGTACCGTTATATGGGGGCTATACCAAAACGTGGACCTATGTCCACAACTTTTGTTATATAAGTTTATTGACATTTAAGAACCCTAAATGTCAAATTATAGCTACATCGGTCTGAAAATGTAGCTAAAACCGTCAAAACACCGCAAATCGGGGGGTACCGTTATATGGGGGCTATACCAAAACGTGGACCTATGTCCACAAGTTTTGTTAAATAAGTTTAATGACACTTAAGAACCCCAAATGTCAAAATACAGCTAAGTCGGTCTGAAAATGTAGCTAAAACCATCAAAATACCGTAAATCGGGGGGTACCGTTATATGGGGGCTATACCAAAACGTGGACCTATGTCCACAACTTCTAATATATAAGTTTATTAACACTTAAGAATTCTAAATGTCAAATTATAGCTACATCGGTCTGATAATGTAGCTAAAAACGTCAAAATACCGTATATCGGGGGGTACCATTATATGGGGGCTATACCAAAACGTGGACCTATGTCCACAACTTTTGTTATATATTGATACTTAAGAACCCTAAATGTCAAATTATAGCTAAATCGGTCTAAAAATGTAGCTTAAAACGTCAAAATACCGCAAATCGGTGGGTACCGTTATATGGGGGCTATACCAAAACGTGGACCTATGTCCACAACTTTTGTTATATATGTTTATTGACACTTAAGAACCCTAAATGTCAAATTATAGCCAAATCGGTCTGAAAATATAGCTAAAAACGTCAAAATACCGTAAATCGGGGGGTACCGTTATATGGGGGCTATACTTGATTGACTTGACTCAAAAACAACAAAAAAAAAAAACAAAAAATCACCAACTAAAGCGCCTTGTGCGCACGAAAACTATCCAAAGGAGTAATTGACATTGGTCCAACATCTCTGCATCGTAATATTTCATTCACACTTAAATCATATTCGAATATGGACTATATCGGCCCACACACAAAACTTCAAAATTGCTCACAAATTTCCGGTTTAGAGGCATGTCTAGGATCGTTTTGAAAGCAGGTAGTCCTCGTGACTCATATTACGACAGTAGAATTTAAATCGGGGCATAGATAATTAACAACTATCTGTAGCTTTTAAAGTGCCCCAACTTTGAACATCATAACCGTTCTTCCAAACGTCCACTTCTTCCGGTACCTCCACCATAAAAGTTAAAAATTAAGAGTTAAGAACAGGTTCAAGCATGTTTGCAGATAGATTTTAAACATTACTTCGAATAGATTCCGCAATGCTCATTACAACAGTAATGTTTTGGAAAAACAAATTATACTGGGTTTGCTTCTTTCCATTATGTCACATATCTCTGTCGGCAAAGTGGACTGATGTTTTTTTACTTGTTCCGTAGGCAGGTCAAGTTCAAAGATGGACGATATCGGCCGACGTTCTTGTATAGCCCCCATAACGGTATCTCCCGATTTTCGGTATACTCAGTTAATGAGCTAAACTTTTTTCCTTATCTACCCGTCATTTGACATTTGAGGTTTCCTGACATTGGCGTTGTCTCTATATAATAGATATTTTGAGGATTTTAGCTGCATTGAGGATTTTCAAGCATGTTTGCAGATAGATTTTAAACATTACTTCGAATAGATTCCGCAATGCTCATTACAACAGTAATGTTTTGAAAAAACAATTTATACTGGTTTGCTTCTTTTCATTATGTCACATATCTCTGTCGGCAAAGTGGACTGATACTTCTTTTACTTGTTCCGTAGGCAGGTCAAGTTCAAAGATAGACGATATCGGCCGACGTTCTTGTATAGCCCCCATAACGCTACCTCCCGATTTTCGGTATACTGAGTACTTGAGCTAAACTTTTTTCCTTATCTACCCGTCATTTGACATTTGAGGTTTCCTGACGTTGGCGTTGTCTCTATATAATAGATATTTTGTGGATTTTAGCTGCATTGTTTGGCCGAACTACCCTTGAGGTTCCCGGCAGTCACGACAATTCTCCACCAAAATTTGTCAAAATAGATCCATGTTTATGTATAACCACTGTATTCCGGCACCTCTCGAGTTTCGGTTCTTTGAGAGTTTTAAATAAATTTTTTGACGAAACTACCTACAACTTGATATTTAAGGTTTTCTGCAGTCACGAAAATGTTCAACAAAAATTGTCAATATAGGTCCATGTTTTGGTATAGCCCTCATATAACAGTACCTCCAGATTCAAGGTATTTTGAAGATTTCAGGTGTATTTTTTAGCCGAAATTTAAATTTGAGATTCGATGTGGTCACAAAAGTTCTACACCAAAAATTGTCAAGATAGGTCCATGGTTTGGTATAACTCCATATAACGGTTTTTTGAGGTTTTTAGTAAAGTGACAATTGAGGTTCGCACTGCCCAAAAAACGTCTCCACCAAAAATTGGCAAGTTCCCAGAGGTCGCAAAACTTCTACACCAACAAATGTCAACATAGGCTCATGTTTTGGTATAGCCCCTATATAACGCTAGCGGCCACCAAACTTCTCCACGATAAATTGTCAGCATAGGCCCATGTTTTGTTATAGCCCACATATAACGATAACTCCCGATTTTAGTTGTTTTGAGGAACTAAGCTACATTTGTTGACCGAACCATATGCAATATGACATTTAATGTTCCCAGTAGCCACAAATGGTCACCATAGGTCCTCACTTTGATATAGGCACCTTATAAATGCTAACGAGGGCATATACACTTTCATACGGGCAAAATATGCCTCATATGTTCGGACGAAATATGTTTCAGACACTTTGGAGTCGATTTAGCCATGTCCATCCGCCTGTCCGTCTGTCTGGCTAGTGCGCACTGTAACTCTCGAATGAAGCAACCGGTCGCATCCAATGTTTGGCACTCGTAATATTTTGTCCAAACTTAGTTTAAGTTCTAAGGTGGCCAATATCGGTCCACTCCTTCCGGTACCTCCCCTATAAAAGTTCAAATATTTTCGCTAAAATTGTGCGCACGATAACTCTCGAAAAAAGTAACTGATTTAGTCATAACTTTTGACATCATAATATTTCTAAGAGACATTGATCTAGTTCCGAGGCAAGTCAATACTTCCTGAGAAAATGGCCTGAAAGCTGAAAAACCCGCTATGGCACAATGTGTTGTGTATGGAGCACGCGTTAACTCTCGAACGGATAAACCGATTCGATCCCAAATTTGGCAATCGTAGTATTTTGCCCAATGTTAAATCAAGTTCGAAGATGGTCCTTATCGGTCCACTCCTTTCGTTACCTCCCCCACAATAGTTCAGAACTTTTCGCTATTACATGGTACAAATTTTTTCAGTGGCAAGTCCAAACTTCTTGAGAAAATGACCCGAAAACTGTAAAAAAACCCTACGGCCAGCATGTGTAGTGGCAGGTGAGCACGACAACCCAAACCGTATACTGTGTTGGTCCACACTTTGCATATCGTAATATTTCTTAGAATATTAAATGAAATTCCAAGATGGTGCTTAAAGGTCCACTGCTGTCGGTACCTCCCCCACAAAAGTTCGAAAATATTCACTAAAATGGTAAGCGCAATATCTCTTTGAATAATTCGAAGATGGTGCTTATAGGTCCACTGCTGCCGGTATATTCCCCACAAAAGTTCGAAAATATTCGCTAAAATGGTGAGTGCAATATCTCACAAACGAATCAACCGGTTTGGTTCAAACTTTGGATGAAATTCGAAGATGGTGCTTATAGGTCAACTCCTTCCGGTACCTTCCCAATGAAAGTCCGAAAATATGGTAATGGATAATGGTAAGCGCAATATCTCATAAACGGATCAACCGATTTGATCCAGCTTTGGACGAAATTCGAAGATGGTGCTTATAGGTCAACTCATTCCGGTATCTCCCCTAAATCCGCTAAAATGTCGCATAAACGGAGCAACCGAAAGTTTGTCCAAACTTTGGACCTCGAAATATTTGGTCCAAACTTTTTTTTTTAAGTGGGCCCTATTGCTGTTTTAGTGCGGTTAAGGGTCTGTGCGAGAATCGTATGGAAATTTTTAACGAAGGTTCTCCTAGTAGCCTTGTTTACAGCGATATGATGTTTTTCGTGGGCAAGTCCATGTTTCTAGATATAATGGTACCTTCGAGAGGAATGACTCCCAAAATAAGACACTTCCAAATAGACCTGGCAAAAAATCGATAATATCGATTATTTTTTAAAAATTCCATATCGATAGATAGTTTTTTCTATCGATATTATCGGATTATAAATCCCTGAACTAAAACCTATTGAAATTACTAGGAATTAGGTGACTTTTCAGTTTTGTAGATGTGAGAATGTAAGTCCGTAGTCACACGTACAAATTTTTCGGAGAACTAAATTGCAGTTTTGTGACTTTCTATTAAATAAAAGCAATTGTTTTGTCTTCTTAATATTTCTGTAAAGTACTTGTGCAAAATATCAGCAAAATATATCGAAAATATCTAATGTTGGGTATATCGATAGTTTTGCAGCTCTACTTCCAAAATAGACTATGTCGATTCATTCATTCAGGTACATCCTCCACAAAACTTTTCACATTTTATCCTAATCCATATCTTTGTCGGCAAGTTTATACGCCCAATATGAAAACCCCCTAAATACATACATATGTACGTTTTTTAGGAAAAGGCGTTTCAATTCACACGTGCTGAGGGTATACCTCTCTCGACACAGCCGACTGATACTTTTTACTTTTTTAGGTATCCATTGTCATAAAACCTAAAATTGTGGACACGAAAGAAAAAAATGTAATTATATTCGACCCAGCCGAATTTAACGATTGTTTTCTTGTTATACCCTACACCACTATGTGGGGAGGGTATTATAAGTTGGTTTTGGCCAAAAAGTTTGTAACGCATCGAAATAATGGTCGTAGACCCATACTTATATATATCAAAATGAATGTCTCGACGAGCTGAGTCGATCTGGCTATGTGTGTCCGTCCGTCAGTCCGTCCGTCCGTCCGTCTGTCCGTCTGTCCGTCTGTCCATCTAAACCTTGTAATCACGCTACAGGTCGCAATTTTGATCGGATCGTCACGAAATTTTGGGTGTTGATGGGGGTCCCGGAGTGGAAGAAGCCTATTGATTTTGGTGATGGTCGGATAATATTTTGGGGTCGGAATGGGCGAAAAAATTATGTGGATAAAAAGACAACGTTTTTTTCCAAAGCGAATATCTCAGCTTCTATATGGGGTATACCAAAAGCAAAACCTGACAATGAAAGTAGAAAATATTACCATTCTAATGATGTAAAGTAGGTTCTTGTAGGTGATCAAACAACGAAGATATCACAATAGTCGCAAATAAACCCCAAATTTTCATGTTTGTGATTTTAGTTATAATGACGAATATCACAGCGTTGGCTGGGGACTTTTCAAAAGCAAAGCCTGACTATGAAAGTAGAAGATTCCACCTTTACAATGATTCAAACTAGGTCGGCGTAGGTGACCGAATAGCGGAGATTTCGCAATAGTCGGTAATTCATCCCATTTTTCAATTTTTTTGGAAATCACGCTACAGGCCGCAATTTTGATCGGATCGTCACGAAATTTTGATAGTTAATGCGGATCTCAAAGAGAAAGAAGCCTATTGATTTTGGTGAGGGTCGAATAATATTTAGGGGTCGGAATGGGCAAAAAACTTATTTGGATAAAAAGACAACGTTTTTTCCAAAGCTAATATCTCAGATTCTATAAGGGGTATACCAAAAGCAAAATCTGACAATGAAAGCAGAAAATATTACCTTTCTAACGATGTAAAGTAGGTTTTCGTGGGTGATCAAACAACGAAGATATCACAATAGTCGCAAATTAAACCCAAATTTTAATTTTTGCGATTTAAGTTATAATGACGAATATCACAGCTTTGGTTGCATACTTTCCAAAAGCAAAGCCTTACTATGAAAGTAGAAGATCCCATCTTTACAATGATGCAAACTAGGTCGGCGTAGGTGACCAAATAACGGAGATATTGCAATATTCGTTAATACATCCCATTTTTCCATTTTTTTGGAAGTCACGCTACAGGGCGCAATTTTGATCGTATCGTCACGAAACATTTTATTCCAAAGCAAATATCACAGCGTCTATAAGGGGTCTACAAAAAGCTAAACCTGGCAATGAAAGTATAAAATATCACCTTTACAACAATGGAACATAGGAACGTAGGTTGTCGTAGGTGGTCTAACAACGAAGATATCGCAATAGTCGCTAATAAAACCCAACTTCTCATTTTTGCGATTTTAATAATAATGACGGATATCACACCTTTGGTTGGGGACCTTCTAAAAGCAAAGCCTGACTAAGAAAGTAGAAAATCCCATCTTTGAAATTATTCAAAGTAGGTTGGCGTAGGTAGTCAAATAATAGAGATATCGCAATAGTCGTTAATGCATCCCTTTTTCCACTTTTTCTGCAATCACACTACAGGTCGGAATTTTGATCGGATCATCACGATCACAGAGATAAAAGCCTATTGATGTTGGTGATGTCAAATATAAAATTAAATATTAATTATTTTGGTTTAGTTCGCCTTAAATCATTTGGTATAAAAGCCAGATCGGTGAAAACTTTCGTATCTCCATAAAAGAAATGTTTTCGAGTGAAAAGATTATTCACAGAGTTAGTGGTGTAGGGTATCACATAGTCGGCCCCGTACCGACTATAGCCTTTTCTCACTTGTTATTAACTAGGTTATTACCCTTTAAGAAGTTTTCAACATGGGTTTGCCTCATTTTTACTCAATTTGAAAGGTAATTCTTAACGGCCGAAGTTAACAAATTTTAACGTGTGAAGACACGTTAAAAGTTGTTTGGCAGCCCTGTGACTGGCATTGCAAAAGAAAAAAAACAACTCAAAATTTTAAAATAACGTTATTATTTCTATTACAAAATAAATTCTTTTACTATTTACTCTTCGTTTTCTTCAAGGAAAAAGAATCAAATGTAAACACTAGAGGAATTTGAAACTTAAAGCTCTGGAACGTGCCTAGAATATGTATGGAAAACACGATACATGTTACTCTAGCCGTGGCACCCGCTTGCTTTCTACTTATGGCAATTAATTTTCAATTTTAATGAATTTAAATTCATTCTTTTGAAAGCAGTACGAATAGGCTTTGGCCATTTACATTGTCATGGTGGTGGTGGTTGTCTTGTTTTATATTTCATGGATGTACTTCTGAACTATCACCAATATTAATAAATATTATTATTCACACCGGACCTTGTATAGAATTCCGCATAAAGGGGTTTAAACAATTTCAATTCCCTTAAAATATATAAAAATAAAATACTTCGTGCTTAACAGATTTTTATGGCAAAGCAGATGTAATGCCTTCTTGCACCAAAAGAAAACAACTCCATACCGGTCGATTTAACCATGTTAAAATAAATCATTTGCAACCAAACCAACAAAAAGAGAGAAAATTGTATAATGTTTCCCAATGGGCTAATAAAACATTACCACAAATTATGCCAACAGTAAATGCGTGCCATCTTCGCGAGAGCAAGTTCGGTCGGCTCTTGTGTTATGTCTGTTGTCGTTGTGAATTTTAACTCTTCTCTTTGGGACAATGATAATGGACTATATGGGTCTTATTGCGGCCTTTGTTGTCCTGTTGACCAAGAACTTTTTGTTGTCCCATGGTTTTTAGTGTCTTCTTTTTATTCACATTATCATTATTGGTTGTAAAAGCTGTCTGTCTGTCTGTCTGTCTGTCTGAATGAGTGGTTTTGCTTCTCTATCACCAATCATACTTTGTTGTGTTTTCCCTTCACTGTAGCAAATTGTGATAAGGGAATAATAAAAGGATTGTTTTTTAATTGTAATTTTATTTTACTCTTCGGTCTGTTTATGTTTTAAGGCTTCTGCATGTTGGAGGGACTTTTATTTATGTTCGGAGAAAACAAAACAGTTCTCAGGGAAATGCTATAAACAAACACAGTTCAGGTCCCACACAATTCCATGTATTATCCAAAAAATGGAAAGGTTGGAGTAGGCATAACACTAGCCTACCCTATATAGCCCATATTATATACACACATATAAGCATTCAAATTCAATCAAAATCCAATAGCCAATATCCTGTATTGCGGTCAAACAATAGTTACTATGACCTAATTTTTAGCTGAAAACATCGTTTAAGCTCAAATAAATCTCAAAATTACACAAAAACAATCCTCAACCAACGAACAGAGTCCGGAATCAATCACAATCTATCCCCTTGCTTATTTTTTTCGACATGAAAGTTTGAATAAAACCGCGAAAAACTATCAGTGAAAACCGGAAGATGACATTCACACACACAGACGACAACAACAAGAACATACAGTAAAACTTAACGTCATAAAAACGGCGCATTGACCACAAAACAGCAATAACAACACGAACGACGATAGGAATATACGCGACAAACAGAATTGCAAATTAAAAACCCCAAAAGTTTCATTACTATCACTGACACAAACATACATACCTGGCTGGTACCTCAATGGACATACATATTCTCTATTCTCCTACATATTTCGGTTAGTAATGTAGTTGGTAGTGAAGTAAAAATTGGATTTCGTAAAAGAACAATGATGGGTTTATAAAAGCACGATAGAAGTTGGTTTTTATATACAGGGAACTAAATATCGATCACACACAGAGATATGAATAAAATCCACAACTTGTGATGGAGGCTAAATGTACCTACGAGTATATGCATGTATACAAAACAAGTAGCAGAGTATCATTCGGCGTTGCCGACAGTGATATACCGTAACCTGTCACACAAAGAACAGCAACAAAGCCAGTAAGGGGTTGTTCTTCCCAACACAACTCTTTTACTCCTGACGTCCAGGAAGTACGGTTGACGATTTTTAGTGAAGAAGTTTCGTGACCACTGAAGACTTCAATTGTCAAATTACAGCTAGTTAGATTTTTGGTGGAGAATTTTCGTGACCACTGAGAACCTCAAATGTCAAATTACAGCTAGTTTGGTTAAAAATTGTAGCTAAAACCCTCAAAATACCGAAAATCGGGAGGTACCGTTATACGGGGGCTGTACCCAAACGTTGACCGATATAGCCCATCATCGAACATGACCTGCCTGCAAACAAAAGACGCATCTTTCCAAAATGTCAGCGCCCTATGTCCGTTTTTTTTTTTGATGCTAGAGTGATTACCACAAACGGACGGGTGGAGGGACATGCATAGATTCACTTAGAATGTTACCTTGATCAATAATATATATACGTTATAGGGTCGCAAATGTATATTTCAATGCGCTTCAAACGGAAAAACAAACTTAATATACCCTCCATACTCTGGTGGATGGTATAAAAACTATTGTAAAGCAAGAACACTAATTCAAGAACATCACGTCCAACGTCTTCCCAGTTATACGCACCGGTTCTATCGAACCGGATTTACCCGGAGGAAAACCCAAGACCAATATATTTGCGCTCGATTTGCCACATCGCCATCTTCGTGGGATGCAATAGATGTCAGGAGTGGCTGAATTTAAAGGGTTGCTCTGGACTTGTCCACGAGAGGGAGTACGACAGGAACTATTTTGCGGCATGCTGTGTGAACACAACCTCCAGCTAGTCGTCGTCAGACTCCGCAGTTCCCTCAACAGCAACCGCACACGCATCAATTAAAACCAGCCGTTGTTGTTCCAATCCCAGGGGGACTTTAATGTGCATCATGAGGTGTGGTCGATGAGGACGCCCCTACCAGAATTAGAGGAGAGTGTCACAGTTCGCCAGACATAACCATCGTGTCACCTGGTCGGAAAATCTTTCGTCAATCATGGGAAAGCCGAGTTTCAGAGAGTTCACCAATCACCGCTTCAGAGATCTGTCCAAAACTTTGATGTTCGGGTAGCAGAAAAGACGTTCCAAAACATCATCACTGCTGCAGCCGCTCGCCATATACCTGCTGGACGAATACCCGAAGTGAGACCAAACTTCCCAGCAGAAGCGACGGGATAAGCAAATGAGCGTGATGAGCTTCGTCGAGCCACCCCAGAGTCAGGGAGTTGGCACTGGAAGTTACCATGTTGGTCAGGGAGCATAAGCGGAAAAAATGGTAAAATCATCTGAAGAGTTGCAACATCGGAGCCGGTAGAAGTGAACTGTGGGCAACGGTTAAGTTACTCTCGAACCCTGGAAAGAAGGAAGATAGGACATCAGTCACGTTACGTTGACTGACCCGAAGAGGTGCGCGTGTTATTTCAATCGACAGTTTGTTGAGCACCCCGAGAGTGACAGGGCGAAGAGAAGAGTACTACGTCGCATCAGATCTATTCCTGCTGAGGATTAAGCAACGGATGATGTTGCGAATGTCGTCAGAAACGCTAAATCATTTAAAGCGTTTGGCCCTGATGGAATCTCCATAGTTATGCTGAAACAGCTGAATGAGCCGGGAGTGGAGTATCTCACTAAAATTCTCAACTTGTCGCTAGCCACCCTCAACGTTCTCGAAGTCTGCAAAATTGGCTGAGTGGTCACGCTACTTAAGCCAGGAAAGGGTGCCAGCAAAAGTGAATCGTACAGACCGATTTCGCTTCTTTGGCTAGTAGTAAAGACCCTTGAGGCCTTAGTCCAGTGTCAGAAATAGCTATCCAGTTGCCGATCACCAACATGGATTCCGTAAGCAGCACAGCACGACAACAGCCCTACATGCTATCTGCACACATATTTGTCAAGGACTCAACCAGACACCGCCGTGTGATAGAACAGTGATGGTGGCGCTTGAGCTACCAAAAGCCTTTGATCCTGTCAGGCACTCAACGCTGTTTGAGGATAGTCAATTATATGTGTCGACGCCAGTCGTACGTAGAGTGAAAAAGGGAGTTCCCCAAGGTGGGGTGATATCTCCGGAACTGTTTAACCTCTACCTCTCCTGTATTCCGCCCCCTCCAGACGGCAACGAGATCGTAACGTATGCGGATGATTGCACGATCTTGGCGTCAGGTACCTTCCCTGATGACATCTGTGAGAGACTGACATCCTTTTTAACCGATCTGCCCCAAATTTCTAGGGGTTACATTCGACACTAAGATCAAGTCGTGCGCTTATCTGCGACAAACTGAGAGGTAGGAACAATGTCCCCAAATACCTAGCCGGCAGCATTTGGGGTGGGGACAAAGAAACCACGATGACCACATATAACGCGATAGGCCGGTCTGTGGTAAGCTATGCAGCTCCAGTTTGGTCCCCGAGATTATGTGATACGAAATGGGAAAATATTTAAACCTGTCAGAATGCCGGCTGAGAACAGCAACAGGGTGCCTCCTCATGTCTGCAGTTTACCATCTACATAAGGAAGCAAAGATTATTCCAGTACAGCAACACCATGAGATGCTTTCGTTGCAGTACTTGCTCGGGTGTTACCGTGAGAGCCATCCCAATCACCACCTGGTGGATAGGGCCGACACACCCAGGCACATCATAATGGATATCCACGCTCTAGAGGAAGAGTTAAAGATGAAGGAGAGAATCCTTAGATCAACAAGCATATTAAACAGGTTTAAATAGCATAAGAACGACCTCACAAAAATACAATAATAAACACTGTTACAACAACAACAAACGTCATCCAAGAACTCGGAAGTGCATAACCTGAAAGCTTTACTAACTAACAAAATTAAAGAAAAAAAAAAACAAATAAGCCGGATAAATGTTTTCTAACCGATAGGAATCTTAATTTCCAATTGCGACAAATCTGGCCCGAAAAAAACTTCAAAATTCATGAAATTTTCAAAATACCTGAAATCGATTGGAAAATAATTGTGGCCTGTAGAGCGATATTCTGAAAATTCGCTGTTGGTCCGCATACAAAGTACTATGGAAATAAAGATCGGTCAGGGGGCACGGGTTATTGTTAACCGATCATCCTAAATTTTTGTAAAAATCGTTTTTAGCCACAACACTGAACTGGTAAAGTTTTATACGAATTACTATGGAAACGAAGATCGCTCGGTTGACACGCGTTTACGTTAACTGATCGTCATTAAATTAAATTTATAAGGTTTTCGGATCAAATGAAAAAAAAAACAAAATTTGGGGTAGTAGCTCAAAAAATTGTTTTTTATACCCTCCACCATAGTATGGAGGGTATATTAAGTTTGTTTTTGTGTTTGTAACGTATTGAAATATAAATTTCCGACCCTATAACGTATTTATTTTTGATCAGGACAAAATTCTGAGTCGATATAGCAATGTACGTCTCTCCGTCTGTTGTGGACGCTTGGTCCAAAATAATTGAGCTAGAGCGCTGTATTTTTACAGCCGAGTGTATTTTCTCCACAGGCAGGTCAAGTTCGAAGATGGGTCATATCAGCCCACGTTTTGGTATAGCCCCCATATAACGGTACCTCCCGATTTTCGTTATTTGTGGGATTTTAGCTACATTTTTTACCAAATTACCTGTAATTTGACGTTTGGGGTTTCACTTCTTCACTAAAAGTTTTAAAGATAGGTCCAGGTTTTGGAATATTTAATATTTAAAGTTCACAGTAGTAAAAAAAACCATCTCCACCAAATACAGTCAACATAGGTCCATGTTTTGGTATAGCCCCCATAAAAAAGTTACCTCCCGATTTTCGGTATTTTGAGAATTTTAGCTACAATTTTTAACCGAACTAGCTGTAATTTGGAATTTAAGGTATATCGGTGGCCACGAAACTTCTCCACCAAAAATCGTCAATATATGTCCATGTTTTGGTATAGCCCCCATATAACAGTACCTCCCGATTTTCGGTATTTTGAGGATTTTCGCTACATTTTTTTACCAAACTACCTGTAATTTAATATTTAAGGTTCACATTTGAGGTTCCCTGTGGTCATGAAACTTAGCACCAAAAAACGAACTAGCCGTGATTTGGCATTTGAATTTTCGGTGGTCACGAAATTTCTTCATTAAAAATCATCAACATAGGTCCATGTTTTGGAAAAGCGCCCATATAACGGTACCTCCCGATTTTCTGTATTTTGAGGGTCTTAGCTATATTGTTTGACGGAACTACCTGTAATTTGACAGATAGGTTCAAAGCATCTCCCCCAAAAACTGTCAACATAGGTTCACCTTTTGGTACAGCCACCATATAACGGTACCTCCCGGTTATCGGTATTTTGAGGATTTTAGCTACAAGTTTTAACCAAACTGCCTGTAATATGACAGTTTAGGTTCCTAGTGGTCACAAAACATCTCCTCCAAAAACTGTCAACATAGGTTCACGTTTTGGTATAGCCCCCGTATAACGGTACCTCCCGATTTTCGGTATTTTGAGAATTTTAGCTATAATTTTCAACCGAACTAGCTGTAATTTGGCATTTGAATTTCCAATGGTCACGAAACTTCTTCACTTAAAATCGTCATCATAGGTCCATGTTTTGGTACAGCTATCATATAACGGTACCTCCCGATTTTCGGTATTTTGAGGGTCTTAGCTACATTGTTTGACGGAACTACCCGGAATTTTACTTTTGAAGTTCCCTGCATTTATAAAACTTTTCCAAAAAAAAGTAAAGTTAGGTAGACACTTTGATATAGTCCCGTAGCTGTACCTTTCAGTGCTTAGCATACCGTTTTGACATTTCATGTAGTCAAATTGCTCACGCGATAGGACGTGACCGTTCCAGAACTTTTGTGTGGTATTGGGATGCTCACGGTCGTATATCAGTAACGTTCTCCTAGGTAATAAAACAAATTTACAAGGAATGCCAAGGTCAGACGTGGCATTATGTTAATAAAAATGTGGAGGTAAGTTGTTTTACCTGAAATTATCTCAGGTACGATAACCCTTTTTCAACAAAAAAAGTTTTCAAAATAAATCTAACTGAAAAATTACATAAGTAGACTTAAGCTACTTTCCCGTTAAATCACAAATGTGTTTTCTAAATTCGATTGCAAAGATACAAGTACTGTTAAAAGCACCACGGCTCATAATTTATATTAAATTTACAATATTTGCAAACTACCTAATGTATTATAAATATTTAATTGTTTTATTGAATTAGTTTTTGCCATAAAGATTTCTCCATCTCATGGAGAACATCCCATAATTTCCATTTCTAAAAGAACAAAAATCATAAGCTTCACTCCATCGTTAGCCTTAATTTCGATTTCGTTTGCTTTGTATGCCACTAATGCATTAAGTAAATTTTGATTATAAGCCTCATCAGCTGCTAACACCATTAGTAGTAGGTAGTTTTTCTAGCACAACTTCCTTCTATTGTTGGCTGGCTTGCATTATCAATTTGATAACAGGCAACTAATAAGACATGGCAATAAAGGAGAAAAGTGCATACTGCTGCACAACTGCTCTAAGATAATTCTTTTGGGTATAGTTAAGCTGCTCTAGGTCTGTTGGTAGCTTATCTCTGTGTCTATGTCTTTGTATAAGAAAAAGCAATGCTATGTACCGTATCTTTTGCTCATTTGGCTACTTAAAAAGGCATATTCTTGGAGTTTTTACCCTCTTCCCTGCTGCTTTTGTAGTATCAGTACTGGTTATTGTATTCCCATTCCACAATTGTTGGCTTTTCATGGTAATTGTGTACTAAGAATTTTGCTGTTGTTTACTGGTACTGCAACATGTTGACAAAATTGAATTTAAACTAATCTAATAACATTATTTATCAAAAGACCAAGCTTATGAGGCAGAAAATTATCATCATGCCCTGGTTCTATGCTAGAGGAATACAGTTCGTAGTAAAGATGTTCGTTCTTCTTCGTCAAGCAACATCTTCCAACCAACCATCCATTCATCCATCTATTCATTCATTCACCTTGTCACCATGATTCTAGTTCATGTCTTTGTTTATTAGCCTCCAATACGTCCCTTTGATATATTCTACTAAGCCCGGTCATTCCTTCATTCATTTCACCCGTTTCATTCATCTAGTCATTCACTTTTATTGTAACGTTCAATCATTATCATCATTTGCAACATTTGCTGTGCGTCCCTTAAGGCTTTAGCCAGAGACCTTGTTACGCATCCATAACAGGCAAACACCAATATGACAACAATGCTAAGCAAAATGGAAGAGTAGAAAATACCGCAGTTTTATCAGGGTGAAAATATGAAATTATAATTTCAGAAAATGAAATCAAAGCGGTGTGTAGCCTGGCTGTAGCCAACAAAATAGATTTTAGTAAAATTTAGTATAATTATAAAATAAGAACGTTAAAAACTTGGGTTGGGCGTTGGGCTAGTAACTCACCCCGTCACTACTCTGAAAAACCAAAGAAAAAGAAGAAAAAACAAACCCCGCAAACGTTTTAAGGACCATAATCTGCGTCTGGGATGACAGGACACTCTACACAGCAGGTGCAGTTTGCGCACTTGGTAAGTACAAAGCTGATATTATCGCCTTTGCGATGGAACCGGGCAGACGTAAAAATAACAAACGAGTACGCACTGCATTATAGCTTCACTCCGGTTGATGAGAGAAGTGCCACAATCCGTATAAAAGCAAAGTTTTTTAACATCATGCGATGCCCCGACCGAAGAGAAAGATGAACTGACCAATGATATATTCTACAAGTGCCTAGAGAGAGCGTAGGACCGCTGCCCTGGCCATGACATTAAGATTGTTCTAGAAGATTTTAATGCTAAAATTTGGAGGGAAAATATCTTTGGTCCCATGGTAGGAAATTTCAGCCTTCATGAGATAACATCCGACAACGGAATGTGGCTGATCGATTTTGCAGCGGCAAAAAACATGGTAGTGAGCAGTACGAGGTTCCAACACCTCGACATATGTACACATGGCCACGTGGATATCCCCAGATGGGAAAACAAGAAACCAGATTGCTCATGTTGTGATAGACGGAAGACACTTGTCCAGTGTGTTGTATGTCCGATCGATTACAGGAGCTAATATCAATTCGGACCATTTCCTTGTAGCACTCAACTGACTCACATACCTGAAGACGGCACTGCTTGTCCCGATAATGTGGAAGCGCAGTTGTAAAAAATAGCACACTCACTTCCAACTGCCGCAAAATATGTGCTTCGGTACCAAAAACCACCACCTAAAAATCTGTGGTACGATCAGGAGTGTCGTAAGGCTACTGAAGAAACGAACGCGGCATACTGAGCAACCCTGCATTCAGTAGCAACACGAAGCGCGAAAGAAAAATAACGAGTGAAGAGGAGAGAAGAGAAGCGTATTTTCAGAAGAAAAGAGAGCAAGAAAAACGTGAGCGTGAGAAACTCAAGATCTTCAGGAGTCAGAATGAAGTCCGAAAATTTTACCAGAGTGTAAAACACCAGACTGAAGAGTATGGTGCAGGCACATTCTCCTGCAAAGATCATAAAGGCAATCTGGTAACTGATACAGATAGCGTAATGAGGATCTGGAAGGAGCATTTTAGGAAGCTCTTATTATCGAATATGGGCGGCGATGAAGATACTCCAGAACCAATCGCAAACGACGAGGTTGAATGTCTTCCACCTAGCCAAAGCGAGGTCATGACAGCAATTAATCGGCTGAAAAACTGTAAGGGAGCAGGAGCTGATGGGGTGCCCGCCGAACTGTTCAAGACCGGCGGCGAAATGCTGATAAGGAGTATGTATCCGTTAATTACCGAAATTTTGCAGGAAGAAAGCATACCCACCGATTGGAACCTCAGCCTTCTATGTCCTGTACACAAGAAAGGAGACAAGAAGGAAGGTGCTTACACCTCAGAAGATTTGCGGATTCTAAAACTACAATGTTTATAGATGAGAAAAATCAAGAAACAAAAAAAAAATCGCTGGAGCGCTTTTTAAATAAATCGCGATTTAAGTTGAAAATTTTAGGGGTTGTTTAGGTTTTCACGATTTTGCTTAGAAATCTAAAGTCCTATCAAAATGGGACTAAAAAAATGTTGTAGCTATGAAAATTCTCTACAAGATCGACCTTTATGGATTTTCGTAGTTTTTACCATTTTTTAGATAGTTCAAATTGGGACAATGCACGGAATGTATCGCCCCCTTATAAAACAATGTCATGAAGGGTGCGCCTTAACTAACTTTTGATGAAAACCGCTTACACAGGGGAAGTTTTTGTGAATCCTGAAACAGTAATGTTTATTGATGAGAAAAATCCAAAAACAAGAAAAAATCGCTGTAGGGATTTTTAAATAAATCGCGGTCAAAATTCACATTTTTAAGTGTCTTTTAGGTTTTCACGATTTTGCTTGGAAACCGCAAGTCCAATCGAAATGAAGCTAAAGAAAATGTTGTAGCTGTGAAAATTCTCTAGAGGATTGACGTTTATCATTTGTTCCCAGCCTGTACCATTTTTGAGATAAAGAAGCTCAGTTTACATTTTTAGGTTTTTCTGTTAAGGTTTCGCGATTTTGCATGAATACGGTAAGTCTTATCGATATGAGACCTGAGAAAATCTTAAAGCTGTGAAAAATCAACAAGACTGGCTTAAGTAACTTAACCTAAGTTGTACCATTTTTTAGATATATAAGTTTAAGTTGGGAATTTGCAGTCATGACATTGTTTTATAAGGGGGCGATACAGAATTGAATTAAATTTGAATTGTCCCAATTTGAACTTCTATATCTCAAAAACGGTAAAACCGGCGAGGATACTATTATAGACAATCTTGTAGAGAACAGCTACAACATTTGCTTTAGTCCCATTTTGATAAGACTTGCGGTTTCCAAGCAAAATCGTGAAAACCTAAAAAAACACCTAAAAATGTCAACATAAATCGCGATTTATTTAAAAAGCGCTCCCGCGATTTTTTTGTTTTTTGATTTTTCTTATCTATGAACATTGTAGTTTCAGAATCCGCAAAAACTTCGAAGGTGTAAGCACCTTCCATTTAAAATTGTTTCAAGAGCACCGTCTTAAGACGGTGTGTTCAAACTACAAAGGCATAAGTCTGCTACCAATCGCATACAAAGTGCTGTCGAGCGTACAGTGTGAACGTTTAAAACCCATGGTCAATAATATAATCGGGTCATATCTATGCGGTTTTAGACTTTGTAAATTGACAATTGGCGAAATCTTCACACCAAAAACTGGAGAAGACCTATGAAAGACAGATCGACACATACCACCATTTCGTCCACTATAAGGCCGCCTTCGACAGCCCAGTTCGATCAAAGGGGTTCCAAGCCATGTCTGAGTTTGGTATCCCTGCAAAACTTATACGATTATGCAGGATGACATTGGCTAATACAAGATCAGCTGTTAAGTAGGAAAGCACCTCTCTTAACCTTTTGAAACAAAACGAGGTTTCAGACGTGGTGAGAGCAGTCTATCGCGTGACCTATTTAACATTCTATTGGAAAAGGTCAAACGAGAAGCGGATGTATATACCGATTGATATAAAAATAGCACTATATACAATAAGGATATAATGTTACTTGCCTACGCAGACGATATTGATATAATAGGTCGATCAACTCGATCCGTAACAGCTACCTTTGCGAAAATTGAAAAAGAGTCTGCCAAAGTGGGTCTGGTAGTCAACGGCGATAAGAACAATTTATGATATCAACACGCAAGATCTCCAGTAGACTCGGCCAACTGTTGATGTTCAGAATTACAATTTTGAGGTAGTAAATTAATTTATCGGCACCGCCATAAACTAAAAACATCATTTATGAAATCAAGAGAAGAATAATATTCGCCAACAGATGCTAAGTAAACAGTTCAAAAGCAAAACCACCTCTCGACAGACCAAACTTACACTCTACCAGACGTTGATACTACCCGTACTTATGTAAGGATCTGAAGCATGGGTACTTTCGAAAACAGATGAGGCAGAACTTGGCGTGTTTGATAGAAAAATTCTTCGAAAGATTTATAGACCAATATGCGTTGACGGTGAATACCGGCGTCGTATGAACAACGAGCTGTACCAGCCGACCGACATCGATATAGTAGAACGTATCGAACATTTGAATACAAGGCCTCTCAATGGTATACGCCCCAAGGAAGCCAAATTCCGAAGAAAAGACCAAGTTGAAGAAGATATCACAAAACATGGCATCCAAAATTGGAGAAGTAAAGCAAAAGATCGGTGCGTTTGGAAATCTATTCTTAGTTCGGCTTATGGAACGTCACGTTTCTGTTTAGTTAGTATAAGAGCCATCTAAGTATGTAAGTAAGTAAGTAAGTAAGTAAGTAAGTAAGTAAGTAAGTAAGTAAGTAAGTAAGTAAGTAAGTAAGTAAGTAAGTAAGTAAGTAAGTAAGTAAGTAAGTAAGTAAGTAAGTAAGTAAGTAAGTAAGTAAGTAAGTAAGTAAGTAAGTAAGTAAGTAAGTAAGTAAGTAAGTAAGTAAGTAAGTAAGTAAGTAAGTAAGTAAGTAAGTAAGTAAGTAAGTAAGTAAGTAAGTAAGTAAGTAAGTAAGTAAGTAAGTAAGTAAGTAAGTAAGTAAGTAAGTAAGTAAGTAAGTAAGTAAGTAAGTAAGTAAGTAAGTAAGTAAGTAAGTAAGTAAGTAAGTAAGTAAGTAAGTAAGTAAGTAAGTAAGTAAGTAAGTAAGTAAGTAAGTAAGTAAGTAAGTAAGTAAGTAAGTAAGTAAGTAAGTAAGTAAGTAAGTAAGTAAGTAAGTAAGTAAGTAAGTAAGTAAGTAAGTAAGTAAGTAAGTAAGTAAGTAAGTAAGTAAGTAAGTAAGTAAGTATAAAATAGGGGGATATGTCAATGTTCATTTCTTTTTTGTAGGGAAGTTCTCTGACCTCAGCTAAAGCGGTATATATGCCAAGATAAAACTTTCGAGATAGCTGAAATCGAGGAAACTTTATATAAGAAAGGGTTCTCACTACTAAGAACCCAAAGCTAATACGGTAAAGAAATGCACCTAAAACTTACAGAAACGCGAAGCGTTCTGGCCACGAAAAATCTTAAGTAAAAAGCGTTAAGTTCGGTCGGGCCGACCTTTTTAAATACAAATTTCTAATTTAAAATAGAAAGATTACTTTTGTAATCTCGGATACCCAAAATGTCTAAAAAAGATTAGCAAACTTCTCCACCAAACATCGTCAACATAGGTCCATGTTTTGGTACAGCCCCCATATAACGTTACCTCCCGATTTTCGGTATTTTGGGAATTTTAACTAAAATTTTTAACCGAACTAGCTGTAATTTGACATTAAAAGTTCTCAATGATCACGGCACTTCTCCACCAAAAATCGTTAACATAGGTCCATGTTTTGGTATAGACCCCATATAACGGTACCTCTCAATCTTCTGTATTTTGAGGATTTTAGCTAAAATTTTTCATCGAACTAGCTGTAATTTGACATTTGAATTTTCAGTGATCACGAAACTTCTTCGTCAACATAGGTCCATCTTTTCGTATAGCTCCTATATAACGGTACCTCCCGATTTTCGGTACTTTGAGGGTCTACATTTCATGGAACTACCCTCAATTTGACTTTTGAGGTTCCCTGCAGTTATAAAATTTTTCAACCAAAAATTATAAAGATAGGTTGACACTTTGATATAGCCCCGTAGGTGGTGCCTTTTACCAACCTGAACACATTTTTTTAGATTAGATTAGATTAGATTAGATTAGATTAGATTAGATTAGATTAGATTAGATTAGATTAGATTAGATTAGATTAGATTAGATTAGATTAGATTAGATTAGATTAGATTAGATTAGATTAGATTAGATTAGATTAGATTAGATTAGATTAGATTAGATTAGATTAGATTAGATTAGATTAGATTAGATTAGATTAGATTAGATTAGATTAGATTAGATTAGATTAGATTAGATTAGATTAGATTAGATTAGATTAGATTAGATTAGATTAGATTAGATTAGATTAGATTAGATTAGATTAGATTAGATTAGATTAGATTAGATTAGATTAGATTAGATTAGATTAGATTAGATTAGATTAGATTAGATTAGATTAGATTAGATTAGATTAGATTAGATTAGATTAGATTAGATTAGATTAGATTAGATTAGATTAGATTAGATTAGATTAGATTAGATTAGATTAGATTAGATTAGATTAGATTAGATTAGATTAGATTAGATTAGATTAGATTAGATTAGATTAGATTAGATTAGATTAGATTAGATTAGATTAGATTAGATTAGATTAGATTAGATTAGATTAGATTAGATTAGATTAGATTAGATTAGATTAGATTAGATTAGATTAGATTAGATTAGATTAGATTAGATTAGATTAGATTAGATTAGATTAGATTAGATTAGATTAGATTAGATTAGATTAGATTAGATTAGATTAGATTAGATTAGATTAGATTAGATTAGATTAGATTAGATTAGATTAGATTAGATTAGATTAGATTAGATTAGATTAGATTAGATTAGATTAGATTAGATTAGATTAGATTAGATTAGATTAGATTAGATTAGATTAGATTAGATTAGATTAGATTAGATTAGATTAGATTAGATTAGATTAGATTAGATTAGATTAGATTAGATTAGATTAGATTAGATTAGATTAGATTAGATTAGATTAGATTAGATTAGATTAGATTAGATTAGATTAGATTAGATTAGATTAGATTAGATTAGATTAGATTAGATTAGATTAGATTAGATTAGATTAGATTAGATTAGATTAGATTAGATTAGATTAGATTAGATTAGATTAGATTAGATTAGATTAGATTAGATTAGATTAGATTAGATTAGATTAGATTAGATTAGATTAGATTAGATTAGATTAGATTAGATTAGATTAGATTAGATTAGATTAGATTAGATTAGATTAGATTAGATTAGATTAGATTAGATTAGATTAGATTAGATTAGATTAGATTAGATTAGATTAGATTAGATAAATTAGGCAATTGAAGTATCTATCCATGATCGAAAAATTTTCCCACCTAAAATTGTGAAAGGACACGAATTATTCCATTTTAATTAAGATTATTTTATGGTGGAGGGTATAAAAAGTTCGACCCGGCCGAACTTAACGACTTTTTACTTGTTGGATTTGCAACTGTCATGCTTGAACAAAACAAATGGATTGTTGGAACAAAAATATATATTGTTGTTCCAACAAAAGAGAAAAATATTTTTTTCTATGCATGTAGCATAACCGCAAATAAAGCTTATGTTGAAAATTTTAACTTTTATCCGTATTGTACCAAAAAATTTCATTCAAAGGGGAGAAGATGTTTTAACATCCGACCAACTAATAATTGTTCCACAAACATCCCAGACGGGACAGCGGAGACTTCTCTCATATCAATGAGTGCACCCCGATTCATATTAGCTCAATGATATGGGACCTACTGTTTATCGCCGAGTCCGAACTGCGTGCCTTACGACACCACTTTATAGAGAAGTTTTACATGGCTGAAATACTCAGGAAATGTCGGCAACATTACTGAGGGGTATTTTGCCACCGTTGAAATTTTTGATGTTGCCTGGCCGGGGAATCGAACCCACGACCTTCTGCGTGCAAGGCTGGTGTGCATACCATTGCACCCTCCGACCAACTACAAAATCGACAATCAAACTCATGGTGTCGTGCTGTCGCACTGCACAAAACATATTGATCACCTCCAATGGTTCTTTGGTATATTCCATCCCCTATCTCGCCAGATTCAGAACTCACGAAAAGACGGTCAATTAGAGGACTCTGTTAACTATTACTAAAACTGTTATACCAACCTCGGATCTCGCATATTCCTCTATAAGGGCATTCGCTTTAATAAGATTAAAAAAAGAAACAACAACACTGTTAAAATGTAACAGCAACATCGGCAACGATGAATACCACACGACAATGTCACTTTTATCGTGAATATTGTTGTATCATCCACCATGAAATTGATGGTATACTGAGTTGGTTAGTTTGTATGTTACTCTAAGAAAGTTGTAGCTGGGATGATACCGTTTGGTTTAAAATCTTACCAAATGTTGAGAGTCGATACAAAATTTAAACAGTATTTTTACAGGGGTTGACAAATTTTTTCTGGGAACATCTCTTCCATTCCATTTCTTTCTGTGGCTAGTTCTCAGCAAATTCTGAGAATTCTTCGGGTCGTGGTTGAGAATTTTTGTTTTTTTAAAGGTTATATGAAAATTTTTTATATTTTTTATCTTCATGGAATAGGTTTTTCTTAGGTCTCAACTACCCTTTAACCCCTAATTATTGTGCCAGGATAAATTCTTGCAATATCTCGTCACATATACACTATTATCCATGACAAAGGGATCTTAAGATGCGACCATATCAAAATCAACAACATATTTTCAGTATCGTCTCCCTGTCATTCATATTATTTTTCTGCTACACCTTCACCTTAGTTGCTTTTCATCCACGATAACATCGTTAGTGTTGCACATTGTTACGGTCTGTTGTTTGTTAGCCTGCCATGCGTTGTAACATCTCTTCTTCTGTCTATACCTTCTGTCAGTCTATAATATGATTAAGAACATTTAATGCTACTGTGTTTTGTATTCTTTTCGTTGTTGTTATTCTAATGGTTCGAAAGTTACAGTGATTTCTCATTGTATGTTGGTTTTTTTCTTTTCTTTAAAAGGGAATATTATTGGTTAAATCTTTGTTGGCCAACTTGGTTGTTTCTTAAGGTTGATTGGATTTTGTGAACATTAGCATTTCAACGTTCCTGTTGTCACTTCTCTAAATCTCTCGACGTAAAATGTCCACCACAACACTAACATTGATGTTAGCCAACAAATGCTAATTAGTTTACGCAAAATATAATTCATTTTGGCATAAACATTTAGACAGGTAATTTTAAATGGTAATGGTGAAATAAATCTATTAAGTTTTCGTCTTTGAAGGGGAATGCAAAGAGGTCAAGCGAATCGTTTGGGAATATAAAGTAAATGGATGAACTTTGATGATAAGTAGTGAAGACATCAAGATGAAATTAAATTAAATTTGACTACATCAAATCTTTTTGTTTTTTTTTTTTTTTTTGTTAAGAGACACGAAATGAGATTTCAAGGAATTTTGGAGTTTTCTTTCGAAAAAAGTAGAAAAACAAAAAAATCCGTTGTGAGTTTCAAAGTGAACTAAAAATTAATGTTGCCATTTTTTCAAAACAGATTGGATTTCTAACCTCGCCGATATGACCACATTTTTTCATTGGCTATGGGATTTGGTCATCTTTCCCTTGCGAAAGTTGTTCAAAAGTTCCAAAAACAGCCTGGGTAGTACGTAAGATAACCCTCGAAGGGATTTTGTCCGATTTTGTCTAAACGTTCTACATCGTATTATTTCTTACAGCCTCGAATTATGTGCGATTATCAGACCCCTCTTTCTGGTACCTCCCACACAAAGTTATGAAAGAGTGCACTTTAAGGACTCCTCTGGGATCGTTTTAAATTCTTGGCAAATATTGGAAATTTGCCAGTGGAAGTTCCTAGTGGCCACAAAACTTCTGCACCAGAAATTGTCAACATAGGTCCATGTTTTGGTATAGCCTCCATATTCCATATTGACATTCTGCACCAGAAATTCTCAACGTAGGTTCATGTTTTGGTATAACCCCAATAGTCAAAAAACTTATCCATTAAAACTTGTCAACATAGAAATTTTGTGGTGGAAGGTTTAAAATGGCCCAGTCTAACTTAACGATTTTTAATTTTTTTTATACCCTCAGCCTTTAGGCTAGAGAGGGTATTTACACTTTGATACGACCAAAAATGTGCCTCATAGAAATAATGGTTTTAGACCCCAAGTATGTTTGTACGATATCCGTTTCAGACAATTTTGAGTCCGTCTGTCTGGCTGGCTGGTGCGCACGATAACTCTCGAACGGATCAATCGTTTCGGTTCAAATTTTGGGTATCGAAATATTTTGTCCAGATTCGATTTAAGTTCGAAGATGGGCCATATAGGTCCACTCCTTCAGGTACCTCCCCCACAAATGTTCAAAAATTGTCGCAAAACTTGTGCGCACGATAACTCTTGTAGGGAATAACCGATTTGGTCCATACTTTGCACATCGTGTATTTTCTACCAAACTTAGATGAGGTTCCAATATGGACTCAATCGGTCCACTCCTTCGGGTACCTCCCACACAAAATTTTGAAAAAGTTCAGTTTAGGACCTGGTCTCGAATCGCTTTGATTTTTGTTTACGCAAGTTGTATTCGCTGTCCTCTATACGACGCTGTAAGTTTCATTAGGGGCAAGTCCATACTTCCTGAGAAAATAGCCTGAAAGTTACAAAAAACCCTATGACACCGTGTGTAGTGGTTGGAGCGCAAGATAACTATCGAGCGGATCTGCCGATTCGGTCCAAAATTTGGCTTTTGTAATATTTTGTCCAAACTTAGTTCAAGTTCAAAGATGGATTATATCGGTCCACTCCTTCCGGTACCTCCCCCACAAAAGTTCGAAAATGTTCGGAAAATTTGTGCGTACGATAACTCTTGATGGGAGTAACCGATTTGGTCCATACTTTGCACATTATGAAATTTCTACCAGACTTAGCCTCATCTAAGTCTGGTAGAAATTTCCAATATGGACTCAATCGGTAAACTCCTTCGAGTACCTCCCACACAAAATTTCGGAAAAGTTCAGTTAAGGCCTGCTCTCGAATCGCCTTGGTTTTTGTTGTAGTATCTTGTATTCACTGTCCCCTATACGAAGGTACAAGTTTCCTCAGGGGCAAGTCCATACTTCCTGAAAAAATAGCCTGAAAGTTGAAAAACAAACCATAAGCCATATCTGTCCACTCCTTCAGGTACCTACCCCACAAAAGTTCAAAAATGTTCGAAAAAATTTGGCCACGATAACTCCTGATGGGAGTGACCGATTTGGTTCATACTTTACACATTCTCATAATATCTACCAGATATAGATCAGGTTCGAATATAGACTATATTTGTTCACTTCATCCCGTACCTCCCACACAAAATTTTGGATAAGTTCACTTTAAGACCTGCTATTGAATCACTTTGATTTTTGTTGAAGCAACTTACATTCGCTGCCTCAACATTGTTCCACAACATCCCCATATGGGACAAGGGAGACTTCTCTCATATCAATGAGTGCACCCCGATTCATATTTAGCTCAATGATATGGGACCTACTGTTTATCGCCGAGTCCGAACGGCGTGTCTTAAGACACCACTTGTGGAGAAGTTTTTCAAGGCTGAAATACTCAGGAAATGTCGCCAACATTACTGAGGGGTATTTTGCCACCGTTGAAAAATGTTTGATGTTGCCTGGACGGGGAATCGAACCCCCGACCTTCTGCGTGCAAGGCGGGCGTGCATACCAATGCACCACGGTGGCACCCTGCCTCAATTACGATGGTAAAAGTTGTTTCAGGGGCAATTCCATACTTCTTGAGAAAACAGCCCGAAGGGTGTAAAAACCCCCTATGGCACCCTCATGGTCTATGTCGGTCCATTCCTTTAAGTACCTTTTCCGCACAATTTTTGAACTTTAATCCTAATCAACATTTTTGTCGGTTCATACGACCAAAATTTTGAAACCCCCTAAATACATAAGCTTTTTTGTGAAAAAAGTTTTTCAATTTGCACAGGCTGAGGGTATATCTCTGTCGGCAGAGCCGACTGATACTTTTTTACTTGTTAAATCTAGACTACAATAGTAATTATATCCTGAGCCTTTATATTCTCTTGAATACGATCACAATGTGCTTCATAGAAACAATAGTCTTGGATACAAAGAATGTTTTTTATGAAATTTATTTTAGAAGTTTTGGAGCCGATTAAGCCCTGTTCTTGTGGTAACTCTTGAACGGATCAACCGTTTTTCCTTCGTTATTATTTAACTCGTTAAAAAATAACGAAATAAATTGACACCTACTTTTTACAGAAAAGAACTACTTATGTTAAATCATTGATACCAGGGCACTAATAATTTTTAAAGTAAAGGGCGTAGATTCCTTAAATTTTGCAAAAATCTTTCTTATATTCGTGGATATTGTGGGGCTCAAATTGGACCACATAGGCCCGCGGTTTCCCGTAGCGTTCATGTAACGGCGGCTGTCGTTTTTACGTTTTACATTTATTTTTCAATCGATTTTTCTGCAAATTGGTATATTGAGTTTTCAGCGGATAGAAAACTTATGTACAAAATATTTGCAATATAGGTTCACGTTTTGGTATAGACCCCATTGAACGGTACCGGTTGATGGGACATATTTTAAATGTTACAGACACATTTTCCAACGTATTTGGTTGCATTTTGGCATTTTATGTGCTTCGTAGATAGAAAACCTCTGTACGAAATATTAACATCGTATGTACGCGTTTTTGGTATAGCCCCCATATGACGGGTTCCCTCATATTAGGTATTTTAAATGTTGAAGACAAAAATTGCAACAGATTTTGATGCAAATGTAAATTTTAAGATGTTAGCGAATAAAAATCCTCCTCACATAAAAGCTGTCAACATAGGTCCACTTCTGGGTGAAGCCCCCACAACACTACACATCCATTAAGGTGTAAAATGTCAATAACTGTTTGTTTTCATTTGTATCTATAATGTTTATCGGTCTATTTAGCAGGTCTGTGCCATTAATTATACCCTCAGCCTTAGGCTATGAAGGGTATATACACTTTCATACGGGCAAAATGTGCCTCATCGAAATAATGGTTTTAGACCCCAAGTATGTTTGGACGAAATGTGTTTCAGACAATTTGGAGTCGATTGAGCAATGTCCGTCCGTCTGTCTGTCTATCTGTCCGTCTGGCTGGCTAGAGCGCACGATAACTCTCGAAGGGATGAACCGATTCGGTTCAAATTTTGGCTTTCGTAATATTTTGTCCAAACTTAGTTTAAGTTCGAAGATGAGCTATATCGGTCCACTCCTTCCGGTACCTCCCCCACAAAAGTTCGAAAATGTTCGGAAAATTTGTACGCACGATAACTCTTGAAGGGTGTAACCGATTTGGTCCATACTTTGCCCATCGTGGAGCGTGTACCAGACTTAGATCAGGTTTTAATATGGACTCAATCGATCCACTCCGTCGGGTACCTCCCACACAAAATTTTGGAAAAGTTCAGTTTAGGAATATCTCTCGAATCGCTTTGATTTTTGCTTTAGCAACTTGTATTCACTGCCCTCCATACGACGGTATAAGTTTCATCAGGGGCAAGTCCATACTTCCTGAGAAAATAGCCTGAAAGTTGCAAAAAACCCCTATGACACCGTGTGAGGAGGTTGGAGGGCAAAATAACTCTCGAACAGGTCTGCCGATTCGGTCCAAAGTTTGGCCTTAGTAATATTTTGTCCGAACATAGTTTAAGTTCGAAGATAAGCCATATCGGTCCACTCCTTCAGGTACCTCCCCCACAAAAGTTCAAAAATGTTCGGAAAAATTGTGCGTACGATAACCCTTGAAGAGAGTGGCCGAATTGGTCCATACTTTACACATCCTAATATATCTACCAGATATAGATCAGGTTCAAATATGGACTATATTTGTCCAGTCCATCCGGTACCTCCCACTCAAAATTTCGGATGCATGTTCACTTTAAGACCTGCTTTCGTATCACTTTGATTTTTGTTGAAGCAACTTGCATTACTGCCTCAATTGCGATGGTTAAACTTGTTTCAGGGGCAAGTTCATACTTCTTGAGCAAACATCCCTGAAGGTCTAAAAAACCCCTATGGTACCATATGTAGTGGATGGAGATCCATTCTTTTTAGTATCTCCTCCGCAAAACTTTTGATATTAAATCCTAATCCTGATATTAAATCCTTGTCAGTTCAAACGCACAAAATTTTTAAAACTCCCTAAATACAAGCGTTTTTTGGAAAAAAAATTGTTTCCATATACACAGGCTGAGGGTATATCTCTGTCGGCAAAGCCGACTGATACGTTTTTACTTGTTTTATTAATAATGTCTCTCAGATCAAGTTCAGGTTGGAACTGCATTACTATTTTTAACGTATATTGGTATTTGCACCACAGCATTCAAAAAAGTTGCACTATATATAAATCACCAACATTTACAGGTCAAAAGTATTAAAAATTGCGAGAGGATTCTCAATTTAACAGAAATCATCATTTGTTAATATTAGTGAGTCCATTTCTTCAAAACACAGTCAACAACGGCGTTCATCGCCGCGTTTACCTTCCACTTTCGAAAATGCAATTAAATGAAGTTTCCGAAGTAATTTTAAAAAACTTGAATTTCTCCGAAGACCGCACGTTACCGCAGCTGTTTTATGGCTTTGCGAACAGAGGAGACCCCAATCTTTCAGATCATATATATCTTAAAACGTGAATGTACGGAAATCACTTTCGAAATATCCACGGAAAATAAAAAAAAATATTTTGAAAACTTCAAAAAATCACTTCTTTCCGATTAAGAGTGCACGAAAACAATAAGAGTTTTTGCATTTTTTTAAGAGTAAAATATTATAATAGTTTTGTAAAATATTAAGAAAAATAAATCATGGCATACTGACTTACCATTTGTCCGCGCCACGATATTTTTTAATGAATTTTAGAAAAAAAAAATTATGAAACAAAAGTGCAACTTTAAGTTCATTTTTAAGTCGTTTCGCGGAGTAAATCGCCAAACTGAGTATGGGTCATTTGCAGTGGAGTACTTAGCTAACGAATTCAATTAAAATTTAATTAATTTTATGTACTTTCAAAATTAATTAAAGTTCCACTAGACTTCCCATATTTCGCACTGTGCAGGGGCTCAATTCTGTTTATATGAAAATGTGAAATGAAAAAAAAATAAAAGGGAAATAAATGTCAAATGAAACAAATTATAAAGAAAATATTTTTCATATCAAATTTTCATAGAACAAGAATCCAGCCCCAGTACTCCTTACCAAGGTATTCCGAAGTCACAAATCTTTAAAATATATTTATTTCAGAGAGAAGAATGGAAAATCTTCTTTGTGATAATCGGACACTATTTTGAGACAAACTTAAGGAAAAACTTGATTAAAAGAATCGAATTTACATAATTACTAAATAGTGCCGCCTGACCTTTAATTTGATGTGCACATACCTTTGAAATAAAATAATTTGTGAGTCTGTTGGCTTAAGCTGTATGAGGACCTAAGTACTTTCAAGTCTTTTGAAGAAGTAGGCTTTTTTGGTTAAAAAGAGGTGCCTTCACGCGGCCGTAAGATATGACCGTTGGACATATACTTAAGCCAAAGTAGGTCTGTTCTGCGCTCTAGTTTGCAGTTTGGAGGAAATTATATTTACATTTTATTATTAACTAGCAGACCCGGGTCCGCGTTGCTGGCCTGTCGTACTGTTAACGACATTAATGACATTACCAAACCGAGTTATTCATTGAGGTATTTAAAATTTTCAACAGGTTTTGTCTGTTACCTTTCTTTTCTCTTCAGGACTTTGTCGGATTTTTTCGCCCATTGATGCTGTTTAGGATTTATTACATTTTTATTACTTTTTAAATATATATTTTTTAAAAGCGAAATACCATACCACCTCCGTGTTTGCTTTATTGAAAACGAAAAATAATAAAAAAATTTTAAAACAGAAGTTTGGTAGTAGTTCGAACGAATTTGTATTCGAATCGTCATAGTCAAACAGGCCATAATTCCGTTTGTAACTACTTGAAAAATAATTTTAGACACGCTGATCAAGAGTATATATAGTTTATATACTCATGTCCGCCTGTGGAAATCACCCTAGCGTCCGAACGGATTGAAGTAGGTGTATCAAATTTTGGTAAAATCTATTGTATGTACGTAGGACTTTTGTTATGGTTATATTGTTGTTATCTAAGTTTTGGTATATCCACCATACAAAGCTATGCGTGACGCGTCGACTTTTTAAGGAATTTTCAAGATATTTGTCCCATTTGACCACCAAATTGGTAGTAATTTGGTATTTTGGGTCTCCAGAGGCTAAAAAACATGTCTACCAAAAATTATTTACATATATACATAGGTCCACGTTTTGGTATAGCCCCCACCTAACGCCCCATATATAGTACGCGACAGTTTAAGGTATTTTGAATGTATTAATCCCATTTGAACACCGAATCGATTGTAATTTGGTATTTTGTGTTTCCAGAGGATAAGAAAGATTTCCACCAATAATGTTTATATAGGTCCACGTTTTGATATAACCCCCATAGGACGGTATCTCCTGATTTTCGTTTTTTTAAGGTTTTAGACTCGATATCCCACCGAACTAGCTGAAATTTTTTATTTAGATGTCGTTGGGCGTATAAAACTTTCCATCTGAAATTTGTCGGTACGGGTCCACATCTACATATAGCCCCCCTAGAACGGAACCTCCCGATTTTCGGTATTTTGAAGATTTCAGCATCAATATCCCACCGAAATGGCTGAAATTTGCTATTTAGTCTTCGTTGGGGGTAAAAAACTATCCATCTGAAATTTGCCGGTATGGGTTCACGTCTTCATATAGCCCCAATAGAACGGTACCTCCAGATTTTCGGTATTTTGAAGGTTATAATCTCAATATTCCACCGATATGGCTGAAATTTGGTATTCAGTCTTCGATGAGGGTACAAAACATTCCACTTGAAATTTTTAGGCATACGTCCACGCCTTCATATAGCCTCCACAGAAAGGTACCTCCCGTTTTTCGGTATTTTGAAGGTTGTGGCCACAACAAACCCACCGAAATGGCTGAAATTTGTATTTAGTCTTTGTTGGAGGTAAAAGCTTTTCTGACTGAAATTCGTCGGTATAGCTCCACGTTTCGATATAGCCCCATAGAACGGTACCGCCCGATTTTCGTAATTCTTAAGGTTGTGAAGCTAGATTTAACGATGCTATAAAGCAAACAGATCGATGACACTTCATGTATCATCTATAATGTAGGAAAATATTTTTTTACTAAAATGTGTGTGTGTATTTTGCCGTAGTCGACCACAGTCATTAAAAAAACTCCAAATAACATTCCTATTTAATTTGTAAATTATTAACATTTAATACGAAGTAATAACATGCATTGGGTCAAACACCCAGATTATAAATTTCACTACTGTGGTTGACTCCTAACCGCATTGTATTGTTTTATGTTTATTTTTTTAGACACAAATATTTTTTGTCTAATTTAACACACAAAACAATGACCACATTATTTGTTTTATCTAAACATAAATTTCTTTTTGGAAAACCGCAATTACAAAGCTCATACATACCTACGTACAATACATAAATACATATGGATATGTAAGTACAATAATTTAAGTTCGAGAGTCTTTTATATTAAAATAAAATGTATATTACAATATAATGGTTTAACACATATACAGAGGTCAATGTCCCTTACCAGGCCCACCACACCAGTGGGCTTAATTTTTTTATGAGGGAAGTTCTACTTCTTCAAAAGCAAACTTTTAAAAATTCTCAAAAACCAAACAGGCTTTTCCACTAGGTTTATGGTCTTTGAAGAACTTATGAATCATATTCATGCCATAAACTTGTCCATTTCCATTTTGTATTGTTGTTGCTTTGCGAATTTGCAAATGATGCACAAGTCTTTGATAAGCGTTTCAAATGTGAATTGTCCTTCCTTTGGAAAAACAAAAAACCCGAATGCTTGGTCAGTACTTTGAAATTGCACACTATTGATAGAATGGACTCAGGAGAATGTGTGCTAATGATGATTACAATACCAATTGGTCATTATAATCAACATCATCATCTTCATGTAAACGTTAACACATTCATAGCATTTTCGTAACGATTGTTCGGCGGAAAAGGAAACGGAATTCAATAGCAATTGATAAATCCTTTCTGCTGGATTAAACAGGAATATCTATGTGAGTGTGTTGTCCTGTCTACTTGGTCTGATGTTAGCTACAGTTCGGTAAGATTTATTTTCCGGCTGTATGTGTGGTTGGATAGGGTCGTTTCTCAATGACCATCATCAAATTTCGCACAACTGTGTTATTGGCACAAAACAAATCACATTGTTCATTGATTCGACCACATAATCGTGTTTATGTGTGAAATCTTTGATTCTCATATGGCGAAAACAGTGGGACACAAAGAACAAAGAGACCTAAGGTATTTTATAGAACTTGAGGGCAAAGGTTTTCTATAGAATATAAGACCAAAGATCTTCCATAGAATAGGAGACCCAAGGCATTCTATAGAATAGGATACCCAATGTCTTCTATAGAATAGGAGACCTCAGCTCTTCTATAGAATAGGAGACCACAGGTCTTCTATAGAATAAGAGACTACAGGGCTTCTATAGAATAGGAGACCACAGGTCTTCTATAAAATAGGAGACCTTAGGTTTTCTATAGAATAGGAGACCTCAGGTCTTCTATAGAATAGGAGACCTCAGGTCTTCTATAGAATAGGAGACCTCAGGTCTTCTATAGAATAGGAGACCTCATGTCTTCTATAGAATAGGAGACCTCAGGTCTTCTATAGAATAGGAGACCTCAGGTCTTCTATAGAATAGGAGACCTCAGGTCTTCTATAGAATAGGAGACCTCAGGTCTTCTATAGAATAGGAGACCTCAGGTCTTCTATAGAATAGGAGACATCAGGTCTTCTATAGAATAGGAGACCTCAGGTCTTCTATAGAATAGGAGACCTCAGGTCTTCTATAGAATAGGAGACCTCAGTCATTCCATAGAATAGCAGACTTCAGGTCTTCTATAGAATAGAAGACCTCAGGTCTTCTATAGAATAGGATACCTCAGGTCTTCTATAGAATAGGAGACCTCAGGTCTTCTATAGAATAGGAGATCTCAGGTCTACTAAAGAATAGAAAACCTCAGGTCTTCTATAGAACAGGAGACCTCAGGTCTTCTATAGAATAAGAGAACTTAGGTCTTCTATAGAATAGGAGACCTCAGGTCTTCTATAGAATAGGAGACCACAAGTCTTTTATAGAACAGGAGACCTCAGGTCTTCTATAGAATAAGAGAACTTAGGTCTTCTATAGAATAGGAGACCTCAGGTCTTCTATAGAATAGGAGACCTCAGGTCTTCTATAGAATAGGAGACCTCAGGTCTTCTATAGAATAGGAGACCTCAGGTCTTCTATAGAATAGGAGACCTCAGGTCTTCTATAGAATAGGAGACCTCAGGTCTTCTATAGAATAGGAGACCTCAGGTCTTCTATAGAATACGAGACCTCAGGTCTTCTATAGAATACGAGACCTCAGGTCTTCTATAGAATAGGAGACCTCAGGTTTTCAATAGAATAGGAGACCTCAGGTCTTCTATAGAATAGGAGACCTCAGGTCTTCTATAGAATAGGAGACCTCAGGTCTTCTATAGAATAGGAGACCTCAGATCTTCTATAGAATAGGAGACCTCAGGTCTTCTATAGAATAGGAGACCTCAGGTCTTCTATAGAATAGGAGACCTCAGGCCTTCTATAGAATAGGAGACCTCAGGCCTTCTATAGAATAGGAGACCTCAGGTCTTCTATAGAATAGGAGACCTCAGGTCTTCTATAGAATAGGAGACCTCAGGTCTTCTATAGAATAGGAGACCTCAGGTCTTCTATAGAATAGGAGACCTCAGGTCTTCTATAGAATAGGAGACCTCAGGTCTTCTATAGAATAGGAGACCTCAGGTCTTCTATAGAATAGGAGACCTCAGGTCTTCTATAGAATAGGAGACCTCAGGTCTTCTATAGAATAGGAGACCTCAGGTCTTCTATAGAATAGGAGACCTCAGGTCTTCTATAGAATAGGAGACCTCAGGTCTTCTATAGAATAGGAGACCTCAGGTCTTCTATAGAATAGGAGACCTCAGGTCTTCTATAGAATAGGAGACCTCAGGTCTTCTATAGAATAGGAGACCTCAGGTCTTCTATAGAATAGGAGACCTCAGGTCTTCTATAGAATAGGAGACCTCAGGTCTTCTATAGAATAGGATAGGAGACCTCAGGTCTTCTATAGAATAGGATAGGAGACCTCAGGTCTTCTATAGAATAGGAGACCTCAGGTCTTCTATAGAATAGGATAGGAGACCTCAGGTCTTCTATAGAATAGGAGACCTCAGGTCTTCTATAGAATAGGATAGGAGACCTCAGGTCTTCTATAGAATAGGAGACCTCAGGTCTTCTATAGAATAGGATAGGAGACCTCAGGTCTTCTATAGAATAGGAGACCTCAGGTCTTCTATAGAATAGGAGACCTCAGGTCTTCTATAGAATAGGAGATCTCAGGTCTTCTATAGAATAGGAGACCTCAGGTCTTCTATAGAATAGGTGACCTCAGGTCCTCTATAGAATAGGAGACCTCAGGTCTTCTATAGAATAGGAGACCTCAGGTCTTCTATAGAATAGGAGACCTAAGGTCTTCTATAGAATAGGAGACCTCAGGTCTTCTATAGAATAGGAGACCTCAGGTCTTCTATAGAATAGGAGACCTCAGGTCTTCTATAGAATAGGAGACCTCAGGTCTTCTATAGAATAGGAGACATCAGATCTTCTATAGAATAGGAGACCTCAGGTCTTCTATAGAATAGGAGACCTCAGGTCTTCTATAGAATAGGAGACCTCAGGTCTTCTATAGAATAGGAGACCTCAGGTCTTCTATAGAATAGGAGACCTCAGGTCTTCTATAGAATAGGAGACCTCAGGTCTTCTATAGGATAGGAGACCTCAGGTCTTCTATAGAATAGGAGACCTCAGGTCTTCTATAGAATAGGAGACCTCAGGTCTTCTATAGAATAGGAGACCTCAGACCTTCTATAGAATAGGATACCTCAGATCTTCTATAGAATAGGGGACCTCATTTCTTCTATAGAATAGGAGACCTCAGATCTTCTATAGAATAATACACCTCAGGTCTTCTATAGAATAGGATACCTCAGGTATTCTATTGGATAAAGACCTCAGGTCTTTTATAGAATAGGAGTCCGTAGGTCTTCTATAGAATAGGAGACCAGAAGTTTTCTATAGTATAGAAGACCACAGGTCTTCTATAGTGTAGAATACCACAGGTCTTCTATAGTATAGAAGACCACAGCTAGAATAGGAGACCATAGGTTTTCTAAAAAATAGAAGACCGCAGGTCGTCTATAGGATAGGAGACCACAGTTCTGCAATAGGATATAATTCCACAGGTCTTCTGTAGAAAAGAAGAACAAAGAACTTCAGTCTTTAATAGAGACCTCCACTAAAAAAAATTTCAATTCAAGTGTTCTTGGCTGTTTGCTTTGACATTCATAAGCTTGACTTTGCTCCGTTTCGGAAGGTATGTGAGAACGCGTTTCAACTGCCTATTTGTATACGAGTGTTTGTTCATAGTATTTGCCATTTACGTATATCCTGCCGACATTGGCCAAATGAAAATTTGTACTTAAAGGATTATCAAAGCTCGAAGCTGAAAATGTGAAAATCATTTTTACATGAAGCCGCAATGAAAATGTTGTCCTCAACCCTATCCTTCCCATCTCCTCCAATTGCAGTGAACTCTAGCTGCATAACATGTTTTTTGGCCAAGTGTGCGTGTAAACAGGATCACCATGAATGTATGTTTGTGTAATATAAAACTTTGTTGTAACAAACAACAAATGCTCGCAAAAACCTCAAAAACGTTATACAGAGGTAACAGCATTAAACTGAACAAAACTCAAGCCCACTCATACATACATATGCAAACACTCAAACATTCGCATTCACTTACGCACTTTTTCTCTCCTACTCTCGTGTGTATTCTTATCCTTACGAAAGTACAAAAACACACAAGCTATGTGTGGGGTTGTATGTTTGTGTGTGTGCGTAAGCGTTTGTGAATGCTCACAATCAATTCAAAATACAAGGACATGGAGTTTAAGCAACAAACTGTAAACACTCGTGGCAGGACATGAAACGAACAAAAGAATCACTTTTGCGGTTACCAACCATACATATCACACATACCTACAAAAACACATACATGCACACAAACATCCTATACTGCAACGGAGTCAACGCAGCGTTAACACAAAGCAACGTTGATGGCAAAGAGGGTCCAAGCAACTGAAGTAGCATCAGGAACAGCATCAGCTCAACAATATCGAAATCAACAACGACAGCAGCAGCAACAGCAGCAACAAGACCACCAACAACAATACACATAGCAGTTGCAACATGGGAAAATCATCGGCATTGATTGCAAATTGATGTTATTGGATATTGGATGAAGAAAAAGTAGATTAAAATTACAATAACCGGCAAATGAAAAAATCTCTGAAAGCCCCTCGAATGACCACTGCATAAACAGATGCATAAGCGCTCACACACACAGGCACACTCATGCAACAGCATCATATACAGAGACACATGGAAATGCAAGCACTGCAAACCACACAAAACGCACACATTCATACTTATGTAAAGGGATTGAATTCCTTCGTTATTAAAACATGGAAAACAAATGAGGTAGAGAAGAGGAAGAAGAGAGTGCAGCAACAACAATTGTGGCTTAATTTAATTTTTAGTCATCAGGTTTTTTAGCCTCAATCAAATGACTTTGAATCCAGGTTAGATAATTGCACAAATATCAAACACTATTATTTATCTCTATTCTATTGACATGATTCGAAATCTTGATGAAAGGTAATCTCTGATATTCACTTAGGGTAAATGAAAGAAATGGGTTTGATTGTGTAAAAGACAAAACATTGGATATTGTGGGCTTCAAAAGGAATGATGAACCATATGAAGAATATCGTCATAAATGTTCCCCTGAGCACAATTTCAATTTCAAAATATTTGGCCTGTTCCCGTACTTTATAAAGTGGTAAAAGTCGTAAAAGTTGTAAAAGTCGTAAACGATTTTCATATAAATTTTGTGTACGGGAACGCAAAATGTGTAAAAGTGGTAAAAATTGTAAAAACTTTTTAGTTCTGGAACAGAGCTATTGAAACTTTAAAATATATTCAAATTTTGAAACAAAAATTATCTAATAATTATAGCTCTGTTCCAGAACTAAAAAGTTTTTACAATTTTAACCACTTTTACTCATTTTGCGATCCCGTACACAAAATTTATATGAAAATCGTTTACGACTTTTACAACTTTTACGACTTTTACCACTTTATAAAGTACGGGAACAGGGGCAATATTTTGTGACGTAGGGGATGGAAGATACCAAGGAAGGTCCTGACCGGTTTGAACATGGCAAAGCCCAGGATTTCTCTTGGTCCCTCTTTCATCTCAAGTGGACACTGACCTCCCCGTGGTGTCACCTGGGGAACTGCCTTTAACACCCGTTAAAGGTAGTGAGCTATCATGTGTCGCGCGTTCACCCATAAGAACGTTAAAAACTTGGGTTTGGACGTCGGGTTAGTAACCATCCCCTAGAAAAAACAGCCAACAATGAAAAAACGAACAAAAAAAAAACCCCTCTAAAGTTGACGAACCCCGCAAACATCTGGTATCAAGCTTCACCCCAGTGAATGAAAGACTTGCTGCAATTCGAATAAAAGCTAAATTCTTCAACATCAGCTTTATTTTCAATGATGCTCCCACTGAAGAAAAGGACGAACAGACCAAAGATATATTTTACGAGCGCTTAGAAGAAACATATGACCGTTGCCCTGCCCATGACATTAAAATCATTCTAGGCGATTTTAATACCAAAATTGGAAAGGAGAATATCTTTGGCCCAACAGTCGGGAAATTCAGTCTCCACAGTGAAACATCTGACAATGGTATGAGGCTGATAGACTTTGCAGCTGCAAAAAACATGGTAGTTAGCAGTACCAGATTTAATCATCTCGATATTCATAAGTGCACCTGGCTGTCTCCAGATCAGAGAACAAGAAATCAAACTGATCATGTTGTGATAGATGGGAGACATTCATCGAGCGTGTTGGATGTACGATCGTTCCGAGGCGCAAACATTGATTCGGACCACTACCTTGTTGCAGCACAGGTACGCATCCGCTTAAACGTAGCAAACAAAGTACGAACAGGCACAACACGAAAGTTAGACATCGGTAAGCTGCAATCACAACAGATAGCCACAGCATATTCCACTCACTTAGCCCAATTGGTTAATCAAAGCACTCCTCATCCCGATAACATATCAGCGCAATGGCAAAGCATTGTCCACTCCATGCAAACAGCCGTAAAATCCATACTTGGATACCAGAGACCTCCACCAAGGAATCCATGGTTTGATCAGGAGTGTAGTGCTGCCACCGAAGAGAAAAATGCGGCATATAGGGCTACTTTACAATCCGTAGCAACGCGTAGCGCACGAGAGAGATACAGGGAGAAAAGGAGAGAGGAGAAACGTCTTTTCCGCAGGAAAGAGAGAGATGGAAAAGCGGGAGTGTGAACAAATCGAGATTAACAGGAGTCAGAATGAAGTCCGAAATTCTACCAAAGAGTCAAGCATCAAACTGATGGCTTTGGTACATGCACATCCTCCTGTAGAGACCAGCAAGGTAATTTGGTAACTGATACAGATTAGTGTACTCAGGATATGGAAAGAACATTTTTCAAAACTGTTGGTATCCAATAGTAGCGAAGACGACGAAGATACCACAGTCCCAATCCCAGAAGATGGTATTGAATGTATACCGCCCAGTCAAGATGAGGTAAAGACAGCAATAAATCGGCTGAAGAATAATAAGGCAGCAGTAGCCGTACGAGTACCTGACGATTGGAACCTGAGCATCCTATGTCCCGTCCACAAGAAAGGAGATAAGACTGTATGCTCTAACTATAGGGCCATAAGTCTACTACCTATTGCCTACAAGATCGTGTCAGGGATATTGTGCGAACGACTAAAGCCTATGGTCAACGAGATAATTGGACCATACCAATGTGGCTTTAGACCTGGCAAGTCCACCATTGACCAGATATTTACCCTGCGGCAAATCCTGGAGAAAACCCAAGAGGTGCAGATCGACACCTACCACCTTTTTGTCGACTATAAAGCAGCCTTCGACAGTCCGCTGCGTTCAAAGGTATTCCAAGCCATGTCTGAATTTGGTATACCCGCAAAGCTCATCCGGCGTTGTAAAATGACTTTAACTGACACGAGGGCATCAGTTAAAATAGGAAAGGACCTCTCCAAAGAGTTTGGTACCAAAATAGGTTTCAGACAAGGAGACAGCCTTTCGTGTGATCTCTTCAACATCCTGCTAGAAAAGGTTATACGAGAGGCAAACGTCAAAAGAAGTGGCACAATCTACACCATTAGTCACATGTTACTTGCTTATGCTGATTATATAGACATCATGGGCCGATCAGTAAAAGAAGTAACTGATACGTTTATGAAGGTCGAAGGAGAATCTGCTAAAGTGGGTCTGGCGGTAAACGGTGAGAAGACTTACTTGATGGTGTCGACGCGCAATGCGTCCATTGAGCTCGGACCGACTGTGGAAGTTGGTTCCTATAATATTGAGGTAGTAAAAGACTTCGTCTACCTCGGCACCTCCGTAAACACAACAAACGACATCAGTTGTGAAATAAAAAGAAGAATTGTATTGGCCAACAGATGCTACTTTGGTTTAAGTAAGCAGTTTGAAAACAAAGCCACATCTCGTCAAACAAAAATAACGTTCTACAAAACACTGATACTACCCGTGCTGATGTATGGCTCCGAAACCTGGGTACTTGCGCAAGCAGACATGACAGTGCTTGGTGTGTTTGAGAGAAAAATTCTTCGAAAGATCTACGGACCAATCTGCGTTGACGGTGAATATCGACGTCGCATGAACCACGAGCTGTATCTGATATACAACGACATCAATATTGTTAAACGTATCGAGATGCAGCGACTGCGTTGGCTAGGCCATATCGTAAGAATGAGCGATGATGAACCCGCTAAAAAGGCGTATAAATACGGACCGCTTGGCGGTTGGTTGGCAGACCAAAGAATAGATGGTGCAAACAAGTGGATGATGAGATGAAAGGGCGCGGTATTCCAGAATGCGAAGCAACACATAGAGAGAAATGGAGATCTTTTCTTAGTTCGCCCTATGGAACAAATGTTCTGTAATGGGCCAGCTAAGTAAGTAAGTAAATAACATAAGATTAACCACTTTAGATATCGGTCCACTCCGGTTATATAAATAATACTTGGGAAATAAAACAAGTAAACAAGTAAGAGAGAGATATACCCTCAGCCTGTGTGAATTGAATCACCTTTTTCCCAAAAAAAATTATGTATTTAAGGGGTCTTTAGAATTTTGGGTGTATGAACTTGCCGCAAAAATATGGATAACGGTAAGATCTCAAAAGTTTTGCGGGGGAGGTATCTAAAAGAATATTCCATTTTGGAAGTGTGTCTTTTTTTGGGAGTCATTCTTCTCAATAGGACAATTATATCAGGAAACATGGGCTTGGTCACGAAAAACATCATATCGCTGTAAAGAGGGCTACTAGGAGTACCTTCGGTAAATGTTTACCATTAGTGTGGGTGATACCCTAAGGACTTTTCCGATACAGCCCACTTTTGAACCTAAACTAAATTTGGACAAAATATTTCGAGATCCAAAGTTTGGACCAAATCGATTTTTATGAGATATTGCGCTTACCATTTTAGCGAATATTTTCGAACTTTTGTAGGGGGTGTACCGGAAGGAGTAGACCTATAAGCACCATCTTACTCTTAGAATTTAATTATATTTCGATATGCAAAGTGTGAATAAACGCAATATTCACGAGTTTTCATGCGCACTAGCCACGCATATGGGTTTTTACAGTTTTCAGCTAATTTTCTCAATAAGTATGGACTTGCCACTTAAAAAGCTTGTACCATCGTAGTAGGGGCCTTGAGTGCAACATGTTGCAAGAAAAATCTAAACGATTCGAGAGGAGGTCCTAGCCTGCAGTATTCCGGAATACCCGAAGTAGTAGACCAATAGAAGTATGATCTATGTCTGGTAGAAATATTACGATGTGCAAAGTATGGATCAAATCGGTTACTACCTTAAAAGTTATCGCGCGCACAATTTTCCGAACATTTTCGAACTTTCGTGGGGGTGGTACCCAAATGAGTGGACCGATATGGCCCATCTTAGAACTTGAATCAAACTATTACGATAGCCAAATTTTGGATCGAATCCACAAAACATGGTGTCAAAGCGGGTTTTTACAGCTTTCAGACCATTTTCTCAGGAAGTATGGACCTGCCCCTGAAAAAACTTGCAACGTCGTAATGGGGGCAGTTGTTACAACAAAAACTGAAGCCATTCAAGAGCAGGTCCTAAACTGAACTTTTCCGACATTTTGTGAGGGAGGTACCCGAAGGAGTGTACCGATAGAGTCCATATTGGAATTTCATCTACGTCTGGTAGAAATTTAACGATGTGTAAAGCATGTACCAAATCGGTTACTACCTTTAAGTGTCATCGTGCGCACAATTTTTCTGAACATTATCGAATTTTTTTGGAGGAGTAAACAAGTAAGAGAGAGATATACCCTCAGCCTGTGTGAATTGAATCACCTTTTTCCCAAAAAAAATTATGTATTTAAGGGGTCTTTAGAATTTTGGGTGTATGAACTTGCCGCAAAAATATGGATAACGGTAAGATCTCAAAAGTTTTGCGGGGGAGGTATCTAAAAGAATATTCCATTTTGGAAGTGTGTCTTTTTTTGGGAGTCATTCTTCTCAATAGGACAATTATATCAGGAAACATGGGCTTGGTCACGAAAAACATCATATCGCTGTAAAGAGGGCTACTAGGAGTACCTTCGGTAAATGTTTACCATTAGTGTGGGTGATACCCTAAGGACTTTTCCGATACAGCCCACTTTTGAACCTAAACTAAATTTGGACAAAATATTTCGAGATCCAAAGTTTGGACCAAATCGATTTTTATGAGATATTGCGCTTACCATTTTAGCGAATATTTTCGAACTTTTGTAGGGGGTGTACCGGAAGGAGTAGACCTATAAGCACCATCTTACTCTTAGAATTTAATTATATTTCGATATGCAAAGTGTGAATAAACGCAATATTCACGAGTTTTCATGCGCACTAGCCACGCATATGGGTTTTTACAGTTTTCAGCTAATTTTCTCAATAAGTATGGACTTGCCACTTAAAAAGCTTGTACCATCGTAGTAGGGGCCTTGAGTGCAACATGTTGCAAGAAAAATCTAAACGATTCGAGAGGAGGTCCTAGCCTGCAGTATTCCGGAATACCCGAAGTAGTAGACCAATAGAAGTATGATCTATGTCTGGTAGAAATATTACGATGTGCAAAGTATGGATCAAATCGGTTACTACCTTAAAAGTTATCGCGCGCACAATTTTCCGAACATTTTCGAACTTTCGTGGGGGTGGTACCCAAATGAGTGGACCGATATGGCCCATCTTAGAACTTGAATCAAACTATTACGATAGCCAAATTTTGGATCGAATCCACAAAACATGGTGTCAAAGCGGGTTTTTACAGCTTTCAGACCATTTTCTCAGGAAGTATGGACCTGCCCCTGAAAAAACTTGCAACGTCGTAATGGGGGCAGTTGTTACAACAAAAACTGAAGCCATTCAAGAGCAGGTCCTAAACTGAACTTTTCCGACATTTTGTGAGGGAGGTACCCGAAGGAGTGTACCGATAGAGTCCATATTGGAATTTCATCTACGTCTGGTAGAAATTTAACGATGTGTAAAGCATGTACCAAATCGGTTACTACCTTTAAGTGTCATCGTGCGCACAATTTTTCTGAACATTATCGAATTTTTTTGGAGGAGGTGTCTGAAGGATTGGACTGATATGGCCCATCTTCGAACTTAAACTATGTTTGGACAAAATATTACGAAAACCAAATATTGGACCAAATCGGTTCATCCGTTCGAGAGTTATCGTGCGCACCAGCCAGACAGACAGACGGACGGACTCAAAATTGTCTGAAACGGATTTCATCCAAACATATTATTTCGATGAGGCACATAAACTTATATGGAACAAGTAAGCAAAGGCTACAGTCGGACGGGGCCGACCATGTCATACCCTACACCACTACCCCTGGGAATAAGGTTTCAACAAATCAAAATTCCTTAATAAAACAAATTCTCTTCTCTCATATCAACGAGTGCACCCCGATTCATATTTGTTCAATGATATGGGACCTACAGTTCATGGCCGAGTACGAACGGCGTGTCCTAAGATACCACCTGTAGAGAAATGGTTGAAGTACTCAGAAAATGTCGACAACATTACTGAGGGGTTGAACAATTTATGTTGCCTAGCCAGGAAATGTGTGTGCAATTTTTTTTTGAACATAAGGTTCCTTTTTGGATTACAAATATTCCTCCAATTTATTGAACACTACAAATGCTATATAAAAATTGTCAAAGGGACAATTGTGAAATTATTGAAGATCTATCGTCCAAAAATTGTGCACTTGTGCCATGCTTTTCAGGGTGATATCATTGTGATATAAACTTATATATGAGTGAAAGACCAAAAATTTAGTTTCCATGAAGCCAAGGTTTGCACTATTATAATACGCGAACTATTGTAGTTTACCAGTAACTAAGACTATTGTTTGATCAATTTAAATGTTTTGGAACAAAACTCAAACATTTGACAACAAAATTTAAATTGCGTGGAAGTTATGACCGCGTAAATTAATAAGAATAGGTAAAACACGTCGGGTATTTCAAAAAACCAATAATAGGATTAAAGTACTCGCGATTACCCATAATTTGATATGTATATTGACTATGTAGTCCACACCGCATCACAGTAATTTACTGCTAAAGCCAACATATAGTGCAATATTTTTCTAAAAAACCTATTTTTTGGGTAGAGTATTTACAATATTCTTTTGAGTGTGCTGGTACCCCGCGATATTTTAGTTCCGGATCATATAAATCAATCATAGAGTGAAAATCCATCCACTAGAACAGCGGAAACGGCTACTGCAAACATTAAAAAAATTGCGAAAAATACTTTTGAAAATATCGCAGATTAGAGTTGTAAAAAGTATAGCGGAATAGAAGCTGTATCCGATTTATCCCAAAAATTGGTTGTGAGTGTACATCTATGTACATCAACGGTGCCTTCAAAAAAATTAATACTTTAAAAAAAACTTTAACGGTAGCGACATCGAGAACATTTTGACAAAAATGTGGCGAAGCGACCCCATGCTGCAATATATGTATAAAAAATCCAATTGGACAATTAACACGCTACGGCTTCACGTAATTTGCAATAATGCAAACACTGGACTTATCATGACAGGGACAATTTGTAGCATGGGAAGAAAATGTGGTTCTCTACATAAAATACATTATATATTAAGCAGTTGTTGTTGTAGCAGCATATAATGCTGGGTTGGCAGCCGCTGGCCGAAACACTTTTGGATTCGGGTCAATCCGGTGCGTAAGAACCCGCTGCCGTGGGATTGATATTATTAAGCAGTAGGCCCGTTATCTAGCAGACAAGTGATTGCAATTTGCATCAGGGGGAAAATCAGTAGTTCTATTTCCATATGTAGTCTACTTTGCCCGCATATGTCCTCCAGGAAAGAACATATAGACCAAAAATATTTTTTTTGTATTTTTCATACAAAAGTAATGGTCCATTTCACCCGCTAAATAATATCAGATCATCATCCAAAATTTTAAGCATCTTCTTCTACCTAAACTTTTACCTCGTGCAAAATTTCGTGATTATTGAGCTATAATTGCGAACTCTAGCGTGTTTATGATAACTATACAAACATATAACTGAGTATATTAGGCTGTAACTCTGTTGTCTTATCATGTACACTAACACAATTGAAATCAATATAAAGGTCAAGCGTTCCTCTTCCATGTATAGCTTACTTGCCCTGAATATCTCTTCCAGAAAAAGATATAAGCTGTATATTAAAAATTTTCACAATTTTGACATAAATGTTGTGGTCCATTTAACCCTATAACTGTTATCTGATCGCCATCTCAAATTGCATGCTTCTTATTTGCCATATACTCTAACCTAATTTAAAAAATTGCGGCCTGGAGTTTGATTGCAATTTATAATAGACAGACGGACACACGGACGGACGGACACATATCTCAAGATCGTTTTATATCGCCGAGATATGAAGATTGGTATACCACATTGGGCGCCTCCGACGAATTTTTCGCGGTTTTACATGAATTTTTACCAAAACAAACTTATAATACCCCTTCCACATAGTGGTGTAGGGTATAATAATTAATTTTCACAATTGCATGTGGAGATTTTTGAGCACTGTGAACCCCAAGTACCTAATTTTAGCTAAGTTTGTCAGCTAGAAACTGACGCTACCGTTATATGGGGGCTATACCACAACCTGGGCCAATGTCCACAATTTTGATTGATAAGTTTTTAACAACTGGAATCCATATTCCTATTCCTAAACATGAACCTATTTTCGGTGAATGCAGGAAACATTAACCCTGTTTTTATATCCTACACTACTATGTGGAAAGGGGATTATAAGTTTGTTTTGGGAACAATTCATGTAACACCGCGAAATATTCGTCGCAGACCCCCAAACTTCATATCTCGAAAAAATAAGGCGATTTTGAGATGTGTGTCCGTCGTCTGTCCATTATAAATTGTAATTAAACTCCAGGCCGCAATTATGGACCGATCTTCACGAAATTTTGCATGGAGGTCGGGTTCAGACTAGAATATACACCCATTGTTATTAGCGATGATCGTGAAATATTAAACGGGTGAAATGGACAAAAACCAAAAATTTTAACCAATTTTGTAGCTGCTCTGTAGGTCACCTCGAAATTTTAAATAAGGTATGGGTATATTACAAAAAAGGCGGTTGCAATTTTAAATGGAGGGCAGATTTAGAGGTTTAAATGGACCAAAACTTCTGTGTGAAAATTGTGATTTTTTTATATACAGTTTATATCTTTAATCCTGGAAGACACATTCCGGGCAAGTAAGCTATGCTTGGAAAAGGAACTCTTTATATTTCTATTGATGCCAGTTGTGTTGGTATACATGATTAGATAACAGAGCTACAGCCTAATATATCCAGTTACTAGTTTGTAGTATAATCATAAACACGGTAGAAGTCGCAATTATAGCACAGTACTCACGAAATGTTGCACGAGGTAAGATGTTTAGGTCAAAGAAGATGCCTAAAATTTTGGGTAATGAACTGATATTATTTAGCGGGTGTAATGGACCATTCTTTTGGTATGAAAAATATCAAAATTTTATTTTTGGTCCATATTTTAATAGCTGGTGGGTATATACCAGCAAAGTAGCCTACATATGGAAAAGGAACTACTGACCTTTCCCCTGATGTAATTTGCCTATGTTGATCAGATAATATTTAGCCAGTTAAATGGACCAAAACGTTTGTAAAAAATTTGTATTATATCCTGAAAGACAACGCGGATTACATTTGGAAGACAATGTTCTAACCTTTCCATTGATGGTAATTATATTGACGAACGTGGTCAGATAACAGAGTTACGCCCTATTATATACAAGAATCCCACATTTTTAATTGTGTGCAGTGTAATTACATTCACGCTAAAGTCGCAGTTATAGTTCAATACTGACAAATTTATGCACGAGGTAAGAGATTTGGTCAAGGAAGATGCCAATAATTTTAGATAATGATCGGATAATATTTAGCGGGTAAAATTATTCCTAAAATTATTTTAAATTGATGCAAATTTCAATGATATACTAGTCCTGAAATTGTTGTGCACCTTTGGTCAAAAGTATGTAAAACTATGCAACACTGAAAATGCAAACAACTTCTACTATTCATTTTTTGAAAGTACATGTTTAGACTACAAAAACCCTACTAGGGTTTTGTCCTGTCAGATCCAGTTCGGATTTTATGGCCTAATCTAAACCGGGCTAGATCTACACTTTTTTGCATTTATCAGGCCTTTATCTCAGAAACGAATAGGAATTTGTCCTTGCTGTCTTCAGCAATATTTTAGCCCTAAACTAGTATAACTTATCTTTTGAAAAACCCACACAAGAAAAACTCAATATAGGGCATCAAAATCTATAAAATATAGAAAATTTTACATAATTGCTGAAATTCTGATCAGTATCGGCTAAACTATTGGGAGTTGAACCAAGTAACCTTTTGCAAAAATCTTCCAAATAAAGTTTTCAACAATTCCTTAAAACTTTCTGAAACTCTAAAATGCTTACTTCATGTTGTTTCAGCGGTATTTTGCATCATATCTTTTACAACACGTGTTTCAAACACAGTTCACACCAAGAGTTTATTCTCGCATTTCGGATTTCACTACATTACTGATATTTTTATTAAATCTTCGTTGAAAAATGTACTGAAAACAACGGCATAGAGGCATTTTACAACAATAACATGTTCTGAAGAGTTGTGTATTACATTCCAGTTTGTGTATTAACAGTTTAGAGATACGGTGCGAAATGTACACAAATTGTGGAATTTTTGCATATATTTTGAAATTTGTAGCAATAAATGTAGTTTTTCGAGTTCATAATTTCTCCAAATATTTTATTCTTGTCCTTATCTACAAATTTGCTCCAGAGGTCAGAAGAAGATTCGCATTGATTTCTGAGATATAGCCCCGAAAACTCAATATTTAACCATGTTTAGATGGGGCCATAAAATCCGAGCTGGATCTGACACAACAAAGCAAAACTAGGGTTCCTTGTCGTTTGGGTCTGTGTTTTCAAAAAATCCTCAAATCGAATTGTTTGCACAAGATCACCTTACAAATGTTGCACAGTGTAATGTAATACCTAAAAACCACTTCTAAATGTCTTTTGATATTCCTTTTTTTATACAAATGTTTATTAAAAAAAAAAAAAAAACATGTAAAAACATGTAAAGCCAAAACGGTATTTGTGTCCATTATAAAAAAAGAAAATAACACCTAACGTTTCCAGTAATGACAGTGTATGTATGTGCTATATATGTACATCATGTATATCAACTTGTGTATATATGGCCGGACGGCAAAAATATGCCGCAATCATATACAACTAATTCAGTGGGAAAACTAGTCACGGTGCTCTTGAAACAATTTTAAATGGAAGGTGCTTACACCTCGGAAGTTTTTGCGGATTCTGAAACTACAATGTTCATAGATGAGAACAATCAAAAAACAAAAAAAAAATCGCCGGAGCGCTTTTTAAATAAATCGCGATTTAAGTTGACATTTTTAGGGGTTGTTTAGGTTTTCGCGATTTTGCTTACAAACCACATTTCCTATCAAAATGGGACTAAAACAAATATTGTAGCTATGAAAATTCTCTACAAGATCGGCCTTTATGGTATTTTCGTAGTTTTTACCATTTTTGAGATATAGAAGTTCAACTTGGGACAATGCACTGACTATATCGCCCCCTTATAAAACAATGTCATGTAGGGTGCGCCTTAACTAACTTTTGATGAAAACCGCTTACACAGGGAAAGTTTTTGTGAATTCTGAATCAGCAGTGTTCATAGATGAGAAAAATCCAAAAACAAGAAAAAATCGCTGTAGGGATTTTTAAATAAATCGCGGTCAAAATTCACATTTTTAGGTGTTTTTTAGGTTTTTACGATTTTGCTTGAAAACCGCAAGTCCAATCGAAATGGAGCTAAAGAAAATGTTGTAGCTGTCAAAATTCTCTAGAGGATTGACTTTATCATTTGTTCCCAGCTTGTACCATTTTTGAGATAAGGAAGCTCAGTTTACATTTTTAGTTTTTTTTTGTCAGGGTTTCGCGAATTTGCTTGAATACGGTAAGTCGTATCGACATGTGACCTGAGAAAATCTTAAAGCTGTAAAACTTCTCTACAAGACTGGCTTAAGTAACTTATCCTTAGTTGTAACATTTTTTTAGATATATAAGTTTAAATTGGGAATTTGCAGTCATGACATTGTTTTATAAGGGGGCGATACAGAATTGAATTGAATTTGAATTGTCCCAATTTGAACTTCTATATCTCAAAAACGGTAAAACCGACGAGAATATCATAAAGGCCAATCTTGTAGAGAATTTCCATATCTACAACATTTGTTCCAGTCCCATTTTGATAGGAAATGTGGTTTGTAAGCAAAATCGCGAAAACCTAAACAACCCCTAAAAATGTCAACATAAATCGCGATTTATTTAAAAAGCGCTCCGGCGATTTTTTATACCCTCCACCATATGGAGGGTATAATTAAATTTGTCATTGTTTTATAAGGGGGCGATATAGTCAGTGCATTGTCCCAATTTGAACTTCTATATCTCAAAAACGGTAAAACCGACGAGAATATCATAAAGGCCAATCTTGTAGAGAATTTCCATATCTACAACATTTGTTCCAGTCCCATTTTGATAGGAAATGTGGTTTGTAAGCAAAATCGCGAAAACCTAAACAACCCCTAAAAATGTCAACATAAATCGCGATTTATTTAAAAAGCGCTCCGGCGATTTTTTATACCCTCCACCATATGGAGGGTATAATTAAATTTGTCATTCCGTTTGTAACACATCGAAATATTCGTCGGAGACCCTATAAAGTATATATATTATTGATCAGCATAAAATTCTATGTCGATTTGACCATGTCCGTCTGTCCGTCCGTCCGTCCGTCCGTCTGTCTGTTGAAATCAAGATACAGCTCGCAATTTTAAAGATAGAGAGTCAAAATTTGGCACAGAAGTTTTTATTACTTGCAGGACGATTGGTATTGCAAATGGGATATATCGGTCCACGTTTTGATATAGCCCCCATAGAACGGTACCTCCCGATTTTCGGTATTTTTAAGGTTTTAGCTTCATTGTCCTACCAAAATGGCTGAAATTTGGTACGTAGTCTTCTTTAGGGGTATAAAGCTTTCCCCCAGAAATTTGTCGGTATCGGTCCACACCTTCATATAGCCCCCATAGAACGGTACCGCCCGATTTTCGGTATTTTTAAGGTTTTAGCTTCATTATCCTACCAAAACGGCTGAAAGTTGGTACGTAGTCTTCTTTAGGGGTATAAAACTTTCCCCCAGAATTTTGTCGGTATCGGTTCACACCTTCATATAGCCCCCATAAAACGGTACCTCCCGATTTTCGGTATTTTTAAGGTTTTAGCTTCATTATCCTACCAAAATGGCTGAAATTTGGTACGTAGTCTTCTTTAGGGGTACAAAACTTTCCCCCAAAATTTTGTCGGTATCGGTCCACACCTTCATATAGCCCCCATATAACAGTACCTCCCGATTTTCGGTATTTTGAAGGTTTTAGCTTCATTATCCTACCAAAATGACTGAAATTTGGTACGTTGTCTTCTTTAGGTGTATGAAACTTTCCCCCAGAATTTTGTTGATATCGGTCCACACCTTCATATAGCCCCAATATAACGGTACCTCCCGATTTTCGGTATTTTGAAGGTTTTAGCTTCATTATTACACCGAAATGGCTGAAATTTGGTACGTAGTCTTCTTTAGGGGTATAAAACTGTCCCCCAGAATTTTGTCGGTATCGGCCCACACCTTCATTTAGCCCCCATAGAACGGTACCTCCCGATTTTCGGTATTTTGAACGTTGTGGCCTCAATATTCCACCGAAATGGTATTTAGACTTCGTTGGGGGTACTCAAACTTCCCCTTTAAATTTGTCGGTATAGGTCCACGCCTTCATAAAGCCCCCATGGAAAAGTACCTCCCGATTTTTCGTATTTTGAAGGTTGTGTCTTCAATATTCACCAAAATGGCTGAAATTTGGTATTTAGTCTTCAATGTAATATACAACTGTTCGCCAGAAATATGTCTGTACAGGTCCACGCTTTCATATTGCCCCATTTCTGACTAAAATTCGTCGGTATAGGTCCACGTTTCGATATAGCCCCCATAGTATAGGTCCACGTCTTCCTATATCCCCATAGAAGCTTACTTCTTGATTTTCGGTATTTTTTTAGTTTTTAGAAATATAGGAAATTTGGTATTAAGTCTTCTTTGAACCTAAAAACTTTGCGTCAGAAATTTGTCGGTATAGATCGACGTTTTGAAATAGCCCCCCCATAGAATGGTGCCTCACATTGTTTTACCGAAATTGCTGAAATTTAGTATTAAGTCTTCTTCATACACGAAAGGAAACTAATTATTCCATTTTACTTCAATACAACTTGTGGTGGAGGGTATAACAAGTTCGGCCCGGCCGAACTTAACGCCGTTCTTACTTGTTTTGTTTTTTGATTGTTCTCATCTATAAACATTGTAGTTTCAGAATCCGCAAAAATTTTCGAGGTGTAAGCACCTTCCATTTAAAATTGTTTCAAGAGCACCGTGTAGTGCCCAGGGGAAGTGGTGTAGGGTATCATATGGTCGGCCCCGTCTGACTATAGCCCTCTTTTACTTGGTTTTAGCTAAATTCTTTGACCGAATTAGGTATAATAGGACCAAGTTTTGGGATAGCCGCTTTATATAAGGATACCACCCGATTTCAGGTATTTCGACATTTTTAGCTTAATTTTAAGACGGCATTAGGTATAATGTTCATAGATGAGAACAATCAAAAAACAAAAAAAAAATCGCCGGAGCGCTTTTTAAATAAATCGCGATTTAAGTTGACATTTTTAGGGGTTGTTTAGGTTTTCGCGATTTTGCTTACAAACCACATTTCCTATCAAAATGGGACTAAAACAAATATTGTAGCTATGAAAATTCTCTACAAGATCGGCCTTTATGGTATTTTCGTAGTTTTTACCATTTTTGAGATATAGAAGTTCAACTTGGGACAATGCACTGACTATATCGCCCCCTTATAAAACAATGTCATGTAGGGTGCGCCTTAACTAACTTTTGATGAAAACCGCTTACACAGGGAAAGTTTTTGTGAATTCTGAATCAGCAGTGTTCATAGATGAGAAAAATCCAAAAACAAGAAAAAATCGCTGTAGGGATTTTTAAATAAATCGCGGTCAAAATTCACATTTTTAGGTGTTTTTTAGGTTTTTACGATTTTGCTTGAAAACCGCAAGTCCAATCGAAATGGAGCTAAAGAAAATGTTGTAGCTGTCAAAATTCTCTAGAGGATTGACTTTATCATTTGTTCCCAGCTTGTACCATTTTTGAGATAAGGAAGCTCAGTTTACATTTTTAGTTTTTTTTTGTCAGGGTTTCGCGAATTTGCTTGAATACGGTAAGTCGTATCGACATGTGACCTGAGAAAATCTTAAAGCTGTAAAACTTCTCTACAAGACTGGCTTAAGTAACTTATCCTTAGTTGTAACATTTTTTTAGATATATAAGTTTAAATTGGGAATTTGCAGTCATGACATTGTTTTATAAGGGGGCGATACAGAATTGAATTGAATTTGAATTGTCCCAATTTGAACTTCTATATCTCAAAAACGGTAAAACCGACGAGAATATCATAAAGGCCAATCTTGTAGAGAATTTCCATATCTACAACATTTGTTCCAGTCCCATTTTGATAGGAAATGTGGTTTGTAAGCAAAATCGCGAAAACCTAAACAACCCCTAAAAATGTCAACATAAATCGCGATTTATTTAAAAAGCGCTCCGGCGATTTTTTATACCCTCCACCATATGGAGGGTATAATTAAATTTGTCATTCCGTTTGTAACACATCGAAATATTCGTCGGAGACCCTATAAAGTATATATATTATTGATCAGCATAAAATTCTATGTCGATTTGACCATGTCCGTCTGTCCGTCCATCCGTCCGTCCGTCTGTCTGTTGAAATCAAGATACAGCTCGCAATTTTAAAGATAGAGAGTCAAAATTTGGCACAGAAGTTTTTATTACTTGCAGGACGATTGGTATTGCAAATGGGATATATCGGTCCACGTTTTGATATAGCCCCCATAGAACGGTACCTCCCGATTTTCGGTATTTTTAAGGTTTTAGCTTCATTGTCCTACCAAAATGGCTGAAATTTGGTACGTAGTCTTCTTTAGGGGTATAAAGCTTTCCCCCAGAAATTTGTCGGTATCGGTCCACACCTTCATATAGCCCCCATAGAACGGTACCGCCCGATTTTCGGTATTTTTAAGGTTTTAGCTTCATTATCCTACCAAAACGGCTGAAAGTTGGTACGTAGTCTTCTTTAGGGGTATAAAACTTTCCCCCAGAATTTTGTCGGTATCGGTTCACACCTTCATATAGCCCCCATAAAACGGTACCTCCCGATTTTCGGTATTTTTAAGGTTTTAGCTTCATTATCCTACCAAAATGGCTGAAATTTGGTACGTAGTCTTCTTTAGGGGTACAAAACTTTCCCCCAAAATTTTGTCGGTATCGGTCCACACCTTCATATAGCCCCCATATAACAGTACCTCCCGATTTTCGGTATTTTGAAGGTTTTAGCTTCATTATCCTACCAAAATGACTGAAATTTGGTACGTTGTCTTCTTTAGGTGTATGAAACTTTCCCCCAGAATTTTGTTGATATCGGTCCACACCTTCATATAGCCCCAATATAACGGTACCTCCCGATTTTCGGTATTTTGAAGGTTTTAGCTTCATTATTACACCGAAATGGCTGAAATTTGGTACGTAGTCTTCTTTAGGGGTATAAAACTGTCCCCCAGAATTTTGTCGGTATCGGCCCACACCTTCATTTAGCCCCCATAGAACGGTACCTCCCGATTTTCGGTATTTTGAACGTTGTGGCCTCAATATTCCACCGAAATGGTATTTAGACTTCGTTGGGGGTACTCAAACTTCCCCTTTAAATTTGTCGGTATAGGTCCACGCCTTCATAAAGCCCCCATGGAAAAGTACCTCCCGATTTTTCGTATTTTGAAGGTTGTGTCTTCAATATTCACCAAAATGGCTGAAATTTGGTATTTAGTCTTCAATGTAATATACAACTGTTCGCCAGAAATATGTCTGTACAGGTCCACGCTTTCATATTGCCCTATTTCTGACTAAAATTCGTCGGTATAGGTCCACGTTTCGATATAGCCCCCATAGTATAGGTCCACGTCTTCCTATATCCCCATAGAAGCTTACTTCTTGATTTTCGGTATTTTTTTAGTTTTTAGAAATATAGGAAATTTGGTATTAAGTCTTCTTTGAACCTAAAAACTTTGCGTCAGAAATTTGTCGGTATAGATCGACGTTTTGAAATAGCCCCCCCATAGAATGGTGCCTCACATTGTTTTACCGAAATTGCTGAAATTTAGTATTAAGTCTTCTTCATACACGAAAGGAAACTAATTATTCCATTTTACTTCAATACAACTTGTGGTGGAGGGTATAACAAGTTCGGCCCGGCCGAACTTAACGCCGTTCTTACTTGTTTTGTTTTTTGATTGTTCTCATCTATAAACATTGTAGTTTCAGAATCCGCAAAAATTTTCGAGGTGTAAGCACCTTCCATTTAAAATTGTTTCAAGAGCACCGTGTAGTGCCCAGGGGAAGTGGTGTAGGGTATCATATGGTCGGCCCCGTCTGACTATAGCCCTCTTTTACTTGGTTTTAGCTAAATTCTTTGACCGAATTAGGTATAATAGGACCAAGTTTTGGGATAGCCGCTTTATATAAGGATACCACCCGATTTCAGGTATTTCGACATTTTTAGCTTAATTTTCAGACGGCATTAGGTATAATTTTGCATTTGAGGTTCATAGGGGTCAAAAAACGTATCAAAACAAATGTGAATATAGGTCCACGTTTTGGAATAGCTCAATATAAAGGTACCTCCCGATATTAAGTAATTTGATTATTTAACAAGCAAGAACGGCATTATGTTAACTGCAGAATATTATTTTCTTTTAAACATTTAGAATGCGAAATACCATATTACAGTCATTACATTTGGATTATGCTTTTGCAACCTTCAACGTGGGAATATACCAAAAGATGAACCCATATTGATAATTTTCTGCGTGTAGGTTTTCTACCCTACAGTGCCATGGAGCGGTAAAATTGTATCTTCCAATCTGAGAAACCACACTATCTCTTTCATGGTGGCTATATCAAAACGCGGATCTGTATCGACCATTCTCAAATTTTAGCTATTTTAATTAGATGATGTGGCTAAAACCTTCAAAATGCCGGAAATAGGGAGGTAACGTTCTATGGGACTCTATCAAAACGTACACGTATACAACAATTCTCTGCAGGACTGTTGTATATAAAACAAAATTTCGGGCATTTCGATAAGATAATGTGGCTAAAACCTGTTTTCGGTTTATACTATTTTATAAGACAATTTTATGCATTAATTAGTGATGGGCCATTTTTTTTTTCATTGCCGTAGTTAGAAAATAAGCACGGTAATGAGTGTCACGGTAATGATGGAAACGTGAATATTCTTATTAAATGTGAAAATCTTCAAAATTTGTTACAAAATATTATATAATTCAATGCAGGCTTAAAAAATGAATACACCATTACCCTGAATTTGGAAATTATAATATAAATAACGGAAAAAATACTCAGCACGGGAATGACAAATTTTCGGGAACATGAACAAACAACACTAAACACTATATTTTTCACTTCTGTCGATTATCTTTAAAACTAACGGGAATTGTCGTTACATTCACAGATTACATATAAACAAAAAACCCGGTTGAAAACGTTTTGTTCTTAATAAACACATTGGCTCAAGGGAATGACAAAAAATAGGGACACGACTAAAATGTCTAAAAATCATAAAATAAAATTATATTTATGAAATTACAATAGACATTGTTCATTCTTCTAGAATAACTCGGTGTTCTTCATATATATAGTTTTGAAATAATAATGAATATCAGTGTTTTTGAGCACAAAACGACTGGGGACACATCACGGTAATGAGTATTTGCACCTTGCGATCAATTTTTATACTCTACACCACTATGTGGGGAGGATATTATAAGTTCGTTTTGGCCAAAAAGTTTGTAACGCATCGAAATTATGGTCGTAGACCCATACATATATATACCAAAATGCATGTCTCGAAGAGCTGAGTCGAGCTGGCTATGTGTGTCCGTCCGTCTGTTCAACTAAAACTTGAAATTACGCTACAGGTCGCAATTTTAATCCGATCGTCTCCAAATTTTGGATGTTGATGAAGGTCCCGGAGGGGAAGAAGCCTATTGATTTTGGTGATGGTCGGATAATATTCAGGGGACGGAGTGGGGAAAAAACTTATTTGGAGAAAAAGTCAACATTTTATTTCAAACGAATATCTCCGCTTCTATATGCGGTATAGCAAAAGCAAAAACTGGCAAGAAATGTAGAAAATATCACCTTTACAACGATGTGAAGTAGGTTGTCATTGGTGGTCAAACAACAGAGATATCGCAATAGCCGGTAATGCGTCCCTTTTTCCATTTTTTGTGCAATCACACTACAGCACAGTGGATCCACTTGTGTGGAGAAAGTGGCCAAAAATATTTAGAGTATAAAAATCAAGCCAATGCGCCGGTTACAGCTTTGTGCTGCTGAAACCACGAGCGTAACATTCTCCCCCTTCCCCCTCTGGAGGGGGTATACGGTAAGAATTGTTTTATGCTGTTAATACAAAATGGCATGAACAAAGGTCCCGATTATCTTATGATGCCAAACTAGGCTTGAGGAAACAAAACAATCTCCAAAACAAGTGAGCAAAGGCTATAGTCGGGATGGGGCCGGGATGTCAGATTTTCCAGATGTTGTACCAAAATTTAGAGATTCTTTTTGTTATTTTTGGCCAATGGGTGGATCCACTGTGTACAGGTCGGAATTTTGATCGGATCCTCAGGAAATTTGGCGGTTGATGGGGGAGAAAGAAGCCTATTTATGGTTGGCGTACATCCCAATTTTCCATTTTTTTATTTGAGTTGTACTGACGATGCACTTAAATGGGTGTCGACAAAATTGACCTGTATTAATGAAGATTAATGAAGACATTCAGAGCAAGGTCGCTAAGCTATCTCAATTTTAATATTTTGAATTTTACCAGACAGTGGTAGGGGGGCAGGGGGCACATGGGGTAGTGGTGTAGGGTACCACATAGTCGGCCCCGACCCGACTATAGCCTTGGCTCACTTGTTTTTCATATATAGTCTGTGCCAGAACCTGCAAGAAGCTACTAATTTTTACTACATTAACAATTTTTCCTTTATGATATCGGAAAAATAGTAAAAATTAGTAGATTCTTGTAGTTCTGGAACAAACCAATAAGTATGTAGAATATTTTATTTTGATTTTCGAGTCTAGTTTAATGACATTTTGTTTTACTTATTCCGTTTCTAATGCCCGTAATTTCTAGCCCCAGGTAACCGTGTAGGTAGCTACCTATTAGTTATCTTTACCTACGCGTTTGGTAATTTCTACGTGCCATTTATCGAGGCGTGTAAATTTTGAAAACATGTGGTCACTAGGGTTATGACTTTTTTACAACCTCATATCCCTGTATCATAGCGTGATGAGTTTTGCCATAAAATTACATAAAATCTTAATTATAAGGTGATTCGGTGAAAAAACCTCACGCACAAAATTATTTTAAAATTTGAATTTATCAAAATTATGGACAATTTTTTGAAGTCACTGAAAACAGATATATAATTGAAAATAAACTTTAGAGCCACATGAGATAATTAAATTGACATAAAATTTATTTCTCACTATTTTTCTTCAATTCTGAGAATCGTAAAAATGTCGTAAACGCTTTTATTCAAAAATATAATTTTTTAACAAAAAACAAAAAAAATTAAATTTTTTCAAAGTGACTTTTTTCGCGACTTTTTTAATATTTGAATGAAATAAACGTTATTACAGTTATTAGTAGGCTTATATTTATTCATTCGTACAACAAAAAATATATTTATATATAAAAATGGTGTAAAAAATGTATAGTAATTCATAAAATGAGAACGGGTAGGCCGATTTCTGTAAAATTTTTTGTCAGTTATTCGTATTTTCGAGGAGAAGGTCTTTACGGAAGAACATTTTGAAAAATCTCTCTGGAAAAGTCGGAAAATTGGAAAAATCGAAAATTGAGTTTTTGTATGAAATTTTATTCCTTAATAGCGAGACGAAGTTCGCCGGGTCCGCTAGTTTCATATATTTTTTCAAAAAATTATTTTTTTAAAATCGATTTGTGCGTGAACTTTTTTTATATTTCAGTGGAATAAACGATAGCATAGTGATTAATAAGCAAAAGTTCATTTATCCCTGCTACAGGAAATCATTTTTGAGGAAAAATGTCAAAAAGTCATAACCCTAGTGGTCACATTGGTGATTTTCATTCATGATTTCGTAAAAACATAGCCACATATAAGTGTTTTACAATTTTTAACACATTGGCAACGATCAACCAGGCAAAATCCTTGGTGTAAGTAACACGGCCCGGTAACGTTACCTATGGATTAAAATTATGAAATTTTGCTTAGACGGGGGATATCTATGAACTCATAGATACCTACGCGTAGAAATTACGGGCTTCAGAATTACAATGTTTTCGTTATTTTTAACCTTAAATGCGTCGGAACACAGAAACAAGTCTTTTCGCAATATTCACCCACTTCAACATTAGCGAGGAATGCTTTTAAGCAATTGTGGCAGTTCAGTGGAATATGCTGTGGCTATATGTTGTGATTGCAATTTACCGATGTCCAACCACAACGTTATCAATTTGATTTGTTCTGGAGACAGCCATGTGCCCTTATGAAAGTGAATTTGCTTTAATCTGGTGCTGCCATCGAGTGTTTTGTCGATGCGAATTCTATCAGCCTAATCCGTTGTCAGATGTATCATTGTGAAAACTGAATTTCCGGATTATTGGGTCGAAAATATTCTGCTTTTGGCATTAAAATGTCCTAGAATAATTTTAATCTCATATGCGGGATGTCGTTGGTCCGTTCGTCCATGTCTTCATTGAGAGCTTTCGAATTTCAAATAAAATTGATTTTGAAAATCTTAGCCTTTATCCAATTGCAGCAAGTCTTTATACAGGGTGAAGCTGGATACCATACGTTTTAACCTCCGACCAGCTATAAATCCGCAACCGAACTCATGCTTTATGTCATTGCACATAATACAGTGCGTCTCCTTTGGGTGTTGTTGTGACGCCTTTCCCTATCCATTGCATTTCCTATATGCAGTAATATAGGCATTGTTCTTTACAAACATATTTGCCAGAGCATAAAATGCACCTTCTCTGTGAAGGGTCCGGAAACTCAGGTACAGATTCGCAGATCATGGTCGTTAAAACGTTTGCGAGAATCTTGAACTTTAGATGGGGTTTGTTTTTTAATAGTAAAATTTTTTATAGGGTGGGTTACTAGCCCAAAGGCCAGCCCAAGTGTTTATAGATCTTATGGATGAACGTGCAGCGCATGGGGAGATCAGGGTCCACTTAAGATGGAAGAGGCACCATGATAAGTCATGGGCATCATCATGTTAAAGCCGGTTAAAACCGTTCCTTTTAACTTTCTTCCCTACGTCACACTCATCATACAAACACTTTTTAACTTCTAGAAACACCCTCAATATTCCTAAAAGCGATGCGTCGCGTTATATGGTGGCTATACCATATTATAATATTTTTTCTTTTTGGATCAATATTGAAGAAGTTATGAGTATTTATTTACATATACATAGTTTTTACAGAATTACAGAATTTTTTAAGGCGCGATATACATATCTGGAACCTTTAGTGACAACTGAAACTATAGTATTCCCTACCCTTCGCCCGCAACTAATCAATTTCATATCCACTTTAAAATATTTTGTTGTTATTCAAACAATTGAATTACAACAAAATATGGACTCAAGCTGAAATAAACACAAAGATGTAAAATTCTGCAGTCCAACAATAAAAAACGCCAACAACAATAATAGGCATCAGCACGGCCTTGTTGACCAATGCGTAATGCAAAAACAACTTTCTTGTTGTTTTTACCCCCGCTTATTGAAGCAACATTCCTCTATGTTCGTATTCTTTGCGAAGCAAAGACGACATAAAAACAGTGGTGGATATGAAATTCTTTAGTTCGACTCAAATTGTAGGGTAAACAGCTTTAGGGCCATACAGCAAATTTTTCATTTTATTTAATTTGCTAGATGGCTTTATTGACCTGTTTATCGATACAGAGTCGACGAAAAAGGGAACTGATGAAGTTGTTTGGTGACAACTGAAACTATAGTATTCCCTACCCTTCGCCCGCAACTAATCAATTTCATATCCACTATAAAATATTTTGTTGTTATTCAAACAATTGAATTACAACAAAATATGGACTCAAGCTGAAATAAACACAAAGATATATACTAAAATGTTTTGCTGATGTGCAGCATCACCACTGCAAAAAATAAAGGAAATCTAAATTTCATTTTGAAAAAGTGTCAGATTTAAATCTGAAATCTCCATATACTTTATGGGTTTTAAAATGATTGAGGAATTACAAACGGAATAAGAAATGCAGTATACACCCCGTGGTATGGTGGAGGGTAAAAAATGTTCATTGGTCTCGAGGGGAATTCGGAAAACCAGTTTTTTGAAAAAATACAAAATAGATTACTGCTACTCATAAAATTGCATTATCAGAAGTTTTACCATTTCAGTTAAATATTTTCGTTTGCCTGTTTCATACTTGCTAAATGTTTACAGGAAATACAAACGAAATTCCTAATATGTTTAATCATCCTAAATACTTTCAAATACTCTCACTTTCATGCACTACCGCCATTTCACATTACCCCTCAAATGAGTTATGTTCTTAAAGTTATCGTTAACATTGTAATACATGTACATATGACCTATTTGATTATATAATATGTAGATTTAACTTCTTTGATTACGGCAATTTTGTTAATCTGTAATTTATTAACAATTATTTTAATTACCGGTTTCTGTCACAAACAATTTCCATAATTTTCCCAAAGTAATTCTAACACAGCTAAAGATTAAATTTTGTTAAAATGTTATTTAATCGTTTGTATTTGACATTTCAAACATTTTTTTATTTTAATCGATATTTGCCTATTGAATCGGACTACGAATGTTATTGTCACCATGACATTTATACTGGCATTATTACAAAATAACAACAGAGATTATGTTGATACACACTGACGTACATACGAGTGTGTATTGATAGTACGAAATTATAGGTTTAAAATTGGAGACAACTAAAAAAGAAAACATTATGACACTAAAGTCAGTGGGATTACAGAATCATTAAAGCAAGTGTCATAAACACTAGCTAAGAGGCAATGACATACAATCAATTTATTTGAAAGTACCTTGGAACACGATTATATCACTAGGCAAGTGCTGAATAACAATGTCAAATAGTCCGGTCAAAATAGACATTGAAATAGCAAAAATTCCCACAGAGCTGAATTTTGGTGGAGAGCTAGGGTTTACCATTAGAAGCAATGTCCTAAAAGTCCCCATCGATCCCATGTGTGCAAAAAAAAAAAATTATTCGGGGTCAAAGGTAAAATTTTAAGGGTTTTTAGGTTTTCGGATTTATTTTTTGAAAACGGTTGATCTAATCAAAAAGTGACTAAAGTAAATATTGTAGACAGAAAAATTATCTACAAGTTTGACCTTTATAACTTTTTCCTAGAAGGAACTATTCTTGAGATATAGCTGTTTTAAAAAAACACATGCTTTTTATGCACTTATAAGGGAAATATGCACATTAGGGTTATGACTTTTTGACATTTTTCCTCAAAAATGATTTCCTGTAGCAGGGATAAATGAACTTTTGCTTATTAATCACTATGCTATCGTTTATTCCACTGAAATATAAAAAAAGTTCACGCACAAATCGATTTTAAAAAAATAATTTTTTGAAAAAATATATGAAATGAAAAAAAAAAATTTTTAAAAAAATTATTTTTTGTTGTACGAATGAATAAATATAAGCCTACTAATAACTGTAATAACGTTTATTTCATTCAAATATTAAAAAAGTCGCGAAAAAAGTCACTTTGAAAAAATTTAATTTTTTTTGTTTTTTGTTAAAAAATTATATTTTTGAATAAAAGCGTTTACGACATTTTTACGATTCTCAGAATTGAAGAAAAATAGTGAGAAATAAATTTTATGTCAATTTAATTATCTCATGTGGCTCTAAAGTTTATTTTCAATTATATATCTGTTTTCAGTGACTTCAAAAAATTGTCCATAATTTTGATAAATTCAAATTTTAAAATCATTTTGTGCGTGAGGTTTTTTCACCGAATCACCTTATAATTAAGATTTTATGTAATTTTATGGCAAAACTCATCACGCTATGATACAGGGATATGAGGTTGTAAAAAAGTCATAACCCTAATGCACATATTCAGACGAACCGGCTAAAATAAGCGAAGTAATCGGGTATGTCCCCCAAAAAATATATATTTTCGTGAAGAGCGAAATTATAGCTATCTTCTAAAAAAAATTCCAACAAAATCGGAGCGTGTTTAGTAGAGTTATTCAATATTAGAGTCATTTTATGCAAAAATAGCCCATTTAACCCACATGTATAATCGAAAGCCCAACGGGAACGACCCCAACGAAACCTCTTCGATTTTTTTTCAAGTTTTGTCCGAAGGTAGGGATTGTTGCGCTGATTACGGAAATGTATAATTTTCAACGGTTGCGGATCCGGTTCGCCGGTTATTCGACCAGAAAGGCCAAATTTAAAAACCGGGTTAGACCCGGTTCTACTGAACCGATTACTGCAAAGTGGATATCGTTTGAAAGCTTACGGAAGTATCTAACACATAGTGTCGTTACTTTAACCGGTTCGCCTCACAATGTTCTTAGGCGGCTAATTTTTTATTTGACTTTGAGATCGCGATATCTCGAAAATGGTAAGTCTTTTTTAAGAATCATAAAAACCACTCTTGTAGACAAATATTGAATCTACAACTTTTACTTTAGCCGGCTTTTGCTAAGTCGTACCGTTTTTGAGAAAAATTAAAAAAAACTGAATAATGCCTCCAAAATGACCTTTGACCCCGAATAACTTGTTTGGCACACATGGGATCGATGGGGACTTTTAGGACGTTGCTTCTAATGGCCAACCCTAGCTCTCCACCAAAATTCAGCTTTGTGGGAATTTTTGCTATTTCCCCCTTATACGCATGTCTATTTTGACCGGACTACAAAATGTAATCATAATATTTAAGTTTTGTATACCCTCCACCATAGTATGGAGGGTATATTAAGTTTGTTTTTCCGTTTGCAACGCATTGAAATACTCATTTGCGACCCTATAAAGTATATATATTCTTGATCAGGGTAAAATTCTGAGTCGATCTGTGCACGTCCGTCCGTCCGTCTGTGGTAATCACTCTAGCATCCACAAAAATGAAGATAGGACGCTGATATTTTGGGAAAATGCGTCTTTTGTTTGCAGGCAGGTCAAGTTCGATGATGGGCTATATCGGTCCACGTTTTGGTATAGCCCCCATATAACGGTACCCCCCGATTTACGGTATTTTGGCGTTTTTAGTTACATTTTCAGACCGATTTAGCTCTAATTTGATATTTAGGGTTCCTAAATGTCAATAAACTTATGTAACAAAACTTGTGGACATAGGTCCATGTTTTGGTATAGCCATCATATAACGGTGCCCCCCGATTTACGGTATTTTGACGTTTTTAGCTACATTTTCAGATCGATTAAGCTATAATTTGACATTTAGGGTTCTTAAGTGTAAATAAGCTTATATAACAAAAGTTGTGGACATAGGTCCACGTTTTGGAATAGCCCCAATATAACGGTACCCCCGATTTATGGCATTTTAACGTTTTTAGTTACATTTACAGACCGATTTAGCTTTAAATTGACATTTAGGGTTCTTAAATGTCAATAAACGTATATAACTAGTGGACATAGGTCCATGTAACGTTACTGCCCGATTTCAGGTATTTTGACGTTTAAATTCACATTTCTTGAACGAATTAGCTATAATTTGATATTTAGGGTTCTTAGTCACCAAAAAACTTATATTCGAAATAATTATGAACGTAGGTCCATGTTTTGGTATAGCCCCATATAACGGTACCTCGGTATAACGGATTTCGGTATCGATATATTGATAAAGCTCCCATATAAAAGTACCTCCGGATTTTCAGTAATTTGATGATTTTAACTAAAATATTAAACCGAACTAGCAGTAATTTGACATTTGAAGTTCTTAGTGGTCACAACACCTCTCCATAAAAAATTGTCAACATAGGTCCATGTTCGGATATAGCTCCCATATAACGGTACCTCCCAATTTCAGTAATTGGCAATTTTAGCTAAAATTTTTAACCGAACTAACTGTAATTTGACATTTGAAGGTTGTAGTGGTCACCACACATCTGCATCAACAATTTTCAACATAGCCCCAATATAACGATACTTCCCGATTTTCGGTACTTTGAGGATTTTACTTAAGATGTTTAACCGAACGTAGGTCTATGTTTTGGTATAGCCCCAAAACAATCCTACCGATTTTCCGTACCTCAGCTTTATTTTTTGGACAAACTTTCTGTAATTTGAAATTTAAAAGCCAACAAAAATTGTTCATTTAAGTTCATATTTTCGTATAGCCCGAACTAGCTGTTAATGACATTTGAAGTTCCCACGTTATGTACCGATTTTCGGTATTTTGAGGATTCTAGCTACAATTTTTAACCGAATTAGGATTTATTTGACATTAAACTCTCCCATGAAAAACTGGTAACATAGGTCCATGTTTTATTATAACCCCTATATAAGGGTACCTCCCAATTTCTAGCCCACCAAAAATTGTCAACATACATAGTTCGATATAGGCACCATAAAAAAGGGCCTACCGAATGAAACATTTTATGTACATTATATGACATTTTAACGTACCCACTTAATGTTGGGGACAGGAATGAAAACTAATTATTCCATTTTAGTTCAGAATATTTTATGGTGGAGGGTATGAAAAGTTCGGCCCGGCAGAACTTAACGCTTTTTTACTTGTTATTTATTTTTTGGTTTTTGTTAGGAAGAAAAATATCGAAATGTGAGTAGAAGAACTAAAATTGATACTGCCATTTTGTCTATATTATATGCTATATAACTATAAAATCAATTTTAAAGTTGGATATGATATGATTTCCATTTTACTTTCCTTAAGGAAAGTAGAATCGATCCACTTGTGTAACTTAAGTCTTCAGTAGGCATACATTTATGTGCTAGAGTTTCGTCAGACCACATGGCTCTTGTTGGTTCTAATATCTCATAGAAGGCTGCTACACTTATTTCAGGTATCCAAGGAATGGTATCTTATTTCGAATCTTATTTATCCTTTGACAAAAAAACCTTGACGACTGTTACAATTAAAGAAAATTTGAGAAAAACAGACGAATATAACATTTTTGCGATAGTGGTAGGAAACCCTCCTAAATTTATGCTGAACTAAAAGTTCGGTCGGTTCAAACTTTTTGTACCCTCCACCACAAAAATTTTTGAACAAAAATGGAATAATTAATTTCCTTTCCTGTCCACAATTTCAGGTGGTGACGTTATTGGAACACGGATACCGCAAATGCCTAAATAAGGTCAGAAAATGTACCTAAAAATATTTTTAATCGGTCTTTATTATATGGGGGCTATATTTAAACATGAATCTATGTTGAACATTTTTAGTGAAGAAGTCTTGTAAGATTTAATAACCTCAAATGTCAAATTACAGCTACATACTTCAGTCCAAAAATGTAGCCAAAAAAACACTAAAAATACTGAAAATAGGGAGGTACCGTTATATGGAGACTATACCTAAACATGGACCTATGTTGACAATTTTTTGGTAAAGAGGTGTTGTGACCCCAAAGAACCTCAAATGACATCAAGAAACGTCAAATAAAATCGTTTTTAATTCAGTGTTGTGTCGTTCTCGAACAAAATATCAGCATAACTATCGAGAAGCATTCGAAAATTATATCGTGTTGGATAGGTATGGTGGGTACTAATATGTACCTATGTATGTATTTGTTTGCAATAATTATATAAATCATATACATACATATTAGTTTTTGAAACAAGATACTTCAAAATGCCACATGCAGAGTGAACAGCAATAAATGAAAATTATAAAATCGCAGCATTTAATTCACAATATTGGCCTTATTGTTGTAAGAAGGTCGAGGAAAAATACACAATATATCGCCCCATTTAAGTACATAATGTATTGTATATAAAAACAATAACCACTATATGCAATAATTAAATGTCTTTTTCTAAATATTTTAATTACGTAATAGTAAAGAGTTACCATACAAGAATAATAAATTTAATATAATACCAGGGTGTAGATTCTCGTTTTTTAAAAATGGTATGTTCCTTTACGTACCATAGTCCTCCAGTTTTTACAACTTTGTACCCGAAAAGTATTCCCTTACTTCCAAAAATATTCAATTTACATGAGAGAATTTCAAAACTTTCACGATTTTAGACCACTTTTACCATTTGTTTTGCATTTATAGTATTTATAGCCTTTTATTATAAACTCCATACTATGGCGGAGGGTGCATTCAGTTTGTTTTTCCGTTTGTCACACATTGAAATAATCTTTTGCGACCCTATGGAGTATATTATTGATCAGGATTAAATTCTAAGTCGATTTCGACCAGTCCGTCTGTTGTAATCACTCTAGAGAGCCATATGTCTGCACCCGAGTATCTTTTTCCAAATGCAGGTCAAGTTCGAAGATGTGCTATATCGGCCCACGCCTTGGTATAGAACCCATATAACGGTACCTCCCACTTTTTGGTATTTTGAGGATTTTTAGAATCCGATTTTAGCTAAAATTTTTAATGGCAAATTACTGCTAGATTTGCCATTTGAGATTCCTGGTAGTCCCAACACGTCTCCACCAAAAATTGTCAATATACATAGGTCCATGTTTTGGTATGGCCCCATATAACTGTACCTCCAGATTTTCTGTACTATGAGACTTCTAGCTACATTTATTGACTGGACTATCTGTAATTTGACATATAAAAATCACTACAGTCACGATACCACTCCACTAAATATTGTAAACATAGATCCATGTTTTGGTATAAGCCCCATATAATGGGACCTCCGGATTTTGTTTTGTATTTTTGGAATCTTAGCTATATTTCTTGTTCGAACTACCTGTAATTTAACGTTTGAGATTCCTAGTGGTCTTCGCTAAGTATTATCAATATAGTCACAGGTTTTGGCATAGGCCCAATATAAAGGAACCTACCGATTTTCAGAATTTTGAAATTTTTAGCTAATTTTTTGACCGAACTAATTGTAATTTGTGCATTGGATATTACCAATGTTCACAGAACTTCTACCACTGGTAAAACATTTTCTTCACTAAAAATTTTCAATATTGGTCCATGTTTTGGTACCTCCCAATTTTCCGCATTTTTTAGGATTTTAGTCTCCAAGCTTAGCCTTCGTCCACCCACTAAAAAACACCATTCAATATGCCTGATGATCGGTCTAACCACCCGTGAAACGTAGCATAGTGCTTGAATGTGTGGGACTTCGGTGGATTCCTAATTTTTCAATGTACCTATTAGGTCTAAATAGCTCAACTCGAAAGAGAATTAATTCAAATATCACTCTAAAAAATGACCTTCGCCTTAATAAGGCAAAACAAAAAAAAAAAAAAAATGATTTCAGCATGAGCCAGGCTGGGATTCGAACCTGGGACCCAAACAACCAAGTGACACGGTTGCAGGCGTCTTAGCGTTCTAAGCCACCATCAACTTGTCAAAGATTCCGATGACAAATATTGATGATCAAAATCTTCTGATACAGAAGAACAAATAAAATAAAGGTGGAAAAAAGCTGCCTTAGTATTTGTAATAAAGCATTGAAAAATAGGGTTACCAGCCAAGTCGGACTATAGGAAAGGTTTGGAATTAAATGACTAACATTAAAAATAAATAAATAATTCGAATATACAAATTTCGAATGATTTGTGATATAAATGCTAGTCTCCAAGCTTAGCCTTCGTCCACCCACTAAAAAACACCATTCAATATGCCTGATGATCGGTCTAACCACCCGTGAAACGTAGCATAGTGGTTGAATGTGTGGGACTTCGGTGGATTCCTAATTTTTCAATGTACCTATTAGGTCTAAATAGCTCAACTCGAAAGAGAATTAATTCAAATATCACTCTAAAAAATGACCTTCGCCTTAATAAGGCAAAACAAAAAAAAAAATGATTTCAGCATGAGCCAGGCTGGGATTCGAACCTGGGACCCAAACAACCAAGTGACACGGTTGCAGGCGTCTTAGCGTTCTAAGCCACCATCAACTTGTCAAAGATTCCGATGACAAATATTGATGATCAAAATCTTCTGATACAGAAGAACAAATAAAATAAAGGTGGAAAAAAGCTGCCTTAGTATTTGTAATAAAGCATTGAAAAATAGGGTTACCAGCCCAGTCGGACTATAGGAAAGGTTTGGAATTAAATGACTAACATTAAAAATAAATAAATAATTCGAATATACAAATTTCGAATGATTTGTGATATAAATGCTAGTCTCCAAGCTTAGCCTTCGTCCACCCACTAAAAAGCACCATTCAATATGCCTGATGATCGGTCTAACCACCCGTGAAACGTAGCATAGTGGTTGAATGTGTGGGACTTCGGTGGATTCCTAATTTTTCAATGTACCTATTAGGTCTAAATAGCTCAACTCGAAAGAGAATTAATTCAAATATCACTCTAAAAAATGACCTTCGCCTTAATAAGGCAAAAAAAAAAAAAAAAAAAAAAAAAATACAATTTGACATTTGAGGTTCTCTGCAGTCATGAAACTTCTTCACTATAAATTGTCAACATAGGGCCATGTGTTGGTGAAGGCCCCATAAAATGGTACCTCCTGCTTTTAGGTATTTTTGGACTTAGCTAATTTTTTTAAAGAATTGGCTGTAATTTGACATTTGCACGAAAACACCAGGCCTAGGCAACACCGCGTATTGGCAGGCGCCATTTGATATTTTGTTGTTGGATATTTCGACAGTTTTTAGCCTTGACTTACTCAGGGCAGTTTGTCGTACGACCACGTTATGTGTTGTTTATAGTGACTTGAAAAATTTAGTTTGCAAAAAATGGAATTTAGTTGTGAACATTTTCGTCCAAGAATTTTTGACAACTGTTGACGTAGATAATCAACCCAAGAGTGTATCGATCAAATTAAATCTTTGTATGTCGATAAAGTACTATCCTATAGGACTTTGAAAAACTGGTTTAATGAATTCGAACGGCACTCGCCAAAAAACGAAGGTCGTGAGGGTCGCAAAAATTGATCGTTGTGCCCTAAAAAATATGACGTGCATGATCGAATAATGCGAAATCGCGATGTTAAATACACTTAGATAGAGGCATCCTTGGGCATTTCTTCCACCAACTAACATTTGATATTGCATAAAAACCTGGCCGCAAAAATTGATTTTTCTCGTTAGATCCAGCAAAATTGGACAAACGCTCAAAAGGCTCCTGTGAATTGGTTCAAAGAAATTGAGCTTCAAACGACGTTATCACGGTGCTCATGAAGCAAATTTAAATGTAAGGTGCTTACACCTCGGAAGTTTTTGCGGATTCTGAAACTACAATATTCATAGATGAAAAAAATCAAAAAAAATCGCCGGAGCGCTTTTTAAATAAATCGCGATTCAAGATGGAATTTTTAACGGTTGTTTAAGTTTTAACGATTTTGCTTGAAAACCGCAAATCCTATCTAAATCGGACTGAGACAGATGTTGTAGCTATGCAAATTCTCTACAAGAATGACTTAATTTTTGTAGATTTTACCGTTATTGAGATATATAAGTTAAAATTGGGACAATGTATTGACTGTATCGCCTCCTTATAAAACAATGCAATGACGGCAAATTCTCATATTAAACTTATATGTATATGTCAAAAATGGTACAGCCTAGGAAAGAATTACAAAAGCCAATCTTGTAGAGATTTTTCTCTGCTACAATATTTTCTTTATTCCCACTTTGATAGGATTTGCAGTTTTCAAGCTAAATCCTGAAGACCTAAGAAAAAAATCGGAAAGTTTGATATGAACCTTTATATCTCAAAAATGGTAAAACCTAGACCTTGTAAGAAATTTTCACTGCTACGACATTTTCTTTAGCCTCATTTCTATAGGACTTGCGGTTTCCAAGCAAAATCGCGAAAACCTAAAAAAAAAATAAAAATGTGAATTTTGATCGCGATTTATTTAAAAATCTCTCCAAAAATTTTTTCTTGTTTTTGGATTTTTCTTACCTATGAACATTGCTGTTTCAAAATCAGCAAAAACTTCGTAGGGGTATGCGGTTTTCACTTAAAGTTAGTTAAGGCGCACTGTTTTGTTTCAAACCGTTTTGGGTAAAATCCCAACAACAACAAAAAAGAAAATCACCGGCGGAGCACAACTGGAGCCAACGAAAGCTAAAATCAGGCAATTTTTAAAGAAATAAAAAACACTTTTATTTCCGCACTTGCGATTTCAAAGCAAACACATTTCTATTTAAATTAAAACAAACGAAAAATTTCGATTTCGATTTAATTTACAAATATTCCAAATTTATTTCGATTTAAATACTCGGACGTATGTTCCGTTCAACAAAAAGACAACGAGTGATTATTTAATCCAAAAAATGCTTAAATTCGCTAAATCTAAACTAGCGAGTGCGCCATTTCAGCAACCATATGAAAAAATGTCCCAAGCTTCGCACAGAGTGGCCAGATCCATCCATGATGTGATGGTTTCACATAACTAACAGGGAGTCCCAAACTTTGACCCTTCACGAACGTGAACATCCCGGCCACCTTTCAGTCTTTCGGAGTCAGAAAGTCTCGAAAAGAACTCGAAAACCATGGAAAGATAAAGAAAAAAAAAACGAAATAAAAATCATTAGTGTGTTGCTAAAACACAGTGCATAGTATGCACATTGATTTCAATTTTAATTCAGTTTTGAAACCATAAATTCAATTCAAAAAAATAATGATAAATTCAATCATCAACATATATAAAATAAATCCATTCCAATAATTCAATATTCAATCCAAAAAATCCAAGTAAGGAGAGGCTACAAAAAAGAATTATATAAAAACGTGTCATGGTTAAAGCAAAAATCCATGCTGCCTTACGAAAATTCAGGGAATGTAAGTCCCGGAGATAACGTATCCGAATATCGTAAACTGGGCCAGGGGTTTTCCAAAAGTACCTCCGCAAACCCCATTTCGGATAATTTTAGCATACAAATCTCCACCCAACGTTATATGTACTGGTGCCGATGTATGGAAGTATTCGTCAGCCAGCTGTAGACCTGGGAACTCCTCTACAATCCGAATATCTACAGATTTCTTCGGAGTTACCACTGTATGGTTACGACGAACTTCTGCATATGTCTCCACTGTTGTCGACATCCCATGATTGCCTCTGAGCTGAAGTAAGCATCTGGTCTTGTCTCCAACTCGAACCACCTTCTGGCCCATTCGTTTGACCAAAGACTCAGCGACAATTGAGCTCTCGCTACTGGGATCAATCAGGGCTCGCTCGTGAATATATCGATCGCCACAGATAATTTTCACCACGGCTGTCGCTTTCAATAATACAGTCTCCTGAAGGCTATATGTTGGGATCACTTCCGTAGATGTTTCCTTCTTCCAGTGAGATTTCCCTTTTCGACCCTTGTACGGCACCATTTCATTAGAAGACTCCTTTGAGGATGCATGTTGGGACGAACGAGGTCCCTTATGCTTAGAAGCGTGGGACGAACTGGGTCCCTTTTGCTTTGAAGTTTGGGACGAACTGGGTCCCTTCTTAAATGCATTTTTGGACGAACTAGGTCCGTTATGCGATGGTTCTGGCTTATCTGAAGAATTAGACGAACGAGGTCCTTTCTTCGGTTGAGATTTGGACGAACTAGGTCCTTTCTCATCAGAGCCTTTCCTCACTAACTCTTTAGACGAACGAGGTCCAGGTTTGTGAAGAAAAGTGTGGTGCGTATCTCCGCATTTTTTGCACTCCCCTTTACTCGTGCATGTGCGCCAGGTGTGGTCGTGTCCCAGACAACCCGCACAATGTTGGTAAATGGACACCATCTTCATCCTCTCAGCGTATTCCATGCTCAAACATTTTTTACAAAACCGAAGCGGATGATCGTTGAGGCAAACGCGACAAACAATACGTTTCTTGCTCACACGATTTTCGGCATTGTACTTTTTAGCTTTAACCATGATTCTAAAACAAACAAAATATCTTTAGTTAGAGGGTAGCACGACCAATTTAACCACTGGTCTGACAATTAGACCGCGTTCGGTCTTGACCTCTGCAACCCGGCGCCTGGCAATACGGCGCCTGGCAATACGCTAGTGACACGACCTAATCTCCATTCATTAGGTGGAATGTTATCTTCTTTGATAACCACCATGTCATTAACTTTAACATTTTCGTCTGGATTTTTCCATTTGTTCCGTTTTGTGAGCTCCTTTAAATATTCATTCTTCCAACGTATACATAAGCGTTGATTCAAAGCTTTAACCCTTTGCCAACGATTTATAATTGACTCCGGTGCCTCGTAGATTTCGGGTTCCGACGGCGACAAAATAGGCCCACCCACCAAGAAATGTCCCGGAGTTAGGACGTCAAGGGAAGATATGTCATCTGATAAAGGACAAAGAGGTCTTGAATTCAAACATGCCTCTACCCGAGCCAAAAGCGTGGAAAACTCTTCGAAAGTATACTTCAGATTTGCTGCTATTCTTCTGAAGTGGTGCTTAAACGATTTCACACCAGCCTCCCATAAGCCACCCATATGTGGTGCGCCGGCTGGATTAAAATTCCAATTTAGACCTCTGGTGGAATAAGTCTTCAGAAGTTCAGGACCAACTGAATGAATAAATGTTAAAAATTCCGTTCTCAAAGCCTTTGATGCACCTGTGAAGTTCGTTCCGTTGTCCGAATACATTTCCTTTGGACAACCACGACGAGAAACAAAGCGGGAAAAAGCAGCCAAAAAAGTAGTTGACGATAAGTCGCTTACCGCTTCCAAATGAATGGCACGTGTGGCAAAACACACAAAAAGGCATACATACCCTTTGGTAATCAAACACGCTCGACCTGTGTAATTCTTGATATCATAGGGGCCCGCAAAATCAACCCCAGTTCGAGTAAAAGGTCTGTCCAATATAGTTCTAGAAAGCGGCAATGGGGCCATCAATTGACTTCGAGTCTGTTTGGCCATTATGGTACAAATTCGGCACCGACCAATAGACCATCGAATTAAATTCTTTGCTCTGGGTATCCAAAATTCTGTTCTTAGAACCCGCAGCATCAGTTGATTACTGCCATGCAAAGTCACCTGATGAATGAAATTAATAAGCAGCCGTGACATTTTGCAATTATAGGGCAAAATGAGTGGATGCCTTTCGCTAAGAGCTAACTCTGTAGCATTTGACAGCCGGCCACCAACGCGCATTAAACCCTTCGAGTCAATAAATGGATGTAGACTAAGCAAATTACTTTTCGAAGAAAGTTCTTTGCCATTCAATAAGCAATGATACTCATCAATGTAGTAAACCTTTTGAGCAATAATTACTAAACGTTCCTTTGTCCTTTGAAGCTCTTCGGAACCAATCAATTTATTGGAAAAACTTTTTTGTCCCTTGAGACGGTCAACGAAGCGGAACACATATGACATAAGACGCAAAGCTTTCGCATACGATGAAAATTCGCCCAAGACATCATCATAATCTTTGATAAAAGTAGAGAATACTTTAACTTTTCTCCCTTCTTCCCGCGTATCAAAATCAACAATGTCCCTTTCCCACTGACTACTCGAATCTTTAAGCCATGAGGGTCCAGACCACCAGAGCGGCTCATCAACAAGATTTTGAGGTCGAATACCTCTACTGATCAGGTCTGCAGGATTAAATTCTGATCTAACATGCCTCCAATTGTGTTTTCCAACCTTATCAACAATTTTCGACACTCTATTAGCAACAAAGGTGTTCCACGAACTTGGTGGTTTTTGTAGCCACGCGAGGACGATCATGGAATCAGACCAACAATAAAATTTTGTGTTCTTCTCATCAAGACACAAATCGGTTCTAATAGATCCCATTAAATCTGACAGTAAAAGAGCTCCGCATAACTCCAATCTGGGCAACGAAACAACTTTCAAAGGAGCCACTCTTGACTTTGCCAACAACAAATGAGTTTGCACTGAACCATCATCAGATGCTACCCGTACATAAACGCAAGCCCCATAAGCTTTCTCAGAAGCATCTGAAAACCCATGAATTTCAACTTGGGCGCTCGGCCGAAAACCAACCCATCTAGGGATTTTAATATTATTTAGTGAAACATAGTCGGCAACGAATTGTTCCCACTTATGACATATTTTCTCGGGTACTATGTCATCCCATCCAATCCCTTCACTCCAAATCTCTTGCATTAACATTTTAGCAACGACGATCACAGGGCCTAACCAACCTGCGGGATCAAACAAACTGGCAATGATGGACAAAACTTCCCTTTTCGTAAAATTCGACTTCATTTGGATGGGCTTGACCGAAAAATAGAAAAAATCATTCTTGGCATTCCATCTAATGCCTAAGGTTTTGGCATTACTTTCATCCTCAATCTCAAGAAACTTTTCCGACAGAAGATGATCTGGTGGTAACCCTTGCAAAATTTTTTCTTCGTTAGAGGTCCACTTCCTCATAGAAAAACCAGCCGAAGACAGAGCACAAACCAATTGATCCCTAGCTTCTATTGCTAATGCTAATTCATGAGCGCCTGCTAGGGCATCATCCACGTACATCATTCTGCGCAAAATTTTGGCCGCTAAAGGCAAATCCTTTTCAACATCTGACGCCAACTGGAGCAAAGTCCTAATGGCCAAAAAAGGTGCACAATTTACTCCAAACGTGACTGTCTTCAATTCAAAACTTTTTAAGGAAGCTTTAGGGTCCTTACGAAACACCAATCTTTGGAACCTTGTGTGATCCTCATTCAACCAAATCTGGCGATACATTTTTTCAACATCACCATTGAAAACATAACGATAAAAACGCCAACGAATTATCAACAACATCAAGTCGTTTTGCAAAATCGGACCAGGATATAGAGTATCATTCAAACTCAAACCTGTAGTGGACTTACTGGAGGCATTAAAAACCACTCTAACCTTGGTTGAAGAACTTTCAGGTTTAATGACAGCGTGATGGGGCAGATAAAAAGAACTGAAGTCTTCCTCATCTTGTACCACTTCTGTCATATGACCCAATGTCTCATATTCCTCCAATACTGAATCATATACCGACTTAAATTCAGGTTTCTTAGACAAGGATGCTTCATTTCGCAAAAATTGTCTACAAGCTCTCGTTCTTGACAGGCCTAGACCCTTTCCATCCGCATACTGAGGCTTAAAAGGCAACGAAACCACATAACGACCATCAGATAATATTTTCTTGGTCTTTTGATAAACTTCCTCACAATATACTTCTTCAGGACTGTATTCTGAAATTTTCGGTGGTTCCTCTAACTTCCAAAATTTTTCTAACAATTTGTCCATTTCGACTGCCGTAGAAAAAGAGACACAGGTCGTAAATGACCCTGAGTTCGGGCTAGCAATCGGACCTGTGAGAACCCAACCGAAAATAGTTTCTTGTGCCAAAAGAGAACCCACCACATTCCGTTGCACACCACCCAACAATATCTGTGGATAAATATCTCCACCTAGCAAAATGTCAACTTGGTCACTCTTAGCAAATTTGGGATCAGCTAAAGGCGCAATGCCCAACGAATAAATATCTGGAATGTCCAAAGTGTAACTAGGCAACTTTCCAGTTAATCTTGGCAAAACCAAACTAGAAACTTGGACTTCAAAACTATCGCTATGAGGCGATTTCAACCAAAACGTACATTGTTTCTCAGTAGATCCCGCTAAAGCATCATTGAGGCCTGATATTCGTGCGTTGACTTTCTTAATTGGAAGGTTAAGTCGTCGCTGAAGCTTCTCAGAAATAAATGTTGCCTGAGATCCCGAATCAATCAAAGCTCTGGCAGCAAAAATTACACCATTGACGTCAATTTGAACAATGGCTGTTCCCAATAAAACCTGTTTTCGAGTAGCAACAAAACAATTTTGAACTCTGGACTCAGTATTAGTTACTGTCTGTGCAGCCTGTCGGCTAGTACTAGGATGATCACCAGAATCGATAATCACATCAGAACCACTCTGTTTAGAGTCTCTATGCAAAAGAGTGTGGTGCTTTAAACTACATTTTGAACAACTCATCCTTTTTGTGCATTGGTTCAACTTATGGTTGCTACTGAAACAGTTTATGCAGAGATTATTCCTCTTTACAGCAACAAATCTTTGCTCTTGCGTCATTTTCAAAAACTTCGGACACGATTTCAACCAATGATCTTGTGAACAAACAAAACAGACATTTTTGTTTATATTTGCCTGGTATGTCTTTACTTTCTTGCTTGAACGAGAAGTATCATGATCCCTTTTTCCTCCAGTAGACTTAAAATCCTGGGAATGCGTTAAGTCATACACTGTCTCTAATGATTGAAATCTGGCTGTCAAAAACTCATCAAGATCAGACCACTTAGAAACTTCTGTTTTCTTACTCACCGTCTGCTCCCAAAGCGATAAAGTATTTGTGGGTAGTTTGGTCGAGCATAAAAACACAAAAATTGGATCCCAACTATCTATGTTAATTTGATGCAACTTCAGGGCCGTGATACAATTGTTAACATCCCTTTGGAGTCGCTTAATCTCTCCAGCGGATTCATTTTTGACAGACCCTAGATTAAAAAGAATCTTCAATTGGCTGTTCACTAAGATTCGCTTGTTCTCATATCTATCTTTTAGATTGGACCATGCGTTTGCAAACCCATCGTTTGTCAGAGGTGATTTTTTAACAATCTCCAAAGCCTCACCTTGAGTACTTTGGCGTAAATAAAATAATTTTTCCACCGGCGTAATAGATTTACACTCAATATATACCGCGGTGAACATGTCTCTAAAAGACGGCCACGACAAATAATCACCATGAAAAATTTCCGTCGTGCACGGAGGCAAACGCAAACGATGATCGGCAACATTATTCTCTGAGAACCGTTTTCTTTGGCTTGGGCTAGTCATTGTGGACGACAAAGTCGAATTGTCCATAAAGGTTTGGGATAATTCACCCATTTGCGCAGAACAACTCATATAAGCTTCTCTACACTGCCTATAGAGAATGGCTACTTCGTCCTTGGACCCACTACACTCACTACATACATGTTCATATGTAGAATTAATTCTAGCCCATAGCCTTTTCAATTCAGCCTTACGAGGCTCAACATCAAACAACGTGACACTACTCTTTGTAGCATTAAAATCTGTCTCAAATTCTAACAGCAACCCCGCAAGTGCTTTAAATTTCAATAAAACTTTCGACTCTGCCATAATTTCCAATAAAAAATCACAAACTTTCAATATAAATTTAAGAAACTGCCTTTGAATTTTATAAAAACCACAACAACTTCACTTAATTTTGTGCAGAAAATAAATCACTCGCAGCAAAATATCTTAACGGTGTCAACAAACCGCTTAAAACAGGAAATAACCACAAAAAATATCCTTTTTTAAATAATCTAACACCAATAATCTGTTATTGTTAAGTGAAGGACGACTCACCTTGTTATTACAAGTCTCCTTGTACCATAAACTGCACCTGTCACTGGCAATAAGCGATGGGCAACAACAAACAACCCATAAAATTTTTAAGAGAAACACAAAAAAATATCGCTATTGCAATTAAAAGAAAATAAAGCACAAACGAAATTGTCCTTTATAGTTAGGTAGCAGTCACGCACTTTTTATAATGTCGATAAAATATTTGGCCACAATTTATTAGAAACAGATATTGACAAATGTCCGTCCGTCTGTTTCAATTCCAAATATTCGTTTATTTCTTAACAACAACACTGGCGATCACTGGCACAATTATTTATATATGTATTCATAAATTATTTTTATATTTTTTCCTTAATTTAGCCTTTTCACTTTTTAAGAAATATTTTAATTTATTAAAATAATAAAAATGATCTTGCAAATAAAAAGGAAAATGAAAAAACCAAAACAAACAACTAAATAACTAACAAGAAGAAGACCAACGAGTAATCCACTGTTAGTTGTTAGTGTTTTCTGCCAATACGGCGATCAGCTGTGTCGGCGTTGCCAGATCAACACCTTTTGGTCAAAAACTGGGGTAATTAAATATTTTTTGGGAATTTTCCAAATAATTTTTATTTGCAAAAAATATTAATTTTATGCACAAATTAGATAAATTATATCCAAAAATTGACAGTATTACCTGATTTTCGCCAATATCCAACAAAAGGACAAAAAAATGATCATCGTACTCACGATCCGGCTCGAAGGACTATGTTTTGTTTCAAACCGTTTTGGGTAAAATCCCAACAACAACAAAAAAGAAAATCACCGGCGGAGCACAACTGGAGCCAACGAAAGCTAAAATCAGGCAGTTTTTAAAGAAATAAAAAACACTTTTATTTCCGCACTTGCGATTTCAAAGCAAACACTTTTCTATTTAAATTAAAACAAACGAAAAATTTCGATTTCGATTTAATTTACAAATATTCCAAATTTATTTCGATTTAAATACTCGGACGTATGTTCCGTTCAACAAAAAGACAACGAGTGATTATTTAATCCAAAAAATGCTTAAATTCGCTAAATCTAAACTAGCGAGTGCGCCATTTCAGCAACCATATGAAAAAATGTCCCAAGCTTCGCACAGAGTGGCCAGATCCATCCATGATGTGATGGTTTCACATAACTAACAGGGAGTCCCAAACTTTGACCCTTCACGAACGTGAACACGCACCATGTATGACATTGTTTTATAGAGAAGCGATAGTGTCAATGTATTGACCCAATTTGAACTTCTATATCTCAATAACGGTAAAACCTACGAAAATACCGGAAAGGTCAATGTTGTAGACAATTTTCTTGGCTACTACATCTTTTTATAGTCCGATTTCGATAGGAACTGCGGTTTCCAAGAAAAAACGTGAAAACCTAAAAAACCCTTAAAAATGTCAACTTGAATCGCGATTTATTTAAAAAGCGCGTTCGAAAAACGAACAAGAGAAGACAAATCATTCTGCATCATGACAATGTGGGCTCTCACACATAGATTCAAACTAGCGCCTGTTTGACCGTACAAAACGTGGAATTGATGGTTCATCCGTCCTACAACCCTGACTGGGGATCCAAAGACTGCATTTGATTCCAGCACATCAAGAAAACAAGGCGTGGTCAACGATTTTTGTTGCCTAAAGATGATGTAAAAGCGTTCAAAAACCATGTTTTGGAGGTGTCTCAATCGCAGTGGAAAAAGTGCTTCCCCAATAGGTTTGAGCGCACAAAAAAAGTGTATAAATCATGCTGGAGACTACTTAAGAAAACAATAAAATCGTTTTTGATGGTAAATATTCGCGGTTTCATTGTTAGGCCAGATAGTTATCGTTCAGCCCTCGTATAGTACCATGTTATGGTCTTTTTGGCTAAATTTTTTGTCCGATCTACCCATAAGTTGTTAATTGAGATTACATTTGTGACCGAACTAACTACCTGTAATGTGGCATTTAACATTAACATTGTTCACAAAATTGTCAACATATGTATGTATGTACATTAGGGCTATAACCAAAAAAATACCACCACATAGCCGTGTAGAGCATGGAAAACTATTATGAAATACGGCGTTAATTTTTCTCTAGCGCGAAAAAAGTTTCCGCACCAAATGCATTGAAGTTCAGTAATGCATTTTTCAATTTTAGCTGTTATGACAACATATTTGCTTTTAATTAAAATTTGTATATGAAAAAAAATTTGAATATGAGGTCATTTGCAACGAAGTCGCGAAAGTTACAGGCTGTTTTTGTTGACCTTGCCTGTGAGAATCGGATATGTCTTTTACAAAAATACAACACCAGTACCACTTGGGGAATTTTGTCCTAATAATGAAAACGCGTTTCTAAGATCGATTCGGTGAAAAAAGTTTCCGCGCCGACTGTAAATACTAAAACCCTTTTGATATTTTTTCTAATTATAATTTTAAATTTGCTTTGTTTGAATAAATATTCATAGAAAAAAATACAATTTTCACAGGCAAAGTCATAAAAATTGTCTGTAACTTTCGCGAATTTGTTGCAAATGACACCATATTCTCTTGTCCGATAGGTACAATAAATATAAACATAAAATTCACGAGTTTATAAAAAAAAAAACAGAAATTGCAATAGTGTCAAAAATTCCTAAAATCCTCCGAAATGGCGCGAATTGAGAACAAATTGGTCCAGAACGCTTTGATAATGAGTTTAAATTAGATTACAAAAAAATAAAAAAATTAATTAAAAGCAAATATGTTGTCATAACAGCTAAAATTAAAAAATGCATCACTAAACTTCAATGCATTTGGTGCGGAAACTTTTTTCGCGATATAGAAAAAATTACACCTTTTTTCATATTAGTTTTTCATGCTCTACACGGCTATGTGGTGGTATTTTTGATATTTGCAAAAAAGTGCAAAAAGTTATATCCCTAATGTATATATGTACATTTACAACTTTTATACCCTCAACCTTTAATACAACCAAAAATGTGCCTCATCGACGAAATTCGTTTTAAATAACTTGGAATCGATTTAGCCATGTCCGTGCGTGTGTCTGTCTGGCTGTCTGGTCCGTGCGATAACTCTCGAACGGATCAACCGATTCGGACCATCGTAATATTTTACACAAAAGTTCAAATTTGTTCTGTAAAATGGTGTGAACGGTAACTCTCGAAGGGAGCAATCGATTTAGTCCCAACTTTGCACATCGCAAAATTTCTACCAGACTTAGATGAGGTTTTAATATGGACTCTATCGGTCCACTCCTTCCACCCACAGAAAATTTCGGAAAAGTGCAGTTTAAGACCTACACTCGAATCTCTTTGATTTTTCCTACAACAATTTGTATTCGCTGCCCCCTTTCGCCGGTAATAAGAAAATGGCATTTTGCAAGCAAAGGTCTACAGAATTCAGAAACCCCTCTAAATGCATAATTGTGGATGTGCTGATTCGGTCCAATATTTTGCCATCGTTATATTTTGTCCAAATTTAATTTAACTTCGTAAATGATCCATATCGGTCTTCTCGTTAAGGTACCTTCCCCACAAAAGTTCAAAATTTTTCTTTAAGTGCAGTTTAGGATCTGTTGGAATATCTTTGGACATTTATACCTGAACTATACGGTAACCAACTGAAACGACTGTTGTGCGCGATGTCTATTGAAAGGAAATGACTCCCAATTATAAGATATACTTTTAAAATGGTACCTCCTTCACAAAACATTTGAGTTTTACCCCCTGTTTATGTATGTCGACCGAAAGGTTTCTTGCACTTCAAAAGTGGAGAAAATCATTTTCTGTTCATGTAAACACCTTCGAAACGAAAATCTATGCGACCGACAGGCCATACGAAATAACACGTAACACTTTTCCGTGTAAATTTGGGTTTATGTATTTGGAAAGGCCTGTCTTTTGTAGCAGGAGAATGTCAAAATCACTCACTTGTTTTGTAGCTGTCGAATAGAACGTAAACTCGCGAATAACACCGAAAATCTTAAATAAAATTTATACAACACATTCTTGAAACAAAATAAAAATTTTACAGACATGTTTTAAAGGCGGTTTCATTCATTATTTTGAAGAAATCAATTAAATAAAATAATTCAAAATACCGACACATTTTATTTTCTCAAACAACCCACCATACCATTGCTATTGAAAACTATATCATTTTCAAATGTTACTCGATAGTTTTGCGGATATTTTGTTCGAGAACGACACACGAGAATGAATTGAAAACGTTTCATTCATCGATCAGCTTATGGCAGGAAAACCTTCGATTTCGAGTATCGGCAATAATATTATTATCGAATGAATGACGGTAGTTTCTACGATAGTGGCGAAAAACATTTTTTGTGGAGGTTCTTAATGTTTCTGTTATGTACCTTTTTGGTTTTTATTCCCACCATACATACCATTGCTATCGAAAACGATACTACAAAACAAATAAATGAAGTTGTTTTACAATAAACAATGAGTAAAGTTTTTAAAAAATTTCAGAATAGATTCACAGATCATGGTCAAAAGAACTTTTGCAAGGATTCATTCTAAGGACTTAATGAATATACACAGAGAAAAATATATGTTAGAAATATGTTTGAATGCAAACAAATTATAAGTTTGGGAATGGTTGCAAACAAATATATGTTTGGATCCAAACAAATTTATGTTTGGGACTGGTTGCAAACAAATATATGTTTGCTAAATTTTTTAACATATCTCAATTTTATTTCTTTGGGTACCAACATATTATTTATGTTAGAACATATTTTTATGGGTAGAGTGAGGATTTTTTCGAAGAGAGTAACAACAGGGCTCTCGCTCATTATAATAAAGAGCTGTGTGTATGGTGTAATAGAAGACGGGAGGGTAAAAAAGTTTGTTTTTGCTTTGGTGGTGTGTATGCCAAACGCGTGTGTTTCGTGCCTTGCTGTTGCGTTTTTTTCCACAAGCAGTATTTTTTTCTGTTCCTTATAGTTAACCAACCTAGCAAGCGAAGAGGAAAATAAAAAATGGCATGAATTATTTTTGTTCTTTTTTCTTCAGTTTTCTAAATACTATCGTAGAGTAAAGACGGTAAAGTGTGTGAATAAATCAGTGTTTGTGTTTTCTTAAAGAAATGGTGTTTTTTAGTAAATTAAATGCCCAATACATTTAATACTTGGAAGTTTTATAATTGAATCAAAAAGGTGAATGGAGATATTTTATTCCACAAAGAAGAAATCGCATTTAATATTGGTAATAACATTAATATAATATAATTTTCATATATATGCATATATTTTAAATATGGATGTACACATTTATTACATTATATAATCATTTGATTCCAGATGCCGATTTCCCGTTGGTGATTTCAATTTTGAGGAGAATGTGTTTTATTTCACAACTAACGAGAAGAGTTCGACGATGTTTCTTTATATTATTTTATACCCTCCACCATAGTATGGAGGGTATATTAAGTTTATCATTCCGTTTGTAGCACATCGAACTAATCATTTGCGACCCTATAAAGTATATATATTCTTGATCAGGATAAAATTATAAGACGATCTAGCCATGTCCATCCGTCCGTCTGTTGTAATCCGCAATAATTGAGATAGAGTGCTGAAATTTTGCACCCGAGGGTCTTTTTTTTATAGGCAGGTCAACATATCTACAAAAATTATGTATATATAAGTCCAAGGTTTGATATTGCCCCCAAATAACGGTACCTCCCTATTTGAGGTTTTTTCACGTTTTTTCGCCACATTTGCAGACCGAATTAGATATAACTTGGCATTTAGGATACATGGAGGTCAAAAAACATATCTACAAATAATATGGATATAGGTCCAAGTTTTGGTATAGCCCTCATATAACGATTCCTCCCGATTTGATTTCATTTCAGACCGAATTAGCTTCAATTTAGCATTTCTAGAGATCAAACACTTCTTCACAAAAAATGTATAGGCCCTATACATATAACGGTACCAGTGTAGGTTTTCATGGCTGAAGTACTCAGGAAATATCACCAACATTACAATGAGGGGTATTTGTCACCGTTCATAATGATATGTTGTCTGATCTGGCAATCGAACCCCGGACCTTTAGCGTTCAAGGAGGGTGTGCATACCATTGCACCTCGATGGCACTAAATCTGCTTTTTATACCATCCACAATAGTATGGATGGATGGTATACGAGTATTAGCTTTGTTTTTCTGTTAGTAACACATCAAGCTAATCATTTGCGACCCTGTAAAGTTCTAAATGTTCTTGATCAGGGTAAAGATTTGAGTCGATCTAGCCATGTTCCTCAGTTGTAATCACTCTAATGTCCTCAAACATTGAGATAGGAATGTGAAATATTGCACCCGAGTGCAAGTTCCCCTATACCGGCCCTCTTTTTGGCATACGCCCCATATAACTGTACCGCCCGACTTTATGTATTTATCACTTTTTATGCACATTTTCGGCCTAAATTTGCCTGAAATATGGTTACCAAGGGTCAAACAATTTCTCTGCCAAATACTTTGATATAGGTTCACGTCTAGGTGTAGCCCCCATATAACGGTACCGCCGTATTTCAAGTACTTTGAAATTTGTATCTACTTTTTTCCACTAAATTGACTGTAATTATGATCAAAACATGTGTTCATAAAAATTTGTGGACATACGTACACGTTTTTTTGTACATTGGCTATTATAAAATAGTATTCTATTAATAACATTTTTGATTGATTGAAACAAAATGCATTATATTCATTTTTAAACAGAAGTTTAGTAGTACTTGTGTTTCATCATAAAATGGTACTTATATGAATTGTTCACTTTCATTTTGGGTGTGCTTTTGGCATATTAAAACTTATATTGAAATGCATACCTAAAACGTCAGTCAAATACAAATGTATACTCGGTTCATGTTAATTGGCTCATTTTATTTCATGTAAAATATTATACACCAAAAAACAAAACTACTCCCCCTAGGAATAAGGCTTGGCGTGGCGGTGGAGCTAAGTACTTTCCTAATCGAAGGGAAACTAATTATTCCATTTTTACTTTCTATGTGTATATAATGGTGGAGGGTATAAAAAGTTCGAAGTTCGGTCGAACTTAAAACTTTTTTACTTGTTTCATTTTAAAAGTGTGACTTTTTATAAATTATTTTATTCCGTTTTTCTTTTACTAAAGTCTGTTATATATTTCTTTGGTATTTTTTATGTATCTATGCGTCTGTTGTTGCTTTTGTGTTTGGTATTTCTATGCATTTCAATAAACCACCACCATTTATAAATATGTGTGTATATGTTAGAGATAGCCAGTGAGAGCTTACTGAGATCAATTGAGCATACATTTCAATGTGTTTTACATCAGCCAAGATCACCAATATTCATTAACGTGACTGCAACAACAACATACGTTCTCTTTATTCTCATCTGTCGGGGTTTAGGAAAGAAAGACTCGCTCAGACAGACCAATGCACAAAATATTTTGAGCGCCACCGTTCTACATTGAAATTTACGCTCATTTGCACTCAGTAAGCGCCGACTGGTGCATGTGTTTGTTTTTGTTTTTTTTTGAGTTTTTTTTTATTATATCTTAACACATATTTGTTTGAACCCAAACATAAATTTGTTTGCACCCAAACATAAATCTGTTTGCACCCAAACATAAATTTGTTTGCTCCTAAACATAAATTTGTTTGAACCCAAACACAATTCATTTGCAGGACGCAAACATACGTTATGTTTGGGACTGGTTGCAAACAAATATATCTTCGCTGCAAAACATGTGTGGGACAAATGTTAGAGAGGCCTTCTTTTCCTCCGTATAGCCATGGGTAGGTGCACGTGTTGCGTAGCACATCCTATTTCACCAGCGATGACCGTAATTTTCCAGGTTACACAATGGGATACGCCTTTGTCCACTCGTGACGAAAGGCAAACTCTGAGGAAATTAAGAGGTATCTACCATGTTAAATTCGATCGAATGATATATCCCAAAATGAAAATATGCTAAGCATATGATAAGCATCTCTCTTGTCTTTTTCGTATAAATACTGTATATTTGTTGTATAGAAAACCACACAAATATCTAATTTATATTCAAATTGTATTTATCTTGGCAACTCTGCTCATTATTATTATATTATTTTCACAACAATTATTGTTATATAGAAATCAGCTACAAAAACTATTACATTTCATATAAATGAGACACAAACATATAAATTTTGTCCATACTCTAACTAAACAAAACAAAATGCCCATTGTTTAAAAATAATAATACGGCCAAGGCGAAAAAAAGTGTCTGGCATAAATTAGGAAAAATATCATAAATTCTATATCAAACAACAACAAAAACATACACACATATATATTATAAAATTCAGAGAAAGGCAGAAAAAACAAAAATATTAAAATTAAAATAGCTTCGCTGAAACACTGTAATAAATAAATAAAATCATTATTGTGAGACCAATAATAACAAATATATGTTGCAAATTACAAAATGGAAAAAAGTATAAGCATTAAGAGTTGCATGTCCATGGTTTTTTGTTTAGGAAATATGGATGGCATTGCATCGGAAGGTTGTGTTATAAATAAAAATTTTGTTGAAATATTAAAATATAAATTGTCATAAATGAACTGATATTGCAATTTTTCATTATTCCATTTAAATAATGCTGTCATCAATTTGTGCTTTGGTGTTGTTTGGTGATAAATACTACAGCAGCAACAAAGAAGGAAATGTTAGTTTTTAGTATGTATGTATGTATGTATGTACATAAATTTATTATTCATTGAATCTAGTGTAATTATGCAATTATAAATATTGATATTATTAACAGATTTGATAAAGTTGTTATTTCAATCAATTATTGGATTGTCTTTTTCCAATTATTTCAGGAATCAACATACCTTTACTGCTAAAGGAGAATAGTTATACGTTTAAAGTTTGAAAAAATTCACATATGTAAATTTGAACAGCAACATATAAAAATTAGTAAATGATCAAATCACAACCACGAATTCAATAGTTGTGTTCCTTTACTTGCCTGAAGTTAACATTTTTATCATCTCTTACAATTGTTAACCTGCAAAGCGTTCCTCAACCTCTAAAATTGTAAAACTGTAAGCAATTTTTAAGAGAGAGAGAGAACAAATATGGCGTTCTCTTCTATCACATGCTACCCGATAAAATTATTCGGGTAAAAATGGTAGAACTGATTTTTCGACCTTGTTTGACGATTATTTGGCAATGAAAAAAAAACCAAGTAAAAAAGTATCAGTCGGCTTTGCTGACAGTGATAAACCCTCAGCCCATGTGAATTAAAACACTTTGGACATTTGAACTTGCCGACCAAAATGTGGTTTAGGATTAAAGTTCAAATGTGTTGCGGAGGAGGTACTTAAAGGAATGGACCGACATAGTCCATTATCGAAATGGATGTTATTTTGGGAGTCATATCTTTTCGAAAGATATCTAGCCCACTAGTCATTTCAGTGGGTCATCGTACAACTTTTGGACCAATATGCCAGGAAGCATGGACTCGTACACGGAAAACATAACATCGCTTTAAACAGGACCATATCGAACAGAATCGGTATGCATTTCCACAAGATTTTGGAACAAACCCTAAACTGCACTTGGACACAAATGTTGAACTTTTGAGGGGAGGTAACCTAAGGAGAGGACTGATATGGGCCATTTTAGAAGTTTGACTAAATATGGACAAAATGTTAGCAGATCCAAAGTTTGGACCAAATTGGTTGACCCGTTCAAGACATAGTGCGTACCTTTTTTGTGACATTTTGTAAATATTGGGAGAAGTAGCGGAATCTGTGGGCCGGTATTGCCCATTTTTGAACTGAAACTGAAGTTTTGACAAAATATGATGAAGGCCAAATTTTGGACCAAATCGGTTGATCAGTTCGAGAGCTATAATGCTTTCCAGCCACTACATATGGTGCCATATGGGTTTTTACACCTTTCGGTCTGTTTTCTCAAGAAGTATGGACTTGCAAGTTGCTTCAACAAAAATCAAAGCGATTCGCAAGCAGGTCTTAAAGTGAGCTTATCCGAAATTTTGTGTGATAGGTACCCGAAGGAGTGGACAAATAACGTCCATATTCAAACCTGATCTATATCTGGTAGATATATTTGGATGTGTAAAGTATGGACCAAATTGGCCACTCCCTTCAAGAGTTATTGTGCGCACAAATTTTCCGAACATTTTTTAACATTTGTGGGGGAGGTATCTTAAGGAGTGGACCGATATGGCTTATCTTCGAACTTAAACTATGTTTGGACAAAATATTACGAAGGCAAAATTTTAGACCGAATCGGCATATCTGTTCGAGAGTTATCTTGCGCTCAAACCACCTCACACGGATCATAGGGCTTTTTTGTAACTTTCAGGATATTTTCTCAGGAAGTATGGACTTGCCCCTGATGAAACTTGTACCATCGTATGGGTGGCAGTGAATACAAGTTGTTGCAATAAAAATCAAAAGGATTCGAGAGCAGGTCCTAAACTGAACTTTTCCGAAATTTTGTGTGGAAGGTACCTGAAGGAGTGGACCGATTGAGTCCTTTTTTGAACTTCATCTAAGTCTGGTAGAAATTTCACGATGGGCAAAGCTTGGATCAAATCGGCTCCTCCCTTCAAGAGTTATAGTGGGCACACAATTTTAGAATATTTTCGAACTTTTGTGGGGGAGGTTCCCGAATGAGTGGACGATATAGCCCATCTTCGAATTTAAACTATGTTTGATAAAATATTACGAAAGCCAAATTTTGAACCTAATCGGATGACCCAATCGAGAGTTATCGTGCGCTCCAGCCAGCTCGACAGACAGACAGACGGACGGACACGGCTAAATCAACTCCAAGTTATCTAAAACGGATTTCGTCCAAACATAAGGGTATAAGAAAACAGTAAGAAAATATCAGTCAGCTGTGCCGACTGAGAAATACTCTCAGCCTCGGTCCTAAGGAATAGGATCAAATACAATATTTCTGACATATATAGGGGCTTTTTAAGTTTTTGGACCAATTTCTCCAGAAGTATAGATTTGCTCAAAAAAGAAAACAAGTAAAAAAGCGATAAGTTCGGCCAGGCCGAACTTTTCATACCCTCCACCATCAAATATTCTGAACTAAAATGGAATAACCTTAAATGTCAGATAATGTACATTAAATGCTTCATTCGGGAGGCCCTTTTTTATGGTGCCTATATCTAACTAAATATGTTGACAATTTTTGGTGGGCTAGAAATTGGGAGGTACCGTTATATAGGGGTTATAATAAAACATGGACCTATGTTGAAAGTTGTTGATGGGAGCCTTTAAAGTCAAATAACTCCTAATTCGGTTAAAAATTGTATCTAAAATCCTCAAAATACCGAAAAACGGTACATAACTGGGAACTTCAAATGTCATTAACAGCTAGTTCGGAGGTACCCCTATACGTGAGCTGTACAAAAATATGAACTTAAATGAACAATTTTTGTTGCAGAATTCTTGTTGGCTCTTAAATTTTAAATTACAGAAAATTCGTCCAAAAACTAAAGCCGAGGTACGGAAAATCGGGAGGTTTGTTTTGGGGCTATACCAAAACATGGACCTACGTTCGGTTAAACATTTTAAGTAACATCCTCAAAGTACCTAAAATCGGGAGGTATCGTTATCTTGGGGCTATGTTGAAAATTGTTGATGCAGATGTGTGGTGACCACTACAACCTTCAAATGTCAAGTTACAGTTAGTTCGGTTCAAAATTGTAGCTAAAATTGCGAAATTACTGAACATCGGGAGGTACCGTTATATGGGAACTATATCCAAACATGGACCTATGTTGACAATTTTTGATGGAGAGGTGTTTTGACCACCAAGAACTTCAAATGTCAAATTACTGCTAGTTCGGTTTAATATTGTAGTTAAAATCATCAAATTACTGGAAATCGGGAGGTACCGTTATATGGGGGCTATACCAAAACGTGGACTTATGTCCACAAGTTTTGTTATATAAGTTTATTGACACTTAAGAACCCTTAATGTCAAATTTTAGCTGAATCGGTCTGAAAATGTAGCTAAAAACGTCAAAATACCTGAAATCGGGGGTACCGTTATATGGGGGCTATACCAAAACGTGGACCTATGTCCACTATTTTTGCTATATAAGTCTACTGACACTTAAGAACCCTAAATGTCAATTTATAGCTAAATCGGTCTGAAAATGTAACTAAAAACGTCAAAATACCGTAAATCGGGGGGTACCGTTTATGGGGGCTATACCAAAACGTGGACTTATGTACACAAGTTTTGTTACATAAATTTATTGACACTTAGGAACCCCAAATGTCAAATTATAGCTGAATCGGTCTGAAAATGTAGCTAAAAACTTCAAAATACCGTAAATCGGGGGGTACCGTTATATGGGGGCTATACCAAAACGTGGACTTATGTCCACACGTTTTGTTATATAAGTTTATTGATACTTAAGAACCCTAAATGTCAAATTATAGCTGAATCGGTCTGAAAATGTAGCTAAAAACGTCAAAATACCGTAAATCGGGGGGTACCGTTATACGGGGGCTATACCAAAACGTAGACCTATGTCCACAAGTTTTGTTATATAAGTTTAGTGACGCTTAAGAACCCTAATTGTCAAATTATAGCTGAATCGGTCTGAAAATTTAGCTAAAAACGTCAAAATACCGTAAATCGGGGGGTACCGTTATATGGCGGCTATACCAAAACGTGGACCTATGTCCACAAGTTTTGTTACATAAGTTCATTGACACTTAAGAACCCTAAATGTCAAATTATAGCTGAATTGGTCTGAAAATTTAGCTAAAAATACCGTAAATCGGGGGGTCCGGTTAGGCTTTTTGAGCGATTTTCTGCGTAGTTGTTGTTATGTTTTAACGCGTTGTTTAAACGTTTAATCGTAATTTTAGGCTGACTGTAAGTGTTACTGAGTTCAGAACAATACGTTCATTTGTATATATTGAACGTTTATAGCATATTACGTCCAATACTTTGGCTGATAAACAAAATCTAGAAAAACATTCTTGCGATCTATGGTTTATCTAGTGTTATTGAAATAAAAGACAGCCACTTCTCTTAACAACTATTTTAAACTATTTATTTTATTTGTTGCCTCTTGTCACAGTTACCATCACTCATCTTATTTGTTAACTGCGGGGACGCAGATGCCACAGATCTTTTGTTTTTAAAATTTTTGATAAGAGCAATTCACCAATAAAATATAAAATCGTTGCATAATCTTTGTGATTTTAAATTTTTGTATATAGTCTCTAACACGTTTTTGTAATGAACTATTTTGAACATCATAACAATTACAAATTCACGCAAAAAAACTATATCAACCATTTTTTATGATAGAATTCCTGTAAGTAAATGTCTATTGGACAAAAAAAATCTGTCATACTTTTATGTTTTGCTCGACCTTTTCGAATGTTAATAAACTCAAGATTATTGAGGTCAATGTTTATATTTTATTTATTGCAATATTTCGAAATTACATTGAATTTCATCTTCAAGGATTTTTCTGTCGATTACTCTTTGAATTTTATTTTAAGAAGTACATTCAATGGATTCACATTTCTAAAATGATCATCTTTCCTTCTTCGGCATGGGCCTTTGTGACGACAAACGAAATCAAAATGATCTGAAACAGATTCTTCTTCGTCAAAATCTCAACAAGTATCAGTCGGCTTTGCGGACAGGAACTGAAACTTTCATCTATGGACAGATCGAATAGCGGCTACGCAACCAAAATACTTCAACCCAAATCTATGTATTAGGAGATTTTCAGAATTGTATAGCCATTTTCGGATGTACACAAAATATGGATTTTATCATTGATCGGAAGTGTTGCGGAGGTGGTACCTGAAGAAATTTACCGACCGGCATAGTTCATTTTGGAAGTAGGTCTTATTTTGGGAGTCATTCCTTTTAAATGATATTGCGCCCACCAGTCATTTCAGTTCGTCACAGTATAATTTTCAGCTTTTTTCAAGATATATGGACTTGCCCACGAAAAACATAATACCGCTCTAAACACAAGGAATACCTTTAGTAAAAATTTCTAAGGATCCTCGAACAGACATTAAACTGCATTAAACAACTATTTTGAAGGTTTGTGAGGGATGTACCCTAGTATGGTCCATTTTTTGAGCTAAAACTAAGTTTGGACAAAAAATTACTAAATCCAAAGTTTGGACCAAATCTGTTGCTCCGTTCAAGAAAATCGCGCAAACCACTAGGTAAAAGTCTTGAAATTTTGGGGAAAATACCAGAAGGAGTAGACCGAAAAGCACCATCATCGAACTTTATATAACGCTCGCAGAAATATTGTGATAAACAAAGTTTGGACCAAAGCGTATCCGGTTCGAAAATTGTCGTGCACACCAGCCACTACACATGGTAGCCGTGTTTCGGGCCATTTTCTCTGGAAGTATGGACTTGCCCCTGAAAAAACTTGTACTGCAGTAATAGGGACCCCGAGAACACTTGTTGCAAAAAAGCAAAGCGTTTCCAGAGAGGTCTTTTTATTTATAAATTTATTTATTTCATATTTTTACTTTTAACTAAATTATTATAATAAAGGAAGTGAAGCAATGACTACTGAGGTCTAAAGAGCATTACACATTGTCAGTTTTGAATGTCGATATTTCGCAGTTATCGGTAACTGTCCAACCGTCCAGCAACCACAAAACATTTTTTTATGAGAAGATCCACTATAGGAAACCAGAACTTCTATAAGTGAAGTTCGACGATTGGGCGCCAAAATTAGTCCATTGATGCACGATTGGGCGACATAATTTGTCATTTAAATACACGCTAGAATTTCATGATGGATAGACTCACTGTTGCTTAGCGTCAGTTCTCTATCAAGAAAACCACTATTGGCCTTCAGAAATTCTTTGTGATAAGATAACTACAATTGGCTTCTTTATGACAATAACAACAAATGGACACCTGAATTTCCGAAATTGAAAAATTGACCATATTCTGACACCGCAGCGCGATAAAATACCAAAAAAAAGAAGACACGTGTTTTGGAGTTTTTTGTTAAGATCTTTCTAAGGGCTTCCGATTGTATACTCTTTCTTTGGTCTTACCGAAGTGATATCACTGAATTACATAACATTCACTGTGGTTGTGAGTTGTTTGATAAATGGTACACCCAAAAATATATGCGATTATTAATATATCAATTGTTTTGAACATATATTAACTCTGATATATTGTCAAAAATGTTCTGAAAACAAGGGGAAATTGGCCAAGAAGTCATACGTCATTTTAATTAAAAATAGTAATGAAAATTATTTCATCAGTAATATAAGTCTAAAATAAGGTTCACATCATTGCTAAATAAAAAAATGTCGCTAACATGAACTTTCAAAATTTTGGTTTTATAGGGTCGCAAATGAGTATTTCAATGCGCTACAAACGGAAAAACAAACTTAATATACCCTCCATACTATGGTGGAGGGTATAAAAAACAAGTAAAAAGTCGTTAAGTTGTGACAAATTGTCAAAATACCGAAAATCGGGAGTTATGTTAAATAGGGTTTATACCAAGAGGGGAACTATATTGAACATTTTCAGTGAAAACGATTTGTGACTACTGTAAATCTCAAATGTCAAATCAAGGGTAGTTCCGTCAAACACTGTAGCTAAAATCGTCCAAATAATTACTGAAAATCGGGAGGTACTTTTATATGAGGGCTATAGTAAAACATGGACCTATGATGACGTTTTCTCATAGAGAACTTTCGTGACTCCCAAAAACCTTAAATGTAAAACTACAGCTCGTTCGGATAATAATTGTAGCTAAAACCATTAAAATACCGAAAATCGGGAGCTGCCGTTGGATCTATGCTGAAATTTTTTAGTGGACCCCTAAAAACCCTAAATGTCAAATTACAGCTAGTTCCGTTAAAAATTGTAGCGAATACCCTCAAAATACCGAAAATCGGGAGGCATCGTTATATGGGGGCTATACCTAAACATGGACCTATTTTGACAGTTTTTGGCGTACTATTGTTGTGACCCCTAAAACCTTAAATGTCAAATTGCAGCTAGTTAGCTTAAAAAATTTAGGTAATACCCTCAAAATACCGAAAATGGGGTGGTACCGTTATATGGGGACTATACTAAAACATGGACCTAAGATGACGATTTCTCATGGAGAACTTTCGTGACCCCAAAAACTTTAAATGTAAAAAACCAGCTCGTTCGGATAATAATTGTAGCTAAAGCCCTTAAAATACCGAAAATCGGAAGCTGCCGTTGGATCTATGCTGAAATTTTTTGGTGGACCCCTAAGAACCCTAAATGTCACATTACAGCTAGTTCGGTTAAAAATTTTAGCGAATACCCTCAAAATACCGAAAATCGGGAGGCATTGTTATATGGGGGCTATAAGCAAAGATTTATGTTATAAGGCGGGTATAAAAGGTAAATTCCGCCTTATCGGGAAAAAATCTTCATGAGACATTTACATAAGGGTATATATGAAGGCTAAACGCTCACCTTTGCCTTACTTATTAACGTTTGCTAAAGTCTTAAAACAGAGTTTAGGCTGAAACTCATAATAATATATATTATAAAGATTTCAACTCAACATCGCTAACAATCCAACTTTACATACTCTATGAGAAATTCCATTCAATGTGGGAGTGAAATGAATATGTGCCTGTAAACTTAAGTGGCGGTAACGTGGATCCACGAATGTCACCGAAGGGACTTAAGTGAGCCAAATTTCAAAGTTCAATCTGTATAAAGCTCTTCCTTTCATTGCGCTGTTTAGAATATTTTCCACAAAGCGCCACAACCCAAAATATTACCCCACCCTTTTTATTAGAAAAAAATAAAACAGCGCTTTAGGAAGGCTTTTACCAAATTTATATTTTAAATCATGCATGTATAAAATTCACTACAGTAGGAAGTGTCTTTTTGACCAATGATTTTTTGCCAAATATAAGTCGAATATAAATAATGCAGGTTCTGTTGCTTTACAAAAGGCGGGTTGTATGCACACAGGCATATTTATTGGTCTAAAAGAAAAGTTCTTGTCCACATCAAATCCATAAATTGGGGATTTTCCATATTTTGTCTTTCCGAGCTATAACGAGGCTAATGATATTTTTCTTTATATCCTGGAATAATTGTTCCTTTACCTCCTAGAAGTACTCACATACACACTTGACATTTGAAGTTGAAGTTAATCTTTGGGTTCGCATTGTTGCAGACACAAATTTTAGACTCATTCATTCCAAAAGAAGGTATTTTTTCCTCCTTTACGCGTTTTATTTTCTATAGTTGCGAAGAATTAATAATTTTCACTTAAAAATACATTAATAAATACAAAAATATATTATTTGACAATTTGTCTTTTTATCGATATTCGTCGGTATGTAGTAGCGATTTCTAAAATCGGTAACATAAAGTTACAGAATAGCACATTCGTTAACTCAACCGAATATTTTTGTTAACTACCGATGTCGGTTCGTTATTAAAAAAAGTTACAGAATCGCACTACTGATCAAGAATATATGTACTGTATAGGGTCGCAAATAATTATTTCAATGCGTTACAAACGGAAAAGCAAACTAAATATACCCTCCACCTCCACAAAAATGATTTTCCTCGGGCTCTATGCTGCGTAGACCGTTTGCACTTAACCGGATTTAATAAACCCACTACGTTTCAAAAGTCAATTCCATAGCGCAAACGTCAAATAAATCCTCATAAAGAAGGTTATCCCGACAAACAGCTCTAATGCAAACACCGTTTAACGGTACCGCTGATTTCAGGTATTTTTACGTTTTCAGCTACAATTTCAGACCGACAGTATCTGAAATCCGGCGGTACTGTTTTATGTCGGCTATACCAAAACGTGGGCCGATATAGTCCATCTTCGACTGTCTGCAGACAAAAGACGCATCTTCCCAAAATTTCTTCGTCATATCTCAATTTTTGTTGGTGTTAGAGTAATTATCACAGACGGACGGATATGGACAAAAAACCAAAAGTTAAACACCAAAAAAAATTGCAAAAATCAGTGATTTTTAACCGATTTAATTGGCAAAAATAAATAAATGTAATGTATAGTATCTTTTAAGCTGCCTAACGCACGTTTAATGTTGAAGATCTAAGAAGGTCATTTTCCTCTACAGTTACAATTACGAATTTACGAAGTGATCTGGAAAAACCAAAACTGCAACAAAACCGAATTGGTGCATGAGAACCCTTGCACGTTTTTTTCTACTATACTATAATATATATGTTGGAGGAGAATACCATACGTTTTTGTCGATTATTCTTAATTTATGTAATTTTATGTATTAGTTGTCCAATGGGTCTACATTTTTATTATTGTATTTAAATTATTTAAATTTCACATTTTAATCGACCCACGTTAATGTTCGTATCGTTCGTCCCACCCTAATGTGCAGTGTCGAGTTTGTGTCATTTTTGTCCCGAATACATTTCCTTATTCTGTTTTGTGCTGTGTCCGTCTCAGCGACAAACAACAACAACATTGCCTACAAGTTTTAGACATTTGTAAGTTGCTCGTTTTCGTCGTTCGTTATGTGTTCAAAGGGATAACAACAACTCTGTTGTTAATTGCAGTTTTTTTGGTATGCTTTTGCATACAATTCATAACTGTGGCCCTTTATGCATATTATGTTGTGATCGAGTTATTCTCGTTCTATTTCATTTCTAATGTTTTTATGTTTCACTTTCATTTTGTCTCGTTTTGTTGTGTGGCCCTTTAAGAAGGGATAAGAAAACAATAGTTTTTAGTTGACATTTAACCAGCATTTGAAGCCGACAAATAAATTGTGAATTTGCAATAGAAAACAAATCGTGTTTTATTTAACCTTTTGCGGGCGCAAATAATTAATAACTTTCTGTGCGAACATTTTGGCGACCGTGACAGGACGGTAGTCATAAAATTAAAGTAAATTAATTATTAAAATAATTAATTGAACACTTAAAGTGAAATAAAGAATTATTGTGTCTCAGTGCCTTTCGTCGTTGTTGTTGTTCTGCACATTTGGTGTAACAACAGAACAAATAATTCGTCGCTTTAATAACCTATCGTGGTTTCGATTAATTTTAATTTCTACCGTCGTTCAAAAATATATTGTTGTTGAAAAGAATAAATATTATTCTTTAACAGAAAGAGGATTTTTGTTGCTCGAAGAACTTTGGTGTTACGCAATAGCGGTAAACACATACATACATACATTGATCGTCGTTCGTGGAAAGTGTTGGAAAATGCACTTATACAACCAAGAATTTTCTAATTTGTATTAGAAAATAAAATACCTTGACAATTTGACACCATCTTGAGTGAAAACATTGATTTTGCATAAACAATTTTGGCGCTTTTATTTGAAAATAGAAGCCAAATTCTCTTTAGTTGTTCGATTGTGTTTCTCTTAAACTATACAAAATGCCTAAAGACGATATTGAGATCGTAGAAGAGAATGCTAGTGGTTCGGACCTAGCGTCTCTTAAATTACAACGTAGTTCAATAAAGAAAAATATTACAAACATACAAAAGAAAGTGGAAAAAGATGGTTCGAAAATGGATTCGACCATTTTAGAATGTCGTCTCGAAATATTAGAAGGATATTTTAAACAATTGTGCGATGCACAAAGTAAAATCGAAGCTATTAATGCTAATGACAATACTCGAAGTGATCTCGAAGAAACATTTATTGTTGCAAAATCAAAAATATTGAAATTGATAAACAAAAATCGTGGTTTAGTGTCTATGGAACATAGTTTGTTGAACGCTTCAATGGCTTGTGGTTCTAGTTCTCGTTTACCGTCACTAAAGTTGCCCAATTTTGATGGAAAATATAGTGAATATCAAAGATTCATTACAGCATATAACAATATCGTTCATGAAAACCACTCAATAAGTGTTATCGAAAAATTCAATTACTTGTTGAACTGTCTCTCGGGCCCAGCTTTAGCTGTCGTGGAACCATTTCAAGTGTGTGAAGACAATTACGAGAAAGCTTTACAAAGATTACAAGAAAGATATGATAATAAAGTGCTCATATTCTTAGAACATATCGACTCGTTATTCAACGTTCCCAAAATGCAAAAGAGTGATAGTGTTTCGTTGCGCCATCTTATTGATACCGTATCTGCTGTTCGTGGTTCGTTGTTGTCGCTCGGATCAGAGGCGGATGTTATGAATGCAATTTTAGTGCATATGGTTCTATCGAAAGTGGACAATGAAACAAAAGACAATTATGATGAGAAACAAGATTTTAAATCGTTGCCCTCATGGGATTTGTGCTATGAACTTTTAAGTCGTCGTTGTCAGTTTCTCGGAAGCCATAAAAAGAGAATTGAATTTCCTGAAAAGGTCGTTGCAAATAAACCTAAACCAAATAATAAATTCAATCGGTCGGCTCATACTTTTGTCAACTCAAATTCGAATTGTTCATATTGTAACTCAAGTGAACATAACCTCTCAACTTGCTCGTCGTTCGCTAACATCGTTGTTTCGGAACGTTTTAATTTCGTAAAACGTAATGGACACTGTATTAACTGCCTTCGAAAAGGGCATATGGTCTCGAAGTGTTCCTCAAATTCTCGATGCAGAGTTTGTGATTCTGCACATCACACAATTTTGCACATCTTCAGTAGTCCAGATCAACCCAGTTCTTCAAATTCGAATAGTAATTCACCGCAACCGTCAACCAGTGGAAATCCAGTATCGTTAGTAGCTCGGTCGTTCAAGAGAGCAATAATTCCAACAGCACAGATTCTAATGAAGGACAATTGTGGTAACTTTCAGACGGTAAGAGCTTTACTCGACTCATGTTCTGAACTCAATTTTATTTCGGAAGAAGCTGCAAAAAGGCTGAAGCTCAAATTTAGACCGTTTTCTCAAGAAATCTCTGGAATCGGGGAAGTTAGAACAGCAATCAAGTTTTCTGTGGACACTACAATAAAATCAAGAAGTAATTCGTTCATGTGGTCCTCGACATTTGCTGTTACTAAAAACATTTCGTCTCGTCAACCTGGTGAATTAATCAATACTTCGCAGTGGAAGATTCCCCAAAACATAGAATTAGCTGATCCATTGTACTACAAGCCAAAACCTATCGATGTGCTCTTAAGTGCCGAAGTCTTTTTCGGTTTGTTGCTGGATGGCAAAATTTCGTTCGGAAATGGTCTGCCATGTCTTACAAATACAGTTTTCGGATGGATAGTTGGTGGTTCATCGCCTAGTCGTTCTAATTCAAACTCGTTGACTTGCAATTTAACTGTAAGTATGCATGAAGATACTAATATTGATGGAACTTCAACACACACTAAAGAAAAACAATCATGTGAAGATCAATTTATCGAAAATAGTCGCTTTGATTCTTATGGAAGAGTAGCAGTTAGGCTTCCATTCAAGAAATTATCCAATTATATTGGTAACTCATTTGCAATATCTCGTAGACGTTTTTTGTCGCTCGAAAGTCGACTTGAACGTGAATCAACTTTGAAATCGATGCATGAAGAATTCATGCAAGAATATGTGTCGCTCGGATACATGTCGCCCTACAACCAATCGTTGAATAATTTGCCTTATTTAATACTTCATAATTGTTTTCTCAAGCATTATAGTAGCTCTACAAAACATCGAGTCGTATTTGATGCCGTCGCTCGCACTTCGTCGAATCATTCGTTGAATGATATATTGATGGTCGGTCCAACAACACAACTGGATTTGGTCATCACACTCCTTTCGTTTCGTTGGAACAAATACGCTCTCACTGCTGACGTGTTGAATATGTATCGGCAGTTTCATACTGGAGAACCAGATAGAAGTTCTCAACTCGTTTTGTGGAGAAGTAACAAAAATGATAATATAAAGGTATTCCAATTGAACATTGTTAATAATGGCTTGTCGGCCGCCCCCTTTTCGCTTCGTTGTTTGTTTCTCATTACAGATAGATACAAAATATCTCATCATAGTAGTTCGGAGATCACACGACAAGATCTTTTCGTCGATGGCGTACTAACTGGCGCCGATAACATCGAAACTCTAGCTGTCGAGAGGGACGAGTTAATACAAATCTTGAAGTGGCATGGTTTTGAGTTGGCTAAATGGAATTGCAACCATGCGTCTCTCACTTCGAATGATGATACTGAAATCATCATAAAAACATCGGACAACCTCACCAATACCTTGGGTATGTCTTGGAAATCTCTGCAAGATGTCTTCCACTATCGCCTCGAGTTGTCCGACGTCACAAATCATAGTAAAAGATCAAGTTTGTTGCTCGTATCCACAAATCTACGATTTACTTGGAGTTCTAAATCATCGAAAGTTGCTGGCATCAAATTTCAACCCTTACGTTGTCGTTCTGCCGTTGTTCTCAGTAAAACGTGGCTCAAAATCAAACTCAAACTTGAAAATTTCGTCTCGTTGTTGCATTTTTGGACAACATTCATGTGGTTCAAACCTCGTTCGTCGACTCTGAACTATTTTGTGGTCAATAGTTTCAGAGAGATTAAAGGAAAAACTAGAAACGTATTTTGGTGACATATAGCAAGGAAAAGTAATCCAGCCGATATGGTATTTCGCTGTCGTTGTGTTCTTGAGTCCGTATTAGCTGGTCGATTTCGTAGCTGCCCGTATCTCCCAGAAGAAGGCTCGAATTGGATTGATAGTGGAGACGAGTTTATCATGATTGGTCCAGAATACAGAAAAGCTGCCGTCTCCACAAACGCCATTTGTAAAATCAATGTCATTTCGGACATTATGGATAAGCATTTGGTTTATTTGAAATGTATTCAATTAATTGTTTTTGTGTTTTGTTTCTCCAACAGATGTCCAAAGAAGAAGTCTAATAACGTTGTCCACATGATTCCCCAAGAACTATCTCTTTGGAAGAATATTTCACTAGTACAGCTGGCTCGTTTTGCTCATCGAATTTGGCGGACCGCCATAAAATCTTTCTTGTTGCCAAAAAGATGTCGTTTCAGGAACTACAGAAATAATAATTGCACCGTATGCAACAATATACATATGTCAAGGGAATCTGTTATCAAGCCGCTATAAGTCGTTCGTAGTCTCGCTATTGCTGTTGTCGCCCCATCCACAAAAACGCTCCCTTACTACTACAATATGTTTGAACCTACAGGATTCAACGGGCGGAGGATGTTGGAGGAGAATACCATACGTTTTTGTCGATTATTCTTAATTTATGTAATTTTATGTATTAGTTGTCCAATGGGTCTACATTTTTATTATTGTATTTAAATTATTTAAATTTCACATTTTAATCGACCCACGTTAATGTTCGTATCGTTCGTCCCACCCTAATGTGCAGTGTCGAGTTTGTGTCATTTTTGTCCCGAATACATTTCCTTATTCTGTTTTGTGCTGTGTCCGTCTCAGCGACAAACAACAACAACATTGCCTACAAGTTTTAGACATTTGTAAGTTGCTCGTTTTCGTCGTTCGTTATGTGTTCAAAGGGATAACAACAACTCTGTTGTTAATTGCAGTTTTTTTGGTATGCTTTTGCATACAATTCATAACTGTGGCCCTTTATGCATATTATGTTGTGATCGAGTTATTCTCGTTCTATTTCATTTCTAATGTTTTTATGTTTCACTTTCATTTTGTCTCGTTTTGTTGTGTGGCCCTTTAAGAAGGGATAAGAAAACAATAGTTTTTAGTTGACATTTAACCAGCATTTGAAGCCGACAAATAAATTGTGAATTTGCAATAGAAAACAAATCGTGTTTTATTTAACCTTTTGCGGGCGCAAATAATTAATAACTTTCTGTGCGAACAATATAAAATTATTCATTTAAGTCTGATATTGTTCTTATAATTATAAATCTGTACTTTAAATATAAGATTTTAATCTTGTTGTGTAGACAATAATAAATAAATAAAGTAGGCCTAAGATGGTGGGTATTACAAATGGGAAAATTGTACAGTACTCATACAACGGTACCATCGGGTGATTTTTGTAAGATTTTAATCACATTTTCTAACTGAATTAGCTGCAATTTGACATTTATGCTCCTCAGTGGTCAGAAAACTCTACGAAAAATTGTTGACATAGGTCCAAATTTTAGTATAGCCACCGCATAAAAGCATATCCCAATTTTTTCTATTTTAGGATTTTAGATCATTTTTTACATAACAATAGCTGTAATTCGACATTTAAGTTTCCAAGGGATCAGAAAACATCACTATAGAAAATTTGTTCCGCATGTCCAAATTGATTCCGATGTTATGCGTACTTTGAATAAATTTTCAGGGTGTATTATTTAATAATAACGTAATATTTCACATTGATGTAAAACAAAAGTCCATTAACATGTTACAAATACATATGAATTTATAATGATATGTATGTCTAAGACTGACTGTACACTATAAACAAAACAAACTTGTAATGCTCCACCCACGAAGTGGCAGGGTATAAAAATAACTTTATTTTTCGCGTACCGTGAGTTTATATTTAAATATCTTCTGTACAAACTTTAATTTTGTATTCTTCATACATAAACTCCACCATATATCTTCCATAATTTTAAACTAAAAAAACTCGTGCCTTCTTTAGTTTTTGTTTGTTAGTAGTTTTGAGTTCGCTATCCTCTGAATAACAATTAACATCCGGCTTTGCATAACAAAAATTTTGCAACTTGCAATAGTAAAGACGGAAGCTCTTCAATTTCCGCAAACGAGTTGCTGCTGCTGATATTGTAGCTTTTGTTGCTACTGTTGTTGTTGATATTCTTGTGAATAAAGTACATAATACTATTACAACAAATATGTATGTATGTTTGTTTGCTAGTACGTACCGATGTATGCTTTACTATATTTAATGCATAGTTTATTATTTCAATTTTTTTTATTCGCAAATGTAGCGCAAAGAGAAGATAAATAAAGTTAAGAAACAAACAAGGTGGAGGTTATGCAAAATTAAAAAAATAAATATAAGGAAGAGTATATGGAAAATAAGTTTATTGTGTTTATTAGTTGATAAACTATAATGAGTTAATTTGTAGAACAATTAAAAATCCCGAATAAACCAAAAAACCAAATCGATTCATACAGACCTATATCTTTATTGCCATGTTTGGCCAAAATTTTAGAAAAAATTATATCGAAACGGTTGTTGTGGTTCATTAAGAAACACAATCTTATATCTAACAATCAAGTTGGATTTCAACCAGGTCTTAGCACAGTTGATGCCCTGTTATTTATAGACCATATTATACGTAAAAATCAATCAACAAGAAGACATACCTCTATTCTTTCAATTGATTTTATAAAGGCATTCGATAAAATTGGAATACACATTGTGCTTCAAAAACTTTTAGAGTGGCAAATAGGACCAAAAATGTTCAATTTTATAAAATCCTTTTTAACAAATAGAAAATTTTCGGTGTCAGTAAATAATGTACAATCTCAAACAGTTTCTCTGTACAATGGTATCCCTCAAGGATCTCCTTTATCAGTCACACTGTTTGTAATTGCTTTTGACGATCTCAGTAAAATATTATCACAAAACAAAAAAATTTTTCATTGTATTTATGCAGATGATCTGTATATTATAGCAAAAACTCAAAACAATACTGAAACCAGCCACGAGCTTTCGAAAACTTTAGAAGAAATTGACAACTGGTCCATTAAATCAGGATCCACAATATCATATGAAAAAACAGTTCATCTGCATATTTGCAATAAAAGAAATTGTAACCCCATCGATATATCTTATAACAATAATTTCATTTCAAACACAAATGTCTGTAAGATATTAGGATTATATATAGATAATAAATATAATTTTAAGCCACATTGTGAATATATAAAAAAAAGCCTACAAAGTAGGCTCAATATTGTTAAATACTTATCATCTAAAAAAAGCCATGTACATTCAAACACACTATTGAAAGTTGTTAACTCTATAATACTATCAAAGATTGATTATGGTCTAATTTTTTATATAAGAGCACCTAAATCTGCTACATCACCCATTGAAAGTATATTCCATAATGCAGTAAGATCTAGTCTTCGTGCCTTCAGAACAACACCCATCGCAAATTTGATGGCTGAAGCTGGATTTGACAAACTCCACCTGCATGCGTACAAGTTGAAAGCTCGTCTTACGCACAAAGTAATATGTTCTCAACCTGGCATTTTGTCGTATGAGTTATCTCTACTGAGAAAAAGGAAAATGGAGCTAAAACAAAATTCAACTCTGAGCCAGATTTTTAAAATCGCAAAACAGTTGAACTTGCCGCCTTACAAAAATCCGTGCCAAACACATCCACCGTGGGCTTTGGACATGAAAAACTTTGAAAACTCCTTAACAAACTTCCCCAAAAACTGTACTAATCCAACGGTTTACGTGACCTTATCAAGAGACATCTTTGAAAAATACAAAGGAACAGGCTGGGAAATACTGTATACAGATGGATCTAAATCTGAGTTTAGCACCGCTTTTGCAGTCGTGAATGAAGATGGTGCAATCAAATCCACTGGTCTTCTTCCACAATATAGTTCAATATTCGATGCTGAAGCCATAGCTGTTCTAAAAGCCATCGATATATGCAAGACACGCCAAACTAAGACGCTTATTTGTACAGATAGCAGATCGGTATTTTCTTCATGCAAAAATGGCTGGAACAAAAACGAAATTGTTACTTCAATACAACAGGATATGATAAAATTGAAATCAAAAGTTAAACTTATGTGGATTCCGAGCCATGTTGGAATAAGTGGAAACGAAAAAGCAGATATAGCCGCCAAATCTGTCCAACAACAATTTCCAACATATACATTCATACCATCCACAAAACAGAATGTAATAAAAGCTGCAAACAATCTTACAAATAAGGAAGCAGAAAGAATTTGGGCAGAATACAATCATACATACAAACACATTAATCCAGACAATAAGCCATTAATATTACCTACAATCACAAACATATATCAAAATAAATGTTATACCCGGCTAAGGCTTTCACACTGCTATCTAACTCATTCTTATATTCTCAAAAAGGAATCCCAACCAATATGTGATTACTGCAAGCGCTGTAATTTATCCCCCCATCATCTAGTCCTTGATTGCCCGGCACTTCAAAATGTAAGAGCGAAATTTCTCTCATCGACGAGCCCATTGAATATGTTAAAAATTGCCTCTCCTGAAAACATCACCAATATCTACAACTTTTTAAAATACCTCAACATACATCATAAAATATAATTAAGTTTATCTATTAATTACATGTTATATTTTTTCAACCTAAATTAGTTATATTGAAGCCGATAGCCTGTGTTGCTAGTGCTTTATTACTATAATTTTATTATAATTTGTTATTATAATAAATATTTTAAATAAATAAATAAATAACAATTAAAAAGCATTGAATATACACAAAAACATACTTTAGAAGAGTGTATGAAATTATATTATGAATAATAAAGGGACAGTAAAAGGAATTTTAAGTTCTCATTACCTTACAAAACCTAACTAATACAAGAAAAAAGTTTCAGTCGGCTACGCACTATGTCGCGATTTCATAAAGACGATGTATTAACGCCCTGGTAGTTTTAGTTGAAAATAAATTACGAAATAAGAATTTCTTCCACAATATAGTTCAATATTCGATGCTGAAGCCATAGCTGTTCTAAAAGCCATCGATATATGCAAGACACGCCAAACTAAGACGCTTATTTGTACAGATAGCAGATCGGTATTTTCTTCATGCAAAAATGGCTGGAACAAAAACGAAATTGTTACTTCAATACAACAGGATATGATAAAATTGAAATCAAAAGTTAAACTTATGTGGATTCCGAGCCATGTTGGAATAAGTGGAAACGAAAAAGCAGATATAGCCGCCAAATCTGTCCAACAACAATTTCCAACATATACATTCATACCATCCACAAAACAGAATGTAATAAAAGCTGCAAACAATCTTACAAATAAGGAAGCAGAAAGAATTTGGGCAGAATACAATCATACATACAAACACATTAATCCAGACAATAAGCCATTAATATTACCTACAATCACAAACATATATCAAAATAAATGTTATACCCGGCTAAGGCTTTCACACTGCTATCTAACTCATTCTTATATTCTCAAAAAGGAATCCCAACCAATATGTGATTACTGCAAGCGCTGTAATTTATCCGCCCATCATTTAGTCCTTGATTGCCCGGCACTTCAAAATGTAAGAGCGAAATTTTTCTCATCGACGAGCCCATTGAATATGTTAAAAATTGCCTCTCCTGAAAACATCACCAATATCTACAACTTTTTAAAATACCTCAACATACATCATAAAATATAATTAAGTTTATCTATTAATTACATGTTATATTTTTTCAACCTAAATTAGTTATATTGAAGCCGATAGCCTGTGTTGCTAGTGCTTTATTACTATAATTTTATTATAATTTGTTATTATAATAAATATTTTAAATAAATAAATAAATAAATAACAATTAAAAAGCATTGATTATACACAAAAACATACTTTAGAAGAGTGTATGAAATTATATTATGAATAATAAAGGGACAGTAAAAGGAATTTTAAGTTCTCATTACCTTACAAAACCTAACTAATACAAGAAAAAAGTTTCAGTCGGCTACGCACTATGTCGCGATTTCATAAAGACGATGTATTAACGCCCTGGTAGTTTTAGTTGAAAATAAATTACGGAATAAGAATTTAAGCGGCTTCACAGTCCGGAGTTTATTTGTGTTAAATCCGCTCGAATTTGCCTCATCAACTTGCGTTCTTCTGCTGTGATGGAACGAGTGTTATCTCCGAGTACGTCTATATCTTTTTACTGTCTGCGTAACTGCATTAGTGTGAATACTATCAAAGCCTGTCTGATAGTCTTGTTGATCTAGATTTTCCTGTATATTCTTTTGAACCACTATCTCTAGAAAACGAATATCTCCCCTGGGGGTCATTTCTGTTTCTTGAAAATCTGAAATGAAAAATTTGTTTTCGTTTTCATAAATGATTTTCATATTAAGTTTTCATAAAAGTAAATTTTGAAATTCTTGCTCTGTTCCAAAACCTACAAGAATCTGCAATTTTTTACTACGATAACAATTCTTCTTGTATGAGGTCGGAAAAAATAGTATAAATTAGTAAATTCCATCTAATGCATTTTATGAAAACAATGTTTCATTTGCATGTAGCAATGAAACTTGTACAACGTTATTCATGGTAGAACAATAAATACTACAACAAATACAATTCAACAGCAACCACATAGAAATTTGTTTTTGCTTGTAATATTATCGTCCCCTGTATATGTAATCAAAACAAGAAAATCTTTATAAACTATTGGAATTTAAAAAAAGTAATTGTTTTTCACATTTGATTGAATATTTCGAAAAACATTAATAAAAATTCATTACTTTTTCAATTTGTATATTTCCATATTATTCCACTCATGGCACAATTACCAAGGTAGTGGCATCATAAAATTTTGAATACGTTATGTCAAAACTTTCTTTATGTTGTTGGGGAAATTACAACAAAAATACTTTTTTATAAAGGGATTTGACACTTCATATTCGAACACTGCTTGGATACCACTACCTTGGTAATTGTGCCATGATTCCACTTAATAATAATTCCTAGCAGAATATACGCCCTGTTTCACTAAGACGATTCGAATTCACATTCGTTCGAACCACTACCATACTTATGGTTTTTGAAAAATATTTGATTCATTTTTGTTTTCAAACAAATATTTTCTGCAATAACAGGTGTTTGGCAGTAATTCGAACGAATTTGAATTCATATCGTCTTAGAGAAACAGGCCAATAGAATTCTTAAAAAATGTTTGAGGTTGCTGGAATTTCATAGAAAAAGGAGAAGCTGTTTCAGTCTCTTTTTTGAAATCAAAAAAGCACATGTTTATTAGGCCTCTAGTTTTTTTTAAATTTAACGAAATACCACACATATTAACAAATTTTGTACCGCCACTATAAGCGGTGTTTTAGTGTGAGATACCTCGTTCGGAATTGGAGGAGTATACATGTCATTGATATGAAGAATTCTATAGGGGAAATTGTTTTTTTCTAAATTCTATATTTTTTTCCACAGAAAACATATGTCCCTAATATACATCGAAAATATTAATAAATATAAAAAATGTCATACGCAATTTGACACTAACATTACAGCCCAGTTCAGTTACCATATATTGTTCTACCGTGTCAAATCAAGGCACATTTATATAAGGCAGAAGTTACAATCAGCTGTATTTTTCTTTTTCTTTTTTTTGTAAATTTGGGTTTCAAAATGTTATAGGGTCTACTCATGAAATTTGAAACTTCGAAATTTTCTCCCATAAAATACTTATTTTCATCCTAAAGGTGTAATAAAAATGACCTACGAAAGTTCTGAATGCTTTATATTTACATTTTTGGTCTGTTCCAGAAACTGCAAGAATCTACTTATTTTTACTACGATAACGATTTTTCCTTTATGTTATCGGAAAAAATAGTGAAAATTAGTAGATTTTTGCAGTACTGGAACATACCATTTGATTCAAATTTGTTCTATTTCAGAGCATTTTCAAAGTGTATTTATGTTTTTCCTGAGAGCATTTTTAGAACGACCCTATTATTCAATACTTTTTTTGACAATTAATTTTCAAAAACAACAATGTTGCTTTTGTAAATTTGTTAGTTGTTGTAATTCATGCACGTATCTTATGTGCCGTTTCCACGGTACGTCGTTCGTTCTCTATTCGTTGTTCGACCCATAACAACGAATAAATTACTTATTTCCCCACACAAAATTCTTTGAACGAACGACGATTTTTCTACGTTGTTCGAGTAGAAATACTCTCTGAACGACGAATAAAAAAGTCCCATCCCTAACAAATGAGAGAATTTATCGAAAAAATTAATTATGACATGTATAAATTCAAAATTGAAAATTTGTTGAAATCACAAAAATTTTTAGAAAAAAGAAAAAATATGAATGAAAGTTAATGAACTAAACATTTTATAAAGATGCAGAAGGAAGAAGGTTGTGTTTCCTTCTTAATTCCACAGACATTTCTAGTCCATTAGCTCAAAATCGCGTAAAAAATCAGAAACAAAAAGGAAACAAATACCTGAAAGTCTGTATACACAAACATAGTTTTGACATGTCTCCCTTTCTTTAGTTTTGAAAATAGAAACATATAAAAATATATTGAAAATACAAAATTATTCAGAATTTATGGAAAAAATTAATGAAAAGTGTGTAGTTAAATGTAGAAGACACATTTGAAGGAAAGTCTATTGCTTTTCCTGTTCATTTAATGCATATTTTATGTGTTTTTGGTTCAAATTTACGTGAAAACAAGGAAACAAAAATTAAAGAAATTTTGTTTATGTTTCTGTTAATTACGAATCGTGTCGTGGAAACGGTTTAATTCGTGTACGTCGTTCGACAGGCGAACAACGTAATTGAAACGCTCGTGTGAACATGACATTATATGAATTTGCCTTTTTTGTATTTATTATGTCTTTGTTTTTAAGTACATGACTGAAAAGAATGAAGGCAAAACCTAAATTATTGCGTGTGCGTTTTTCTTAGGTATGTATGTCTTCTGGGGGCTGAGCTATGGATGCCTAAATTATTACGAATACATACGAATGAACAAAAATTAGTTACAAAAATAGAGGGTTAGTCTCTCTACGGAAGCTAAATACACTTTATTACATGCAATCTAAGACCACAGGATTACATGCAAAACACTGTATTATACAGCCCGTGATCCGACCTATATTGACCTATGGCTGCTTCATCGGTGGCAGGCCCCTATGTAATACATCGAATCAGTCCATGTTAGCTACTTTTCAACGAGCTGCGTTGGTTCCCATTAATGGAGCAGTAATTCAATAATATACCGCCAATACTGGACTGGATCCTGCGGTAATTATCCCTGACACGATTGAGGGGCGCAGGGCAGACCACTTTCTTATAGCCTATCCATTTTCACCGATGGGTCGCCATAAAGGTTTTTTGGATATCAGGGCAGTGAAATGTTGAGTGAAATGAGACAGTTGATGAACTGGCAATATGAGTCAATCTGGCGGGAAATCTTTCGGCGTAGCTCCAAAAGTCGGAATATTTGATAAATATTTTTTTGTATTTTGTATATGAAGAAAAGACAAAATTTTTTAGTTTTCCATAAAAAAAAAAATAATTTTTTTTTTAAGCTACATGAATGACATAGATTGGGAAAAAAATCCCATTCTTAAATCTGTTCGAGATACTAATTTTGGTTGTTGCGCGCAAAAGTTATGGCGGTTTCAATTCTGATAAAAAGAAAAAAATCTTTAAAAGACTCAAATCATTATATTGAGAAACTCTCTTAATTAGGGGCTCCCTACATACTATATGTTTACTGAGGTCCCATAACTTTAGTGAAAAAGTTGTAAATTTTCGCGGAAATTAGGAAAGCATTCAAAACAATTGGTAGTTTACAACTTCTTCTAATAAAATTCAAGCTGTTTATGCATCTGAAAAATATATAAAAAATATGTTCGTAATCTAAACATCGCGAATATTCAAATGAAACCAAAACTATACAAATCCGTTTAGCGGTTTGCATATTATAGCAAAAAAACAAAAAATATAATGAGGAAATTTATAAAATTTTTGTAAGAGAAAATATTTATTAAAATTTATTTTGTGAGTTAGTTGAACAAACTGTAAGAAAAATAGGTCGGAGTTTTTCTTCTATTTTAGTTAAATTCCACGCAATAAATCACATATTTTATTCTAATCACTTCTCGAAAACACGCTAACATCTAGCAGAAGATATGGATATCTTTCAAATAAATGTTGGGTTCCTTTAAATGGGGTATAATCTTGAAATAAAATTGTATCGGGTAATGTTCATTTTGAAATGCGTGTAAATCGCGAAATCCTCAAAATCACTTGAGGCGCATGCGGTTTACCAATACAGCGAATTCTTCTCTTTTAATTTGTACACATTTGCCAGGATTTACTTTGGCCGCTAAGATGTAGCATCGCCTGCAGTTAGGTGTGCAACAAACTGTATTACGATTATATTTTGCACAAAGTGCATACACTTTTTATGCGCATCCGATTTCACTATCAACCGTGAAAAAATACATCGATTCAAACATATTTCAATAAAATCCATCAAGAACCGTGGATGTAGCATCACACAGTATTTTTTGGATAAATCGGATACAGCTCCCATGCCACTAAATTTTTCAAACCGCTGTTTTCGCACAAACTCGAGTGATGATTCACTTTCTTCATTGAAATGGAAACGATCCACATAAAACGCGAATTAGTCAGCGATATTTTGAAAAACATTTTTCGCAAATTTTTCAATTTTTGCAGTAGCCATTTCCGCCGTTCTAGTAGATGGATTTTTACGATCTGTGATTCATATGATCCGGATCGTCGAAAAACTAAAATATCGCGGGGTACCAGCACACTCAAAACGATATTGTAAATACTGTACCCAAAAAATAGGTTTTTTAGAAAAAATATCGCACTAAATTTTTGCCTTTGGCAGTAGATTACTCTGCTGCTGTGTGGGCTACATACTTAATATACATATCAGATTATGCGAAATCGCGAGTTCTTTAGTCCTATAATTGGTTTTTCGAAATATCCGAATGCGCGTTCCAGTTACATAAAAATTACAAAAAACACCTGAAATCCGGCTTCAAAATGTCAGCATCCATAAAAGGTGGATGCAGTGAAAATTTTGGAAAGTGATACATTAGAAGTGTAATCTTCATTTTGTATTCTCCAACTTTTACTTTGGACAGATGTCCGTCATTTGAATGGTTTAATCAGAAATCGAATAGCAATGTAAAAAACCTGTTTAGATTCAACATGTTTTTGCCTATGGTTTTTCCTTTACGCGGTCGTAACTACCATGTAAATTAAATTTTTTTGCTAAATTTTTGAGCTTTGTACAAAAACATCTAAATTAATCCAGCAATAGTCATAGTTACTGGCAAACTACAATAGTTCGCGTATTATAATAGTGCAAACCTTGGCTTCATGGAAACTAAAAAATTTTGACTTTTCCTCATATATAGTCAAAATATTGCGAAACTAATACGTATTGCAAAATATTATAATGGATTTTGCAGCAGCACAAAACTGAAACTAGCGCAATACCTTGATATTCACAATGGAAATATTTTGGCCACTTTCTCCATACAAATGCAGTCCACTGTGCACTCCAGCAATAAATCTACAACAAGTAAGTGGGAGGACAACAACATTGAGTATTGCAGGCTATGTGAGGATGTGAAATAGAAACAATCAGCACCTTCTCTGAGGGTGAATTACACTGGCAGTGGAAATTCATAGCCAATATCTTTGTGCATGAGATAGTATATCTTTGTTACTTTTCCTCTATAGACCCGGCAAACCTCTTAACTTATTGCAAGAGCCTTTAGTGGCTATGGGTCGGGTCATCCTACACACATAATTTTTCTTCCCAATCTGTCTCCTTTATCTATTTTTTCCTACGTTTTTTTCTGTCCTTCTCCCTTCCTTTCCATCTTCTACTTTATCTTTTCAGGATGAGACTGCTTGTCTGTGAGTGAAGTAGCTGTCAACGGCAGTTGTGCATTCTATAACCTAACCTTAACCTGCCACATATTTATCACATGTGATATTTAACATCATCGACTACAAGACCCGACGACTCCAAGATTGTAGAACGGCCCGTATACACCCGGAGCGTGTAGAGTTTAAACAGATATCACGTCGCACAATGTCGCGAGTTCATATTAACTGTGGCCAAAAATAGAAGGAGTTGTCGTAGGTGCATCAATTTTGGTATACGTACCTATTATTGACTTACAATCTTCAGGACAAAAAATTGGGTTGGTCGGTCCACGTTTTGATATAGCCCCCATAGAACCGTACCTCCCGATTTTCGGTATTTTGACCAACCGAATGTATTCAAATTTTGTGGTTAGTCTTCGACAGAGGTATCAAACATTCCAACAGAGAATTGTGGGCTTAGGTCCACGTTTTGATATAGCCCCCATACAACGGTACCTCCCGATTATCGGTATTTTGAAGATTTTAGCCTCATTATTACACCGAAATTGCTAAAATTTGGTATTTAGTCTTCGTAGGGGTCATTATACCTTCAACTCGAAATTTGTCTGCATTGGTCCACGCCTTCATATAGCCCCCATAGGACGGTACATCCCGATTTTCGGTATTTTTGGGGTTTTAGCCTGATTAACACACCGAAATGGCTGAAAATTGGTATTAAGTCTCCGTTGGGGGACTTATAACCTTCCACCAGAAATATGTCGGTATAGGTCTTCGTCTTCCTATAGCCCCCATAGAACCGTGCCTCCTCATTTTCGGTATTTTGAGTGTTGTGGCCTCAATATCCACCCGATATGACTGAAATTTGGTGTTTAGTCTTCATATTGTGTGTGAGCATATTGAATATATCAAACTCTTGTATTTATATATGAGAAATTTCAAGGTAAATTTTTTGCAAAACTCGAATTTTGATTTTCGCTGTTCACATTTTTTTAAAAATTGATATTTTTAAAATACTCTCTTTTTAAAGCAAGATTATTAGATACTTAATAAGCCCACAAAAATATATGATGATCGGTTCATTCGCTTTCGCGCTATAGCCAACACCGCAAAACGATTTGTTAAAAAAAGGGGGTATCCTATCAGTGAGGTGGTCGCTGAAAAAGAGAAATGACTCATTCGTCTGCAAACTCTGCAGCTGGGACCTTTATATATTTGAAGTACTCACTTTTTACTACTCATACAGCAAAAAATATCGATATACACTTTTATAAAATTTTTTCCCACTCCACTCAATTTAAAATTTGCTTCAGAAAATTAATAAACTTAGTAATACATGTTTGGGTAAATGTAAACACCATATGATTAATATTTACATGCAAACAAAAGTGTAGCCAAGTTTATTACATCGCAAGAGAATTAAGGAACCATTTTTGCAGCGACCGTTACTTTTAAATTTTAAATATTAACGCATAATATAATTTATTAATTTTAGAAAAAAAACAAGTAAGAACAGACTATAGTCGGACGGGGCCGACCATGTGATACCCTATACCACTAAACGCGTCTTCTTGGGATAAAGTTATAAGATGTGCATTAGAAATTTTACCAATTTTCACACAAAAGTTTTGATCAATTTAACCCGCTAAATATTATCCGATCATACCGTTGACTTGCACGCTACTTCTTCATCTCAAACCAAAACTACGTTTAAAATTTCGCGCCGATCGGACTATTATTGCGACCTACAGAGCGGCTACAAAATCGAGCAAAAATTTTGTTTTTGGTCCATTTCATCCCTTTAACATTTCACGATCATCGCCAAAAACTAATCAGTTCTATTCTGGTCCAAACCCGACCTCCATACTAAATTTCGTGACAATCGGTCCATAATTGCGGCCTCTAGCTTGATTACAATTTTTAATGGACGGACAGACGGACGGACGGACGGACGGACACACATCGCTAAATCGCTTTATCTCGTCGAGATATGAAGTTTGGTATACCACATGAGGGGTCTACGACGAATATTTCGCGGCGTTACATGAATTTTTGGGAAAACAAACTTATTATACCCTTTTCCACATTGTGGTATAGGGTATAAAAAACACAAAAATACGTATTAACTAAAATTGTCGTATACCAATGTTGCATTGTTTCAGGTGGTCAATCCACTTTTTTGCTTGTGCTCGCCTACAAGCCTGTTGACTTCATGACTTCAAAAAATACATGCATAGATATGTCCACACAACATCCCCGGAGGGACAAGGGAAACTTCTCTTATATCATATCATGGCCCAATGATATGGGACCTACTCTTTATCACCGAGTCCGAACGGAAACGCATCCACTGTAGAGAAATTTTTTTATGGCTGAAATACTCAGCAAATGCGATGGTACCTTCTCGACTGAGAACGTTCTTATATGGCTAAGCAATTTACAATTTAACCCTTGCCTATAATTTACTCAATTTTGTACCAGTATTGCATTTCTTCACGCGCTCTAGCCTTTTTTCTGCTAGTGCTCTCTCAATAGCTTGTTGAATACAGGTCCAAACTTTTTCATGTCGTAATATTTCCACCAGACATAGATTCGAAGCTGAATATATACTGGGCACCACATGCACAATGCGGTCCATTTCTTCAGGGTCTCCTTCGCAAAGCATTTGAGCATAATCCAAATACATATTTTTGTCGGCAAATTCATGCGTCCAAAAAGCCGCGTTACACACCATCAGTCGTTTTTCCGAAATATCAATTACTGACCGTTAAACTATCCAGCACAAAAAAAAAACATTTTGTGGTTGCCTGATGAATGACAAAAATGAACGGCCACACTGGCAAACAACCGACTGTCAAAACGGGTCATTTGTAACCCTCTTTACGGCAATTGCCAGTTTGATGGCACCCCTCAATCACCGACAAACTGACAATTGCTGCAAAGAAAATTGCCTTATAGTATGTTTATATATAACCGGATTTTACAAACCCACTGGGTTTCAAACGTCAATTCCTTTGCGTATACGTCAAATAAATCCTCATTAAGAAGGTTAACCCTGCAAAGGACTATAATATAAACATGGCCTTATCAATCTGTACATTGATTAAGGTGTCAATTCACATAGATTAAGGGTATATCTCTGTCCGCAAAGCGAAGGTTTTTTATGTTCGTTGATGCTGCAAACCTTTCCATCAGAATTATTTCGGTATAGGTCCACGTTATTATGTAATCCCTATAGAACGTTATCGCCCGATTGTCGGTGTCTTCGAGGTATTTATAGTCTTCGTTGGGTTTTATGTCCACGTTTTGATATGGACCCCACAGAACTTTACCGTCAACCGGAATTGCTAAAATCATGTTTCAACATAAGTTATGGTGGAGGTTATAAAAAGTCCGACCCTGTCGAAATTCACCTTCGCATGCCCACTCTCACCAACAAGGAAATTGTCTAAAATAAATCTGGATTTATGTATATACTAGCAGACCCCGGTCCGCGTTGCTGGCCCGTCGTAATGAGTTTTACTGACAGCTTTTAATCGACTTTATGCTTGGCAATTCAAAACAAGTGAGCAAAGGCTATAGTCGGGACTGGCCCGACCATGTGATACCCTACACCACTACCCCTGTGCATAAGCTTTTCACTGGGACACATTTCTTTTAGGGAATATAATCCGACTACTACCAAAAATAATATGCCTCTTTTTCTCTGGGACCCCATAAGCAACCAAAATTTCGTGACCATCCAATCAAAATTACGACCTGTAGCTTGATTGCAACACATGGAAGAATTGGATGCATTACCGACTATTGTGGTATCTCCCTTGTTTGACCACCTTCGCCAACCTGCTTTACACCAATGTAAAGGTAAAATTTTCTTCTTCCATTGAATTTGTATCTAAATGAGTTTTTCTCCATTCCGACCCCTAAATATTATCCGACTATCACCAAAATCAATAGGCTTCTTCCTCTGTGGGGTCCGACCACAGACCATCCGATCAAAATTCCAACTTGTAGCGTGATTACAAAAAATGGAAAAATTGGGTTTATTACTGAATTTTGCAATATCTCGGTTTGCTCACTTACGCCAACATACTTTGCATCAATATAAACGTGATCTTTTCTTCTTCCATTGACGGGTATTCCTTTTGGAATACTCCAACCAGAAGCGGAAATATTCGCATAAGAAAAAAACGTTGACTTTCCTCCACATAAGCTTTTCCCTTATTCCGACTCCGGAATATTATCCGAGCATCACCAAACTAAATAGGCTTCTTCATCTGTGGGTCCAGCATCCACTCCCAAAAAATTCGTGACGATCCGATCAAAATTGCGACCTGTAGCGTGACTACAAGCAAATCAGAAAATGGGATGCATTACCGACTATTGCGATATCTCTGTTGTTTGAGCAGCTACGACAACCTACTTTACATCTATGTAAACGTGATATTTTCTACTTTCCTTGCCAGGTTTTGCTTTGATATACCTCTTAAAAAACAGAGATATTGGCTTTGAAATAAAACGTAGACCTTTTCTCTAAATAAGCTTTTGCCCACTCAGACCCCTGAATATTATCCGACCATCATTAAAATCAGTAGGCTTCTTCCTCTGTGACACTCCCATTAACCCCAAAAATTTCGTGACGATCCGATCAAAATTGCGACCTGTAGCGTGATTACAAAAAAAAAAAATCGGAAAATGAGATGCATTATCGACTATTGCCATATCTCTGCTATTTGACCACCTACGACAACCTACTTTACATCGTTGTAAAGGTGATATTTTCTGCTTTCCTTGCCAGGTTTTGCTTTAGATATACCTCTAAAAGAAACAGAGATATTGGCTTTGAAATAAACGTTGACCTTTCTCCAAATAAGTGTTTGCCCATTCCGACCCCTGAATATTACCCGACCAACATCAAAATCAATAGGCTTCTTTCTCTTTGGAACCCCCATTAACCCCCAAAATTTCGTGACGATCCGATCAAAATTGCAACCTGTAGCGTGATTACAAAAAAATCGGAAAATGGGATGCATTATAGACTATTGCCATATCTCTGCTATTTGACCACCTACGACAACCTACTTTACATCGTTGTAAAGGTGATATTTTCTACTTTCCTTGCCAGGTTTTGCTTTAGATATACCTCTAAAAGAAACAGAGATATTGGCTTTGAAATGAAATGTTGACTTTTCTCCAAATAAGTGTTTGCCCATTCCGACCCCCTAAATATTATCCGACCATCACCAAAATCAATAGGCTTCTTCATCTGTGAGACCCCCATTAACCCTCAAATTTTCGTGACGATCCGATCAAAATTGCGACCTGTAGCGTGATTTCCAAAAAAATAGAAAAATGAGATGTATTACCGACTATTGCGATATCTCCGTCATTTGGTTACCTACGCCGACCTAGTTTGCATCATTGTAAGGACGGGATCTTCTACTTTCATAGTCAGGCTCTGCTTTTGGAAAGTTTACAACTAAAGCTGTGATATTCGTCAATATAATTAAAATCGCAAAAATGAAAATTGGGGTTTTATTTGATACTATTGTGATATTTTCGTTGTTTGATCACCTACGAGCACCTACTTTACATCATTAGAAAGGTGATATTTTCTACTTTTATTGTCAGGTTTTGCTTTTGGTACACCCCATATAGAAGCTGAGATATTCGCTTTGGAAAAAAACGTTGTCTTTTTATCCACCTAAGTTTTTTGCCCTTTCCGACCCTTAAATATTATCCGACCATCACCAAAATCAATAGGCTTCTTCCCCTCTGGGACCCCCATCAACATGCAAAATTTCGTGACGATCCGATCAAAATTGCGACCTGTAGCGTGATTACAAGGTTTAGATGGACAGACGGACAGACGGACAGACGGACGGACGGACGGACTGACGGACGGACACACATAGCCAGATCGACTCAGCTCGTCGAGACATTCATTTTGGTATATATAAGTATGGGTATACGACCATTATTTCGATGCGTTACAAACTTTTTGGCCAAAACCAACTTATAATACCCTCCCCACATAGTGGTGTAGGGTATAAATAGGTATTTTCTACCTCACTTCTTCGGTCCATTGTAAAACCGAGAAGGATTTTAAATTTACCAACAGATTTTGTCTCTAAACTTTCTTTTCTCTTGCGGACTTTGACGGATTTTTTCGCCAATTTGTGAATTTTAGGATTTATTATCGTCCATGTCCCTGTCTTTATCCTAAAGCGATCTAATTATAAAAGTTAAAAAAAAATGGTTAAATCGAATTCTCTCGCTTTTTAAGACATATATGTTTTAGCTTCTCATGGCTGATGGACCGTTGAACCTCACCATTAAAGCACATTTGTAAATATATAGTTTTTCTTGATCGGGGGCGCAACCACCGTTGTCTCGAAAACTAATTTGCAACCTGATGTACTCATAAGTTTAGCAAATATAGCGATTATAAAATAATAGCCCCGAAATTCGTCTACAAATATAAAGCATTTTGGAAAACGGGACATTCCTAAACATTTTCTGAAAATTAGTTTTGGAAAAATAATGTTTTGGAAAGAGCGGGCGTGGTTATCAGTTTTCAAGATATAACATATTAAAAAAGTAGGCCTGGTTCGGTATTTTGGCTCCAAATATATACCTAGGGTGCACACAACTTCGTTGCCTAACAAAATGTATGCTGAAACCGATATAATCTTAAGTTTGGCTTATACATATAGCGTTTAACAGAAAGGCATGGGAAAGGTAACCCACCTCTTCCGAAATTCATAAAATATACATAACAACGGCAAACATTGAGCTTTTGCTGCAAACTTTATGGAAATCCCTTCAGTAGTATTGTAGTTATGACATATTAAAATAAAAACAGGCGTGGTCGGGCCTATCGGCCCTAAAGAAGTATCTAGATTGTAGATTAATCCGTAAATGTTTAATCCGATACATGCATAATTTTTGCAAATATAACGTTTTTTTAAAAATATCGTATAGGGGAGGTACTCCGCCCCTCTGGAATTCAATAAAATATATAATCTGTTTTCGGGGGCGTGGTAAACTTTTCTTTCCAAAAAACCTAAGTTGGGTTATGACGGCATTTGATTTTTATTCATAAAGGTAAGGCTTTTATTAAATATGTCCCCTACAAAATTCAAGAAAATATGCCAGTATATTCCCTGACATTTTCAGGAAAATCGGTTCAGTAGTTTTGTAGATGTAACAAATTTCAAAAGTGGGTGTTGTCGAGACTTTGGATCCTAAAAAAGTGGGTAAGGTCGGAGACACAACCACAATTGTCTTGCAAATTAACCTCAAAATATATACATTAGTAATTATTGAAAATATAACATTTTTAAAAAAGTAGGGTATAGGGGAAATACCCCGCCCCTTCCGAAATTCAACTGAATTTGTAGCCTATTTTAAGAGGGGGCCATCACTGTACATTCTCTGGCAATTTCAGGAAAATCGGTATAAAAACCCAAGTCGGGTTATGGCGCACATTTTACAGAAAAAATTATCGAAATCGGGCTAGCCGTTCTCAACTGATGCCATTACCAACGAACGACATTTGATTTTTATTTATAAAGATTTAATAGTTTAGACATATCACGATTTTCGTGAAAATCCCTTCAGTAGTTTTGTAGATATAACCTAATTAGAAAGTGAGCGTGGTCGGATCTTAAGTTCAAGTACGTAAGGTTGGAGACACAATCGCCATTGACTCGCAAATAAATTCCGAAACCGATACAATCGTAATTGTTGCAAATATTGCAATTTTACAAAAATATGTAGCCTATTTTTATCGGGGACCAACCCTGTACATTCGCTGAAACTTTCAGGAAAATCGATTCAATAGTTTCGTAGATATAACATATTTTAAAAAGTGGGCGTTGTCCACTCTTAATGCCCCAAATAAGCACGTAAGGTCCTAGACACAATCGCGATTGACTCGGAAATTAATTGTCAAAGCGATACATTTGTAATTGTTGCAAATATTGCATTTTTACAAAAATAGGGCATAGGGGAGGTACCCCGCCCGATCCGAAATTCTACCAAATTTGTAGCCAATTTCAACCGGGGGCCATCACTCTACGTTCCCTGAAAATTTCAGGAAAATCTATTGAGTAGTTTCGTAGATATAGCATATTTATAAAAGTGCGCGGAAAAGTAGGCGTGGCCAATTTTTCTTTGCATAAAAACCTAAACTGGACTATGACTAACACTTCCACAAAAAATTATCCAAATCGGTCCAGCCGTTTTCAACTGATTCAATTACCAACAAACGACAATTGAGTTTTATATATAAAGATTGTACGCAACGGGTTTATTTAGGAACCGTCCTTTTGAAAAAATTCGAATAATTGTTTTGTTTACTTTTATTTTCATTCAAACTTTCAAAATTTTCAGTTCGCAAAATTTGGCTTTTCAACAAAATTTCTTGCATTTCTCCGCGGAAAATGTTCTTTTCTCTGTTTGCATTTTCATTGAGTCTCCTCGTCTTATTCCTTTTCATCTTTCCCATCGGCGATGTTATACGCATTGCAATGTTAATTTTAATTTATGTTCCGTCGTTGATTATCGTTTTACTATTATCCTCTGTCACATTAATGATTATGCGTTGCATGCAAAATCCCATTCTTGCCTTGAATATTATTCTGATACGTATAATCTGGTGTGTTTGCATGGCTGCATTGATCTTAATAACAAGTTTGATGGCTATAATTCTACGGATGTCATATAATTTGGATGAATGACTAAAGGGGAAGGAAGAAAGACGTTATGAAATGTAAGTTAACTTGTTGCATTCGCTTTTAAAATATTGTGATTATTTTGTTGATTTGCAGAAGAAAAAAACTAGAAATGATGGTTAAAGATGCTTGCACTTACATATGTAGGAGAAAGCAATTTTTGGCAATGAAAGAAATGTATTGTTTAAAACTTCAAAATCAAAATAAATATCAACAAGAAAAAGGAAGAGAATGTTTTAGTAGATCAGGGTCGGCAATGTGATATCCTACAGTACTTAACTAACATACGCAAGTCCTTGGAGATGTTTATATATTCAAACTTTTTCAAAGGTATGTATTCTTTTACTTCAGCAATTGTGGTTAAAAGTACCACCTTTATCCACATCTCTAATATTCCGTGATAAAAACCAACAGGTTCATATTAATCTAATTTTTTCGACTTTAAAAGAATTAGTCCGAGTCGCTAGGTTACTTTATGAGGCAAGGATAGCAGAATAAGAAACATCTTGGGCAATGTGCCATTTTATGATACATTTTTGATTAAAATTTAATTTTTATATACATATGTATGTATGTATGTATTCTCTTTCAACCTTAATTTCTCCTTTTGATTATTCCTAGCACATTACCCTTTTGATATATTAAAAAGTCCATTACAAATCATTATTTCAATATTTCCTGTATACCAATCAAACGTACAAAAGGAATAAATGCAAGTCTTTGATTTCATTGTCTGGTTTGGTATTTTCTAGGAAATTATTGATCCATAACCACATTTGTCTGCTGTTATGAATGATTTCTCCTTTCTAATTTATGCAGTGAAGCATTTAGGAACAACTAACAATAGGTGAACTTTGTTGTATATAAGAAGTATTACATACAAATGTGTGTATGTATGGATGTTTTTACAAATGTAAGTTGATTTCAATGGCGTAGGTAAGATTTTTTCAGGGAACTAATAATAGCCCTGTAGGAAGCATGGGGCCATGTGTCGACATGTCCCCACTTTGTCTACTATTATCACGTTGTCAATAATTGTACATTTACCTTAATAAGAAGAAGCATTGTTTATAATGACAGCTGATAGCCCAACTAAGCATCTTATTATTTATTCCTCATTTTCTTAATTGTTTGGTGTAAAATAATTTTGGCGGTTCGTTTTTGTGAACTATAAAAGACAAGTAAGAAAGTATCAGTCGGCTTTGCCGACAGAGATATACTCTCAGCCTGTGTGAATTGAAACACCCATCTATTGACAATATCGAATCTATGGATTACGGATTTTGTAGCCCTTTTTGAAGAAATTTGCCGACAAAAAATATATTAGGTTTGAAGCTCAAAAGTGTTGCGGAGGATGTACTTGAAGAAATGTACCGACAAAGTTCATTTTGGAAGTCGATATTATTTTGGGATTTATTCCTTTTTATAGATTTTGTTCCCACCAGTCACTTCAGTTGTTCACCGTATAACTGAGAGGTTTTGGGCCACGATGTCAGGAAACATGTACTTGCCCCTGAAAAAACTTGCACCGTCGTAATGCAAGTAGCGAATACATGTTGTTACAAAAAAGATAAAAGCGATTCGAAAGCAGGTCTTAAAGAGTTATCGTGCGCTCCAACCACTATACATTGTGACATAGGGGATTTTAACAACTTTCTGGCTATTTTCTCTTGTCATCTCATAAATAAACTAAAACAGCAGTTAACAAAGATACAACGCTAATTTAAGATGCCTTCAGCAGCAACTTCATCACGCCATAACTCGGAAGTTCGAATCACGGCGGATCTGTTCTTCTGGATTCTTAATATACTCCTCAAGGGCTTTCATCCCCAAAAGGAATTATCTCTGCCACCGATTTTCACCTACATTTTGTGCCACAGTGTAATTAGTGTAAATAGTCCTTGAAATATTTTTTATGATATTAAAGCATTTTGTAATGATTCACGCATTGTGGCCACCGTTTAAGACCTACCACCGAAGTTAATAATTATTTGGTGGCAACGGAATCTTAATTATGAAATTAAGCGTCCCTAGATCGAGTTCCATAGTGGAGTAATATGATGAAATTACTGTAGTGGGGAACTCGGTTTAAGAACGCCTAATTTCATGGTTTTTATACCCTCAACATTTATGCTAACACTTTCATACGGACAAAATGTGCCTCATTGAAATAATGGTTTTAGACCCCAAGTATGTTTGAAAGAAATGTGTTTCAGACAATTTGGAGTTGATTTAGCAATGTCCGTCCGTCCGTCTGTCTGTCTGGCTGTAGCGCACGAAAACTCTCGAACGGACCAACCGATTCGGTCCAAAATTTTGCTTTCATAATATTTTGTTCAAACTTAGTTTAAGTTCGAAGATGGGTTATATCGGTTCACTCCTTCAGGTACCTCCCCCACAAAAGTTCGAAAATGTTCCGACAATTTGTGCGCACGATAACTCTTGAAGAGAGTAATCGATTTGGTCCATACTTTCACATCGTGAAATTTCTACCAGACTTAGATGAGGTTTCAATATGGACTCAATCGGTCCACTCCTTCGGGTACCTCCCACACAAAATTTCGGAAAAGATAAATATAGGAACTGCTCTCGAATCGCTTTGATTTTTGTTGCAGCAACTTGTTTGTATTCACTGCTCCCCATACAACGGTACAAGTTTCATCTGGAGCAAGTCCATACTTCCTGAGAAAATAGCCTGAAAGTTGCAAAAAAACCTCTATGACACCATGTGTAGTGGTTGGAACGCAATATTACTTTCAAACGGATCAACCGATTCGGTCCAAAATGTGGCCTTCGTAATATTTTGTGCAAACTTACTTTAAGTTTGAAGATAAGCCATATCTGTCCACTCCTTCAGGTACCTCTCCCACAAAAGTTCAAAAATCTTCGGAAAATTTGTGCGCACGATAACTCTTGATAGGAATGGCCGATTTGGTCCATGCTTTACACATCCTACTATATCTACCAGATATAGATCAGATTCGAATATGAACTATAATTATTTACTCCTTCGGGTACCTCACACACAAAATTTTGGGTAAATTCACTTTAAGACCTGCTCTTGAATCACTTTGATTTTTGTTGAAGCAACTTGCATTCGCTGCCTCAATTACGACAGTAAAATTTTTTTCTGGAGCAACTTCATACTTTTTGTGAAAACAGTCCGAAAAGTCGAGACTCCTTTGATATTTTTACCGGCGGTCTCCTAGTGACCCTGTTTACAGCGATATTATGTTTTTTGTATATTAGTATGGTACAAAAGCTCTATCTATACCCCAGCAAATTTTTGAGCTCTAATCCAATTCATATTTTTGTCGGTTCATACGCCCAAAATTTTGAAAACCCCCCAAAACCCCATAATGTTTTTTTTTTGGGAAAAAAGTATTTCAATCCACACAGGCTGACGGTATATCTCTGTCGGCAAAGCCGACTGACACTTTTTTACTTCTTTGTTAAAGCAACTTGCATTAGCTGCCTCAGCTCCGACAGTAAAAGATTTTTCAGGCGAAACAACCCTATGGCACCATATGTAGTGGCTGGAGAGCTCGAACCGAATACTGTGTTCGTCCATACTTTGGATATCGTAATATTTCTTCGAATATTATATGAAATTCGAAGGAGGTGCTTATAGGTCCACTCCTTCCGGTACCTCCCCCACGAAAGTATTCGCTAAAATGTTACGCGCAATATCTCATAGACGTAGCAACCGATTTGGTCCTAACTTTGAATCTCTAAATATTGTCGAAACTTAGTTTATGTTCAAATTTGGTCCCTATCTGTCCAATCTTTGGGATACCACCACAAATGTTCAATATTTTTGTGTTTATGGGTCTGTTCGAGGAGCCTTTTGACATTTTTTTCCGAAGGTTTTCCTAGTGGTTCTGTTTACAGCGATATTATATTTTTCGTAGGCTAGTATGGTAAAAAAGCCCTATCTATCGATATTCCCCCAAATATTTGAGCTTTAATCCTATCCATATTTTTGTCGGTTCATACGCCCAAAATTTTGCAAACCCCTAAATACATAAGTTTTCTTTTTTGGAAAAAAAGGATTTCAATACACATAGGCTGAGGGTATATCTCTGTCGGCAAAGCCGACTAATACTTTTTTACTTGTTTTCAATGAAATCACTTTAGTGTGGACCGAGACAAACGACAACGTTCCAAATATTATAATTCAAATAACAAAATGGGAAAGTGGGATGTATGCCAACCTATTTTGCACAATAATAAAGGTGATATTTTCCTCTTCCCTTGACGGGCTTTCCCTTTGGATTACGACTACCAAAAGCGGGTATATTCGCATAATAAAAATAAAACTTTAAATTTTTGTCAACATAAGTTTTTTGTCCATTCCGAGACTTGAATATTATCCGACCATCACCAAACTCAATATGCTTCTTTCTCTCTCTATTTCGTGACGATCCTATCAAAATTGCGACAAAAAAATTTAAAAATAGGATGCATTACCGACTTTTGCGATAGTTTCGTTGTTTGACAACCTGCGCCAACCTACTTTGCATCATTGTAAAAATGGGATTTTCTACCTTCATAGTCAGGCTTTGCTTTTGGAAGATCCTCAACCAAAGCTGTGATATTCGTCATTATAAATAAAATTGCAAAAATGAAAAGTTGGGTTTTATTAGCGACTATTTCGATATCTTCGTTATTTGATCACCCACGACAACCTATGATATTTTCTATTTTATTAGCAGATTTTGCTTTTGATATACCCCTTATAGAAGTGGAGATATTCGCTTTAAATTAAAAATGAATAGGCTTTTTCCCCTCCGGGACCCTCATCAACACCAACAATTTAGTGACGATCCGATCAAAATTGCGAGCTGCAGCCTGATTACTAAGTTTAGATGGACAGACGGACGGACACACATAGCCAGATCGACTCGCGTTACAACCAACTTATTATAACCTCCCCACATAGTTGCGTAGGGTATAATAAGGAGATGCTATTTCTGACAATGAAAATGATTTTGTTAATATTTAAATGTTAAAATATTTAGCCAGCCATGAAGACATTGGTTTTATTTACTAATTTTGCACTTATGTGGAATCTTGGGCGTAGACCTTTATAAAGATAAACAAGTGAGCAAAGGCTATAGTCGGGACTGGCCCGACCATGTGATACCCTACACCACTACCCCTGTGCATAAGCTTTTCACTGGGACACATTTCTTTTAGGGAATATAATCCGACTACTACCAAAAATAATATGCCTCTTTTTCTCTGGGACCCCATAAGCAACCAAAATTTCGTGACCATCCAATCAAAATTACGACCTGTAGCTTGATTGCAACACATGGAAGAATTGGATGCATTACCGACTATTGTGGTATCTCCCTTGTTTGACCACCTTCGCCAACCTGCTTTACACCAATGTAAAGGTAAAATTTTCTTCTTCCATTGAATTTGTATCTAAATGAGTTTTTCTCCATTCCGACCCCTAAATATTATCCGACTATCACCAAAATCAATAGGCTTCTTCCTCTGTGGGGTCCGACCACAGACCATCCGATCAAAATTCCAACTTGTAGCGTGATTACAAAAAATGGAAAAATTGGGTTTATTACTGAATTTTGCAATATCTCGGTTTGCTCACTTACGCCAACATACTTTGCATCAATATAAACGTGATCTTTTCTTCTTCCATTGACGGGTATTCCTTTTGGAATACTCCAACCAGAAGCGGAAATATTCGCATAAGAAAAAAACGTTGACTTTCCTCCACATAAGCTTTTCCCTTATTCCGACTCCGGAATATTATCCGAGCATCACCAAACTAAATAGGCTTCTTCATCTGTGGGTCCAGCATCCACTCCCAAAAAATTCGTGACGATCCGATCAAAATTGCGACCTGTAGCGTGACTACAAGCAAATCAGAAAATGGGATGCATTACCGACTATTGCGATATCTCTGTTGTTTGAGCAGCTACGACAACCTACTTTACATCTATGTAAACGTGATATTTTCTACTTTCCTTGCCAGGTTTTGCTTTGATATACCTCTTAAAAAACAGAGATATTGGCTTTGAAATAAAACGTAGACCTTTTCTCTAAATAAGCTTTTGCCCACTCAGACCCCTGAATATTATCCGACCATCATTAAAATCAGTAGGCTTCTTCCTCTGTGACACTCCCATTAACCCCAAAAATTTCGTGACGATCCGATCAAAATTGCGACCTGTAGCGTGATTACAAAAAAAAAAAATCGGAAAATGAGATGCATTATCGACTATTGCCATATCTCTGCTATTTGACCACCTACGACAACCTACTTTACATCGTTGTAAAGGTGATATTTTCTGCTTTCCTTGCCAGGTTTTGCTTTAGATATACCTCTAAAAGAAACAGAGATATTGGCTTTGAAATAAACGTTGACCTTTCTCCAAATAAGTGTTTGCCCATTCCGACCCCTGAATATTACCCGACCAACATCAAAATCAATAGGCTTCTTTCTCTTTGGAACCCCCATTAACCCCCAAAATTTCGTGACGATCCGATCAAAATTGCAACCTGTAGCGTGATTACAAAAAAATCGGAAAATGGGATGCATTATAGACTATTGCCATATCTCTGCTATTTGACCACCTACGACAACCTACTTTACATCGTTGTAAAGGTGATATTTTCTACTTTCCTTGCCAGGTTTTGCTTTAGATATACCTCTAAAAGAAACAGAGATATTGGCTTTGAAATGAAATGTTGACTTTTCTCCAAATAAGTGTTTGCCCATTCCGACCCCCTAAATATTATCCGACCATCACCAAAATCAATAGGCTTCTTCATCTGTGAGACCCCCATTAACCCTCAAATTTTCGTGACGATCCGATCAAAATTGCGACCTGTAGCGTGATTTCCAAAAAAATAGAAAAATGAGATGTATTACCGACTATTGCGATATCTCCGTCATTTGGTTACCTACGCCGACCTAGTTTGCATCATTGTAAGGACGGGATCTTCTACTTTCATAGTCAGGCTCTGCTTTTGGAAAGTTTACAACTAAAGCTGTGATATTCGTCAATATAATTAAAATCGCAAAAATGAAAATTGGGGTTTTATTTGATACTATTGTGATATTTTCGTTGTTTGATCACCTACGAGCACCTACTTTACATCATTAGAAAGGTGATATTTTCTACTTTTATTGTCAGGTTTTGCTTTTGGTACACCCCATATAGAAGCTGAGATATTCGCTTTGGAAAAAAACGTTGTCTTTTTATCCACCTAAGTTTTTTGCCCTTTCCGACCCTTAAATATTATCCGACCATCACCAAAATCAATAGGCTTCTTCCCCTCTGGGACCCCCATCAACATGCAAAATTTCGTGACGATCCGATCAAAATTGCGACCTGTAGCGTGATTACAAGGTTTAGATGGACAGACGGACAGACGGACAGACGGACGGACGGACGGACTGACGGACGGACACACATAGCCAGATCGACTCAGCTCGTCGAGACATTCATTTTGGTATATATAAGTATGGGTATACGACCATTATTTCGATGCGTTACAAACTTTTTGGCCAAAACCAACTTATAATACCCTCCCCACATAGTGGTGTAGGGTATAAAAAGACTAATACGCAATATGTAATTTTTGAGCATTTTAAATATTATATCGCTTATTTACTCAAAGAGCGGCATAACTCAAAAAATGGGTTTTTTAAAAAATGTCGTCTGTCAAATTTTGAAATTGATATCTCTAAAACTCAAAGAGTTACAGCTCATTTTCTGGGAATTTGGCATAAATCATCAAAAAAGTTTTTTGCGTTTCTGAAGCACTAAAACACTTCAAATCAAGCTTGATCTTGCACAAAAACATAGCACTGGTATCTGGCTAGCTGTTTGCAAAACATAGTCCAAATAGTTATTTTACTTTTTGGGTAATAATCTTTTTAATTTGGGAAGCTTGAAAACTTGATTATAAACAGGCAAAAAACTTAGTAGTGAAAATCTAGTACCAATGTCTCCATATGACCCTTTTTGAACTATTGACTCACTACCTCCAATGTCAACACATGGTCCCTCTGCAACTACTGACATACTAGTTCCAATGTCACTACTGACTTTCGAATGACACTTTCATAGAAACACTTTCATGTTCAAAATGTCTATAGGAAATTACATGTGTTGTCTACAGTTTGTCAGCAGTACTGTTGACAATGTCAGCAGTAAGTCAGTATAGATTCACTATTGACATTTCATACAGTGAGCTTTTATACTATTTGATCTCCTTGACGTGATATTTTAGAACATTATACGTTTTCTCTAAACCACTAAGCAATCACCTCTAAAAGATGTAGCTATATACGCTACTGATACCCATCCACTACAAAATATGTTCGTCATTTTTCATTCCAATAATTTAAAATCAATAATGTTGTTGTTCAAACTTGTAATGTACATAGATGTGTATGTACAGGGTGTTTTTTAAGCTAGTTAGAACTTTAAATTGTAAAAAGTAACACAAAAAATTAAATTTTGATGAAACTTTTTTTTATTTGTTTCAGTATACTCTGACAAATCATCATGAATAGACTCACGCTTGAATAACGCTACGAAATTATCCAAATTTACTTTGAAAATCAGTCGTCGATTCGCGCAACTTATAGACGACTTCGTCATTTGTATGGCGTTCAGCGATGAGGCGCATTTTTGGCTTAACGGGTTTGTTAATAAGCAAAATTGCCGCATATGGCGTGAGACCAATCCACAAGAGACCCTATAGACTCCATTACATCCAGAAAAATGCACCGTATGGTGCGGTTTTCACGCTGGTGGCATCATCGGACCTTATTTCTTCAAAAATGAGGCCGGAGCTCGCGTTACGGTCAATGGAGATCGTTACCGCACCATGATCAATGATTTTTTGTTTGAAAATATGGATGACATTGATCCGGAGGAGATGTGGTTTCAACAGGATGGCGCTACGTTCCATACGGCGAACGCAACCATCGACTTATTGAAATCAAAATTTGGCGATAAGTTGATTTCGAGAAGTGGACCTGTCAATTGGCCCCCAAGGTCGTGCGATTTGACACCTCTCGATTATTTCCTGTGGGGCTACGTGAAGTCACTGGTTTATGCTGATAAACCAGCAACAATTGATGCCTTGGAGGCCAGCATTGTTCGTGTTATTCGTGACATACGGCCAGCAGTGCTCGAAAAAGTGGCCAAAAATTGGACGTCCAGAATGCACTTCGTCAAGAACAGCCGCGGTGCCTATATGCCCGAAATCATCTTCAAATGTTAATGTCACGTATTGATCTTTCGAATAAAAAAAAATTGATTACAATTTAATTTTTTGTGTTATTTTTTACAATTTCAAGTTCTATCGGGCTTAAAAAACACCCTTTACATATGTGTAAATTCATAATTTTACTTTGTTTTGTGGAAAGCTCACTAACTAGAAAGTGAAAAGTAGTCAATTATTCTTGAAATACATACATATAGCAATACAAACAGCCATGCAATGTACATAAACATTATAAGCATTTAAAAGAAAATAATGCAAAATAGTTTTTCTTTTGAAAATTCATTAGTTAGTACTTATTTTACTTTCATATTCTTGTGCACTATCATTGGATTTAAAATGGCAAAGCAAATCATATCCGAAGGTTTAGGTGAACAAGGAGAAACAATCATAATATTCTATCTGTACTTATAAAAGAGTTCAGTAATGATGAGTGACCGACTGAATGATAGCACTGGTCAACACGACTTTTGTTTCAACCGATTTTTTTTCGTTTCTAAATGTAATCGGCAAGTTATTTTCAAATCTGGTCTCAGTTTTTCTCCATCAGTTCTTGTTCTTGAGATATAGCTCAAAATCTTGTTTTACGAGTTGTGCCCAGAATTTCGTTATTTTCGGATACAAACAAATATTTTTTTGTACGTTTTCTGACACTAATATATCAAGGAGATGTACGCTCGAACAAAAAGTTTTTGAAATAACTATGGTGAATATATAACAAAAATATAGAAAACATACGACGGACCTTGTAAAAATAGTTATTTTCAAATCCGGTCTCGGGTTGTCTCCATCAGCTCTTGTTCTTGAGATATAGCTCAAAATCTTGTTTTACGAGTTGTACCCAGAATTTCGTTATTTTCGGATACAAACAAATATTTTTGTACGTTTTGCGACACTAATATATCTAGGAGATGTTGTACGCTCGAACAAAAAGTTTTTGAAATAACTAGCTAACATACGACGGACCTTGTAAAAATTTAATATTTTTAATAGTTTAAGCTTTACGGGGGAAAACATAGGATCTCATATGACATACCGGATATGCTTACGATGCCTACTATATATAAAGTTCATAGCGCCCATGATTCGGTCATAACCTAGAAATCGTCACTCAAAATATACAACTTTTACAAGGTCCGTCGTATGTGTTCTATATTTTTTTGATATATATTCACCATAATAATTTCAAAAACTTCTTGTATCGAGCGTACAACATCTCCTTGATATATTAGTGTCGAAAAACGTATAAAAAATATTTGTTTGTATCCGAAAATAACGAAATTTTGGGTAAAACTCCTAAAAACGATTTTGAGCAATATCTGAAGAACAAGAGCTGATGGAGATAAACCGAGACCGGATTTGAAAATATCTCGCCGATTTCAGTTAGAAACGAAAAAAAATCGTTTGAAACATTCAACTTTTTCAATTTTGTTGAGCACTGTAATCAACGCTCAGGCTAAATGGCTGAAACTTGTATCTTGAAATTTTGGGTAAGGGTCACTGTACGAAAATACTAAATGGTACTTAATTCGGTACAAATTGGAATTGTGTGAACGGATAGAGCTAGAATCCTGAAATTTGGAATTAAGATTTTTTGTAGTGTAGATTTGAGGTAGTTTTGAAATTCGTACTTATATGTACGAAAAATACTAAATCGTACCAAATTTTGTACAATTTGGATTTTGGTGAAAAGATAGCGCCGGAATCCTTAAATTTGGGATAAAGATTGATGTCGGAGTGAAGAGTTGAAGTATGGAAGTACTATTGGGAACTAAATGGTACTAAATTTGGTACGAATTGGATTTGTGTGAACGGATAGAGCTGGAATGTTGAAATTTGAAATTAAAGGGTTTTTATACCCTCCACCATAGTATGGAGGGTATATTAAGTTTGTCATTCCGTTTGTAACACATCGAACTAATCATTTGCGACCCTATAAAGTATATATATTCTTGATCAGGATAAAATTCTAAGACGATCTAGCCATGTCCGTCTGTCCGTCTGTTGTAATCACTCTAGCGTCCGCAATAATTGAGATAGAGTGCTGAAATTTTGCACCCGAGGGTCTTTTTTCCATAGGCAGGTCAAGCTCGAAGATGGGCTGTATCGATCCACTCTTTGGTATAGCCCCCATATAACGGTACCTCCGGATTTGAGGTATTTTGACGTTCTTCGCCACATTTGCAAACCAAATAAGCTGTAATAGGCAGGTCAAGTTCGAAGATGGGCTATATCCATCCACTCTTTGGTATAGCCCCCATATAACGGTACCTCCGGATTTGAGGTATTTTGACGTTCTTCGCCACATTTGCAAACCGAATAAGCTGTAATTTGGCACATAGGGTTCCTAGTGATCCACATACTTATATCTTAAAGGATATGGGCATAGGTCCATGTTTTGGTATAGTCCCCATATAACGGTACCTCCAGATTTTCGGTGTTTTGAGAATTTTAGCCACAATTTCTAACCGAACTATCTGAAATTTGACATTTGAGGTTCTCAGTGGTCATGAAATATCTCCACCAAACATCGTCAACATAGGTCCATGTTTTGGTATAGCCCCCATATAACGGTACCTCCCGATTTTCGGTATTTTGAGAATTTTAGCCACAATTTGTAACCGAACTAGCTGTAATTTGCCATTTGAGGTTCTCAGTGGTCATGAAACATCTCCACCAAACATCGTCAACATAGGTCCATGTTTTGGTATAGTCCCCATATAACGGTACCTCCTGATTTTCGGTATTTTGAGAATTTTAGCTACAATTTTTAACCGAACTAGCTGTAATTTGCCATTTGAGGTTCTCAGTGGTCATGAAACATCTCCACCAAACATCGTCTGTTTAAGTTAAATTGTTTGTTTCATTAATTGTCTTCATTTTGTAATGGTCAATCTTTGGTGACCTACATTATGGTTAAAATCTGCATACTCCTCAATGTTACATCCTTGTAACATTATCATTGCAGATTTTAACTATAATTGTTCGTTAAGTTTTTGACATTTCACCACCTCTCATCATCTATTTTACTTTCTATCGGATCGTTGAACGCTATCGAAGCTTTTTTGTAAGCATCTGCAAGATCGTTGAAAATTACAGGTAATATCGTTACCAAAATCTTTTTATTTATTTATTAAATAAAGCGCATTTGACTTCTAGTCAAATACAAATTACAAACATAAAAACTGCCTTTTATTTCTCTCTTTTTTTTTCTTTTATTTACATCGACGTAAACATTTGGTCACTTCGAGCCGCGATTGAGTCGGTGTTGTTGTTGGTACCATTTCTAATTGGTTTGCTTGTTTCCCTTCACAGCAAACAACACAACAAAAGTCCATCCTACAGTCCATCCATCCATATCTCCATCCATCAATCCATTTTTCACCCATAATCTCATCAACAAAACAGGTACGTAAAGTGTTTTAAGTGAGAATATCGAAAAATAAAAGTGGAAAATAACAACAATTCTTGGTGCCGCGATCGCTGTTTGGCCGTCTTACAACGCGTCGCGCATCCCCCCTCCCGTATCAATCGATTTGTCGTGTGCCTTTACCACGAAAGTACATACCTACATAGTGTTAAAAGTGAAAAAGAAAAAATTCCAAACAAACAAAAAGGGATAAGTGACATTTGTTTTTTGTTATTTTTTGTTGTAAAAAATATTCGATTTTTTCCTATAAATTGTGGTGGAATAGTGCACAAAATTAAATATAAATAATCGTTAATAAGTGTACTAAAATTATTGCAAAAAGAACCACACATTTTGATAAATTAATTGTGCCAAAATTGCATTTTTTATTCCCCACATAATTTGCATAAAAATCCCTTTACGTTTGTTTGGTTATTAGCAAGCGAACAGCATACATTCGTTTATACGTACATACGGGCATAAATATACATACGTACACTCATATCGTTGAGTCAGTCGGTCGGTCAGTCGCTTGGTCGTTTGCCTGTTTGCTTGCTAGTTGATACACACACACACTGTATACCCCCATACCAGCTGTGCGGTGTTTTTGTCCACTCTTTTTTCTTTTTCGTTAAGTAGTGGTATCCCAGCAAACATTTTTTGGGAAAACATATTTAGTACACGCAAATAAAATAATTTAATATATTGAAATATTTTTTGGTAAATATTTTTGATTGTGATACGGGAGTGTTGTTCGAATATTTTTTGAAATTAAAAAAAAATCGTGTACACCCTACACTCGGTCAATTCGACTTTTTAATAAATAAAGTGATTTTTTGACCGTTTTGTGAGAAATCAATTATTTTTATTAAAATTTTCGAGAATTTTTATTTTGATTTAATTTGCTTTTGTGGTTTTTGGTCCACATTCACCCTACAATCGGTAGTAGTGAGCCTAATTGAGGTATTTTCGTGAATTAAATCATAAAATCTCGGTATTTTCGGTTGAAAATAATAATTTTAATTAAATATTTTGAATTTTTGTACGGTTTCGGTACGTGAACTTACGGTTTTTTCAATTTTGAGCGAAAATATTTGAATTTTTTGGAATATTTATATATATACTAGCGGACCCGGCGAACTTCGTCTCGCTATTAAGGAATAAAATTTCATACAAAAACTCAATTTTCGATTTTTCCAATTTTCCGACTTTTACAGAGAGATTTTCCAAAATTTTCTTCCGTAAAGACCTTCTCCTCGAAAATACGAATAACTGACAAAAAATTTTACAGAAATCGGCCTAGCCGTTCTCATTTTATGAATTACTATACATTTTTTACACCATTTTTATATATATAGATATTTTTAATTTCTTATATATATATTTTGATCTTTTATATATATATTTTGATTTATTCCATCCTGGTCAATTTTTATTCGATTTTTTCGAAGTTTTCTTGAAATTTTCTGAATTTTTTGGTGTTTTTTAACTTTTTTGCCGAAACTTTGTGGATTTTTTGATATTTTCTGCATTTTTTTGGTGGAATTTCTGAAAGCTCGTGTGTTTAGATACTAATTGAGTATTTCTAAACAGCTTTCTTGTGAAAATTGTTTCCTGTTTTTGAGATTTTATTTCATTTTCGGGTATTTTCGTGACTCTATAGTGAGTTTTGAAGTTGATTTTTGGAAATTCAGTACGAATTTCAAAATATTTTTGGCAGTTTAGCGATTTTTGTGCTTCTTTCGCTTTTGAACTTTCTTTTGAGTGATTTTTTCGGACTTTAGTTGAATTTTTTTTTGATAATTCAAAATGTCAGTCACTCCATTGTATCTTTTTATCAGAGCATCGGACGCTATAGTAACATTCGAGTCTCATTACAGTGCTCTTAAGCCTGAAGAGATAGACGAATATGGGTTAGAAGTCCGTAAAGAAGAAATTCAAAAGTTATGGGTAAAGACACAGGAGATGTTTGAAAAGTGTCTTGATTTTGTGATGTCTTCCGGTGATACGAAAAAGGAGGATATTGAATCGGTTGACAATAAGTATGATGTAGCTTATCAGACTTACTTGAGATGTTTGTCTGCTATACGAAGTCAGATAGGTAAACTAAAAAGGTCGCATAGACATTCGCTGAATTCGACGATGAACGATTCGGTTGCCTCTTTAGCGCAACAATCGATTGTCTCTTTAGCGCAACAATCGGTTGCTAGTCCACTAGAAGCGAGAGGTAATCTTAGTACTTCTACTCAGGCTTCACGTGAAGTGGGAACCCAAGTTGATCCTCCTAATACTTTGTCTTTTAGGAGTCTTGGTTTAGATGATATTCCCAGTGATAGCGTTCATAACCTAGCACTTCCACCGTGTGATGTGGATGTTTTTGAGGGCGACTTTCATTCTTGGCCCACATTCCGCGACTTGTTCACAGCCATCTATATTAAATCTTCTCGGCTTAGCGATGTCGAACGCTTGTGTTATTTGGTTCGGAAGACTAGTGGAGAGGCTCGTGAGATAGTTTCCAAATTTCCATTAACTAATAGTAGTTTTGTTCTTGCGTGGAAATCTTTGAAGGATACTTACGACAATCCTCGTGTTATAGTACACAATCAATTGAAAATCCTTTTCTCTCTTCCGGTACTCGATAGTGAAACTTGTTCGAATTTGAAATCGTTACAGCGTGGCATAAATGGATGCCTGTCGGCAATGTCCATTTATGATATTTCGACGGATAATTGGGATCCGATCATAGTGTTTATGTGCCTGCAACGGCTTCCTAAGCTCACACAAACCTTATGGGAACAAAGTGTGAAAAATAAATCTTCCTTGTCTTCGTGGAAAGATTTAGATGCGTTTTTGTCGGAGCGGATCCAAACGCTCATGTGTCTTCACGACATGCGCGGAAATGACGCAAAGCGCACAACTAAAAAAGTGCAATCGCATTATACTAATGCAGATTCCTCGGCACCCTCTCAACCTTCTCGTATTTCCAACGATCCTAAATCGTCGAGAAAATCTGGTTGTGTGCTTTGTCCAAATAAAGCTCATAGATTATTTGAATGTCAGCGATTCCAAAATCAGTCCTCTACGGAACGGTATAAAATAGTTAAACGGTTCCAATTGTGTGTGAATTGTCTACGTAGAGGCCATGGAGTAAAAAAGTGTGATAGTAGTCGTCGTTGTTCCAAATGTAATCAACCTCATCACACTTTATTACATCGCCTAGATACCCAGTCAAATACTTCGGCTCCGGGTAATACAGTCGCGACAAACAATAGGTCGGGCAATCCCTCTGCCTCATCTGAGCAACCTTTACCATCCACCTCGGCTGGATGTCTGCCTCGTCAGTCATTTCACGTAGCACAAAACAAATCGGTTTTGCTAGGAACAGCCATGGTTAATATTGTTCATCATGGTGTTTCCTATTCGGCTAGGGCGCTTATAGATCCAGCATCTGAGTCGTCATTCTTGTCTGAGCGACTTCAGAATCGTTTAAAACTTCCTGTGCATTCCACTACTGCTTCGATTTCAGGTGTGAATTGTACTGTATCGGCCACCTCTCGAAAAATTTGTTCATTGAAAATTGGAAGTCCTCTCGATAGCCGTGTTATTTTGGAAACGACAGCGTTAGTTTTGCCTCTGATTTCGGGAAATATTCCTTCATTTACTGTAAGGTCGGATTTAAAAACACAGCTACCTGATTTGCGGCTTGCCGATGTCAATTTATTTGATCCTCGACCCGTAGATCTTTTATTAGGTGCTGATCTCTATCCGAAGATTTTATTAAATGGTTGTAGACCCATTCTTTCTGGTACTTTGCTGGCCCAAAATTCAGTGTTTGGTTGGTTAGTTACCGGTCCTGTTCCCACGACTGAGGTTCGAACATTCGCGACTAAAATTGACGTGATAGAAGAAGACAACATTAATAGAACTCTTTTGCGTTTTTGGGAGCTAGAGGAACCTCCAAAACGAAATATGATGTCTCCTTCTGATCGTTTTTGTGAAGAAAATTATATAAAAACCACGCGTAGAATGTCGGACGGTAGATATATAGTAACACTGCCAATTAAACCTGACATTAATCCTGAAGAATTCTTGGGTAGGTCGCGTGAAACCGTTTTAAAGCAATACCTTAGAAATGAATCGTCTTTGCTGAGAAAATTGGACGTTAAGGTTGTTTATGACGCGGTCTTAAAAGAGTATTTAGATCTTGACCACATGAGGTTAGTATCCCCCAGTTCCTCTACTGATACTTTATCTTCCTATTTGCCTCACCATCCCGTCATAAATCCTGATAAACAGACCACTAAACTTCGGGTAGTCTTTAACGCTTCCTTCAAAACGTCTAGCGGGAATAGTCTGAACGACTTGCTCTATGTCGGACCCACTTTGCAGCTTGATTTAGTCTTGTTGATACTGCGGTGGCGTATTTTTAAATATGTTTTCAATTCGGACATTACCCAGATGTATAGGCAGATTCGAGTCGATCCAAAACATGCTTCGCTTCAGAGAATTCTCTTCCGTGATTCCCCCACGAAACCGGTCCAAGACTATGAATTACATACGGTGACTTTCGGTGTAAATTGTGCACCATATTTAGCAATTCGAACGCTATTAAAACTGGCAGAAGACACCGAGACCGATTTCCCACTCGCAGCGCACATTTTGCGCAAATGTATGTACGTTGACGACGTGTTGGCGGGAACACATGACCTGGAGACAGCTATAACTGCTAGGGATCAATTAGTTTCCGCGCTTTCTTCAGCGAAATTCGAACTTCGGAAGTGGACAGCGAACAATAGATCGATTCTCGAAGGAATTTCTCCTGATCATTTGCTAGATAAGAAAATATTGTCCTTTGTAGAATCTAGTGGATCTAAGCCGTTAGGAATAAGGTGGAATGCACAGTTGGACACATTTTACTTTGAGGTTGCTCCAATCGCGAAAAAGGCTTCGTATACTAAACGGGAAGTTCTTTCAGCCATAGCAAAATTGTTTGATCCTGTGGGCTGGTTAGGACCAGTTATTGTCGTTGCTAAAATGGTTATGCAAAAGGTGTGGTTGGACAATATTGGTTGGGATGACTCCCTTTCGTCAGCCACAGATGCCGATTGGCGCAAATTTGTAGATTCCTACACGGATGTTAATTCGGTTAGGATTCCCAGATGGGTTCAGTATACTCCTGATTGTTCGGCTGAACTCCATGTTTTTTCCGATGCCTCGGAAAAAGCATACGCGGGGGTAATTTATATTAGAATTGAGTCCCCTAGTGGAGATATTTTCGTCCATTTACTATCGTGTAAAACTAGGGTGGCCCCCATAAAATCAATTTCTCTGCCACGTTTAGAACTCTGTGGTGCTGTTTTGGCTTCTGAGCTTCTAAAAACTATAGTTCGGGAAATTGATATTGAGATTTGTCAGGTTTATTGTTGGACGGACTCAACTATAGTCCTCTCCTGGTTACGAAAAACTCCTTCGACTTGGACAACGTTTGTAGCTAATCGCGTTTGTCGTATCCAAGAAAACGTTGGTAATCACAATTGGTACCACGTTAAATCTGAGGATAATCCCGCTGATTTGGGAAGTCGCGGTCTTGCTCCTTCTGATCTAGCCAATTCCTCTCTTTGGTGGCATGGGCCACATTGGCTTAGTGATCAAAAATCTAAATGGTCAATTCGTGATCTGTCGGCACTTGAAACCAATACTGAAAAGCGTTCGGTAAAAAGTCATGCCTCTTTCATTACGGGCTCTGAGGACTTTCTTGCTAGGTTCTCTTGTTTGGGTAGAGCTTTTCGTGTTGTCTCGTATATATTTAGATTCTTCCATCGTACTCATCCAAGACATAGAAGTAATTTTGTTTACACCGACACCACTATTGCTTCGTCGGAAATCAATTTCGCCCGTACTAGATTGATAATTTTCGCACAAAAAATTTACTATGCGGACGAATATAAGGATTTATTAGAAAGAAATCCGTTTAATAGTAAGAGTCCTTTGGTTCCTCTTAACCCCTACTTGGATGATTATGGCATAATTCGTATGAATGGAAGATTAGTTAACTCACCTACTCTTGCGTATACGGAAAGGCATCCGATAATACTGCCCTATCATTGTCGCTTTGTAAAGCTTTTAGCGGAATTTGTCCACAAGATTTCGGTTCATGGAGGAAATCAATTGATGTTGAGGATTCTTAGAATTGAATATTGGGTTCCTCGATTGAAAAGTCTGATTCGTTCGGTAATTAATCGGTGCAGAATTTGCATTTTAGAAAAGAAGCGTTCTAGAAGTCAAGTTATGGCTGCGCTTCCACCGGAACGAACCGAAATTAATAGGCCTTTTACTACAACTGGTGTAGATTTCGCTGGGCCTTTTGATGTCAAATCCTTCACTGGTCGTGCCTGTAGAATTACCAAAGGGTACGTTTGCGTTTTCGTGTGTTTCTCGACGAAAGCGATTCATTTGGAAGCAGTATCAGATTTATCGACTGCAAACTTTCTAGCAGCATTTCATCGATTTGTTGCTCGTCGTGGTTGTCCTCGGTCCGTATTTTCGGACAATGGTACGAATTTTGTCGGGGCTTCCAGGGAAATAGAAAGAGATTTTAGGTCGTTTCTTCGAGAATGCTCAGGAACTGTTTCTTCAAATTATGCAGTTCAAGGCCTATCGTGGCAATTTATTCCAGCTGGGGCTCCACACATGGGTGGACTCTGGGAAGCTGGAGTAAAAAGTTTCAAATTGCATTTTCGAAAGCAGGCTCGTACTCTCCGCTACACTTTTGAAGAATTGGCTACTGTCTTAGCGAGAATCGAAGCTTGTCTGAATTCTCGACCGCTTTGTCCTATGTCAGATAGTTCTACTGACATCGTTGCCTTGACTCCAGGACACTTCTTGATCGGTGCCCCTTTGCTCGCTCCTCCAGAACCCCTAATCACTGAACAGCCCTTGTCAATAGTGAACAGGTTTCGAAAAGTTCAGGCTTTAGTTCATCAATTTTGTTTAAGATGGAAGGAGGAGTACTTGAAGAGTCTTCACATGCGGTATAAATGGAAATTCCCGCAGCGTGACATTCAAAAGGATGATATCGTCGTCATTAGGCACGAAACTCTTCCTCCAACGTCGTGGAAACTAGGTAGGGTCGAGAACGTATTTCCCGGCCCCGATGGGCATGTTCGCGTCGCCGACGTTCGTATCGAGAATGGCGTTGTAAGGCGGCCTATAACTAAATTGGTCGTTTTGACCGAATAAATTTCGATCTCTTTAACATCGCTTTCTTCTTTAGTAATATGGACAAAATGTCATTCTTCGCTGATGGACTGAAGGACTATGACCAATTAATTGCTGAAATTGATCGCGCCACGGGTTCCTTTGATGCCGTTTCTGCTGCTACGGGTCCCTCCTCCACTGCTTCCACCGCCTCCATCGTATCGGGCCCCACTGAATCAGAAGCGATGGACACGTCGGCGAATAACGCGGCTTCCACCCCTCCGGCGTTGGCATCTCCCTCAAATCCGCCGCCAAAACCTTCAACTGTCACTGAAGCACCTCCATCAAACTATCATAAGTGTAAGCTGTGTGATGGAAGGCACCCACTGCGATTCTGCGACAAATTTTTGGAGTGCACCTTGGAGAAACGGCTCAGGGTAGTCATTTCGCACGGCTTTTGTAGCCGCTGTCTGGCGCACAGTCACTTGGCAAAAGATTGTCGCAGCCGAAGTAGTTGTCGCGTCTGTGACGGAAAACACCACACCCTGCTCCACGATGGTCCGAAGAACATTAAAAGTCAGTCCGAGTCTGCCAGTAAACGTCCTGCTAACAAGCGTCGTCCGACTAAAAAGCCCAAGGTCCGTCCGCAACATCAGTCCGATGCCTGTCCGTCCGTAACGGTCACACAATCGACAAGCTCCAATGCGGTTGCATTGAGCAGTCTCCCTTTAGTGGGAGTAATCTCTCTCTCCCCCAGTGTTGTGGTCCGTTTATCTACTCCCACCTCCAGTGTCCTTGTCCGAGCGATCATAGATCAGTGTGCTAGACAGAGTCAGGTGTGTACATCCTTAGTACATGACTTGCGACTACCCTGCTCGCAAATAGATGGGACTGCGTACAGTCGTTTCTCCATCATATCGACGTATGATCCATCACAATCGGTGACAGTGACGGCTCGAGTGAGCGACCTGACTCAGGTCTCTACGCCTGCAGAAGCGATTCCGGAGAGGATTAGGGAGACCTACCTTGGGTTGCCTCTCGCTGATCCACATTTCTATGTTGTTGGTCGTGTGGGTTTGTTGCTGGGGCCCGAGTTGTATACGAAGGTGATGACGAGCCGAGTTCAGGTCTTTCCTGGAATGCCGATGGCCCAGTACTCCATATTTGGTTGGGTACTCTCTGGGGTATATACAAATTAAAGGTTCCCTAATGATCCTTTAGTGCTGGGTCCCTAATGGCCCATCATAAGAATGCTCCCTAATGACCATTCTAATTTGTATATGGCCCAGTCGTTAAATGGTCCCTAATGACCATAGCAATATATGTATATATAATATATAAGGCTGGGTCCCTAATGGCTCAGCCGACCAAATGGTCCCTAATGGCCATTTTTATCGCGGGGTCCCTAATGGCCCGGGGTCCCTAATGGCCCATCGTTTAGTTTTAAGTGTTTTTTTGAAAAAATTAATTAAAAAAAAAAATGAAATTAAAAAACAAAAAAAAAATGTTTGTTATTTGTACATATATATTTCGTTTCAACATTCTCATGATGTTGAAAGGTGGCCGCCAAATGTTTAAGTTAAATTGTTTGTTTCATTAATTGTCTTCATTTTGTAATGGTCAATCTTTGGTGACCTACATTATGGTTAAAATCTGCATACTCCTCAATGTTACATCCTTGTAACATTATCATTGCAGATTTTAACTATAATTGTTCGTTAAGTTTTTGACATTTCACCACCTCTCATCATCTATTTTACTTTCTATCGGATCGTTGAACGCTATCGAAGCTTTTTTGTAAGCATCTGCAAGATCGTTGCAAATTACAGGTAATATCGTTACCAAAATCTTTTTATTTATTTATTAAATAAAGCGCATTTGACTTCTAGTCAAATACAAATTACAAACATAAAAACTGCCTTTTATTTCTCTCTTTTTTTTTCTTTTATTTACATCGACGTAAACATCGTCAACATAGGCCCATGTTTTGGTATAGCCCCCATATAACGCTATCTCCCGATTTTCAGTATTTTGAGAATTTTAGCTGAACACATTTTTTTAGATTGGATTAGATAACACTGTGCAACAAAATGGAGGTGAAAGGCTGGGGCACGAAAATTCCTCTTGGGGAAGAAAGGCCTTGGTGAGTATATTATGAACCCCGAAGGACAGATCCGCCGTGAGTCGAACTTCCGCGTTATGGCGTGATGAAATTTTTGTTAGAGACCCTGTGGGCCATCAGGAATTAGCGTTATATCTTTGTTCACTGTTGCTTAAGTGCTCTACAGAAACAACAAACAAAGATATAATGCTAATTCATAATGGCTTACAGGGTCTCTTGCAAAAACTTCATCACGCCATAACGCGGAAGTTAGACTCACGGCGCATCTGTCCTTCGGGGTTTTTATTATGCACACCAAGGGCTTTCATCTCCAAAAGGAATTACCTCTGCCCCAACATTTGTGTTCACAGTGTAATTTAAGCAATAGTGGGAGGTAGTAGGAGTCTATCCATTGTCGAAAAGTTGTTCCACCTAAAATTGTAAAAGGACCCTAATTATTCCATTTTAATTAAGACTATTTTATGGTGGAGGGTATAAAAAGTTCGGCCCGGCCGAACTTAACGACTTTTTACTTGTTAGAGTATAGGATTGTGGTAGTCTTTTTTTTAGAAATTCGTGTTTATGTGTACTATATTTGGAACAATTTGGATTTAGGTGAACTGTTAGAACTGGAATCCTAAATGCTGCTGGAATGTAGGATTGTAATATGGAGATAGTTCTAAAAATTCGTATTTATGTGTACGAAAATCAATAATGGTACTAAATTTGGTACAATTTCGATTTGGGTGAACTGCTAGAGCAGGAATCCAGAAACTTGGAATTAAAATTACTGTTAGAGTGTAGGATTGAGGTAGTTTTAGAAGTTTGTACTTATGGAAACGCAATGTACTAAATTTTGTACAATTTGGATTTGGGCAAACGGATGGAGCAGGAATCCTGAAATTTGGAATTAAGATTACTGTTGGAGTGTAGAATTGAGGTAGTTTTGAAAATTCGTAATTATGTGTAAGAAAAATACTAAATGGTACTACATTCGGTACAATTTCGATATGGGTGAACGGATAGAGATGGAATCCTGAGTTTTGGAATTAAGGTTACTGTTGGGGTGTGGGATTGAGGCAGCTTTGGAAATTCGTTCTTATGGATACGAAAAGTACTAAACGTTACTGAATTTGGTACAATTTAGATTTGGGATAGTAGTGTATCATTTAGATATGGAGATAGCTTTGGAAGTGCATACCTTTGGATTTAGGAATAATGGAAATTTGAAAATAGGATTACTGCTGAAGTATAGTATTTAAGTACGGTGGTAGTTTTGGAAATTTGATCTTATGTGTTCGAAAAGTGATTAATAGAACTAGAATTTGGAACCTTTTGGTATTTGCTAAAATATGGAATGAAGGTAAGAAAATAGTTTTGAAAAATAAAACTTATGTGTACGAAAAGCACTTAATGAGCGTAGGAATAGAGGTGGAGTTATGTAAAGTGGAATTTTATTAGTGTACGAAAATTTCCAAAGGGTACCCTGTAGGGACTGAAACTGATGTAAATTTAACTTTAAACTAGCTAAAATGTGCGAAAACAGATTATTAAAACTATCGCGAATCCAGAGATATAATAGATTTTTCCTAAAAATTGTGTGCAACGCTACATCCACGGTTCTTGATGGATCGTACTGAAACCGCATAGAATGATATATTTTTAATGGTGATCATTGAAATCGGATGCGCATAAAATGTAAATGTACTTCGTGGAAATCATGGCAATTTTACTGTTTTAATGCAACCTTATTTGCAGCAGATGCTAAATTGTTGTCGCCAAATAAAATTTCAGAAAGTGTATATCAAATTGTATGAGAAATAGGCTGTTTGCCTAAGCAAAATAAAACACAGATAAAGTTTCTTTAAAATTTACAAATTGTATAGGGGCAATTTTATTAATTTTTGCTCCCGATGGGACACTTAATTATAATTATTTTAATACTAAAACTCGAATTTAATTATTTATAATAAAATAGGAGTTAGGCTGGTTTTAATTATTTTAAGTTAATTTATTATATGCAGCGCGGCAGTAACAAAAAACTTTAATATTGACAAGAGATCGATACGGTTGCAGCAAGGCAGAAAGTTCGTAACTAATAACAAGAAAAAAACATAGTTATAAACCGGTGGTGCTCAAAATATTTTGTGCATTAGTCTCTCTGAGCGAGTCTTTCCTTTGCTAAACCATTACAAATGAGAAGAAGAGAACATATTTTGTTGTTGCAGTCACGTTAACGTATATGGGTGATCTTGGCTGGTCGTATACCAAATTACATGCAAAGGTAAAGAGAATGAAGAATGTAAAAAAAATATACATAGGGACAACAAAAAGAGCACTCAACACCAGAATGGGAGAACATAGATCAGACATTGAAAAGGGAAAAGAAACTACCGCATTAGCACAACATGTAATGCACACAGGCCATGTACCAGATTTTGACAGAGTTAAAATATTAGACAAAGAGAATAACGAAAAAAAGAGATTACTGATAGAAAGTTTAAGAATCCAACAACAAATTGACGTAACGATGAACTTAAAGGAAGACACCGATAACATAAGTGCAAGCTATGGAGTGGCAATAACATAAACAAATCTGCGATACCAGTAATTTTAAGCCGTTGTTCATTGTTTTATATTCAATTTAAATGTAAATTTAATGTAACCGCGATTTATAAATTATCATTGTAAGTTAAGATGTTGTTTTTAATAATTGTGTTTTGAATTTATGAAAATTGTAATTTTAATTCTTCAAATAGACGAATTCCCCAGAAGATGTCGACATAACATCGACGAAACGTCGGGAAAAATGCAATAAAACAAATTCTTTTATTAGCAAAAACATAACAAAAGGTCAGTAAGCTAAAAAACCAATAAAAATAATAACAAAATTAAATTTCTTTTAATAAAATATTAAAGCAACGACAATGGGATTAAGCCTGAGTATTTTGAAAAGCATAATAGAAGCGTGCAAGGCGGGTGTGCAAACCATTGCACCACGGTATCGCCCGATTTTCCGTATTTTCAAGGTTTTAGCCATATAATCTAACAGAAATGGCTGAAATGTCATATAGCCCCCCATAATGCGTACCTGCCGACTTTTGTTTTATGTCATGTTCACACATGTTGTTCGCCTGTCGAACGACGTACACGAATTAACCCGTTTCCACGACACCATTCGTAATTAACAGAAACATAAACAAATATTCTTTCATTTTTGTTTCCTTGCTTTCACGTAAATTTGAACCGAAACACACATAAAATATACATTAAATGAGCAGGAAAAGCAATAGACTTTCCTTTAAATGTATATTCTATATTTAACTACAATAATTTTGTATTTTCAATTTATTTTTATATGTTTCTATTTTCAAAATTAAAGAGAGAGAGAGAGAGAGAGATGTCAAAACAATGTTTGTGTATACAGACTTTCAGTTATTTGTTTCCTTTTTGTTTCTGATTTTTTACGCGACTTTTAACTAATGGACAAGAAATGTGTGTGAATTAAGAAGGAAACACATCCTTCTTCCTTCTGCATCTACATAAAATCTTTAGTTCAATTATTTTCATTCGTGTTTTTTTCTTTTTTCTAAAAATGTTTGTCTTTTCAACAAATTTTTCAATTTTGAATTTAGACATGACATAATTAATTTTTTCGATAAATTCTCTCATTTGATAGGAATGGGACTTTTTTATTCGTCGTTCAGAGAATATTTCTACTCGAACAACGTAATAAAACCGTCGTTCGTTCATAGAATTTTGTGTGGGGAAATAAGTAATTTATTCGTAGTTATGGATCGAACAACTAATAGAGAGCGGACGACGTACCGTGGAAACGGCACATTAGTGTAGCCCCATATATGAGGTAAGCCCCATTTTCGACATTACGAAGCTTTTATCCACATTGGGTGTATACAATTTGTCATTCCATTTGTAAGACCAATAAATATTTATCTGAGAATCCAAAAAGTATATATATTTTTGACCAGTATACAACTCGAAGTCGATTAAACTATATCAGTCCGTCTGTCTTTTGAAATCTGAGAGAAATGAATGACGTTTTGTATTAGTCCTAAGATGATTGGTATTGAAAATGGCTTCTAATTTTTTACTGTCATTATACAACCGTACTATCGGGTGTTATTTTTTGAGGTTTTAAGGCTTTAACCACATTTACTAATTAAATTAGCTGTAATTTCACATTGAAGGTTCTTAGTTGAAAAAATTGTTGACACAGGTCCATATGTTGATATACCCTATAATAACAGGGATGTACTGATTTTAGCTAATTTGATGATATTGGGTAATTTTTCACACAATAATGGCTGGAATTCTGCATTTAAGTAAAGTAATGCTGTAATTCACATTTTGGTAAAACCCTTATATTACGCAACCTCACGATTTTACTTGCTTTGTTGACTTTAGCTATACTTTCCGAGCAAAATGCCTCTAATTTGCCATTTTGGGTTGCTACTGGTTAAAAAGCTTATCCACAAAAATTGTAGACGTAGATCCTGTAGTGTATTTCGGATTCTCAATGGGTTTTAAAGCTTTAATCACATTTACTAGTTGAATTAGCTGTAATTTCACATTGAAGGTTCTTAGTTGAAAAAATTGTTGACACAGGTCCATATGATGATATACCCTATACATAACAGTACATCCCGATTTTAGCTAATTTGATGATTTTAGGTAATTTTTCACAGAATAATAGCTGTAATTATGCATTTAAGGATCCAAGAGGTCAAAAAACTAATTAATGAACAATTGGAGCTTTATGTCCACATTTTGGTATAACCCTCATATTACGGAACCTCATGATTTTACTTGCTTTGTTGAATTTAGCTATATTTCCGACCAAAATACCTCTAATTTGCCATTTAGGGTTGCTAGTGGTTAAAAGGCTTATCTACAAAAATTGTAGACGTAGATCTACATTTTGGTATATATATTTTGGTATAACCCCATATAAAGGACAAAAATTTGCTGAGATATGAGCGTTAGAATGTAAAAATCATTGTCATTTGAATTGTAATATCGAAGTTTTAAAAGCGGTTTTCTCTAAATTACACTTTTGAAAGCGGTGCTCACTGTAGCTGGAATACGGATGACAAAGATTGCCCTTAAGCTAGAGACATTTTTCAAAAACACTTTTTTGACAGATTTATGGCGAAAGAATAATCAATTTTTTAATTAACATTCAAATTTTGTTTTATATGTATTATGTTTTATCGACCTTTCAATTTTATTTATTTGTATCAATGAAAAATAAGACTATTTATTCCATTTTTGTACCCGACCTTTTGTTGGGATTTTCCAACATCTCCAGGGGTAACATCCAACAGTGGTAACTTTTATTCGATCTAGTAACGACATAAATTCAAAAAGATTCTTATTAGTTTTCTATGATTGCACATTCTGATATTACTAGCATTAATAATGGTATTACTAGCATTACAAATAATCTTTCGTCAGTTTTTACATTTATGCTTGTCAATTTGTAGTTTGTATAAACAAAATATCACGACAATTAAACTAATGTATAAATGCAAAAATAAATCAAATAAAGTTGGAGAAAGCTCTTGGTAGAAGTTACCATAACTATCTTTCAATTCCCTGAAGATGATTGGAGAGTCCAATCGAAATATTGGAAAATAAAGCTTCAAAATCAGAAAATTGGATTTTTATACCCTCAGCCTTTAGGCTAAAGAGGGTATTTACACTTTGATACGACCAAAAATGTGCCTCATCGAAATAATGGTTTTAGACCCCAAGTATGTTTGTACGATATCCGTTTCAGACAATTTTGAGTCGATCTAGCAATGTCCGTCCGTCTGTCTGTCTGGCTGGCTGGTGCGCACGATAACTCTCGAACGGATCAATCGATTCGGTTTAAATTTTGGGTATCGAAATATTTTGTCCAGATTTGATTTAAGTTCGAAGATGGGCCATATTGGTCCACTCCTTCAGCTACCTCCCCCACAAAAGTTCAAAACTGTTCGGAAAAATCGTCCGCACGATAACTCTTGAAGGGAGTAACCGATTTGGTCCATACTTTGTACATCGTAAACATTTTACAAGAGGTTCCAATATGGACTCAATCGGTCCACTCCTTCGAGTACCTCCCACACAAAATTTCGGAAAAGTTCAGTTTAGGGCCATCTCTCGAATCACTGTGATTTTTGTTTTAGCAACTTGTATTCACTGCCCTCCATACGACGGTACAAGTTTCATTAGGGGCAAGTCCATACTTCCTGAGAAAATAGGCTGAACGTTGTAAAAAACCCCTTTGACACCGTGTGAGGTGGTTGGAGCGCAAAATAACTTCAGAACGGATCTGCCGATTCGGTCCAAAATTTGGCCTTAGTAATATTTTGTCCAAACATAGTCTAAGTTTGAACATAAGCTATATCGGTCCACTCCTTCAGGTACCTCCCCCACAAAAGTTCAAAAATGTTCGGAAAATTTTTTCGTACGGTAACTCTTAAATGGAGTGGCCGAATTGGTCCATACTTTACACATCCTAATATATCTACTAGATATAGATCAGGTTCAAATATGGACTATATTTGTCCAATCCATCCGGTACCTCCCACACAAAATTTCGGATAAGTTCACTTTAAGACCTGCTATCGAATCACTTTGATTTTTGTTGAAGCAACTTGCATTCGCTGCGTCAATTACGATGGTAAACGTTTTTTCAGGGCAAGTCCATACTTCTTGAGTAAACATCCCGATGTGTGTAAAAACCCCATATGGCACCATATGTAGTGGCTGTAGATCCACTTCCATAATGGTCGATGTAGATTCATTCCTTTTAGTATCTCCTCCGCAAAACTTTTGATCCCTAATCCTAATGAACATTTTTGTCCGTTCAAATTCCCAAAATTTATGAAAACCCCTAAATACATACATACGTTTTTTGGGAAAAAATTGTTTCAATAAATACAGGCTGAGGGTATATCTCTGTCGGCAAAGCCGACTGATACTTTTTTACTTGTTATTTATGAAAAGCCTACAGCCAAACAATTCTCAGCAACAAAACATAAAATTAATGTAAAAATCACATTTTTATACCCTACACTACTATGTGGAAAGGGTATTATAAGTTTGTTTTGGGAAAAATTCATGTAGCACCGCGAAATACTCGTCGGAGACCCCCAATGTGGTATACCACATATCTTCATATCTCGACTAGATAAAGCGATTTTGAGATGTGCGTCCGTCCGTATGTCTGTCCATTATAACTTGTAATCAAACTGCAGGCCGCTATTATGGACCGATCGTCACGAAATTTTGCATGGAGGTCGGGATCAGACCAGAATAGACGATCGTGAAATATTTAGCGGGTGAAATGGACCAAAAACATAATTTTTATCCGATTTTGTAGCTGCTCTGTAGGTCGCAATAATAGCCCGATCGACATTTTAACTAAGGTAAGAGTATATTGCAAAGAAGAAGCTTGCAAGTTGAGATAGTGATCAGATAAGACAATAATACAACACAATTTTCACATAAAAGTTGTAGTCCATTTAACCTTCTAAAATGGACCACAACTTTTATGTGAAAATTGTGGCAATTTTTAATATACAGCTTATATATGAATTCCTGGAAGATATATTCCGCTCACGTAAACAACATTTGGAAGGCCATTTCTTGACCTTTCCACTCATGCCAATTATGTTGATTTACGTGTCCAGATAACAGAGTTACTGCCTAATATGTCCAGTTATTTTTTAGTAGTGTAATCAGAAGCACGCTAGAGGTCGCAATTACAGATCAATAGTCACGAGATTTTGCACGATGTAAGAGTTTAGATCGAATAACATGCCTACAATTTTGGATGATGATCTCATATTATCTAGTGGGTTAAATTGACCACTACTTTTGTATAAAAAATATAAAAATTTAAAATTTGGTCCATATTATACTTCCTAGAGGGCATAACCACCAAAGAAGCCTACATATGAAAACAGAACTACTGACCTTTCCCCTGATGCATATTACAATAATGTGTCTCCTGGGTAACTAACGTGCCTACTGTCTAATATATAATAGGTTTTGTGTAGAATACAACATTTTCTTCCCATGCTACCATTTGTCTCTATCATGATAGAGAAATTCCCCGCATATTTACAAATTACGTGGAGCCCTAGCATATTTATTGTCCAATTGAATATTGTATAAATATGTACATATATTGCAGCATGGGGTCGCTTCGCCGACTTTTTTCAAAATGCACTCGTTAAAGTATATTTGAAATATTAATTTTTGTGAAGGCACCCACTTCGTCCTGGCGTATACGCTGTGCAACCCGAAAATTACTAACCATATTCTGACACCGCAGCGTGACCAAAAAATAGAGGACACGTGTCTCGCCGTTTTTTCGTATCTCATCAACTTTCGCGGTTATAGGCCTCCAAAGGTTTGAGGCTTTGATCTTTGTTGAAATCTAAGGTACATTTTTGTAGTTGACTGTATCCTTAATTTTTGGGCGGTTGTGTATCTTTGGACCAGAGTCGGAGAAAAAAGTGTAAAAATTGGATATTTTCAAAGGATTTTTGCTATTTTTACCATTAAGAATCGGTCATAGACATTTCGTATGTTCCAGAAAGTTGTGTATTGATGCCTTTGCTACAATATTGTGGTTGATTGTTTTCTTGAATTTTGAACGGTTTAGTATATATGGAGCAGAAGCCGAGAAAAGAGGATAAAAATCGAAATTGTTTAGCTATTTTGACCATTAAGATCCGATTCTACAGAGTTCGTATATTCTAGAAAGATGTTAATTGAGATCTGAGGTACATTTTTGTAGTTGTTTGTTTGCTTCAAATTTGATCGGTTTGATAGCTGTATAAAAAATTATACTCTGATAAGATTGAGTCGGTTCAAATCCAATTCCTACTGTTTGCCCTGCGTGGTCTGCACTGGGACACGACCGTGCTACTCCCACCTTATGAAAGCCGTTTAATGTTAATTGATCTCCCTAGTCTTGAAAAAAGAAGGTTTACACTAAGAGCGATATTTTTTATTAAACTATTACGTGGCTTAATTCACTGTCCGTACTTGATTGGAGAAATAAGATTTAATGTTCCTTCACGTATAACCCGTAATTTCTTGCCAATTAATTTGCCAATTGTGAAAACTAATTATGAAGCTAATAACCCATTACGTTCATTGTGTGATATATACAATAACATCGATAATACGATACCTTTAACTGAGCCATTACATATTAAAAAAAAATAATATTGCATTCATAATGTATAAACAAGCAGGTTGTCAATCCTCCTTAATGTAATATTTAAATCTTTAGTAACTTAGTTTAGAATCACTTGTTTTGTAAGCTACTTGTGCCTGTTTAGAACCCTTCAGCTCGGCATATGTATATCTACAACTCCCTTTGCGGAACGGTAGAACACCCTTGTTCGTTCTAAAGTTGAGTGTCTCAAAACTGGAGCTCTGTTTAACGGAAAACAACATCTCCCTCAGCGGAACTAGTAGTATTCAGCCCAAAGAGCTTTAAATGTAAATACCTATTAATTTCCCTAATTAAATTAAGTTGATGTCGTAGTTTGTAATTAAATTTTTATATCGGCTGATATGATTTGTAGCCGGTAGTACTATTCCACTGACCGGGCCATGGTGTGTACGCGCTCCCTTCGTACGGGGAGGTGGCCCCCTCGGTTGGCAGGGGCGGGTGTGAGAGATGTCGTAGTACAGACAGAATAACTATAGGGTGTAATGAATCTCAAGTAAACAGTGACATGCAACAGTCGGATTTAGTTCAGTTTAAAGAGCAAATATCGCGGTTAGGTGGAATAACATTAAAGATTTGAATCGATCATTTAGATCATAAGAATTAATAATATTTTGGAGTCATAGCCTTACTACCGTTTATAACCCCCTTGGGTTTGTGAACATTTTTAATAAGAATTCTTTAGTATGGGAGATAAGTCCTAGCAGACTCTAAGTCTGTCTAGGTATTAAAAAGTTTACATTGACGGCAAAGAGCATCGCCGTGAGGACGTCCACAACGTTCAAAAGCAATTTTGTCGATTTGTTTCCGTAACCTTCTAAGACTGTTTACAACTATTTCTAATTACTGTCAGCATGTTTCAAAACACTTAAAGAAAGTACTTATTATCATATTATCGTTTTTCCCTAATTAACACATACTCCAGTATATATAACATCTTACTCGACAGTATGTATGTCCGTTTGTATGTACGAAATATCTGTATATTTTTTGTAAGAGAAGACAACAAATATCCAACTTTAATCCTAACTGATGTTTCTATTAAACTTTCACATCTGCTTTTTGTAATACTCTTTGCTTTTGACCTCATGTTGTTGTTATTTTGTTCGTGTCGTTTTAGTTCCGAGTCGATGCAGTTGTTTCAGTTTTTTGTTTTTGTGGTTTTGAATAAGTACAAACATAAACATGTAATATGGAATGTATTCTGTTGTATGCAGTTGCTTGCAATCTTTTTGGTTGAAATTTTCAACAAAATACAAAACTTTTGAATGTTTATTTATTAAAATCGTTTGTAGAGTTTTTAGTTTATTTATTTTGTTTTCTTATTTTTGGGGTAGAGATAAATTTGCTGTCGTGAAGTGGTAATAATACATGTATGTATGTACATACATATATGGTTTGTTAAATTAGCTGAGAATATGTTGTACAAAAATGTGTATGATAAACTGTATTATTTAAATAGTTTTAGCATTTTTAAAGAGTTTTGAAATACTTTTGTAGGGATATTAAACTAATGCATTACTTCGATTAGGGCTTTAGGGAGCGACAAAACATACCCATCTTCCTATCAGGGATCTTATCCGGATTATAATTTAATTTCATTGTAATGACACCGGTCATACATTCATTCTGCCCGCCCTTGTCTTCGGTCGGGACATGGGCGCAGTCTTTCATTCTCAGTAGTGAATCTAGAGACAAGATTTTTTGTCTTTAAATATACAGAAGAAAAGCACATATAATTTTTTTGACAAGAACCATGTAAAAGTCGCAAATTACAGTAAAAACGTGACGATTTCCTGTCTTTGCTTTAAATCTTCTGAACAATATTTTTATGAAATATTTGGATGGTAAAAGAGTCCATCTTGTGGACAGAAACGGACAAAAGGGGCATGGACAAACATTGAGTTTTAAGGGAAAATATTATACAAAAAGATTCTGCACTATAAAGACATGTAATCTCTAAACGAAGACACAATAACGCCCATCAGAGATATTAAGTTATTTTCCCAATCATTATATGGGATTAATAAAAAAAATCATCATGGCATAACTTGACCTATGGCTACGGTGACAAACCGTACTCTATTATAGAGTACAGTACTCTATTTTAAGGTTTCCGTACTTTATTTTTTAACGTACTCTATTTATCCTCTATTTTCATTGGGCGTACTCTATCCTCTATTTTTAATTTATTTTACAAAAACTTGTGAATAGTAATTCCCGCCCACTCTTTTGGCCTGTAACTTTTCTTCAATGGACACGAGGGCAACTATTTAATTTTCTGGCCTAGTAATGAAAAAGGGAATATTTATCATCAAAAATTTACTTATTGTGTTTTAAAATATTCTCCAGCATGATTTATGAACTTTTGCATGCGCTCCAACCAATTGTTGAAGCCCGTTTTCCACTCCTTTTAAAACGCTTCAACAGCATGTTCTGCCGATTGCTGTTATGCTTCGGGCTCATACGCATAGATCCATGATTCGCCACCTGCAACGATCTTATAAACGTCTTTTGAAGAACTGCGATCGCATTCTTTCGAAATCGCTTGAACCTTTTGAAGGCGAACATTTTTGAGGCGAGGTGTACATGCAATATCGAATATAAGCTGGTTGATAACACTATCTCAGCATATATAGCATGACGATCTTGCATTATCTGGCACAACGGCCGTTTTTGGACGACATTTGTATTTTAGCGAGCGCCGGTCACGATTGAATTCATTGAACTAGTTTTTCACAGTCCTATAGGATGGTGCTTCATCGCCATGCTAAGATTTAATGTCATCGATGCATTCTTGCCTTGATAATTCATGTCGAAAGTTTTGAAAATGATCCCTCAAAATTGATTTTTTTAGGTCAACGCAATTCTTCCATAACTGCACTTGGGAAAAAGGCCGTTCTAACATATGTCCCAAACATATTTTACAGCAAACGTAACATATCCCCCCATAGCAGTTGCTGATATTATTCGAATGTTCGGCACAACTTTCGAAAACGACTATCACTATCGAATGTTTGGCAAATGTTGTTCGTGTGTACACAAGCACGTCGTTCTTTTGTTCGTAAAAAGTTAGAAAACGATATAATTTTCGAACATTTGGTGAATGTTTTTTCTTCGCAAGAAAAATTGTTCCGTGAAACATTTTTTGCTTTGAAATTTTTTTTGTTTCAAAAAATAATTTTATGGTATTTGTATAAAATTCCCATTTGCTTTTTTCAAACAATTTCGATATAATTGCTACGTATAATAAACAATAAGTGTTGATAAAGACAACATATGGGTAGGTTGCCAAACACAAGACAACAATGTTTATCAACAGTTACATATCGAGTCGCAAACATAACAAAGAAATAACAAGTAAGAACGGCGTTAAGTTCGGCCGGGCCGAACTTGTTATACCCTCCACCACAAGTTGTATTGAAGTAAAATGGAATAATTAGTTTCCTTTCGTGTATGAAGAAGACTTAATACTAAATTTCAGCAATTTCTGTAAAACAATGTGAGGCACCATTCTATGGGGGGTATTTCAAAACGTCGATCTATACCGACAAATTTCTGACGGAAAGTTTTTAGGCTAAAAGAAGACTAAATACCAAATTTCCTACATTTCGGTAAGAGAATGTGGCTAAAACTAAAAAAATACCGAAAATCAAGAAGTAAGCTTCTATGGGGATATAGGAAGTGGACCTATACTGATAATACTCTTCTGGAATATTTTATAACTCTTGAAAGACGATATAATGAATTTCAGCCATTTCGGTTGGATATAGACGTCACAATCTTCAGTATTACGAAAATCCGGAGGTACCGTTCTATGGGGGCTATATCGAAACGTGGACCTATACCGACGAATTATAATCAGAAATGGGGCAATATGAAAGCGTGGACCTGTACAGACATATTTCTGGCGAACAGTTTTATATCACATTGAAGACTAAATACCAAATTTCAGCCATTTTGGTGGAATATTGAAGACACAACCTACAAAATACGAAAAATCGGGAGGTACTTTTCCTTGGGGGCTATATGAAGGCGTGGACCTATACCGATAAATTTAAAGGGGAAGTTTGAGTACCCCCAACGAAGTCTAAATACCAAATTTCAGCCATTTCGGTGGAATATTGAGGCCACAACGTTCAAAATACCGAAAATCGGGAGGTACCGTTCGATGGGGGCTATATAAAGGCATGGACCGATACCGGCAAAGTTCTGGGGGAAAGTTTTATACCCCTAAAGAAGACTACGTACCAAATGTCAGCCATTTGGTAGGATAATGAAGCTAAAACCTTAAAAATACCGAAAATCGGGAGGTACCGTTCTATGGGGGTTATATGAAGGTGTGGACCGATACCGACAAAATTCTGGGGGAAAGTTTTATACCCCTAAAGAAGACTACGTACCAAATTTCAGCCATTTTGGTAGGATAATGAAGCTAAAACCTTCAAAATACCGAAAATCGGGAGGTACTGTTATATAGGGGCTATATGAAGGTGTGGACCGATACCGACAAAATTCTGGGGAAAAGTTTTATACCCCTAAAGAAGACTACGTACCAAATTTCAGCCATTTTGGTAGAATAATGAAGCTAAAACCTTCAAAATACCGAAAATCGGGAGGTACCGTTCTATGGGGGCTATATGAAGGTGTTGACCGATACCGACAAAATTCTAAGGGAAAGTTTTATGCCCCCAAATTAGACTACGTACCAAATTTCAGCCATTTTTGTATGATAATGAAGCTAAAACCTTCAAAATACCAAAAATCGGGAGGTACCGTTCTATGGGGGCTATATGAAGGTGTGAACCGATACCGACAAAATTCTGGGGGAAAGTTGTATACCCCTAAAGAAGACTACGTACCAAATTTCAGCCATTTTGGTAGGATACTGAAGCTAAAACCTTAAAAATACCGAATATGGGGAGGTACCGTTCTATGGGGGCTATATGAAGGTGTGGACCGATACCGACAAAATTCTGGGGGAAAGTTTAATACCCCTAAAGAAGACCACGTACCAAATTGCAGCCATTTAGGTAGGATAATGAAGCTAAAACTTTAAAAATACCGAAAATCGGGAGGTACCGTTCTATGGGGGCTATATCAAAACGTGGACCGATATATCCCATTTTCAATACCAACCATCCTGCAAGTAATAAACACTTCTGTGCCAAATTTTGACTCTCTATCTTTAAAATTGCGAGCTTTATCTTGATTTCAACAGACAGACGGACGGACTGACGGACGGACGGACAGACGGACATGGTCAAATCGACATAGAATTTTATGCTGATCAATAATATATATATTTTATAGGGTCTCCGACGAATATTTCGATGTGTTACAAACGGAATGACAAATTTAATTATACCCTCCATATGGTGGAGGGTATAAAAACGGAAAAGGTACATAACAGAAACATCAAGAAACTCCACAACAATTTTTTTTCGCCACTATCGTAGAAGCTATCGTCATTCTTTCGCTAATAATATTATTGCCGGTATTCGAAATCGAAGGTTTTCCTGCCACAAACTGAGCGACGAATGAATCGTTTATAATTCATTATCGTATGTCGTTCTCGAACAAAAGATCCACAGAACTATCGAGAAACATTCAAAAACGATATCGTTTTTGATAGCAATGGTACGGTGGGATGTTTGGGTCCTGAAAACAAATTTATGGTTGGGTGAAAACAAATATTTGTTTGGGTGCAAAAAAATTATGTTTGGGTGCAAAAAAATTTATGTTTGGGTGCAAACAAATATTTGCTTAGATATAATATAAATACAAACCCAAAAGCTACAAAAACAAGTAAGAATGTATCGGTCAGCTGTGCTGATGGAGATATCCCTCATCCGCAGGCCAAAAAGAAAACAGTTTGCAAAAAAAATTTAAAACGTTTTAAAGTTATCTTGCACAATAGCCATATGTGCCGACAGGGTTTTGGAGCCTTTGGGCCATTACCATTGATTTACTCCCGAAAAAAATTGTACCGTTGTAAATGAGGCCGCTAGAACAACCTACTGAAAAAAGAATCAAAACGATGCGAGAGGAGCTCTTAAACTTCACTTTTTCCGAATTTTGTGAGAGGTACCAGAAGGAGTGGACCGATATAGTCCATATTCCAACCTGATACATGACTGGATGAAATAATATGATGTGCAAAGTCTTCACCAATCAGAAACTCCCTGAGAGGATTATCGTTCGGATTTGACATTTTGGTTGGTGCCGTCAGAAGAAGTGTGGACTAGCGCAAGAAAAAAATTGTACCATCGTAAAGGGAGCCGCTAGGACAACCTACTGAAAAAATTCAACCCGATCAGAGAAGTGCTCTTAAAGTTCACTTTATCCGAATTTTGTGCGGGAGGTACCCGAATGAGTGCACCGATATACTCCATATTCGAACCCGATCTATATCTGGAAGGAATAATACTTTTGTGGTTGAGGTATTGAGGATTTTTTCCTTGTCCAATAAAATATTTCCATCAATTGATTCAATTATAAAATGTATTAGGCATTTAATTTACTAAAAAGCACAATTTCTTAAAGAAAATACAAAACACTGATTTATTGACTCACTTTACCGTCTTTACTCAACGACTGTATTTCGAAAACTGAAGGAAAAATAACAACACCTTTTCTTTTCCCCTTCGCTTGCTACGTTGGTTAACAACAACAAATCACGAAACACACGTGTTTGGCCGCATACGCATCACCATTTATTATAAAGCAGCATTCCGCAGCCGCAAGAGACCTGCTGTTACTCTCGTTGAGAAAAAAAATATTTTCTAACATAAAAAATATGTTGGTACCCAAACAAATAAAATTGCGATATGTTACAAAATGTTGCAAACATATATTTGTTTGGACACATACAAATTACCTTTGGATCCAAACATATATTTGTTTGCAACCAGTGCCAGACAAATATTTGTTTGGGTCCAAACACACGTATTTCTAACACATATTTTTCTGCGTGTGCTGCCTGAAATTGCATTAGAAATTATAATGATTGTTTTATCTTTTCGATGACCCATATTTGGAGGTATTACATTACTTTTGACCAAAACCAAAATTCATTATAACTTTCATCACAACTGACATGCTTGGGAAAAGTTTTCTTTCATAATTGCGACAATTTCTTAATCATAATTCGAGGGCTAATCGAAGAGTTTCGAGCCCAATAATGAAAACGCTACCATCAAACCATCAAAAATAGTTATATTGTTTTCTTAAATAGCCTCCAGCATGATTTATACACTTTATCACTTTTGCGCTCAAACCAATTGTTGAAGCACTATTTCCACTGCGATTGAGACAACTCCAAAACATCGTTTTTGAACGTTATTACATCATTTTCTGGCGATTGCTGTTATTTTCGGGCTCATATGCATAGTTCCATGATTCTTTACCTGGATCCATTTTATAAACGTCTTTTGAAGCACCGCGATCGTATTTTTTTCGAAATTTCTTGCACCGATTAACATAGGATTCAACGAGAAAAAAACCCATTTTTCCCACCAAGTGTTCATGCAATACGAATGTTAGCTAGTGGAAGAAATGCCCAAATATTCCTCTATCTCACGGTATATAACATGGTGATCTTGCATTACCCTTTCACGCACGGCGAATTCATTAAACCAGTTTGCAAAGTGCTATTGGATGATGTTTCATTTCCATTTTTGGCAAATCGATTTTTTGAAATGTCAATTCAAAATGTACTGAGTACGTTTACGCTAAAACCCAACAAACTGTCCAGTGGAATGTCAAATGTCGTCTGGCAGCACGAAGTGTTGTCTAAGCTCGAAACTCGTATCCATGCCGGAGGTCAAATCTAATTTTTTACACACAAATCAACAAACAAACTAACCCACTTAAATATTAGGCAGTAGTTCCGTTATCTATCCTTTACCTTATTTAAACTTTAAAAGTTTTTTTTCGGCATATAAGTTACATTGCCGGAATATTTCCTCTAGAATATATTACATAATTTCTGGAGGACCAAAAATTATATTGAGATATTTTCCACACAGAAGATATGGTGAAAGGTGTGGTCGATATGGTCCTTCGATACCCTCAACCATGCCAAGCTGTTCGAACGTATAGAGAAGACCACTATTCATCCATGTTTGCAATGTTGGATAATCAATTATATGTGCGATCGTGAGTCGTTTGTGGAAACAAGAAATCCAAATCCGACTGTTTAACCTCTACCATTCTGACATTCCACATCCTCCAGACGGCATACAGATCGTAATGTACGCGGATGATTGTACGATCTCGGCGTCGGGCTCTATCTTCGATGACATATGTGATAGGTTCAATGTCAACATTTGAGCTGTGCCGACCAAGAAGAGCGAAGCCACAAATGTGAATGTATTCAAAACATTGCCAATTTATGACAGTGTGTTAGTAAGATGTATGCACACAAGCTACAAAAAAAAAAACAAAAAAAAACAAAAACAAATCAAATCATTTGCTCCCTCTTGCACGTTCATTCTTTGCGTTCGGATCGTATGTGTGTGAATTGCCGAAAATCTTCGTAACCAGCGACAAATGGCTGTTGGGCACTGCATTAGAGTGACCCAAATAACATGTTTTTTATTAGATTTCTGACCCCCCTATTTTTCCCATTTCACCCAAAAACCTTATATATGGAATTTTATGACGATCCGTTAACGTTAACCCATGTCACCCAAGCGATCTTTGTTTCAATAGTAATTTGTATGAGGCCCAATGTGCATTTTTTTCATAGATTGGAAAATAATTGTGGCCTGGTAACGTGACGTCATCACGTGCATATAGCACAACAACACAATACCGGCTACAATCCAATACACTGCAGACATACTGAACAGCCATTACATCTGTCTACCTGTTGTGTATTAACATGTAACGCAACGGAGAATTCAATTCCAGTGTAATTTCGCCGTAACCATTTTAAATCGCACTGCGAATAATTCTCATTCACTCTGTACTCCAGGCCACTAAAGTATTCCAGAATTACTTGAGAAGGGTGAGCTTACTACTGCAGGGAGTTAGCTACACGGATTGGAACAAAAGAGTGTTCTAAATCCGCCAACTTACACTACGATGCTAAAGCGTTGGGAATACTTTTTGAGGGCTACCCATTAAGTTGTGGGGGCTAATACATACACAGGGCTTTCGAGTCAGCTGTTCCACGGGACCTTCGGGTCAGCTGTTCTACATGGCCTTCGGGTCAGCTGTTCCACTGGGCTATGGGTCAGCAGTTCCACATGGCCTTCGGGTCAGCTGTTCCACTGGGCCTTCGGGTCAGCAGTTCCACATGGCCTTCGGGTCAGCTGTTCCACTGGCACTTCGGGTCAGCAGTTCCACAGGTCTTTCGTGTCAGCTGTTCCACAGGGCCTTCGGGTCAGCTATTCCACTGGGCCTTCGTGTCAGCAGTTCCACAAGGCCTTCGGGTCAGCTGTTCCATTGGGCTTTGGGTCAGCAGTTCCACAGAGCATTCGTGTCAGCTGTTCCACACGGCCTTCGAGTCAGCTGTTCCGTAGTTAGAAACCAATAGCGCATGGTAGAAATTAGATCATAACATTAAACTAATACCCTAACACATCGCGTTCCCGAACATCAACAACCGAACGCCGAACTCATCGTGCCCCCGAACATCGACAGCCATCGTTTTCCCGAACATCAACTGCCGAAATCATCGTACTCCTGAACATCAACTGCCGAACGCCGAACCCATCTTATTCCCGAACACCAACAGCCGACTGCCGAATAACTCGCTATCCCCAACATCAACATCCAATTGCTGAACTCATAGTGCTCCCGAACAACCACAGCCGAACCTATCGTGTTCCCGAACAGCAGCAGCAGTTCCTGCCGAATTCAACAATCGATTGCCACACGCATCGTATTCCCGATCACACACAGTCGAGCGTCGAATACACCGATTGCATCGAACGATGATCCCACGAAAGTCACCTACCCAACACCCTATAGACGAACCCTCATCTGTGAACCGTCGTCATAACAGCAGCTTCCTGATCATATATAACCCGTCTTCCTGATCATCTATAACCCGTCATCCCAATTGTTTATAAACCGTCATCCCGATTATCTACAAACCGTCATCAACACACCAGGTTCCCGACAATCTACGAACTATCGGCGAAATCGCCCGGTTTCCGATATCCAGAAAACCCTTCAAAAACCACCGATTCCGACGAGTCGTCAGAGCAAGGATAACTACTGTCTTAATACGTCCACTCATCACGAAGCCCCAGCTCACAAGTCCCAGTCCATCTGATCAGCTTCACGCCAACGATTGATCCATAATCCATGCCAATTTAATATGTTCTTATCGTATTTATCCCCGAGTAGGTGGCAATCTAGTGTTTAAATCAATAAACTCCGAATTAAACCCCCAGGAAAGGGAGAATCCTAGTCTACTCATTATACCCTCAGCATTTATGCTAACGAGGGTATATACACTTTCATACGGGCAAAATGTGCCTCATCGAAATAATGGTTTTAGAACCCAAGTATGTTTGGACGAAATGTGTTTCAGACAATTTGGAGTCGATTTAGCAATGTCCGTCCATCTGTCTGTCTGGCTGGCGCACGATAACTCTCGAACGGATGAACCGATTTGGTCCAAAATTTGGCTTTCGCAATATTTTGTCCAAACTTAGTTCAAGTTCGAAGATGGGTTATATCGGTCCACTCCTTCCGGTACCTCCCCAACAAAAGTTCGAAAATGTTCGGAAAATTTGTGCGCACGATAACTCTTGAAGAGAGTAACCGATTTGGTCCAAAGTTTGCACATCGTGAAATTTCTACCAAACTTAGATGAGGTTCCAATATTGGCTCAATCGGTCCACTTCTTCGTGTACCTCCCACACAAAATTTCGGAAAAGTTCAGTTTAGGACCTGCTCTCGAATTGTTTTGATTTTTGTTGTAGCATCTTGCATTCACGGCCCCCCATACGGCGGTACAATTTCATAAGAGGCAAAACCCTACTTCCTGAGAAAATAGCCTGAAAGGTTCAAAAAACCTCTATGACACCGTGTGTAGTGGTTGGAGCGCAAGATAACTCCCGAACGGATCTGCCGATTCGATCCAAAATTTGGCCTTCAGAATATTTTGTCCAAACTTAGTTTAAGTTCGAAGATAAACCATATCGGTTCACTTCTTCGATACCTCGCCAACAAAAGTTCAAAAATGTTCGGAAAGATTGTGCGCACGATAACTCGTGAAGGGACTGAAATGACTAGTGTGCGCGATATCTATCGAAAAGATATGTCTCTTATAATAAGATCCACTTCCGTAATGCACTATGTCGGTCCATTCCCTCCTACGCAAAACTTTTGAACTTTAATCGTAATCCACATTTTTGTCGGCAAGTTCAAATGTCCAAAAAGTGCCACAAAATTCTTAAAGACCCTAAATACATTCGATCTGTCCGTAGATGAAAGTTCCAATTCACATAGGCTGTCGGCAAAGCCGACTGATACTTTTTTACTTGCTTCATAAGATTCAGTGTGTCCTTATGGAGACCCTGGACGCGACTGGTCTTATCCCAGCCAACGAGAAAACCACGTTACAGCCTGTAGAACGATTTTCGGAAAATTCGCCTTTGGCACCCATACAAAGTACTATTGAAATGAGGAACGGTCGAGGGGCACGGGTTATTGTTGATCGATCGTCACAATTTTTTGTAGAAATCGTTTTTTAGTCACAAAAGAGAAATTGTACCTTTGGCCTTATGCAAATTACTATGGAAACAAAGATCGCTCGGGTGGCACTGGTTAACTTTAAACGATTGTCATAAAATTCCATATATAAGGTTATTATGATTTCAACGGAAAAAACAATTTTAATATATCCTCTATATTATGGTGGAGAGTATCCTTCTTCAACCTTTACTCTTTTAAAATTACTTTAATTGATTTTCTATTGTAGAAGATCTCTTTAATTTTCTAATTAGTTTTTGATTAACTTTTCTTATTTAAAGTCCTATGCTGTCACTTCCAGTGACCTTAAATTGTAGTCCTTGCTTTTTTCTACAGAAATTAGTTTATGACACTTTCTAATACCCCCCACAATTCTGACTTTTCTCTTGAGTTTTATAAATCAATTTATATTACATTCAGAAAAATGTTCGTTGGTTCCCAAACAAGGAACAAATCATAAATTTTCTCTCGTTTGGAAAAAAAAACTTTGAATTCTCCAACTCCCAAATAATAACAGCAAAAATAACCATTTATTCTCATTGCTGGCATCCCATTCCAGTTTTTCTATTAAGACGAATAACGGTAGGTGGTAATGGGTCGTTCACACATGTGTATATATATATGTAACAAACCAGCCCAAATCCAGCATCCCCCTCTCGAAAAAAAAACTTTATAATTTCAATACATTTCTACACATGTTTTATGTTAGTTTACTGGATTCCATGTTGTTGCCGCTGCCATTGTTGATGTTGTTGCTGTTTTGATTCTTCGCTCAGCTATTAACAACTTTTGGTGTTAGCCCAATGTGCCAATGTTGTAGTTGTTATTGGTTCGGAGAAAAAAAAAACTGAAGCTAAATGAAAATAGTTGCACCCTTAGTGAAGGCAATAAATTTTAAACTTGACTTTTATACAAAACGCGGGCGCTTTTTTACCACCACCATTACCAGCAGAAGGACTGCTGCACTTTTTGTCATGGACAACAAGAAAAGTTTCGAGTTTTTTCCCTGTATCTCCTTGGTGTGTGTTTATCGCTTGTTACTGCTTGAACAGCATATGACGGTTTTGTGTTTTTTGTTTGTTTCTATGGGGGCTAGCCAATAACAAGTCGTTACTAACAGCTAAAGTTCAAAGTTTTCGCTGTTTGGAAACAAATTTCTAAACAAAAAACAATTTTGAAATGTTGAAAAATTGTTGTTTACAAAATATCTGTTTTTCTGTTTCTTTTTGGACAAAGAATTTTTCATTTTGATTTCACTTTCTTCCCAGTTCGGGCCATAAACAACATATTACAGCGAAATTTTATTGACGTTGCTGAGAAAATTGTTTTCTGGGAAACTTGGCAATTAATTAGAGGATCGAATAAATCTATTTTCTAAGAATTTGTTAATTTATACCTCTTTATCACTTCCAGTGAAATGTTAATGAAAACCATATCACGACAAACACACATATCTCAACAAACACACACCGAACAATTTGTACATATCTATATGTTTCAAATCCATGCAATTCCGGGTACATTTGGAGACAATTGTGATACATTGGTCTTTGGAAGATATGTTGCTTTAATCTTGTTGTTGTTTCAACTAAAGTATGATGTTATCATAAGTTACTTTTAGCTATATTTTCAGACCGAATTAGCTATAATTTGTCATTAAGGGTTCCCTGTCAAAAAAACACATCTTCAAAACGGTACCCAATTTCAATTACTGTATAGTCGTGATAATCCGGACAACGCTGCAATCCGGACACTAGAATTTTTTACATTGTTGACTCTGTAATCCTGACATCTCATATTTTTCGTACCTTGATAATGCGGACATAAATTGTTTATACTGGAAAAATCTGTATCATCGAAATAATTTATAACGAGTGGTTTTACCGAAGGCTGAGGTTAGCTCAGCCGCTGCCAGGGTCGACTCAAGGACCCACAAACCTTAAGTAAGATGAGACACGATTGAACTATGCTTCAGAGTTTTATTTATATAATTTCGTAAACATAAGTTTCAGATAATATGGAGATAAGTTGATATGTTGGTAAAGTTGGGGAACAGCCTCGGGTGGAATCGCTTCGAGTTGGTCGGTATGAAGTAGGTGGTAATCGGCGGATAGAAGATGGGCTTGGGAATAGTGAAATCGGCAATCTTCTGATCGTCAGTCCTCGCTCGGCAATACTCGGATTGGCAATGGGTCGGTAGTTCCCGTTGTTGGCGTATCGCACGGCTCGGCGTTATTCGGATTGCTGTCGGATCGGTAGTCTTCGTGTGTTGAGTTCGGCTCGGTAGTCTTCGGGTGTTGAGTTCGGCTCGGTAGTCTTCGGGAGTTGAGTTCGGCTCGATAGCCTTCGGGTGTTGAGTTCGGCTCGTTAGTCTTCGGGTGTTGAGTTCGACTCGGTAGTCTTCTTGTGCTACTCTGTAAAGAGAAGAGGCGGGTATAGTTAGGCAATAGAGCGAACGGATCGCAAGGAGCGAACGAATCGACAGGAGCGAACGAATCGGCAGGAGCGAACGAATCGGCAGGAGCGAACGAATCGACAGGAGTGAACGAATCGGCAGGAGCGAACAAATCGCAAGGAGCGAACGGATCGACAGGAGCGAACGAATCGCAGGGCCGACGGCTGTTGCTAGGTTCGGTTCAAGTGACTGCGGACAATGCCACACGTCTTATCTCGTACTTCGTTTAACGCCAGCACTCGACAAATTCAGCGACGAAAACTAAACATCTTATCCATCTGGGTTTACGGAGTGAATGAGAATTATTTGTAAGGTGAGTTAACCAGGAAATACACTGAAGTTTGAATAATGTTCGAATAGAGTAGTAATTATGCATGAAGTTGGGATTATGCATGCACTAATAAGGTAGTTTTGTATTGATACTGGATGTAATATAAGAGAGGCGGTTTTGCAATGTAACGGTCACGTTACAAATTGCTTTAGACAATTTGGAGTAGATTTAGCAATGCCCATCCATCTGGCTGTCTGGCTGGTGCGCACGATAACTCTCCAACGGATCAACCGATTTGGTCCAAAATTTGGCATTCGTAATAATTTGTCCATATTTAGTTTAAGTTTGAAGATGGGTTATATCGGTCCACTCCTTGCGGTACCTCCCCCACAAAACTTCGGAAAATTTGTGCGCACGATAACTTTTGAAGGGAGTAACCGATTTGGTCCACACTTTGCACATCGTGAAATTTCTATTAGACTTAGACGACGTATCAATATGGACCCAATCGGCCCACTCCTTCGGGTACCTCCCACACAAAATTTCGGTAAAGTTCAGTTTAGGACCAGCCCTCGAATCGCTTTTTTGTAACAGCTTGTGTTCACCGTCCCCCATACGACAGTACAAATGTTATCTGGAACAAGCCCATACTTCCTGAGAAAATAGCCTGAAAAGTACAACAAACCCCTGTGACACTGTGTGTAGTGGTTGGAGCTCAAGATAACTCTCGAACGGATCTGCCGATTCGGTCGAAATTTGGCTTTCGTCATATTTTATCCAAAATTAGTTTAAGTTCGAAGATAAGCCATATCGGTACACCCCTACAGGTACCTTCCCCACTAAAGTTCAAAAATGTGCGCACGATAACTTTTGAAGGGAGTGGCCGATGTGCGCACTACTTTACACACCCTAATATATCTACCAGATGTTTATCAGCTTTGAATATGCATTATATTTGTCCAGTCCTTTGGGTAACTCCCACTCAATATTTCGGATAAATTCACTTAAAACCTGCTCGCGAATCACTTTGATTTCTGTTGAAGCGACATGCATTCGCTGCCTCAATTACGACAAGTCCATACTTCTTGGGAAAACTGCCCGAAAGATGTAAAAACTCTTATGGGGTTTGGCCTTCGTCATATTTTATCCAAACATAGTATCAGTTCCAAGATGGGCAACCACTTCCGGTACTTTCCCCTCAATATTTAAAAAATGTTACTAAAATGGTATGCACGATATCTCTTGAATGGGGCAACCAAAACTTTCGATCTCCTAATATTTCGTTAAAATTTAGTTTAACTTCCAAATGGCCGATATCGATCTTCCCTTATTGGACCTCCCCCACAAAAGTTCAACATTTGTGTCTAAATACAGTTTGGGGTCTGTTCGAAAATGATTTGGAAATATATACCGATGCTGTTCGTTGTGGTCCTGTTTACAGCCACATTATATTTTCCGCGGACAAGTCCATGCTACCCACTCACTACTGAAATGACTAGTGGGGGCCATATCTATCAAAAATAAGATCCACCTCCGTAATGGACTATATCGGTCCGTTTCTTTAAGTACCTCCTCCGCAACACTTTGAACTTTAATCCTAATCCACATTCTTGTCGGCAAGTTCAAATGTCCAAAAAGGACCACAAAATTCTGTAAAGACGCTAAATACATTCGACCTGTCCGTAGATGATAGTTTCAATTTAGATAGGATGAGGGTATGTCTCTGTCAGCAAGGGTCACTAAACTTATATACCAAAAATTTTGAACATGGTGCATGTTTAGGAAGGAGAAGTCCGATATGGATCATTTTCGAAGTTAAACCAAATTTGGACAAAATATTAGGAGATACAAAGTTTGGACCAAATAGTTGCTCCATTCAAAATAATCTGGCGTACCATTTCAGTGAAAATTGTCTGCAATTTTGAGGCGGAGCTGAGGGATTGGAGCGATATCGCCCATCTTTAAACTTGATCTAAGTTTGGAAAAAATATTATGAAGGCCAAATTTTGGACCGAATCGGCTGCTCCGTTCGAGCGTTATCGTGCTGCGCCCCAGCCAGCCAGACATACGGACGGACATATCTAAATGGTCTCCAAATTGTCTGAAACGGATTTCGTCCAAACATATTTGGTGTCTAAAATAAATATTTAGTTGAGGTACATTTTGCCCGTATGAAAGTGTATACCACAAATATTGTCAATTATTTCATATTCCATTTCAAACAAAAGGTTAAATTTTTTCCCGCTGCATCAAAGATTCTTGGTACATTCGTTAAAAAAAAAATTCCAGTATGAATCTGAATTTTTGGTTTGGAAAAATATTTTTTCACATGCTTTATATAGTTGGAAACATTGGAAAAATCTATAGGAATGCTTCCTTCATTTTCCTTTAATCTCCCAATAAAATGGACGGATTTTGCTTTATAGAAATTAATATTAAAGCTTTCCGATTGAGGGAGATAATTGGGTTGCTGAGGATATATCTCAAACCTTCTGAAATGGAAATAGCGGTCAAATAACCCATTTTGATTTATATGCATTTTAAAATCGCGTAATTATCAAAATCATTTCGTCCGCATGTGATTTTCATGTGCAGCAAGGCCATACCTTTAAATTTGTATATAATTTTCGAAATTTAATTTGGAGGCTAAGATGTAGCATCAGCCGCATCTTAGCATTAAAAATTCTATAACATGTCGTTAATTTGGGCAGAGTGCATAACATTTTTTACGCATCCGGTTTCAGTGTCGCCATGAAAATCTATATCGATATATATCTATTTCAATGCGATCAATCAAGAACCGTGGATGCAGAATCACGCACTATTTTTTGGGATAATATTAATGTAGCTCCCTTATTAGTGAAGTTTTTAAATCTCTCTTTCCGCAAAATTGAAGATGCAGCACTATTTTTTCATTGCAGTGGAAACGACCCACAGAAAACGGGGATTGGGGATTGTCCTACTTTGTAACTCGCGTTTTAGTAGATGGATTTTCACGGGGAATGATTTATTAGATCTGTGATGTGATTAGACTCGAAAAATATGATGTTAAGAAAAATGTTCGCACAAAATTTCTGCAATTGGATGCAGATTTCTACGAAGCTGTTCAGACTTCATTTTTATACCCTCCACCGGCCGAACTTAACGCCGCTCTTATTTGTTTAACATAAATTTAGCCACAGCTTCCATGCAAATTATCTTTTCAATATTTTTTGATACGTCCAAAAACATTAATTTTTTACAAATACATTTAATTTGTATAATATAAAATCGCAAGTCGCGTGCTCTGAAAGCGTATAATTTAGCTTGAGCTATGTTAAATTTTCAAAAATATTGGTGATTTACCCTCGTTAGTATACTTGCTGAGGGATTTAGATCCACGTTTTGGTATGTACCATTACCGCCTGATTTCAGGTACTCTATAGTTTTTTTTTTACATTTTGGGTGGTGATAAAAAACGTTTTCTCCAAAAGTTGTGGAACGACCCCCATAAAACCGTATAGCCATATTTAATGTATTTCGATGCCATTTGGGATTTAGGGTTAAAAGTGGTTAAAATCTCTTCGATTAAAAATTGCGGACATAGGTCCATGCTTTGTTATGGTTCCATATAACTACATTTTCATCTACATTTTAGGGAAAAATTGTACGTATTTTGACAATTATTGTTCCCAGTGGCTAAAACTTATCAAGCAGCAATTGTGTATAGGCCCACGTTGTGGTATAGTCCCCATTAAACTTAGTATTTTCAAGTTTTTAGCTGGCCGAATTAGCTAATATTAGCTATTTGGGGTTCACAGTGATCAAAAAAAAAAAAAAAAAAATTCCACCCAAAAATTGTGGGCATAGATTCTTTCTTACGATTAAGATTAAATTTATTGAGCCTTTCAAAAAATCTATAAAAATTTTACAGAGTTTTTATAATATCTAGAAATAGTTAAGACTATAATGTATGGTCGAAATCTACAATATGTCTTTGTGTTCAGCACCATGCTTTAACATAAATTGAAGAAAAACAACAACAATTTGAGGATGAATAGTTCCTTGCTCCCGGGAATACATTTTTTTTTGAGCGTTTATAACTCAATTAAACTTATAAACTAAATTTAAACCTTGTAAACCTGAATTTACCCTCTGTATGTACCAGATACGGCTTTTTCATAAAATCAGCACCGAGTATTGACATGAATGTCAAAATTCGGTGGGACTTCATTAATTTATATTCCGCCAACTATATGACATTTGATTGATATAAATGTCATACACGAATATGTTACCATGGTCCTTTACACGTTGCACAAATTTTGATATCAAATCACAAACGTGTAATCCAATCGGAGTAATTTTTGACTCGCTATATATTACCCTGTAAGAGTAACGCTTACAACTTGAATCGTAATACTTGCCAATACAGTGCCTTAAAACTTTTCTTTCTAATATTTCTATTTCACCTAGAACTGTGGGGGAAATATTGAACCATATAGGAAATGCATATAAGAATACTGGCCTTATGCTGGTTTTATATAGCAATATTTTAGTTCTCACTGGGAGATCTTTATTCACCAGAATCTTAGAGAATGACCCTAGGATTCGATATGCATTCTGTAAGACCTGTCTTGCATGATTGTTAAATTTGAAAAGATTATTAAAAGTGACTCCCAAGTATTTCATTGTGCTTTTAATAGGAATATCAACGTCATTAAATGTTAACTTTAAATTTTTACTTTCTGGAACTACAAATTTTTCACACTTCTCGAAGCGTTCCTTATACATATAGCTTCAGTCTTGTATGCATTAATTTTGATGCCCAGTGATCGTAAAATTGTGAAACTAATTCCAAATGATGTTTCAGTCAGTTTATATAGTATTCCTAAGTGGGAAGCGTGATCAAAGGCTTTTTCCACGTCCAATGAAAGTGCAACCGTACACTTTCGTTCTCGCAAATTACACACAATGTCATTATGGAATTTAAGCAACGCGTCTGTCGTAGGGTGACCCGATTTAAAGCCAAACTGAAGGTCTGGAATATATCTAGCGTTTATTCCATAGTCCATTTTAGAACGAATAACTCGCTCAAAGAATTTTCCCAAATTAGAAAGCATAGATATTGGCCTTAAATTGTTAATTTCTGTGTTATTTGGACAATTTTAGAAATTTTCCAGTTTTCAGGAAAGTACGAGTTGTTTAAACAATTATTAAATATTATCGTCAGGCATTCGAAGGCCTTAGTAGGGAGTTTCTTAATTATATAGTTTGATATTTTATCGAGCCCAAACGATTTTTGTTGTGAAGTTGTTTGCTAATGTTTATTATTTCGTCTATTGTTGTTAGCCTTGTATTATTCATAGGATTAAGAGAAGATTCAATGTTATCAAATACAACTATACTTGTACCAAAAGATATGGCATTGTGGACAACATTTTCCATTTCTTGAATGTTTCTATTTAATGTTGAATGATTGAAAATATTATTTTCAGATAATTTATTTATATTTACTCTTTTCTTATAGCCAATGATATTATATACATTTTCATGGGCTCTTGGACCCGGTTTGATGTTCTGAAGTCTTTCGGAGAATAGTCTGGCCGGTTCAATTTCTATTTGTCGTTTTATAATAATATTTAATAACTGAATTTGCTTTGACAAAATACGATAATTTGGATCTGATCTATCACGCAATCGACTGAAGATTCTCTTCAAGTTCCTTTGCCATGTAGATTTTAATTTAAAAAGATTTTTTATTGAATCTGAAACAAAAATTCTTTTGCTGAAATGTACACTTTCTGAATGTGTGTTCTGTGTATTATTTATCACTTTTGTAAATTTATCAATACAAACATCAATTTCGGAATTAGAAAGATTTCTATCTGGATCCGGAAAGACTAATAGCAAAGCATTTTTTGTATCATCCCTAAAATTATCCCAGTTTGTGTTTTTATAAGAAGTGTGACATCTTGGGGAGCTTAATAAAATTGATAGTGAAGCCAATTTTAAATGTAATTTAAGATTAAAATGATCTGAAAATGTTGACAAAGTACTTATTTGAAAATGTAGACATATGGGATCAACTTATTTATTGCTTATTATAAAGTGATCAAGAAAGGAAGCTCCATTCGGAAAAGAAGGAAGAGTATCCGAAATTCTTGTAAAATCTACAGATGATTGTTGTAGCCACGTATACAACACATTTCCATTAGCATTGTTCATGGTGTCACCCCACGACATATGTTTACAATTAAAATCTCCACCCATTATTAATCCATAATAGTTTTGAGAAACCTGATAAAGAGCTGACAAGCTTTCGGCGTATTGTAAGCGATCAGCGTTGCACGGAATATATAGAGACCCAATTAATATTTCTTGTTCAATCCCATTTAGAAATATAGCTGTGCTAATGAACACTCCAGGGAAATGAAAATTTTAAATATTTACTCTTTTAAATTTGTAAGAATTCCTTATGGCAATTGCAACACCTTGGGAGCTGTAGTCCCTAATGAATGTAAAATTGTCCAATCTAACTCTGTGAGCATCCCTAAGATGAGTTTCTTGTATGAAACCGAAGTCGATTTTGTTTAAATTTAAAATACCTGATAATTCTATCCTACGGCTCCAAACATTGACTCTTAGCCTGATCCTTTGTTAGTGTTCTATAACGTCTAACAAAATTTTCTATTCTATCTTCAAGAGTTGGAGCTTCTGGTTGACAAATATTTTGAGCAATTTTTAAAAACTCCTCTATTATTAATGGCTTGTGTCTTATTTGAGCAGAGCCAACAAAACAGTTAGCATATGTTTGCTTAGGGTCAAATTAATTAAGATTTCTCATCGCTTTAGATATATTGTTATTAGCCAGTATCCTTTTTTCCCTTGCTAAAGATTTGTTTGCTTCTATTTTACGTAAGTATTCTCTATAAGCCGAACAATCTCTGTAACTTAAAGGATGTCCAAATTGTTTGCAGTTAGCACAGTAAGGTTTATTTTCCTCGCTTGATACAAATTTACAATCACCTCTAGCATGACTTTAATCGCATTTAACACAAACATGTTGTCTGCTGCAATTTTTTGATATATGTCCCCATTGCTGACAACGCCAACATTGGACAACCTTCAAGTTTGATTTAGGAGTTTCCCACCAAACTCTCTGATCACATACATATCTCTCAGCCCTAAGTCCGTTAACTGTTTTTCCGGGTAAAAGTGTAACTAGAAGTAGGCCAGTATCTATCTTATTTTTCCTTGAATATTCTGTCGAAAATTTTGTAACCTCATCTACTATATTGGGAACCATGGCATCAATATCCTGTTTAATATCAGCTAACGATGTCTTATAATGAAGCCCCCTTAAAACCAATCTGGTGCGCTTTAGGTCTTTTGGGGTATACGTATAAACAGGCATTTCTTTAAGTTTTAGCAGTTCAATCATTTCCGAATGAACAGAAGCATTTTGAGGTACAATTCAGATTTCCTTTGGCTTTTGTTAATGATTTTAAATACTACATGTTTAGATTTTAGTGTTTGTATGAGGTCTGATATATTAACATCAAACAGAAATATTGGTGGACAGAATTCTTTAAGGTTTTTTAAAGTTTTAGGTGAGGTCTTACTTCGAGTAACTGGATTGGTTTGTTCATTGGAATTAGTATCGATGGACTCTTGTGATTGAAGGGCTCTAGGAACAGGCGGTTCGAATAGAATATCAATATCTCCTAGCAAGGCAAAACGATTCTGAGAATTTGTTTCTAGGCTTTGGCACATTACCGAGGACTCGTACATTCTCGGCCTTTTGGTTTGAGATTGACCAGATTCAGCGGAATCCATATTGGGCAAACTAGAACTAGCTTTACTAACCTTTTCATTGGAACATATGAAACCTTCTTGCATCATTTGTTTTATTTTTCGTTCTTAATTTGGCGCCAGTATGCTTGACCTTTGAATTATTAAGGTGATCTATAGAAGATTGTATAGGCTCCTCATGACAAATATCATCTGATTGCTTTGAGTTATTTCTCTTAGATTTTCTGACATCCCCTTGTTTATCAGGGGGCACATTCTCTAATGGACTCCCACACTCTACGGACATTGATTCGCTAATATTAAGACTTACGCTTTCTTGAAAATATGTATATATTTCCTTTTTAAATTTTCCAATATTTTTGAAATAATTTTTATTTAGAGACACAAAAAAAATATTGAAATAGAATCATCGGTACTTTCGTAACATAAATTATACAGTTCAGAATATTTCATGGAAAAAAATTTAGCAAGTTGAGTAAGTTTTGTTTTTCACGATAAAACAATGATTGACCAAAAACTCTGACCAAAAATCCAAGAAAAACAATGCACGGAATATTTCTCAACTACCATAATGGTTTTGTTTTGTGGATACTTGTAAAATTTTACGAACAGTTTGACTAGTAATTGTTTTCAAACTAAGAAAACGAATACATTTCTTGCATTAATTAGTGAAAAATGACTAACAGTTGTGATAAAAATGTCGGGTTTTTTGCAAAAAATCAGTTGATCGATTTGTTTAAGACCAGATTATATGCATAAATAAAAAGTTATCCCATGTAGTTCAACAATAATAACACAGTGCAACATTTTTAAGCCAATCGCGTGCAAACAACTTCTGTCCAGAATTTTATGAAAGTAGAGGACCAATAGGCAAAAACCATATTTGGGTTTTGTTTTCTTAGATCGGGGTCGGTTTTTATGGCCTCATCTAAACATGGTTAATGATCGAATTTTTAAAACAAATCGGGGCTGTATCTCCGAAACCAATACGAATCTTGTTTTGACATCTGCAGCAAAGTTGTAAATAAAAGCAAGAAGAAAATATTTGGAGGAATAGTGAACTCGAGAAACTGCATTTATTGCCTCAAATTTTATAATATATCTAAAAATTTTATAATTTGTGTATATTTCGGAGCGTATCTCCCAAAATGTTAAATTCTTCTTAATGTTACTTTTGGGAAAATATTCTCTGGAATGTAATACACAACTCTTCAGAACATTATATTGTTGTAAAATGCCTCTATCGCCTTCTTTGTAGCAAATTTTTCATCAAAAATTTGGTAAATATTTCAATAATTCATTTAAATCCCCAACATGAGAATGAACAGCCTGTGTGAACATTGTTTGAAATAAGTTTGGTAAAAGGTATATTATGAAATACCCCTTAAACAACGTGAAATAACCATTTTACAGTTTCAGAATGTTCTGAAGAATTGATGGTCACATTATTTGGAAAATTTTTAGAATGGTTACTTGTTTCAACTCCCAACAGTTTAGTTGTTACTGACCAGAATTTTAGAAATGATGTAAAGTTTTCTATTTTTTAACAAGTTTGATGCGCTAGATGCGGATTTTCCTAGTTCATCTGTTTGACACATAAGTTCTACGACTTTAGTGCTACAATATTGCTGAAGACTGCAAAGCAAAATTCTTATTAGTTTCGGAGATAAAGGTCCGATCACTGGAAAAAAGGCCCATTTTAGGTCGGTTTAGATGAGGCCATAAAACCTAAACCCGATCTAAGAACACAAAACCCAATTAAGGTTTTTGTAGTCTCAATATGTACTTTCAGAAAATATCCATTAGAAGTTGTTTGCATTTCCAGTGTTGCACAGTGTAACCAAAACAAATAATTAACATGTTATACAAGCTGGCAAACAAATGTTTTCAAAACGTAATTATGGTTTCAAATAACCCATTTATTCGATTAATACTTAAAAATCATGACATTTTTTTCTTTTTTTCTTAATAAGGATTAATTACTAACAAGTATTAAGAATATTAGGTATATAATATCTCTACTAAGAGGGTTACCATATGATCCAAGATACATGTAAACAACGTCCTAAAGGTCTCAAACTGGGAATATCTGAAAACTAAGATGTTTTATGAGTTTTTAGTTAATTTGCCTACAGAATAACTCGGCCAGGAGGGTTGCCAGATCGACTAAAAAAGTACCAGGCCTTATTAACAGTAAACGGGAACACCTAGGCCCACAACCAGGGCGTAGTTTATTTAACTCTAAATTAATTAAGAGATAGGAATATTTCATGAAACAGTCGAAAATAACACAATTGTAGACTAACATTCCTTAGGAATGTATGAGGTACAGATTTCTGAAATTTTCAGAAATGCTTACTACGACCTATTGGGGACATTTCGTGTACTCTGAAGTAATACTGTGACATAATTTTCTAAGTGACGGAGAAATAATGCTACAGAGTTATCATGGTATACCCTGAAAGTCAGAAAACTTAGAGAATTCCTCAATCTGGCAGTATCTTCTATATGCATTTCTAAGCGAATTTTGTACATTTTAGTCATATTTTGTTTAGTTTAAGGGAATGTCCTTATCCCTGGTTACGGACCTAGGTGGTCCCGTTTACTGTTAATAAAACCTGGTACTGTTTTAGTCGATCTGGCAACCCTTATGCTCGAGTTTTTGTTGTATGCAATATTTATTTTAATTGATGGTAGTTCGTCCTGGTGAACTAAAAAACTCATACAACATCTTAGTTTTCAGATATTCGCGGTTTGAGAGCTTTAGGACATTGCTTACATGTAATACGATCTGGTACCCTCTTGGAAAATATTGCAACCCTCTTAGTAGGGATATTATATACCTAATATTTTTGATACTTGTTAGTAGTTAAACCTCATTAAGAAAAAAAGTCATAAATGTCATGATTTTTAAGTATTTACCGAGTAAATGGGTTATTTTGACACCTTCATTACGTTTTGAAAACAATTGTTTGCCACCTTGTATAACATGTTAATTATTAGTCAATCAACTGATTTTTGCTAAAAATTTTATTTGTGATAAAAATACAACTGTTTGTCAGTTTTTATTAATTAATGCATGAAGAATGTTCGTTTTCTTAGTTTGAAAACAATTACTTGTCAAACTGTATGTAGGTAATGAAAATGAAATGTCGAAACGAATATGGAAAATCCCATTTAAAGAAAAATATTACTCCAAAAATTTGCATTGGTAGGGAATAGGTATAAAACAAAATATTATAGGGAATACTGAGTGAACGTCTAAAGTCTATAGGCAAAAAACAATCGGCCATATTTCGACTTACCTTACGCCTTAGAAACGAACCGGGAATAGTCCGGTCAAAATAGACATTGAAATAGCAAAAATTCCCACAAAGCTGAATTTTAGTGGAGAGCTAGGGTTTGCCATTAGAAGCAACGTCCTAAAAGTCCCCATCGATCCCATGTGTGCAAAAAAAACTATTCGGGGTCAAAGGTAAAAATTTAAGGATTTTTAGGTTTTCGTATTTATTTTTTGAAAACGGTTGATCTAATCAAAAAGTGACTAAAGTAAATATTGTAGACAGAAAAATGATCTACAAGTTTGACCCTTACAATTTTTTTCTTAGAAGGAACCATTCTTGAGATATAGCTGTTCTAAAAAACACATGATTTTTATGCACTTATAAGGGACATATGCACATATTCAGACGAACCGGCTAAAATAAGCGAAGTAATCGGGTCTGTCCCCCAAAAATATATATATTTTCTTGAAGAGCGAAATTATAGCTATCTTCTAAAAAAATATCCAACAAAATCGGAGTGTGTTTAGTAGAGTTATTCAATATTAGAGTCATTTTATGCAAAAATAGCCCATTTAACCCACATGTATAATCGAAAGGCCAACGGGAACGACCCCAACGAAAACTCTCCGATTTTTTTAAAGTTTTGTCCGAAGGTAGGGTTTGTTGCGCTGATTACGGAAATGTATAATTTTCAACGGTTGCGGATCCGGTTCGCCGGTTATTAGACCCGAAAGGCCAAATTTAAAAACCGGGTTAGACCCGGTTCTACTGAACCGATTACTGCAAAGTGGATATCGTTTGAACGGAAGTATCTAACACATAGTGTCGTTACTTCAACTGGTTCGCCTCATAATGTACTTACGCGGCTATTTTTTATTTGACATTTAGATCGAGATATCTCGAAAATGGTAAGTCTTTTTTAAGAATCATAAGAACAAATCTTGTAGACAATTATTGAATCTACAACTTTTACTTTAGCGGGCTTTTGCTAAGTATTACCGTTTTTGAGAAAACTTAAAAAAACTGAATAATGCCTCCAAAAATGACCTTTGACCCCGAATAACTTGTTTTGCACACATGGGATCGATGGCGACTTTTAGGACGTTGCTTCTAGTGGCCAACCCTAGCTCTCCACCAAAATTCAGCTTTGTGGGAATTTTTGCTATTTCCCCCTTACACGCATGTCTATTTTGACCGGGCTAGAAAGGTGATTAATTTTTGTTGCCTACTGGTAGAGTTACTTACTTCAGTGTATAGTGCAATGGGCACCGGTCGTTTGTATGAACGAATTGCCTATGAGTTATTTCGTCCCTCTGTTTTGATACGCAAACCAACTATGGAAATAAACTAGTTCACAAGATTTAATTAAAGTCGAGCGGTGCAAAACTTGACATGTTATGTTTCATAGTTTAATGTTAACACCAATATAACCAAATCGAAAACCCTAACCACGAAAAGTAAAAACAATGTCTACGGTTAAAAAAAAAATTTTAAACTTTTGGGAAAAAAATTATAAATTTAAAATACAGCATCATGCATTAACACAAATCACGTACAACATAACCTCAGAAATGTAATTGTAGCTCATGTTCGGCGTTATACATTATTTTTGGTTTGCCATTCTTCTTACTTTGCTGCTAGTTAGCCTGCCTGACTTCCTGTTTGTCCGATGCCTACAAAAATCACAGTGAAATAAAATACAGAACTTTAACCTTAGGGTAAACACATCAGCCAGTTTTGGTGTGATGACCTGGTTGTCACTTTATAATGTTGACGTTGTTTTTTTCTGTTAAGATTTTTGTTTCCTTTTTTGTCCTGTTGTATAATTTGCTATTTTGTTTCTAGAAAAGAACCAACGATGACCAAATCCAATGAATCCACGGAAGAGTGGTAAGTTTCACAAAAAATTTAATTTGAAATAAGTTGCCATTTTATGATGGTAACGCTACTTTTATTTAATGTTTTTTGTTTGTTTTTATCTTGTATTTGTTTTTGTACGCTTGAATGAAGTTGTTGCTTTTATTGACATTGTGTTTTATTTTTTGCGTCAAATGGTGGCTACTGAGCTTTTTTTTACGACCCAATACTCGTAGTAGGGATATGTTTAGGCTAGTTACTTGTTTTTATTTTTTGTTTTTGGTGGTCATCCTCTTCTGGCCGCCCTGAATGTTCTTCGCGCCATTTGATTTGTCAAGGAAAAACAATTTTGATTTTCCCTAAATTATTATTAACTTTTGTAATGTTCATTAACATAATCTTAAACAATAATTATGATTTCCAAAAAAATGTTATGAAGTGGAACAGAAGAATATTTGACGGATAGGCTAAAGAGATTTTGTGAGAGGTACAGATTTAATTTCAGAAATATTTGTTTCCCTTAAAATACGTTCAGGAAGAGAAAATTGGGGTGAAATAGTTGGTAATAAATACTTAGCGACGGTACAGTTCGGGTTTAACATGATGAAGACCGGGATTAAGATATCCATGGATTAATTACATTACTAGATAGAAAGCAATTGAAACAAGTAAGAAGCGATTAAGTTCGGCCGGGCCGAACTTGTTATTCCCTCCACCACGAGGCAATTTCGGTAAAATAATGTTGCTAACCTTCAAAATACCGAGATTCAGCAGGTACCGTTCTACTATATCAAAATGTCGATCTATACCGACAAACATCTGGCGGAAAATTTTTAGACTCAAAGAAGACTAAATACCATATTTTCGATATTTCGGTAAGATAATGTGGCTAAAACCTAAAAAAAGCAAGAGGTGCGCTTCAATGTGGGATATTGGAATACGTCGACCCATTCTGATAATTCTGTTCTGGAATATTTTATAAGCCCATGGACGACTAAACAACAAATTTCAGTCATTCAGAATTACGAAAATTGGGAGGCACCGTTCTATGGGGCTATACCGACAAATTTCAGTCGGAAAGGTTTAAAGCTCCAGCATAGACAAAATACCAAATTTCAGACATTTCGATGGGTTGTTGTGCCCACAACCATAAAAATACCCAAAATCGGAAGGTATCGTTCCATGGGGGCTATAAAAAGTCGTGGACCTGTACTGACAAATTTCTGGGGAAAATTTATACCACCAACGAAGACTAAATACCAAATTTCATCCATGTCTGTGGAATATTGAAACCACAACCTTTAAAATACCAAAAATCAAAATACCGAAAATTGGGACGTCCCGTTTAATAGGGGCTATATGAAGACGTAACCCATACCGACAAATTAAGAAGGGAAAGTTGAAAACCCCCCAACGAAGACTAAATACCAAATTCCAGCCATTTCGATGGATTATTGTGGCAATAACCTTCAAAATACCGAAAATCGGGAGGTGCAATACTATGGGGGTTATACGAAGGCGGGGACCTGTACCGACAAATTTCTGGAGGAAAGTTTTATACCCCCAACGACGACTAAATACCAAATTTCAGCCATTTAGGTTGAATATTGAGGCCACAACCTTCAAAATACCGAAAATCGGGAGTTACCGTTCTATGGCGGCAATATGAAGGCGTGGACTCATGGGGACAAATTTCAAATTTATACTCCCAACGAAGACCTTATAAAAAATTTCAGCCATTTAAGCCACAACCTTCAAAATATCAGAAATCGGGAGGTACCGTTCTATGGGGCCTATATGAAGACGTGGACCCATGGGGACAAATTTCAGGTGTAAAATTTCATAGCCCTAACGAAGACTTAATACCACATTTCAGTCATTTCGGTAGGATTTTTAGACCACAAATCCTTGTATATATTTTTGCATATGGTTTTGCATATGCTCATTTTATGCAAATATGTAAGAATACGTCAAAATATTTACGATATGCAAAAAATGCTGGGCCTATTTTGTTTTATTTTGTGACGAAACGAGTTTCTGTCTAATCAGATTTTCTATACGACCATCCTAACCATATATGCATTTGCATAGGATTCCGCTGTCTACTAATCATTACCGAACTCTTTTATAAGTACAGATAGAAGATTATGGTTGTTTCTTCTAGTTCACCTGATCCTTCGGAAAATGATACGATTTGCTTTGCCATTTTAAATCCAATGATAGTGCACAAGAATATGAAAGTAAAATAAGTACTAACTAATGAATTTTCAAAAGAAAAACTAGTTTGCATTATTTTCTTTTAAATGCTTATAATGTTTATGTACATTGCATGGCTGTTTGTATTGCTATATGTATGTATTTCAAGAATAATTGACTACTTTTAACTAAAATTATGAATTTACGCATACATACACATCTATATGTACATTACAAGTTTGAACAACAACAAGACGACACTTTTGTTTAAATAGCATATATTATTAAAGAAACACATAACGCTCATTTACTCAAAGAGTGACACATCACAAAAACTCAAGTTTCGAGAAAAACGCGTTTTAAGTTGGCGATTGAAATTTGACTTCCCAAATTAAAACAAGTAATAACGGCGTAAAGTTCGGCCGGGCCGAACTTGTTATACCTTCCACTACAAGTTGTATTGAAGTAAAATGGAATAATTAGTTTCCTTTCGTGATAAAGAAGACTTAATACTAAATTTCAGCAATTTCGGTAAAACAATGTGAGGCTCCGTTCTCTGGGGGCTATTTCAAAACGTCGATCTATACCGACAAATTTCTGACGGAACGTTTTTAGACTCAAAGAAGACAAAATACAAAATTTCCTATATTTCGGTAAAACTTAAAAAATACCGTAAATCAGGAAGTACACTTCTATGGGGATATAGGAAGACGTGGAGCTATACTGATAATACGCTTCTGGAATATTTTATAACTCTTGGAAGACTAAATAACGAATTTCAGCCATTTCGGTGGGATATTGACGTCACAATCTTCAGTACTACGAAAATCGGGAGGTACCGTTCTAAGGGGGCTATGTTGAAACGTGGACCTATACCGACGAATTTTAGTCGGAAATGGGCAATATGAAAGCGTGGACCTCCACAGACAAATTTCTGGCCAACAGTTTTATATCAGACGAAACAATATTGGTATTAATTTTATTCCATATTTATGTTCTGTAGTTGAGTATTATATTCGAACGAATGCTCTTTCTAAATAATTTGTTAGTAAAACCCAACAGATTAGCCTACATGGGCCCAAATATAGGAAAAAGTTAAAATTATTACATTATTAAATTACACTCGGAGTCGACCCGGAGACGGAGCCGGAGTGGTGAAAAAAATTGGTCTGGAGTCGGACTTGAAGTCGACCCAAAAATACCTCGACTCCGAAACCCTGTTGAAGACTAAATACCAAATTTCAGCCATTTTGGAGGAATATTCGCGCCACAACCTTCAAAATGCGGAAAATCGGGAGGTACCTTTCCGTTGGGGCTATATGAAGGCGTGGACCTATACCGACAAATGTAAAGGTGAAGTTTGAGTACCCCCAACGAAGTCTAAATACCAAAATTCAGCCATTTCGGTGGATAATTGAGGCCACAACGTTCAAAATACCGAAAATCGGGAGGTACCGTTCTATGGGGGCTATATCAAAACGTGGACCGATACATCCCATTTTCAATACCAACCATCCTGCAAGTAATAAAAACCTCTGTACCAAATATTGGCTCTCTATCTTTAAAATTGCGAGCTGCATCTTGATTTCAACAGACGGACGGACGGACATGGTTAAATCGACATATCGGTGATCAATAATATATAAAAAATATACTTTGTAGGGTCTCCGACGAATATTTCGATGTGTTATTTTATGTTATTTTATACCCTACACAACTATTGGGGCAGGGTATATAAGTTGGTTTTGACCAAAAAGTTTGTAACGCATGGTCCTAGACCCATACTTATGTATACCAAAACTAACGTCTCGACGAGCTGAGTCGATCTGGCCGTCCGTCTGTCCATCTAAACCTAGTAATCACGATACAGGCCGCAATTTTGATCGGATCGTCACTAAATTTTGGGTGTTGATGAGTGTCCCGGAGGGGAAGAAGCCTACTTACTGATTTTTAATTCTCCGCTTCTCTAAGAGGTATATCAAAAGCAAAACCTGCAAATAAAAGTAGAAACTATCATAGGTTGTCGTGGGTGGTCAAATAACGAATATATCCAAATAGTCGCTAATAAAACCCAACTTTTAATTTTTTGCGATTTTAATTATATTGACGAATATCACAGCTTTGGTTGGGGACCTTGCAAAAGCAAAGCCTGACTATGAAGGTAGAAAATCCCATCTTTACAACGATTCAAAGTAGGTTGGCGTATGTGGCCAAATAGCGGAGACATCGCAATAGTCGGTAATACATCCCATTTTTTTAATTTTTTGGAATCTCACTACAGGTCGGAAGTTTTGTCGTATCGTCACGAAATTTTGGGGGTTAGTGGGAGTCCCACAGAGGAAGAAGCATATTAATTGTGGCGATGGTGTAACGAGCTTGGTAGAAATATGATAGAATTAATTTCAAGTTAGTCTACGATGATCCATATGGCCTGGCACGCTTTCTACACCGGCCTTATCGCTCGCCAGAAGGGGTGGGATCTTGCCTAAATTCATCGTAATTAACGGCTTGCTAACAGCTTTAAAATTTATAAAAACGTGCTCAATTGGATAGTAAACAATAACCGAAAAGAATGATAGATGAGTATGTCTATAGTCATAGAGGGATAGAAAAGAGAAATCTGTCTAAACATCCACTGATTCATACGTGCATAGGTGATAGTAAATAAAATAATTCCTCATCACAATAGAACAAAAATCAGTTTCTATATAACCTCACCAAAGAGGAAAAAAATCTATATATATAAAAATGGTGTAAAAAATGTATAGTAATTCATAAAATGAGAACGGCTAGGCCGATTTCTGTAAAATTTTTTGTCAGTTATTCGCATTTTCGAGGAGAAGGTCTTTACGGAAGAAAATTTTGGAAAATCCCTCTGGAAAAGTCGGAAAATTGGAAAAATCGAAAATTGAGTTTTTGTATGAAATTTTATTCCTTAATAGCGAGACGAAGTTCGCCGGGTCCGCTAGTAATATATAAAGCAGCAAATATTATAAAATTATAGTGTAAAAAGATATAATAATACGTAATTAGAACTTTATCTTTTGTATAAAATGTTTTAGATAAATGTAAGGAGGTAGTGGTATTGAAACATTCGATCAAATACTTCAAATAGATTTTTTATGTGTGTGCTTGTTTGTGTGGCTTCAACATCAATCTGTTTCAAATTTCTGTTAACAATGAACAGCTGATAGTTCATTGAACTTGCATATTAAATTTTTCACACACAAACAAACATTTTGGCAATCAAATCAAGAAAAATTCGGCGTTAAGAATGTTTAATGTCGATCAATTGGAGTGCAATAGTATTTAAATCAGGCTAAATCATATTCAATGTAAACAGTGTTTAATGAAACTAGTTGTGTTGTATATGGCAATAAAAATAAATAAATGCATTTTCTTTAACTCAAAAGAAACGACAGACTATTGTCCAATAATAACTTGAACAAGTGCTTTTCAAACTGTAATCACTCTATGGAATGGGTTAACAGCGAAACAAATTGGATAAACCAAACCATATCATTACCATATTCAAACAACTAGTAAAGCAACAGGAAATCAAAAATGACGAATGAACACAAAGAGGAATATCCTTTTAAAGGATATTATTTAATAAAATTAGATTAGAAAAATCAGGAAAATTATCAAAAAAAAAATTAATTTAACCCAGATATGCCCATTGCTTGATCGTGATTATTTTAAAAGTATTTTTATATTATTTTAGAAGCTAATGTGAAATAATAAAAGTATGTTTATATGTTTTTTAAAATTTTTTTGAAAAAAGTGGTTTTTGAGGCCACTTTTGGACACAGGGTTTTATCATATAACTGGGAGTTATGGGACACAAAACATTTGACATATAGTCCAAAGACACCTTTTCGGCATCTAGTTAACGTTTTTTCGTAGTAGGCTCCACGTCGTGTATGTTTTCGTTATAAAATTACCCAATAATTAATCGGTCATAACGCAAATCATTGTGAAAACTAAGCGATCGGTGGCAACTTCGATGAACTAGGCCTCAAAACTCAAAAATAGTAGCTCAAAATAACGGAATCACATAACATCCCAAGAGCTACAGATGTGTACTGAATATATCACCAAAATAAACGGTACTTTGATAAACATAACATATCAAATTAGCAAGAATTTTGTGTGTCCTATATATAGGACGCTGGGCATATCTGGGTTAAATGATTTTAAAAGAAAAAAAATTGCTTCGATTCTCTGAGAGATGTAACGGGATGTCCGTCCGTTCTCTCTCAGTTTAATGATCTCTTGTGTTCATTCGTATGTAGGTAAAAGAGATTGGCACTTACTCGGTGTACGGTGCAGTGTTGCCGTTTTGGGCATTTCGGCCCAAATTTGGGCCGAATAACAAATAATTTTTAATTTTGGGCCGATGGGCGGCCCAAATCCCTTATGCGCCGTTTTCATGCTTATAATTTTGAAAGAAGGTCCTACTAGTAGTTTAATTGTCACTTTTAACTTTTAGTTACCCGGGTTTTGAAATATATTTTTCGTGATGATGGTAAAGATTCATGCATTGTGTTCATAAATAAAAAAGTTCATAATAAATTGGTGGCAACGGAATCATGCCAAGCTAGAGGTTTTTTTTATTGTTGGCATATATTTTACCTATAATTAACAACCTTAAGAATGAATTTCAAGCAGATAGTTCAGGTTTATCCTATTTATATCCGAGTGTCAACTCAAATTGTCTTTTTTTATAAAAACAAAATAAATAAAAAAGAGCATCAATATATTGACTACAAAAATAAATCGTACCAGCTCGAAACTTCATAAATATTTGTAGGCACAAAAGCAGACAATTACATTTATGTACTCTTACTTAACAGAAAATGAAAAGTTTGAAATAAAATTTGCTGTTTTGGAGTTTTATATTAAATTACTCGATCAAAATAATAGGAGAATAGCCTATAAAAGTGACCGAAATACCCCCCTTTATTACAACTCTTCTTTTGTTATAGTTTGGATTTTGCGTACAGATTTATAGCGTTTCGGCTAACTTAAAGTTGAAAGTAATGATTAAAATTGAAGGAGGACCTTCTTTGTATTAACGTGTGAAAATTACACTTTTAATGCATGCAAATTGGTTTTTTGCGTTTTCAAATCCATCCAATAGTAAAGGAAAGGATGTAATAATGGCCCTTAAACTACTAAATGCAATAACTCCATATAAGGTAACCTCAAACGAAGTTTTGCCTATTATGAATCAGGTATTACATTTTCCCAGACTTGTAGAATGTGACCCCGATTTAATAGTAACAGATTGGAATTTGCTAAGACCCGGTGAAACTGTACTTTCTTTCATCTCAAAGAACACATCTTATAATACCTTTGGAATTTTTGTTGTTGAAAAATAATGCATATTCTTGAGGTGAATGGCTATCTGCGAATCCATCTTTTTGTAAAAGCGTTTTGCGGTGCCAACGATAGCTTGAAAACGGATGGGCCGATCATAGTATATTTTGTAAGCGTTTTAGGAAGTTAATAAAAAAGAATTTAAAAAAAATATTCTTAAAAAAATTTGAGCTGTCAAGGTCAAAATTTCAACTTTACCGAAAAAAAATTGACTGTTTTTGTCAAAAAATTGGGCCAAATAATTTTTTTAATCTGTCTCGCTTAAAGGCAAGCGTTTTATGTTTTTAATAAGGTCACATGAATAATATAACAAGGTCATATGAAGATCGGTGAATTTGTTTTAAAGCTTTCGTTGGCACCGACTTCAAAAACTCCGTTTCGAGAAACACGCACTTAATGTTTATATGCTTCATTCAAATCACAATAAATTGTTGCCTTCCAATCATTATATCTCATACAATTTTTTGCGACATACTACCTTTACGTAAAAATGGACAGTATTTCTTTCGATTTTTCTAAAAGTAATAAAAGGTATCTATGAGAAATATGTATTTTTATACCCTCAGCATTTATGTATGAGGGTAATACACTTTCATACGGGCAAAATGTGCCTCATCGAAATAATGGTTTTAGACCCCAAGTATGTTTGGACGAAATGTGTTTCTGACAATTTGGAGTCGATTGAGCAATGTCCGTCTGTCTGTCTGTCTGTCTGTCTGGCTGGCTGGTGCGCACGATAACTCTCGAACGGATGAACCGATTTGGTCCAAAAGTTGGCTATGGCAATATTTTGTCCAAAATTAGTTTAAGTTCAAAGATGGGTTATATCGGTCCACTCCTTCCGGTACCTCCCCCACAAAAGTTCGAAAATATTTGGAGAATTTGTGCGCACAATAACTCTTGAAGGGAATAACCGACTTGGTCCATACTTACCACATCGTGATATTTCTACCAAACTTAGATGAGGTTCCAATATGGACCAAACCGGTCCACACCTTCGGGTACTTCCCACACAAAATTTCGGAAAAGTTCAGTTTAGGACCCGCTCTCGAATCACTTTGATTTCTGTTGAAGCGATTTGCATTCGCTACCTCCATTAGACGGAAAGGTGTAAAAACCCCCTATGTCACCATATGTGGCTGTCGGAGAGAACGATAACTCTCGAACTGTTCAACCGGTTTGGTCCAACATTTGGTCTTCGTCATATTATATCCAGTTTCATGGGTCAATACCGGTCCACAACTTTCGGTACTTCTCCCCAATATTTAAAAAATGTCACTAAAATGCTAGGACAATATAACTTGAATGGGGCAACCAATTTGGTTCAAACTTTGGACCTCCTAATATTGTGTCAAAATTTAGTTTAACTTCTTAAATGGCCCATATCGGTCCTCCCTAAGGGTACCTCCCCCACAAGAGTTCAACATTTGTGTCTTAGTGCAGTTAATTTCTAATCCACATTTTTGTCGGCAAGTTCAGATGTCCAAAAAGGGCCACAAAATTCAGAAGAGACATTAAATACATTCGATCTGTCCGTAGGTGAAAGTTTCACTTCACATTGGCTGAGGGTATATATCTGTCGGCAAAGCCGACTGACACTTTTTTAGTTGTTGTTTTAATTTTTGATGTTGGGTCATTTTGGGCCGTTCTTGGAAAATTTTGGGCCGAAAAAAAATTTTCGAACGGCAACACTGGTACGGTGGAGCTCCCACGTTGAAAGGCCTTCCAGAGGGGTGAGGATCACCAACACAATTTTTGGCAATTCAATTTTTGATGATTTGATGTAAAACTCCGATTGTTACTTTTAAACAATGTTCATGGACTTAATATGATTTTTTTGTGTTTTTTTTTTTACTTTTTGCACAAAGTCAATTTTTTTCCTTTTATTTTACACATTTTTATTATAATATTTAACACTCACAACCGATTATATGATTTGACCACCATAATTTCTCTCTTTTTCTATTGTCGTAAAATGTTGCAATACCAATTCGCTCCTTTACAAATGCACTGTTTATGTGTGATCAAGATATGAACAACTTTTGGGCAAATGATACTGAATATATTTCAATTAAAATTTAAATTCTTAAAGATTTGAACTGACTATGACCACGATTTTCACTTTGTTCCCGGACTACGCCAAAAATTCGCTGACATATTCACTAGTAAAGTTGTATATTCGATGAGACGACGATTTTCCGACGGCTTTTCAAACAAAATCCTCGACAACTCACGGTACCGCACATTGAAAATGGTCAAGGGCAACTGAGCACGGAGCCTTTCAAACTTATCCTCTCCCACACAACAGGTTATGGACAGCAGAGGTTAAGTATTTGTAGCTGGGGAAGAGGGGAATCTGCGAATAGAGGAACAGCACACCAAAGAAACCATCAGTTGTCGAATATACGGGAGATTTTGTGTTTTAAATGATCTTACCATCAATATCATCAAAGACAAAAGACAACAGTATTGCCAGTGGGCAATATTAGGGTTCCAACCCAAGAAAAGTAAAAGGAATCCAAAAGGACACGAATAAAACAGCAATATTGTCTGTCGGTAATGACGATTTTACTAGTGGCCAATAGAAAAGAAAATACCAGCACAAAGTTGTCTTTATTTTAATTTTTAGGTGAAATTTCACTTAGTCACAATATTATGTTTTAGTTTAGGGAACCGAGACAAACTTTAAAAATACACCACAATTCTTTATGACTTTGAAATGTACTCTTATGCAACGGGAACAAAAATGAGGAAGATGTATTCATTGCTACCCCCATTTGTAGCATCGGTCAAAATGAGGCACTTATTGCTGAATTACCCACATACATGCAATATTCCAGGTTGAAACATGGCTACCTTCGTGCTACCAGTTTCACTCAAGCCGAAATCACCGAAAACCATAGAAGAACCGATAAATAAAATACGTTAATATGCACATAGGCATATTAGAAACCAACGAGTAATTCAACCAAAGCTAAACGAAACCAATTGCAAACGAATTCATTCCTAGCATTTCCTTTGGTACAAGATAAGATAATCCCTACCATGGGATTCGAACCCAGGCCTCAAGACGGCTAACCCGCAACACTCCCTTCATGCTACAGTCAACGTATGAAATGGGGTGACAAATCGAACAGCTAGGCTGTACCAAGCCGTTACCGCACTGCAAAGAGGAGAAGGAACAACAACATACAAAAATTGCAATTGCATTCTAAAAATATAACAACATTGGTCAAGCCTCTGTTAAATCTCGATCTAGCGAGAAATGTAAATTTACATTAACAGATCGTCGGTGTCATGCTTAAGTGTTCCATACGCCATTTTTGACATTTTGAGATAAAGGTACCTTACAAAGTTTTGAACCATGCCCTTTCAGATTTTTTGGTCGGTTTTTCTCTATCTCTTATAGTTTCTGAGATATTCAAATGCCAGTATGTTCCATATCCGCTTTGTGACCCAAAAAATCTTGTCGTTTTGTTCCATATCCGTAAAGCCTGGCGTATGGAACAAAACAACTTTGAACATTTTAGTTCCATATCCATGTCGTTTGGCGTATGGAACAAAAAGAGACAAAAACGAATTGTTCCGCACCAAAAATGATGGCGTTTGGAACAAAAAATTTCCCATTTTGCCCAAGTAACGGAAAAGTGTGGCGTATGGAACAAATTGTTTTAAAGGACTTGGTTTAAAAACTGAAGAATAATAGTTTCTAAATCCAAATATTTTTGAATATTGTATTTTTACATGAAAACGAAAATTTATCAATCGTTTAAACAAAAAATCCCTAGTTTAAAGACAAAATTTTGATGTAAGTGCACATCAATATACGCAAAAACGTTCATTCGACTTGAAGCTAACCGACTAAAAAAATGGTATTATAAGAAAATCGCGTTTAAATGTTTTATGTTACCTTAGAAATGCAAAATATCAATTCGTTTTGTCCGATCGAAATTTTTACCACAAAAAAGTAGTGATAAGTGGAGGCAATCCCTTAAATAAGTCTTAAGGAAACCTTTAATTATGGTCCTTATTGTATGTATACGAGAAAAATAAATGTTTCATTTAAAGTCTTGATTTTTAAACTCCACAGTAGCACTTCATATAAGGGAGGTGGAACACGATTGATAAAAAGTGTTTTGGTTGAAATGTGACAAAATGTGTTCCATGTGACATAAACTGCCAAAAACATGAAAAAAAGATTCCATGGAACAATTCAGCAACTTTTTGCAATTATAAAAATTTGCCATAACTTCTAGACTATCACAGATATCTGACTAAAATAAACTACTGATATATTCTATGAGTTTAGTTAAGTAGAACTGAGCTCTTAAAGTATTGGATTATTGCAGCATTTTTATCCTGTATGGCCTTAAACATTAACTTGAGTTTTTCTCGAATCAGGCAAATGGCGTATGGAACACTTAAGCATGACACCGACGAGATATGTAAAATAAACAAGGGTGTCCAAACCTACGTTATGAAGTGCCACAAATAAGAAAAATTAATATAAATTTGGAAACAGACGATAACATCTACATGCGCCTCTACAATGGTCAGATAATATTCAGGAATGGGGAAAAAACTTATTTCAAATCGAATATCTCTGCTTCTATAAGAGGTATATCAAAATCAAAACCTGACAAGGACAGTAGAAATTATCGCTTTTACAACGATGTAAAGTAGGTTTTCGTACGTGGACTGACTATGAAAGTAGAAGATCCCATCTTTACAATGAAGCAAAGTAGGTTGGCGTAGGTGGTCAAACAACGGAGATATCGCAAAAGTTGGTATTGCATACCATTTTTCCATTTTTTTGTCTCAATTTTGATAGGATAGTCAAGAAATTTTGGTGGTTAATAGAGGTCCCAGAGAGAAAGAAGCAAATTGAGTTTGGCGATAGTCGGAATGGGCAAAAAACTTATATATAAATTTAAAGTTTTATTCTTATGCGAACATATCCGCTTTAAGTAGTCGTATTCCAAAAAGCCCGTCAATGGAAGAGGAAAATATCTCCTTTATTATGAGACTAAGTAGTTTGGCACACGTCCCACTTTCCCATTTTTTATTTGAGTTATACTGACGAGTATCTCAGCTTTGGTTGGAAGACATTCTGAGCTTTAAAATGGTCCCAATCGCGTTACCAAAATTGGTGAAATGCTTGTGACGTAGTCTTCCTTGACTTACCCCTTGGCGAACAATGCCAAACTTTTTCCACTAATAAATTAGTTGTTTTAAAATATTAAAACAACAACAATGGGATTAAGCCAGACTATTTTGAAAATACAAAATTGTATTATTGTTTATGGCTGTGACAAGCTACCAACAACATTTTATTATGTTGCCTCCGTTGAAATTCAAAGACACATAACAGTGGAAAAGGTTTGGTTTGTTTTGCAAATACTTTCGTCGGGGTTGTGTGAGGTTGCAAAGAAAAACTTCTCATTGAAGTTTTTCCTTTGTTCACCTTTATACTTCGACGATTGACGTTTGGGTATAAAAAGTTTTTTGTTGAAGAAGTTATTGAAAAATAACTTCGGTGGAGAACATCCAAAAACAAGAAACAAGGGAACTGATGAGATCCTGTGGCGAGGATCGAAACTACACCTTTTTCAGATGTAATTCGAATTAATTTAATTGTAATTCGATAATTATATTTGTAATTCGTAACATTTCATTTGTAATTCGTATCAAGAAAACCAGCAATGCTTTCAACCAGTACCAAGTAGATGTCGACAGTAGTCAAATATGAAATTAAATATTAATTACACTGTGCAGCAGCATTTTTGGGGGGTGGAAAATTTCTTTTGGAGATGACAGCTCTTGATGGGTATACTAAGAACCCAAAAGGAAATTTTCGCCATAGGTCAAGTTTCTGAGATATCGCGCGATGAAGTTTTTGATTTTTTCCCTATAATGCTTGGGAAAATAGCTCCATATCTCTGTTTGGCGTTGTTGTAGTTTCATTTTGAGGTGACATGTCTTTAGTCAAATCGATTGGCGAATCTTTTTGTAGAACATTTCATTCTTCTAACTCAATGCCTTTCATGTCATTTTCGTCCTTTATTTCTTGAACCGTAGTGAAAGTGCCACAAGATGAGATTCTTCAGCATCCAAATATTCTACAAAAATGTTGCTCAAAAGATTTTAGGTACGGTTCTCTTTGACAGCTAATAGATTTTGTCCCGTTTTCATTGTCCTTTTTGACATTGAATCGGTTTTGGTTCAGAAATAAACTATGTTTTGTTTTTCTGTATATTCGTCATTGGTTATTTATTGGCATGTAGACATAACCATTGGTTATTGCTTATGTAGACATATGGGGTGCTTCTGAAATATTTACCACAAATAGCTCTTGTAATGGTGAACACGTTAATAACAAATTTTCTTGGAGGATAGATCCGGTTATCTCAATTTTTGATCCGGATATTCCGACATTAAAACGGTTTTTTGAACCGGTTTTAAGTAACCGATTAAACTTATATGTATACTGTTAAAAAGCATATAGAGTTGTCAATCAAATTAAATTAATTCGCTTCTGAAAACTTTGTTAGTTGCAGTTCTAGAACAAAAAAACCGATTTCTTAAACCGTTTTTAGGGAAAAATATCAGTACGCGCAAATATGGAGATCAAAGGCTGGGGGGCGAACAATTCTTTTTGGCGATGAAAGTCGATGAAGTTAATATTACGAACTCGCAAGGACAGTCATGCCGTAGGTCAAACTTCTGAGTTATGGCGCGATAAAATTTCGTTAGGTTTTTGTCATGTAGGTATGTAAGTTTGTCTAGAAAGAATTCATTTCGCTATAACTCAGAAGTTTGACCTACGGCATGACTGTCCTTGCGGGTTCGTAATATTATCTTCATCGACTTTCATCGCCAAAAAGAATTGTTCGCCCCCCAGCCTTTGATCTCCATATTTGCGCGTACTGATATTTTTCCCTAAAAACGGTTTAAGAAATCGGTTTTTTTGTTCTAGAACTGCAACTAACAAAGTTTTCAGAAGCGAATTAATTTAATTTGATTGACAACTCTATATGCTTTTTAACGGTATACATATAAGTTTAATCGGTTACTTAAAACCGGTTCAAAAAACCGTTTTAATGTCGGAATATCCGGATCAAAAATTGAGATAACCGGATCTATCCTCCAAGAAAATTTGTTATTAACGTGTTCACCATTACAAGAGCTATTTGTGGTAAATATTTCAGAAGCACCCCAGATGTCTACATAAGCAATAACCAATGGTTATGTCTACATGCCAATAAATAACCAATGACGAATATACAGAAAAACAAAACATAGTTTATTTCTGAACCAAAACCGATTAAATGTCAAAAAGGACAATGAAAACGGGACAAAATCTATAAGCTGTCAAAGAGAACCGTACCTAAAATCTTCTGAGCAACATTTTTGTAGAATATTTGGATGCTGAAGAATCTCATCTTGTGGCACTTTCACTACGGTTCAAGAAATAAAGGACGAAAAGGACATGAAAGGCATTGAGTTAGAAGAATGAAATGTTCTACAAAAAGATTCGCCAATCGATTTGACTGAAGACATGTCACCTCAAAATGAAACTACAACAACGCCAAACAGAGATATGGAGCTATTTTCCCAAGCATTATAGGGAAAAAATCAAAAACTTCATCGCGCGATATCTCAGAAACTTGACCTATGGCGAAAATTTCCTTTTGGGTTCTTAGTATACTCATCAAGGGCTTTCATATTCAAAAGAAATTTTCCACCCCCCAGACTTTGAGTTCCATTTTGTGTCACAGTGTTATTTTGGTTCAGTTCGCCTTAAGTCATCTATCTGTATATATAAAATTGAAAAATGTTTGTACGTTTGTTTATTTGTTTGTGCCTTATAGACTCAGAAACCGCGGAACCGATTTTCCTGAAATTTATAGGGTACATTGCAATATCGCCCGGAATGAAAATAGTCTATATAATTTTTGGAAATAGCATCAAAACCGGAGGTACCTCCAAAAAAATTAAATTTTGTATGCAAATATCTTTGGAACTGTTACAGATACAATCTCCAAATTAAGTATGGGTGACGGAATTTGATGCAGAAATAAATTTATATTCAAATCGGTTCAGATTTGGATATAGCTCCTATAGACATACATTTTCGGCCGACCTCTTTATTTTATTCACCAAACACGCTATTTAAGTCCATTTTCAATAGAATTTGAAATGTGTGACGGAACTTGGTCTAGAAATAAATGTGCCAAAATGAGCTGCCATAAATATTTTCGGCCGATTTCCTGTATTTTATGCACCAAACACGCTATGTATGTCCAATTTCAATGAAATTTGAAATGTGTAACGGAATTTGGTCTAGAAATTAATGTTTCAAATTATACCGAGATCGTTTCATATCGGAATATAGCTCCCATATATATTTTCGGTCGATTTGATGTTTTTGTTACGTATGTCCTATTTCAATGAAAATTTTCAAAAGCTTTAGATGGAGTGTTACCTCCTGAAACATACAACAATACCATAGTAGCTCCATAACAGCCCTGAATGGGTAGAGAACGCCTTCATATCTATATATATAAATGAGATTGGTGATAAGTGACTGACTGACTGATTCATCATCAACGCCCAGCCAAAACGGCTAAAGCTAGGTGCTTGAAATTTTACCAGTGGGTCACTGTTGATGCAAATGTGCGAGATAAGGCCGGGTTTTAGAAAATTCGTCCTGGAACCACAAAAAATAACAACAACAAAAATCCTTATTTTTCATTACTATTACGTAATTATTCACTTAGTTGGCCCTCTGCAAGACATGCGTCAAATTAACAATGCTATAACTTCTTGATATCGTAAGAGATCACACATAATTTCAAATTTTGTAGTTTACTTCTAGGCGCACTTATTTTATCGTAAACCACTAAATAATAGAAAGACAATTACGCAAAAAATACAAACCGATCCTGATTTTGTTTTAACATAACAGGTGTCGCACAAAAGATTTTTATTCGTTAAAATCCAGTTAGAAAAAATGATTACAAACGATGCATTTGTAAAAATTTTGATTTTCAATTTAAAATTAAAACAAAAATTCTTTCAATAAATAATGTTGGGTTTGTTGAACAAATGAGTTGATGTTGAAGACAACATTAGGGGAATAAATTCAGAAATCGGCCAGAAATAACAACTACTAAAAACTGTATGGACCTGACTTTTTATACCCTACACCACTATGTGGGGAGGGTATTATAAGTTGGTTTTGGCCAAAAAGTTTGTAACGCATCGAAATAATGGTCGCAGACCCATACTTATATATACCAAAATGAATGTCTCGACGAGCTGAGTCGATCTGGCTATGTGTGTCCGTCCGTCAGTCCGTCCGTCTGTCCGTCTGTCCATCTAAACCTTGTAATCACGCTACAGGTCGCAATTTTGATCGGATCGTCACGAAATTTTGCATGTTGATAGGGGTCCCGGAGGGGAAGAAGCCTATTGATTTTGGTGATGGTCGGATAATATTTAGGGGTCGGAAAGGGCAAAAAACTTAGGTGGATAAAATGACAACGTTTTTTTTCCAAAGTGAATATCTCAGCTTCTATATGGGGTATACCAAAATCAAAACCTGACAATGAAAGTAGAAAATATCACCTTTCTAATGATGTAAAGCGGGTGCTCGTAGGTGATCAAACAACGAAGATATCACAATAGAAGCAAATAAAACCACAATTTTCATTTTTGCGATTTTAATTATATTGACGAATATCACAGCTTTGGTTGAAAACTTTCCAAAAGCAAAGTCTGACTCTGAAAGTAGAAGATCCCCTCTTTACAATGATGCAAACTAGGTCGGCGTTGGTAACCAAATAACGGAGATATCGCAATAGTCGGTAATACATCCCATTTTTCTATTTTTTTGGAAATCACGCTACAGGTCGCAATTTTGATCGGATCGTCACGAAGATTTGAGGGTTAATGGGGGTCTCATAGATAAAGAAGGCTATTGATTTTGGTGATGGTCGGATAATAATTAGGGGTCGGACTGGGCAAACACTTATTTGGAGAAAAGTCAACATTTTATTTTAAAGCCAATATCTCTGTTTCTTTAAGAGGTATATCAAAAGCAAAACATGGCAAGGAAAGTAGAAAATATCACCTTTACAACGATGTAAAGTAGGTTGTCGTAGGTGGTCAAATAGCAGAGATATGGCAATAGTCGATAATGCATCCCATTTTCCGATTTTTTGTAATCACGCTACAGGTCGCAATTTTGATCGGATCGTCACGAAATTTTGGGGGTTAATGGGGGTCCCAAAGAGAAAGAAGCCTTTTGATTTTGATGATGGTCGGATAATATTCAGGGGTCGGAATGGGCAAACACTTATTTGGAGAAAGGTCAACGTTTTATTTCAAAGCCAATATCTCTGTTTCTTTAAGAGGTATATCTAAAGCAAAACCTGGCAAGGAAAGTAGAAAATATCACCTTTACAAGGATGTAAAGCAGGTTGTCGTAGGTGGTCAAACAACAGAGATATCGCAATAGTAGATAATGCATCCCATTTTTCGATTTTTTTGTAATCACGCTACAGGTCGCAATTTTGATTGGATCGTCACGAATTTTTTGGTAGTTGATGCGGGTCCCACAGAGGAAGAAGCCTATTTAGTTTGGTGATGGTCGGATAATATTCAGGAGTCGGACTAAGCGAAAAGCTTTTGTGGAGAAAAGTCAAGGTTTTTTATGCGAATATCTCCGCTTCTGGTTGGAGTATTCCAAAAGGAATACCCGTCAATGGAAGAAGAAAAGATCTCGTTTATATTGATGCAAAGTATGTTGGCGTAAGTGAGCAAACCGAGATATTGCAAAATTCAGTAATATACCCAATATTTCCATTTTTTGTAATCACGCTACAAGTTGGAATTTTGATCGGATAGTGACGAAATTTTTGGGGGTAGATGGGGGCCCCACAGAGTAAGAAGCCTATTGATTTTGGTGATAGTCGGATAATATTTAGGGGTCGGAATGGGGAAAAACTCATTTGGAGACAAATTCAAAGTTTTATTCTTTGTGAATATATCGGCTTCCAGTAGGGGTATTCCAACGGCAAAGCCTGTCAATGGAAGAAGAAAATATTACCTTTACATTGGTGTAAAGCAGGTTGGCGAAGGTGGTCAAACAAGGGAGATACCACAATAGTCGGTAATGCATCCAATTCTTCCATTTTTTGCAATCAAGCTACAGGTCGTAATTTTGATCGGATGGTCACGAAATTTTGGTTGCTTATGGGGGTCCCAGAGAGAAAGAGGCATATTATTTTTGGTGAAAGTCGGATTATATTCCCTAAAAGAAATGTTTACCAGTGAAAAGTTTATGCACAGGGGTAGTGGTGTAGGGTATCACATGGTCGGCCCCGTCCCGACTATAGCCTTTGCTCACTTGTTGGTAATAACTAAATGTTTGCAAATCAATGAAAGTGCAATAAAATTGTGCATATTACAACGATTTATTTGCAATTAAGAATTTTATCGTATATGGAGATGTACAGTCATAACTATTCAATTTTCAATTTCAAAATCTGTAATTTGAAGAAATTGCTAAATAATTAATGAAATCAATAATAGTCCTCAAACCAGAGACAACAGATTGGTTCTGTAATTGAAAACGATTTTGGAGTATGTGTGTTACGTGAAAAAGGCAGAAAAGTATTACATAACAAGTATTCATCACGAAGGGTTAGGAAAAAGTTTTCTCCCCGCAAAATATAAAGCAACGAATCAGATTTGCTACTAAGAAGATTTCAAGCCCGTTAAAGTACTTTGATGACGTTATATTTTCTGATGAGATGAAAATTATGTTGCACTATTACGACGGAACCCAAAAAATATAGCGCAACCCTCTCGAAGCCCTGGAAAATAAAAATGCAATACATACTGTAAAGTTCGGAGAACTGTAAGTTATGGTATGGGCATAGACAAATGAAGTGTATAGACAAAGGATTACTCATGTTGAGTGCTGTCAACAGACTCAAACCAAAATACTCAACATTTTTCGAAGTCGATTTTTGAGAAAAATTGCAAGATTTTCTTTTACATCTGATTATGTAGATTTCGTCAAAAACTAACCCCATACAGTTTTTGTTAGATCAAAATGTTTTTAAATTGTGTTTTTGATTGAGTTGTTCTGAAAACGAAATCGATATTAACAAATGAATCGTATAGACAAAGGATTACTCATTCGATTTGTTCCTAGGTTTTACCATTTTTGAGATATAGAAGTTCTGGTCACAGTTTTAGGTTTTTTGTTAGGTTTTCGCGAGTTTGCTTGAAAACGGCATGTACATACAAAATATGATTACAATTGTATTTTTAATTCAGTTGCTCTGTCAACAAACTCAATGTTAATAAAATTTGTGAGAGCAGTCCTTTGTCTATACAATCCGTTTTTCTGTGGCATGGGGTTGTATATAAAGCAAGGACTTTGGTAAAATACGGCGAAACATGCATGTCACACAGTGGTGATTGTGTGGGTTCGTATCGTCGGCTTTCCTTTTTAAAAAGCATCTTGGTCAGTAAGCTCGGCTCTAACGAGAAATTAATTAAAAAAATTAATAAAAAATGACCTTCGCCTAATAGGCAAAATTTTCAAAAAAAAAAAGTTTGGTAGTAGTTTGAACGAATTTGTATATGTATCGTATTAATGAAACTGGACAATAATCTTCTTATGATAAAGTTTGTCGATTTTAGAATTTTTTGTTATACCCTACACCACACTGTATTAAGGGGTATTATCAATTTCTGCATTTGTATGTAACATGCAAAAGGAAACGAAATAGGTCAATGGTTCCTTTCGATGAACTACATAGCATCACATTCTGAGTCCATTTATACGTTCCCGTCCATCCGTTAATGCACTTTTGACGCATTTATTATCCTATCCGGGTTAAAATTTATGATGGTCGCAAGTTTGACCAAAGGACTATAGCTATTGCTTTTGACGAGAATAGGTTGAGATTTGGATATAGCTCCCATATATTCTCCCGATTCCGTATATTCTATCCACCAAACAACCAAATGTTAAAGGAATATGTAGTTTTAACAACAGTCGTTGAGAATATAGTTTTAAAAATACTACGGCCCACATTTTTTGAAAACAAAATTTTGCCGTTGATAGCTTCTAGCTACTTCTACGCGGCATCAATAAAGCAAAATTAACACAAATGTTAAAGGAATATGTAGTTCTATTTGAAAACCACAGGTATGATTTTTAGAAAGAATATGTGGTAAAACCTTAAACAGTCGTACTTTACTGGATAAAGAATTTGTAAATAGGAACGGGTGAAACTATACTCTGCATTTCAATTTATTTATTTATTATCCTCCTTTATATTCGTATGAATTCTCCGCTAACGAAGTAGCGGGCACTTGCTAGTATTCTATATTTATACGTTAAAATTTAAAAAAGTTAATATAATTATATCATACCATTATATTTTATTTTAGGCGGGGTAGCGAAGCGCAACTGGTTCAACTAGTGTGGTATAAAATCCAGATAGGTAAACAGTTTAGTATCTCCCTAAATAAAATGTTTACGAGTGAAAAGCTTATGTACAGGTGTAGTGGTGTAAGGTATCACATAGTCGGCTCCGTCCCGACTATAGCCTTTGCTCACTTGTTTTAGGTAAAGTATGACTTGTTTACACTTCAGTACCCTTGCGGAAGCTTCTGATGTTCAGAAACATATAATTTAGCGAAGTTAATAAAGTTGAAGTAAAAGTTGAATTTTGATTTTTTTGAGGATATAGCTAAAAACGCTAATCTTAGTTGTTCTACGACAAAGGACATGGTCCTTAGTAAAAATAAATGCTGTCATCTGAAGAGAATTTAAGTCCGTCTAAGCTTATAGAAGGAAGTTTTTCATTTCTACGTCTAAAAATGAATTTAAGTCTCTCTAAGCTTATAATAGGACATTCCTCATTTCTACGTCCAAAAATTAACTTGTATTCTTCAATAAGTGGTCTAAATTGGTTTTGAATTTTTGAGAAGGGCTCCGAATTTCACGTCACTGCAATAATTATGAGAAATCACTAGGCGAATATGCTGTATATGTCTCATTTACAGTTTTATTTGGTGTACCACTCGTTATTATTATCAATATTATTGTTAAAATTTAAAGCACCATGTATTTTACGGGCAAGGGCTGATATTTTAGATTTTAAATGTTTTCAGCAAAACCATGTCGTTTACTTTTGCCAAAGGTGTACGTTTTGTATTTAACATTTCATTTCGACAACTGATTGCAATAATCGAAAAAAAAAACGAAATCAATGTAAAAAATATTTGCTTGCATTGACTTTTTATCATTCAAGCGAAAATGCTTTTTGAATGAATAAAATAACATTTACAATGCATTGTGCCTTAAGGTATGAATGTGACAATACAAAAATATTGGCAAAAAATTGCATAGAATGTCAAATGCAAACGAAATTTATTTTATAAGTATGAAGAAATGTGGCAAAGAGAGACGGGGATCCAATTGAATATACAAATGTTGCCGAATAGGCAGACAAATATGCAATAAAATAAAATTTAATGATGTGCAAATAATAAAGTGTCAAATATCAAACATTTACAAACTATGTTGCAAATGATGGTAATGATGGCAATGATGCTGGTTGGCTGATAGTTATGTAAAAAGGTGTGTGTTAGTGAATGTTATTACCAATGATATGTTACACATCAGAGCAGCTTTTCCATGAATTACAAATTGTAAAGTGGAAGACCAATATTGTTTGCTAAAAAGCACTAATGTAATAATGAAACAAATTTGCATGTTGTTGGAAATGTGTAACATTCAATGGAGCATACACATACCAAAACAAAGCAAACTTTGCTAAAAGAGCCGAATGAAACCTTCTGTCTGGTACGGTTTGTAGATAAAATATATCGGCCCACTACTCCGAATACCGCTCTCACAAAAGTACAAACATTTTCACATTTATGTAATTATGCTTTTAGAGGATTATTTTAGCCTCTGTGGTCCTGATGATAACAATATACTTTTTTGCAAAGTATATTAAAAAGGCTTGTGCGCGATTTTGTGAAAAAGGTATTATGTTATGCTCGTGTTTTTGTAATTAATGAAATATTGAGAATTTTGTTCATTTAGACTGTGAAATTAGTTGGTTAACAATTTCTCTACCCACAAATTCCTACAAATTTTGCTCCTTAATCAATTTTATAACTTGTTTTTGGATTATTTGGAATATTTACACAGTTTGTAGTCTCCATGTATGTTCCCATACACAAAAACTTATAAAACATTTCAAATTATTAAAGGGAAAACTGGTAAAAATTTTAAGACCTACAGATTCTTGCAAGTTCTAGAACAGAAAACTTGTGGTCGTCCAAAAATTTGACACCTGCGAAAATGCATTCAAACAACGAATTATCCTTAAGCCACCCGAAGATAAAACACATTACTGTGAAAACACGAAAACCATAACACCGCTCACGTTCCCGATGATTAAATAGATATAAAGATTCTCAGTCGTCAGAGATAATTCAAAATCAACCCAGGCTTGTCGAAGGAAGGAAAGTTATTAATAGCATTCGCAATGTATAAGTCGTCGGTCAAAATATCTATTATGCCTAATCCATAGTATGAAGGGTATATTAAGTTTTTTTTTCGTTAGTAACGCATTTCAATAATCATTTGCGACCGTATCTTGTCTTGATCAGGGTAAATTTCTGAGACGATATATGCATGTCCTTCCGCCCATCTGTTGTAATCTAGCATTCAGACAAATTGAGATATGCAGGTCAAGTTCGACGATGGGCTATATCGGCCCAAGATTTATATATACCCATATAACGATAACTTGACATCGGTTGGTACTGAAACTGTAACCTCAACGAAGACTAATTATATAATTATTCCACAAACATCCCATAAGGGACAAGGGAGACTTCTCTCATATCAATGAGTGCACCCCGATTCATATTAGCTCAATGATATGGGACCTACAGTTTATCGCCGAGTCCGAACGGCGTGTCTAAGACACCACTTTTGTAGAGAAGTTTTATACTCAGGAAAATGTCGCCAACATTACTGAGGGGTATTTTGCCACCGTTGAGAAGTGCTTGGATGTTGCCTGGCCGGGGAATCGAACCCACGACCTTATGTGTGCAAGGCGGGTGTGCATACCATTGCACCACGGTGGCACCCCCTCAACGAAGACTAAAAACCAAAAATATTCGGTACTTTCAAGGATTTTAGTCGCGAATTTGAAGCGACATTATTATCTAGCTTATTATTTAGAAATTTGGTACTAAAAACCAAATTTCTAAATAATAAGCTAGATAATAATGTCGCTTCAAATTCGCGACTAAAATCCTTGAAAGTACCGAATATCTGGAAATACTGTTCTTTGGGGGCTACACTAAAAGTAAACCTGTACTGGGGGAGAGTTTTGTAACACCTATATACCAAATTTCTGCCATTTCGGTGTGAATATTTTAAATACTAAAAATCTGGAAGTACCACATTACATACAAAACGTGCTTGGAATAATGGAAACTTATTATATTACAAAGCTTGATTTTAAATGTCGCGAACTACATCTTGATTTCTACAGACAGATATGTACTTTATAGGGGATCCGGCAAACGGAGTGAGTCTATTTATGTGTTACTCTCCATCTTATGGAGCAAACAACATGGTAGTTAGCACCACTAGAAGTGCTGTTTTGGCCACTCCATTCAAACAACGGTGATAATCCCCTGCCAATGTGCCCATGGTAAAACCAGGAATGTCGTGGTACTATCTACGATAAAAAAGCCGTTATCAGTCGGCTTTACCTTATGAATTGAAACTTTCATCTATGGACAATATCGAATCGAACACTGGCTACACAGTTAAAATCCTTTCTCATAATAATTAAGTATTTCGAATTTGGGTCCTTTTTTAAACGTATGAACTTGCCGACAAAAACGTATATACATATTTGGATTAAAGCTCAAAAGTGTTGTGGAGAATGTACCCCAGAAATGGACCGACATATTTTATTTTTGAGTCATTTCTTTTCAATCGGTTATCGTAGAACTTAGAGTTTTGGACCACTATGCAATGACAAAACACACACAAACACATATTATCGCTGTAGACAGGACCACAAAGAGTGCCATCGATATTCATTTCCGAAGGATCTTCGAACAGACCCCAAAGAATCGACAATTTTGGATCAAATCGATTGCTCCGTTCAAGAGATATCTCGCGTATCACTTTATTAACATTTCGGACTTGTCCCTCAAAAAAATTGTACCGTCGTAATAGGGGACTCGATAAAACATGCTGCAAGAAAAATCAGGACAATTCGAGAGGACGTCTTAAGCTGCACCTTTTGTAAAAATTTTATGTGGAGGGCTATTCCTTCGATAGCCGATATTCTATTCTTTCGATAGACCGATAAACCCATATTGGGACTTGATATATTTCTGGTAGAAATATTACGATGCGCAAAGTATGAACCAGATTGGTTTCTGCCATCGAGAGTTATCATGTGCACAATTTCAGCGAAAAGTTTTTAACTTTTGTGGGGGAGGTACACCATGTTTTGGTATAGACCCTATACAACTGTATCTATTTTCGGTATTGTGAGAATTTTAGCTTACTTTCTTGACCGCTTCTTCGGTTCTTGTTGGTCACAATACCTCTTCACTAAAAATTTTCAATATATGTTCATCTTTGGTATGCAGTATCAGCCAAAACTAAAGCACCCCCTCAGTAATTTTTTTTAAATGATAATTTTTCAAGAAAACTAGGTTATAAATTTGTTTTTTTTTTTTATTTTTTATTTTAATAATTTATATCTTTATTATTCAGAAACATATACTGAATTTAATAAACAGTTAAAATTAAAAAAAAAAGTCATTAAGTTCGGCCGGGCCGAACTTTTTATACCCTCCACCATAAAAACGTATTAATTAAAATGGAATAATTAGGGTCCTTTCACAATTTTAGGTGGAACAACTTTTCGATAATATATAGACTCCTACTGCCACCCACTACGAGTATTGCTTAAAATACACTGTGAACACAAATGTTGGGGCAGAGATAATTCCTTTTGGAGGTGAAAGCCCTTGGTGTGTGTATATACTAAAAACCCCGAAGGACAGATGTGCCGAGAGTCGAACTTCCGCCTTATGGAGTGATGAAGTTTTTGCAAGAGACCCTTTAAGCCATCATGAATTAGTATTATATCTTTGTTTGTTGTTTTTGTAGAGCACTTAAGCAACAGTGAACAAAAATATAACGCTAATTCATGATGGGCCACAGGGTCTCTAACAAAAATTTCATCACGCCATAACGCGGAAGTTCGACTCACGGTGGATCTGTCCTACGGGGTTCAAATTATACTCACCAAGGCCTTTCTTCCCCAAGAGGAATTTTCCGTGCCCCAGACTTTCACCTCCATTTTGTTGCACAGTGTTATCTAATCTAATCTAAAAAAATGTGTTCAGCTAGGTGAAAGTTACCACCTACGGGGCTATATCAAAGAGTCAACCTATCTTTAATCTTTTTGGCTATAAAAGCTGCAGGGAACTTCAAGAGTCAAATTGAGGGTAGTTTCATCAAAACAATGTAGACACTCAAAAATGGACCCATGTTGACGAATTTTAGTGAAGAAATTTCGTGACCACTGAAAATTCCGAAAATCGGGAGGTACAGTTATATGGGGGGATATACCAAAACATGGACAGACGGACAGAGGGAGATGGCTAGATCGTCTTAGAATTTTATCCTGATCAAGAATATATATACTTTATAGGGTCGCAAATAATTAGTTCGATGTGTTACAAACGGAATGACAAACTTAATATACCCTCCATTCTATGGTGGAGGGTATAAAAATTGCAAAAAATACCTGAATTATCTTTCAAAAAAAAAATATTTTACAGAAATTTTTCTAAAACGTGCAATCACTGTACGTCCGATTTTAATGAAATGATAAATGTGTCAAATTACATCGAAATCGGTTTAGATTTGGATATAGCTCCCATATATATTTTCACCCGATTTTTTGCTGCACAAACACCCTACATATGTTTGATTTCGATGAAATATGGAACATGTGACTGAATTCAGTCTAAAAATAAATGTGACAAATTACATCGAAATCGGTTCAGATTTGGATAATGCTCCCATATATATTTTCGGCCGGTTTGACGTATTTGCTGTACCAAACACCCTATATACGTCCGATTTTGATGAAGTGTGGAATGTGTAATTGAATTCGGTCTAGAATTAAGTGTACCATATTATATAGAAATGAGTTCAAATTGATATACATATATCTCATATTTATTTTTTTTTCATATTCACAGTGGTGTAGGGTATCATATAGTCGGCACCGCCAGACTATAATCCTTTCCTTAGTGGTTAAAGAATATACCAAATCCGATGTGTAGTAATAATGAATAACTCTTGAATATCCATTCTCGCACGATTTTTGTATACATTTCCTTCCTTTATACCATATGCCCCAGCTCTCTCTCTCTCTCCAATAAAAGAAATTTACCGAATGTATGTATATCTGGACAAACTATATTAGGCAAGTTTAATTGTGGCAATTCCGAGTCTGTCGGTGGAGCTCTCAAAGTATTGCAATTGCAAACCATGCCTTGTACAGTCAAATCTATACAATTTATTCACATGAAAAAGAAAAACGTGCCTATCTATTGCTCTACCATCATTAAATTTTATTTCAATAATTTAAACAAAAAAAATAATCCTTATTTCCACACTTTTTTCGTAGAGAAGAAAATAAGTTCTCTATGGCCTTTGCAGACAATGTCCCAAAGTGTGAAACTATTTTTCTTTTGCTGGTTACTTCATCGTCACTAGAAAAGACCGCAACGAAAGTAGTCCTTTACTTGACTTAGTGTCAGTGGTAAGAAAAACTTCACTTTTTTGTATGGAGTTTATGTAGAAGCATGGAAAAAATGTAACATCAACTCTTACAATGAGAAAAAGTACAGAAATGTTTTATGGGTATCTGCAATATAGAATAAAAAAAGCAAACAAACTAACGAAAGAATCTAACCAAAGGCAATTTTTCTTAACGCCTCGACTATTGTCATCATAGAACTAAAGCAAAGGGGTAATTAAAGTGCAAAAGAAGATAAGAAGGAAAAATAAATGCAGTGAAAATTAGCATCACATTTCTTTCGGAAAGCTAAAAACTATTCAGACTGGCGGTAAAAAAAAGATTCAAATCACAATAGGCTACAAATGAAAAAATAAAGAAAGGTATCCTTGTCCAATAAGGGATGTTCGTGGGAAATATATTTTTTCTGGTTTTATGCATGTTATGTTCTCCGTGAAGAGTTAGGTCATTTTGCATTCTATCTACAAAATATCCTTTTATATATCTTTGTGCGTGTAAACAGTCTGTTTTCTTTTTGAGTATGTGTTAATGTGACTGTATGTCTATTATAAATATATATATGTACAACAATATACGTTAAACTATAATGGAAACCGGAAACGGACACGGAAGTTGAAGTTAAAAGTAGAAATAGTAGCACTAGAGAAGTTACTTAACTTTCAATGTCTGCTTTCTATTATCAAAATGTCAACATTGTAATAGAAACATAATTTTAAGATTATTTTTTCACACTCTTCGCTCTCTTAGTATGTATGGCGGTTATCAGGTAGTGTGGCGGCATCATGAACTAACATGAACAAACTCCAAGGATAAAAACGAAAACAGAGTACCACTATTCAACGTTCCGTGAAACATAAAATTTCATGGATTAAAGCGAGCAAGTGTGTCGGTGTGTAGTGAAATTGAGACGAAGAAATATGATCTAAATATAGTAAGACGACAGCAAAAACGACAAAAGAAAAAGTGTTAATTTCCGCCGAGCACACACACACACCATAAGATAAAGCCGCCAAGCAAGCAATTAAGACAACCTTTTTCAGAAATGTTTTTATTAACTCTGTTTATTATAATTGCTAAAGCAGCAGCAAAAGTTTGTTAAAGCTGTGGAAGTGGAAAGTTTTTGTTGGTGTTTTTAAAACTAATTGAAACTAAAAAGGACATAACAACGACCGTTTTAAATGATATAAATATATTCGTTAGGGGCAGAAATTAAATTATTAGTGGTAGTTTTATTGGGAAATGTTGAAATTTAAACTGCATCCTTAACTGTAGCTCCTGAGCTCAAATCGGATAAGCTATTGGTGAATAAGCAATGGAGTACATGACGAAACCATAACATAGATGGCTCGATGCTAGTGGGGAAACCGGGACTTTATTCAAGATCCCTCCACCATAATATAGTACGTTTATAAAATTTGTCATTCCGTTTGTAACACATCGAAATATTCCTAGTTTGCATAAAATTTTTAATCAAATAATTATTTTGTTTAACTTTCTTCAGTAGGGTGGTGAAGAAATCAGATTTTTAACATTTATACCCCCAACTTACTATTTCAGATTCGATATAGCTAGGTCCATTCACCCTTCTGTTGTAAGCATTTGAAAAGAAATTTGAGAACATATGCTTCGTTTGCCAGATCGATGATGGGCTATATTTGTCCACGTTTGGGCATAGACCCCATACAAATTTACTGCCCGACTTTCACTATTTTCAAGCTGTAAGCCACTAATTTAAACCAAAAGATCATTTATTTAGAAGATCTTTTCTTGGAAAAAAGTTATAGACATATGTCCACGGTTATATACACTTTGATACGATGGAAATATGCCTCATCGAAATAATGGTTTAAATGGTTCTAGGAAATAATGGTTTAGATGGTTTCTAGAATAGAGAGGGGACAAATGAGTCGTCTTTGGAAATAAAAAGCTTCAATTTGAAATTCGCAAATGCAAATTTGCAATCTTGGATGTATAAATAGGTGATCCAAATGGCGAACATTGTCTAGCCACAACAACATCTAATATGCCTGAGGATGTTAACCTAACCAGTTAACGAAACGATCGTCGCATAGCGGTTGATGTGGGTGTAGGAGATATCAATTTTTCAATGTAATCTCCCTAGGTCATATAGCTCGATTAATTAAATTAATTAAAAAACCTCACAAATAATGGTCTTCGCCCTAAAAAAGGCAAAACTTAAAAATAAGGTTCTAGGTTTAGTTTCGGTTTCCGACAATTATGAGCCGATTTAGCCATATCCGCCCTTCTGTCTGGCTGGCTGGAGCGCACGAAAACCATCGAACGGATCAACCGATGCACAGTGGCCCCACTTGTATGGGAAGGTGCGACAAAAATATTTGCAATCGGATCGATCTGACTTTGTCAGTAAATGCTTAAAATAAGTAAAAAAATACTTTAGCCAATATGGGTCTAGTTTTTCCTATAGCCCCCATAAAGCGGTACCACCCGATTTCAGTTGTTTTGAAGCTTTTATCTAAATTTTCGGCTTGAATTGGCTGTAATGTGGTATTTGGGATTCCCAGTAGTCAGACACATAATGCATGAAAAATTGTGGACGTAGGTCCAGGGTTTGGTATAAACCTCATATAAAAGTACCTCCCGATTTCAAGTATTTTTAAGTTTCTATCTACATTTTCGGACCGAATTGGCTGCAATTTGGTATTTGGAGTTCTCATTGACGAATAAACTAGTCAATTGGAGTTCTCATTGACCAGTAAACTTTCCCACCAAAAAGTGTGGTCATAGATCCCTGTTTTGGTATAGCTCCCATATAAGGGTACCGTCAGATTTCAGGGTCTTTGAAGTTTTTATTTACATTTTTAATTATGGAGTTCTCAGTGGTCAGAAAACGTTTCCGCCTGATATTGTGGACAGAAAAGGAAACTAACTTTTCTATTTGAGGTAATAATATTTCATGGTGAGGGGTATTAAATAGTTCGGTCCGGCCGAACATAAAATTTTTACTTGTTTTTCATTTTGTATAGAGAACCATATACAAGTGTGAAAAAATGCACTCATAAGTAGATACTAAAACAAAAATATCTAAATCTTGAACGAAGAAAACAGAAACAAACGGCGTACAGATATAAGGCCCCATGAAATAACACCCAAAATTGTAAATGTAAATAGGCCCCAAACAAGTATATGGGAAATAACAACAAAACTTCTGGGTCTTTTTGGAACTTTTTCATTCAGCTGTTGGTGCCAAATTGTCTTCGCAACAAGTAAATCGAAAATTTGAAAATCTGGGGTCTAAATAATATTGGGGTCTAAGTGCATTATTCATTGGGGCTTTTTTGTACATGTTTAGGGCCCAAATACAATTCAGTGTTTAAAAAAACAACATATTGGGGTAAGTTTCCGAAAGTTATTATTAAAAAAACGAAGAAAAATTAGGGAGTAATTTCATTAATTGTATTGAGAACAAAAAACATTGAAGCAATCAAAATAATAATTTTCAATAATAATTACCAAAATTAGCACTTATTGCATAGAATTCAAAAAATTATATGATAAGTAATCAAATAATAACAATGTTTAATTTATACAATCTATATAAATAAAAATCAAATGTCGTTTGTTGGTAATGACATCAGTTGAGAGCGGCTGGACCGATTTCGATAATTCTTTCTGTAAAATGTGCGCCATAACCCGACTTGGGTTCTTACGCCCACTTTTTTCAATTTTCAATTTCTATCATTTCTACAAAAACTACTGAACCCATTGTTCTGAAATTGTCAGGGAATGTACAGGGGTTCTTACGCCCACTTTTTTCAATTTTCAATTTCTATCATTTCTACAAAAACTACTGAACCCATTGTTCTGAAATTGTCAGGGAATGTACAGGGGTTCTTACGCCCACTTTTTTCAATTTTCAATTTCTATCATTTCTACAAAAACTACTGAACCCATTGTTCTGAAATTGTCAGAGAATGTACAGGGGTTCTTACGCCCACTTTTTTCAATTTTCAATTTCTATCATTTCTACAAAAACTACTGAACCCATTGTTCTGAAATTGTCAGGGAATGTACAGGGATGGTCCCCGGTTAAAATAGGCTACAAATTTTTTTGAATTTCGATGCCCTATTTCTTTAAAAATGCTATATCTATATATGAGTAAAAATCAAATGTCGTTCGTTGGTAATGGCATCATTTGAAAACGGCTGGACCGATTTCGATAATTCTTTCCGTAAAATGTGCGCCCTACCCCGACTTTCTCATTTCTATAAAAAAATGCTGAACTGATTTTTCTGAAATTGCGATGGAATACACTGGGATGGCCCCGGTTTAAATTGGCTACAAATTTTGTTGAATTTCGGAAGGGGCGGGGTACTTCCTATATACCCTCTTTTTTAAAAATGCTATACCATATAAATAAAAATCAAATGTCGTTCGTTGGTAATGGCATCTGTTGTGAACGGCAAGACCAATTTCCATGCCCACTTCTACGACCACTTTTTTAAATTTTAAATTTTTCTCATTTCTACAAAAACTACTGAACCGGTTTCCATGAAATTTGCAGCAGATGCTCGAGTTTTTCCGTGACAATGTATATTCTATGAATATCAGAGGTTGTGGGGTACTTTCCCACGCCATTCTTTTAAACGCTATATGTATATTCATTAATTTTGGGAGACACTGGGGTTGTGTACCTGACCTCAGGTACATATTTGGAGCCAAAATACCGGACCACGCCCACTTTTTTTAAATGTGTTATATCTTCAAAACTGATGACCACGACCACACTTTTCAATACCTTATTTTTTTTAAACTACTGAACGTAATTTAATTTCATGTATGTTCAGGAATGTCCGTGGTCCAAAATGCTATATATTTGTTGATGAATTTCGCGGGCCTATTGCTGTATAATCGTTATATTTGCTGAACTTATGAATGCATCGGCTTGCAAATTAGTTTTCGAGACAATGGTGGTTGTGCCCCCGATCTTTCTTCTTGGTGCCCGAAGTCCTGACCACGGACGGTTTTTAAGTATGTTATATCTCGAAAACAAACCGATGTTCATGCAATTTTGTGGAATGTGCCGTGGTACATGTAGCCATGAATTTCGAAGGTGACACGGTATCTCCGCTATTAAGAAAAATTGTATATTTACAAATCTCTTAAAATGGTGAAGTTTGTCGGTCCATCAGCCATGAACAACTAGAAACACATAATGCTAAATAAGTGGGAGAATTCGACTTTACCATTTTTTCAACTTTTATAATTAGATCGTTTTAGGATAAAGATGGGAGACATGGGAGGTAATAAATCTTAACCAGCATAAATGGGCGAACAAATCCGACAAAGTCCGTAAGAAAAAAGAAAGGTTACAGACAAAATCTGTTGATAAATTTAATATCATCAATGAATAACATGGTTTGACAATGAAATGACGAAGAAATGACGTAGGAAATACCTATTTTTGAATCGTAAAGCATAAAGTCCATAAAAAATTGTCTTTAAAACACAATACGACGGGCCAGCAACGCGGACCCGGGCCTGCTAGTTTTTTAATATTAATTGCATTGTTCAATTAATTTATGTTATCGTTTGTTATGTAATTACATTATGTTATTATATATAATTTTAATCAGAATTAGAAAAATGGAGCGTAGCTGAAGAATGATATATTTAAAAAATCTCGCGATTTTTAAAATATAAATTTCTAGTTTTTCTAATTCTGTTTGAATTGATTTGGAGAGTAGCGGAGGAATAATATGGTTTTAAAAAATCGCGCAATTTTTTTAAAATATATTTTCCTCTGCTACTCTCCAAATCAATTCAAACAGAATTAGGAAAAAATGGAGAGTAGAGGTGGTTTTAATATGTAAAACTCAACATCAATTTTGACGACAAAGTATTTAAACAAAATTTAATTTCCAGCACATTTTATGCTAATAATTTGTGCTAATTTCTATGTAAAAGTAATTAGAATACCTTTAGTTAAATCTTCCATCTCGAAAAAATTAAATGTATGTTTTAAATTTTTAGTCTTTAAGGCATCATATGTAAATGTCAACTTCTTATGTTTTGCTTTCCTAAGTACCGTTATAAATTACAAAAACATTGCTGGAATATTAAAATTGATATGTTTAGAGACAAAATTCGAAAATGGACACTCCTTCAAGTATTAATTTCTAACATTTTTGGCAACTGTGTCATTTTGTGACATGTTTAGGATCTGTTTTAAAATTTTTACAGCATGTAGTCCATATTACGCGGACCATATTACGACAGTAATGTTTTTGGAAAAACTTCCCATACTGGATTTGCTTCTTTTAATTTTGTCACACGCTGATGGTATATATCTGTCGACAAAGCTGATTAACACCTTTGAACTTGTTATAGCTCAATATCAGAATACCAACACATTTCAAGTTCGAATTCTGGACATAGATCCACGTTTTGGTATAACCAACGTTATCGCCTAAAATAGGCCCTTCAATATGGCGTAAATTTAAGCATCCGTTTGGTATTTCAGAATTTTACACTAATCAATAATATATGGGGATTTCTGAGTGAAATCGGACACTTTTTCAAAATGAGGTTTTTGATTCCCTTTAGTTTTTTGCTGTGGTGATGCTGCTCATCAGCAAAATATTTCAGTATATTTTCAGCATGGCATGGATGCAATTTTCGCAATTTAATATTTAAAATCAATTTTTAACAATGATTGTACTCTTCGAGTTTTTTTTTTGTATTAATCTACAATCAATTACAAAAAAATTAAATCATATTTAGTAGTGGGATTCGAATAATTAAGCAAAACCAATTTATTCCAAATAAAAAGTAAAGAAATATTTTAAAAATTTAAGGTGGAAAGTGTTGAGTTCTTTATATGAAATTATTTATTAATAAATAAAAATGTCAAACTGGAAATAGATCCAAAGGACACATAATGTCTATTGTTTCCCCTCAGAAAGTTAACGGAAAAGTGGATAATTAAAACAAAAATGGTTTCAAAATCGAAAATAATGGACGTTACGGATTAACATTAATATTAAATAATACCTTTTTTGGTTTTTCAAAATAGTCTGGCTTAATCCCATTGATGTTGTTTTAATATTTAATACAACTAATTTATTAGTGGAGAAGGTTTGGCATTGTTCGCCAAGGGGTAAGGCAGGGAAGACTAGTTTCGATCCTCGCCACACAATCTCATCAGTTCCGTTGTTTCTTGTTTGTAGATATTCTCCATCGAAGTTATTTTTCAATAACATCTTCAACAAAAAACTTTTTATACCCAAACATCAATCGTCAATCATCAAGGTGAACCAAGAAAAAACTTCAATGAGAAGTTTTTCTTTGGCAACCTCACACAACCCCGACGAAAGTGTTTGCAAAACAAATCAAACCTTCTTCCACTGTTATGTGTCGTTGATTTTCAACAAATGCACATAACAAAATGTTGTTGGCAGCTGGTGGCGTTTTTTATAGGGACAGCTTTTTACAATTATGATTTTTCAAAATAGTCTGGCTTAATCGATTGTTGTTGTATTAATATTAAAAACAACTAATTTATTAGAGAAGAAGGTTTGGCATTATTCGCCAAGCGGTAAATCAGGGAAGACTAGTTTCGATCCTCGCCACAGGCTCTCATCAGTTCCCTTGTTTCTTGTTTGTGGATATTCTCCACCGAAGTTATTTTTCAATAACTTCTTCAACAAAAAAACTTTTTATACCCAAACATCAATCGTCAGCTCGAAGTATAAAGGTGAACGAAGAAAAAACTTCAATGAGAAGTTTTTCTTTGGGAAGTTTTTCCACTGTTATGTGTCATTGATTTTCAACAAAAGCACATAACAAATGTTGTTGGTAGCTTATACCAACCATACACAAACCGTGTCAGTGTTTCTCAAACAAAAATTTTCAACGTGGTTCCATATTTTAAAGGAGTATATTTTTTATAAACTTTTATGTGCCGAAAATTAATGCCCAAAAGTAATGGTGTGATACCTATGTTCAGCCACGTCCTGCTATAATGTGTTCTTACTTGTTTTTTATATTATCCATTCATAGAATTGTTAACTAAAAATTTCCCGTATTCAAATTTCTTTTTTAATTTCATTTTTTAACAGGCGACAATTTCTCACACTTCAGTCTGCCTCTTGCCCATATCCAACTATTTTGAAATACAACAATTTTTATTTTGGCAGTTTTGTGTAAATTTCACGTCGAAGTTGAAAATAAAAATTAGTGGTCACATCAGTTGACACTGTGACAGTGACACTTGTAACACCCGTCACCCGGGCCAAAACAACAACAGCAGCAGCAATAACACCATCAACCATTGACATTATCGTCAAGTAAAAACTATCTGCTATCATTTCATTTTTGGTAGACGCCCACAACTACTGATGCCTGATGGCCTGGACCAAAGTATTTAGTAACGTAATTTGGTTTTGTGTGTGCGTGTGTGGGTTATTTCCCTCGTATACCCTTGGGTAGAAAATTGCTAAACTAAAAACTAATAACGCGAACAATAGTGCAAATGACACATTTGCGGTTGAGTCAAATGTGACTGATGATGGTTTTGTTGTTGTGCTGCCGTTGAATGCCAAACAAAACAACAATTTTTGACTGACGAACAACAAAATTGCATTCAGACGTCGACCGAGGACAAGATAGGAAATTAAATGGTTGTGGTAAAAGTTTTAAATAGTCTGTAAATTGGTTTGTTGGACTAGTAAAGAAAAAATGTGAGGAATTGGTGGAATTTTTAAGTGATTGATGGGAAAATACGTGCTATGTTGAGGGTGAGCTATAAAAAATGAAAAAGAAGATAATAGTAGATACTAATAATATACACACATACATACATAATATGTATCAATTGTACTAAGCAAAAATCAGGGAGCCACATGAACTAAATAAGCCATTCCGAAGTGAGAAGCTACCATCTGAATTCGCTGTAATATTTTGATCTAATCCGAACCTTTGGGTATAAGATGTGAAGTCCGCAACTTCATCTCCCTTTCTCTAAATACGCTCCGTCTGTTAATTCATAGAAGTATCCTTTATTCATGTTTTATAAATCCCTGTATCGTAAATAGCTTTTAACTCAATGTTACTCCTTTATGCATTGCTATAACTTATTTTTAATATTTCCACCCGGGCATTAAGCTATTGTTTTATTTCAACCAATTTATTATAATTAATGTTGTTGTTCCTAACAACATTAACTTTATTGTGTTTATCTTTTGCAAAATATACTGCTAGCACTTATTTTCGTTGTATACCATTATAATTTAAAGCTTCCCCGTTACTTGTATTGTTTGACTAAATCTCATAACCTCTTTATGTGGCCACCTCCATTTTATGTTTTAACATATGAAAAGGCATGAGTTCTAGTTTATCCTTAGATAACCTTTAAAATATACAAACCATAGAAGTTCAGCTAACAATCGCTAGAAAACAACAACTTTATAACATAACAAAAAACAAAATGTGCTTCTAATGATATTAGGTTGGTATGTATACTATCCAGCAAAAACTCCCATTACTAAATAAGGGATTAATATAGTATCCCTTGTTAGCCCTTACTACTTACAAATTAACCTGCAAACCCATTATGTTGACAAGGAGATATCGCTCCATATAAGTAGTTATTATATGGACTAATGTTGTACTTTTTATACCCTCTACTACGAAAGATTTAGAAGTAAATAGGAGCAATTAGTTTCCTCCGTTGTGAAAGCAATAACCTCTTTCGCCACTTCAAGGCTAATGGCTAGATGAAGTGGATCATACTAAATTAAGAATATCAGTATTTATTGATAACTAGCAGACCCCGGTCCGCGTTGCTGGCCCGTCGTAATGAGTTTTAACAACAACTTTTTACGAACTTAATGCTTGACAATCCAAAACTAGGTATTTTCTACCTCACTTCTTCGGCCCATTGTCAAACCGAGGAGAATTTGATATTTATCAACACATTTTGTCAGTAACCTTTCAGTCTTGAAAAACTTCTACACAAGTGGTGTCTTAGGACACGCCGTTCGGACTCGGCGATAAACAGTAGGTCCCATATCATTGAGCTAAATGAATGTCTCGATGAGCTATGTGCGTCCGTCTGTCCATTTAAACCTTGTAATCACGCTATAGGTCGCAATTTTGATCGGATCGTCACCAAATTTTAGGCGTTGATGAGGGTCCCGCAGGGGAAGAAGCCTATTGATTTTGGTGATGGTCGGATAATATTCAGGGGTCGGAATGGGCAAAAAGTTTATTTGGAGAAAAAGTCAACGTTTTATTTCAAAGCGAATATCTCTGCATCTATAGGGGTATTTCAAAAGCAAAACCTGCTAATGAAACTAGAAAATATCACCTTTACAACGATGTACAGTAAGTTGTCGTAGGTGGTCAAACAACGAAGATATCGCAATAGTCGCTAATACAACCCAACTTTTAATTTTTGCGATTTTAATTATAATGACGAATATCACAGCTTTGTTTAGGGAGCTTCTAAAAAGCAAAGTATTACTATGAAAGTAGAATATCCCACCTTTACTATGATGCGAAATAGGTTGGCGTAGGTGGCCAAATACGGAGATATAGCAATAGTCGGTAATACATTCCATTTTTTCAATTCAACGAAATTTTGGGGGTTAATGGGGGTCCCACAGAGGAAGAAGTCTATTGATTTTGATGATGGTCGGATAATATTTAGGGGTCGGAATTAGCAAAAACTTATTTGGAGAAAAGATCAACGTTTTATTTCAAAGCCAATATCTCTGTTTCTTAATGAGGTATATCAAAACCAAAACCTGGCAAGGAAAGTAGAAAATATTACCTTAGGTGGTCAAACAACAGGGATAACGCAATAGTCGGTAATTCATTCCATTTTCCGATTTTTTTGTAATCACGCTACAGATTGCAATCTTGATCGGATTGTCACAAATTTTTTGGGAGTTGATGCGGGTCCCACAGAGGAAGAAGCCTATTAAGTTTGGTGATGGTCGGATAATATTCAGTAGTCGCAATAAGCAAAAAGCTTATGTGGAAAAAATTCAACGTTTTTTTCTTATGCTATTATCTCCGTTTCTGGTTGGAGTATTCCAAAAGGAAGAAGAAAAGATCTCCTTTATACTGATGCAAAGATTGTTGGCGTAAGTGTGCAAAGAACCGAGATATCGCAAAAGTCAATAATACATCCAATTTTTAAAATTTTTGTAACCACACTACAAGTTGGAATTTTGATCGCATAATCACGAAATTTGGGGGTTGATGGGGGCCCCTCTGAACAAGAAGCCTATTGATTTGGTGTTAGTCGGATAATCTTTAGGGGTCGGAATGGGGAAAAACTCATGTGGAGACAAATTCAAAGTTTTATTCTTTGTGATATATCGGCTTCTAGTAGGGGTATTCTAACGGCGAAGCCTGTCAATGGAAGAAGAAAATATTACCTTTACATTTGTGAGATGTAGGTTGGCGATGGTGGTCAAAACAAGGGAGATACCACAATAGTCGGTAATGCATCCAATTCTTCCATTTTTGGCAATCACTCTACAGGTCGCAATTTTGCTTGGATGGTCACGAAATTTTGGTTGCTTATGGGGGTCTTAGAGAGAGAGGCATATTATGTTTAGTGGTAGTCGGATTATATTCCCTCAAAAAATGTTCACTGGTAAACATTTTTTCACAGAGGTAGTGGTGTTGGGTATCACATGGTCGGCCCCGTCCCGACTATAGCCTTTGCTCTCTTGTTTTTTTTTAATGGTTATTGAGTCTTATATGCTTTAGTTTTCATGGCTGATGGACCGTTGAACCTCACGATTTAGGAAAATTTTTAAATTATATTGTTTTTCTTGATCGGGGGCGCAAGATTAAAATTGAAAAAAGTGGATGTGGTCGAATTTTCTTTGCATAAAAACATTTCATGGCGAACATTCCAAAAAATGTGGACTTAGAAGTGGGTGTGGTCAAATTTTCTTCGCATAAAAACCTATGTTGGGTTATGACGAACCAGGGCTTCGGAGTCGGAGTTGGAGTCGGAGTCTGGAGTCGGAGTCTAGCAAATTTTGCTGGAGTCGGAGTCGGAGCCGGAGTCGTGAAAAAAGCTCGACTCCGACTCCGAGCAACAATCTGTTCATCATAGTTTTAAAAAACTCTTAATCTCTATTTTGACTACAAAATACATAACGGAAGCATTTTTGGGTCAATTGATGCAAACATTAGCATGCTCCAAATATATTTGGGTAAGATCTTTTAGAAGATTTACAGGTCATTTTAATGAAGACTCACTGGTCTTCTCTTGTTTTTTATTAGAACTCATTTATGTCTGCTGTAAAAGAACCTGTTGGACTTCTATGAAAGACCTTGTAGTACTTTAAGGGAAATCATACGAAAGACTTACCACGGTGCCCCTTAACCAAATTTAAATGGAAGGAGCTTACACCTGAAAAGTTTTCGCGGATTCTGATACTGCAATAGCCGGAGGTATTTTTAAATGATTCGTGGTTCACACTTATAGGGGTTTTTTAAATTTTCACGATTTTGCTTGAAAACCGCAAGTCCTATGGAAATGATGTAAAGAAAATGTTGCAGCAGTGAACATTTTCTCTGCACTGACTATATCGCCTCTTTATAAAACTATGCCATCACTACAATTTACCAACTTAAACTTATATATCCCAAAAAAATAGTAGAACCTAGGAAATTATTGCAAAAGTCAGTATTGTAGAGAATTTCCACAGCTATATGATTTTCTCTAGTCCCATTTCGATAAGACTTGCCGTTCCCAAGTAAAATGGTGAAAATCTAGTAATAAAAACCTAAAAATGTGACCTAAACTTCTATATCTCAAAAATGGTAAAACCTACGAAATTGTAAAGGTCAATCCTCTAGTGAATTTTTGCAGAAACAATATTTTCTTTAGCTCTATTTCGATAGGACTTACCGTTTTCAAGTAAAATCGTGAAAACATAAAAAAAACCCTAAAAATGTGAACTTCAAGTAACCTTAACCACGGAAGTGTATGTTAAGGGGAAATAGGCTATTTTCGTCTTTTATCACGATGCGGTGTTAAAATATCGTTCATTTTCCATAAATCAAAAAATTACAAAGAGTGTTACCGGACAGTAATTATGGTAATTTGATATTTCGAGTCTCATTGGGTACATAAGTCAAATTCGGAGAATTGTAAATATACTCGTATGTTGGTGTTCAGGTAGAGAAACCTTGTAACGATACCGTCCGATTGCAGTTACTTTGAAGGGTTTGCTACATGTTCTGAAGTGTGAACACGGTGCTCTTGAATCAAATTTAAATGGAAGGTGCTTACACCTGGGAAGTTTTTGCGGATTCTGAAACTACAATGTTCATAGACGAGAAAAATCAAAAAACAAAAAAAATCGCCGGAGCGCTTTTAAAATAAATCGCGATTCAAGTTGACGTTTTTAGGGGTTGTTTAGATTTTTGCGATTTTGCTTGGAAACCGCAAGTCCTATTAAAAGTGGGAATAAAGAAAATGTTGTAGCTATCAAAATTCTCTACAAGATTGGCCTTAATGATATTTTCGTAGGTTTTACAACTTTTGAGATATAGAAGCTGAAATTGGGACAATTCAAATTCAATTCAATTCTGTATCGTCTCCTTATAAAACAATGTCATGACTGCAATTTCCCAACTTAAACTTATATATCTAAAAAAATGGTACAACCTAAGAAAAATAACATAGGCCAGTCTTGTAGAGAATTTTCACAGCTATAAGATTTTCTCAGGTCCCATGCCGATAAGACTTGCCGTATTCAAGCAAAATCGCGAAACCCTAACAAAAAAACCTAAAAATGTATATTGAGCTTCTGTATCTCAAAAATGGTGCAGCCTAAAAACAAATAATAAACGTCAATCCTGTAGGGAATTTTCACAGCTACAACATTTTCTTTACCTCCATTTGATTGGACTTGCGGTTTCCAAGTAAAACCGTGAAAACCCAAAAAACACCTAAAAATGTGAATTTTGACCGCGATTTATTTAAAAATCCCTACAGCGATTTTTTCTTGTTTTTGGATTTTTCTCATCTATGAACATTGCTGTTTCAGAATTCACAAAAACTTCCCTTGTGTAAGCGGTTTTCATTCAAAGTTAGTTAAGGCGCACGCTTCATGACATTGTTTTATAAGGGGGCGATACAGTCAATGCATTGTCCCAATTTGAACTTCCATATCTCAAAAATGTTTGACCACGAAATTACCGTAAAGGTCTATCTTGTAGAGAATTTTCATAGCTACAACATTTTCTTCAGTCTAATTTTGATAGGACTTGCGGTTTCTAAGCAAAATCGCGAAAACCTAAACAACCACTGAAAATGTCAACTTGAATCGCGATTTATTTAAAAAGCGCTCCGGCGATTTTTTTTGTTTTTTGATTTTTCTTATCTATGAACATTGTAGTTTCAGAATCCGCAATAACTTCCCAGGTGTAAGCACCTTCCATTTAAATTTGATTCAAGAGCGCCGTGTGAAGTATACTGAAGTGCTTGTTGCTTTGTATTCAGTATTGTCAACGAAAAAACAAAACGAACAATTATGTTTTGGTATCCTCCCAATGTAATGTATCTTGAAAGTTCAAACTGAAATGACTGTAATTTGTGAATTTTATTTTATCTATTTTTGGTGTCGACTCCGGAGTTGGAGTCGGAGTCGGAGTCGAGAAAAAAATTGGACTGGAGTCGGAGTCGGAGTCCGCCCAAAAATGGCTCGACTCCGAAGCCTTGTGACGAACATTTCAAAAAATCGGTCCAGCCGTTCCAAACTGATGCAACTACCAAGGAACGACATTTGTTTTTTATATATAAAGATATAGCATTTTTAAATAAATAGAGTATAGGGGAAGTACCCCGCCTCTTCCGAAATTCAAGAAAATATATAGCCTATTTTCGCCTGGGCCTTCGCTGTACATTCCCTGACAATTTTTCAGTAAATCAGTTCAGTAATTTTTTGTAGAAAATATTAAAATTGAAAAAAATGGATGTGGTCGAATTTTCTTTGCATAAAAACATTTCATGACGAACATTTCAAACAGATGCCATTGCCAACAAACGACATTTGATTTTTATTTATATAGATTTTCTGCGTTGGTGTTTTCTTCCCATTGAGATACTAAAATGCCAAGTTCCATTCACTTCAGAAAACTGTAGCAAAACCATTTAAAAGAGCTCACATGGGGCGTCCTCGTTGTTCTTTCAAGAAAACGAACCAAAATTTACAATTTTCGGAATTAAATTTCTTCTATACTTTGAAAACACACAATACAAACTCGATTAGAAAATTAAAAAAAAAAACGCACAAAATACATTGGGCAATACCGATTCATGAGGACTAGACTTAAACCTGGATACATGTATATTGATAACATTAAATTCCAAGTAACAATCAATTCGGTAGAAAAATGTTACTAAAATCGTCAAAAAAGCATGAACCGGGTGGTGCCGTTATATGGGGCCTTACCAAAACTTGGACATATACTCTCTGATTTTTTGCAAGGGATGGACCTATACACACAAATTTTAGGTGGGTCACATGAAGACGTGGATCTATACAAAACAATTACTGATGGAAAGTTTTATACCCCTAACGAAGTCTAAATACCAAATTTCAGGCCTGTTAGGGTGATAGTAGGACACAACCTTCAAAATACTGAAAATCGGGAGGTACCGTTCCATGGGAGCTATATGAAGACGTTGACCTATACCAATGGAAATTTGAAGTGGAAAATTGAAAAGAAGACTAAATAGCAAATTTCAGTCATTTCAGTGGTATAATGAAGCTAAAATCTTCAAAATACCGATAATTGGGAGGTACCGTTCAATGGGGGCTATATCAAAACGTGGACCGATATAGCCGATTTTCAACACCAAACATCCTATGAATAATAGAAAATTCTATTCTGAATGATAGAAACGTCCATACCAAAATTTAAGGTACTGTAAGGTACTCTTCTATGGGTTATATGAAGACGTAGACATATACCGAAAAAATTCTGGTGGAAAATTTTATAACCCCAAAGAAGACTAAATACCAAATTTCAGCCATTTTGGGGTGATATTGAGGCCACAGCCATCAAAATATCGAAAATCGGTAGGTACCGTTCTATGGGGCTATGTGAAGACGTTGTACCGACAAATTGCGGGTGGAAAGTTTTATACCCCCAACAAAGACTAAATACCAATTTTCAGTCATTTCAGTGGTATATTGAAGCTTAAATCTTCAAACTACCGATAATTGGGAGGTACCGTTCAATGGGCGCTATATCAAAACCTGGACCGATATAGCCGATTTTCAACACCAAACATCCTATGAATAATAGAAAATTCTATTCTGAATGATAGAAACGTCCATACCAAAATTTAAAGTTCTATCTTAAAAATTGCGAACTGTATCTTGATTTCAAAAGACCGACCATTTCGACTTGGAATTTTATGCTGATTAGGAATATATATCTTATAGGGTGTCCATCGAATATTTTGATGTGTTACAAACGGAATGTCAAATTTAATTATACCCTCCATAGTATGGTGTAGGGTATAAAAATGAACCACCAGTGAACAGTCAAAGAGAAACTTCGATTTAAAAAATTTACCGTTTTTTACCATTAATTGGCAAAAAACGTTTTAAGAAAAAATATCTTATTTAAATACAAAATTTTGATGTATTACATAAAAAAAGTAAAAGTGTTTAGTTCGGCCAAGCCGAACTTTTTATACCCTCCACCATGAAATATTCTGAACTTATATGCTATACTTAGTTTTCATTATGTTACGAAAGTACTAATGCTCATAATGCCCATGCCCACTGGAAACCCCAAACACACAATTTTAACTGAATCGGTCATCTAAAAACTTGAAAATACCTGATGTGGGGGTACCGTTTTATGGGAGCCATAGTACTACCTAGACATACATACATATGTCCACAATTTTTGGTAGATAAATTTTGTGGCCACCAGGAACCCAAAAAAGCAAATTATACCTAATTCGGTTTGGAAATGTTGATAAAAACATCATATTACCTGAAATCTGGCGGTACCTATATAGGAGTGCTATACCAAAACATGGACATTTATTCACAAGCTGTGGTATATACGTTTTTTCGTATATAGTTAATTCGGTCTAAAAACTTATTTGCCAGCTTACAGCGAATTTAATCAGAAAAAGTAAATAAAAATTTCAAGGATATTGAAATCAGGAGCTACTTTATAAATGGGCTATACCAAAACGTGGACCTATGTCCATAATTTTGTTGGAGATGATATGTGGGCCAATGGGAACTCAATTTTCCAACTTACAGCCAATTTAATCAGAAAAAGTAGATAAAAACTTCAAGGTAAAATAGGGAGGAACCATTATATGGGGGCTATACCAAAGCGTGAACCTATCTCGAAAATTTTTAGTTGAGAAATTTCGTGGTCATTGGGAACCCCCAACTTTCAGCTAGTTCGGCCAAAAATTTTAGCTGAAATCATTAAAATACCTTAAATTGGGAGGTACCGTTATATGCGAGCTATACCAAAACGTAGACCTATCTTGACAATTTTTAGTGGAGATGTTTCGTGGCCATTGGGAACTTCAAATGTAAAATTTCAGCTAGATCAGTCAAAAATGTGGCTAGGATCCTTAAAATACTTTAAATTGGGAGGAACCGTTATACATATGTGGGCTATACCAAAACGTAGACCGATCTTGACAATTTTTAGAGAAGAAGTTTGTTGACCATTGGGAAGTCTAAATGTCAAATTTCAGCTAGTTCGGTCAAAAAATGTGGCTCAGATCCTTTAAAATACCAGAAATCGGGAGGTACCGTTATATGGGGCTACACCAAAAAGTTGACCTATGTCAATAATTTTTGGTTGGTCAAAAAATGTTGATTAGATCCTGAAAATTATTGGATAATCTGCCTAAAAAATACCGAAAAATGGGCAGTACCGTTCTGTGGGGGCTATATCAAAACGTGGACCTATGCTCATAAATTTTATCGGGAAAGTTTTTTGTCAACCGGGAACCCTGTAACTCAAAATGCAGCAAATTTGTTACATATATTTAGCTAAAATATTCAAAATATCGAACATTGGAAAGTACTGTTATATGGGGGCTATACCAAAACGTGGACCGACCTTCCCAGTTGTTTGCCCTCGGCATTGTCAGTAAACATCTTCTAGAAAATCTGTCATTTGCGATTGCTTTTATTTCGCTCCATGATTTTCCAGTGGATTATAACTCCTTCATAAGACTTCTTTTCCAGGAGTTTTTAGGTCTTCCTGTTTCCTGCTACCTTGAGTATTCCTATCTAGGGCATGACGGCACAGTTCACCGTTATTTTTCCTCAATGTGTGCCCTATCCACTTATATTTTCTCTTTTTTCTGATGATTGTTATTGGATAGGTATTGGACCTTTGGTAGAGATCGGAAATGATTATAACATTCGGTCAAAAAATTCTCAGTATGTATCAAAAGACATCGATTTTTAAATGACTGTAGCTTTGAGTTTAAGGCTGCCGTTGCCAACCAAGTTTCACATCCGTAAATTATTACGGATAAAACATTCAATTTAAATCTATTTCTTTTTGAATTGAATATGTATATGTATATAGTCCGGTTCAAGTGTAATTTTGGCTGTCGGACGGTGTTATTATTGGGTGGTTCGGTATCTGTGGACCAGAATCGGAGAAAAATGTATAAAAATCGAATATTTTCAAAAGTTTTTGGCTATTTCACATTAAAGGACTGTTCAGAGATATCTAGTATGCTTTATAAAGTTGTTTGCTGATATATTTGCTACATTATTGTGGTTATTTGTTTTCTTGAATTTTGAACGGTGTAGTATCTATGAAGCGGAAACCGAGGAAAGAGGATAAACATCGCATTCGCTTTGGTATTTTGACCATTAAGGACCGTTTGTACAGAGTTCGTGTGTTCTAAAAAGTCGTTTATTGACATACATTTTCAATTTTGATCGGTTTCAAATCTGTAGACTAAAATCCGAAAGAAAATGATAAGAGAAATTTTATATTGACGAGTTTGACCTTGAAGATGAGGTTGAATGGATTTTATGTGTTGACAATTATAAGTTTTTAAGACGAGATCAACAACTTTGCTTCCAGAAGTAAAACCATATTCTTAGCAGTTTAGAAGATATGTTCCTGACAAAATGATCCCTTTTGACATCAAGGTCTCAGGTCTTTGGGGCCCCATAACATCGAAAATTGAAGTGATAGGGAAAAACGCCAGGACACGTGGGTTCTTATTTTTTGTCTTCAATCACGTTGCAGTGTCAGAATATGGTTAATATTCTTCGTGTCGCATAGTGATACCCAAAATGTAATGTATTAAAAAGTAATAAAATTAAAAGAGCGAGATTATTGACACAATGCTTAAGAATATTTGAAAGTATACCATCTGATACATGATTGAATGTGCTTTTTACAGCTTTTAGGTTTTCTAGAATTGTCATAAGATTGATTTGGCACGATTCTGCAATCTTTTAAGGGTAGTAATAAGTTTTATCATATACTTTTTCGAATAGGTTGTTCCGAAGAATTAGCCAAAAATATTTCTGATAGTAAGGTCGTCGTCAGCCTCCATCGCACAGTGCGAAATATGAGCACTTTAGCGGAACTTTACTAATAACTTTTAAAGTAAAGGGCGTAGATTCCTAAAATTTTGCAAAAAATTTTCTTATATTAATGGATAGTGTGGGGCTCAAATTGGGCCACATAGGCCCGCGGTTTCCCGTAGCGTTCATGTAACGGCGGCTGTCGTTTTTACGTTTTACATTCATTTTTGAATCGATTTTGCTGAAAATTGGTACATTTAGTTTTTAGCGGATAGAAAACTTATGTACAAAATATTTTCAATATAGGTTCGCGTTTTGGTATAAACCCCATTGAACGGTACCTATCGATGGAACATATTTTAAATGTTACCGACACATTTTCCAACGTATTTGGTTGTATTTTGGCATTTTATGTTCTTCGTAGATAGAAAAGCTCTGTGCAAAATATCGTAGGTACGCGTTTTTTTGGTATAGCCCCCATATGACGCTCTCCCTCATATTAGGTATTTTAAATGTTGAAGACAAAAATTGCAACAGATTTTGATGCAAATGTAAATTTTAAGATGTTAGCGAATAAAAATAGGTCCACTTCTGGGCGAAGACTCACAACACTGCACATCCATTAAGGAGTAAAATGTCAAAAATTTTTTGTTTCATTTGTATCTATAATGTTAATTGGGCTATTTAGCAGGTCTGTACCATTAATTTTATTAATAATATCTCTCAAATCAAGTTCAGGTTGGAACTGCATTACAATTTTTAACGTATATTGGTATTTGCACCACAGCATTCAAAAATGTTGCACTATATATAAATCAGCAATATTTACAGGTCAAAACTATGAAAAATTGCGAGAGGATTCTTAATTTAATAGAAATTATCATTTGTTAAAATTAGTGAGTCCAATTCTTCAAAACACAGTCAACAACGGCGTTCATCGCCGCGTTTACCTTACACTTTGGAAAATGCAATTAAATAAAAGTCATTTTATAAAAACTCGAATTTCTCCGAAGACCGCACGTTACCGCAGCTCTTTTATGGCTTTGAGAACAGAGGAGACCCCAATCTTATAGATCATATATATCTTAAAACGTGAATGTACGGGACTCATTTTAGAAATATCCACGGAAAATAAAAAAATAATTTTGAAGACTTCAAAAAAGCACTTCTTTCCGATTAAGATTGCACGAAAACAATAAGAGTTTTTGCAGTTTTTAAAGAGTAAAATATTATAATTGTTTTGTAAAATATTATTAGTTGTTTTAAATGTTGAAGACAAAAATTGCAACCGATTTTGATGCAAATGTAAATTTTTAGATGTTAGCGAATAAAAATCCTCCTCGCATAAAATCTGTCAACATAGGTCCACTTCTGGGTGAATCCCCACAACCCACAGTGGTCCCGCTTGTATGGAAAAGAGTGCCAAAAATAGTTCTAATCAAGCTACTGCCTCCAAATTTTAAACGTAGGTTTATAACAAGCCAAAAAGATAGAAAACCAGTTTTAGTGGGTGTAGGTCAATATTTGGGTATAGCTCCCATAGAAAGGTACCGCCCGATTTGTGGTATTTCGAGGATTTTAGATGTTATTTTGCATTTTGAGTTCTAAGTGAATAAACTACCTCATTGCAAAAAACATTCAATATAGGTCCAAGTTTAGGTATAGCCACCATATAAATGTGCCCTCAGATTTTCGATATTTTGACAATTTTAGCGAAATTTTCCAACTGATTTGTCTGTAATTTGGCATTTTGCGTTCTGAGTGAACCAAATACCTCGATGCAAAAATGGTCAATATCGGTCTACGTTTAGGTATAGCCCCATATAAACGTACCTCCCGATTTGCGAAATTTTGACGATTTTATCCACATTTTCCAACCGATTTGCCTTTAATTTGGCATTTTGAGTTCTGAGTGAGCAAAATACCTCCTTGCCAAAAATGTTCAGTATAGGTCCAAGTTTAGGCATCGCTCCCATATAAACGTACCTCCCGATTTTCGGAATTTTGACGATTTTACGGGCGTGGTGTAAGAGGAATAACTTAGCGGGTGGCAGATGGGGGCAGCTGAACTTTTTTTTATCGTAAAATAGAGACTTCCACCTTCATTTTAAAAAAAATTTCGAGACTCACAAATGCTCACAACATTAGTAAAACTCAACATAAATTAATAGTAATTATATTAAAAATAGCAGAAAAAGTCATTCATTAAGAATTTATTTTTAATGAAGTTAGAAAACGAATTATGAATTTGTTTTTTCGTAAAAACATTACCAATACCATCACCTATAAGATTCATTTGATAATTGCACATTTACCTCTCCAATTTTTTGTAATTTTACTCATAACATACGAATGCTTTGCAGATGTATTTTTCGTTTTTAAGGCCTCACATACAAACCACAACTTCTTCGACTTAACTTGGCGTATAACCGCTGTAAATTTACAAAAATGAGACTGAATGTTAAAAATTTGATATGTTTAGAGAATATTTATTTCAATCGCAATAAAATTTGTCGCCATCAGTTTTTCGATTTTTGTCCACGGGCGGAACCACTGTGCAACCGTACACATCCATTAAGGAGTAAAATGTCAATAATTTTTTTTGTTTTCATTTGTATCTATAATGTTTATTGGTCTATTTAACAGGTCTGTACCCTTAATTATACCCTCAGCATTTATGCTAACGAGGGTATATACACTTTCATACGGGCAAAATGTGCCTCATCGAAATAATGGTTTTAAACCCCAAGTATGTTTGGACGAAATGTGTTTCGGACAATTTGGAGTCGATTGAGCAATGTCCGTCCGGCTGTCTGTCTGGCTGGAGCGCACGATAACTCTCGAACGGATGAACCGATTGGGTTCAAATTTTGGCTTGTTCAAACTTTGTCTAAGTTCGAAGATGGGCTATATCGGTCCACTCCTTCCGGTACCTTCCCCACAAAAGTTCGAAAATGTTCGGAACATTTGTGCGCACGATAACTCTTGAAGGGAGTAACCGATTTGGTCCATATTTTGCCCATCGTGAAATGTGTACCAGACTTAGATAAGGTTTAAATATGTACTCAATCTATCCACTCCTTCGGGTACCTCCCACACAAAATTTCGGAAAAGTTCAGTTTAGAGCCATCTCTCGAATCGCTTTGATTATTATTTTAGCAACTTGTATTCACTGCCCCCTATACGACGGTACAAGTTTCATCAAGGGCAAGTCCATACTTCCTGAGAAAATAGCCTGAAATTTGCAAAAAAAAACTCCTATGACACCGTGTGAGGTGGTTGGAGCGCAAGATAACTCTCGAACGGATCTGCCGATCGGGCCAAAATTTGGCCTTAGTAATATTTTGTCCAAACATAGTTTATGTTCAAAGATAAGCCATATCAGTCTACTCCTTTAGGTACCTCCCCCACAAAAGTTCAAAAATATTCGGAAAATTGTTCGTACGGAAACTCTTGAAGGGAGTGGCCGAATTGGTCCATATTTTACACATCCTAATATGTCTACCACATATATATCAGGTTGAGCTATGGACTATATTTGTCCACTCCATCCGGTACCTCTCACACAAAATTTCGGATAAGTTCACTTTAAGGCCTGTTATGGAATCACTTTGATTTTTGATGAAGCAACTTACATTCGCTTTCTCAATAACGATGGTAAAAGTTTTTTCAGGGGCAAATCCATACTTCTTGAGCAAACAGTCAGAAGGGTGTAAAAACCCCCTATGTCACTATATGTAGTGACTGGAGATCCACACTTTTGATCTTTAATCCTAATCAACATTTATGTCGGTTCAAACGCCCAACATTTTTAAAACCCCCTAAATACATATCGACACCTCCAAATAATAGTATGCTAAGTCTAAAAAGTGAGTTTTGCAGGTGAAGCTTTCAAAGTGTGGAAATTTTTTTGAACTTCAGTACTATGCTAAGTCAATATTTGTTTATAACTTCTGTTCGGATTGACCGATCATTACCAAAATTTGACAGAACTTAAGTTAAAGGACGTTCGACACCTCCAAATAATAGTTTGCTAATTCTGAACAGTGAGTTTTGCAGGACAAGCTATAAAAGTTTGGAAATTTCTTTGACCTTCAGTACTATGCTAAGTAAATATTTGTTTATAACTTCTGTTCGGATTGTCCGATTATTACCAAAATTTGACAGAATTTAAGTTAAAGGACGTTAAATATAAAAATGTAAAGAACTTGAAAACATGCTAAGTCGACTTAGCATACTATTGTTTGGAGGCGTCGATATGTTTTTTGGAAAAATTGTTCCAATATGCACAAGCTGAGGGTATATCTCTGTCGCCAAAGCCGACTGATACTTTTTTACTTGTTTTATTAATAATGTCTCTCAGATCATGTTCAGGCTGGAACTGCATGTCAATTTTTAGCGTATATTGGTATTTGCACCGCAACATCCAAAAATGTTGCACTATATAAATCACCAACACTTACAAGACAAAACTATGAAAAATTTGCGATATGATTTTAATTTTAACAGGAATCATCATTTGCTAGAATTAGTGAGTCCATTTCTTCGAAACACAGTCAACAGTGGCATTCATTGCCGCTTTTACCTTCCACTTAGAAAAATGCAATTAAATGAAATTAAATTCTTATTTCCGATTAAAATTGCACGAAAACAATAAGGAGTTTTTGCATTTTATTATAGAGTAAAATATCATAATTGTTTTCTAAAGTATAAAGAAAAATAAATCATGGCATACTGACTTATCATTTGTCCGCGCCACTCCATTTATATTTAATGAATCGATTATATATTTTTGAGAAAAAAAATTATGGAACAAATGTGCAACTTTAAGTGCATTTTGAAGTCGTTTCGCAGAGTAAATCGGCAAACTGAGTATGGACCATTTGCAGTGGAGTACTTAGCTAACGAATTCAATAAAAACTTAATTAATTTTATGTACTTTCAAAAGCCCTTAAAGTTACACTAAACTTTCCAAATTTTGCACTGTGCATCGATCCAAATTTCATACATTTTGGAAATTAACTGGATCTACATTTTGAATTTATAGAATCGTAAACCAAGTTTTTATGCGGATTGACGCTGGTGTGCCATACACTTTTGTGAATTTAGAGGCGCGATGTTATTGCTTTCAGCTGACTAACTACCAATTCACAGCCCAAGTCAAGGCTTGCTACCACACCAATACAGTGTGCCACTATAGGTGTTGTTGTAACACTTCCCCGTACCATTGAACTTCCTCTAAGGCAATCATATGATGTAGGCTATGTGAGCTGCAATTTATATAAAAATATGCTTGACATCTTTCACCTTTAATGTTTCGTTTTAATATAAATATTGAAATTATTCATATTGTGTTATACCCCAATGTAGCAGAACTAATATAAACACAATACATCTAAATGTTATTCGACTGTGTCCGAGACCAGTTGTTCTAAGGTTACAGTTAACTGGTATAAACAAGTTTTTATATCCGTTTCCTGTATTCTCTCATATTTGTTTTGGTATTTACTTTCTGTTAAGTTGGATGATGATGTGTATGTGTGTGTGTGGGAAGGAAACAAAAGGATGCTATGTTAGTGGTGGTACTCAAGCACGAATATATGTGTGTGTTAAAGTAAGCCATTAGAAATATAAACAAATAAAATTAAATTACCTTTAGTGTGTGCGGCTAATTAGAAGGTAGTGAGGAAAGCTGCAGAGGCTAACAAAAGATGTGGTCGCAACTTTGGCGGACAGGAGGCCTCGCATAAACAGGAGATAAAATCTCAACAAATACATTAATTAGTAGGCAGATATTATACTGCTAATAACCGCGCATAGAATAAATTGATATTTCTAACATGGACAAATGATGTAATTGTTTAAAATATCCGTTTCCGGATGAAGTCTAGTGTGTAGTTAAATTATTATCCAAACATTTAAAAATGAAGGTATTTTATCAGCCTTATAAGTAGATGATGTCAAATCCGCCCCTGTTTTCGTTTTGTTTATTGTGTACCTTACAATTATGACACCAAAGTGAAACAGAAAACAAACAGAAAACAAACGGAAATTCCAACTATTTTCTCCAATTACTAACTGAGAATACAATCCAAATTGAGGACACCAAAATATGTTTCACATTTGGAAGGATAATAAAAAGCTTGAAAATAATAAAGTCCTTTCTGTTAATGACATTCATTGAAATAGGAAACATAAATGTGTAAAAAAATAACAACTAAATGAAAGTGGTAGTGTTAAGTGGAGAATGAGTGTGTTAAACAGGATGGAAAACTGAATCAAAATGAATATAAATGACCACAAAACAATAAACATGAAAATAAACTACTTATACACGTATCCCCAAAGACAAAACAACAACAGAGCATTAACACAATGGTCAAATCTAAAAGATACACAAATTAAATCGACACGACAACAGAAGGAAAATGGAAAGGGATACAACAGTGGTAAGCATGACATTTTTAAACAAAATTTTTTTAGGTTTAGTGACTCTGAAGCAAGTTTTGTAAGCAATGTTTTCATTCAAAATCATCATCAATACTTAATTTGTTGAAGAATTTGAACCTAAAAATTAGAATTTATTCCATTTAACATTTTCAAAAGACTTTATCAATTTTTTGTGTTTTTTTTTTAAGTTAGATGCCAATTTCATTTACTTATGTCAACATCCGAACCATTAGACGACATTTCACGAACCTCGATAATCTCGCATCCATTTATCTATCATAGTTGTGTATAAGTTGTACAATAAGGTTATGACTTTGTTACCACCTCACATCCCTGTATCATATTTTGATGAGTTTCTACCTAAGATTAGAAAAAACCTTAATTATAAAATGATTCGACAAAAAAAGCTCACACACAAAGTCCTTTGAATATTTCTATATATAGTAAAAATGTTTTACAATCGATGAATCCGGGTTTCACCCATTCAGAATTCGCGAACTGTTAACATATTCTATATCGTATGAGTGAAATTCTTTAAGAGGGATCTCATAATGTCGACCATTACAATTAATTTTCGTGGAAGCTGTGTTGGTATCAATGTAGAAAAGTGTGTAAAAATGGGTTGAAGCCAACAGGTTTTTTATGTTCCCTTCGGATTTCTGGCTTAACCATACATTTTATAGACCTACACACAGAGAAAAATGGCCTCTCTAACATATGTCCCAAACATATTTTGCAGCAAACATATATTTATTTGCAAGCAGTTCCAAACATAGCATATGTTTGGGTGCAAACAAATTGTATGTTTGGGTGCAAACAAATTATTTGTTTGGGTACAAACAAACTTTTTTACAACTGGAATAAATTACAGAGATGCGCGAGTAATAGGGGTCTTTAACGCAAAATAAAATATGGAGCCACATCCGCGGTTCTTGAAGAATCTATTTGAAATAGGTTTATATTGACGTATTTGTGATGGGCGTTAATGAAACCTGATGCGCATCAAAATCGTATGCACATTACGCTACTTTTACCCACATTAAGATTTTTGGCATTGTGAGATGCAACTGACGGCACACAATGGCCGCTGAGTGAAACATCGAAATATGTATAGGTATTGAAAAAGATTGATTCGCTGTATCCAAAATCGAAAGCGCATCAACCGACTTTAACTAATTCGCGAGTTACAGGCTTTTTAATGTTCATATCTTTTAAATGATAGTAATTTCAATATTACTCTTAATTTCCTATCCTTATAAGTAATCACAGTAAGCAGTTAAGCTTTCACGATGGTAAACCATATATTTTGAAAAAGTTTTAACAGAATACTTTAATTAATGTATTAGATTTTAGCGAATAGTTGGATAACTCTCAAATATTTTTTTCTAATTTTTCGAAACAAACCAAAAAATATATTTGTAACAATATTTTCCAACAATGAGTTGTTTCTCTTTTGTTGTTGTATAATATGCAATTTATAAAGCCAATGTTTATAATTTTGGTTTCACATTTTTTTACGCGTTGTCTAGTTTCTGTACGTATTTTTAATTTAGTTTTTAGAGGTTTATACGGACTCTGAGTTAGTATAATTCGAATTTATTGCCAGATTTTTTTTTAATTTTTTTGATTTTCCGCGAAAATAAAAACACATTTTGGAAATTTTGGTGCATCTACGGATGGATATCAAATGCTGTTACTGATATATGCTTACATTTTCTTAATACAAACCAGTAAGGAAAAGACCAAAGTCGGGCGGGGCCGACTATGTGATACCCTACACCAGTCGGGGAGCTATGGGAGCTATATCCAAATCTGCACCGATTTCGATATAGTTTGGCACATTTATCTATAGACCTAATTCCTTGATACGTTCTAAATTTCATCAAAATTGGACAGATAGAGCGTGTTTGGTGCTTCAAATACCTTAAATCGTACGAACATATATATGGGAGCTATATCCAAATCTGAACCGATTCTCACCAAAATAAATAGCGTTCTTCCGACGGCTAAAAAAACGATATTCCCCAATTTTCAGCAAAATCGGACAACAAATGCGACCTGTACGTTGCGAACGGACGGACGGACATGCATAAATCGACTCAGAAAGTGATTTTATGTATATCCCTAGAAGGAACTATGGGTCTATCTCGCTTCCTTTTGTATGTTACATACAAATGCACTAACACATAATACCCCTTATCACATAGTGGTGTAGGGTATAAAAAGTATATAAAAACTGCAGAGTGCCTAAAATCTAGCGGTACTTTAATATGGAAGCTATACCAAAATTCGGGGCTATATCAAAACGTGGACATAATTCTTGGTCCATAATTCTTGGTGGAGAAGTTTTTTAATAACCCAAAACAAACAAATTGGAGCCATATTTGGGGAAAATCGTTAAAATACCTAAAATCGGGAGGTACCGTTATATGGGGGCTACAAAAAAACATGGACCTATCTTAACAATTTTATGTGGAGAAATTTCGTGGCCACTGGGAACCACATATGTAAAATTTCAGCTAGTTCAAGCAAAAAATGTGGCTAAGATCCCCAAAATACCTTAAATCGGGAGGTATCGTTATATGGGGACTATACCGAACAGTGGACCTATCTTGACAATTTTTTGTGGAGCAATTTTGCGGCCATTGAGAACCTCAAATGTAAAATTTCAGCTAGTTTGGGCAAAAAATGTGGCTAAGATCCATAAAATACCTTAAATCCGGAGGTATCGTTGTATGGGGACTATACCGAACCGTGGACCTATCTTGACAATTTTAAGTGGAGCAATTTCGCGGCCATTGGGAACCTGAAATGTAAAATTTCAGCTGGTTTGGGCAACAAATGCGGCTAAGATCCTTAAAATACCTTAAATCGGGAGGTACCGTTATATGGGGGCTATACCAAAACTTGGACCGATATAGCCCATCTTCGAACTTGATCTTCCGACGGCTAAAAAATGATATTCCCCAATTTTTAGCGAAATCGGTCAACAAATGCGACCTGTATGTTGCGAACGGACGGACGGACGGACATGCATAAATCGACTCAGAAAGTGATTCTATGTATATCCCTAGAAGGAACTATGGGTCTATCTCGCTTCCTTTTGTATGTTAAATACAAATGCACTAACACATAATACCCCTTACCACATAGTGGTGTAGGATATAAAAATAAGAAATTTTAAAATATTTTTTCTTTACAAGAGGATAAAAACCGCTATAACTTTTGCGCGCATCGGCCTATTTCGTGAACGCGAGCAGATTTGAAACCAGATTTTTTTCCTCTAACTCTATACCAAAAATCGTAGATGTGCTCGCAAACAATATTTTTATTTTTTTTCAAATGGAATTTTGTTATTTTCCATATCTACCATAAGATGTTTACATAGGTCCACGTTTTGGTATAGCCCCCATATAACGCCCCATATATAGTACACGTCACTTTAAGATATTTTGAATGTATAAGTCACATTTGAACACAGAATCGGTTGTAAGTTGGTATTTTGTGTTTCCACAGGCTAAGAAATATTTCTACCATAAAATGTTGATATAGGCCCAGGTTTTCATATAGACCCCATAGGACGATATCTCCCAATTTCCGATATTTAGTTTTAGCCTCATTATCGCAGCGAAATGGCTAAAATTTGGTATTTAGTCTTCGTTGGGGGTATAAAACTTTGCTCCGGAAATTTGTAGGAATAGATCCACGCCTTCATAAAGCCACCATAGGACGGTTCCTCCCGATTTTCGGTATTTTGAAGGTTGTGGTCTCAATATTCCATTGAAATGGCTGAAATTTGGGGATTAGTCTTCATTTGGGATATAAAACATTCCAAACATTTGTCGGTATAAGTCAACGTCTTCATATAGCTCCCATAGAAAGACACCACCCGATTTTCGGTGTTTTGAAGGTTGTAGCCTCATTATTCCACCGAAGTCGCTGACATTTGGTATTTAGTCTTTTTCCGGGCTACAAAAATTTCTCTCAGAAATTTGTCGGTATAGGTAAACGTTTTGAAAGAACGCTATCTTCCGTTTATCGGTATTTTGAATTTTGTAGCCTCATTATTTCACCGAAGTAGCTGTAATTTGGTATTTAGCCTTTTTCTGGGCTACAAAAATTTTCCTCAGAAATTTGTCGGTATACGTGCATGTTTTGGGGGGTACCCTCATAGAACGGTATATCCAAATGTTCGGTATAATGATGGTTTTAGCTTCATTATAACACGGATAACGGTAACTCCCGATTTTCTACATATAGCTCGTTCTCCACCAAAACAGCTGATATTTGTTAATAAGTTTTTGATAGAGGTATGAAACATTCTAGCCGAAATGTGCCGGTATAGGTCGACGTCCTCAAAAACCCCCTTAGGACCGTACCTCCCGATTTAAGGTATTTTGAAAGTTGTGGCCTCAATATACCACCGATATGACTGAAATTTAGTATTTAAATTGCCATGGATGTATAAAATATTACAGAAGAGAATTATCAGTATAAGCCCTTTTCTTCAAATAACCCCACAGAAGCGCACTTCCCGAGTTTCGGTATTTTAAGGTTGTGTCATCAATATCCCATCGAAACGGATGAAATTTAATATTTAATCTCCGTTGGTGGTACAAAACTTCCAACTAAATTTCCGGTATTGTTCCATTGTTCGGCCCGGCCGAACTTAAGGCTTTTCTTACTTGTTTGCGTTTAATTTGTATCTCGGGGAACACAAAATTCCAATTGACAACCAAGAAAGTGTGGCTAAAGTGGACCTATACGATTTTTGTCAACTAAGACGACATTGTGCGACGTTAAATTCGTCCGGTTCAAACCGAAAGGTTCCTTAAATGGAAGCTATATAAAAAATGTACCTATATCAACAATACTCCGCAGCAATTTTCTATGCCACCAACGATACTACATTTTAGCCATTTCGGTGGAATAATCGGTTTAAATCTTGGAAATACCGAAAATCGAGTGGGGGCTATATCAAAACGTGGGCAAATCTAGCCAAATAGAAGTAATCGAATCTTCCGTTCCAAATTTACTGTATAATTTCTATCTCGAATATTGTGAGCTGTAACCTCCATCTTACGCAGAGGAGTATATAGGTATCAGAGTATTCTTAGAAGGGCGACCTTCTACAGGGTCTTGAGACTTTCACCTATGGGGCTACGCTATTAAATGTTTTCGTAAATCAAAGTTTGTCTTGCACTTTAAAGTTTACGTAGACGAAGGCCTTTGGCCTAGGCTTAAGGTTTTCACCTCTGGGCATGTCCAACAACCGTTTACCCTATTCAGAGTTTTCCTACATCGACATTTTCCCTACACTATTGATTTATTCGGGGCTTACTATTTTCAACTCTTTTATTTTGAAATCACACTTCCATACGTGTGACAATAAAATCTATGACGAGATTTTAAATGTGAATTTTATTAGATAGAAGGTTTTTTTGTACTTTGTGCTAGCTGTTAGAATACGTTCATCTATCTGTCCATTATGTATGTAATACAGCTATGACGTGTCTTTCATTCATTCGTGCTATCCTGTAAAGGACTCATTTTCAATGCTTCCACTTTAACAATCCACTTAAATGCCAGAACTACAATTCTCCAATGCAGCCTCTACCTGCTTCGTTAAAGTATTGCACCTTTATCGTCACTGGTATGTTTTGATTTTCGTGGTTTGCTTGTGGTACTTCTTGATTTTTATGCTTTCTCCTCAAAAAGTTGAAGAGTGATTGTAGATCACATTTTTGGTTAAGTTTTTGCTAGCTGCTGATGACCAACTTACGGATGGTAAGGTAGAGAGTGTGGGTGTGTGTATTGCTTAATTGTATCTGTGCATACAGTGTGGCTTTGGTTTTTTTGTTTCAACAACGACAACTGAGTATGTTGGTTGAGTTTGGTAAACGTTGCTTCTGGACGAATTTTTGTATTTCTTTGGTCAGTAGACGGTTACAATTTTTGATGTCCATGAAACCGGTGCAGTCTTTTTGCCATAGCAAGTATACACAAACATATGTAGCAATTTATGTAGCATGAATAGAAAAACACTTATGCTCATCCTTACATATCGGTCATTTACTCAAAGAGTGTCACATCTCAAAAAAGCCAGTTTCGATAAAATTGAAATTTGATTTCCCAACTTAAAGAGATTATTACGTAAAAACAAAATAACCACTTGGAGCATAACAGAAAACGCATTTTTTGAGTTATGCCACTCTTTGAGTAAATGAGCCATATGTTTAGAGTTTTGCAATCACAGACACTTTATGGGGTTGTTGTATCATGGCGTCGATGAATTGACATCTTAATTGGTTATTAGAGAACAACGTTTCGTTTTGTTGTGACGATTTGTTTTTTTGGAGAGAAGGAAGGGGTTTGAGGGTTTCGTTTGAAATAAGGCAAACATTAATCATGGATATCAATCAGTTTGTTCCTTGGTTTGGCAGAGTATTGGATAAAATAAAATTGGAAGCGGTTAAATTGATGAAATGGGAAGTATAAAATTTCTGAAATTGACAGAAATTTGTTAAAGAATGCAAAATTATTGATTAAAATTTTATTTTGAATACACGAGGAAGCATTTTGTGTCGACAATTTTAGACGGTTCTGAATTCAGACTTTTCCAAGTCTATGTTATATTTTTTATACAATTTGATATCGATTTAAGAACATTTAAATGTATCTCTTAAATCTAAAAACATTTGAAAACTCTGCCGCTTTCCATTGGAAAAAAAAAAGCAAAAAATAGAAAAATCCCATCAACAGTTTGGAATTATACAACTAAAAAAATGCGACAATTGTTGCGATTTTGTGCATTTTTTGTTGTCCAGCCTTGTTGCCTCTTCCAGTTCAGTTCATTTCAGTTTAGTGTTAAGTGCTTTCATGTTCATATGGTCTTAAGGGTGCTTAACTCTAACACATCCGTAGAGAGTTTATTTTTTCGGTTGCTCCATTGGAGTGTTTTTCATCCAATCGCCACCGATGCATAGAAACGTGGTGAATACTGTCATGTTCACGATTCTCCAAAAAAACGAGAAAACCAAACGAACTGTAAGTAGTAACAGACTCATATACTCTGCCTAAAGTATTTTTAAAGCTGCTGTGAAGAAAATTTACAATATTTGTCAAAAAAATTTGTGTCCATATTTACATTAGGCAATTTTCCTTGCGGCAATTGTCAGTTTATGGGTGAGAGAGGGTGTTGAGAGGCAAATTGACAATTGCCGCAAGGAAAATTGCCTAATATAAATATGGGCTATGCAAAGGTAACAACTATAATTTAGATAGTATCACAAAAAATAAAATAAATCTCTTGAATGTAAAATGTAAAAGATCCATCGGGTATGATATATGCACGCAAAAAAAAAAAAATCGGCATCTCTAACATATGTCCCAAACATATTTTGCAACAAACATATATATGTTTGCAACAGTCCCAAACATAATATATGTTTGGGTGCAAAGATATTTATGTTTGGGTGCAAAGATATTTATGTTTGGGTGCAAACATATATATGTTTGGGTGCAAACAAAGATATGTTTGGGTGGAAACAATTTTATGTTTGGGTGCAAACATTTTATATGTTTGGGTGCAAAAAAGTACAAACCCAAAAGGCACAAAAAAAACAAACACATGTACCAGTGGGCGCTTACTGAGAGCAAGGGAGCGTAAAATTCAATGTAAAACACTTTGAAATGTGTGCTCATTTGCTCTCAGTAAGAACTCACTGGCTATCTCTATAGTATACACACAAATGTTGAGGTTGTTTATTGAAAGGAAGAAGAACAACAAACACATAGGTACATACAAAATTCCAAAGAAATACATAACACACTTTAATAAAAGAAAAACTGATTGAAATAATTTGTAAATAGTCACACTTTTAAAAAGAAAAAATATATAGAAACGTAGTTGAACGCTTCTCCTTAGTTGTGAAATAAAACAAATTGTCCTCATAGTTGAAATCATCAGCGGGGAATCGGCATCTAGAATCAAATGATTATGTAATGTAATAAAAATAAATATGGATATGCCATATTTCAAATATACATAAGTATGTATGTAATTACCAATATTAAATGCGATTTCTTCCTTGTCCAATAAAATAATTCCATTCAACTTTCCAATTCAATTATAAAATGTATTGGGCATTTAATTTACTAAAAAGCACAATTTCTTTAAGAAAACACAAAACACTGATTTATTCACTCGCTTTACCGTCTTGACTCTACAAAGGCAACTAAAACACTGAAGAAAGAAAAAAATATAATTCATATCATTTCTTTTTTTCTTCTTCGCCTTAACTAAGTTGGTTAACAACAACAAAACAAGAAACACACGAGTTTGACGCATACACGCCATCAAAGCACCAAAGCCCCCTTCTTCGCTTCTACGTCTTCTATTATACAATACACACAACTCTTTATTATAAAACAGCCGCGAGAGCACTGTTATTACTCTCGTTGACAAACATCCTCTCTCCACCCATGAAAAAAATGTTCTAACGTAAAAAATATGTTTTACCCAAACATATCAAATTGAGATATGTTACAAAATGTTGCAAACATATATTTGTTTGGACCCAAACATATTATGTTTGGATCCAAACAAATATTTGTTTGCAACCGGTCCCAAACATATATTTGTTTGGATCCAAACATATTTCTAACATAAATTTTTCTGCGTGTGGACACAAACCAAGACAATAAGTCAGAATTGACCTTTCCCATCTCCTAAGGCTCTGCATCTGGATCGACGAGATTACAAACCAGACAGAAAAGGTGTAGGAGATGATAGGTCTAATTAACTGCTTATATATTAGCATTTTTTTATTATTACCAAGACCACTATTGTGTCGTAAAACTCCTTGATAGGCAAAATTTATTTTTTTGGCCCCGTCAAGGATGAAATCAGCATGTCTGACAAACTCTAAGCGTTCACAGAATATGACGCCAAGGCATCTTATCTTGTCTAAGACATTCAAGTCTTAGACAAGATAAGATGCCTTGACACAAACCAAGACAATAAGTCAGAATTGACCTTTCCCATCTCCTAAGGCTCTGCATCTGGATCGACGAGATTACAAACCAGACAGAAAAGGTGTAGGAGATGATAGGTCTAATTAACTGCTTATATATTAGCAGTTTTTTATTATTACCAAGACCACTATTGTGTCGTAAAACTCCTTGATAGGCAAAATTTATTTTTTTGGCCCCGTCAAGGATGAAATCAGCATGTCTGACAAACTCTAAGCGTTCACAGAATATGACGCCAAGGCATCTTATCTTGTCTAAGACTTGAATGTCCTGACCCCCGATTTTAAGGACTGGGCGGCAGGATATTAATTAGGGTATACCACCTTCGATTTCCATCTAAAGACTATGGCTGAACATTTGCCCACATTCAGCCTGAGACCCCACTTGGAGAATTATCCTTGTAGAATCTCAAGGAGAGCGTTAAGGCGAGAAGTGACTGTGCTGGACCTCGCTCCAGACAAGGCCAGTATGAAGTCATCGGCATACTGTAGCTGCAAGCCTCCATCAGGGGGTTCAGGCATAACGCTAACGAATATATTATAGAGCATGGGACCCAGGAGAGATCCCTGTGGGACATCTGCTCTAACTGGTCGTTCAATCGAGAGCGAGTCTCCGACTTTGAACTTAAAGCTCCTACACCTGAGAAAGCTTTGCATCAGCCTGCGTGTTTGAGCATCAACACCGAAACCTTTTAATTTAAAAAGTATGCCGTCATGTCAGGCCGAGTCGAATGCTCTGGCAAAATCCAGAGCAACTGCGATCGTTCCACACCTCCTATCAAAACCACTCACCACATAGGATGAGAAGACCGAAAGTGCATGAGACGTCGAGAGACCTGTCCTGAACTCAAATTGACAGTCCTTGAGGAATCTCTTGTCTTCGACAAGAGCCCTCAGACGTTTCAAAGTGAAGGATTCAAAAAGTTTGCCAAAGGCAGACAGCATTGATATCGGCCTATAACTTCCACACATAGCCTGTTACCGTGCTGTTGGAAAGTAACCCAGATTCAGACAGTGATTAAAAAGGATAGCAAACATAACATTTCTTGCCTTTTTGAGAGCAGTGTCTGGAATTTTGTCTAAACAACTTGATTTTTTGCTGGTCTACAGGTGAGAGCATTGCCGATGCAGCTATGTCGGACGGTCTATGCTAATAATATTATACGTGACATTTATACCAAAGTTATGTGGGAAGTGTATACGAGAATTATATACGATCAAATCAAATATAACTAAGAAGTTTGACCTACGGCATAACTGTCCTTCCGGTTTCGACATATTATCTTCATCGACTTTCATCGCCAAAAGGAATGTTTCGCCCCCAGCCTTTGATCTCCATATTTGCGCGTAGCGATATTTTTCCTTAAAATCGGTTTAATAAGATGGGTTTTTGTTCCAGCACTGCAACTAGCAAAGTTTCAATCAGCGGATTAATTTCATTTGATTGGCAACTCTACAAGCGTTGTAATGGTATGCATATAAACTTAATCGGTTACTTAAAATCGGTTCAAAAATCGGTTTTAACGTCGGAATATCCGGCTCAAAAATTGAGATAACGGATCTGTTCTCCATGAAAATGTGTTATTAACGTGTTCTTCATTACAGGAGCTTTTTGGTAAATATTTCAAAAGCACCCCAGATTTTTTTTCTGAACCAAAACCGAGTAAACATCAAAAAGGACAATGAAAACGGGAAAATATTGATTAGTTGCCAAGGAGAACCGTACCTAAAATATTCTGAACAACATTTTTGTAGAATATTTGAATGTTGAAAAATCTCATCTTGTGGTACTTCTACAACGGTTCACAAAATAAAGGACGAAAAGGATATGAAAGGAATTGAGTTAGAAGAATGAAATATCCTCCAAAAAGATTCGCCAATCGATTTGACTGAAGACATGTATTCTTAAAACAAAGCTACAATAACGCCAAAGAGAAATATGAAGCTATTTTCCCAAGTATTATAGGGAAAAAATCAAAAAATTCATCACGCGATATCTCAGAAACTTGACCTATGGCGAAAATTTCCTTTTGGGTTATTAATATATTAATCAAGGGCTTTCATCCTCAAAAGGAATTTTCCGCCACCCAGACTTTGAGTTCCATTTTGTTTCACAGTGCACTGTGCAGCAGCATTTTTGGGGGGTGGAAAATTTCTTTTGGATATGAAAGCCCTTGATGAGTATACTCAATGCATTTCACGTCCTTTATTTTTTGAACCGTAGTGAAAGTACCACAACATGAGATTTTTCAGCATCCAAATATTCTACAAAATGTTGCTCAGAAGATTTTGGGTACGGTTCTCTTTGACAACTAATCGATTTTGTCCTGTTTTCATTATCATTTTTGACATTTATTCGGACTTGGTTCAGAATTAAACTATATTCTGTTTTTCTTTATATTCGTTATTTGTTATGTATAGGTATGTAGACATAATATAATAATAATAATTGTTCCACAAACATCCCAGATGGGACAAGGGAGACTTCTCTCATATCAATGAGTGCACACCGATTCATATTGGCTCAATGATATGGGACCTACTTTTTATTGCCGAGTCCGAACGGCGCGTCTTACGACACCACTTGTAGAGAAGTTTTTCATGGCTTAAATACTCAGGAAATGTCGCCAGCATTACTGAGGGGGAATTTTGCCACCGTTGAAAATTTGATGTTGCTTGGCCTGGGATTCGAACCGCAGACTTTCTGAGTGGAAGGCGGACGTGCTAACCATTGCACCACGGTGGTATGTAGACATAACAATTGCTTATTGCTTATGTAGACATCTGGGGTGCTTCTGAAATATTTACCACAAATAGCTCTTGTAATGATGAACACATTTATAACAAATTTTCTTAAATCGCTACATCTTAAATATGTAGCTAAAATCCTCCGGGGGTATCGTTGTATGGGGACTATACCTGAATGTAACTCGATTCAGCACAATAGGCAGGTCACTATGTTAGTGATTGCTAGATTGGTTACAACAGATGGACAGACGGACCTGGCTAAATCGAATCAAAACCTTAAATGTTAAATTACAGGTCGTTCGGTTAAAATGTAAATGTAGCTACAATCTTGAAAATACCGAAAATCGGAAGGTACGTAAACATGGGCTAATGTTTACAATTTTTGGTGAAGAAGTGTTGTGTCCCCTAAGAACCTCAAAGGTCAAATTACACAATGTCCGTCCGTCTGTCTGTCTGTCCGTCTGTCTGGCTGGCTGGTGCGCACGATAACTCTCGAACGGATGAACCGATTCGCTTCAAATTTTGGCTTTCGTAATATTTTGTCAAAACTTAGTTTAAGTTCGAAGATGAGCTATATCGGTAAACTCCTTCCGGTAACTTCCCCCCAAAAGTTCCAAAATGATCGGAAAATTTGTGGGCATGATAACTCTTGAAGGGAGTAACCGATTTGGTCCATACTTAACACATCATGAAATTTCTACCAGACTTAGATGAGGTTCCAATATGGCCCCAATCGGCCCACTCCTTCGGGTACCTCCCACACAAAATTTCGGATAAGTTCAGTTTAGGACCTGCTCTCCAATCGCTTTGATTTTTGTTGCAGCAACTTGTATTCACTTCCCCCCATACGACAGTTTAAGTTTCATCAAGGGCAAGTCCATACTCCCTGAGAAAATGCCCGAAAAGGTGCAAAAAGCACCTATGACACCTTGCGTAGTGGTTGGAGCGCAAGATAACTCGGATCTGTCGATTCGGTCCAAAATTTGGTCTTCGGAATATTTTATCAAAACATAGTTTAAATTCGAAGATGGGCTATATCTGTCCATTCCTTCTGGTACCTCCTCCACAAAACTTCAAAAATGTTCGGAAAAATTTTGCGAACGATAACTCTTGAAGGGAGTGACCGATATAATCTATACTTTGCACATCCTATTATATCTACCAGATATAGATCACGTTCGAATATGGACTATATTTGTCTACTCCTTCTGGTACCTCTCACACAAAATTTCGGATAGGTTCACTTTAAGACCTGTTCTCGAATCACTTTGATTTTTGATAAAGCGATTTGCATTCGCTACCTCCATTACGACGGTAAAAGTTTTTTCAGGGGCAAGTCCATATTTCTTGGGAAAACAGCCCGAAAGGAGAGCACGATTACTCTCGAACTGTTCAACAGATTTGGTCCAACATTTAGTCTTCGTCATATTATTTCCAAACTTAGTTTCATGAACAATGCCGGTCCACAACTTTCGGTACATCTCCCCAATAATTGAAAAATTTCACTGAAATTCTGGGACGATATCACTTGAATGGGGCAACCAATTTGGTCCAAACTTTGGATCTTCTAATATTTTATCAAAATTTAGTTTAACTTCTAAAATGGCCCATATCGGTCCTCCCTAGGGGGACCTGCCCTACAAAATTTCAACATTTGTGTCTTAGTGCAGTTAATTCCTAATCCAAATTTTTGTCGGCACATTCAAATGTCCAAAAAGGGCCACAAAATTCTGAAGAGACCTTAAATACATTCAATCGGTCCGGAGGTGAACGTTTCGCTTCACATTGGCTGAGGGTATATATCTGTCGGCAAAGCCGACTGACACTTTTTTACTTGTTGTAAATGAAATGCCCAATACATTTAATAATTGGAAATTTTATAATTGAATCCAAAAGGTATTGCATTCACCTTTTGGACAAAGAAAGAAATCATATTTAATATTGGAAATAACATTAATACATTTTCATATACATGCATATATTTGAAATATGGATGTACCTATTTATTACATTATATAATCATTTGATTTCAGATGCCGATTTACGGTTGATGATTTAAATTTTGAGGAGAATTTGTTTTATTTTACAACTAACGAGAAGCGTTCAATAGTAATAAAAGCTTTGATTAATGTTTTCTTTCTAAAAGTGTGACACTATTTCTTTTATTTGCAATTTTGTATGTATCTACCCATCTGTTGTTTCTTTTGTGTTTCGCATTTCTACACATTTCAATAAAAAAACCACTACCATTTCTAAATGTGTGTATGTCGCAGTAAAACAATGGGTCTCCCGTGAGCGAAAAATTTACTCTCGGTCACCACCAGTTAGATTCTATGCAGGTAGTGAGCGAGAGTAAATTTACGCTCACGGGAGAACCATTGCCTTACTCTGGTGTATGTGTATGTGTTTTTGTGGATTTTGGGGTCGAATTTATATTTCATCTAAACAAATATTTGTTTGCACACAAACATATAATTAAGAACTTTTAAACATTTCTCTTAAATGCGCCATAAATAAAAACATTTGAAAACTCTGCCGCTTTCCATAGGAAAAAAAACCAAAAAGAGACAAATCCCATCAGTTAGGAATTATATAACTAAAAAAATGCGGCAATTGTTGCGATTTTGTGCATTTTTTGTTGTCCAGCCTTGTTGCCTCTTCCAGTTCAGTTCATTTCAGTTTAGTGTTTAGTGCTTTCATGTTCGTATGGTCTTAAGGGTGCTTAACTATAACACATCCGTAGAGAATTTATTTTCTTTTTTCATCCAATCGCCACCGATGCATAGAAACGTGGTGAAAAATGTCAAGTTCACGATGCTCTAAAAAACGAGAAAATCAGACGAACTGTCACTAATAACAACCTCATATGTACTGCCTAAAGTATTAAAAAAGCAGCATTGAAGAAAATCTCCAATAATTGTCTCAAAAAAAAAAAAAAAAAAAAAGAACAAATGTATGCGACGTATTCTGAATGTAGCTTGAAGAGGCAAAAAATGTAGTTTTGAATGGGTAACAATTTAACAAGCAACAAGTAAGAAAGTATCAATCAGCTGTGCTGACTTAGATACACCCTCAGCCATTAACCAAAAAAAACTAGTAAGAACGGCGATAAGTTCGGCCGTGCCGAACTTGTTATAACCTCCACCACGAGTTGTTTTGAGGTACAATGGGACAATTAGTTTCCCTTCGTTTAGAAAGAAGACTAAATACAGAATTTCATATATTTCGGTAAAACAATTTGGCTAACCTTCAAAGTACCGAAATTCGGGAGGCACTAAATATCAAATATCCGATATGTCGGTAAGATAATGTAACTGAAATCTATAAAATACAGAAAATCAAGAGGTACGCTTCTATGGGGGAAATAGAAAGACGCGGACCTATACTCATATTTCTCTTTTGGAATATTTTATAACCCCATAGAAGACTAAATATTGGCGTCACAACCTTCACAATTAGGAAAATAGAGAGGTACCGTTCTAGTAGGTCTGCACCGACGAATTTCAGTCGGAAAACTTTCTACCTCCCACGTTGACAAAATACCAAAGGTTAGTCATTTCGATCAGTTGATGTGGACACAACCTTAAAAATACCGAAAATCGGGAGGTACCGTTCTATGAGGGCTCTATGAAGCCGTCGACCTGTACGGACAAATTTCAGGTGGAAAGTTTTATACCACCAACGAAGACTAAATATCAAATGTCAGTCATTTCGGTGGAATATTGAGGCCACAAACTACAAAATACCGAAAATTCGGATGTACCGTTCTACGGGGGCTTTGAAGGCGAGGACCTATGCCGACAAATTTAGAGGGGAAAGTTGATCACCACCAACGAAGACTAAATACCAAATTTTAGCCATTTCGATGGATTATTGTGGCCATAACCTTAAAAATACCAAAAATCGGGAGGTACCGCTCTATGGAGGCTACATGAAGGCGTGGATCTATACCGACAAATTTCATGTAGCATGTTTAGTACCCCAAATGGAGATTAAATGCTAACTTTCAGCTATTTCGGTGAAACATTGAGGCCACAACCTTCTAAATACTTCAAATCGGGAGGTACCGTTCTATGGGGGCTATATAAAGGCGTGGAGCTATACCAACAAAATTCTAGGGCAAAGTTTTATACGATGAACGAAGACTAAGTACCAAATTTCAGCCATTTCGGTGTGATAATTAAGCTAAAACCTTTGAAATAGCGAAAATCGGGTGTTATTGTTCTAAAGGGGGCTATATCAAACCGTGGACCGATGTAGCCCATTTGCAATACCAAACATCCTGGGAGTAATAGAAACTTACATACCAATATACAAAGGTCTACCTTAAAAATTGAGAGCTGTATCTAGATTTAAACAGACGTACGAACGGACAGACGGACATGGTTATATTGACATAGAATTTTACCCTGATCAAGAATATATGTACTTTATAGGCTCTCCGATGAATATTTCGATGTGTTACAAACGGAATGACAAATTTAGATGTACCCTCCATATTATGGTGGAGGGTATAAAAAAACACTAAATTATGCCGTAAATAAAATATATTGGTTTTGTATCACGAGTTTGATTTAAATTTGTACGTACCGTAATGTGTGGCTGTACCAAATCATTGACATAGACCAAACATTTCATAAAGGACTCGAAATATAAAATTACGTTAAACAAAGTTTGGAATAAAATTTTTGAAAAAGTTTTAGAGTTATCTTGCACAATAGTCATTTTAGTATTTGTCGGCAGGGTTTGGAGCTTTTGGGCCATTATCTCAGGAAGAATTGACTTACTCCAGAAAAATTTGTACCGTTATAAATGAGGCCGCTAGAACAACCTACGGAAAAAAGAATCAAAACGATCCGGAGGAGCTCATAAACTTCACTTTTTCCCAAATTTGTGTGCGAGGTACCCGAAGGAGTGGGCCGATATAGTCCATATTCCAACCTGATACATGACAGGAAAAAAATACGATATACAAAGTCTACATCAATCAGGAACTCCCTGCAAGAATTATCTTTCAGATTTGTCATTTTGGTTGGTGCCGTCAGGGTTTCTTTGAGTTTTTAGGTTAATATCTCTGGAAGTATGGACTTACGCAAGAAAAAAAAACGGGTTGAGAGGAGCTCTTAAACTTCACTTTATCCGAATTTTGTGTGCGAGGTACCCGAAGGAATGGACCGATATAGTTCATATTGAACCGGTTCTATATCTGGAGAGAATGATTTATATGATCCAGCCCGTCAACAAACTAAAATATCTTGGGGTCTCAGCACACTCAATGGGATATTGTAAATACTGTACCCAAAAATAGGGGTTTTAAAATAAATATCGCACTAAATGTTGGACTTTGGCAAAGGACTACTTTGATGCGTAATCGCAAGTTGTTTAATATCACAATTGGTTTTTTTTAAATACCCTAATGCGCGTCGCAGTTAGATCCAAAATACAAAAACAACTAAAATCTGGCTTCAAAATGTCAGCATCCATAAAATGTGGATGTGGTGGAGATTTTCAAAAATGATATATTAGAAGTGTAATGTTAATTTTTTATTCTTCTACTTTTACTTTGTGCAAATATCCGTAATTTAAACTGTTTGACAGGCAATCGAATAACAACGTAAAAATACTCGTTTACTTCAACGTGTTTTTACCTATTTTTATTTATTTACGCTTTCATAACTTCGGCGCAAATTAATTTTTTTAGCCACATTTTTGAGCTTTGATCAAAAAGACTTAATTTCGTCCAACTATGGTTATATAGTAAACATCTGCACAAGCCACTTGTTTCTCCATTCAAGCCTTGGAACAAAAAACAAGATAAGTCGTTGTATGTCAACGCTACAAACGAGTCAAGTAAATCAACTCAACTAAATTTTCAAGACCAGTCAAGCTATGCCGACTCAACGAAACGTTCTAGTCAATCAAGCCACACAACGAAATGTTCGAGTCAATCAACTCACACAACAAAACTTTCAAGACCATCCAACCCTGCCAACATTTGCTATCTGTTTATTGTCCAATGAGTCACTTCAATTAGATTGCACAAACGAATGCGATAGTCGCATTCTTATCCAAAAAGATAAAGCTCTCGGGAAGAACTGTTCCACTCATTAGATACTTTTTTGAGTGTCTAATTGGACACTTCAGAAAGTCATTAAAACGATAATATCGGTGGAGCAATGGTAAGCATGCTCGCTTTGCAGTCTGAATGCCCGGGTTCGATTCCCAGGCCAGTCGACATTTTTTAATGACAAATCTTTTTTTTAACTATAAAACATTAATATAGCTAAAAACTTGATAAAAATAATAATAAATAAAAAAGAACAAAATTTTATTTTGATTTTCTTTTTAACTTAATTTAATTCCTTTTTATTTTGTTTTGTTTTATTGTTGTTGTTGTGTCGTTGTTAATCCTTTTTTTTTTGGGTTATTTTTGACTTTTTGGTTGTTTATTATTTAATTTAATTCATTATATTTTTATAGTTGTTTCAGGAATTGTCCCTTATATTAATTTTGTCATTTGAAAAATGTGATGTCGCCTGACCTGGTAATCGAACCCCGGACATTCAGATTGCAAAGCGAGCATGCTTACCATTGCACCACCTGCGTATATAACCATCTGTGTACAAATGTCTTATTTGTTCAACTTACAACAATTCTAAAAATAAATGTAAGCTGTCTAATTTGTATCCAAATAAAGGATGGAAAATAGATATGTCTATCTAAGTTCCATCCTTCATTGGGATATAAATGAGATAGCTTACATTTATTTTTAGATACATATGTTATTGTTGTTATTTGTCTATCGTATTCTTTTCTAAATGGTGACTGGATACGATACAAATGGGATAACAATGCAATTGTTATTGTATATTAGACAAATGTCGCATTTTTACAGAAAATTAGACACCAAAAAGATCCTCATTTATAAAATTAGATAAAACTCACTTCCAATTGCTGGCAGGGAAGCTACACAACGAAATTTTCAAGACCATCCAAGCTACACAACGAAATTTTCAAGACCACCCAAGCCAAACCAACCACCACGATAAAGTCTCTCAACACAACAGCTGAGTGGTGCGTCATAAAATATGTGTAAACGACAAATGTTTGAACAATTGTTCTACCTGTTGGAGTGATGAAATGTAGTGTGTTAATTAGGTTACATGAATAAGAAAAACCTTAATGAAATTCCCATAAATTTTATGACATTATGATACAATAAACGACTTTTTTTTGGAAAATTAGGATTTTTACTTTCAGGTGTTTTATCACCTTAGGAATGTCCTCTCATAACATTACATCATAAAATCTCAATGATTTTAAAGAAACTCGATAATCGAGTAAACGTTAAAACAATTTTGCCATAACAAAATGATTATGGCGTTCAAAATAAACATCGCCAATACTGAAATAAATGAATGAAATGATGTTACCTACTTCCCACGTGTAATGTGTCGCTTACTGTATGTATCTCTGCTCTTAGTGGTAAGCTCATACATCCATTGACATCTTCACAAAAATGTCTGTAATTTTTAATACAAATTACCGGCATTCCAGAATATTTGATTATTATATAAATAAAACACGGTTAGGTTTTTTAATAATTTTTTATTGTATAAACGGCAGAAAACCTTCCTGAAAACCCTGAAACCTAGAGAAAAAATGATAGATTATTAAATTTGAAATATTTGTTTGTATTAAAATTAGACCAACAAAAAACTATTCAAGTAATTAAAATCATAAAAATTTAAAACAACTAGAATAACTAAGTTATAAAAATTAAAAAGAAAAAAATTAAATAAGATAAATAATAAATAAAATAAATATATAATAAAATAAAGAAATATGTAAAAAGTAAAATTAGTAATCAATATTTAGAGTATTTGAAATAATACTTTTTAAATTTAAATTGCTATTTAAAAACATAATATTGTTAACGTTTGATGTGTTTTTACCAAGTACTGACCTTCTATCGGATAATAAATTACGTGCTCTAGAGAAAATTCTTTCTGACGCTGCAGAACTTGCAGGTGTGGCAAATATAAAAACACTCAATTTATAAAGAAGTGGGAACTCACTTTTATGTAACTCCCACCAATTCAGTAAATTGAAATCTTTATAATACAAAACGGTTTTTGCAATGTATCTGGTTATTTCGTTACTCAACCCCTCACGTTGTCCTAGCAATGCTGAACTTTGAACAAAAAAGGAAAATGCATCTCCTTCAATATTTGTATCTTCTACATCATTTGATGAACGATCACTTGAAGAATTTTCATAATGCTTTGTCATTTTTATACATTCCTCGTGAATTTGTTCCACATCCTTCTGCTCAAAATGATGAAGTTTATTCGCTGGTGGAAACAAGAAGAGTGCCACCCTATGCACATCAAATATATTTGAGGCAACCAAGGTTTCTAGATAATGCAATAGCCTTTCTTTAAATTTCCGTGTGATTTCCGAGTAGCTTGTTTGTCTGCATATACTTTTCAATTTGTGAATTTGAGGAATGACATGATGCAATGTGGGATAATTCTCAGCTTCCAATAGTCGTGAGGACTCCTCAAAAGGTTTAAGAATCTCAACGATGTCGTTGATGGTTCCCAAGTTGAGGTGAGATATTCTTCTGTATTCGTCCTTCTCCTCAAGCATTCGTGTTATATCTGTCCAATTCTGTTTAATTGATTCCAACAGAAAGTAAATGGTATTCCATCGTGTTGGAGTGTAGCTTTTTAGAGTTGAATGAAGGCTGCTGTTTATACCTGCTTTCTTAAAGTATTTGACCACTTTTGCGCATTCACTTGACATTATTTTGACCTCCTCCACATTAGCAATTGCTTTTTCAATGACGTTGTTAAGAAGGTGGTTTATGCAAAAAATATGGTGCTCATTTGAAAAAGCCGTCTTCATGTTTGAGCCTCTGTCAGTTACGACGCGCACCAAATGGTTCAGCTCGCATCCATAGTCTTTTTAAATTTGCTCCATTTTAATTCTGATGTTATGTCCTAAATTGACATAATTAATTATAAGTAATAAGACATAATTAAAAAATATCAACAAAAACAAAGAAAAATTTTAAATAAAATATTTACCAGTATTTTTAAGATTATCCATTCCTCTCATAGTCAAAACTTTATGTGACAGCGATCCATCCTTGATATAATGAGCCGTGGCGCCAATATATGTTCTCTTCAAAAAATCGTCCTTCCACAAATCACATGTTATAGCAAATCCATTATCTTTTATTGATACCAATTCCTCCTTTAATATAACATGTTGGGTTTGGTACAAAATGGCAATATTACGGGAAACGGTAGTAGAATGCGGTAATAACATCATAAAATCGATATTTTTACCGTACGAATGACCAGTCTGTAGTATAAATTCTACTAGATTGTGTAAGCCGTCATCGTTTACAATGTTGAAGGGTCTACAGTTACCAACTACCCATTGCACAACCAGTTGTAAACACATTTTCTTCAGTTCATTATCTGGTTGCACTTTAATATTACATATTTGATTCTTTATCGTTTTTATATTTTTTATAGCAAGGATGCCTCAGCAAATTCGAAGTGTATCGCAAATTGTTTTTATATATGTTTTTACACGTGTTACAAATCACGATATCTTTCAAAATTTCACCGTTTTCATTTTTGATATACATAAAAATATTATAGACTTCACTTCTTCCAGTTTTTATACCCTATACCACAATGTGGAAAAGGGTATTATAAGTTTGTTTTGGTAAAAATTCATGTAACACCGCGAAATATTCGTCGGAGACCCCCAATGTGGTATACCAATCTTCATATCTCGACGAGATAAAGCGATTTTCAGATGTGTGTCTGTCCGTCCGTCCGTCCGTCTGTCCATTATAAATTGTAAACACGCTCCAGGCCGCAATTATGGACCGATCGTCACGAAATTTTGTATGGAGGTCGGGTTCAGATCAGAATAGATCCCTATTCTTATTGGTGATGATCGTGAAATATTTAGCGGGTGAAATGGACCAAAAACATAATATTTATCCAATTTTCTAGCGGCTCTGTAGGTCTCAATAATAGTCCGATCAACGCGTAATTTTAAATAAGGTAAGAGTATATCACAAAGGAGAAGCTTGCAATTTGAGATGGCGATCGGATAATATTTAGAGGGTTAAATGGACCAAAACTTTTGTGTGAAAATTGTGAAAAATTTTAATTTACAGCTTATATCTTAATTCCTGCAAGTGACACTCCGGAAAAGTGAGATGTACTTGAAAGTGGAACGCTTGACCTTTCAATTGATGCCAATTATGTTGGTGTGCATGATCAGATAACAGAGTTACAGCCTAATATAATCCATTATTTGTTTGTAGTGTAATAATAAAGTCGCTAGGAGTCGCAATTATACATCAGTAGTTACGAAATTTTGCACCGGGTAAGAGTATAGGTCGAAAAAGATGTCTACAATTTTGAATGATGATCTCTTATTCTTAAGCGGGTGAAATGGACCATTACTTTTGTATAAAAAATATAAAAATTTTATTTTTGGTCGATATTTTAATTCCTTGTGGACATATATTTCGCAAAGTAGCCTACATATGGAAAACTACTACTGACCTTTCCTCTGATGTAAATTGCAATAAAGTGTTTGCTAGATAACGGGCCTGCTGCCTAATATATAATGGGTTCTGTGTAGAGAACCACATTTTTAGCCCATGCTACATATTGTCTCTCCAAAAGTTTATGTAACACCACGAAATATTCGTCCGACGAGATAAATCGATTTAGCGATGTGTGTCCGTCCATTAAAAATTGTAAACAAGCTGAAGACCGCAATTATGGACCGATTGTAACGAATTTTTTAAAGAGGTTGGGTTCGGGCCAGAATAGAAATGATTAGTTTTGGTGATGATCGTGAAATGTTCAGGGGATGAAATGGACCAAAAAACACCAACCAATTTTTAGCCAATTTTGTAGCGGCTCTGTAGGTCAAAATAATAACCCGCAAAATTTTAAACAAAGTTTGAGTTTATGATGAAGAAGAAGCGTACAAACCAACGTGAAGATCAGATAATACTTAGCGGGTTAAATGGACTGAAACTTTTGTGTGAAATTGGTAAAAATTTCAAAAACGTAGCGGTTAAACAGCGGAAGTAGTAGTACTACATAAGTGGGTTTCATTACATTTTAGTTTGTGTGGACTAAATTTTCCTTTCCTGCTACAAAAATGTCTTTGTCATGCTAGATAACTATTTGGTTTTGGTCATAAGTATTATACATTACATCTCTGATATTTGATAATTAAATTTTCACAATCATTGAAAAGAAGTTCCGTGGAGAGCGATTGTCCAGGGATAGTGGTATAGGGTATCCCATGGTCGGCTCCGTCCGACTATAGACTTTTCTTACTTGTTTTAACTGTGGTAATTTTATACACTTTATACACTAGTAATTTTTTCTTTTATATTTTCAAAATTTTCCATATTTTCACTACTCAAACACAACCTTTCTATTGTAGAACACACACACAAATGATCACAACATTCGCTCAAGCGACCACAATATACCGCACAAGCGACCACAATGATCAAAATGAAACGCACAAGCGACCACAATAATCAAAATAAACGCACAAGCGACCACAATGATCACAATATTCGTACAAGTGACCACAAGCTTGAAAATGGCACGTTGTCACTTACAGTCAATCAAGCTTGTGATCGATGTGGTCAAGCCTATACAAGCCATCACACAATGACTCACTTGAACTAATTCATAACTGTGATTTGAATCATTCGGCTTAGTTTGTGCGAATGACTTGAATGAATCAATAATGTCTTAGTCTTGAAAAATGCCAGTTCATTTAAGACGGCACTTGCAGCACTTTATTATATAGTGCGAACATTAGCTTCATCAATATAAATTTTTTTTTTACTTTTCATCATATACCCTTTCTAGCCTAAAGGCTGAGGGTATAAAAAGTGTTAATTTCGTCCGGACCGAACTTGTCGGAGTCGTTTTATTTTTTCGACTCAGACTCTGACTCCAGCAAAATTGCTCGACTCCGACACCGTGTTTCTTATAAAAACCCCTCGTTTGATATAGACAAATGTTTTCGTAGTATATGAATGTAAAAAAAGTTTACATTATGAATACGGTTTAAGAATTCAATCTGTAATAAACAAGTAAAAAAACGTTATGTTCAGCCGTTAATTTTCCTTCATGTAAACAAAGATATTTTGTGACCACGGGAACCCACCTGCCTATATAAGGTCAGAAAATATATCAAAAAATTTCTTGAATTGGGTGCCACCTTTATATGGGGGCTTTATCAAACTGTGGACCTATGTTGACAATTTTAGGTGAAGACATTTTGTCACCACTGGGAACTCAAATGTCAGATAGTTCGGTCGATTCGTGTAGCTAAACTCCTAACAATTTGTAGTTTTTGGTGGAAAATTTGTGCTAACTCTTTGAACGCCAAATAACAGGTAGCTCATTAAAAAACTAGTTAAAAATCTAAAAATATCTAAAATCGGAATGTGTCGGATTATACCAAAACATGGACTATGCTGACAATTTTTGGTTGAGATGTTGTTTGAGCTCTGGGAACCTCAAATATTAAATTGCCGGTAGTTCGGTAAAAAAATTTAGGTAGAACCCTCAAATGCCCAAAATGGGGATTATACCTAAACTTGGACCTATATTGAAATTTTTTTGGTAGCGTAGTTTTGTGACTACTGGAAGCACCAAGGCATATAAAATCCTCAAAATATCTAAAATCGGGAGATACGGTCATATGGGGGCTAAACGAAACATCGTCCTATGTAGAATTTTTTGTGGGAGATGTTTGCTAAAACCCTAAAATCGGGAGATACCGTTATATGGGGGCTATACCGAAACGTGGACCTATGTTGACAGTTTTTGAAAGAAATGTTTTGGGACCGCTGGGAACCTCAAATGTTAAATTGAAGGTAGTTCGGTCCAAAAATATAGCTAATATCATCCAAATACCGATAATCGGGACGTACCGATATATGGGGGCTATGCCGAGACATGGACCTATGTTGACAATTTTTGGTAGAATAGTTTTGTGGCAACTGGGATCCTCAAACTTCAAATTACAAGTACTTCTGTCAAAAAAGGTAGCTAAAATCCTCAAAATACAGAAAATCGGGAGGTATTGTTATATGGTATTGTTATATCGGTAATGATGTTTTCTGACCTCTGGGAACATTATATGTCAAATTACAGATAATTCGGTCAATAAATTTTGCTAAAACCATCAAAATACCGGAAATCGGGAGGTACCGTTATATGTGGATTATACCAAAACATGGACCTATGTTAAAAAATGTTGGTGGAGTTGTTTTGTGAGCCTTTGTAACCTCAAGCGGTAAATTACAGGTAGTTCGGTCAAAAGATGTAGCAAAAATAATCAAAATACTGAAAATCGGGATGTACCGTTAAATGGGGACTATACCGAAACATGGGCTTATGTTGAAAATTTTTGGTGAAGAAGTTTTGTAACACCTAGTAACCTCAAATGCCAAAATACAGCCAGTTCGATTAAAACATGTAGTTAAAGCCCCCAAAATATAGTAGTCGGGGGCTATATCAAAACATTAAACTATGTTTGCAATTTTTATTGCAAATGTTTTGTGATGATTGGGAACCTCAAATGTCAAATTGCAGATAGTTCGGTTAAAATATGTAGCTAAAATCCTCAAAATACCGAAAGACACCTATGAAACTCAAATGTCAAAATACATCTAGTTTGGTTAAAATTTGTAACTAAAATCATCAAAATACCGAAAATCGGGAGGTATCGTTGTATCGTTAGTATGTTCCGATATGGCCCATCTTCGGAATTAACCTATGTATGGAAAATTATACTCGGGTGCAAAAATTTAACGTTATAGCTCAATTTTTGTAATTGCTAGATTGATTACAAAAGATAGGCAGACGGACATGGCATAATAGACTCTGAACTTTATCCTGATCAAGAATATATTCTTCAGGGTATAAAAAGCGTTAAGTTCGGTCGGGCCGAACCTTTTATAGTAAATGTTCTGAATGTTCTGTTACAAAAGTTCCTCAAGGAACCCAATTTTCGGTCTGTAAAAACGTCAAAATACCTGATTCGTATCCGTTATACGGAATATATTCCTAAACAAAAACCTATGTCCAAAATTTTTCGCAGATAAGTTTTTTGGCCACTAGCAACATTAAATGTCAAATTATACGTAATTCGATTTAAAAGACACATCTTTCCAATATTTCTGAGGTTCATTTCAATTGTTCTGGATGCAAGATTGATTACCGCAGACGACGTGCGGACGAAGGGACATGCATAGATCAACTAAAAAAATGTTGCTTAAAATTTTAGGAAAACATGTCCTTTCGAAGTCGGTGGATAAACGGGGCTCCTATCATATGCAATCAATGCACCGGCTTCGAAGGGAAGTCTCAGCTCCCCGTAGATGGGAGTAATAGCTACAAAACACGGTGGCGGACAAATCATTGGCTTGGAGAAGAATGTGAACTGTAACATCGAAGTCCCGAACTAAGCAAATTTAGTACACTAAGATATTTTACAGATGTCCTCATTCTTACCAAAGATGGATCAGAAGTTACTTGCTACACAGAATGAAAAGATTGTGGGATCAAGTCTGGAAAGACACGTAGCGTTAATTCGCTGCAGGAAGTCACATGGGTTAAACGGGCTGATCGCAGAGATGTGTACTCGTAAAAGCATCCGGATTACCTAGAGACTTTGCTGTGTAAATGTGTTCGTACGGCTATTTTTCCGCGAAATTGGAAATCTGCAAAAAATATTTCCCGTCTGAAGTCACCAGATAAAGTCAAAACAATACTCTATCTTATATCTACATCAGTATTTTTCTTTGTCAGGAACTAGGGCGTAGTGTAGAAGACGCATGATTGCATCTTTACCGCTGGATCTACAATTCGATATGTATTGGGTATATTCGTCGATTTTAAGGGCGTGACTACAAGAAGTAGGATGGTAGATTTAGTAGGATGGTATATTAAGCAATGGCATAGTAAAGTCGCTACAGGAAATCGTATGGGATGGACGGTTTCATATTAAAGATTTGTAAAAGCATCTAGAATACTATTCCGAGTTACTTAGAGGCTTTGCTGTGTAAATGTGTTCGGGGAAAACACGAGATTGGAAATCTCCAAAAATCATTGTCCTGCTGAAGTCACCGTATAAAATCATAAACAAATCCATATATTATAGGGACATCAATCTTACTCCAGTACTCGGCAAGGCACTAGAACAGCGCCAGAAACAACATGTAATGTAGAAGATGCATGGCTGCATCTTAAGCGCTGAGTCTACAAGTCGATATGTTTTGGGCATATTTGTCGATTTTAAGGCCCGGAGATGAAGCTATGACAAATCTATTTCTGAGATTAGATTGCATGCATTATTAGAGCACATTATAGGGTATCCGTTCATATTAGTCGGGGTTGTCCACAGCGAACATTTGCGATGGATCTACTATTGCAAACACATAGTTCTAAATGAAACTGTTGGGCTTCAAAATTGTATTAATTGTTGGCATTTTGTGCACCAGGGTTGGGGTCCCTGTTGCGAAAGAAAAGAGCTCGACAATGTCACATAAGGTTAGATTGTCCCGTTGTGACCTTTAATATGTTTTGGTGGTATGTTTGGTGGCTCTTTTCGATCCACTCGCTCATCGACTTTAGCCTTTCAGCTGGGATGGCTGCCTCATACCTTACCTGAATATCTATTGGGTGTACAAACAAAATTGTTTCTAGAGCCCTAGTCGGTGTGGTCCTCATTGCTCCGCTAATGCTTAGGCAACATGTTCTTTGGACCTTTTGCAATATTTCCACATTGCATTTTTTGTCCATGGCTGTCCACCATACCACAGACGCGTATGTTAGAATTGGTCTAATTACGCTTCTGTATAGCCAGTGTATCATCCTAGGATTGAACCCCCATTTTGAGCCTATCGCCCTTCTGCAGGTTGACCAACATATTTGGGCCTTGTTAGCCCTTTCTTGTATATGGTCTTTCCATTTAAGTTTCCTATCCAGAATTACACCTAGATATTTAACTGTACAAGAGATATTTATTGTCTTATTTAGAAAAACTGGTTCCTCGTAGTGTCCCATTTTCGTTTTTCTAGTGAATAGGGTTGACATTCAGACCTCTCGGCCTGGCCCAGTTAAAAGCAATTTTTAGAGCCGTTTCTGCTCTTCGACAGAGTTGATTCGGAGTCTTTCCCCTCAGAAGTATTATAACGTCGTCTGCGTAGCAGACTGGGTCAAATCCTTCTTCGGTTAGGGTCCTCAAGAGACTGTTTATGGTGGTAACCCACAACAGAGGTGAAAGTATCCCTCCCTGTGGCGTTCCTTGTCCAACTTTGTCTCTTATTTTCACGTCGTATAGCCCGCAGCTTATTCATCTGTTCCTTAGCATGTGGTTTATCCAGTTCCTTAAGGCCCTGTCTACCTGAAACTCGTCTAAGGAGTGGATAAGTGTCTCGGTGCTTACGTTATTGAAAGCGCCTTCGATGTCGATGCATACAGCAAGTGTGTACATTTTCATTTCGAAGGTTCTTTCTATGTGGTGTACTACCTCATGCAATGCGGTTTCCACTGATCTGCCTTTAACGTATGCATGTTGTTTGAATTTAAGCATATCGTTGGGGATCTTACTCTTTATCATGGTGTCGACAGTCCGTTCCATTGTTTTGAGTAAGAATGAACTTAAACTTATCGGTCGATAAGATTTTGGTGTTGCATAACTTGCATTGCCAGGTTTGGGTATAAAGACTACCCTTGCCTCCTGCCAGGCTATAGGAGTGTATGCAAGTTTTAAGCATGCATTGAAGATTCCGACCAGTTTGGACGCAATAAAGTCCACTTCCCTCTGTAGTAAAGCCGGGAAGATCTGATCTGGGCCATATAAAGGGTGAAAAGCTTAAAATGACTTGTTGGGCCATTAAGCTGTCGATCTTTGGTGCCTCTTCCGATGAGTTAATACATTCCGTCGATGCCTCAGTGTTAACCATGGTATTCTGCGGGAAGTGCGTTTTCATTAGAAGGCCTAGAGTTTCTTCTGTTGTTTCAATCCTTTTTCCATTTCCATCGACCAATTGCTCGGTCTGTGTATGGGTTTTAGATAGAAACTTTTTAATCTTTGAAACGTCATTTACACTATCCACCTGTTCGCAGAAAAGCTTCCAGGAGTTTCGTTTGGCGTTTCTTGTTATTTTGTTGTATTCCTTTAATTTTGCCTGATAGTTGTCCCAGAATAAGCTGCTTTTTTACGTTTGGCCCTATTATAAAGTCTGCGGACCTCCTTGCCTTTATTCCGAATTTCCCCTCTCATCCACGGTTTTTCGTAGGCGGATTTCCTCTCGAAGGGGACAACTTTCCTCGAAAGACTTTACTAGTGCCTCAGTTAACTTTAGGACATCTCTCTATGTCCTCCTTACTTTGGCATTCCTCATCTGGTTGCCCAAGTCTTTCGTTTACTCGTTTTCCGAACTTTGTCCAATTTGTTTTGGATTTGTTTCGGAAGGTTATCGGGTTAGGCGATGGCCTAGCTATTTTAAATCTAATATACTTATGGTCTGAAAAGGAGTGTTCCTCCAGGACAATCCACTCGTGTACCTCGTTTATTAAATTTTCTGAACATATCGTTATATCTAGTACTTCCTCCTAATTCTATTAACAAAGGTTGGCGTATTCCCAGTGTTAAGTGTAATCAGGTCGTTAGTATTTAAGTAATCTATAAGGGCTTGACCCCTTTTGTTAATGTTAGTACTACCCCACGAGATGTGGTGAGAGTTAGCATCGCTACCTACTAGTACTTCGTTACCTGTTTGACGATGGTGGTAATGTCGGGGAGTCGAACGCCAGGTATAATGATGCTAGGTATATGTTACCATTCCCCTGCTTCAATACTGTGACGTCCGACGATGACAACTCTGGAGAAAAAAGAAAGCATAAGTTTTTGTGGCATATAATGCAGGTCCTCGGTCGGGATCCCGTATTTGCGTAAAAAGTAGATAATTTATATGGTTAAGTCCAGAAACCTTGTTTTTTATGGTCCAATGTTCTTGGATTAAACCAATATGTATATTACCTTTAGTTATTTTGTCCATCAGGGCTAGTGTTGCCGTTTCGCTCCGATGGAGGTTGATCTGGATGACCTCAATCATTGGTCCTCCAGTAGGTTGGCTTCTTGGGAGTCGCTAATTTCGTCTGCTCCTCCCTCCTGTAAGCCTTTTGGTAGGATGACCTCTTGGTTGTTTGGTTTGGCAATCTCCTCCTCACCAACTCTTGCCTTTCCAATTTTGAAGAAGACCGAGTTCTAGACGAATAATGCCTTGCCCTTGGTTTTGACGAGCCCGGCTAGCGAGAGATCGTCGATCCCCATCACAAGGAGAGTGCCGTCTTCCTTCTCCTCCCTGTGGAAGACCTCCCATCTTTCCACCTTTAGGGCCTCGTTTTGTACGCCAAAGACCTCGAGCATGCGCTCGGTCTCGAGCTTGCAGCCATACGCCTTGACGTACACCGATGCTTTGGTTAGATGAGGAATTTCGTCTTTCCTCACCAGTTTTAGTCTGCCACCTTCCCATGGAGTTGCTATACTGCTGACTACCTCCCCGAGAGCTGCAGAGTTTGCGTGTGAGTCCAGGTGGTACAATAGGAGGTCCCCCCTTGGCTCACAGCAGTTTATTTTTATTGAGACTCGTCCTTGCAGGATTTGTTCCAATATTTTATAGTTGATCGATTTCTCGATCTCCGATAAGTACTCTTTGTGTAGCCTTCCAGATCCTTTACTAGTATCGATTACTGCGTAGCACAGCTCGTCCTTGTAGTATCTCTTGGCTACCTTGGCGTAAGTCGATGGCGGCTCCGTTCCGGTTTCAGCGTCCATCTTCCTATTCTGGGTGGAGGTAGGCTTCTTTACTGAGTCCTTGGCCACCGCAGAAGATTCCGACGTCGCGCTCACCTTCTTTTTGTCAGAACTCCCCTCTTCAGTATCATTTGAAGGATACTTTTGGCAGTCTCCTTGGCTTTTGTCCTGACGAGGTTTGTCCTGGGCAATTGAAGGTGGGAAGCTCTTTTTCTTCTTACTGGGTTTTGCCACGTTCTGCTCCTCAGGAGACCTTGTCCTCTTCGCCGCTTCCACCGCTTAAGTGGAGGGACTGTCTGTGGTAACCTTTGAAGCAGCCAGCTGTTGTTCCTTCTTTAGTTTAGCCTGGTTCCTCTTATATTTCTTCCTTTGGGCCCCAGTCCACTGCACTCTTTTCGTCGTGAGCTTAGCGATGCTCTCGCTCACTTCCTCTACCATCTTGTGGACTTCCACTTTCATGGGATTTTCCACAACGGTGGTGTTCGTTTTGCCGCAGCTATCGGATTCGGAATCAGGGTCGCTACCATCATCAGATAGTTGGGATAGTTAATCCTCCCCCTGTACTGCCCTTTATACTCCTCCGTTTTACACTAGGTTGTGTGCTTGTAGCATTACCTTCGACCACAGATGCCAAGGCACCCACATCTATGGGAGATTGCTCACGATCGCATGATATCGACGGGGTGTGACTCGTAGGCAGATCACTGGTCCCCGACCTGCACCGTAACTTTTTCTTCCTTTTTTCCTTCCATATTTGTTTTTTGTTTTAGGGGAACACCCCCATAGTCAGTTTTTTGTCCGCGGGAAACTCAAGGTTTCCAGAGGTGGATAATCCCACCCCTCTGCCCCAGACCCACCATGCAATAGGTATTGGACAGAGTGGTACGACCATCCTCCTCCCCCTATCCGCCGGTGGGGACACGCCCGGTAGGAGAACTAACAAACTCCCGCGGAAGAGAATAGTTAGTTTTTCAAAAATATTTTTATTTTTCAATATAATCTCCTGAAACTTCAATACAACGCTTTTCTAGCAATTCTATCCCTTGATTAAAATAGTTTTCCTCAAGGTCTTCAAAATAGTGGTTTACAACTGTAATTGTATCTGTTGTGGAAAAAAACTCTAATGCTGCATTCTATAATATTATCTATTTTAAAATATCGTATATTTTATAAGATAATATATATTATAATATAATATTTACTATTATATGTTATAATATCATATTTTTTATTATTTAACCATATGTTAAAATCATAATTTTAGTTAGATCATAGTTATTAAATTATTTGATCACTTTTCTTATGTATTATTACATTTAATAATTAGTATTATTTATCGTAATGTACGTACTTCAATTACCAGCACTATAAATTCTGAAAGTAGAACAAAAAATATGTGGATCTTATTTGGCAGCCAAAACTCTCCTTTGCCACTGTTGCTGTAAGTGATGTTTGTTATTGTTGTTACCTGCTCTACCCACCACACAAAGAGAGGGATTTTTTGCCTTTGCTTTATGCTAGTCCCTCGTCAACACATTAGCCTCACTTAACGCTGTTATTGTTTTCAAGTTTCACTACTATGCTAGTATTAAAAACTATCATAGCGTGACTTGAGGCTCAAGTGTTGCTTGTGATGAAGTTCACCACTTTTCACCTCATCAATATTTTGTGAGGAATTTGGGGGTTCATTGCATGTGCCAAAATTTCTATCGCTCTCTTCTGTTTCAACTTCAGAACGAACAACATCACAGCAGCAGCAAGTATTCAATCCACTAACATTGTTTTTTTTTCTACTTTCAGCAAGTGTGTTTCTGAGCATATGTAAATGCAAATTTGCATTTACATCATTCAATTCAATAAAACTTGTGAAGAATTTTTAAGTGATTTTTTTGCTTTTTTTAAATAAAATCTCGAATTAACTTTTCTAAAATTCGAGTAAAATACTTAACATATAAAATTGGTGCCGAAACCCGGGAAATTAGTCCCACTTTTTCTTAAAAATTATAATTTTTAATTCCGTGTCTGAGTGAAATCAATTGTGCGATTTTGTTATTTCATCGAATTTGGATAGTGTGCTTACCCAACCATGAGTTCGCTTGACCTTTTAATTAAAGAACAACATGACTTGTTGGAATTAATTAATAAACATGAGCAAGGATTTAATAAAAAATCTAAAGAAAGTAAAACTCCTGGATACTTAAACTCCCTTGCCCAAATAATAGATGATATATTCACCAAGTTTGAGTCCCAGCATGGACAAATTGTGAGACTAGCCCATGAAACGTCTCTCGAAACGAAAGATGTTTCCTATTTAAAAGAAGACGTATTTTTCGATTTTTCTGAAAAGTTCCTAACTTTTAAAGGTCGTTTAATTGATTCTCTTCCCGATACATCCACAGCACATTCGCCAATGGCTAGTACTTTTCTTGCCTCAAATAATCGTTCAGATTCATCAATAATTCCAGAAAGCCGTCTTCCAAAAATTAATTTACCAAAATTTTCTGGAGATTATATCGATTGGGTTCCTTTCCGAGACATATATTGTTCTTTAGTGCACACTAATGATTCACTCAACAAAGTTCAAAAGTTTTACTACTTGAAGGGCACTCTTTCAGGAGAAGCTGCAAACTTAATTAAAACGTTTTCACCCACAGAAGCGAATTACGATTCGGCTTGGAAAATTCTGGAAACCAGATACCACAACAAGCGGATGCTGGTTGGAAATCTAGTCTCCAAACTGTTTAACATTCCGAAATCAGACGGAGGCTTTCAGTCTATTAAAACTATTCTTGATTCTACACAATAATGCCTCGCGTCTATAGGTAATCTCGGGCTGATTACAATCAGCTGGGATCCTATTATTATTCATTTGATTACTCAAAAACTTGACTTCCAAACTAGAAGAGATTGGGAGAATTCTCTCAAGTCTAGCACCGACTTACCAACTCGTTCTGAGCTTTTTGTATTTCTGGAAAGAACTTTCCGTACTCTGGAGTCATTAAGCAATGATTCTCTAACACCTACTTCTAAAACAAAATTTGATAAACATAATAAGTTTTCAAAGAAAACATCTTGTCACACTGGAAACATCTCAAAGCTTAACCAAAAAACTTGTCTATTCTGTGAGAAAACTAATCACACTCTACCAAAGTGTTACAAATTTCTATCTTTATCATTGAACTCAAAAAATGAGTTTTTATCAAAGAAAAATATTTGTCGCAATTGCCTCGTTCCTGGACATAACCCCAACAACTGTGACTCTCCTTTTCGTTGTGTAGTTTGCAGGCAAATGCATCACACAGTTTTGCATTCAAATGAATCATCAGGAAACTCTATGTTACCCTCTGATTCACAACCAACTCCCCAACTTATGTCTCATAGTGCAAATACGCTTCTATCAGTTTTATTGTACACTATTCGCCTTAATGTTGCCACAAACGCTGGTACATTTTCTTTACGCGCCTTGTTAGACCCTGGTTCCCAAGGCAGTCTTATTACAGAATCCGCAGTACAATTAATGGGTCTAAAGAGAATTAGAAATCAATGTAAAGTAGTTGGCGTTGGCAACGGCCACGAAAATATTTCTAAACATATTGTCAATATTGATTTATACAATCGCAAAAATCAGGCAGTACTTTCATGTACAGCACTGGTGCTTTCCAACTTGTCGTCATACACTCCTGACATTTCTGCGAAATATGTGACCTTGCCAGATATAAGTAATGAAGATTTAGCAGATCCTCAATTTTATAATGCTGATAGAATAGACCTGATCCTAGGTTCTGACGTTTGTGCAAAAATAAAAATTCCATCTGAATCTTTTGTCCACAATGGACTCTTTTTCCAAAATACTCACTTTGGGTGGGTTTTTTCGGGCAAAAGTGCAAATTTGCCATCTCAAGAAATTCATATTCACAACACCAATTTGGAAGTCATATTACGTTCTTTTTGGGAACAGGAAGAAGTGTCTTCTAAAAGATCTCTTACCCAAGAAGAAATAGCATGTGAGAATTATTTTAAAAGCTCAACAATTCGCCAAACAAATGGCCGATATTTGGTTAATTTACCTTTCAAATCCATATTGATGTCTAATGAAACTCCTCATTTGCACAACAATGTCTTAAATGCCATCAAAAGGTTTAGACATCTGGAAATATCCTTTTCAAAAAGGCCAGATTTTTCACATTCTTATAAAGCATTTATGCTTGAATATGAAAAATTAGGTCATATGACCAAAACTGGTAATTATCCTGAAGACGTAAAACAAAATTCTTACTTTCTTCCCCATCACGGGGTCTTCAAAGAGGATAGTAGCACTACTAAACTTCGTGTTGTTTTTGATGGCAGTAGTCATCTACCAGAATATAAACCCCTTAATGATGAATTGGCTCCAGGGCCTGCATTACAAAATGAGCTTCCTTCAATCATTACCAAGTGGCGAACCCACAAAATTGGGTTTAGTGCCGACATAGAAAAGATGTTCCGGCAAATTGACGTTAATCCTGATCATCGAACATTTCAGCAAATTTTGTGGAGACACAATTCATCAGACCCAATATCTATTTAACAGCTTAATACTGTCACGTATGGTACTACAAGCGCGCCCTACTTAGCCATCCGTGTCCTACAAAAACTAGCTGAAGATTTCAAAAATAAATATCCAAAAGCATCCAATATTTTAAAAACAGATTCTTATGTCGATGACATAATATCTGGGGCTGATACTGTAAAAGAAGCTAAGTTGTTGTATAAAGATTTATGTGATCTTTTAAAGTTAGGTGGTTGCAATCTCCGAAAATGGAACTCAAATTCCGAAAGTCTACTAAATGAGATTCCCGAAGATTGCCGTGACCCCTCGTTGACCATAGGATTTGACAGAGACAACATTGTTAAAACACTAGGCGTTCATTGGCATATGCGTAGCGATTCCTTTTCATTTAAGGTTAATTTGGATAAGAATCCTACAATCTCCAAGAGATCCATTTTGTCTGAATCTGCTAGGTTGTATGATCCGCTGGGCTGGTTGACTCCAACTACATTAATATCAAAGTCTCTCTTTAAAAAATTGTGGGAGCACGTTATAGACTGGGATGAAAAATTGCCCATGGAGTTGGAAGAAGCTTGGATCAGGCACAGGTCTTCATTAAGTGAGCTCGTTAATATTAATATCCCCAGATGGATAAAATGGTCTCCCATGTTGCAAATAGAACTTCACGGTTTCTGTGATGCTTCTACTGAAGCCTATGCGGCCGTTGTTTACTCAAAAGTACTAACCCCTGATGGTATTTTTGTCTCAATCTTGCAAGCCAAATCAAAGGTTTCTCCCATAAAAACAGTGACAATACCCAGATTGGAGCTTTGCGCTGCGAAATTATTAGTACTGTTAACAGATAATGTTAAAAAGTCATTACCAGGCTATCCCATCAGCAACGTTTTTTATTGGAGCGACAGTTCAACAGTCTTAAGCTGGCTTAGAAAACCTCCATTAAAGTGGACAGTGTATGTGGCAAACAGAGTCGCTGATATACAACGCCTAAGTAGTCCGCTTCAATGGTATTATGTTCCTTCAGCCCTAAACCCTGCAGACTGCGCTTCAAGGGGTATGTCAGCTCATGATTTACTAAACCATAAAATGTGGTGGTCTGGCCCAGACTTTTTATATAAGTCCCCCTCTTCTTGGCCTAAACCAATTCCGTATCTCAACACAAATGAAGAAGAAAGAAAAACGAAAATTGCATCCCATAATCTTATTGAAAAATCGTACCACAAGTGGCTTACCAATTATTCAAATCTTCAAAAACTATTACGGGTCATATCTTTCTGTATTCGGTTTGTGCACAACCTTCGAAATCCAAAAATGAGAATAGGAGGAGGCTTAAATGCTTCCGAAAAAAGATATACTCTCCACTTTTTTATAAAGGATGCACAAGCCATTGATTTTCCCAATGAGATTAAGCTTCTTTCAACAAATCGACCGCTGAAAAATAGCCCTTTGTTAAAGCTTATGCCTTTTCTCGACGATGAGGATATAATTCGAGTGGGTGGTCGCCTGCAAAACTCTAATTTAGAGGCCAGTAAAATACATCCTATTGTTTTATCAAAAAACAATCCACTTTCTAAACTTATAATCAGGGATGCTCATGAAAGAACTCTACACGGCGGCGTTACTCTTACCATGTCATACGTTAATCGTATGTTCTGGATATTATCTGGAAATCAATTGGCAAAAACAATCATTGCACAATGCTTAACATGCTTCAGATATTCTGCAAAAACGTCTCAGCAAATTATCGGAAATCTCCCATCAGTGCGTCTACGTCCTACACGACCATTCACCCATAGCGGTGTTGATTATGCTGGTCCCATAACGATTAAGAATTCAAATCTCAGGTCCACCATAATTTCCAAAGGATACATTTGTTTATTTGTGTGTATGGTTACGAAAGCACTGCATTTGGAAGCCGTTTCTGACCTCACAACAAATGCCTTTCTAGCCGCCTTTAGACGGTTTGTTTCCCGTCGTGGAGCTTGTACTCATATTTATTCCGACTGCGGAACAAATTTCGTAGGTGCCTCTAAAGAGCTTCAAGTTTTACAAAATCGCTGCTATAAATCTTTGACCGAAGAACTACACCATACTTTAAACAAAAATGGTACTACATGGCACTTTATTCCCCCTGCCTCCCCAAACTTTGGTGGTTTATGGGAGGCAGGCGTGAAATCAGTCAAGTATCACCTTAAACGTATTGTTGGTGATAGACTTCTCAGTTTTGAAGAGCTCACAACACTTCTTTGCCAAATAGAGAGTTGTTTAAACTCTCGACCTTTATGTCCTTTATCGTCTGATCCTGCGGATTACGATGCGCTCACTCCAGCCCATTTTATAATTGGTGAACCTACAAATTGTATCCAAGAGGAAGCCTTACTCGATGTCAATGAAAGTCGATTGGATAGATGGAAACGTTTGGAACGCTTGAAGCAACATTTTTGGAAGCGTTGGTATAACGAATACCTAAATCGTCTACAGTCCCGTCCAAAATGGCTGCAAGAGAAAAGAAATGCACAAATAGGTGATCTGGTGCTTATTGCAGATGAACGATGTGGGCCTGGCCAATGGCTGCTTGGTCGCATAACCGATGTCCATCCTGGAAGTGATGGCAAAATAAGGGTGGTATCAGTTTCAACAAAAAATAAGCTTATGAAAAGACCGATTAGTAAAATTTGTTTTCTTCCAGAATGTGATTCCCAGAAAGGGGCGGAGAAAGCTGAAAATTAATACCTACCGTTGATGAAGTCATATACATAACCATACTACCCTACCTTACATCATTAATCGCTGAAATTACTAAAGATGGAGCCACGATATGCCGCGCTGTGAGTCGGAGCACAGCGGAACTCAGAAGTTCGACTAAAACACTCCCAACAATTGGCCGTCTTTAGCAAAAATATATCTATGAACATTCGTTCATAAGGGGGGAGTATGTTGTGGAAAAAAACTCTAATGCTGCATTCTATAATATTATCTATTTTAAAATATCGTATATTTTATAAGATAATATATATTATAATATAATATTTACTATTATATGTTATAATATAATATTTTTTATTATTTAACCATATGTTAAAATCATAATTTTAGTTAGATCATAGTTATTAAATTATTTGATCACTTTTCTTATGTATTATTACATTTAATAATTAGTATTATTTATCGTAATGTACGTACTTCAATTACCAGCACTATAAATTCTGAAAGTAGAACAAAAAATATGTGGATCTTATTTGGCAGCCAAAACTCTCCTTTGCCACTGTTGCTGTAAGTGATGTTTGTTATTGTTGTTACCTGCTCTACCCACCACACAAAGAGAGGGATTTTTTGCCTTTGCTTTATGCTAGTCCCTCGTCAACACATTAGCCTCACTTAACGCTGTTATTGTTTTCAAGTTTCACTACTATGCTAGTATTAAAAACTATCATAGCGTGACTTGAGGCTCAAGTGTTGCTTGTGATGAAGTTCACCACTTTTCACCTCATCAATATTTTGTGAGGAATTTGGGGGTTCATTGCATGTGCCAAAATTTCTATCGCTCTCTTCTGTTTCAACTTCAGAACGAACAACATCACAGCAGCAGCAAGTATTCAATCCACTAACATTGTTTTTTTTCTACTTTCAGCAAGTGTGTTTCTGAGCATATGTAAATGCAAATTTGCATTTACATCATTCAATTCAATAAAACTTGTGAAGAATTTTTAAGTGATTTTTTTTGCTTTTTTTAAATAAAATCTCGAATTAACTTTTCTAAAATTCGAGTAAAATACTTAACAGTATCTTCATTTGAGGTAAAACGCTTGCCAGCAAGGAATTTTTTTAGATGTGGGAACAAGTAAAAGTCACTGGGAGCTAAATCAGGAGAATAAGGTGGGTGGTCAAGCAACTCGTACTTTAATTCGTTGATTTTAGCCATTGTTTAAACACTCTTGTGCGCTGGTGCGTTGTCTTGATGAAAAATTATTTTTTTGTGTTGTAAGCCAGGACGTTTTTCTCGAATTTGTACATTTAATTGATCCAAAAGGTTGCAATAGTACTCTGAATTTATTGTTTTACCCTTTTGCAGGTAGTCAATCAATAAAATACCTTTGAAGTCCCAAAAAACCGTTGCCATAACCTTACCAGCCGATTGAATTGTTTTTGCCTTCTTTGGGGCACTTCCTCCAGCTTCAGTCCATTGTTTGGATTGTTCTTTTGTCTCTGGAGTATAGTGGTGGATCCATGTCTCATCAACAGTTATGAAACGACTCATAAAATCAATTTTATTTCGCTTAAAACGATCTAAACAAGCTTGAGAAATGTCCATTCTTATGCCTTTTTGAGCGACTCTTAACAAATGCGGCACCCATCTTGCAGAAAGCTTTTTCATCTGTAGTTCTTCATGCAAAATTAAATGAACTCGATCATTTGAGATGCCCATGATATTAGAAATTTCACGCACTTTTATTCGTCGATCATTTAATACCATATCATGCACTTTGGCTACAATTTCTGTTGTTGTTGCTGTTGTTAGACGTCCACTGCGTGGTTAATCTTCAATGCTTGTACGACCACGTTTAAATTCAACAACCCAATTTTTTACTGTTGCATATGAAGGAGCACTTTCAACTAACACATTCACCATATCATTATGAATTTCTTGTCCCGATAAACCTTTTTTAGTAAATATTTAATGACAGCACGCATGTCTAATTTTTCCATTGTAAAAAGATTGCGGATGCGTCTTTTTGAACACCTGTTTCTATATGAAGGAGTTGCCAGATGGAAACAAAATTTAACATGTGTTCATAACAGAGATGGTAGTTTCCAAAACACTTAACTTTTTTCTGTTTATACCGCGCTTTTTGTGCTAGGCTAAGAAGTTTCCGAACTTCCCTCGTAGCTCCCCCTGATTGGGCAATAGAGGCTGTGGAGAGTTTGCATGCCATTGATTTGCAAGGCACGGCTGCATGAGTTCGTAATCTCTAGGTAGCAATCTAGATGGAACGAAATCGAAAATATGGATGTGACATTCCGGTTTGTCCCAATTGTTTCATTTGCCATGACGAAACCCAATTGTGATTTCCGCCTTCATCTGGGATTTCTGTTTACTAGGCATATGTATCTCAATGCATTCTTGCACAGCAGAGAACTTTCTGGCACTTAATTGTCCAATTGTGGGGGCTCCAGTCGAGGACTGATTGTATGCCTTGTATAAGTGCCCTGATAATAATTCCAAGAACCTGAATGTTAACGGCCGGTGTTAGTCGAGCACTCTCCACTAATTTCACTCGTGCAAGTATTGGGGATTTTGCTAATGTTGTTGTTGTAGCAACGCAAATATGTTCGTTCGTGTATTATTTCAGTTATCTGCTTCTGGTTTCTCTGTATCCAGACTCAGTAATTTCACGTGCAGGGTATGTGTCATGAGGAGGCACCCTGTTGCACTCCTTAGTGCGGCATTCTGGCAGGTTTATATTTTTTCACTGCGTCCCGCTAATGTTTGCATACCACGCTGGCGCCGCATAGCTTAACACAGACATATTGCTTTGTTACATGTCAACAATGCTCCTGTATCAGCACCCAAGTGCTGACGGCTAGCGACATGAGGACCTTGTTCCTACTTCTTATCTTTTCCCAAATAGTTGTGGCTTGGCGGACGACTTAAACATGCCACGTTACACTCAAAATTTTGGGATAGTTAGTGTTCGGAATCATTTATGTTGCAAGTGGTGAACAGTGTTACAGTGGATTTAAAGGCGAACGTTTTCATATTCCTCAGATCGAAGAACTGCACATTTGACCTATCACACCCAATATTTTGGAATTGTTAGTGGTCGGAATCATTACGCCATTGACCAACATGTTTCATGGGAGCCTCATTTCAACCGTCCAAGTGATGAACAGTGTGGCAGTGCATTTAAAGGCGAATATTTTCATATTCCTCAGATCGAAGAACTGCACATTTAACCTATCACATATGTCATCGACGATAGGGATCTAAAACAAATGTTCCAAAATATTGATAATTCACCATAAACGGGCAATTGTAATTAGATTTCCATGTAAAATAAATTTACTTGCATTCATATATAAAAAATGTAGAAAAAATCTGCCCGGAGTAGAGTTATTTTTTTGACTCAGACTCCGACTTCACCAAAATTGCGCGACTCTGAAATATTGGGTTTTTATACCCTCAGCCTTTAGGCTAAGGAGGGTATATACACTTTGATACGATGAAAATGTGCCTCATCGAAATAATGGTTTTAGACCCCAAGTATGTTTGGACGAAATGTGTTTCAGACAATTTGGAGTCGATCTAGCCATGTCCGTCCGTCTGTCTGTCCGTCTGTCTGTCTGTCCTGCTGGCTGGAGCGCACGATAACTCTCGAACGGATAAACCGATTCGGTTCAAATTTTGGCTTTCATAATATTTTGCCCAAACTTAGTTTAAGTTCGAAGATGAGCTACATCGGTCCACTCCTTCCGATACCTCCCCCCACAAAAGTTCGAAAATGTTCGGAAAGTTTGTGCGCACGATAACTCTTAAAGGGAGTGACCGATTTGGTCCATACTTTGCATAGCGTAATCTTTCTACCAGAGTAATATGAGGTTCCACTATGGTCTTAATAGGGCCACTCCTTCGGGTACCTCCCACACAAAATTTGAGAAAAGTTCAGTTTAGGGCCATCTCTCGAATCGCTTTTATTTTTGTTTTAGCAACTTGTATTCACTGCCCTCCATACGACGGTACAAGTTTTATCGAACGAATCTGCCGATTCGGCCTTAGTAATATTTTGTCCAAACATAGTTTAAGTTTGAAGATAAGCCATATCGGTCCACTCCTTCAGGTACCTTCCCCACAAAAGTTCAAAAATGTTCGGAAAAATTGTTCGTACGGTAACTCTTGAAGGGAGTGGCCGAATTTGTCTATACTTTACACATCCTAATATATCTACCAGATATAGATCAGGTTCAAATATGGACTATATTTGTCCACTCCATCCGGTACCTCCCACACAAAATTTTCGGATAAGTTCACTTTAAGGCCTGATATCGAATCACTTTGAATTTTTTTGAAGCAACTTGCATTCGCTGCCTCATTTACGATGGTAAAAGTTTTTTAGGGGCAAGTCCATGCTTCTTGAGCAAACATCCCGATGAGTGTAAAACCCCAATATGGCACCATATGTTGTGGCTGGAGATCCACATCCATAATGGTCAATGTCGATACATTCCTTTTAGCATCTCCTCCGCAAAACTTTTGATCTTTAATCCTAATCAACATTTTTGTCTGTTCAAACGCCCAAAAACTTTTAAAACCCCCTAAATACATACGTATTTTGGGAAAAAATTGTTTCAATATACACAGGCTGAGGGTATATCTCTGTCGGCAAAGCCGACTGATACTTTTTTTACTTGTTATAACAACTATTCGTTTAATATATACAAAAAAAAAAAAACGTTCCTTCAGATCAAAAAACCTCGCAACAACTAAAAATTCAATCAATAATAAAAACAACGGTCATATCAAGCAATCTCCATTAACCACCTGACACGTGTTGTTAATTACCACCAATCCTATCACCCCTGAGGACTTTGTTACCAACGATTAACTTAATTATTTCAAATTCTTTCTTTTTTGCCAATGTCCTAATGCTAAAGGCTCCCAAGTAATAAATGCCAAATCACTATTCATCTTCTTTGCAATTTTTCTATCCAAAATCCTAGCTAATGCGCATTTTTATATTCATCAATTTATTTTCTCTCCCTTTTCGCCAATACCCTCCTAATCCGATTTGTAATCTCGTCTTGGTATTCCAATGTGAAAAAAATCCTAACACAATTTGACATTGAATCATGCTGACTATATAAAATATGTTTGTAATTTGTTTTATGATACTCATACACGTTGCCAACGAAATTCAGTCTGTTTCAGAGATGTGAGACATAATGTCTACACGCTTTGTGGTTTATTAAAAAAAATCTTAATACATTTCTTCAATAAATCTTATTTTGTTAATTCACCATAATTATGTCGTTGATTATTTTGATAAAATGTGGACATTGAAACGATTTAAATTGGTTATAGAACTAACATCATATTAAATCTGAGGAAAATCAAAAACTGACCTTCCAATGCAATCATCACTGCATTCTTATACTCTACACATCTACTGTGATATTATGTCTTTGTGCATCTGTATGTAACATGAAAAAGGAAATGTGATAGACCTATAGTTCCGTTTACGACTATGTATTGAATCACATTCTGACTCGACGCACGTTGGGGCAAGATAGAAAAAAACGGCTCTTAATTGAAAAATTGAAACACAAATTTTTGATAATCTGTCTTGACAGGGTTAACGAGTACAAAATTCTACCTCACTAGCCAAAATAGCAAAGTCGTATGTTGTTTACTTTTCGTGTAGCACAGTGTTAAAATTGAACATATTTTTAAAATTTAAGAAACGGGTGAAAAGTATTAAATTTTGCTGCTTTTAAATCGCCATATCGTAGTTTCCGCTACATAAATTTGGAATTTTCAAAATATATATTAAATATAGAGGTAATTCTTAATATTTTAAGAAAAAATTGTTCTGAAAAATTCTTGTAGAAATGTGTTTAAAAAATTCGTCAAAATGTGTCCAGATTTTGCATAATTTGGAAATGTATTGGAGTATAACAAAAAAGAGTGTCGAGAAGGTCGTGAGAAATTTTTTTGTATTTTTCTCTTGATTGTTGTCTTTGATATTGCGCAAACAAAACTTGCTCCTTTTTTGCTCATTTTGAGTTATGTCAAAAATGGTGGAAATAGCTGTGGGTCAAATTTTAGAATTTTGGTGTTTTTGTCTTCATTTTCCCTGTTATTTTTGTACAGTATGCCGTGTTTTGGTTTAATGTCTGTGGTCACCCTACATAAGACAATGTGTGCAGGTTCACCATTATGTTATAGTTACTATATATAATGATTTATATGAAATGATGGCGATGCACAAGGGGTGAAATCGCAAAAAATGGAGATTAATTAAAAAAAATAAATTCGGTTTTTGGTATAACTGTCGTTACATGGTAATATGGTACAAAATTCTAAGTCTTTAACCAAAATGTCAAGATCATATATTGTTTACTTCTACAGTTACACTGTGATAAAGCTAGAGAATTTTTAATAATTTAAAGAGCACCATAAAAAATTAAATTTTTTTGGTGTATAAAGAGTAATATTTTTTACGCATCAAAAGTGCCCTTTTTAGAATGGAATCGTCAACTTCAGTTAGAAATCTGAGTCACAGAAAAATATATTTGTGGCAAACGAAGTTTCGAAGCATATTAAAAATTATTTTTTTTTCCTATTTTTGAAAAGCATTTAGAGTTAAAAATGTAGCGGAATATTTTATATGGAGGTTATTCCAAAACGAAAATATATAGAGATGATGTTTGATAGAAATATCTTCAAACCCTTCAAAATGTACAATTCACAATTTAAGCTAGTTTAGTTGCAATATATGCATATATGAGGCCTATACCAAAACATTGACCGATATTGAAAAATGTTCACACTATGAATTTTCAGAACTATAAATCCTAATTCAAAGATAAATGTACTAAAAAATGTGGTCAAGGCCCTCGAAATACATAAAATCGGGAGATACCCTTGTATCGGAGCTACACTAAAATATTGACCTAACTTAGTAATTATTTGCCAAATATTAGCTTAACCAATAATTTATCATATTAGAAGATTTTAGATTCATCAAATAAGAAATGTAGGCAAAACCGTAAAAACACTTCATAGTTTTTATGGTACCCATTTATGAGGGCTTCGAATATACCTCCCCAATCTCTCAATTTGCACCAAAACTGTGTTCCGTTATATTGATTGAAGTGTAAACATTCGAAAAATATTAACATTAGATCACTCAAATGCTTGCATGAAATAATCTCCGTTTTTTGGAATCTTGCCCCAATGTGCGACGTCTGCATTTATTATTCAATTTGGATGAAAATGGGGGAAGATCAATTTCCACATAGGGAGAAATGAGAATGGGTTCAAACTTAGATACGTATGTCTCCCACATATAGTCGTAAATTTTCCTACGGCAAAAAAAAAAATAATTCTGGGGGAAACTATTTTTGGTTGTGCTGCCGATTTTCGATCTGTCCATAGATATCTCAACATTCACATCTCCTAAAAGTATATGGTAATATTCAAAAATGTTTTACAATCGTTGAAGTTGAGGTTCACCATTTAATAAGTCGCGAACTGTTAATATATTTTATAAAATATGGATATATTTATATAAATTGAAGTGTTTTAGCCAAAATCTCATAATATGGACCATAACAAATAATTTTCGTGGAAGCTGCGTTGGTGGTAATATAAAAAAATGGGAAAAATGTGTTGAAGTAAACAAGTTTTTTTGTGTTCTTTCTTGATTTCTGGCCAAACCACGCAAAATTCAAACCTGCGCTCAAAGAAAGAACTAAAGAATACCCCTTGGGAAACATGGTTCTAGTGCATGACTTTTCGATATATAGACTACATCCCACTAAAATCGATGCTGACATTTTGAAGTTTTGATTTCAGTGTTTTTCGAATTTTTCTTATAATTAGATGGTGCAACTGGATTATATTTTCAAACTAGTTACAGGATTGTAGAACTCGCGATTCCACGTCGTTCGATGTATATCTCATGAGTGTGCTCCGTACAGCTTCCTAGTAATAGGAGTCCAAAGGCCAAAATTTGGTGCGTAAATTTTCTGAAAAACCTATTTTTGGCTTAAAAATTTACAACTGTCGTACAGGTACCCCTGAACCCCGCGTGATTTTAGTTTTTTACGTGTCGGATCTAATAAGACCTTTTGCGTTCGAATCCATCCACTAAAACGCCGGATATATATACCTTGAAAGTAGGAAAATCTGCAAAAATATATTTTGACAATTCCGCGAATTGAACCGCGATTTTCTTTGATTATTTTTGCATAAATGTAATCCTTTATACGAGATAATAATATTTGCCAAAAAGAGGTGTCACAAATTACAAAGATTCGGGAGTAATATCCCTATTTATCCCAAAATAGGATGTGGTGGCACATCCGCAGTTCTTGACGAATCTCTCTAAAATCATTTATATTGACGTATTTTTAAAATGCGGCCATTGAAATCGGATGCACCTTATAATCATATGCACATCGCGCAATTTTTGCCCACTTGAATGTTTTTTGAATAGTAAGATGCAACTGATGGCACACTTTGGCCGCTGAATGAAACATGGGAAAATCCATGCATATTGATAGACATGGACTCCCTGTATCCGAAAAGCACATGCACCTCAACTGATTTAAACGGATTCGCGAATTACACGCTTTTTAACTTTTGTATTTTTTTTTTCATTGTGATTTCAATATTACTCTGTACTTTTTAACTCTATTGCTTATAATTCTAAGCAAATATACTTTCCCGATGACAAACTATTTTCCTCGAAGACGTTTTAGCAAAATACTGAAGGTTTTGTATGGAAATTTAGCGAAATAGTAGAACAACTCCTAAAAATGTTTCTTCAATTTTTCGTATTAAACCAAAAAATATATTTTTGAAATAATATTTCCACAATAAGTTTTTGTCTTTTGTTGTTGCTGTAATATGCATGTTATGAAACCAAACTTTATAATTTTGGTCTCACATATTTCTATGCGTTGTCTAGATGCTGTAGAAATTTTAAATTTATTTTTTTGAGATTTATATGAACTCTGAGAGAGAATAAATTTAATTTACTCTAAGATTTTTTCATTATTTGTTGATTTTCCGCGAAAATAAAAACAAATTTAGAAATATTTTAACATCAGCGGATAGATATAACATTCTGTTAACGATTTATACATATATTTTCCTATTAAAACCCAAAGGGAATTTTTAAATATTTTTTCTTTATTTGGGGTCAAAACCCCCTATAACTTTTGGGTGCAGCATCCAATTTTGTGAACGCGAACATATTTGAAACCACAATTTTTTTCTTAACCTAAGTACCAAAAATCGCGGATGTGCTCGCAAAAAAATTTTATTTTTTTTGGTCAATGGTATTGAAAAGGAAATTTGAAATTTACCATATGTATGTATTTTTGGCGGCAGTTTCGAGTAAAACGTTTTTACCTACCGATAGTTTTATTCGTAGACAAATTCAGAAGCTCCACGGAACACTGGGGTGCATCAATTAAAATGACTGCTGTGCAAAGATTTGAGTACCAAGCTTTGCACATTGTAATAATTCCATAAAACTTAAATCAAGGTCCAAAATGCTCTATAGCGATCGACTTTCTTCGGTACCTCCCCCAAGAAAAATGTTCGACATATGTAGGAACACATGCCATGACGTGGCTGGAGATTTTAATACTTTCATAAACGTTAACTACCTTCATAAACGAAATTGTTCCATTTAATTTCATTACAACTCGTGATGGGGTGTATAAAGAGTTCGAACCGGCCGAACTTAATGCTGTTCATACTTGTTTCTTTTTTAGATTATATACTTAGGCTATATAGTTGTCGGCAAATCCGATTGGTTAGTTTTTACTTGTTTTTAAGCCCAGTGTCATAATCGCAATGCAGTCTGAGAAGTGTTTTGTGTCAGAGATTCGGCTCTTAAAAGGCACCAAATTTATTTTTGCCAATCATGGTTTATTAAGAAACCGATGTAACAAAAAACCATCTTCAGACATGAAGTCGAGGAGTTTTACATGATTCATAGCTTGACGGCTTCAACCATGATGCAACTTTGAGCCGGCTGTTGCGATATTACCCAAAGTACTCTTAGAGAGTGGCAGCTCTCCACAGAGCCTACAAGTCTATTGCGCTGGTGCCAATTCCAAGATCCACAATTATTGGCTACCCTTTTCACTTGGTAGGGGATTCAGGATTACCTTACACCTCCGCTATGGGTCACAGCAATTGGTTGAGGATGCAACTCCACAATGGGCCGAAGCTATTCCCGCGATTTGCAACCAATAGGTGCCTCTCCATGATAAGGCTGGATCAACAGATTTCGACTCTCCTGACTACCTACCAGAATGTCTCGCGTTAGACTGTCCATTCAAAACTACTACCACTTTCTGTTCCATAAAACATGAGACTGGTCATCCAAAGTGTGAAAGATTAGGCACCATCAGGGAATGCGGAGAGTCCAACACATGTGTTAAGCTGTTGTAGCAGTCTAGTCACCACGTTCACATGGACGTAGTTTTATCACTGCAAGCAGCGACGACCATTTCATCTTCTGCTCTAAAGCTGACGAACGGCAACCGATTATGTTCGAAAGTACACCCGACAAGAATCTAAGAGACCTGTGATGGCATGGTGGAAAGTGGGGTTTCCCAAATCTCCACAACACCTGAGTTACAAGAAAAAACCTCTGGTCAGATCTTGCTCGTAACCGAATTACTTCCACTTTTGATTCCATGGAACTGGTAACACCCGGAGGTAATATAAGCGGTTAAGCCTATACAGTCCCAACCAAACAACAAAGACAAAAAGACCAGACAAAGACCTCAGGATTGACTCGTAGGAATCTTCTTAACAATCAGAATGCAATATTCAAGGTAGAGCTTTATAATTTGGTATAGAAGTTTCTATAACTCTTAGGTTGTTTGGTATTGAAAATGGGCTATATCGGTACACGTTTTGATATAGCCCCTCATAGAACTGTAGCTCCAGATTTTCCATATTTTGAAGGTTGTTTCCTCAATATTCATCCGAAATGCCTGAAATTTGGTATTAAGTTTTCGTTGGGGTATAACAATTCCAATCTGAAATTTGTCGGTATAGGTCCACGTCGTCATACAGTTCCTATAGAACGGTTCCTCCCGATTATCGGTATTTTGAAGGTTGTGGCCTCAATATCCCACCGACATGGCTTACATTTGGCATTAAATCTATGTTGGGGTTACACAACTTTCCACCTGAAATTTGTCGGTATAGGTAAGCGTCTTCATATAAGCCCCATAGAACGGACCTCTGGATTTTCGTTATTTGGAAGGTAGTGGCCTCAATATCCCACCGAAATGGTTGAAATTTAGTACTTAGTTTTCGTTGGGAGTATAAAACTTTCCACCTGAAATTTGCAGGTATAGTTCCACGTCTTCATATAGCCTCATATATAATGTTACCTCCCGATTTTCGATATTTTCAGGGTTTTAGCAGCAGTATACCACCCCAATGGCTGAAATTTGGTATTAGGTCTTCGTTGGGGGTATACAACTTCCCACCTGAAAGCTGTCGGTATAGGTACAGTCCCCATAGAACGGTACCTCCTGATTTTCGGTATTTTGAAGGATGTGTTATAAAACTTTCCACCTGAGATTTGTCGGTATAGGTCCACATCTTCATATAGCCATCACAGAACGGTACCCCCAATTTAGTGTTTTAAAGGTTGTGACCTTAATATCCCACCGCGCTGCCTGCAATTTGGTATTCAGGCTTCGTGGGGGTATAAAACTTTCCACCTGAAATTGTTCGGTATAGGTCGACGTCTTCATACAGTCCCCATAGAACGGTACCTCCTTATTTTGTGTATTTTGAAGGTTGTGGCCTCAATATCCTACCGAAATGGCCAACATTTGGTATTAAGTCTTCGTTGGGCTTATAAAACTTCCCACCTGAGATTTGTCGATATAGGTCCACATCTGCATATAGCCCCCCGAATTTAGTATTTTAAAGGTTGTGTCCTTAATATCCCACCGCGCTGCCTTCACTTAAATTGTTCGGTATAGGTCCACTCCATAATATAGCCCCCATAAAACGTTACCTCCCGATTTTCGGAATTTTGAAGATTGTGGCCTCAATATCGAAGCGAAATGGCTGAATTTTGTATTTAGTCTTCGTTGGGAGTATAAATCTTTCCGCCTCAAAGTGTTCGGTATATGTCCTCGTGTTCATATAGACGCCATAGAACTGTTCCTCCCCGATTTTCGGTGTTTTGAAGGTTGTGGCCATACTATACCACCAAAATGGCTGAAATTTGGTATTTTGTCTTTGTGGGTATAAAAGTTTTCACCTGAAATTGTTCGGGATTTTTTTTCTGTATTTTGAAGGTTGTGGCCGCAATATCAAACAGAAATGGCTGAAATTTGGTATTTAGTGTTTGTTGCAGTTACAAAACTTTCCTACAGAAATTTCTCGGTATATCCTCCATAGAACGGTACTCCCGACTTTCGGTCTTTTAAAAGTTTAAACCACATTATTCAACCGGAATAACTGAAATTTGTGGTTTAGTCTTTACTATGGGTACAAAAGATTATTACAGGCACAAAACATCCCTTGCAAAAAGGCAGACAGTATAGGTCAATGTTTTGTTATACCCAATTTAGATTTTTTTGAAGATTATTGTCACAAGTTTCAACCGAAATGGTTGTTATTTGGAAAATGGTTGTTCGAAATGAAACTAATTGTTCCTTTTTACTTCAATACAGTTCGTGGTGGAGAGTATAAAAGTTCAGTCCAGCCGAACTTAACGTTCTTACTTGTTAGAAACATTTTCTGACTTCATTTGGGGTATCCGTGGTCGAAAAACTTCTCCATCTAAAATTGTGGACAGGAATGGAAATTTAATATTCCATTTTAGTTCAGAAAATTTTATGGTGGATGGTATAAAAAGTTCCGCCCGGCCGAAATTAAATATTTTTGATTTTTTTACTTATGCTAATTAAATTTTTAACAATAAGCTTTTATTATAATATCCTTTGATGAAATGTGTCACTTCCGTTTACATCCATATTTCACATCAAATCTTCCATGTACCGAAAAACAAATTTTAAATATAATTGCAAACATATTAACAAAGTTAATTTACGACTTTTTCGTATTTTCTGCGAAGGAAACAAAAAATAAAACAAATATGTAAATAGAACAAGTAAAAACGGTGTTAAGTTCGGCCGGGCCGAACTTGTTATACCCTCCACCACAAGTTGTATTGAAGTAAAATGGAATAATTAGTTTCCTTTCGTGTATGAAGAAGACTTAATACTAAATTTCAGCAATTTCGGTAAAACAATGTGAGGCATCATTCTATATGAGCTATTTCAAAACGTCGATCTATACCGACAAATTTCTGACGGAAAGTTTTTAGGCTCAAAGAAGACTTAATACCAAATTTCCTATATTTCGGTAAGAGAATGTGACTAAAACTTAAAAAATACCGAAAATCAAGAAGTACGCTTCTAATACTCTTCTGGAATATTTTATAACTCTTGGAAGACGAAATAACGAATTTCAGCCATTTCGGTTGGATATTGACGTCACAATCTTCAGTATTACGAAAATCGGGAGGTACCGTTCTATGGGGGCTATATCGAAACGTGGACCTATACCGACGAATGTTAGTCAGAAATGGGGCAATATGAATGCGTGGACCTGTACAGACATATTTCTGACGAACAGTTTTATATCACATTGAACACTAAATACCAAATTTCAGCCATTTTCGTGGAATATTGAAGACACAACCTTCAAAATATGAAAAATCGGGAGGTACCTTTCAATGGGGGCTATATGAAGGCGTGGACCTATACCGACAAATTTAAAGGGGAGTTTGAGTACCCCCAACGAAGTCTAAATACCAAATTTCAGCCACTTCGGTGTGATAATGAAGCTAAAACCTTCAAAATACCGAAAATCGGGAGGAACCGTTCTATGGGGACTATATCAAGGTGTAGACCGATGCCGACAAAATTCTGGGGGAAAGTTTTATACCCCTAAAGAAGACTACGTACAAAATTTCAGCCATTTTTAGGAAAGCTAAGGGAAAGTTTTATACCCCTAAAGAAGACTACGTACCAAATTTCAGCCATTTTGGTAGGATAATGAAGCTAAAATCTTCAAAATACCGAAAATCGGGAGGTACCGTTCTATGGGGGCTATATGAAGGTGTGGACCGATACCAACAAAATTCTGGGGGAAAGTTGTATAACCCTAAAGAAGACTACGTACCAAATTTCAGGAATTTTGGTAGGATAATGAAGCTAAAACCTTAAAGATACCGAAAATCGGGAGGTACCGTTCTATAGGGGCTATATGAAGGTGTGGACCGATACCAACAAAATTCTGGGGGAAAGTTTTTTACCCCTAAAGAAGACTACGTACCAAATTTCAGCCATTTTGGTAGGATAATGAAGCTAAAACCTTAAAAATACCGAAAATCGGGAGGTACCGTTCTATGGGGGCTATATGAAGGTGTGGACCGATACCAACAAAATTCTAAGGGAAAGTTTTATACCCCTAAAGAAGACTACGTACCAAATTTCAGCCATTTTGGTAGGATAATGAAGCTAAAACCTTCAAAATACCGAAAATCGGGAGGTACCGTTCTATGGGGGCTATATGAAGGTGTGGACCGATACCAACAAAATTCTGGGGGAAAGTTGTATACCCAAATTTCAGCCATTTTGGTAGGATAATGAAGCTAAAACCTTAAAAATACCGAAAATCGGGAGGTACCGTTCTATGGGGGCTATATGAAGGTGTGGACCGATACCGACAAAATTCTGGGGGAAAGTTTTATACCCCTAAAGAAGACTACGTACCAAATTTCAGCCATTTTGGTAGGATAATGAAGCTAAAACCTTAAAAATACCGAAAATCGGGAGGTACCGTTCTATGGGGGCTATATCAAAACGTGGACCGATATATCCCATTTTCAATACCAACCATCCTGCAAGTAATAAAAACTTCTGTACCAAATTTTGACTCTCTATCTTTAAAATTGCGAGCTGTATCTTGATTTCAACAGACAGACAGACGGACGGACTGACGGACGGACGGACAGACGGACATGGTCAAATCGACATAGAATTTTATGCTGATCAATAATATATATACTTTATAGGGTCTCCGACGAATATTTCGATGTGTTACAAACGGAATGACAAATTTAATTATACCCTCCATATGGTGGAGGGTATAAAAATCTCATTTCATACCAGCCGTCAATGTTTGATATTAATTAAAATGAAATATTTTATTTTATTCACATAATATGTGGAGAATTTGAATTCGAAAATACTACAGTTTCAGATTACTTCCGTAATGTTATTTGTTTGTTTTTGTTTTTCTGTTGTGTCCTTTTTCCCTGCTGGTAAAATGAATCTTATTTGCTCTTTTCACTTCTGCTCTCTCTGTGTACGCTTTAAAAAAAAACATTTTTCATTTATAATTTAGAATGACAAATATGCCTGAAATTATATGAGTTATTACAGAAAATAATTACTATTAGAATTAATAGAATTACTATTAGAACTAATAGAGGGGGAATAGAGACAATATTTTTTATAAAATAGAAACAATAAATAGAAAAAATAATGGGTCAAAATTTGTGGAATGGTATTTTATTCATTAACATAAAGTTCGACTTATTCCTCATATAAAATGGATTTAATCTCCCACACATGTCCTACGTTTGCTACCAAAGCTAAGCTATGTTCATTACAATAGTTTCCGATCCGGCTACCTTGGCTGATCATCTATAATTCATTCCCTATAATCCCAGGAAATCGTTTGAAACAAGCTTTTGTAGATTGTCTCATATTCCAAGCAAATGGCAAATAAAACTGGTGGCCCATACTTATGAGATCACATATACAAAGAAACAAAACACACACATTCACAATGACTCCCACACATAAGCTGTACAATTTAGTAAAAGGATATTAACAGGCAACTGTGAAGAGGATTTTACAAATGTGTCATTGTGAGAAAATCTAATTAAAAGTGGATGTCATCAAAGGCAGTTTTAATGGCTTTCACGCAGTCACACATACGGGACATGAGAGACACAAAAACGCAAATTACACACATTGACACATTCAAACAAACGAACGCATACACACACAGAGACACACATCCAAATATAATACACACGTATAACAACTACTGTGTGTTGAGTAAGGGCGAAAACAAACAACATACAAAACATCCTCCTCAGAATAGCAAAAGACCGCTTTCAACCATTCCGGACATAGAAAATTAAATACAAAAGTCATGTGTCGTTGAATGATCGTCATTTTTTGGAAGAGCTTTAATTACATTTCAACTTTTGACATATGTTTTGTGTTTTGGAAAATTGCAATTTTTTCATATTATGTCCACATCTCACGAACAAAGCAGCAGCAGGCAGCTTGACAGGAACCCTAAAAAAGAACAGTAAATGGGTTAAATTAAATACATTTAATAAATTTTATATTTTTCATGAATTACAAACTATGAACATAATAAAAAACCCAAAACAATACATAAGCTTCAATAATAAAATATACATAATTGACTGAGACATAATTTTTTTGGTTTTCAAATATGTCACAAACAACTAACATGCACATAGTACATTTGATGTTTTTGTTTGCATGAGCAGAGCAATTTTAAGCATTTGAATGGTAAATTAATAAATCTCTTCTAGAAGAACTGACGGCGTTACGCAAGCTGCAGGAACAGGCGGCTAAACAATTGTCTGATTTCTACAGTAAGGAATGTAGCTACAAAAGAGTTATTGCCAACCTGGAAAACCAGTTAGCTGCATACAATAACAATTTTGCAAAGCCTATTAAACCTTTGCTACCTAATACAACCAATAATATGCTACTACAAGCACCAAATAAAGATGAGTCGGTCGGGGTAGCCGAAAACCCCGGCACAGCGATGATTGAAGATACAGTACAGGAGAGTACTATCACTGAGACATGGGCAGAACAACCTATACTCAAGGCAACCAAAAAACCCAAATCTAGGGTAAAATCAATAACGGTATCAACATCAGCCACAACATCGGCGGAAGAACCAATTTCAGCGGCGGCTACAACGACAGCAACAGCACCAGTAGCAGTCACACAGCCAGCAGCAAGCAGTCAACAGAAACCTCAAACTGATGCCAGAAATAAAGGTAAAAACTTACCATCTATAACTATTTATGACACTTCTCTTAAAGAAATTGCAACAATTTTAGATGCAAATATTGGTAGAGACAATTTTTCTGTATATTTAGCTAAGAAAAATTTCATGTCACTTAAAGTAGTAGGCTTAAATAATTTTCAAACTGTAACTAAAATTTTAAAAGAGAGAAATTATAAATTCCGCACACATACACCTAAACCTCTGGTGCCTTTCTCTGTGGTGGTTAGTAGTTTGTCACACTTATATACCAAAGAAATGATTGAGGAATTTTTGAAAGCTCAAGGCTTTCATATTGAAATTATTGATTTGATAAACATAGCAGAAGATAAATGGCTACTTAAACACATATGCGAAAATTATATAATGTAAAGAAAATAATACATTGTGACGTTACCTATGAAAAATATAGGGGACGAGAACTTGTTCAATGTAGGAGATGCCAAAGGTATGGACATGTCTCACATAACTGTGGCATGCCCTACCGATGCGTAAAATGCGCGAAGGATCATGGTCCAGGCAACTGTACCATTCCTTCCAAAATTGTGGCTGAAAATTTACCAGCTGATGCACCAAAAATCACATTAAAATGTGTAAATTGTGACAAAGAAGGTCACACTGCAAATTCGGCGGAATGTCCCCGTCGTCAAGCTATTTTGCAGAAAAAGACTCAACGTCTTAACCAAAAAGAGGCTGCCAAACAAGCCAGAGTCGAGCGCTGGACCAATGTCCGTTCTGGAACTTCGTTTTCCGCAGCGGCCCGTACAGCCCTTCCGCAAAAGTCGGTGGCAAATGCCCCAAATCAAAACAAAAATATAGATGGACCTACAAATAAGGCCATAAAAATAGGACAACAATGTCAAACATTCTTCCGTAAAGGTTTGACTGAACTTTTAAAAGATCTGGACGATTACCATGAAGAATATAACAGAATTTATGAGTCTCAAGGAGCACCAGATGCTCTAATAGGGCTTCTGATGCACCTAAAAAACTATAAATTATGAAGTGCGTATTCGTTAACGTAAACTCGTTAGTGTCTTTAGAAAGAAGACACTACCTCAAACATTTTTCAAAACAACATAAACCTGATGTTCTGCTAATAGCAGAACACAAACTAAAAAACAGGCACAATTTATGCTTTGACGACTACGCACTTTATAAACAGTGTAGGGAAAGTGGCAGGCCGGGAGGTGGCACTGCAATATTGATAAAAAATCGTTTAAATCTGAACAAATCACAATAAACACCGGCAATATTGAGTCGTGTGGTGCAAAAATTTATAAACAAGATGGTACATTATTGATTTTTGTCTCAATGTATCTTCCCCCTTCAGTACCGCTCAACCCCTCGAATCTCGATGAAATCGTTCATTTGGGTTCAACCGCCGAAATTATCGTTGGTTGTGACCTGAATGCGAAACATCGAAATTGGGGGGTGGTGTCACTAATAAAAGAGGTAGTGATCTACATTCTTACCTCTTAAACTGCCCGGATTTGGTTCTATGCCCTACCGCAGAACCTACAAGACCAAATATTGGTGAAAGTTCCTATATCGACTTTTTTTTGAAATCTCCAGGCATTGCTCTGGAGAATGAAGATTTACTGCCAACACACTATTATGAGTCCGATCATAGAGCGGTCGAACTTAGGGTATGTGTTGGCGGTATACTAACCGCTCATGAACAAATCTTTTACAATTACGACAGGGTAAATATTGGAAGATTTAGAAGGAAAATAGAAGAAGGTATTAGTAGCCACTTCTTGCCTACAAACAGAAATGCCAGTATAGCGGAGATTGACTCGTGCATTGAGGGGCTCAGTTCCACCTTTCAAAATGCCATAGAGTCCATAGTTCCTAAGGTGAAATATAGAAGCCCTATGTTAGGAGAGTTACCCCCAAGAATTGTGCGTCTAATGAAGGAACGCAAAAGACTAAGACAAACATTAAGGAGAACACCAGATCCGGGCAGATATGCTGAATTAAATGCTGATATAAGGAATATTAGTAATATAATAACACAATTAGTGTCCAATTTTGAAAAAGACAGATACAGAGAATATCTCCAAAACATTGACGTAGGTCCTAGGACATACGGGAGGGTTAAGCGAGCAGCTGGATTGTCATTTAGGAATCCAATAAACAAAATTATAGACGATGGCTGGTCACTCATTGCGGACGACCTAGAGAAGGCTGAGCTTTTTGCCGATCACATGAGGAGCTTACTTTACATAGAGGAAAATCCTGAGGACGGCTCCTTCTACAGTCTTGTGACCGAGACTGTGGGAGGAGCGGTAGCTCGGGAACCTCTGGTGGAATTCAACGGTGATTTTTCGGCGGATGGCTCTTCAATCAATAACGAGGCAAGATGGATTGAAAATGGGTTCGTCGACAGCGAGATGGTTGTCTCTGCTATCGCCGCTAGACCCTCCCGTAAGTCCACTGGAATAGATAAGGTTCCAGATGTGGCTGTGAAAAAGGTTGGAGACTCCATTTCTCCATTTTTAACAATATTGTATAATCATTGCCTAAATTTAGGCTACTTTCCATCAAAATGGAAGGAAGCTCTGGTTATACCTATACCCAAACCACACTCTGACACAAAATTGTGTTCTAATTATAGACCAATTTCATTACTATCTCCTTTTAGAAAAATATTAGAAAGTATAATTTATAAACGACTTAAAAAATTCATTGAAGACAAGAGAATAATCAAAGATTGTCAGTTTGGTTTCAAACCCCACCACTCTATTACACATGCCCTTGCCACATTTTCTAATTATGTGGCAAATGGCTTTAAGCGATACCAAGGTACCATAGCGGTCAGCCTTGACTTCTCTAAAGCGTTTGACGCAGTGTGGCACAAAGGTCTCTTGTATAAGATCCAATCATATGGACTGGATATTCAAACCTATAGAATGGTAGCAAGTTTCCTGGAAGGTCGGGTATTCAGGGTGAAAGTGGGTGATAAGGAATCTGAACAACGACAGGTCATAGCTGGGGTACCGCAAGGTTCCCTTTTAGGGCCTGTGTTGTTCAACCTTTTCATCTGCGACATCCCTGATCCACCTGAAGGGGGTTTGCTACTATTATATGCGGACGATATTTTGTTAGCCTTAAGAGGGAGATACGCTAACACAGTCGAAAGAAGAATGTGATTATTTCGAAAAATGGGGATTCAAACTTAATACTGTGAAATGTGTCACAGTAGTTTTTAAAGGGAAACACAGAGCTGCATGTCCAAACATGAGACGGTTTGTACCTGCTATTAAGGCAAGAGAAGATACGATTATTGCCTCGGACAGGATGAAGTACCTGGGCATCATGTTCGATAACAAATTTCAATTTTGTCGTCATGTGGACTTCATCCTGTCCAAGGCGAAAAAAGTATATTATGCGTATATGAGGATATTCGCTATGAGGGATGCTCTCTCAAGTGAAGTACAACTTTTAATCTACAGACAAATAATTAGACCAATTATTACGTATTCATTTGCTGCATGGGCTGATATATCCTCATCGCAAATGGAAAGATTACGAAAATTCGAGAGATCTATTCTTACATCTTCTCTAGGAATTAGGCGAAATGTAGGTACTGATTACATCCCTAGAAGGATTTCTAACAGAGAGTTATATGCCTCTATAAATTTTAACAGAATAGATAAGTTTATGGTGAACGGGGCATTGAAGTTCCTCGAAACCTCCGAAAACTTGGATAATAATTTAGTAGCCGAAATCTTGTCAACTGAACCTGACATTTCAGTCCTCCTCTCTAGGAGGCATCTAACCCCTTCAGCTTTATTAAACTGATGTACTATCATAGAAGGTACCAGAGGTATGACTGGGACACTGATCCTGTATATACTACAGATCAGTGAACCCTTTCTTTGTATATATTGTATATATTAATTATTAATTTTAGCACGTAAGATTATCGTAATTAGTATGTAAGTTTATTTTATCCTTATAGTATATAAGATTTATTTTACCTTTAAAAAACTTGTAACATGGCCAGTTTTTGTAATTTTCCTGGCAACAACTTAAACAGAAAATTTTGAATAAAAAATAACAAATATAACCCGAAATATTGCTAAAAAGATAGCACAACAAACCACAAACTGTCGTAGTCCCAACAAAATTCAACAAATTATGGGAATATTTATTTAGTATTTCATGATATACTTTTAGCTTTTAAGTATCTTTGTAAAAAAGAATATTGAATTAAATAAAATAGCTGCGTTTAAAATGAAATAAAATGAATGGTAAATTAATTACAGGTTATAAGTAGAGACAAATAAATTATTTTAGTTTCATAATGAACCTATCTTTTTCCCTTTCATGCATCGTAAAAATCGTACACCTTTTTTTATAACTTCCACTATAGTATGGAGTTACATTAAGTTTTATTTTCTGTTTGTTACCAAACTAGCTGTGAGATTCCTACGAATCACAAAACGTCTCTATCAAAAATTTTCAACGTAGGTACATGTTTTTGTATAGATTCCATCTCGGCAAAAATTCAGATACGTTAGATACATACGTTCGTACGCGTGGCGCAGTGTCTTCGGCTAAAAATCAGAATCAAATCCAGCATAGAGCACAATAAATTAAAAAATATAAAGTGTGTTGAAATTGAAAACAAATTCCAGCTCAACTGTTCTAAAAATAGAACATATGTTTATACCCTCACCATTTACGCTAACGAGGGTATATGAGGAAATATCAAATGTTTTAGTTTTCCATAAAAAAAAAAATTAAAAAAAAATTAACCTACATGAAAGATTTTTGGTACATAGATTGGGAAAAAATTCCGATTCTTAAATCTGTTCAAGATACTAATTTTGGTTGTTGCGCGCAAAAGTTATGGGGAATTTAATTCTGATAATAAAACAACGCTACTCATTATATTGCGAAACATTGTTAATTAAGGGCTATACGTACGTACTATATGATTACTGAGGTCCCATAACATTAGTGACAAGGTTGTAAATGTTCGCGAAAATTAAGAAAAAATTAAAAAAAAATGCTTACTTGCAACTTGTTTTATTAAAATTTAAGCTGTTTATGCATCGGAAAAATATTTTAAAAATATGTACGTAATCTAAACATAGCGACGATTCATATGGAACCAAAAATATAGAAATCAGTTTTAGCAAAAACAAAAAAAAAATATATTGAGGGAAGTTATACAATTTTTGTAAGAGAAAATATTTTTCAAATTTTTTGTGAGTTAGTTGAAGAAAATGTAAGAAAATTAGGTCGGAGTTATTCTTCTATTTCAGTTAAATTTCACGCAAAAAATCAAGTTTTTTATTCTAATCACTTCTCGAGTACACGCTAACATCTAGCGGAAGATATGGGTAACGCTCAAATAAATGTTGGATTGCTTTGAATGTGGTATAATCTTCAAATAAAACTGTATCATTTTAAATGCGTGTAAATCGCGAAATCCCTAAAATCGCTTGATGCGCATGCGCTTTATCAATACGGCGAATTCTTCTCTTTTATTTTATACACATTTGCCAGGATTTACTTTGGCCGCTAAGATGTAGCGTCGTCTGCAGTTTAGTGTGCAACAATCTGTATAATGCTTATAATTTGCACAAAGTGCATACACTTTTTATGCGCATCCGATTTTACTACCAACCGTGGAAAAATACATCGATCTAATCCTATTTCGATCAAATCCATCAAAAACCGTGGATGTAGCATCACACACTATTTTTGGGATAAATCGGATACAGCTCCCATGCCACTAAATTTTTTAAACCGCTGTTTTTGCAAAACCGCGAGTGATGTGTCAGTTTTTTCATTGACAAGAAAACGATCCACAGAAAATGCGACATAAACATTTTTCGCACATTTTTCGGTTTTTGCAGTTGCTGTTTTCGCCGTTCTAGTGGATGGATTTTCACGATCTATGATTTATATGATCCGGACCGCCGAAAAACTAAAATATGGCGGGGTACCAGCACACTCAAAAGGATATTGTACATACTGTACCCAAAAAATAGGTTTTTTGAAAAAAAATCGCACTAAATTTTGGCTTTTGGCAGTAGATTACTCTGCTGCTGTGTGGGCTACATAACCAATATACATACCAAATTATGCGTAATTGCAAGTATTTTAATCCTATTAATTGTTTTTTGAATTACTTGAATGCGCGTTCCAGTTAAATTAAAAATACGAAAAACACCAAAATATCCGGCTTTAAAATGTCAGCATCCATAAAAGGTGGAAGCAGTGGAAATTTCGAAAAGTGATACATTAGAAGTGTAGTCTTCATTTTGTATTCTTCTACTTTTACTTTGGACATGTGTCCGTCATTTGAGCGGTTTAATCAGCAATCAAATAGTAACGTAAAAAACCTCGTTAGCTTCAACGTTTTTTCCTATTTTTATTCATTTACGCGGTCATAACTTCCACGCTAATTAAATTGTTTTGCCAAGTTTTTGAGCTTTGTTCATAAACACTTGAATTGATCTTGCCATGGTCATAGTTACTGGTAAATTGCAATAGTTCGCGTATTATAATAGTGCAAACTCATATACACTTTCATACGGGCAGAATGTGCCTCATGGAAATAATGGTTTTTGACCCCATGTTTGGAAAATCCGTTTCAGATAAGTGGAGTAGATTTAGTAATGTCCGTCCGTCTGTCTGGCTGGTGCGCACGAAGATAGGCCACTCCCTCAGGTACCTCCCCAACAAAAGTTAAACATTTTCCGAAAATATTTATATCTCACGAAAGGACTAAGCGATTTGGTCCATATTTTTGACATCGTAATATTTCAACCAGACATACATATATAAATTTCGAATATGGACTATACCTCCTCTCGAATCCTTTTGATTTTTGCTCTAACAACTTGTATTTGGTGCCCCCATTACGATGGTGCAAGTTTTTCAGGGGCATATTCATACCACCTGCGAAAATGTTTGTTGGTTTTCTGGTTTCAATACTATTTATGGTGAATGGTAAAAAAAGTTCGGCCTATCCGAATTAACCGCCGATTTCACTTGCTTTTTGCACAGCCGTACAGGGTTTCGGAATAGTTGTTCCTGTTCAAAACTCTTAAACTTTTGAACGGATAGAGATATTTTTATAATTTTGAAACCGGTGAATCCAAAAATAACCAAATTCGATCTTGTAGTTCAAGAGAGAGAGACATAATACCCTGCTAACCACCGACGTAGCCAGGGGGAGACCCGAAATGGTAATTAGATTTTTTTTTTTTTAAATTTTGCCTTTTAGGGCGAAGATAATTTTTAATGATTTTTTATGAATTTTCTCGTTTAGAGTTAAGCTTGATGATCGGAAATTATTTGCAAGTGAAAAAAGAAAGCCAAGGACTCGAACCCACATAGTCACCAAATTACGTTGCCTGGTTTCACTGGTTGTAAAGCAGATCCTTGGACGTATCGACTATGTAGTGGCGTCTCTGTCCTAGAACTTTTCGTTTTTCAAATGCAAATGTGTTTTATACATTTACACGGATATTTGGCAGCTGAAATGTATTTTCTTCACGACAAACGCTTTTTGCGCTGCCTTTGAAGTTATGAGTTTTGGCTTTCAACGCCAACACGCCGTGACAACATTTTTTGACATGTTTTCAGGGACGGGGGTTCAAATCCAAGACGGGCTCAGCCTGTTTTTTATTTTTTAAAATTTGCCTTTTAGGGCGAAGATCATTTTTAATGATTTTTTATTATTTTTTTCGTTTAGAGTTATGCTTGATGATTGGAAATTATTTGCAAGTGAAAAAGGAAAGCCAAGGACTCGAACCCACATAGTCACCAAATTACGTTACCTGGTTTCACTGGTGGTAGAGCAGATCTTCGGACGTATCGACTATGTAGTGGCTTCTCTGTCCTAGAACTTTTCGTTTTTCAAATGCAAATTTGTTTCATACATTTACGCGGATTTTTGGCTGCTGAAATGTATTTTCTTCACGACAAACGCTTAGAACGCTAACATGCCGTGACAACGTTTTTTGATATCTTTTCAAGGACGGGGGTTCAAATCCCAGCCGGGCTTTTTATTTTTTGAAATTGTGCCTTTTAGGGCGAAGATAATTTTTAATGATTTTTATACCCTCCACCATAGTATGGAGGGTATATTAAGTTTGTTTTTCCGTTTGTAACGCATTGAAATACTCATTTGCGACCCTATAAAGTATATATATTCTTGATCAGGGTAAAATTCTGATTCGATCTGTGCACGTCCGTCCGTCTGTGGTAATCACTCTAGCATCCACAAAAATGGAGATAGGACGCTGAAATTTTGGGAAAATGCGTCTTTTGTTTGCAGGCAGGTCAAGTTCGATGATGGGCTATATCGGTCCACGTTTTGGTATAGCCCCCATATAACGGTACCCCCCGATTTACGGTATTTTGACGTTTTTAGCTACATTTTCAGACCGATTCAGCTATAATTTGACATTTAGGGTTCCTAAGTGTCAATAAACTTATATGACAAAACTTGTGGACACAGGTCCACGTTTTGGTATAGCCTCCATATTACGGTACGTTTTAAGTCACATTTGTAGACCGAATTAACTATAATTTGATATTGAGAGTTCTTAGTGACCAAAAAACTTATATTCGAAAAAATTATGAATATAGGTCCATGTTTTGGTATAGCCCCATATAACGGTACATCCCTATTTTCGGTATTTTGAGAATTTTACCTACAAATTTTAACCGAATTAGCTGTAACTTGAACATTTGACATTTGAAGTTCTTAGTGGTCACCACACCTCTCCACCAACAATTGTCATGAAAGGTCCATGTATGGATAAAGCCCCCATATAACGGTACCTCCCGATTTTCAGTAATTTGATGATTTTAACTACAATATTAAACCGAACTAGCAGTAATTTGACATTTGAAGTTCTTGGTGGTCAAAACACCTCTCCATCAAAAATTGTCAACGTAGGTCCATGTTTGGATATAGTTCCCATATAACGGTACCTCCCGATGTTCAGTAATTTGGCAATTTTAGCTACAATTTTGAACCGAACTAATTGTAACTTGACATTTGAAGGTTGTAGTGGTCACCACACATCTGCATCAACAATTTTCAACATAGCCTCAAGATAATGATACCTCCCGATTTTCGGTACTTTGAGGATTTTACTTAAAATGTTTAACCGAACGTAGGTCCATGTTTTGGATAGCCCCAAAACAAACCTCCCGATTTTCCGTACCTCGGCTTTAGTTTTTGGACGAACTTTTTGTAATTTGAAATTTAAGAGCCAACAAGAATTCTGCAACAAAAATTGTTCATTTAAGTTCATATTTTTGTATAGCTCACATATAGGGGTACCTCCGAACTAGCTGTTAATGACATTTGAAGTTCCCAGTTATGTAACGTTTTTCGGTATTTTGAGGATTTTAGTTACAATATTTAACCGAATTAGGGGTTATTTGACTTTAAAGGCTCCCATCAAAAACTGTCAACATAGGTCCATGTTTTATTATAACCTCTATAAAACGGAACCTCCCAATTTCTAGCCCACCAAAAATTGTCAACATATTTAGTTAGATATAGGCACCATAAAAAAGGGCCTCCCGAATGAAGCATTTAATGTACATTATCTGACATTTTAAGTTATTCCATTTTAGTTCAGAATATTTTATGGTGGAGGGTATGAAAAGTTCGGCCCGGCCGAACTTAACGCTTTTTTACTTGTTTATTATTATACTCGTTTAGAGTTATGCTTGATGATCGGAAATTATTTGCAAGTGAAAAAGGAAAGCCAAGGACTCGATTTTTATAAATGGTTTTATTTAGCTCACCCCGTTTGTTTTATTATTTATTCTTGGGTCAAATTTTTTAAATGGTTTTATTTAGTTCACCATGTATGTTTTTTTATTTATTCTTGGGTCAAATTTAGTAATTCAAATTTCACCCTCTTCTTGTCAACCGATTAATCTGAAATTTTGTATACACTTTGGATTTTGGTGACAATACAATTATGTTTATTCATTATCATTATAAATTCAAGATGACCGCCGCTACAAAATAGCGGACAACGTAGGTTTTATCAATCCCATCAATATGGGTATCAAATGAAAGGGCTCAACAAGCAGAATACAATATACTATAAAAATTTTAAATCCAAGATGGCGGCCTCTACAAAATGGCGGACAACGTAGATTTTATCAATCCCATTAATATGGGTATCAAATGAAAGGTCTCAACAAGTAGAATACAATTTACTATGCAAAATTGAAATCTATGATGGCTGCCGCTACCAAATGGCTGATAACAATTTTTCATCAATCCCACCAATATGGGTATCAAATAAAAGGGCTTGACAAGAAGAATACAGTGCACTATACAACCTCAATATTTAAGATGGGCGCAGCCACTAAATGGCGTATAATTAAGATTTAAATTTAAAAATTGAATCTGTAATTTAGGTATCTGATTAATCCAGCCTGAATCCACCACCCATGTCAAGATTTTTTATCGTGTTGAGGACTGTGTGGCGTTAGGGTGGCTAAAAATGATACGTCGTTAGCGGTACACCACCCAAAATAAGGTGAAAGGTTAAAACACGCCGAGAACTGTATGGCATTAGGGTGGATAAAAATGATATGTCGTTAGCGTTTTCCCCTCAAGACTCAGGCGCATCTTGTTGTACATAGCCTTGCCCCTTTATTGGACCTCTGGGGGGTCGACCGTTTAAATGTCCATTACTCGTGGGAACAAAATGGTAAAAAAATATACAAAATACAAACACAAATAAAACAGAAACTGCAACACAACGTAAACGAAGGCTTCAAAAAACGAAAGAAAAGTATAAAGCAAAACGAGCTAAAGAAAGTCAAGGTGATAGAAATAGTCGATTACAGAAACGACGGGAATAATTAGCGTCAAAAGCACCTGAGCAATATGAGGCCAGGTTAAAGAAGCAACGTCAGCGATATACACAAATGACGGCGTCAGAAACGCCTGAAGAATGTGAAGCCAGGTTAACAAAGCAACGTGAGCGATACACACAGATGATAGCGTCAGAAACGCCTGAAGAATATGAAGCCAGGTTAACAAAACAACGGGAGCGATACACACAGATGTGTGTTACCTTTAATACTATCATGGGCTTCTACAATACATAAAATGCAGGGCAGCACTGTAGATCACGCAGTCGTATACTTAGGTGCGAAACTGTTTGAAGAAGGACTGCAATAAACTAACGGGCAAGAAACCTTGCAATAATAAAGCACTAAATGAATTAAACAGAATGCGAAATAAAAACTAAAAACTAGAAAATAAAAATAGGTAAAAAACTTTCTGAGTTAAACGGTTTTATGTTAAACATACATTGCAATGTTTAAGATAAATGTACTAAAAACCAAAAAATAATAAAATAGATACACTCGTGTGAATTATAAACATATGCATAGACTAGACTAAAATAAAACCGTGGGGCACGTCAATCTTTACAAGATTTTGTAGCTGTTGTGTAGTTCGCAATACATTTTGGGGTAAAGTTTTAGTTTATGACGAGGAAGAAGCATGCAACTTAACATGGTGCTCGGATATTATTTAGCGGCTTAAATGCATGCAAGTTGGTGGAATTTTGTTGAATAGCTGTTGGATATTTTTTCGTTTTATTTTTCAAAATCATCCGGCATAATCCCACTGTTGTTGTTTTTATACCCTCCACCATAGTATGGAGGGTATATTAAGTTTGTCATTCCGTTTGTAACACATCGAACTAATCATTTGCGACCCTATAACGTATATATATTCTTGATCAGGATAAAATTCTAAGACGATCTAGCCATGTCCGTCTGTCTGTCCGTCTGTTGTAATCACTCTAGCGTCCGCAATAATTGAGATAGAGTGCTGAAATTTTGCACCCGAGGGTCTTTTTCCATAGGCAGGTCAAGTTCGAAGATGGGCTATATCGGTCCACTATTTAGTATAGCCCCCATATAACGGTACCTCCGGATTTGAGGTTTTTTGACGTTCTTCGCCACATTTGCAGACCGAATTAGCTATAATTTATCACTTGGGGTTCCTAGTGATCACAAAACCTATATCCCAAAGGATATGGACATAGGTCCATGTTTTGGTATAGTCCCCATATAACGGTAGCTCCCGATTTTCGGTATTTTGAGAATTTTAGCCCAAAGGATATGTACATAGGTCCATGTTTTGGTATAGTCCCCATATAACGGTAGCTCCCGATTTTCGGTATTTTGAGAATTTTAGCCACAATTTGTAACCGAAATAGCTGTAATTTGACATTTGAAGTTCTCAGTGATCATAAAACATCTCCAACGAAATATCGTCAACATAGGTCCATGTTTTGGTATAGCCCCCATATAACGGTATCTCCCCATTTTCGGTATTTTGAGAATTTTAGCTGCAATTTTTAACCGAACTAGCTGTAATGATCGGTATTTTGAGGGTTTTAGCTACAATTTTGTCTATTCAAAAATAATCGTCAATAAAGGTCCATGTTTTGGTATATCCCCTATATAACTGTACCTCCCGATTTTCGGGAATTTTGCAGTGGTCACGAAATTTCTTCACTAAAATTTTGTCAATATGGGTCCATTTTTAAGGGTCTACATTGTTTTGATGAAACTACCCTCAATTTGACTCTTGAAGTTCCCTGCAGCTATAAAAATTTTCCGCCAAAAAATTTAAAGATAGGTTGACTCTTTGATATAGCCCCGTTGGTGGTACCTTTCACCCAGCTGAACACATTTTGTTAGATTAGATTAGATAACGCTGTGCAACAAAATGGAGGTGAAAGTCTGGGGCACGGAAAATTCCTCTTGGGGAAGAAAGGCCTTGGTGAGTATATTATGAACCCCGAAGGACAGATCCGCAGTGAGTCGAACTTCCGCGTTATGGCGTGATAAAAGATAGAGATCCTGTGGACCATCAGGAATTAGCGTTATATCTTTGTTCACTGTTGCTTAAGTGCTCTACAAAAACAACAAACAAATATATAATGCTAATTCATGATGGCTTACAGGGTCTCTTGCAGGGGTTCGGAGTCGGAGTCGAGCAATTTTGCTGGAGTCGGAGTCTGAGTCGAAAAAAATAACTCGACTCCGACTCCGGGCAAAATTTTTTCCACGTTATAGAGTTATAACATTAAATTTGAAACAACAAGGACTTTTTAAATCATAATTTATTTTAAAAGAAAGGTATAAGAAAACATATATGCAAACGGTATATTACACTAAGTTGAAGGGTAATTAACAGGATATTTGCTAGACCTCTGACCTAGTCTAGTCATCCGTACTGTGTTGATCCAATTGATTCTTTACATTTTGGCAAACAAAAGTAATGTTCTATGACAATCGCATTAAGATTGGACCTATAACCTATTCTCATCTTGTTTTTTTATGAGAAGTCATCCTTGTCTTCTATTAAGGACATTGTGGTCTCTATGGGAAATAGCTGAAATTTCTGAGTTATGACATAATGAATTTTTTGATCGAGCCCCATCAATCATTGAGAAAATGGCTTTATATCTCTGTTTGGAGATATTATTTCATCATTTTTAGATGACGTGTTTTCAGTTAAATAGAATGAGAAACTTGTGTGTCGAATATGCCGTCCTCCAAGCTCAGTAAAACAAAATGAAATTTCTTTCAAGAATGTACCGCCGAAAATTATATGTAGGTTTTCCATACCCAAGAAATTTATATTGTCACGTTTTCATTGCCCTTTATCAGTTTTACCCGTTGCATTCACAAAAAACCGTATGTTTATTATTTTGGTAAACATCGCATAGTCTATTAACTTTATATGAAATTCGGATAGTTACGCTTTTGAATTAGTTACGCTCATAAATTCGTTGTTGGTCAACGACAGATTCATCCCGCCATAACTCAGGAGCCTGACAAACGGCGAATCCTTCTTCTAGGATTCATTATATACTCAATGACGGCTTTAGATGTAGACATTTTTCTTGAAATCGGTCACAAGAATATACGACAATTGGTTTATTAATTTTCGAGGGTTTGGCACCGCAAAATGCTTTAATAAAAGCAGGGTTTCGTATACGGCCTCAAAACTTCGTAATATTTTTCTCTTTCAGATGAAGAAAAAATCTGCCAAAAAGTTACGTAGTTTTCTCGAAAAAATCATGAAAAAAGGATTTTATTGAGCTTTACAACTGGGGTTCTCCTTTTAAGGCTAAGCACAATAAAATTTTGGTTTTCATCCAGTTTGAAACTTGGTCATGAAATGCTTATAATCTTTATTACATTGTAGTCCTTATGATTAGTATTGCCCTTTCTAATGAATACGTAAGGAAAAACTAACACATCAGCCAATATAGGCCAAAATATAGGAAACAGTTAAAAATTTATGCACACTTTATCATTTTTAGTGGTATAGGAATTCACTCTCGGAGTCAACCCGGAGTCGGAGTCGGAGCCGGAGTCGTGAAAAAAACTCGTCTGGAGTCGGAGTCGAGCCAAAAATACCTCGACTCCGAAACCCTGGTCTCTTGCAAAAACTTCATCACGCCGTAACGCGGTAGTTCGGCTCACGGCGCATCTGTCCTTCGGGGTAATTAATGTACACACACCAAGGGCTTTAATTTCCAATAGGAATTATCCCTGCCCCAACATTTGTGTTCACAGTGTAATTTAAGCAATTGTGGGGGACACTAGGAATTTATCCATTGTCGAAAAGTTGTTCCACCTAAAATTGTGAAAGGACCCTAATTATTCCATTTTAATTAAGACTATTTTATGGTGAAGGATATAAAAAGTTCGACCGAGCCGAACTTAACGACTTTTTACTTGTCATATTTTATAATGGCATTGTTCCACAAGGGGTAAGACAGGAAAGACTATAATTCGATCCACAACAAAGGATATCTATTCTCCACCGAAGTTATTATACCCTCAGCATTTATGCTAACGAGGGTATATGGTAATATTCAAAAAAGTTTTACAATCGTTGAAGTTGAGGTTCACCATTTAATAAGTCGCGAACTGTTAATATATTTTATAAAATATGAATATATTTATATTAATTGAAGTGTTTTAGCCACGATCTCATAATATGGACCATAACAAATTGGTGAAAATATAAAAAAATGGGAAAAATGTGTTGAAGTAAACAAGTTTTTTTGTGTTCTTTCTTGATTTCTGGCCAAACCACGCAAAACACAAACCTGTGCTCAAAGAGAGAACTAAAGAATACCCCTTGGGCAACATGGTTCTAGTGTTTGACTTTTCGATATATACACTGCATCCCCCTAAAATCGATGCTGACATATTGAAGTTTTGATTTCAGTGTTTTTCGAATTTTTCTTATAATTAGATGGTGCAACTAGATAATAATCGAAACTAGTATATAAGATTGTAGAACTCGCGATTCCACGTCGTTCGATGTATATCTCATGAGTGTGCTCCGTACAGCTTCCTAGTAATAGGAGTCCAAAGGCGAAAATTTGGTGCGTAAATTTTCTGAAAAAACCTATTTTTTGGCTTTAAAATTTACAACTGTCGTACAGGTACCCCTGAACCCCGCGTGATTTTAGTTTTTTTACGTGCCGGATCTAATAAGCCCTTCCGCGTTCGAATCCATCCACTAAAACGCCGGATATAGATACCCTGAAAGTAGGAAAATCTGCAAAAATATATTTTGACAATTCCGCGAATTGAACCGCGATTTTCTTTGATTATTTTTAGAGAAATGTAATCCTTTATACGCGATTATAATATTTGCCAAAAAGGTGTGTCACAAATTACAAAGATTCGGGAGTAATACCCCTATTTATCCCAAAATAGAATGTGGTGGCACATCCGCAGTTCTTGGCCAATTTGTCTAAAATAATTTATATTGACGTATTTTTAAAAGGCGGCCATTGAAATCGGATGCACCTTATAATCATATGCACATCGCGTATTTTTTGCCCTCTTGAATGTTTTTTGAATAGTAAGATGCAACTGATGGCACACTTTGGCCGCTGAATGAAACATGGGAAAATCCATACATATTGATAGACATGGACTCCCTGTATCCGAAAATCACGTGCACCTCAACTGATTTAAACGGATTCGCGAATTATACGGTTTTTAACTTCTATGTTTTTTCTTTGATTGTAATTTCAATATTACTCTCTACTTCTTATTTCTATTGCTTATCACAGAAAGCAAATATACTTTCACGATGACTAATTACTTTTCTTGTAGAAGTGTAAGCAAAATACTTCAGGATTTGTATGGAAATTTAGCGAAATAATAGAATAACTCCCAACATTTTTTTTTTCAAATTTTTCGTATTTTACCAAAAAATATATTTTTGAAATAATTTCCAACAATAAGTTTCCGTTCTTTGTTGTTGCTGTAATATGCAAGTTATAAACGCGTACGTATTTTAAAATTATTTGTTTAGAGATTTTTATGGACTCTGAGTTAGAATAAATAAAATTTACTCTAGGATTTGTTCAAAATTTTTTGATTTTCCGCGAAAATAAAAATAAATTTAGCAACTATTTTAGCATCTACGCATAGGCATCAAATGCTGTTAACGATTCATATATACACGTTCTTATTACAACACAATAGGAATTTTCAAATATTTTTTCTTTATAAGAGATTAAAACCAAAATTTTGTGAACGCGAACAGATTTGAAACCACGATTTTTTTCATAACCCATGTACCAAAAATAGCGGATGTGCTCGCCAAAAAAATATTTAATTTTTTTTCTATGGAATTTTAAAGGAAATTTGAAAATTACCATATACACTTTCATAAGGGCAAAATGTGCCTCATCGAAATAATGGTTTTAGACCCCAAGTATGTTTGGACGAAATGTGTTTTAGACAATTTGAAGTCGATTGAGCAATGTCCGTCCGTCTGTCTGGCTGGTTGGTGCGCACGATAACTCTCGAATGGATCAACCGATTCGGTCCAAAATTTCGCTTTCGTAATATTTTGCCCAAACTTAGTTTAAGTTCGAAGATGGGCTATATCGGTCCACTCCTTCCGGTTGGAGCGCAAGATAACTCTCGAACAGATCTGCCGATTCGGTCCAAAATTTGGCCTTCGTAAAATTTTGTCCAAACATAGTCTAATTTCTAAGATAAGCCATATCGGTCCACTCCTTCAGGTACCTCCCCCACAAAAGATCAAAAATGTTCGGAAAAATTAAGACCTGCTCTCGAATCACTTTGATTTTTGTTGAAGCGATTTGCATTCGCTACCTCCACTACGATGGTAAAAGTTTTTTCATGGGCAAGTCCATATTTCTTGGGAAAACAGCCCTATGTCACCATATGTGGCGGTCGGAGAGCACGATAACTCTCGGACTGTTCGACCGATTTGATCTTCGTCATATTATATACAAACTTAGTTTCATGGGGGCAATACCGGTCCACAACTTCCTGTACTTCTCCACAATATTTAAAAATGACACTAAAATGCTAGGACGATATCACTTGAATGGGGCAACCAATTTGGTGCAAACTTTGGATCTCTTAGTATTTTGTCAGTCTTCCCTAATGGTACCTCCCCCACAAAAGTTCAACATTTGTGTTTTAGTGCAGTTAATTGATAATCCACATTTTTGTCGGCAAGTTCAATTGTCCAAAAAGGGCTACAAAATTCTGAAGAGACCTTAAATACATACGATCTGTCCGTAGGTGAAAGTTTCACTTCACATTGGCTGAGGGTATATATCTATCGGCAAAGCCGACTGACACTTTTTTACTTGTTTTTCAATAACTTCTTCAACAAAATCTTTTAATAACAAAACATGAATCGTCGTCTCTAAATATAAGAGTGACCAAAGAAACAATTGGCGGTTTTGTTATTTGCTGGATATTTCAAAACGTAGACCTCTATTCACAATTTTTGGTGAAGACGTTTTTTTGACCACTAGGAACCCTAATGCCGAATTGTAGCTAATTTGGTGATAAAATTTCCTGAAAGCTTCAAAATCGGGCGGTAGCGTTATGTGGGTTCTATTCCACATCGTGTGCCGATATAGCCTATTTTCGAACTTGACTTGCCTGCAAACAAAATACGTATCTCTAAAAAATTGTTTGGGTGCTAGATGATTGCGACAAAAGGACGCCCATCCGCCCATATATCGACTTAGAATTTTCCCTGATCAAGAATATAGGTAAATAGGTACCCTGATCAAGAATGTATATACTTTTTAGGGTCGCAAATAATGATTTCATTGCCTTACAAACGGATAGACAAACTCAATACTATGGTGGAGGGTATCGAAATAATTACTGTGAACTTGAGCTTTGTTTTTTATTTAAGCCAAACAGAGTATCTCCTTCGGTATCTAAACATTAATGGTCTGCTTCACTAAGACGATTTGAATTCGTTCGAAGTACTTCTAATCTCATGTTATTGTAAAACTTTTTGTTTGGTTGAAAAAAATGAATCAAATATTTTTCAAAAAACAAAAGCTTGTTAGTAGTTCGGATGAATTTAAATTCGAGCCGTCTTAGTGAAACAGCCATAAATCAATTTATTATTTATATATGCCTATTAATAAATAAAACGTGCATAACCAAAATATAGATAAAGCTTCCCCTCTATCCTTTTTAAGTTTTCACCATAGTTATTTATTTGGAACCAAACATCCTTTGTTACATTTATAATTATATAGCATACAATTTCCATCCACGCCATAGTATGATTGCCTTTATTACTTGGAAAAATAATTATCAACAATATTCTGTTTAAAATAAAACTATAATAACATATTTCCCGTGGCGACCAATGGTAGCTATGATAACAAGTTTAGTATTCTTGGTGGATAATAATGTTATGTCATTATTAATGAACCAGGATCAGATGACTTTCTACGACAACTAGTTTTAAAAACGGGTTATTAAAATATTCGTTGATAAAATTAATGGGAGAAAAATGGAAAACATTTCTGCTGACATGTTGTTTAAAATCTGCAATGATGACTATGTTGAACTGTGTTATATAAATTATAAAGAGGTGTATCGATAAAAATAAAATATATTAAGAATTTTAGAATAGAATTTAATGAATATGTGGTATGGTATTTTACAGCTAAAAAGGTATTTATGTGGGTATTCGTATAGAAAAAGTGTATATTCTTCGATGATTTAATCTTAAATAATTTCCAGCAACGGTACCTATAGGTTTTATTCTTTGATATCAGCATGAACTCGATATTCAAATTGTCGTAAAGAGGACGAGAGATTTTTATATAAAGCATAATTACTAGGATGTGACGTTTTCAACAAACTTCTTCAGAATTTCTGATGCTGCTTTACTTATAATGAAATCCCTTCCGTGGACATACACTTAATCATAAAGTGTAATACTGCTACGTTCTTTATTCGAAATATATAAAAACGGTAGCACAGTGGGAAAAAATACCGATCTAGCTTGCAGAAAATCAAAAAATTGGCTTTAAAGAAATTATGAAACGTTAGTACAGTATTGAACTAGAGTGTTGACTGTACTTAACGGCGTATATAATAATTAGAAATAGTTAGTCAGAACGGAATAACGGTACATTCAAAATAGATATTGTTTACAATGTTAAGGACGACTTTTTTAGCTGTAAAATGGCGATAGACGTGTGCGTTCTGTGAATAAATTATTGAGGAATCTTTTATATTTTTGATATACTGTATACAAAATTACTAAAATCGGGCGGTACGTCATATGGGGGCTATATCAAAAAGTGGACCTGTACCGACAATTCTCTGTCGGAATATTTCAAACCACCAAAAAAGACTAAATGCCAAATTTCAGCCATTTCAGTTGGTTAATGCTGCTAAATTCATCAATATTACCAAAATAGGGAGGTACAAAAATATATATAAAAAATAAATATTGACAAAATATATCAATAAATGTAGTAAAAATATCAATCTAAAGCTATTCTTATCATAATTATGGATACACATACAATAAAACATCGATTTTTTCTCGCTAGATCTGCATTTTTTCTCACTGTGGGTAGGTACCGTCCAAGATACAAAACCAAGCCCACCATATGTAGGACATATGTAAACGATTTCTGTAGAAATATTTGTATTATTACACTATTATTATCTCTGAAACGATTAGGAATTTGGCCTTACTTTCTCTGGCAATGTTGTAGCCCTAAAATATTAGAACTTATCTTTTGAACAGACCTCAGAAGAAAAACTCCATCTAGGGCATCAACATCAATAAATATATAGAAAATTTTACATAATTGCTGAAATTCTGGTCAGTATCAGCAAAACTATTAGGAGTTGAACCAAGTAACCTTTTGGAAAAATCTTCCAAATAATGTTCCCAGCAATTCTTCAGAACATTCTGAAACTCTAAAATACTTACTTTATGTTGTTTCTGCTGTATTTTTCATAATATCTTTTACAGCACGTATTTCAAACACAGTTCACACCAACCGTTTTTTTTCGCATTTTGGATTTCTCCACATTATTGGCATATTTATTAAATCGTCGTTGACAAATATATTGAAAACAACGTGATAGAGGCATTTTACAACAATGGCATGTTCTGAAGTGTTGTGTATTGCATTCCAGCGAATATTTTTCCAAAAGAAAACATTAAGAAAAATTTACTGTTTTGGTGATATAGTGCGAAATGAATACAAATTATGGAAATTTTTGATATTTTATAAAATTTGAGGCCATAAATATAGATTTTCGAGTTTATTATTTCTCCATATATTTTATTTTTGCCCTCATCTACATTCTCGCCTTCTCACCTTGAGATCCTACAGGGATATTTCTCCAAGTGGGGTCTCAGGCTGAATGTGGGCAAATGTTCAGCCATAGTCTTTAGAGGGAAATCAAAGGTGGTATACCCTAACTTTAAATCCTTCCGCCCAGTCCTTAAAATCGGGGGTCAGGACATTCAAGTCTTAGATAAGATACCTTGGCGTCATATTCTGTGAACGATTAGTGTTTGTCAGACATGTGGATTTCGTCCTTGACAGGGCCAAAAAAATATATTTTGCCTATCAGGGAGTCTTACGACACAATAGTGGTCTTGGTAATAATATAAAACTGCTAATATATAAGCAGGTAATTAGACCTATCATCTCATATGCCTTTCCTGTCTGGTTTGTAATCTCTTCGAGCCAGATGGAGATGCTTAGGAGATAGGAAAGGTCAATTCTGACTTATTGTCTTGGTATGTGTCCATATATCAGACCCGATGAATCTTTTAGAAGACCTTCATGTCGGGCAGTTTACGACAGGGCAGGTATGGAAAGAATAGACAGGTTCCTAGTGAGGGGGGCCCTAAACTTTCTAGGGACAGCACGGAACGTCGACAATGCGCTTGTGCAAGGATTCCTGGAACACCCCGCCGACATAGATACTCTTATGGTAGGCAAACACCTGCCACCAGTGGCATTATTAAAATTATCGGAAGAAGGTTTATTGTATAACACCGAAAACGATCTTATGTTCTACCACCGACGGTTCAACACAATAAATAGTACTGACACTGTATACATTACGTCTCAGTAGATGTTTTGTAAATATTTGTATATAGTAGTTTTTAGTTTTAGTTTCTAGTTTTAAGTCTTCAATTAATTTTAATTTGCCCATTTTTATACCCTCCACCATATGGAGGGTATAATAAAATTTGTTATTCCGTTTGTAACACATCGAAATATTCGTCGGAGACCCTATAAAGTATATATATTACTGATCAGCATAAAATTCTATGTCGATTTGACCATGTCTGTACGTCCGTCTGTCTGTTGAAATCAATTTTGAAGATAGAGAGTCAAAATTTGGTATAGAAGTTTTTATTACCTGCAGGATGGTTGGTATTGAAAATGGGACATATCGGTCCACGTTTTGATATAGGCCCCATAGAACGGTACCTCCCGATTTTCGGTATTTATAAGGTTTTAGCTTTATTATCCTACCAAAATGGCTGAAATTTGGTACGTAGTCTTCTTTAGGGGTAAAAAACTTTCCCTCAGAATTTTGTCGGTATCGGTGCACACCTTCATATAGCCCCCATAGAACGGTACCTCCCGTTTTTCGGGAATTTTATGGTTTTAGCTTCATTATCCTACCAAAATGGCTGAAATTTGGTACGTAGTCTTCTTTGGGGGAACAAAACTTTCCTCCAGAATTTTGTCGGTATCGGTCCACATCTTCATATAGCCCCCATATAACGGTACCTCCCGATTTTCGGTATTTTGAAGGTTTTAGCTTCATTATCACACCGAAATGGCTGAAATTTGGTACTTAGTCTACGTTGGGGGTATAAAACTTTCCCCCAGAACTTTGTCGGTATCGGTCCATGCCTTCATATAGCCCCCATAGAACGATACCTCCCGATTTTCGGTGGCCTCAATATTCCACCGAAATGGTTGAAATTTGGTATTTAGACTTCGTTGGGGGTACTCAAACTTCCCCTTTAAATTTGTCGGTATAGATCCACGCCTTCATATAGCCCCCATGGAAAGGTACCTCCCGATTTTTCGTATTTTGAAGGTTTTGTTTCAATATTCCACCAAAATGGCTGAAATTTGGTATTTAGTCTTCAATGTGATATAAAACTGTTCGTCAGAAATATGCCTGTACAGGTCCACGCTTTCATATTGCCCCATTTCTGACTAAAATTCGTAGGTACAGGTCCACGTTTCGATATAGCCCCCATAGAACGGATTTTCGTAATACTGAAGATAGTGACGTCAATATCCAACCAAAATAGCTGAAATTTGTTATTTCGTCTTCCAAGAGTTATAAAATATTCCAGAAGAGTATTATCAGTATAGGTCCACGTCTTCCTATATCCCCATAGAAGCTTACTTCTTGATTTACGTTATTTTTGTTTTAGTCACATTCTCTTACCGAAATACAGGAAATTTGGTATTTAGTCTTCTTTGAGCCTAAAAACTTTCCGTCAGAAATTTGTCGGTATACATCGACGTTTTGAAATAGCCCCCATAGAATAGTGCCTCACATTGTTTTACCGAAATTGCTGAAATTTAGTATTAAGTCTTCTTCATACGCGAAAGGAAACTAATTATTCCATTTTACTTCAATACAACCTGTGGTGGAGGGAACTTAACGCCGTTCTTACTTGTTATACCCTCAGCCTTTAGGCTAAAGAGGGTATTTACATTTTGATACGACCAAAAATGTGCCTCATCGAAATAATGGTTTTAGACCCCAAGTATGTTTGTATGATATCCGTTTCAGACAATTTTGAGTAGATCTAGCAATGTCCGTCCGTCTGTCTGTCTGTCCGTCTGTCTGTCTGGCAGGCTGGTGCTCACGATAACTCTCGAACGGATCAATCGATTCGGTTCAAATTTTGGGTATCGAAATATTTTGTCCAGATTCGATTTAAGTTCGAAGATGGGCCATATAGGACCACTCCTTCAGGTACCTCCCCCACAAATGTTCAAAAATTGTCGCAAAATTTGTGCGCACGATAACTCTTGTAGGGAATAACCGATTCGGTCCATACTTTGCACATTATGAAATTTCTACCAGACTTAGATGAGGTTCCAATATGGACTCAATCGGTTAACTCCTTCGAGTACCTCCCACACAAAATTTCGGAAAAGTTCAGTTTAGCACCTGCTCTCGAATCGCCTTGGTTTTTATTGTAACATCTTGTATTCACTGTCCCCTATACAAAGGTACACGATTCCTCAGGGGCAAGTCCATACTTCCTGAAAAATAGCCTTAAAGTTGAAAAACAAACCCTATGACACCATGTTTATGGGTGGAAGCGCAAGATAATTCTCGAACGAAAATGCCGATTCCGGCCAAAATTTGGCATTTGTAATATTGTTTCCAAACTCACTTTAAGTTCGTAGATAAGCCATATCGGTCCACTCCTTCAGGTACCTACCCCACAAAAGTTCAAAAATATTCGGAAAAATTGTGCGAACGATAACTCTTGATGGGAGTGACCGATTTGGTCCATACTTTACACATTCTCATAATATCTACCAGATATAGATCAGGTTGGAATATGGACAATATTTGTCCACTCCATCCCGTACATCCCACACAAAATTTTGGATAAGTTCACTTTAAGACCTGCTATTGAATCACTTTGATTTTTGTTGAAGCAACTTACATTCGCTGCCTCAATTACGATGGTAAAAGTTGTTTCAGGGGCAAGTCCATACTTCTTGAGAAAACAGCCCGTAGGTTGTAAAACCCCCCTATGGCACCACCATTTTCTATGTCGGTCATTTCCTTTAAGTACCATTTCCGGAAAATTTTTGAACTTTAATCCTAATCAACATTTTTGTCGGTTCATACGAACAAAATTTTGAAACCCCCTAAATACATAAGTTTTTTGTGAAAAAAGTGTTTCAATTTGCACAGACTGAGGGTATATCTCTGTCGGCAAAGCCGACTGATACTTTTTTACTTGTTTGAATTGACATTTTAAGGCTTTATACAATTAATTATAAAAACACTCGTTAACTTAGTTGATATAAGCTCGCAGTTAACCTGCAGATTTATACCTTAATGAAGTAGGTGGACTTTGGTCGCATGTTTATTTATATTAAATTAGCGGTAAGTCATGCTGTATAGTCATAAGATTTGTATCAATAAAAGATGACCATAGTCAAAACAAACAAACAAACTCATCTACATATTTGCTTCAGAGGTCAGATGAAGATTTACATAGGTTTCAGAGATATAGCCCAGAATTGCTTCAAAAAGTCAATATTTAACCACGTTTAGATGGGGCCATAAAATCCAAGCTGAATCTGACACAACTAAACCACACTAGGTTTTCTGTCGTTTTTTTCTGTACTTTCAAAAAACCCTCAGCTCAAATTGTTTGCACAAGATTACCTTAAAAATGTTGCACAGTCTTATCTACTGCATATTCTTATGGAAAATGAGTTTAAAATCCTCAAAATCTAACAAATCGGTAGGAATATTATAACGAGGGTTTTGTCTAAGGCTGAGGTGAGTTCAGTCGCAGCCAGGGTCAACTCAAGGACCCACGAAACCTTAAGTGAAAACACGAGTGATGACAATTCAATTCTTTATTATCACCCCTTGGTGCTTAATTTATGATTAACATGTCTCAGCTGGGTGGAACCTTACTGTGGGCTCGTAGTCAATCGTCTTCGGCCGACACGAGACAGAGTGATGTTGGTAAACTTGTAGTTGTAGCGGTGTTGGCTTGGTGGTAGTGGTCGTTACGTTGATGCTCGGCTGTAGTACTCGCACCCAACGACTCGGCTTGTTATATTCGGGTTGATGTGGTCGTGTTGATGGACTCGGGTTGATGGTATTCGGCTTGGTGTAGTCGTGTTGAAGCGACTCGGGTTGATGTTACTCGGTTTGGTGTAGTCGTGATGAAGCGACTCGGGTTGATGTTACTCGGCTTGGTGTAGTCGTGTTGAAGCGACTCGGGCTGATGACTTCGGGTTGATGATACTCGGCTTAGTGTAGTCGTGTTGGATCGACTCGGGCTGATGTCTCCGGGTTGATGATACTCGGCTTAGTGTAGTCGTGATGAAGCGACTCGGGTTGATGCTACTCGGCTTGGTGTAGTCGTGTTGAAGCGACTCGGGTTGATGTTACTCGGCTTGGTGTAGTCGTGTTGAAGCGACTCGGGCTGATGTCTTCGGGTTGATGATACTCGGCTTAGTGTAGTCGTGTTGGAGCGACTCGGACTGATGATACTCGGCTTAGTGCAGTCGTGTTGAAGCGACTCGGGCTGATGTCTTCGGGTTGATGATACTCGGCTGGGTGTAGTCGTGTTGGAGCGACTCGGGCTGATGTCTTCGGGTTGATGATACTCGGCTTAGTGTAGTCGTATGGTGACCTTAGGCTCTGGATTCGGCTGTGGTAGTCGGGTTGGTGGTTCTCGTTGGGGCCCTTTGGTTTAGTCAGCCTGGAACGAGAAGACGATCGTATTTAGAGGGAAGCGAACGAGTCGCGGAAGCGAACGAGTCGCAGAAGCGAACGAATCGCGGAAGCGAACGAATCGCGGAAGCGAACGAATCGCGGAAGCGAACGAATCGCAGGGTATACAAAAGAAGCGAACGAGTCGCGGAAGCGAACGAATCGCAGGAAGCTTCGGTTGTGTTGGGTACCAGGCGACTGCGGGCACTGCCACACGTCAACTTCGTGTATCTTCGGTTAACTCCAGCACTTCACGACTCCTGGTGTCAAAACCTGGAGTACTTATTCGGGGGGCAATGCGAAGTGAATGAGAATTACTTTCCCACACTTTAGAAATAATCATAATTTATATGCACTGAAGTGAAATAATTCCATTACAAGAAGTGTTTTGACTGAGGGTATTTTATGACAATTGCAGAGCATGTATTGACCAATGGTAAATTCATAGATAGCGGGACTCGTAGAAATATGCACATTAAGGTGGGGCATATAATGAGGTGGGTTAACCACAAAATAAAATATTTTTAAGGAAAAGAAATAAATGTAATGGTCACGTTACATCCTCCCCTTACTTCTGAAAAAGAAAAAAAAGGAAAAAAAAAGAAAAGACGTTTGTCTACACCCCTCGCTTATAAATTTCCTGTTGTTGTCGCGCTGACTGATTGCACGATGGCGGGGGTATTGGGAAGTCCAGAAGCGTTGGCAATTGCAAAACTTCGTACAGGTTCATTCATGACGTAGACCAGCTGTGCTGATGGGTTTTTGCCTGAACAAGCTGCAGTAGGCGACGTTAGCGAATATTGGCATGTACGGGTTCGTTTCTGCGCCGGCCGAGGTAATGAGACGTGAATCGTTTGTCTATTGGCGACAGATGTGGTTGATGTCGCTGGCATTCGCGGTTGGCCATGACCTGGCCGATCTGGAACTGGTTCGTTTATTGTCGACATGTCTCTTGGCTTGACTGTCTGTGGTCCAAAAGGAATGACAGAAGACGAGTTACGCCGGGCGAAACGTGCTAACGGAGCAGGGCCCATATTTGTGACTGAGTGAAAACTCACCTGTCGTGGCGGCAAAACCACGTTCGAGATTTTACGAGGCTGAGCTTTCATTGGTGGCCTGTATGGTTGTTTGATGGGTACCTTCAGCTTAACGGTGTGTGCTGCTACCGAACGATTGGCGGATGTTTTAGCAATCTTTTCGGAACGGTGTATGGGCGAGGCGATTGATTCAGTTTCCTGATCTACGGTAATGTCAGCTCTGGATGTAATTGTGTGCGCAATATCTACGAAATGATCGGTAATGACTAGTGGCACTGGTTCTCCATCCAGAGTTAAACAGCAGTTTCGCGCTGATAGGAAGTCCATACCTAAGATAAGTGGTTCGGCTAACGTTGGGACTACCGTCACTGGGAGATGAGTTATTTTACCCCGATAATCTACCCCTAAGAGTAGATACGTGTCGCAGTTCATAATTCTCCGATCGGCCATCTGGATACTTTTGTTTGTAGTACCGGGCTGTATACCTCTCGACTGTAACGACTTCCCCAAAGCAGCATCGACGTAGCTTATAGACGCTCCTGTATCGATGAGAGCGTCGACTCGTATACCCTCGACTAACACGGAGATGAAGTACCGACTAACATGTCCATTGGTTAATGCCCCCTCAATGGTCGGTGACTCTGGTTTGTTACAGCCACATTCTCTTGAGAGGACTTCCTCTTTCCCACAGTGTGAACAGAATAGTAGCGGCCTCCTCTTACACTGCCATCGGAAATGACCGGGTCGCTTACAGCGCCAACAGTGTGTGTTCCGAGAATAAGGAGCATCGACAGCGTGAAGCATATGGGAAGTGTGCGGCTTCTCCATACGAGCCTCATCTCGTTTTAATAATTCATAATCGTCGGTTAATTCTATTAGGTCATCCAGGGTAGCAAAATCGTGACGCCGGACATAATGCCTGTACTCGGGTCGTAGACCTTCGTAGATCCGATCTAGATGGCACGTTTTTCGTAACTGAGGATGTCGTCTGGAAGTTGTCAGCATCGCCAAAATGTAGTCCTTTGCTCTTTCCCTAGCTTGCTGCCGACGATTGTAGAAAGAATTTTCGATTTGGGTTAAATATCTTTTCGATAGGAAGAATCTCTCGGCTTCCTCTCGAAACTGGGACCAGGATTTTATTGCGGCCCTCTTGACGCGGTACCACTTTAATGCATTGCCCTCCAGGGTGGTCAGCAGGGAAGGAAGAAGACGGTCGAAGGGAATGGTGTGGCATTCGGCTAATTCTTCGAATCTTTCCAGAAATTCCACGAGGTCGTGGTCACCCGAAAACTTGAGTGACCATCGGTGGACAATATTTAAGATTTCCAAGTCGGTCATGCCTGTGCTTTGAGGAGTTGTCGGGATTTCGATGGATGTATTCGAGTGCGATTCATTTTCCGAAGATATGACCTCCTTTTCAAACTCACGAAGCAGGTTTTCTGCCGAGGCACGTGTCCGCCTCTCTCTTAAGTACTTGCAGAGTTCTTTCCGAAGATGTTCCACTTTATAGCCTTCGGTCGCAATCGCTGCGTTTTGACAGTGATGTATTAGTTGTTCGCGTTTCAGTAAATATACCCAGCTGAGGGACTCGGGACTCAACGAGTCATTCGCATCCGATTCTCCAAACATGCTTTTCATTGGACTCGACAAATCTTCGCTGGCGGCAGGTAGTGTTTTTCCGCTTTTCGTGTCTTTGTCGGGTCCCTGCTCGGGCGCCATTTATAACGAGGGTTTTGTCTAAGGCTGAGGTGAGTTCAGTCGCAGCCAGGGTCAACTCAAGGACCCACGAAACCTTAAGTGAAAACACGAGTGATGACAATTCAATTCTTTATTATCACCCCTTGGTGCTTAATTTATGATTAACATGTCTCAGCTGGGTGGAACCTTACTGTGGGCTCGTAGTCAATCGTCTTCGGCCGACACGAGACAGAGTGATGTTGGTAAACTTGTAGTTGTAGCGGTGTTGGCTTGGTGGTAGTGGTCGTTACGTTGATGCTCGGCTGTAGTACTCGCACCCAACGACTCGGCTTGTTATATTCGGGTTGATGTGGTCGTGTTGATGGACTCGGGTTGATGGTATTCGGCTTGGTGTAGTCGTGTTGAAGCGACTCGGGTTGATGTTACTCGGTTTGGTGTAGTCGTGATGAATCGACTCGGGTTGATGTTACTCGGCTTGGTGTAGTCGTGTTGAAGCGACTCGGACTGATGATACTCGGCTTAGTGCAGTCGTGTTGAAGCGACTCGGGCTGATGTCTTCGGGTTGATGATACTCGGCTTAGTGTAGTCGTGTTGGAGCGACTCGGACTGATGATACTCGGCTTAGTGCAGTCGTGTTGAAGCGACTCGGGCTGATGTCTTCGGGTTGATGATACTCGGCTGGGTGTAGTCGTGTTGGAGCGACTCGGGCTGATGTCTTCGGGTTGATGATACTCGGCTTAGTGTAGTCGTATGGTGACCTTAGGCTCTGGATTCGGCTGTGGTAGTCGGGTTGGTGGTTCTCGTTGGGGCCCTTTGGTTTAGTCAGCCTGGAACGAGAAGACGATCGTATTTAGAGGGAAGCGAACGAGTCGCGGAAGCGAACGAGTCGCAGAAGCGAACGAGTCGCAGAAGCGAACGAATCGCGGAAGCGAACGAATCGCGGAAGCGAACGAATCGCGGAAGCGAACGAATCGCGGAAGCGAACGAATCGCAGGGTATACAAAAGAAGCGAACGAGTAGCGGAAGCGAACGAATCGCAGGAAGCTTCGGTTGTGTTGGGTACCAGGCGACTGCGGGCACTGCCACACGTCAACTTCGTGTATCTTCGGTTAACTCCAGCACTTCACGACTCCTGGTGTCAAAACCTGGAGTACTTATTCGGGGGGCAATGCGAAGTGAATGAGAATTACTTTCCCACACTTTAGAAATAATCATAATTTATATGCACTGAAGTGAAATAATTCCATTACAAGAAGTGTTTTGACTGAGGGTATTTTATGACAATTGCAGAGCATGTATTGACCAATGGTAAATTCATAGATAGCGGGACTCGTAGAAATATGCACATTAAGGTGGGGCATATAATGAGGTGGGTTAACCACAAAATAAAATATTTTTAAGGAAAAGAAATAAATGTAATGGTCACGTTACAATATATAAGAAAATATTGAAAAACTTTGTTTAAAGATTTTCTGTCAATGGAGTTGCACTACTAAACTACAGCTGATGCTATGGGAAAATGAGGCTCAAATCGAAGTCATGGGCTGGTACTCCATATTCGGCTCTTACGTCATTCGAGGATGAAATTATAGCAATGAACTATTCTTGCAACTGGATAGGCTTCAGACGAAGACATGATACTTGTCTGACCATCTCTGATGACGTACTGAACACCATTCCATCCAAGACAACTTAGGAAGACCCGTATAATGTCATGGATGGAGAAATAGACTCAGGAGCTCAATAAAGTCAGCTGAGGTTTATGTGAAAATGTTAAAGGCTCTATCTTCATGCACCTAAAGTCGAATTCCAAGTAGACAAAATCATACTTTCAAACCAAACTCTCGCAAAAGGCGGTGACTTCGAGAAAAGTATTGCACGTAGGGTTAAAATCCGAAAAAGCAGCGCCTAATTGAAAAATTAAAACATACTTTCTTAATAATCTGTCTTGACAGGGTTAAAGAGTACAAAATTGTAGCTCATTATCCAAAATAGCATTAACGTATCTTATTTAGCTTTCTTGTTGCACTGTGTTAAGGGTTGACTCCAACTTGTAAATTTCAGAAAATTGAAAAAAAAATATTGTTCTCTGTTAAGGTATAAGTAGCATAAAATACCAAGTAAAAATTTCAAATCGATCGGAATAAAATTGACTGAAATATGAGTATTGGAAGGGAATTTTATTGTGATTTGTATGTAGCATAGAAATTTATAACGTTGTTTTCTCGAAATGACATTTTGAAAATGGCGCCAACTCCAGCTCAAAAACTAATAAACCGATTGTCATATAACTTTGTGGGCTTATCAAGGACATCAAAAACTAGTTCTTCATTGACGAAGTTTTGATTTTTTGGTTCCATCATATCCGTAAAAGCTAATATTTTTAAAAGTCGATCGATGAAGGGCTTGATCTTTTTGTTTTAAGTAAACATACAACAATATATGACGATCGGGTTTTTGCCTTCGTGTTTATACCCTCCACCATAATATGGAGGGTATTATTAAATTTGTCATTCCGTTTGTAACACATCGAAATATTCATCGAAGGCCCTATAAAGTATATATTCTTGATCAGAGTAAAATTCTAAGTCGACTTTACCATGTCCGTCTTTCGTCCGTCTATCGCCCGTCCGTCTGTTGAAATCAAGAATCAGCTCCCAATTTTAAAGATAGAGGTTCGTAATTTGGTATAGGAGATTCTATTATTCGTAGGATGTATGTGGGATTGCAAATAGGCTACATCGGTGCACGTTTTGATATAGCCCCCATAGAACGGTACCACAGATTTTCGGTATTTTGGAGGTTTTAGCCTCATTATTGTACTGAAATTACTGAAATTTGGTATTTAATCTTCATTTGGGGTATTAAGCGTTCCATATGAAATTTGTCGGTATAGGTCCACGACTTTATATAGCCCCATAGAACAGTACCACCAGATGTTTTTCTTCATCTGAAAGAGAAAAATATTACAAAGTCCGGTGCCAACTCTAGCTCGAAAACTAATAAACCAATTGTCATATATTTTTGTGGCCGATTTCGAGAAAAACACAATTTATATGCTACATACAAAATAAAATACAGTCGAAATCGCTTATAACGTCGTCGTTTATAACGTCATATCGCGTATAACGTCGAAATCCAAAAGTCCCGAATTTCTGCCCTTTATATTCCACACAAAAAAATACCGCTTATAACGTCGTCGCTTATAACGTCATATCGGTTGTAACGTCGGTTTTTTGTGAAATACTTGAATTTTGCTATCGGTTATAACGTCGAACCATACGAAGAAGAAAAATGTCTCTCAATATTTTGTTGTGTGTATATTTTTTCAAACTCAAACAACAACAAAATGCGCAACATATTCGAAGATGGGGTTGGACAACTGAATTACGACTCACATGGAGGCGCTCTCAAGTCAGTTAAGCTTGAATTTTTGCCACCCAATATCAATTCAGAGGCGAGTCTAACTGTAGAAACCCTTCAAAATTTTATTTAAGAATATGTTTTAAAAGACCCTTTCAAAACTCAGATCTGAGTTATATTTAAAGCTTTTGTTGGAATTCAAAAGCCCGAACTAAAATAACATATTATTTTAAAGTCAACCATATCCTATATTTACGTAAAATATCTGCTGATGAATGTATTTAATATCGTTATTCTTTATTATTTTGTTTTTAAGTCATTCATACGTTTGTATGCATATAGATGAAAAAGTAATAAAACAACGCATTTATACTCAAAAGTTACTATACATAATATAGTTTCACCTCTTTTATAATTATCGTTTATAACGACTATCGCTTTTAGCGTCCGATTTTGGTCGGTCCCTTGACCGACGTTATAAGCGATTTCGACTGTATATTGTTCCCATCCAACGCTCATACTAAGGCAATATTGTTCGGATGGACTTAAAAATTTGACCACTTTTTACGTTTTTTAATCTTTTTACTTTTTTCTGAAATTTATAAGTAGAAATAACCCCTTATACTAAAATTCAGCGCTTACATTTTGAACTTTGGTGTTGAGTGGATAATTTTAGTGAAATATTTGAGATATATTGTGTACACCACTCCGAACGTAGGCAGATGCATGTTTTCTGGAACTGAAAAATTAGCAGACGATGAGATTTCGTGCATGAAAATATTCTACAAAAAAGTTGCTAGGAAAAGTTTATGTAGGGTCGGTCTACTAGAACAAGAAATCGATATTGTCATATTTTCATTGTCCTTTATCATTTTTACCCGATCCTTTCTCATGAAAACTCTATGATTATGTATTTCATTGAATTTCGTATATGCTATTGATTGTGTAGAAAAATCGGATACGCATGAACTATATCTGTTTCTGGCGGACAGATCCGATTATTTGAATGTCTACTTCTAAAGCCCTCATTGAGTATATAATGAATCCTAGAAGAAAGTTTCGCCGTTTGTCAGACTTCTGAGTTATGGCGGGATGAATCTGTCGTTGACCAAAAACGAGTTTATGATGCCCTAATTCAGAAGCGTAACCATCCAAATTTTTGTGAAATTTACCGAAATATATATACATATGATTTTTTTGAGAAAGTAACGGGTAAAACTGATAAAGGACAATGAAAACTTCACAATATCGATTTCTTGGATATGGGAAACCTACATATAATTTTCGGTGCACCATTTTTTTGTAGAAAATTTAATTTGGTTTTTTTCTTTTTGAGTTCTAGAACAAAAAGGACATGGAGGAAACTGAGCTAGAAGGACACCATATTCGACAGAAAGGTTCCTCATTCTATTTAACTGAAAACATGTCATCTAAAAATGATGAAACAATATCTCCAAACAGAGATATAAAGCTATTTTCTCAATGATTGATGGGGGTCAATCAAAAAATTCATTATGTCATAACTCAGAAATTTCAGCTATGGGATACTTTGGGGTTCTCAATTGGGCCTTTCATTCCGAAAAGGAAGTTTTCCTCCTCCATACAAGATTTCCCATAGAGACCACAACACATCTCATACAAAAAAAAAAAAAAAAACAAGATAAGAATACCAATAGACCTTTGTGAGAAGACCAGTAAGACTTCTGACGAAAGAGGTTAAAGGTCCAATCTTAATTCGACTGTCATATAACTTTACTTTTGTTTGCAATATGGTTGAATAGGCAACACTTCAGAGGATAGAAAATATCCTGTGAATTGTCCTTTAACTTAGTATATTCCGTTTCTTATACCTTTCTTTTAAAATAAATAATGATTTAAAAAAAAAATGTTCTTGTTCCAAATTTAATGTTGTATTTCTATAACGTGGAAAAAATTTCGCCCGGAGTCGGAGTCGAGTTATTTTTTTTCGACTCAGACTCCGACTCCAGCAAAATTGCTCGACTCCAACTCCGAAACCCTGGTGGTAATGCTGCTCATCAGCAAAACATTTCAGTATATTTTCAGATTTTTTTTGACTAACGGTTCCAGAGATATAGCGCCTCATAACAAATACTCATAACTTCTTTAATATTGGTCCAAGTAGAAAAAAACCTTTTTTATGTTTTTGTTTCTTTATCAAATATCTAATGTAGGTCAATGTTGTGTTATATTTTGAGGATTATAGATACAATTTTTGACCGAACTAGCGGAATTTTACATTTGAGGTTCCAAGTGGTCTCCACCAAACATTTTCAATATAAGTCCATGTTCGGGCGTAGCCCCCATGTAATCGCTGTAGCTTCCGATTTAGGGTATTGTGAGGATTTTAGATACATTTGTTGACCGAACTAGTGCTAGTTAAGAGGTTCTCAGCATACAGTGTGGACTCCACACTGTGGAGTTGAGTTGTAACTTGGACCGCTACTTAAAACTTTAGTGTAATCTAAAGAGTATCCTGAATAGAGTAAAACTGCGAGCTTACTAGTTACTAGAGTTAGCTGTGTGCTAGTAGAGAAATAAAGTTTGCGTAAATAACGTCAATAAAGCATTGTAGAATCGTAATCTAAAACAAACCCTCGTTTTTTTTGGAACACGGAATTAAGATAAACCCATACACTATTATAGTTTAAAGACGGCAGAGGGTGAACACGATTTTTTATAATTGCTGAAAAATGTCGAATTGTGTGATTTATTAATAGTTTCGGATATGTTGCTTGCATACTCAAAAAATAAGTCATTTTACGTCGTTAATTACTGGTTATAAAGATTGGGTACATTATGTCAATATCATTTGCGAAGATTTGTATTAGAAGAGGTGCTGAAATTTAATTAGACAGGCACATAAGACTTAAACAATCACAATATATTGACGAAAAAGGAGAAACATACGTCCTGAAGCCATAATTTTAAATCTGGACAATAGTCTTCCAAATTGTCTTGATATTGGAAAAAAGGTCAACAATTCTTCGGCAAACAATTGATGGGAAATATTGTTCTCCCTCCACCTGGCCTCTTTTGACTACCATTTGTTTTAGTCGACGTAGAAGGCCCCTAGTGGAAAACACATCACTCAATAAGAGCGAGCGTATTGGAAGTATAGTTGCTTTATATTTTATTCCTGTAAAAGCATGGAATATATAGTAAATTTAGATAACACATTAAAATCTTAAGTTACTACAACTCTATATAATTATAACGTTTATAAAAAAGGCTCAATAAATTCTACTCCAACTGCAACTTGCTTTATTTTTTTGTTTCAAAACCAGAGCAGTTCTTTTGGCACGTATTCCTTATTCTGCCAGAAATAAGCGAAGCAGTAGTAACTAATCATGGGTCATTAGTTAACAATGTATCAATTCATATTTTTATAAAAATACATTGATATTTTAAACAGCAAATCTATGCTTTAAGGTAATAACATGATACGGAATATAATTGCAAATTTCCCCTAGATTACATTGGTCAGACTCGCCGATAAAGAGGTCCTTTATTATGGAGCTAAAATTAACAGAAGTATGTGGTGAGAAGTATAATGGTAAGAACTTTCATATGTTTAAGTAGTAAATGATTCCATTTAAATGTGCTCTTCGCTTCAAGCAATTTCAACCACGAAAATTTGTCACGCTTAACGCTAACAGTTTTCCTACTAAATTAACGTCAAAAACCACCAAAATCTCCAACACCGACATACATAAACTCATGTTAAATGCTATCGTTATACATAAACAATACATACATAGATAAATTTAAAGGCTATTCATTTATTGTCTCTCTCCCTCCCATAGGAGTATTAAAAAGAGATACTACACAGAAAGTAAGGATATACTTTACGATACCACACAATTCAGGATATGCTTGTACTCTAGCACACAACCAAAATATTTTAGCATAAAATTGAAAAAAGAAACATTCCTCAATTTTTATTCCGCAAAACCCCAAAAATAGCAACAACAATCTATCTGAAGCGAAAAGAATAACGAAAATACTGAAAATAAACTATCATGGGAATTTCGACAATTTATTTACAAACTCAAGCGCATAGTTATCTAAAACTGTTTATGCAAAATAATGTTACATTATATTTTTATCGCAAAAATTCACCATATAGAGCTGTGAGACAACAAAACATATAAACAAACAATCAAACATATACAAACAAACATACGGCCACACACATACATATATGTATATTAAATATCTCCCGCCAGAAAGGAAATCTAAATTCAAGGATAAAATAAAAAATATAGCACCAGTTAAGAGAATATTCTGCGGCAAACGAAGGACATAGTCTACAGTAACGACACTATGTAGACATTCTTCGGCGTTAGTTGTTGTTAGAGTTTATTATAAAGTAGGGATTGGGGATTTTATGTAGAATTTCTATCAATAATTGTGTGAAGTAAGAACAAAAAGTGTTCAATGCAGTAAATAAATGATTAAGGCAGTTAAGAAATAAGACTGAAAAGTCTTATACCATTAACAACGTTGCATACTGTTGTAAGAAGTTCTTTTAAATAAGTTGTGTTTTCACTTTAGCACAATCTACAATAATCAACGCAACCAGGTAGATACCAAGTCACAGTCTAGTCAATAACCTCCCGTGGTGTCACCTGGAAACACTCGTGAGCTAAATTGGTTTTCGCCCTCACTCTGGATATTTAGTCTTAGTCCGAAATAATTGCAGTCATATTTCTGAAATACAGGTATTTTCATTAATGCACATCGAATACCTACTTCGAAGATATTTCTTAAAGAAAAGTTGAAGAACCGGGCCAACAATATAAACAAAATATATAATTTTAAAAAATTAAATCCTCCAAAAACTATGACTATTATTTTTTTTTTCAAAAAGTATTTATTTAATCATCAATAACTATCTTGTCTCCTTCAAAATAATCTCCTTCAGATATAATACACCTACGCCAGCGTGTTATCCAATCCTTGAAACGGTTTTGGATATAGCCAACCGCTCCTGTTTCGATTTTTCTTTTACCTCCTCAATCGTAGCAAAACGCTTTCCTTCCACAATGCTGTACGTTCTTGACGAATTGTTTCATGCAAACGGAGCATAACTGACTGAACAATCTTAGGGCAAGAATTCATTATGACCCCGTTATAGCAGTCGGAGAAAACAGCGAGCAAAACTAAGAGCACACCAAAACACGACTAGCCATTTTATCTGTCAAAAACAAACTGGCAATTCTAAATGGCTGGTTTTACCTACATATATAAGAGGCATGTGTGCAACATAACAGAACAGAACTTTTTATACCCTCCATCAGCAAATATTCTGAACATATATAGAATAATTAATTTTCACAATTTTATGTGGTGATATTTTTGAGCACTGGGAACCACAATTGTATAATTTTAGCTAATTCGGTTAGCTAAAAACATGCGGCACCGTTATGTGGGGCATATACCACAACGTGGGCCAATGTCCAAAAAATTTGATAGAGAAGTTGTTAAGCACTGGGAACTATAAATACCAAAGGACATACAATCTTGCCCGAAAATACAGATAAAAATTAAAAAAAGCCAAATAAGCTATACCAAACGTTGACCTTTATTGACAATTTTTGTTGGAGAATTTTTGTGACAACTCGGAAATTCAAATGTCAAATTACTGCTATTTCCGCAAGAATTGTAGCCAAAACTCTCAAAATACAGAAAATCGGAGGTACCATTATATGGGGGTTATACAGAAACATGCATTTATACTAACAATTTTTAGTGTAGAAGATTCGTAACTACAGGGTACCTCAAATGACAAATAACAGTTAGTTCGGTTTAAAATGGAAGCTAAAATCCTCGAAATACCGAAAATCGGAAGGTATCTTTATAACGAGCAGAATATCTTAACTTTCAGAATTATGTGGTCCCTTTCGACATCAAAATCCAGATTTAAGCTGGCAAGATCTGGGTTATGATTAAAGCTCAAAAGTGTTGCGGAGGATTTATTTGAAGGAAGGGATCGACATAGTAATTTTTGGAACTTATAGCTGTTGGGCTACAATATCAACAAATATGGAAAAACATAATATCACTGTAAACACTACCACAACGAGTAGCATTGGTATACATTTCCAAAGAATTTTCGAACTGACCCTAAACTGCACATAAACAAAAATGTTGAACTTTTGTGAGAGAGGTACCCCAGGGAGAAGACCTGATATGCAAATTATGGACCAAATCAGTTAAGTTACTCCCTTCAAGAGTTGTAGTGCGCACAATTTTTCCGAACATTTTTGAACTCTTGTGCGCTCCAGTAAGACAGACGGACCGATATTGCTAAATCGACCCCAAATTGTCTGAAAAGAATTTGGTCCAAACATGATGGTTCTAAACCCCAAAACCGTTATTTCGATGAGGCACAGTTTGCCCGTTAGTCTCAAGTATACAAATTTACAAATTTTATATATTGATATTGAGGCCACAAATTTCAGGTGGAAAGTTTTAAACTCCCAAGGAAGACCAAGATATGCAAATTATGGACCAAATTTTAGCCACTACGTTTGGATATTGAGGCCACAAATTTCAGGTGGAAAGTTTTAAACTCCCAAGGAAGACCAAACGCCACATTTCAGTGATTTTGGAACTATATCGACGCACTTGGATCTATATCGACAAATTTCAGGTGGAAAGTTGTGTACGTCTAACGAAGACTAAATAACAAAGGGCAACCATTTAAGTTGGATATTAAGGCCACAACATTCTATGTATCGAAAATCGGGAGGTACCGTTCTATGGGTCTTTTTGAAGACGTGGGCCTATACCGACAAATTTCAGGTGAAAGTTTTACACCCCACAACGCAGACTAAAAACTACCTAGTTGTTCGGGTAACTAGACTGCTATAGACTGGTGGATTTTAACATGGGGATGTCATAGGAAGGGGTCCATTGTCCTTTCACTGCATTACTACTAACCACCCAATTCGATAGTCGTGCTAAAAGTAATTATCCCTTCATTGCATTACCAGTAACCAGGCAATTCGGTAGTCAGAAATGATAGCCAAAATTACTAGTAAGTTGAAGTCAGAAAAGTGGGTAAATGCATACATGCATATACGTATGTACATACATATATGTACAAGCCACACTTTATTTTATTGCACTGTGTGCAATAATTTTACAAAGGATAATATAATCATGTATACATATGGAAACGATAGGTTCATCTTGATCCTTATATACTGGAACTTGTGTGTGACTACTTGTTTGCTTCAGGGCTTCGGAGTCGGAGTCTGGAGTCGGAGTTTAGCAAATTTTGCTGGAGTCGGAGTCTGGAGTCGTGAAAAAAAGCTCGACTCCGACTCCGGGCAAAATGTTTTTTTCTACATTTATCAAAAGAGTTTTTATTTTTTTTATGATAGAGAGATTAACTTTATTAAAATTTTGATAAATCGTTTATTCATTTTATAGGAAATCTATGAGTAAACTTGTAAGCAAAGGATTTATTATATTTAGTAAAATTCCATGACAATAGAATTATAATTGCATCTTTCAATATGAATCGATTTCTTAATATACCATCACATTTATGACAAAACTTATATACACTCTGGAATACTAGTTTTAGATCTCACATATTTATACTTCAGAATATAATGTGGAAAAAGTATTATAAGTTTATTTTGTCCACAATTATGGGGTTATGGTCACGAAAAATGAAATTTTTCATGCATTTTTACAAGTAATCTACCAATTTTTTCCAAAAGATATTGTTTTCATCTGATTTATAATACCTTGAGCTACTTTCAGATTTTTTTTGTTGAAAAATATTGCACAGTTTTCTGACAAATGGCCACCTACGAAACACTGTTTTTACTAATGCAGTTTGCGGTGACCACTGTAGCTCGAAAACGAATAAACCGATCAGCATCTGTTTTTGTGGGATCATTAATAACATAATAATTGTGTACATAAGCGAAACGAATTAAAAAATATGCATGAAAAAAAGGTGAACTGTAGAAGTCAAAATTTCGATTTTACCTAAAAAAGTTGAGAGTTTTTCGCCATAAATCCGTCAAAGATTTTTTTAAAAAGTCTCTTGCTTAAGTACAGTCTTTTTATACGTATAACAATCCCAAAATGCTATTTTGAGAAAACCGTGTTTCAAACTTCGATGTTACATACAAATCACAATGAATTTTCTCGACATATTCTATTCTATTCTACATGTACTTTAAAATGAGTCAGCAAAAAATTTTCGCTTTCGTAAAATCTGTAAGTAACAAATTACTGTTGGCATACCCATCTTCATATTTCGACAAAATAAAACGAAAAAGACATTTGACCCGTCCGTACAAAAAAAAATTAATCAAACTCGTCAGTTCTACTTGTTATACCCTATACCACAATGTGGAAAAGGGTATTATAAGTTTGTTTTGGTAAAAATTCATGTAACACCGCGAAATATTCGTCGGAGACCCCCAATGTGGTATACCATTCTTCATATCTCGACGAGATAAAGTGATTTTGAATGTGTGTCCGTCCGTCCTTCCGTCCGTCCGTCCGTCTGTCCATTATAAATTGTAAACACGCTCCAGGCCGCAATTATGGATCGATCGTCACGAAATTTTGTATGGAGGTCGGGTTCAGATCAGAATAGATCCCTATTCTTATTGGTGATGATCGTGAAATATTTAGCGGGTGAAATGGACCAAAAACATAATATTTATCCAATTTTCTAGCGGCTCTGTAGGTCTCAATAATAGTCCGATCAACGCGTAATTTTAAATAAGGTAAGAGTATATCACAGGGGAGAAGCTTGCAATTTAAGATGGCGATCGGATAATATTTAGAGGGTTAAATGGACCAAAACTTTTGTGTGAAAATTGTGAAAAATTTTAATATACAGCTTATATCTTAATTCCAGGAAGTGACATTCCAGACAAGTGAAACGCTTGACCTTTCAATTGATGCCAATTATGTTGGTGTGCATGATCAGATAACAGAGTTACAGCCTAATATATCCCGTTATTTGTTTGTAGTGTAATAATAAACTCGCTAGAAGTCGCAATTATACATCAATAGTCACGAAATTTTGCACCGGGTAAGAGTATAGGTCGAAAAAGATGCCTACAGTTTTGAATGATGATCTGTTATTCTTTAGTGGGTGAACCAGTACTTTTGAATGAAAAATATAAAAATCTTATTTTTGGTCGATATTTGAATGCCTTGAGGACATATATATTTTGCAAAGTAGCCTACATATGGAAAAAAACTACTGACCTTTCCTCTTTTGTAAATTGCAATAAAGTGCAATAAACTGCCTAATATATAATGGGTTCTGTGTAGAGAACAACATTTTTATCCCATGCTACATATTGTCTCTCCAAAAGTTTATGTAAAACCACGAAATATTCGTCCTAGACCCCTTATTTGGTATGCCAAAATTCATATCTAGACGAGATAAAGCGATTTAGCGATGTGTGTCCGTCCATTAAAAATTGTAAACAAGCTTAAGGCCGCAATTATGGACCGATTGTAACAAATTTTTTAAGGAGATTGTGTTCGGGCCAGAATAGAAATGATTAGTTTTTGGTGACGATCGTGAAATGTTCAGGGGATGAAATGGACCAAAACAAAATTTTAACCAATTTTGTAGCGGCTCTGTAGGTCAAAATAATAACCCGCAAAATTTTAAACAAAGTTTGAGTTTATGATGAAGAAGAAGCGTACAAACCAACGTGAAGATCAGATAATACTTAGCGGGTTAAATGGACTGAAACTTTTGTGTGAAATTGGTAAAAATTTCAATAACGTAGCGGTTAAACAACGGAAGTAGTAGTACTACATAAGTGGGTTTCATTACATTTTAGTTTGTGTGAACTAAATTTTCCTTTCCTGCTACAAAAATGTCTTTGTCATGCTAGATAACTATTTGGTTTTGGTCATAAGTATTATACATTACATCTCGGATATTTGATAATTAAATTTTCACAATCATTGAAAAGAAGTTCGTGGAGAGCTATTGTCCAGGGATAGTGGTATAGGGTATCCCATGGTCGGCTCCGTCCGACTATAGACTTTTCTTACTTGTTTTTGTTTTAAATTGATAATCTGAGGGTATACTCGTACATATATTTCGGCAAAATCTACTGAAACTTTCTAAATTCTTTCTGTTGTTGTTGTTCTTTTTGATATAAGATACTGCAGATTCAATACGGAACATCAATTTTACATCGCATTGCATTACAAATTGTCTTAGAGAAAAGAATAGATAAGCATATAGGGTCCTAGTATAGAAAAAGTTGAAAAATTTAGCAAATTTTATTAATTGTTAGTGGTATAGGAAATTACCCTCGGAGTCGTCTCCGGAGTCGGAGTCGTGAAAAAAACTGGCCTGGAGTCGGAGTCGAAGGAAAAATGGCTCGACTCCGAAACCCTGGTTTGCTTATGTTTATTTGATCAAAAGTTCCTGATATAAAATGTATAAAAGTTTAATGAAATGACGCGATAATGAATTGTGTCAAAATATGTATCAATACTTATCGCAGATATATTATAAATATTCTTCTTAAATTATTCATCCTTTCTATAATTTAGCTCGCTACAGGTTCTTTTTTGCATCTTACATTTTTGCACAACAAACGCATGAAAATACGTCTTTTTATACCCTCAGCATTTATGCTAACGAGGGTATATAATACACTTTCATACTGGCAAAATGTGCATTATCGTAATAATGGTTTTAGACCCCAAGTATGTTTGAACGAAATGTGTTTCAGACAATTTGGAGTCTATTAGGAATGTTCGTCCGTCTGTCTGGCTGGTGCGCACGATAACTCTCGAACGGATGAACCGATTTAGCTTTCGCAATATTTTGCCCTAATTTAGATTAGTTTCGAAGATGGGTTATATCGGTCCACTCCTTCCGGTACCTACCCACAAAAGTTCGGAAATGTTCGAAAAATTTTTGCGCACGATAACTTTTGAAGGGAGTAACCGATTTGGGCCATACTTTGCACATCGTGAAATTTCTACTAGACTTATATGAAGTTCCAATATGGACCCAATCGGTCCATTCCTTCGGGTACCTCCCACACATAATTTGGGAAAAGTTCAGTTTATAACCTGTTCACTAATCGCTTTGATTTTTTTAGCATCTTGCATTCACTGCCCCCCATATAAAGGTATAAGCTTCATCGGGGGCAAGTCCATACTTCCTGAGAAAATAGCCTGAAAGTTACAAAAAAGCCCTATGACACAGTGTGAGGTGGTTGGAGCGCAAGATAACTCTCGAACGGATCTGCCGATTCGGTCCAAAATTTGGCCTTAGTAATATTTTGTCCAAACATAGTTTATGTTTGAAGATAAGCCATATCGGCCCACTGCTTCAGGTACCTCCCCCACAAAAGTTCAAAAATGTTCGGAAAAAATGTTCGTACGGTAACTCTTGAAGGGAGTGGCCGAATTGGTCTTTATTTTACACATCCTAATATATCTACCAGATATAGATCAGGTTCAAATATGGACTATATTTGTCCACTCCATCCGGTACCTCCCACACAAAATTTCGGATACATTCACTTTAAGACCTGATATCGAATCACTTTGATTTTTGTTGAAGCAATTGCATTCGCTGCCTCAATTATTTTTTTATACCCTCCACCATAGTATGGAGGGTATATTAAGTTTGTTTTTCCGTTTGTAACGCATTGAAATACTCATTTGCGACCCTATAAAGTATATATATTCTTGATCAGGGTAAAATTCTAAGTCGATCTGAGCACGTCCGTCCGTCCGTCTGTGGTAATCACTCTAGCATCCACAAAAATGGAGATAGGACGCTGAAATTTTGGGAAAATGCGTCTTTTGTTTGCAGGCAGGTCAAGTTCGATGATGGGCTATATCGGTCCACGTTTTGGTATAGCCCCCATATAACGGTACCCCCCGATTTACGATATTTTGACGTTTTTAGCTACATTTTCAAACCGATTTGGCTATAATTTGACATTTAGGGTTCTTAAGTGTCAATAAACATATATAACAAAACTTGTGGACATAGGTCCACGTTTTGGTATAGCCCCCATATAACGGTACCCCCCGATTTACGGTATTTTGACGTTTTTAGCTACATTTTCAAACCGATTTGGCTATAATTTGACATTTAGGATTCTTAAATATCAATAAACGTATATAACAAAAGTTGTGGACATAGGTCCACGTTTTGGTATAGCCCCCATATAACGGTACCCCCCGATTTGCGGTATTTTCACGTTTTTAGCTACATTTTCAGACCGATGTAGCTATAATTTGACATTTAGGGTTCTTAAATGTCAATAAACTTATATAACAAAAGTTGTGGACATAGGTCCACGTTTTGGTATAGCCCCCATATAACGGTACCCCCCGATTTGCGGTATTTTGACGTTTTTAGCTACATTTTCAGACCGATTTGGCTATAATTTGACATTTAGGGTTCTTAAGTGTCAATAAACTTATATAACAAAACTTGAGGACATAGGTCCACGTTTTGGTATAGCCCCCATATAACGGTACCCCCCGATTTGCGGTATTTTGACGTTTTTAGCTACATTTTCAGACCGATGAAGCTATAATTTGACATTTGAAGTTCTTAAATGTCAATAAACTTATGTGACAAAACTTGTGCACATAGGTCCACGTTTTGGTATAGCCCCCATATAACGGTACCCCCGATTTACGGTATTTTGACGTTTTTAGCTACATTTTCAGACCGATATAGCTATAATTTGACATTTAGGGTTCTTAAGTGTAACTAAACTTATATAACAAAAGTTGTGGACGTAAGTCCACGTTTTGGTATAGTCCCCATATAACGGTACCCCCGATTTACGGCATTTTGACGTTTTTATCTACATTTTCAGACCGATTTAGCTATCAATTGACATTTAGGGTTCTTAAATGTCAATAAACTTATATAACTAGTGGACATAGGTCCATGTTTTGGAATAGCCCCCATATAACGTTACCGCACGATTTCAGGTATTTTGAGAATTTTACCAACAAGTTTTAACCGAATTATCTGTAATTTGAACATTTGACATTTGAAATTCTTAGTGGTCACCACACCTCTCCACCAAAAATTGTCAACATAGGTCCATGTTCGGATATACCTCCCATGTAACGGTACCTCCCAATTTTCAGTAATATGGCAATTTTAGCTAAAATTTTTAACAGAACTAACTGTAATTTGACATTTGAAGGTTGTAGTGGTCACCACACATCTGCATCAACAATTTTCAACATAGCCCCCATATAACGGTACCTCCCGATTTTCAGTAATTTGATGATTTTAGCTACAATATTAAACCGAACTAGCAGTAATTTGACATTTGAATTTCTTATGTTCGGATATAGCTCCCATGTAACGGTACCTCCCAATTTTCAGTAATATGGCAATTTTAGCTACAATTTTTAACAGAACTAACTGTAATTTGACATTTGAAGGTTGTAGTGGTCACCACACATCTGCATCAACAATTTTCAACATAGCCCCAATATAACGATACTTCCCGATTTTCGGTACCTTGAGGATTTAAATTAAAATGTTTAACCGAACGTAGGTCCATGTTTTTGTATGGCCCCAAAACAAACCTCCCGATTTTCCGTACCTTAGCTTTATTTTTTGGACAAAATTTCTGTAATTTGAAATTACAAGCCAAAAAACTTCTGCAACAAAAATTGTTCATTTAAGTTCATATTTTCGTATAGCCCACATACTCTAGCTACAAGTTTTAACCGAATTAGGAGTTATTTGACATTAAAGGTTCCCATCAAAAACTGTCAACATAGGTCCAGGTTTTATTATAACCCCTATATAACGGTACCTCCCAAACTTCAGCCCACCAAAAATTGTCAACATATGTACATAGTTAGATATAGGCACCATAAAAAAGGGCCTCCCAAATGAAGCACTTTATGTACATTATCTGACATTTTAACGTACCCACTTAAAGTTGGGGACAGGAATGAAAACTAATTATTCCACTTTAGTTCAGAATATATTATGGTGGAGGGTATGAAAAGTTCGGCCCGGCCGAACTTAACGCTTTTTTACTTGTTGATCTTTAATCCTAATCAACATTTTTAAAACGCCCTAAATACATACGTATTTTGGGAAAAAAATTGTTTCAATATACACAGGCTGAGGGTATATCTCTGTCGACAAAGCCGACTGATACTTTTTTACTTGTTGGGTGTAAAGTAACTAGGAACAATGAGTAACTAGTTACATAACTATGTTAAAGTAGACAATTGCTATTTATTGAACAACTGGGTAAATTTCAGCCATTTCGGTGTGACAGTGACACAAACCACAAACTTCAAAAAACCGAAATAAACCACAATAAATTCAAAACATTCTAGGAGTAATAGAAACTTCTATGCCAAATTATATAGCTCTATCTTAAATATTGCGCGCTGTATCTAGATTTCAACAGACGGACGAAGGAACAGGCATGGTTATGTCGACTTAGAATTTTATGCTGATCAAGAATACTATACTATAAAGGATCTCCGGCGAATATTTCTATAATTCGAATGGCAAATTTAATTATACGAGGGCTACTGGAATAGTTGCTGGTCTCATAGTGAAATCGCGAATAATCATCATCAGAATTAGTTTTATTGTTTTGTAAAGAGATGAAGCTATTTTTCTACTCCGAATAAACCAAAAAACATGGTTTTTGAACATTTCAACAGCATCTTCTGACCTAGAAAATCGTTGACCGCGCCTTTTTATTCGATGTGCGGGAATAAAAAGAAGTCAGGGCTATACGGCGCATACCCATGAATTCCACGTTTTCCGGGTAAAAAAGCGCTGCTTTGAATCTGTGTATGAGAGCTCGTATTGTCATCATCGTATAAATATGATACGCATTCTCTTATTCGTTTTTCGAATTTCTCCGAAGATTTTAGGCAAACAAATTGCGGTATACCACTCAGAATTAATCGCACTACATACGTTCCTCAAGCCGTATAGTAGCCACATGGTCAGTTTAGCCGAAGAAACAGGTGACAATTTCTTTCGAAATGCTTCTTCTATTGGTTGGATTTAGCTCGTCTTCGAAGACCCTCATGGTCGATTGCTGTTTTGTTTTAGGCTCCTACGTATAGATCCAAGATTCGTTGTCTGTGACGATATTATAAATTTCTTTTGAAGCAACGCGATCATATTTTTTCAACATTTCTTTGCACCAATAGACACGAGTATTTATTGAACGTTTGTCAAATTGTGATGGATCCAAAGAGAACAAATATTTTAACGGACACGTGTTCATGCAATATTGAATGTATGCTGGTGGAAGAAATGCCCAAGGTTTGTAACATGACAATCTTTCATTTTTAGTTCATGCACGGCATCAATGTTTTCTGGGACAACGGCCATTTTTGCACGACCTTCGCTTTTCCGCGAGCGTTACCACGATTAAATTCATTAAACCAGTGTTTTATTGTGCTATAGAATAGTCCTTTTTCGACATACAAAGTTTTAATTTGATCAATACACTCTTGCCGTGATTATACATGTCCAAATTTGTAAAAAAATATAAATGTTCACAAGTAAATTCAATATTTTTTGAAAAGTGATTTTTTCAAGTCCACAGCACTTGGTCATATGTCAAACTACCCTGAGTACGCTTAGACTAAAAAGTGTCAAACATTCAAAAAAAAAAATGCCAAGTGGCGCCTGGCAACACGCAGTATGAACATGAAAATTTGCTAATTGGGAAAAATCTTTGAGTAAATGAGCCATATATAACTTGTTTTTATACCCTGCACCATAGTATGGAGGGTATATTAAATTTGTTTGTTACATATTCAAATAATCATTTGCGATCCTATAAAGTCTATATATTCTTGGTCAGGGTAAAATTCTAAGTCGATATATACATGTCCGTCCGCCGTCGGTACGTCTGTGGTAATCACTCTAGTCCACAACAATTGAGATAGGACGCTGAAATTTTGGGAATATGAATCTTTTGTTTGCAGGTAGGTCAAGTTCGATGATGGGATATATGGGTCCCCATTTTGATATAGCCCTCATATAACGGTACCGCACGATTTCAGGTTCTTTGATGTTTTGGTCACATTTACAAATCGACTGTTAGGGTTCCTATTGATCGATTATGGGCATAGGTCCATGTTTTGGTATAGCCCCCATATAACGGTACCGCCCGATTTTTGGTATTTTATGGATTTTATTTACAATTTTTAACAGAACTAGCTGTAATTTGACATTTGAGGTTCTCAGTGGTCATGAAACTTTTCCACAAAAAATCGTCAAGATATGTCCATATGTTGGTATAGCCCCACATAACGATACCTCCCGATTTTCGGTATTTTGAAAATTGTATCTACAATTCTTAACCGAACTAGCTGTAATTTGATATTTGAGGTTCTCAATGGTCACGAAACTTCTCCACCAAAAATCGAACTAGATGGAATTTGACATTCGAATTTCCAGTTGTCACGAAACTTCTTCACTAAAAATCGTCAACATAGGTCCATGTTTTGGTACAGCTCCAATAAAACGGTACCTCCCTACTTTCGATATTTTGAGGCTCTTAACTACATTGTTCGACGGAACTACACGTAATTCGACTTTTGAGGTTCCCTGCGGTTCACAGAGGGGAAACATAGGCCTAAAGTTGCTCAAAACTCAAAATATGAAAATCGTTTTTTATGAAAAAAAAAAATGTTGATAAACGGCAACCAGACTCATCTCTACATTTGCTTTAACCATCCTCGACTTTGTAAGATTAACCAATCCAATGCAGCAGTCGATTGAACTCCGCCATACTGAAAACAAAAAGTAAATTTTCGAAAACTAAGAAATTAGGTGAACATTAAAATAACATTATTTTCGCGATAATTTATAGTTTTTAAGATTTATTGTTTTTGTACAGTCTCCGAACAAGATTAGCATTTAACATTTTCAGATTGATTTTACATCTTTGCTCTTTAATAATGGTGATACATATCCTCTTTATGATAAGTTTTAAGATTACTACAATTTCAATAGTGAAAAAGTCTATTTCCCCGTCGTTTCCCGACCATAGTTTCTTCTAATGTTTTATGCGCTTGAGTCTCAAATATCAGATTCAATCATAAAAAATTGTGCATATTTGCGCCAATCCGAAAAAATCTAATTTTTCTCAACTAAAATATGAAATATTTTTATATGGAATTGCAAGGTTTACTCACACTAAATTTTGTTCCGCCTTATAACCGGGGCTCTTATTTATCAGACTAAACCAACACCTATCAAATATGTTTGCATTATTCAGAAATATTCACGGCTTTTCTCATGTGAATTGAGAAAAATTTAATTTAAATAAGTTTCAAAAAATAAAATTTGGAATGAAATATATGTATATGGGACTATATACATCTGTACCGATTTGTTTAAAAATTGGATCAATGTTTTTTAGGCTAGTTCAGGTTGCATGTGTAAAATTTCAGTGATTTTGGTGCATTTTTATCTCATATCAGATTCGAATATATATGGAAGCTGCATCCAAATCTGGACCGATTTTCATTTTTTTCTATAAGATTAATCCTTGTACAGAAGATATGCTTTTTGCAAAATTTTATATCAATCCGACTATAAATGAGCTTTCTAGGGCTTTTGATCAACTTTTAACACAAATTTCCCCTCTGCGCGGTTATAAAACTTTTCCACCAAAAGTTGTAAATATAGGTAGACACTTTGACATAGCCCCGTAGTTGGTACCTTTCACCTGGCTGAACACATTTTTTTAGATTAGATTAGATAATTTGGGGATTTTGGGCATCCATGGTCAAAAATGTTTCCACCTAAAATTGTGAAAGGAAACTAATTATTCCATTTTAATTAAGACTTTTGTTATGGTGGAGGGCATAAAAATTTCGTCCCGGCCGACCTTAACGTCTTTTACTTGTTATAAATCAAATTGAGTTTTCATATCGAAATCCCTATAATTTTTAACTCCTAACAAATACCATGCTTTTTAGCCCACATGTTCCAATGTCGTTTACATATGTATGAGTGTATGTACGTTAACTGTAACAATTGTTGCCTTCGTTGCAGCTATAACTACATTGTAAAAGGCTTAAATTGTGTTTGAGTAAATTTGGCGCTACTGTTTACGGGTTCTCTCTTTAAGAGTTTATTTCCCAAAGATATAGAGTTTATACAGTAGAGATGGGTATTGCCGACACAAAACATACTTATGCACATAAATGTTTGTATAAAATAGAAAATATGCATTGAATAAATTTTCATGTTAAACTTATATGGGAAGAAGTGAAACAGCTTTGAGCTACGGAAACTATTTGTGGTTATTTCGTTTTTTATAAACAGATGAAAATAAAGTTTAAAATGTGTAAAGGATGTGAATTTTTGTTCAAAACAATTCGAAAGGAGTGTAAAGTGAATAATAAGGAAATGATTTTGAATAAAGAAGAGCTGTGTTAGAAATTAATGAATGCCAACTGTCGTTTTTTTGGTATTCAACAACCAGGTTTTATCCTTTTGAACAGTTTCGAAGATTGGAAAAACTTTCCTCGAGTGCAGCATTTGCGATGACCATTAAAATCGACATGTGGAAATTTTGACTGTATTCTAAATTATTACTCCATTTAAACGCCTCGCCGTTTCAAAAACCGTTATTCATATTTTGAGCCCTCTCCACTTCTTTGTTTTTTTTTTTTGTTTTTGTGTCACAGTTTTTATGTTTCAAATTTGCCCCAAATAGTTCGACCAACAATGAATAAAACGCCGGAAAACACAATCAAACCACCATTACCAACATTTGAAATGAAATAGCATTTCCTTTGGGAGGCTAAAACCTCCATCAACAAAAAGCCCCCAAAAACAAAGCCTGAAACAATACAACAAAAATACTGACAATAAACCATGTCAAACGGAAGTTTGTCTACGCATTTTCTGTGTGGCTGAATACCGAACGGCAGTAACGCCATCTCACACAGAATGGTAAAAATAAAACACAAATTTCCACCACTGGCAGAAAGCATTTCTTCATTTCATTTTGGGTTTTGTGACATGTGATGACATTGATGATCATTTTCATTGTTGCTCAAGTGAAGGGTGATGATGATGATGGTGACAACGATTTTTGGTGGGCCTATGGTAGCACCAGGAAAGAAAGCAACAATGATGGGAATATACGAAACATTTAACACACATCCGTTTGCATATCCTCTTTTGATTGTTGATGATGTATTTCATTTTCATTTCACATTCCTGGATTCTAAACCCCTTTCTCTTTGTTCTACCATTTTACCATTATAATGAAATTTTCCATAATGCCTACCACTACTGGATGTTTCCTTTGGCTATTTCATTTCAATGTGCGCGTATTGTTAGCCTAAGAGACCGAAAACAAAGTCTCTCAAGCCCTAACCAACGAATGTAACGGACATTAAACAAATATTCCTTTAGCAGAAAACCAAATTTACTTTGGTTGACTTTTGTCACAACACCTCGTGCCGAGAAGATACTCTGGGGCCCTGAAGCATAAGTGTGTGTGTGTGTGCGTGTTCATGTAAACGCTTACGATGTGAGTCCTGCAAAAATGGCATAAATTATTACCAAGTCTCCAGAGTGGTGCTGATAGGTGATTTCCAGCTCATAAATACTTGGACATAGGCAAGAGCCAACGGATATAACATCAGTGGCAACATCTTTTTTGTGCAAAATTTCAAACATTTCGGCAAACACTCTGTTGATTTCCAGTTGACATTGATAACGTACATTTGTATAAAATATGATGACATTCTTTGTTTTTTGTGTTTTTTCTTCAGAAACTGTCACATGAGTTACACCTGTCAGTTCGTTGGTAGGTCAGTCAATTTGAATAAACTTGAAAAAACATACTATTCTCTTTAAGAGACCAAGAAATAATATGTATTTAAAAATCATAAACCGTTTATGCTACCCATACTGTTATACGTCCGAGAGCCATTGATACTCGGAAAAGCAGACAAGATAATTCCTCGACTGTTTGATAAAACAATTTTTCGAAAAATCGGTGGATCAATTGGCGTAGAGAAAGAATACCGATATACAGCTCCAACGTAGTCAAAAGAATCAAACGATACATTGGATAGTTACTATTTTGGGAATGGATGAAGGTACTAAAAAGCCTCGTGTATTCAAATTTTTAAGGTTCATGCAGAGCGGGAGTAATAACACTACGATTGTCTGATACAAGTGAAGAAGAATGCCATTTTGCCGTAGTTTGGTTTCAAGAAAAAATCTTACAATCTTTTTTTGCAAGTCCATATTTCCTGAGATGATGGCCGAAAAGCTCAAAGAAAACCTCCCTGACCGCACAAACTAAAATGTCAAATCTGCAGGATAAAGTCGCAGGGAGTTTTGAAAAGTCCAAACTTTACACACAGTACTAGTTCATCCAGTCATGTATCAGGCTGAAATATGGACTATATTGGACCCGTCCTTCGGGTACCTTGAACACACAAGTTTGGGGAAGTGCAGTTCGAGGACTCGTCTTGGATCATTTTAATTTTTTATACCCTACACCACATTGTGGTAAGGGGTATTGTGTCATTGTGCATTTGTGTGTAACATGTATAAGGAAATGAGATAAACCCATAGTTCCTTTTGGGGATACATATAGAATCACTTACTAAGTCGATTTATGTATGTCCATCCGTTCGCAACGAACCGATCGCATTTATTTTTCGATACGGCTGAAAATTGAGGAATATTATTTGAGGCATAGGAAGAATGCTATTGCTTTTGTTGAAAATCGTTTCAGATTTGAATATAGCTCCCATGTCCCCGGCCGAAAATATGGCCGATTTCACGTATTTGCTGGACCAAATTTGAAATTGGGTATGTTTAACGGAACTTGGTCTAGAAATAAATGAGCCAAATTATATCGAAATTGACTCATATTAGGATATAGCCCCCAAATGTGCATATATTCGGAAGATTTAAGGTACTTGATGTACCGAACCCCTTAGGATATACCCCTCAAATGTGCATATTTTCGGAAGATTTGAGGTACTTGATGTACCAAACCCCTTATATGTATCTGTTCAATTTTGATGAAAGTTGGAATGTGTGGCGGAATGGTCTAAAGATAAATGTGCCAAATTATATCGAAATCAGTTCTGATTTGGTGGGTATCATATAGTTGGGCCCGCCTGACTTTGACCCTATCCTTGCTGCTTTTTTACAGAAGGTTTTTTCACGGTCCCTATTACAACGGTACAATTGTTTCCGGAGTAAGTCCAAACTTCCTGAGATAATAAACGAAAACCTTGCCGCACATACTAAAAATTCTTCCAATTTTGTTTAACGTAAGTTAATATTTCGAGTTCTCTATGAACCAGAAGTATTTGCGGACAAAAATCGTCCCTCAATTTTGCCGCACCAAATTCCCTCATACATTTTTATACCCTCCACAGTAATATGGAGGGTATAATTACATTTTTCATTCCAACACATCGAAATATTAGTAGACCCTATAAAGTATATATATTCTTGATCATGTCCGTCTGTCCGTCCGTCCCACAGTGGCCGAAATCACTGATCTAGCGCCGCGAAAGTAAAAACTTGCAAACGAATGGAGATATGTTTCTGAAATTTTGCACGATCGTAGTATGTGTAAAAATGGACTAAATATGAACAACATCGACTAATATTTTGGTATAGCCCCCATATAACGATACTTCCTGTTACTCGATATTTTGAGGATTTAACCAAACGTTTGCTTCCAAATAAGTTGCAATTTTGTACTTAGGGTTTCTAGTGGCCACTAAACTTTTCCATCAAAAATTGTGGACATATGTAGGTCCACGTTTGGGTGTAGGTCCCTTTTTTGGTACCTTCCGATTTTCAGTATTTTCAGTATTAACCTACATTTTCCGCACGAATTAAGTGTAATTTGGTATTTGGAGTTCCCAGTGGCCACAAACATTCTCCACCAAAAATTGTGGATATAGGTCTACTTTTTGATATTGCCCCCATATAACGGTACCTCCCAATATTTGGTATTTTGAGGAGTTTGTCCACATTTTTAGACCATTGGCATTGGAGGTTCTCGTTGGTTATACATCTTCTCCACAAAAAATTGTTTCTTGCATTGGATAGTGAATAGCTGAGGGAACATTTAGAACGATAACGACAAAGTTAAAACAAAATATTAGTCACCAGAGTGTCTGTACTGGATACAATAGAAACAATTTCTCAGTTTTATAGATTGATTTTTTGACTTTCGCGCCGCTAGATCACTGTTTTCGACCAGTGTACGTCCGTCAGTCTGTTAAAATCGAAATACAGCTCTCAATTTTTTAGATAGAGCTTTGTAATTTGGTACAGAAGTTTATATTACTCCTAGGATGTTTGGTATTGCACATGGGCTACATCGGTCCAAGTTTTGATATAGTCCCTGTAGAACGGTACCACCCGATTTTCGGTGTTTGGAAGGTTTTAGCCTCATTATCACAACAGAAATAGCGGAAATTTGGTACTTAGTCTTCGTTAGGGACTATAAAACTGTTTAATATGAAATTAGTCCGTATAGGTCCATGCCTTAGTATAGACCCCATAGAACGGTACCTCCCTATTTTGAAGGTTGTGGCCTCAATATTCCACCGAAATGGCTGAAAATTGTTCTTAGTCTTCTTTGGTGGTATAAGTTATTCTCCCAGAAATTTGTCGGTGTAGTTCCACGCCTTCATATGGCGCCCATAGAACGGTATCTCCGATTTTCTGTTTTTTAAGGTTGTGGCCATACCATCCCACCGAAATGGCTGAAATTTGGTATTTAGTTTTGTTGGAGGTAAAAGCCTTTCCGACTGAAATTCGTCGGTATAGGTCCATGTTTCGATATAGCCCCCCTAGAACGGTTCCTCCCAATTCTGAAAGTTGTGACGTCAATATCCCACCGATTAAATTTGTTATTTATTCTTCTATGGGGTTATAAAATATTCCAGAATAGAGTTATTAATATAAGTCCGCGGGTTCTTATATCCCCGTAAAGGCGTACCTCTTGATTTTCGGTATTTTGAAGGTTTAATCGAAATATCGGAAATTTGTTATGTAGTCTTCTTTGAGTCTAAAAACTTTCCGCCAGATATTTGTAGGTATAGATCGATGTTTTGATATAGCCCCCATGGAACAGGGCCTCTCGAATTTCGGTATTTTGAAGGTAAGCCACATTGTTTTACCGAAATTGCTGAATTTTAGTATTTAATCTTTTTCATAAACGGAAGGAAACTAATTGTCCCATTTTACTTCAATACAACTCGTGGTGGAGGTATAACAAGTTCGACCTGGCCGAACTTAACGAGTTTCTTGCTTATTTTATTTTATTATTGTTGAACTGACTTTTTTGTTTATTGAAGTACCATGTTTTGTTTGATTAAGAAAATGAAGTATAATTTGAATTTATTTGTTTTTATAATCATTTTAATAACATTATCTAGAATCATATTTATAATTAATTATAATAGGTAGGATAAGAATTTGTGATTTGTAATAGTGGATTAGCAGAATTTTATTGAAATATTTGAGATACACCACTCACCACGTAGGCAGATGGATGATTTTTGGAATTGAAAAATTAGCAGACGATGAGATTTCGTGCATGAAAATATTCTGCAAAAATGTTGCTAGCAAAATTTTATGTAAAGTCGGTACTTACTATTTCTATGTAAGTCAAGCTTAATCTCATATTTGTTGTTTTCAAATTTAAAAGCAACAAGTTTAAAGTGGAATGTAGTTGATTAATTTTGATTAAGAATAAGTGTGACTGATGAATTAATTTAAATGCGAATTCAACCGAAACGCCTAAAAACTCTCGTAGCCGCATATGTAAACCAAATTAACGACTCCCACTGTCATGTGTCTCCACATTGCACAATGACAAGAAATCGATACTGTCATGTTTTCATTGCCCTTTATCACTTTTATCCGATCATTTCTCATGAAAACTCTATGATTATGTATTTTATTGAATTTCGTATATGCTATTGAGTGTGTAGAAAACTCGGATACACATGGTCTATATCTGTTCCTGGCGCACAGATCCGGTTATTTGAATATCTTCTTCCAAAGCCCACATTGAGTATATAATGAATCCTAGAAGAAAGTTTCGCCGTTTGTCAGACTTTTGAGTTATAGAGGGATGAATCTGTCGTTGAGCAACAAAGAATTTATGATGCCCTAATTCAGAAGCGTTACCTTCCGAATATAATTTATAGCTAATAGACTATGCAAAATTTACCGAAATACATAAACGTACGATTTTTTTGGAGAAAGTAACGAGTTAAACTGATAAACTACAATGAAAACGTGACAATGTCGATTTCTTGGATATGGGAAACCTACATATAATTTTCCGTGGAACATTTTTGTAGAAAATTTCATTTTTGTTTTACTTTTTGAGTTCAAGAACAAAAAGGACATGGAAGGAACTGATCTGGAAGGACAGCATTATCGACAAAAAGGTTCCTCATCCTATTTAACTGAAAATAGTCATCTAAAAATGATGAAACAATATCTGCAAACAGAGATATAAAGCCATTTTCTCAATGATTGATGGGGGTCAATCGAAAAATTCATTAAGTCATAACTCAGAAATGTTAGCTATGGGATCCTTTGGGGTTTTTAATTGTGGCTTTCATTCCGAAAAGGAATTTTTCCTCCCCCAGATCTTAATTTTCATTTAGTGTCACAGGGTATACTGTAAGATTTCCCATATGCACCACAATGTCTTTAACAGAAGACAAGGATAACTTCTCATAAAAAAAAAACAAGATGAGAATACCAATAGACCTTTGTGAGATGACCAGTAAGACTTCTGACGAAAGAGGTTAAATGTCCAATCTTAATTCGATTGTCATAGAACTTTACTTTTGTTTGCCAAAATGTAAAGAATCAATTGGATCAACAAAATAGGGTGAATAGACTACACTTCAGAGGATAGTTAATATCCTGTGAATTGTCCTTTAACTTTGTTTAATATACCGTTTGCATATATATTTTCGTATACCTTTCTTTTAAAATAAATGATTTGTAAAAAAATGTTCTTGTTCCAAATTTAATGTTATATTTCTATAACGTGGAAAAAATTTCGCCCTGTGTAGGAGTCGAGTTATTTTTTCGACTCAGACTCCGATTCCAGCAAAATTGCTCGACTCCGACTGCGAAACAGTTATGGACAATAGTTTACAAACAAGCCATAAATCTTGGGTTTTAATGTAAGTAATGATTTTTTTGAAATTCCAAGTACACAGTTTTATTTCTTCTCACTAATAAACAGTATTTAAGGGGGTGCCGTGACATAACTCCCACGGACATAACTTCCATAACTATTTTAGGAGTTATGTCCGCCTTTGTTTGCGGACATAACTCCCACATTTTTAAGAAGATAAACAGTTTTTGTAAAAATATTCAAATTCTTACTGAAAAACGAGAAGCGCCGCAGGCGAAGATATTTTTGTAAAAAATCGCGCCATTTTTTTTTTTCAAAAATATTTTTACAATTTAAGAAAATAAAAAGTTTTTGTAAAAATATTCAAATAGTTTCTGAAAAACGAAAAGCGCCGCAAGCGAAAATAGTGTTGTAAAAAATCGCGTGTTTTTTTCAAATTATTTTGACGAATGTCCCTGGGTGGCTGAGATATATTTTAGAGAAAAATAAATAATTTTTTGGGGGTTAAATGCCGTTATTTAATGTCAGACTGACCCTTGCCTTATTCTTTGGGTTTTTAGGTTTTGTACTTTATAAAAAGCACAAAGTTAGTGTGAGATTGCGAATCTTGATACCCTTGAACCTTTGAAGTTGTTCTTGTGGAAAATATACCCTCCTGGACGTCGGCAAATGCACGCTTTTCCTCAGATTTCTCAGGAAGTTAATAGATTTCGCGGAATTCTTGGCGCAAATCACATACAAATAATACAGTAATATGTCACCGAATTCTGGCTAGAAATTAATTTGTCAAATTATATTGAAATTGATTCAGATTCGGTTCAGGTAGCTCACAAATATATTCTCGGCCGATTTCATGTAATTAACGCACCAAACATGAAATTGGACAGACATTTTGACACAATTTGGAAAATGTGATGAAATTTGGTGTAAGGGAAATTTCGGTAAAATTAAATTGAAATTGTGGTGGTGTAGGTTGGGCCCGCCCGGCTTTGATCCGTTCCATACTGATTATACCCTACACCACTATGTGGGGAGGGTATTATAAGCTGCTTTTGGACCAAAGGTTTGTAACACATTGAAATAATGGTCGTAGACCCATCTATCTATATACAAAGGGTGAGCCAACTAGGGGTCAATGAGAGCCGTTCCTAAAATTTTCTGAGCGACATTTTTGCAGAACATTTCGAAGCTGAACAAGGCCGAACTTTTCATACCCTCCACCATAAAATATTCTTAACTAAAATTGAATAATTAGCTTTCATCCCTGTCTCCAACTTTAAGTGGGTATGTTAAAATGTCAGATAATGTACATATATGGTGTCTATATCTAACTACGTATGTTGACAATTTTTGGTGGGCTAGAAAGTGGGAGGTACCGTTATATAGGGGTTATAATAAAACATGGAAGTATGTTGATGGAGCCTTGAATGTCAAATAATTCTTTATTCGGTTAAAAATTATAGCTAAAATCCTCAAAATACCGAAAATCGGTACATAACGTTATATGGAGGCTGTACCAAAACTTAGACATATGCTGAATATTTTTAGTGGATTGTGATCAGTGTCATTAACAGCTAGTTCGGAGGTACCGCTATATGTGGGTTATACGAAAATATGAAGTTAAATGGACAATTTTTGTTGCAGAATTTTTGTTGGCTCTTAAATTTCAAATTACAGAAATTTCGGCCAACAAATAAACCTAAGGTACGGAAAATCGGGAGGTTTGATTTGGGGCTATACAAAAACATGGGCCTACGCTCGGTTAAGCATTTTAAGTAAAATCCTCAAAATACCGAAAATCGGGAGGTATCGTTATATTGGTGACCACTACAACCTTCAAATGTCAAATTACAGCTAGTTCGGTTAAAAATTGTAACTAAAATTGCCAAATTACTGAAAATGGGAGGTACCGTTATATGAAGGCTATATCCAAACATGGACAATTTTTGGTGGAGAGGTGTGGTGACCACTAAGAACTTAAAATGTCAAATGTTCAAATTACAACTAATTCGGTTAAAAATTGTAGTTAAAATTCTCAAAATACCGGAAATCGGGAGGTACCGTTATATGGGGCTATACCAAAACATGGACGTAAGTTCATAATTTTTCGAATATAAGCTTTTTGGTCACTAAGAACCCTAAATGTCAAATTATAGCTAATTCGGTCTAGAAATGTGGCTTAAAACGTCAAAATACCTGCAATCGGGCGGTACCGTTATATGGGGGCTATTCCAAAACGTGGACCTATGTCCACAAGTTTTGTTATATAAGTTTAAGTTTATATGGGGCTATACCTACCGATATAGCCCATCATCGAACTTGACCTGCCTGCAAACAAAAGACACATTTTCCCAAAATTTCATTACCACAGACGGACGGACATACACAGATCGACTCAGAATTTTACCCTGATCAAGAATATATATACTTTATAGAGTCGCAAATGAGTATTTCAATGCGTTAAAAGCGGAAAAACAAACTTAATATACCCTCCATACTATGGTGGAGGGTATAAAAACGACATCTTGTTGTACTTTTATAGCGGCTCTTAAAATTAAGGAGGAAAAGGACATTGAAGGAAGCGAGTTAGAAGATCGAAGTGCTATACGAAAATAATCCTCATTCGATTTGACTGCAGACATGTCATCTCAAAGATAATCTAAAACAACAGTGAACAAGGATATAACGCTAATTTCTCATGCATTACAGGGTCTCTAGCAAAAACTTCATCACGCCATAACGCGGAAGTTCAACTCACGTCGGATCTGTCCTTTGGGATTCTTAATATACTCACCTAGGGCTTTCGTCCCAAAAAAGAATTATTTCTGCCCCAAAATTTGTGTTCACAGTGTAATTCAAAAACAGGTATTTTCTACCTCACTTCTTCGGTCCATTGTCAAACAGAGGAGGATTTTAAATTTATCAACAGATTTGGTCTGTAACCTTTCTTTTCTCTTACGGATTTTGTCGGATTATTTTCGCCAACTTATGCTGTTTAGGATTTATTATCATCCATGTCGCTGTCTTTATCCTAAAGCTATCTAATTAAAAAGTTAAAAAAAAATGGTTAAGTCGAATCCTCCCGCTTGTTGAGACTTATATTTTATTTGTTCATGGCTGATGGACCGGTGAACCCCACCATTTAAGGAAATTTGTGAATATATAGTTTTTCTTGATCGGTTGTGTAACCAGCTTTGTCTCGAAAATTAAATTGCAACCCAATGCACTCATAACTTCAGCAAATATAGCGATTATAAAACAATAGGTCCCAAAATTATAAAAATTGAAAAAATTCGCTTTCTTTGAGGAATGAGTTTCGTGCCAAACTTTATTCAGCGATGCGGCTCATAGCAATGGTATGGTGGGTTTGTTTTAATAATTATCAAACACACAAATTCTTTCTACGGCAAAAGACAACCCAACATACTAAAATTACTTGAGATAACATTACAAAAAGGTTTTAAATATTAGAAATATTTTTTTTTGTTATTTCATAAAATTACACATAATGGTATTTCAAAATATAGATGTATAAGTGTGCACAGGCAAGTCTTAGAGTAAACTCTTACTCTATTTCAAGCAAACTTTCCCAATAACAAGAGTTTGGTAGTAATTCGAACGAACTTTGTTTCGAATCGTCTTAGTGAAACAGACCATTAAAATCTTAAAATGTTTTTACTAAAAAATTAAAAAAAAATGTATATGTATAATTGTTTGCGCCGGATTTCCTCAACTGGCAACCCTATATCTATTTTTCAATATTACAAAATATTCGTATTCGGCATCCCTAATTCTGCTCAGAATTGTGCCTTGTATGCTCTCATTTCCTCTTTGGATTCCCATACTGAATTTTCCTTTATAATTGTCTTTTCAATAAACACTTGTCAACTAAGCATCAACCAGTACAGTTGTCCGTGGTAAGAAGTCGCTCCATTTCAACGAATTCAATAAAGAACCAATACTGTTCTTATTTCCAAATTCTAATACATCGCATTTTCTTTCCTTTTTCCATTTCATTATTCCTTGGTGGATAAAACTTGAGGAAAATATTTCCACTATTGAAATATTTTCGAGGCTCACGGCAAGAAACCAACCGCCCTTCATTTCTGTGAGAACACCCACAATTGGCGTTTTCAATAATTAACAAGTAAAAAAGGGCCGAACTTTTCATACCCTCCACCATAAAATATTCATTCCTGTCCCCAACTTTAAGTGAGTACGTTAAAATGTCAGATAATGTATATAAAATGCTTCATTCGGAAGGCCCTTTTTTATGGTGCCTATATCTAACTGTTGACAATTTTTGGTGGGTTAGAAATTGGGAGGTACTGTTATATAGGGGTTATAATAAAACATGGGCCTATGTTGGCAGTTTTTGATGGGAGCCTTTAATGTCAAATAACTCTTAATTCGGTTAAAAAAATTTAGCTAGAATCCTCAAAATATCGAAAATCGGTACATAACGTGGGAAATTCAAATGTCATTAACAGCTAGTTCGGAGGTATCTGGGCTGTACGAAAATATGAACTTAAATGAACAATTTTTGTTGCAGAATTTTTGTTGACTTTTAAATTTCAAATTACAGAAAGTTCGTCCAAAAAATAAAGCTAAGGTACGGAAAATCGGGAGGTTTGTTTTGGGGCTATACGAAAAAAATCCTCAAAGTACCGAAAATCGGGAAGTATCGTTATATTGGGGCTATGTTGAAAATTGTTGATGCTGATGTGTGGTGACCACTACAACCTTCAAATGTCAAATTACAGTTAGTTCTGTTAAAAATTGTAGCTAAAATTGCCAAATTACTGAAAATTGGGAGGTACCGTTACATGGGAGCTATATCCGAACATGGACCTATGTTGACAATTTTTGATGGAGAGGTGTTGTGACCACTAAGAACTTCAAATGTCAAATTACTGCTAGTTCGGTTTAATATTGCAGCTAAAATCATCAAATGACTGAAAATCGGGAGGTACCGTTATATGGGGGCTTTCTTGACAATTTTTGGAGGAGAGGTGTGGTGACCACTAAGAATTTCAAATGTCAAATATTCAAATTACAGATAATTCAGTTAAAACTTGTTGGTAAAATTCTCAAAATACCTGAAATAGGGCGGTAACGTTATATGTGGGCTATTCTAAAACATGGACCTATGTCCACAAGTTATATAAGTTTATTGATATTTAAGAACCCTAAATGTCAATTGATAGCTAAATCGGTCTGAAAATGTAGATAAAAACGTCAAAATGCCGTAAATCGGGGGTACCGTTATATGGGGGCTATACCAGAATGTGGGCCTAGGTCCACAACTTTTGTTATATAAGTTAAGTTACACTTAAGAACCCTAAATGTCAAATTATAGCTATATCGGTCTGAAAATGTAGCTAAAAACGTCAAAATACCGCAAATCGGGGGGTACCGTTATATGGGGGCTATACCAAAACGTGGACCTATGTCCACAACTTTTGTTATATATGTTTATTGATACTTAAGAACCCTAAATGTCAAATTATAGCTACATCGGTCTGAAAATGTAGCTAAAAACGTCAAAATACCGCAAATCGAGGGGAACCGTTATATGGGGGCTATACCAAAACGTGGACCTATGTCCACAACTTCTAATATATAAGTTTATTAACACTTAAGAAACCTAAATGTCAAATTATAGCTATATCGGTCTGATAATGTAGCTAAAAACGTCAAAATACCGTATATCGGGGGGTACCGTTGTATGGGGGCTAAACCAAAACGTGGACCTATGTCCATAAGTTTTGTTATATAAGTTTATTGACATTTAAGAACCCTAAATGTCAAATTATAGCTACATCGGTCTGAAAATGTAGCTAAAAACGTCAAAATACCGCAAATCGGGGGGTACCGTTATATGGGGGCTATACCAAAACGTGGACCTATGCCCACAACTTCTAATATATAAGTTTATTAACACTTAAGAACCCTAAATGTAAATTATAGCTACATCGGTCTGATAATGTAGCTAAAAACATTGTCTTAACTAGAAAATACGTTTTCTCTTCATGATGGCATCTCTCAAATGAAACGCTTGCATAAATTATAAATGGCGACAAGATTAAATGACAATAAAAGGCAAGCGTTTTATTTGAGAGATCCCATAATGAAGAAGAAAATATTTATTGATGCTAAGAGAAAATTTATTTTCTTGTTTTTAGTGCATTTATAAATAAAACACTGTACTTAATTTTTTATTATATACTTATTTTATTTGAAATGTACAGACGAGTATCAGAGCTATAAATTGGTCTCGAATGCTTTACCAAAGTTAGTCAAATACTATCGATGTAGAAAAAGAAAATTTCTAAATTGTCGATTTTATTTCTAAGGCGGATATTTCTATCTCTGTTGGACATATTCCAAGGGAGAGCTTGATAATGAAACTAGGTCATCTGAGTTTTGAATTAGTACAAAATGTGATGCATTGATGGCAATATATCAGCGTTATTGCAAAAGGCCCTAAGCTATCCTCTGCTCTTATTTAGTGTATTAAAGCCATGTAAAATCTTAATCAAAAAGACCAGCAAAGCTTTCAAGAAGCACCAAGTTTATTGTCGACAGTCGTCAAGTATAAAATTATTGGTTATTTTGGCTCAGTTAATCCTAAGTCATTTGGTATAAAAGCCTGGGTGGCTTATAACTTTTGTGTCTCCCTAAAAGAATTGTTTACTAGTGAAAAGCTTATGCCCAGGTACAGGGTACTACATAGTCGGTCCCCGTCCCGACTATAGCCTTTGCTCACTTGTTTGATGTAAAGGTTTATGTACCGGAATACGTTACGTATACTGTATGAACAAATATATAAATAGTGCCTAAATTTGCAATATATTTCCCAAAATATTTTGAAGTTTCCACAATTATAAAGTGTCACACTTGGTGGAATATTCAAGAATGCTTCTTTTGTTTACATTTTTTTCCTTTTATTAAAACAAAAAAAGTAATTTAACTTTTTTCAATTGTCTGCATAAATTTACTTCATTGTTAAAAATTGGTACGTTCTTTTTTTTGTATTTGGAAATAAAAATCATTTCCCTGTTTCATTTCTTTGAATATCAACCCTTTTGTAAGAGCATTGTGTTAAATCTAATTACTTGTATTACGTAACTCATTCTCTGCACTTTTCCGCATAAATATTTTTCTGCCTGTGGTATAATTTAAATTTGGTTAGGAACTTTTTCTCATCCATTCATTCGACTCCCTGCAAAATAAAACAGATATTGCGAATATTATATTTACACCATAATTATGAGTTACACTTATCCTCTGTGAAGAAGTGGAAGAAGGGGGCAGAAGGGCCAAGTTTTTGGGGGCAATTGTTTGCCGGAGAGATTGCTTTTCCTTTGTTGTGTAAATCGTTTTAAAAAAAAGTTGTTAGCTGAGGTTTATTCGATGGTTCGGTAATGGAAGCTACTTTTGTTTGCCACCATTGATGATGAGTTTGATGAAGTCTGTCTCTCTGACTGTCTGTTGTATAAATGGGGAGAAGTGCGTGGGTATGGTATATCTTATTTTAAGTATCGTTGGTGGCATTTGTTTGGACGCTTCTGCTACTGTTTTTGTTGAACAACATTGCTGATCTTGCATTGGTGGCTGCTGTTGGCGCTTCACTGGTAGATGTAGTATGTTGTTATATGCTAATAAACTCTCAAGTACTTTTATTTACACAATGCTACAGCTGCAGACATACAAACGTCCATGCATGCACAGTTACTACAGCGAACATTTGGTGAATACTCGTAAACTTCCTAGTACATTTTTTTGTAAATGTGTAATTATTTTGTGGTTTTATTTTATATTTTTACGGTATATTAATGGGGGAAATATCGGAAACATATCTAATAATGGAAATGGAGAAAACAAATATAGATTCGATCATAGAGGAACATTTCTTACTCTATTTCATAGATCTGCATCATATCTTGTTACTTCACTAAACAGACCCTGAACTCATTTTCATTTTTAATTGTGGAAGTTTTGCACGGCATAGGTTATCTAATCTTCTCAAAAGATTCCAGAAGGGACGCAGATTTACTTTATATAAATTAGTCTAGCTCAATTCTATAAGCTCAATGATGCTGAAGATAGTATGACACCAGTCATATAGTCCCTTCAAAATAGACATACGCATAAGGAAAAATAGCAAAAACATCTGAATGTTGATATCGTTTAGAAAATAAGTGCTTAGACTCCCCCTTGCACACGTTCACTCTCAAACGGATAAACTGATTGGGTCACAAATTTGGTCCTCATAATACTTTGTTCAAACATAGATCAAGTTCGAAGATTTACCATTTCTTCCCACTCATTCCGATAGCTTTCACTAAAATGTTCACAATTTTTCGACAAAATTGTGCTCACTGTAACTTTTATTTAATTCGTCGTAATTTTTCTTTCAGACATAGATCTGGTTCGAATGTGGATTATATCGCCACAAAGTTTAAAGATTATTCGTTCACAGCAGGGACGTACGTAGGATTCCATTTGGGGAGGGGGGTGTGTTATTGACCCAATAACTATAAAATCTCCCAAATTAATATTACCCATATTCAACCACATTACCTCTTATTCCCGCAGAGAATTCCTAATATAGGTCCATGTTTTCGTTGTTTTGAATATTTTTGCCTAATTAAGTTTTCAATTGAACCCATTTTTGACCACGAGGACTGACTCTGATAAGATCTATTAAAAAAAATTTAATTTTACTTGTATACCATTAATTAATTTTGTAAGTCATTAATTAGTTGAAATAAATAACTCCAAAAAGAAGAATAAGTCGAATCTGCGAGTGCAGATTAGATTTGTATCGAATATTTCTATTCAAAAACACCAAAGCTTGACTATTTTACCAGAAGTGCTGGAGTCCCTGCAAGCCAACTGAAAAATTCAGAAATTTACATTAAGAAAAGAAAAAACATTTTTATCAGGTGTAGGGTTATACAAACTACGTCTAATAAACTCCGAATCCTACTAGCAGTACTGTATGGATGTTTATGGGCTCGATGACATTAAACTATGCCCAAAGATTAATCACTTCTGTCGGCACAGCGGAAGCAAATTTATGAAAATTCATTACTTATTATTCTCGAAAACAAGTAAAATAGTATCAGAATTTAGTGGTCTTTTTGGACGTAAAAAATTTCCGACAAAAATATCAAAACATTTTGGGTATATAACTTCACTATTGTTGGCGTTGTGAATAAATGCTTATGTTTGCTCATAAACTTGACATCGATAGAGTTTTGCACTTTTGTGGAGAAGATACCTGAAAGAATGGACACATATAGTCCATTTTGGAAGTCATTCCTTTTAATAGTTATCGTGTCAAGCCGTCATTTTAATTAGTCACCGTAAGATTTAGAGCTTTTGGACCATTACGTCAGAAAACATGGATTTACCCACGAAAAATAGAATATCGCTGTAAACAAGACCGCAAGGAGTACCATTGGTAACAATTTCCAATAGATCATAGGACCAGCCCTTAAACTGCACTTTCGTTTAAATTTTGTGAGGGAGGAATCCGAAGATGGGACATATAGACTTTTTTGGTACGTGATGTACGTCCGGAAGTAATTTTAGGATGTTCAAATTTTGTGAAATTTGATATTTGAAATTTTATCTATGTCTCGAAGAAATCGATTTTGACCTTCGAGAGTTATTTTGAAGACTTCTGGGGGAAGTGCCCAAAGGAGTGGACCGATATGACTTAAAGTTTGGACAAAATATTGCGAGATATTGCTGATGATCGTGAAATATTTAGCGGGTGAAATGGACCAAAATTTTAAATAAGGTAAGAACATTTTTAATATACAGTTTATATCTTTATGCCTTGAAGACACATTTCAAGTAAGTAAGCTGCACATGGAAAAGGAACTCTTGACCTTTCTATTGATAAAAAGGTCAAGAGTTCCTTTCCATGTGCATCTTACTTACCTGAAATGTTTTTTCCAGAAATAAAGATATGGTAAATTTCAAATTTCTTGTGCAATTCCATTGGAAGAAATGTTAAAAAAAATATTGCGAGCACATCCACAATTTTTGGAACATAGATTAAGAATCTGTTCGCGTTCACAAAATTGGATGCTGCGACCCAAAGTTATGGGGGGTTTTATTCCCTTATAAAGAAAAAATATTTAAAAATTCAATTTTTGCTGTAAAGGGAAAATGTATATATAAAGCGTTAACAGCATTTAATATCTACCCGTAGATGCCTAAATATGTACTAAATGTATTTCTATTTTCGCTGAAAATCAAGAAATACTAAAAAAATCTTGGAGTCAATTTAATTTATTCTAATTTAGAGTCGAAATAAAACTCGAAAAAATAAATTAAAAATACATACAGATTCTAGACAACGCGTAGAAAAATATGAGACCAAAATTTTAACGATAGGATTTATAACTGCCATATTATAGCAACAACAAAAGACGAAAACTAATGTTTGGAATATTATTTCAAAAATATATTTTTTTGTTCAATACGAAAAAAAGAAAAAACTTTTTGGGAGTTATTCTACTACTTCGCTAAATTTCGCTTCAAGGACTGACGGACTTTGCTGAAACTTCTTCAGGGAAAATGCGATGACAAACTCGAAAGTGTATTTGCTTACTTTGATAAACAAAAGGATTATGAAATAGAAAGTAATATTGAAATTACAAGCAAAGAAAAAACATAAAAGTTAAAAAACGTATAATTCGCGAATTCGTTAAAATCAGTTAAGGCGCATACGCTTTTCAGATACAGCAAGTGCATCTCTATCAATATGTAGCGATTTTTTCCACTTTTCATTCAGCGACCAAAGTGTGCCGTCAGCTGCATCTTACTGTTCAAAAAACCTTTATGTGGGTAAAAATTGCGTGATGTACATAAGATTATAAGGCGCATCCGATTTCAGTGACCGCCTATAAAAAATACGTCATTATAACAAATTTTAAACAAATTCGTCAAGAACCGCGGATGTGCTACCAAATTCTATTTTATATGAAATACGAATATTACTCTAGAATCTCGGTAATTTATGCCACACGGTTTTGGAAAATAATATCATCGCGTATAAAGGATTCCATTTATGTAAAAATATCCAAAGAAAATCGCGCTTCAATGCGCGGAATCATCAAAATATAATTTTGCAGAATTTCCTACTTTCAAGGTATCTATAACCGCCGTTTTAGTGGATGTATTTGAAAGCGGAAGGGTTCATTAGATCCGGCGCGTAAAAAAACTAAAATCACGCGGGGTTCAAGGGTACATAAGTCACAGTTGTAAATTTTGAAGCCAAAAAATAGGTTTTTAAGGGAAATTTACCCACCAAAATTTCGACTTTGGACTCCTATTACTATGGAGCTGTATGAGATATACATCAAACGACGTGGAATCACGAGTTCTACAACCCAATAAATAGTTTGGGTAGTTATCTGGTTTCGCCCTCCAATTATAAGAAAAATTAAAAAAACCCAGATTTCAAAACTTCAAAATGTCAGCATCGATTTTAGGGGGATGCAGTGTATATATCGAAAAGTCATACATTAGAACCATGTTGCACAAGGGGTATTCTTCAATTCTTTCTTTGAGCTCAGGTCTAAATTTTCCATGGTTTGACCAGAAATCAAGAAAGAACACAAACAAACTTGTAAACTTCAACACATTTTTACCCATTTTTTATACCCTCCACCATAGTATGGAGGGTATATTAAGTTTGTTTTTCCGTTTGTAACGCATTGAAATACTAATTTGCGACCCTATAAAGTATATATATTCTTGATCAGGGTAAAATTCTAAGTCGATCTGAGCACGTCCGTCCGTCCGTCCGCCCGTCTGTGGTAATCACTCTAGCATCCACAAAAATAGAGATAGGACGCTGAAATTTTGGGAAAATGCGTATTTTGTTTGCAGGCAGGTCAAGTTCGATGATGGGCTATATCGGTCCACGTTTTGGTATAGCCCCCATATAACGGTACCCCCGATTTACGGTATTTTGACGTTTTTAGCTACATTTTCAGACCGATTTGGCTATAATTTGACATTTAGGGTTCTTAAGTGTCAACAAACATATATAACAAAACTTGTGGACATAGGTCCACGTTTTGGTATAGCCCCCATATAACGGTACCCCCCGATTTGCGGTATTTTGACGTTTTTAGCTACATTTTTGGACCGATTTAGCTATAATTTGAAATTTAGGGTTCTTAAGTATCAATAAACTTATATAACAAAAGTTGTGGACATAGGTCCACGTTTTGGTATAGCCCCCATATAACGGTACCCTCCGATATACGGTATTTTGACGTTTTTAGCTACATTATCAGACCGATGTAGCTATAATTTGACATTTAGGGTTCTTAAGTGTTAATAAACGTATAATTTAGAAGTTGTGGACATAGGTCCACGTTTTGGTATAGCCCCCATATAACGGTACCCCCGATTTGCGGTATTTTGACGTTTTTAGCTACATTTTCAGACCGATGTAGCTATAATTTGACATTTGGGGTTCTTAAAAGTCAATAAACTTATATAACAAAAGTTGTGGACATAGGTCCACGTATTGGTATAGCCCCGATATAACGGTACCCCCCCGATTTACGGTATTTTGACGGGTTTAGCTACATTTTCAGACCGATTTAGCTATAATTTGACATTTAGGGTTCTTAAAAGTCAATAAACTTATATAACAAAAGTTGTGGACATAGGTCCACGTATTGGTATAGCCCCCATATAACGCTACCCCCGATTTACGGTATTTTGACGGGTTTAGCTACATTTTCAGACCGATTTAGCTATAATTTGACATTTGAAGTTCTTAAATGTCAATAAACTTATGTGACAAAACTTGTGGACATAGGTCCACGTTTTGGTATAGCCCCCATATAACGATACCCCCGATTTACGGTATTTTGACGTTTTTAGCTAAATTTTCAGACCGATTTAGCTATAGTTTGACATTTAGGGTTCTTAAGTGTCAATAAACTTATATAACAAAACTAGTGGACGTAGATCAATGTTTTGGAATAGCCCCCATATAACGTTACCGCCCGATTTCAGGTATTTTGACGATTTAAGTCGCATTTCTAGACCGAATTAGCTATAATTTGATATTTAGTGTTTTTAGTGACCAAAAAACTTATATTCGAAATAATTATGAACGTAGGTCCTTGTTTTGGTATAGCCCCATATAACGGTACCTCGGTATAACGGATTTCGGTATCCCCATATAACGGATTTTCGGTATTTTGAGAATTTTACCTACAAGTTCTAACCGAATTATCTGTAATTTGAACATTTGACATTTGAAATTCTTAGTGGTCACCACACCTCTCCACCAAAAATTGTCAAGAAAGGTCGATGTATTGATAAAGCTCCCATATAAAAGTACCTCCCAATTTTCAGTAATTTGATGATTTTAGCTACAATATTAAACCGAACTAGCAGTAATTTGAAATTTGAAGTTCTTAGTGGTCACAACACCTCTCCATAAAAAATTGTCAACATAGGTCCATGTTCGGATATAGCTCCCATATAACGGTACCTCCCAATTTTCAGTAATTGGCAATTTTAGCTAAAATTTTTAACCGAACTAACTGTAATTTGACATTTGAAGGTTGTAGTGGTCACCACACATCTGCATCAACAATTTTCAACATAGCCCCAATATAACGATACTTCCCGATTTACGGTACTTTGAGGATTTTACTTAAAATGTTTAACCGAACATAGGTCCATGTTTTTGTATAGCCCCAAAATAAACCTCCCGATTTTCCGTACCTTAGCTTTATTTTTTGGACGAACTTTCTGTAATTTGAAATTTAAAAGTCAACAAAAATTCTGCAACAAAAATTGTTCATTTAAGTTCATATTTTCGTATAGCCCAGATATCTCCGAACTAGCTGTTAATGACATTTGAAGTTCCCACGTTATGTACCGATTTTCGATATTTTGAGGATTCTAGCTAAATTTTTTAACCGAATTAGGAGTTATTTGACATTCAAGGCTCCCATCAAAAACTGTCAACATAGGTCCATGTTTTATTATAAGCCCTATTTAACGGTACCTCCCAATTTCTAGCCCACCAAAAATTGTCAACATACATAGTTAGATATAGACACCATAAAAAATGGCCTCCCAAATGAAGCATTTTATGTACATTATCTGACATTTTAACGTACCCGCCTAAAGTTGGTGTCGACGCGCAAAGCGTCCATAGAGCTCGGACCAACTGTGGAAGTTGGTAACTACAATTTTGAGGTAGTTAAAGACTTCGTCTACCTCGGCACTACCATAAACACAACAAACAACATCCGTTGTGAAATAAGAAGAATTGTATTGGCCAACAGATGCTACTATGGTTTAAGTAACCAATTTAAAAATAAAGCCACATCTCGTCAAACAAAAAATAACACTATACAAAACGCTGATACTACCCGTGTTAATGTATGGCTCCGAAGAATGGGTAATTGCGCAAGCAGATAAGGCAGTGCTTGGTGTGTTTGAGAGGAAAATTCTTCGAAAGATCTACGGGCCGATTTGCGTTGACGGTGAATATCGACGTCGTATGAACCACGAGCTATATCAGCTATACAAAGACATGAATATAGTTAAACGTATCGAGATGCAACGATTGCGTTGGCTAGGCCATATCATGAGAATGAGCCACATGGCGGTGCACGCAGAATCGGCAGGCCTAAGCTTCGATGGAGCATACTAGTGGATGAAGAAATGAAAAGGCGCGGTATTCCAAAAAGTTAAGCGAAAAACAGAAAGGAATGGAGATCTTTTCTTAGTTCGGTCTATGGTACAAATGTTCTGTAATGGGCCAACTAAGTAAGTAAGTAAGTACTTAAAGTTGGGGACAGGAATGAAAACTAATTATTCCATTTTAGTTCAGAATGTTTTATGGTGGAGGGTGTGAAAAGTTCGGCCCGGCCGAACTTAACACTTTTTTACTTGTTTTCAAATGGAATTGCAAGGATTTTGGTTTTCGCCATATAAGCTGTATATTAAAAGTTTTCACATTTTTCACACAAAAGTTGTGGTCCATTTAACCCTCTAAATATTACCTGATCACCATCTAAAATTGCAAGCTTTTCTTCGTCGTATACTCTTAATTTAAGTAAAATTTCGAGGCGATCGGAATATTATTATTGCGACCTACAGAGCAGTTACAAAATCGTATAAAAAGTATGCTTTTGGTCCATTTCACCAACTAAATATTTCACTGGTCTAAGCCCGGCCTCTACGCAAAATTTCGTGACGATCGATCCATAAGTGTGGGCTGCAGTTTGATTAAAATTTATAATGGACAGACGCACGGACGGACACACATCTCAAAATCGCTTTATCTCGTCGAGATATGAAGGATGGTATCCCACATTGGGGGTCTAGGACCAATATTTCGCGGTGTTACATAAATTTTTACCAAAACAAACTTATAATACCCTTTCCAAAATGTTGACTTTTCCTTTTATCAGCATAAAATTGATACAACCATGTTGATATAACCATGTCCGCTCGTTATATTTAACATACAGATTTAGAATGTTTGGTATTGAAAATAGGATATAATGGTGCTCGTTGTAATATATCCCCCATAGAACGGTACCGCCCGATTTTCGGTATTTATAAGAATTGAGCCGCATTATTAAACCTAAATAGTTGAAAATTTGGTATTTAGTCTTCCTGGGGGGTATTTAACATTCCTGTAGAGAACCGTAGGTTCAGGTCCACGTTTTGATATACCCCATAAAACGGTACCGCCTGATTTTCGTCATTTTCTGGGTTGTAGTGTCATTATCACACCGAAATGGTTAAAATTTAGTATTCCTTGGGGCTACACAACTTTCCCCCAGAAGTTTTTCGGTACGTTGAAGTTTTTTGTCACATTATCCAACTTACATTGCAGAAATGTTAAATTTAGCCTTCCTTGCAGTTGCAAAACATTCCCACTGAGAATGGTCGGTAAAGGTCCATGTTTTGATTTTCGATTTTTCGGTATTTTCAAGTTTTTCGCCTAGAGAAATGGTTAAAAATCAATATGTGGTCTTCGTTGGAAATGTACACCAAAAAATTGCACCCAAAAAAAAAACTTAGTCCCTTCTCGCCACTTTTCACTCGCGAGCTCTGGTTTGGTGGTGTAGGGCTTAAATAGTTCGGCCCGGCCGAACTTACCACCATACTTAATTGTTTCATAGTAGGATATTTTTTGTATAAGGGGTGAGTTACTAACCCGACGCCCAACCCAAGTGTTTGTCTTTTCTTATTGGCTAAAGTATTTTTAAACCGTCTTATTATACAACCTTCCTTATATTTATACAACAATACAACTTTTAATAAAGTTGTGATTTTTTGTTTGTTCGTTTGTCGAAACTTTTATTGTACTCCCGTATTCGGGTAATATATAAATCCTCTTCTCTGTCGTTTTTTGTTAAGGTTTCGTGATAATTTGTAAATTATTACGAGTGTTGGCAATTTATGCACAAACACCAAAAGCAGCTTCTCATCAGCAAATGCTCTTAACGTAAAAACTACCAGAACACAGAAACGGCAGCAGCATTATTATCAAAACCCCCCACCCCAATTTGGTAACAAACGTTTATATTATCAACGCGGAAGTAGTGGCAACAAAATTGGAAAGGGGTATGCTAGCAATAGCAGAACTGACATCATCGTCGTCATTGTTGTATTATAAACTTATTATTATGCTAAAGGATTATCTGGTTTTGTTGTTAACAATAACAGCCTGCATAACAAAAGACGAGAAAAAACAAAATGCTTATGATAAAGAGAAATGGTGTGGGGAAAACTGGTGGTTAATATGCAAAATTAGGTGGCTGTTGTGGTTTGCTAACAAACGAAATTTTTTTATTCGAAAAGGCAAAAATACTACCAACAAAAACAAATTTCAACAAATTTAATTTAAATGCGAAATTTTTTTTTTGCTTTCAACTACTTATACCGCACATTGTTTATTTGTGACTGTCTTGTTTTCGTTTGTTTTTTTTTTTCTTTTTTCATTTTCTCTTCATTTGCTTTATCCGCCCAGTAGTCATTATAACAAACACGAATATTTATTGTCATTTGCGTGTCGCATTAAATATGAACAATTTGTCAGATTTTATTCAAGTCATCAGTCATAGCATAATGATGAACAGAATCCAGAGCAAGAAGGAAAAGGAAAACATGATATTATTTCTGAAGTTTTAAGAGAAAAACTTTCAACCAAAAGTGAATACGTCTGTACGCATAATGTATGAACATTTGGTGTTGCAATTAAAGTGTGCTGACGACACTTTATTTGTTGGCATATCAGAGATATTATCTTGGCATATCAGTGATATCAATGACCGTCCATATGTGCATCTTTACAGGAAGGTGAAGTTCAGAGGTGGACTACATCGGCCAATGTTTGGGCATTTATTGACATTTTAATATATTAGTGGTCAGAAAACTATCTCACCACAAATTTTCGTCAAAGCAAATCATTGACCTCTTTTGATTTTTTTTCTGGCAAGTATTTTAGTATTTCAGAACCCAAAATAAAAATGAATAGGAAAATGCGACTAAAGTCGTAGGAGTACTAAAGAATGAAAATCCTTGCTAAAACATAATGCATATGAACACATGTCAAACATTTCAAGATCGATGACTTACTTCCTCAACGTCGTATCTTAAAAATATGCGATTTTGAATTTTTCATATCAATAAATTTCTATTTTTATGCTTCATTATAGCAACCACTCTCAATGTGTTGTCGCTGTTCTGTAAATATTAAGTAAATACATATATTTTCGCATATCATTCACTCCTATTTTCATAACTACATCAATCTCATATTCTAATACCTGAGTAATGATGACTGGATGATAACACTGTGAACACAAATTTTGGGCCAGAGATAATTTCTTTTGGAGATGAAAGCCCGTGGTGAGTATATTTAGAACCCCGAAGGACAGGTCCGTCGTGAGTCGAACTTCCGCGTTATGGCGTAATGAAGTTTTTGCTAGAGACCCTCTAAGCCATCAGGAATTAGCGTTATATCTTTGTTCACTGTTGCTTTAGATTATTTTTGAGATGACATGTCTTCAGCCAAATCAAATGAGGATTATTTTCGTAGAGCACTTCGACCTTCTAAATCGCTTCCTTCAATGTCCTTTTCGTTCTTTATTTTAAGAGCCGCTATGAAAGTAGCACAAGATGATGTTTTTCAGCTTCGAAATGTTCTGCAAAAATGTCCCTCAGAAAATTTTAGGTACGGCTCTGATTCCCCCGTCAGGGGTAACAATCTTGACGCGATGCGGGGGCTTAGGTCACAATTTTCTGTGCTCGACATGTCATTCTGAATGAAGACCTAATATTCATTCTATATGACATCTTGTACATTCTGAATGAAGACCTAGTATTCATTCTACATGACATCTTGTACACAGGAAAGAGTGACTGACCAAAGGTTATCCACCTTTGTCACGACCCAAGCAGGCGAACTGATAATCCACAGCCCACCTTTAGGTGAGTGACATATATATACACTTTTAAGATCAAGGTGATGGAGTTGTGCCGAGGGTCTGAATGGCCGACAAGTGTCTAAAGAAGTCTGGTCGCTAGCAACTACCCCTCGACGCCAGGGCACGGGTCGGGGATACTTATAATTAGCCTAGTCTGCGCAAGCCGTCACTGCGTACGATGGTCCATCCCCTTACGGCACACTCGTGGGAACAATCTATGGAAAAAAATACTAAAAAACAAACAAAAACCAAAACAAAACTACCCCTCGGCTGCAGTGTGGCAACTCATCCGAGGATGAACTTTTAGCCTCCAGCCAGGAGCTGGCAGCTAGCCAACCAAGTGTAGTCAGCACTGCAAACAGCTCTGACTCACTTCAGCAACATAAAACTAATTCACAAACTCTAACCGTCACTGAAGATGGTCAGTCTAACAAATAGAAAAAAAGCCCGTCCGACGTTCGTAAGGCCCTGTACCAGAAGGCAAAGTATATTCTCAGCAAAATTGCTAAGAATGCTGCAGAAGGTACAGTCCATGAACGGGATGAAGAAGACAAGATTACCTACACTAAAATCGTAGAGGAATACGAAAAAGCTAAAGCCTCTAAAAATGATCAACCAACATCCTCCAAGCGTGAACGCTCTCGCACAGAGGACAATAAGCCCGCAAAGAGGAAAAAGTTAAAGCATAACACCACTGCCTCTTCAACAATAAAACGCCCATTCAACGAAGTCGTTAAGTATAACCTGATGGTTGCCGTGGCCAACGACAAGAATAACAAGCTGTCCCTATCACCACAGCGGAATGGGGCATTGTAGAAACAAAGTTGTCAGAACAAGTTATGGAACATGTTTTCGCAAACGACGATTCTCCTGTGCCCCATTTCGACTCTAGCGAGGTACACCGTGGTTATAGGGTAATCAAATGCATGGACGAGTTCTCAAAAGGATTCTTGGAGAAATGTATCGCAAAGATCAGCGATGCTTGGGAAGACATCAGCCTGCGGCTGATACCAGCCCAAGATATCCCTATGAGACCTCGAGCCAGAGTTTGGTTGCCCAAGATAGACTGCGACGGCCCCAAATTACTGCAAGGTCTGGCGAAAATGAACAAAGACGTTCCAATGGACGAATGGTCTGTAATCGCCATGGAACCACCCAATAATAATAGTATGAGCTTGGTTCTCTCGATAACAGAGGCCGGAGTAGAGGCACTGGAGAGACTAGGCAACAAACTGTTCTTTGGCGTAAGGGAAGCCAAAGTAAAGATACTACGCCCACTTGGCCCGAACGGAGAAGACGATGGTGTTGACGTCGACGATGCCGAAAAGCTGCTCGATAATATGCAGCTGGAGGGGCCATCCACATCATCCCCCCATTAAAACTATGCTTAATGTCGTTCAGATCAATCTGAAGCACTCTAGGGTAGCTTCAGATAGCCTGAGGATCCTTCTGGTGGAGGAGGATCTAGACATAGGCATTATACAAGAACCATACGTCTTTGAGAATGAAGTAAAGGGACTTGATAGCAGAGAATACAATACATTATACATGAAGGATAAAGGTAAACCAAGATCATGTATAATTGTTAAAAGAAACATAAATGCATTTCTGTGTCCTCAGTATAGTACAGCGGACTTCACCGTGGCAAGAGTGGAACTGAAAAATGGTAAACAGTTCTTTATCGCATCCTGTTATATGGCTCACTCAAGGGAAGCACCACCAAGCGAGGTCTTGGACACCTTGGGAGCCATACACACACAACACCGTTATCATTGGCTGCGACGCAAACGCAAGACATACCCTGTGGGGTAGCTCTGAAATCAACGACAGAGGTGAGTCAGTTTTAGATTTCATTAATACTAACAATCTCACTATATGCAATAGAGGTACTAACCCAACATTTGTATTTCCAAGCTCGGATAACTTTAGGGGATGGCAAGATGTCATTGATCTAACCTTAGTATCCGATAAACGACATATTGAAATTGCTAATTGGATGGTATCCGATAAGAATTCTTTCTCAGATCACAATTGGATACTATTTAATATATCTGAAAAAGAAACGCCAACAAATTGCTTTCGCAACCCCAAAAGAACAAACTGGGAGAAATTTAATAGGGTTTTAAAAAATAAACTTCCCAGCTCTCCTCAAAAAGGCGACACTACAACATGTATTGACAAAGCTGTATCTATTCTGGAGAAATCACTAGACACAGCGTTTAAAGTATCCTGTCCAATGACACGATCGAAAAAACACTATCCACCATGGTGGACATCCGAACTCTCTAAACTGCGTAAAGAGTCACGGAAAGCTTTCAACGCCAGCTACCAAAGCGGATCCTGACAGTCATACAAGGATAAGCTAAAGGAGTACAAAAAAGCCATAGCCAAAGCAAAAAAGCAATCATGGGTTGATTTTTGCGGATCGCTAGAAAATACCAAAGATACAGCCAGACTAAGTAAAGTTATGGCAAAAGGTCATTCGAATCCTACCTATATAAAGAGGAACAACGGCACCTGGTCCGAAAGCTCAGCCGAATCTCTTGAAATCCTTCTTACCACGCACTTCCCCGGCTGCTCGGACAGTACCGAAGAAATGCGACCCACTACAGCTGTAGATAATAACAACAGTGAAGTTGATAAGATAATAAGCCCGAATAAAGTCACGTGGGCTATAAACAGCTTCTCTCCCTACAAATCTCCAGGACCAGATGGAATCATACCAAAAATGCTATAATATGCAGAGGAAATAATAAACCCTGGCTAGTATACATCTATAGTAGATGTATATCCCTTAACTACGTTGCAACGAGTTGGAGACAGGTAAAGGTTGTCTTCTTACCCAAAGCAGGAAAACGTAGTCACGAAAACGCTAAAGACTTCAGACCAATAAGCCTTTCATCATTTCTACTTAGGACGCTCGAAAGACTCATCGACGTGTATATTCGAGAAAAGATGGACAACTCAAACATCATATCTTCTAGCCAACATGCTTATATTAAAGGGCGCTCGACGGATACAGCCCTACATGAAGTCGTTAGGACTATAGAGAAGTCCTTAGAACACAAACAATTTACTTTAGCTGCTTTCCTAGACATAGAAGGTGCCTTTAACAACGTCAGTACATCAGCTATAAAACAAGCACTAGATAACTTCGGCGTGGAACCACTCATCAGTAGTTGGATTACCACCATGCTGCAAAGCAGAGTTATTAATGCCACACTGGGAAACAGTACACTGTCAAAGCACGTGAACAGAGGAACTCCACAGGGAGGAGTTATCTCGCCATTACTTTGGCTCCTTGTCATCAATGAAATTCTCAATAAACTTGACCACAAGGGGATTAAGGTGGTTGCCTATGCGGACGATGTGGTAATACTCGTCTCTGGTTTGTTTCCGACCATAATAAGTGACATTATGAGCGGAGCCCTGAGATCGCTAGATACTTGGGCCACAAGATGTGGTCTGGGAGTGAATCCAGGGAAAACTGAGATGGTGCTATTCACCACAAAGACCAAATACGCAATACCTAATCTACCAAGACTGCGAGGTCAGGAAATACCCCTATCAGATAATGCCAAGTACCTAGGAATCATCCTAGATTCAAAGCTATCATGGAAACGTTACGTGGAACACCGTGCTCACAAAGCAACTGTTGCATATTACGCATGTCGCAAATTGTTTGGAAGCCGATGGGGCCTCAAACCTAAAATGGTGTTATGGATGTACACCAGCATAATCAGACCAATTCTCACATATGGAGCACTAGTGTGGTGGCCAGCAGTTGACAAGAAAACAACACAGAAAAAACTATACAACATACAAAGATCTGCATGCATCGGGGCAACAGGGGCGATGCGAACGTGTCCGGCCGAGGCCCTCAATATAATGATGCACATTTTGCCAATTGATTTACACATCAAAGCAACAGCAACATGTAATGCGGTAAGACTCCGAGCTCTAGGAATGTGGAGAGACAGAGCTTACGGACATGCGTGCATGCTTCAAAAACTTCCGAAAGAAATAACACCCACTGCTGATTACTGCGTACCTACATTGGATTTTGATCAGCCTTTTGTAATCAAATTTCCAAGCAGAAGAGAATGGAGTAATGGATCACCATTGATAGCATATGACACTAAGGTATACACGGACGGCTCCAAGATGAAATGTGGAGTCGGATCCGGTGTGTGTTTCGGAAGAAGCAAACATATACACATCTACAAAGCTACCTGAGTACTGTAGTGTCTTTCAAGCGGAGATACTGGCAATAAAGGAGGCCTGTACTGAACTTTTACAGCATCACACAGCAAACTCAATAGGAATCTTCGTCGACAGTCAAGCGGCGCTCCTAGCACTAAAATCCAACGCTGTCACATCAAAGCTAGTGAAAGATTGTAAAGAAGAACTTGCCAAACTAGGGCGTCTGTCAAGAGTAGTTCTCACTTGGATCCCGGGCCACAAGAGACTTGCTGGGAACGAAAAAGCAGACGAGTTAGCTAGAGCAGGATCCGCCTCTAACGAACTCCCAAAGGCGTCAGTCGCAATTCCAATGGGAGTAGTTAAAGGGGATATCTTCAAACACTCTCTATCACTGGCTGAAAGTAGATGGGACAAAACGGCAACATGCAAGATATCAAAATTAACGTGGCCTCAATACAACGCCAAACGAACTAAGTTCCTAATCAATCAAACGCGACGGAACCTTGCAAGACTTATTGCAGTGTTAACCGGTCACTGGGCAATTGGTAACCATGCAAAACGTTTAAATCTACCGCACAATGACCACTGCCGTAGCTGCGGGAATGAAGAAGAGGAGGAAACTGTTGAGCACCTCCTCTGTTCCTGCCCTGCACAAATGCAACGACGATTCAAAGCTCTAAGACAACCGTTCCTTCGTGATATCACAGAGATAACAGAAGTAGGTCTGGGAGACCTTCTGCGATTCCTTAACTCATCAGGCTGGATTTAACTGCCAACATGCAACAACGAAATAGCAATCTCTGAACGAGTGGTGTGGTTTTTCAAAACGGTATCTCTTATATACTAATTGAGGCTATAAAGTATAGCCACCACGTAAACCAACCAACCAACCAACGGCTCTGATTAACAACTAATCGGTTTTGTCGCGTTTTCGTGGTCGTTTTGTGCATTTACCCTTTTTTTGTCCAGAAAAAAAAAAACTATATTTGTTTTTTTTTTTTTTTTTTGTATATTCGGATTCTTGTTCTATGAAAATTTGAAATGAAAAATATTTTCTTTTTGATTTTTTTCATTTCACGGGTTTTCCTTTATAAATGTTTTCATTTCAGATTTTTATAAAAACAGAATTTAGCCTCAGGATAGTTATACACAGAGGGAAAAAAGTCGATTCAAAATCAACGCTGAATGGTGTCAACATGAGCACTGGCGTGTTCATTTTTTTACCACGGCTGCTGTTTTTGAATCTGGCAACTATGAGGTCAAAATGAGCACATGCGTGCTCACTTACTCAACAATTGTCTTGAGGAAACTAAAAAATGCTCTCTGCCTTCCCCACAAAAAGAAGAAAAATAATTCATAATTTGGTTAGCTCAGAGTTATTTGGTTAACTGTGAGTTACAGAAAAAATTACTTCTTTTCTTCTTTATTTGCGTATCCGGTATTCCGATGTAAAGCGGTCATACAATATTATTTACAAATTTTAAAATATATTTCAAATATAGGCATTATCTAATTGTAGGTAAGCTCCCGATTTTTAGCAGCATTTAATAAGTTGGTTTCATCCCTGTTTCCCGGCCAGTCTTGAATGTTTTTTAGCCAGTATACCTCTCTCCTGCCTCTGTTTCGGTTTCCTTCCATTTTGCTTTTTATAATGTTTTGAAGGAATTTCTATTTTTCGTTTCTCATAAGGTGACCCAATTACGAGATTTTTCGGGATTTTATAGTATGCACGAGTTGTTTGTCATTGTTAATTTTTCTTAGAACTACCAGGTTTGTTGTGTGTGCAGTATAGGGTATTTTCAAAATTCTTTTCATCTGCACTTTTGACTGTCCAGGTTTCGACTGCATATAATTGCTCAGACCAAATGTAGCATTTCATAAATCTTATCTTTGTTGATAGGCTTACGTCGTGATTTGTTATTACGGTATTATATTTAAAAAAGATGTTGCTGGCCATCTCCTCTCGACTATCGATTTCGTTTGACGAACTCCATTTGTCGTTATTAAAACACCGAGGTAAATAAAGCTTTTTACTCTTTCGACTCTTTCGAGTAGCATTGTGTCAAGACTCAAATCTCTCCTACTGACAACCATATATGTTGTCTTTTTTATATTTATCCTGAGACCATATATTTCGCTTATGTGTGTGAGTTTGTCTAGGAGCTTCTGTAGATAGGATATTCTGCTGGCAAGTATGGTGGTACCATCTGGGTATCGTATATTATTTACCAGTCTCTCTGTTTGATTCCAATATAAACTTTGTATACATCTGATTTCCGTTTATTCTATTCCAATATCTCTCAGTATGCTAATCAGTTTATCATGTTGGACAGTGTCGAATGCCTTCTCGTAGTCTATAAAACATATGAAGACATCTTTGTGAACATCCCTACATTTTTGTATTAGCACTTGAAGAGATAATAGTGCTTCCCGGGTACCTATTCCTTCTTTGAACCCAAATTAAGATTCTCCCATAGCAATTCAACATTTACGGTATATTCTCGTATGTGTTATTCGAAGAAAGATGTTTAATATATGGCACATGAGACTAATTAATCTGTATTCACAGCATCTTTTCGCATTTGATTTTTTTGGTGTCGGTATGAAGGTACATTTTAGCCATTCGTTTGGGTATTGCCCTGTATCATATTCATAATTAAAAAGGCGAACAATCAATAAAACGTCATCTCCATCTATGAGTTTTAGAATTTCAGAGGGAATTTCGTCAGGTCCAGTTGATCTCTAATCCTTCAATGATAACATCGCGTATTCTACTTTAGATTTTGTGATTGGGGTTCCAGACAAGTTAGCATTTATGTCGTGTTGATATATTGAGCGTCGATCATCGGTAAATAGCTGTTCAATATAGTTCTTCCATGTATTCTTTATGTGTGCTGACTCAAAAATTGGTTGATTGTTATCATCCATGAGCAATGTTGATGAATTTGTCTTATATCTTTCAGTTTCTTATGTAAGTTAAAATCGTCGTGTATTTGTTGCAAATGTTGAATCTCTTGGCATTTTTTTTTTTTTTTTTTTTATTTACTTATATTTGAATCAGTGAAATTACATAACAATAATAATGTGGCCTCAGCGCCATATAGGCCTAGTTGAGGCAAGCTGGCAATTTAGTACAAATTCACTATAAGTATTTTAATTAATGTTACTTTAAGTTCAATATGTTAATTTCAATATTTTTAAGTTCAATATGTTAATTTAGAAGCATCTCTAGTGAAGACATTATATATATTTTTAAGTTTCTCTTGAATATTGATAACGATTCCGAATTTTTTATATAATTTGGTAGGCTGTTAAACAAACTACTTCCTAGATATGTTATCCGCTGCTTAGTCATTTCCAATCTACATCTAGGAATTCTTAAATTGTTTCGATTTCTCGTATTTATGACCGTTAGGTTTTGCACGAACTGTATTGTACTGTAGCCAATGTTTTTCAATGACTTAAACACGTATACTAGTGTTTGGTATTGGTACAAAGCATATACCGGAAAAACTGTTTTACATATGTCACTGTATAGACTTATTGTGGGGAAAGTAATCGGCAGGTTAAACACAATTTTCAAAGCTTTGTTTTGCATGGATTGCAATTTTTTTAATGCATTTGTACTCTTGAATCCATAAATGATTGTTAAATAATTGATATGACTTTGAATAAGTGATTGGTATATAATAAGTTTTGTTTTTGTGTCTAGAACGTACTTCATTTTATATAAAATCCCAACAGCAGGAGCTATCTTACATTTTATATAATCTATTTGCTTGTCCCAATTGAGGTTACTTTGCAAGTTGACACCCAAATACTTTACATTATTAACCTCATTTATCACATTTCCATCAACATGTATGGTAAATGAATTATTATTATGATATGACAGTGGTCTAAATCTTATTAATTTTGTTTTATTAACATTAAGACACATCCTGTTTAGTCGAACATATTCAATAAGTATCGACACATCACGTTCCATGGTCATCTTTAATGGAAGACCTTGTTTATAAGGATAAAATAAACTAACATCATCTGCAAACATGACCAAACGTCCAGCTAACGGTAAATTGACTATGTCATTTAAATATATAGAGAATAATAATGGGCCTAGACAACTACCTTGGGGTACACCCGATTGAACATCAGTCATTTCACTATTTTCTCCAGAAACTACAACATACTGCTTCCTGTTGGTTAAATAACTCTTAAAAAGCAACAACTCCTTTCCACATACACCGTAATATTGTAACTTTCTCAATAAGATATTATGGTCTACAATATCAAAAGCTTTTGAGAAATCCAAGAAAAGCCCCGCAACGCCACTATATCCTTCATCTATGCTACTACATACAAAATTGACTACATTTAGAACTGCTTCTTCAGTCCCACATCCTTTCTTAAAGCCAAATTGATATTTGTACATAAATCTGTTATCATCAAAATACGTAGATAATTTGTTGTGAACAATTTTTTCAAAAATTTTATCTATTACAGACAATATTGAAATAGGACGATAATGTTCAAGTAATGATGCTTGCTTAATTTTCTGTATAGGGATGACCTTATTTATTTTTAAGCTATCTGGATATTTTGCCGTTTGTATAACATTATTAAAGATTCGAACTAATGTTGGTGCTACATAATCTCTCACTTCCACCAAAGTACTGGCATTTATATTATCATACCCAGGGGAAACATTACATTTTAACCCCATAATAATCTCTCTAACTTCAGATTCACTCACCAGGTCTAACCTGAATCTACTTTGAGATTGACATAGGGTGAATAATCCATTGCATGAATCCATCGGTCTTCTTTGAATTTTACTTCTTATTTCTTCAACTGAGCTCACAAAATAATCATTAAGCATATTAGCTTTATGTTGTAGGTTACCAACTTTTATTCCATTTGGAGAAAGTAAATTAATTTCAGATTTATCTATCCGCCCTAGGACAGAGTTTAAAAAATTCCAAGTTTTATGAGTATTTCCATTTGTTTTCACTAATTCATCATTATAATAATTCCGTCGTAATTGCCTGGATGCAATCCGAATAACTTTACTTAGTTTTTTTAATAACACGTTATAAATATCCTTTTTCATTTTTCTTCTCTTCACGAGTATTTTTTCTTTATATAATATTAGCTTTTGCAAGTTTTCAGTTATCCAAGGCGAAATCTCAAACCTTAAAAGTTTATTAGTTTTAGTTTCAGTCATTCCAAAAGAAATAGCAGTTGAAAGTCTATCTAAAAAATCTGCTGCATAATCATTACAATTATCTAAATTTATGCTAGAAATAGGATTATTTTGTAAATACTGTTTGACTTTAGGGATATTGCAAGATTTCTTTACCTTCTCAACAAATTTAGCCTGTACATTTTGCACTTTTATTTTACAACAGATTATGTTATGATCTGTGATGTCAGATTGAACAGAATCAACACATATACGACCAAATATGTTGCTGAAAACATGATCAATGGAAGTATTCGATATTGGCCTGGTTACTAAATCATGGCAGTTATGAACATCATAATTTAAACATAAGTGTTTTAAATCATCAAACTGACTAGATCTATGTTGATCCAAATTTGTATCTCCGAGCAACACAACCGATGTATTGCTAATTCTACTCAGGATATCTTCAATTGTTGACAGAAAATTTGAAACTGAACATTTTTGCGAACGATAATACGATATTAATTTCAAGGGTTTCTTATCAACTTTCAAGTTATCAAATGTCAATTCAATAAAATCCAAAAAATTCAAGCTTTGACAACGTTCAACTGAAAATTTATATTTGTCACTAATATATAGTGACGTTCCTCCATAACCGTCATTTCTACAGCAGTGAACATTTGTAAAACCAGGAATGGAATATATATGTGCTAGGCTATTAAGAAACCACGTTTCCTGAACAGCAATTATATCAGGAGTATTTGAAAAAGAACTAATTAAGCTTTTAAACTTGTTAAATTTTTTCATTGAAGAGATGCTTCTAACGTTTACACTTATAATATTTACATAAGTATTTTTTAAATTCAAAAGATGAGTATTAAAATTGGATATATTATTAAAATAATGATTTTCATTCATAATTGAAAAAAGTATAATAAAATAGCAAAAACATACAATATAATTCCAAAATGTTATTTGTTGGTTGGAGAAGCATACATTTGTTCTTCTTCTTCACTGCCTTCATCATCAACATCTTCATCAAGAGGAATCAATTTTCTGGGTGGACGAGAGCTTTGTGAAAACCGGCGAGTTGTTGTTGCATTGAGCAAAATTGTATCCACATCTTCTTCTGAACGAATGACTTGTGGCCTGGAATCTTCATTTCTCTTATATAGGATTCTTCCATTTTTGACAAATACGAATTTATACCCAACTTCTTTAATGGCTTTGGCATAATTAAACAATGCCAATGTCTCTTTACTGAGAAAATCATTTACAAACACTGTTTTTGTTTTTTCATTTTCTCTTAGTTTTGGTTTAACGGCCATTAATTTCTCCTTACTTGCTCTGTCAGTAAATTTGACAACAGCTGATTTCTTTTGATTTGTTTTGTTTCTTTCGCCACCAACAAAATAAGCATCTTCAATGTTTTCTGGTTTGATATCGAGAGCAACACTTTTTGTAAGGTTAATAATACATTCAACAGCTGATGCATTACCTTCAACAGTCAAGCCTCTCACCACGCAATCATTTCTCACACGTACATCATTCAATAGCTTAACAGATGTCTTCAAACCAGCAACTTCTTTTTTGAGCATTGTGTTCTCTTTTTCAATTTCCTTTAATTTCTTTCTATTCTCAGACACTCCCCTTAAAATCTCATCATATTGCTGAGACATAAACTTTATAGTCTGCTGAATATTGTTGTTTGTTTCTTGTATGACAGACAATTGATCAAGTTTAGCTAACTTTAATTTTATCTCTTTCAATTCATTTTTCAATTCTCCTTCACCATCTCCTTCACCGTCTCTTTCACCATCTTCTACATCAGCACAAATATGACAAGTGTACAGAACATTGTTGTTTTTTAAGAGATTTTCAAATTGATGTTTGCTGAGTTTTGTGCACTGAGAGTGAAAAGCCTTGAAACACCTGTCACATTCTATGAATCCATCTTTATTTTCCTTGATTTCTAATATGCATTGTGCGCAAATTAATGGTTTTGGTAGAAGACTTCTTCGGCTTGTTTTAGGCATACTTCAACAAATTCAAACGCAACTACAATGCAAGCACAGAATCACAGCTTCTTTTCTTTTTTATTTAATCGAAAAACTATTAAATTTTAATGTTTTAATGAGCTTGATATGACACTTCAAAATTCACGTCTGCTTTACACCAGGGTTGCCAGCTTTTTTTGATTGAGCATAGAATTTTTGGCAGCTCTGGATGCTGTGCGAATCACTTTATTGATCTCCCAGTAGCGTTCGTAAAAATGACTGCTTGTGGAATAATAAATCGCAACAACAAGAAAGAATGAAACACAAGCCTTTGGCCGCATACGACATACAACCACCACCAAAGCAAAAACAAACGTTTTCACCCTCACGTCGTCGCTTCTGCGTCTTCTATTGCACCATACACACAGCTCTTTATTATAAAAGAAGAGAGAACTCTGTTGTAACGACCTTTGATAAAAAAACCTCTCTCCGCCAATAAAAAAATATGTTCTAACCTAAAAAGTATGTTGGTACCCAAACAAATAAAATTGAGATATGTTATAAAATGTTGCAAACATATATTTGTATGGACTCAAACAAATATACGAATCGATTTACGCATGCCTATCTGTTCATGTATTTTTGTCAATAAATTATAGGTCGTATTTATTGTCCGATTCGCAAGACAAGTGGGGAGATCATATTTTATACAAAGGACGAACATTACTTATATTGATAAGAATCGGTTCAGATTACGATGTAGGTCCCATATTTTTTTTTACCGATTTCATGTGTTTGATGCTCCGAACACGCCATTCATGTCCAATTTTAATGAAATTTTGAGTCCGTGACGGAATTTTATCCAGAAATAAATTTGCAAAATTATATTGAAATCGGTTCAGATTTGGATATACACAGCTCCCATATATGTTTTCGCCCGATTCAATGCATGTGACGCCCCAAACACAAAATTGGACACCTAATTTTTATGAAATTTGCAAATTTGACGGAAGTTGGCGCAGAAAAAACTACGCTAAATTATATTGAAATCGTGGTCGTGTAGATATCATGTAGTCGGCCCTGCCTGACTGTATTAATGGTTTTTAAAACGATATTTTTGGAAAAATTTTGGACGTATCGGCTTGAAAATTGTTTTGCGAAAAAATGGGGCATTTAAGGATATAAGTACTTACTTCTTTGGGGCCAAAAGAACCGAAAATTTTAAAATATGTTATATCTCCAATATTACTGAATCGTTTTTCTGAAATTTGCAGCAAATGTTCAAGGTTTGCCGTGATCATGTATATTTTTATGAATTTCGGAGCAGGTGGAGTACCTTCCCCACGACATTTTTAAACCCTATATATGCAAAACTTATGACCATATAGGTTTTAGTATTAATTTGCGAGACAACGGTGTTTGCGTCCCCGATCAAATGTTCTTAGTTGGTGCCCGAAGTCTCGATCATGGCCACTTTTTATATCCTACACCACATTGTGGTAAGGGGTATTAGTCTTTGTGCATTTGTATGTATCATAGAAAAGGAAACGAGAAAGACCCATAGTTCTGACTATAGGAGAGGAATTGCAAATTATATTTTTGTAGACATGTAGAGTATATAGTAGCCGATATTTTCAATACCTGCTGTCCACAGCTAACGAAACTGGGTGGAATCTATCGATTTGCATTCACTTTCCTGAGATAAAATATCAATTTTTGGATTGGAAAGGTAGAAATTTGAGTTATCTTTACCATATTTCCTCTGTTTCGGACACATAAACCTATCAAATGTGACTTTTTGTACTTTTATTGTAGTCTTGAAAATTTTAAACATAATTTAGTATAACATGTTGACTTTGTAAATTGTTTCTACCGATTTCTTCATATGAATATTTTTTGGAGCTCTAAGCATCGATTTTCAACAAATTCCAAGACCCTAATACAAATTTTTTCACAATATTTGTTGGCAATCAACACTCACGGCCTTTATTTATAATTAGAAGTTTTTTGTAAAAGTTTACCCCATAGAACAATACCTCCCGATTTTCGGTATTTTGAATTATGTAACCTCAATATTGCTCCGAAATGGGTGAAATTTAGTACTTAGTCTCCGTTGGGGGAGAATTTTTTCGGTATAGGTTCACGCCTTCATATAGCCTCCATAGAACGGTACCTCCAGCTTTCCGGTATTTTGAAATTTGTGGCAACAATGTTCTACCGAAATGGCTGAAATTTGGTATTTGGTCTTCATTTGTGGTATTAAACATTCCATATGAATTTTGTGTGTATAGGTCCACTTTTCGATATAGCCCCCATAGAACGGTACCTCCCGAGTTTCGTAATTCTGAAGGTTGTGACGTCAATATCCCACCGAAAGACTTAAGTCTTACACGGGGTTATAAAATATTCCAGAAGGGCATTGGTCCACGGATTCCTATAACCCTCATAGAAACGTACCACTTGATTTTTGGTATTTTGAAGGTTTTACCGAAACATAGGAAATTTGGTATTTAGTTTTCTTTTTGACTATTTTGACATTTTTAGTTATATTTGTCCATATAATTAGCTGTTGTTTACAATTCGGAGACTGAGAACTCTGGTAAAAATCAATATTCAAAAATTATGGACATATGTAATTTTTTTTTTAAATTATAATATTCTCAGTTGTTTAAATACTGGACCATTCCCATTATTGTGTACCTTTACAAGTTTTATTCCCGATAAAAACGCACTATATTTATGTCAATAAAAAACTACAAACGTTTATTTTTTCAGTTTTACAAATGCAATATTCTCTTAATTTACCTTGGGTTAAAAATCAGCTATAATGTCAGACATCACCGTTACACCGGACGCCTGTCAAAAGAGTCATTCAACCATGTAGACAATAAAAGCAAGGGAAAATATGTTGGGGGTTTTATAAGTTTACCGAGTGATGACTAAATAAAAAAAAAAACACTCATATTGAGAATTTAAATAAATATCCTCCACAACAATCATGTACATATTGCTCACTGTTAAAGGATATCTCAACTAACAGACAACAGTTTTTATACACTTTACCACAGGAGAAGACTTGTCTGTTGTACGTTGATGCTGATGATGATGATGCAGATTCCTTTATCCATCTTGAAGTTGCAACTGCAACATATTTTAAAACTTTATTTTTGTCAGTTAACAAAAATAAACTTTTGCTCCGGCAAATGATCGGTTGATGGCAAGGAAAACGTCTCTGGTGTTTCCGTTTATTGTTTTTCGTTTTTTCTTTTCTTGTTGGCATTTTTCACTCGGTGGTGCTTCAGCAGCTTTTGTTGATGGTGTTGCTGTTGTTGTTATTTCTTTTGTATATCCTCTTTTGTAATTGTGACTTCAGACTATATTATTGTATTTCTTACACGTTGAACATATTTGCATGATAACCTACAGGAATTGAAGGACGTAGGATTTTTCACTTAGTCATTATAGAGTAGAGAACACACACCCACAATGAGGTGTTTTTCACACACAGTAACAATGAATGAAAATGAATACCATGTTCCTCGGTTGCCGGGCTATTCATTTTTTAACTTTTTGTGTATGTTAAAAAGAAATGCAACCTTTGCATTGGCATTTTGTTGTTTACTTGTTGTTTTATTTGTTATTACTTTGTTTCTCATCTCCTGTGAATGACATTGTGTCAAGGGATACCGATGGTATGCAGTTCATATAAGTCAGAAGAATTCCAGAGTTGGGTAAAAAAGGATGAGTTTTTGAATGATCGATCAATGAAATGTCAATAAATTTTGGTGGTGCTATCACTCACCGTGAAAAAGAATTGCAATGAAGCCAACTATGACAGTTTTGCTAGTTGACAGTATAATGTTTAAAATAATTTTTTGTTACGGTAAGGTTGAAAATTTTATGTATTAACAAGTAAGAACGGTGTTAAGTTCGGCCGGGCCGAGTTTTTATACCCTCCACCACGAACTGCATTGAATTGTAGGAACGTTTATGAAAGTGTTAAACTCTACCTCTTATTGCAGGAGTAGTACATATATCCCAAATGAAAATACATACTCCCTTCCAAAAAGCTCATACGGGGCGTCATCGTCACCAAAACCTGGATATTCTGAATTTGGATAGTTAACGACCATCTGGAGCACCGTTCTGTGGTGGCTATGTAAAATGTTGACATGTACGGATAAATTTCTGGTTTTGTAACTCCAGCGAAGACTTAATATCAAATTTCAGTTATTCCGGTTGAATAATGTGACTAAAACATTAAAAATACCGAAAATAGGGAGGGACAATACCGGAAATTTTCAGATGGAAAGTCCACAAGGCCACACTTTCAAAATATCGAAAACCGATAGGTACGGTTCATTGGGGACTACGTGAGGTCACAACTTTCAAAATACCGATAATCGAGAGGTACCTTTCTATGGGGGCTATATGAGGACGTGGACCTACACCGACAAATTTCAAGTGGAATGTTGTAAACCCCCAGCTTTAATCTTCTACCAAATTTCAGCCATTTTGGTGGTATATATAGGCACAACCTTCAAAATACCGAAAATCGGGAGGTACCGTTCTATGGGGGCTATATGAGGTCGTGGACGTATACCGACAAATTCCAGGTCAAAAGTTTTATACCACCAACGAAGACTTAATTACCAAATTTTAGCCATTTCGTTGGGATATTGAGGCAACAAACTTCACAATAACGAAAGTCGGGAGGTACCGTTCTCTGGGTGCTATGGAGGTGTAGTTCTATACCGAACAATTTAAAGTGGAAATTTTATACCCACAACGAAGACTAACTACCAAATGTCAGTCATTTCGGTGGAGTATTGAGAACACAACCTTCAACATACCGAAAAGAGGGAGGTACCTATGGGGACTATACGAATACGTGGACCTATACTGACAAATTTCAGGTTAAAACTTTTGCATCCCAGCTAACACTAACTACCAAATTTTAGCCATTGAGGACACAGCCTTCACAATAATATGAAGGCGTTGACCTACACCGACAAATCTCAGGTAGAAAGTTTTATGCCTTCAACGAAGACTAAGTAACAAATTTCGCCTACTTCGGTTTGATATTGAGTACACAACCTTCAAAATACAGAAAATCGGGAGATACTTTTCTATGAGGGCTATATGAAGACGTGGGCCTAAACCTACAAATTTCAGATTGAACATTTTGGACCCCCACCTAATACTAAAAATATCAGCCATTTCGGTGGGTAATGAGGACACGACCTTCACAATACCAAAGTTTTGTACCACCAACGAAGATTAAAGATTAAATATCCCGCGTATCCCACCGCTCAATGCTCGTATCCAGTTTACCTCCCAGCACCGTGAACGCTTGTAACTTCAGCTCACTGTCCACCAACGCTTCACGCTCTTAGCCATATTACCGCTCAGCGCCCTAAGCCGCTCAGCAGTAGCCAGTGTGTGACAGCTAACATCCCGTACTCTCTAACCAGTACGCGCCTTTAACCAGCACTCTCTAGCCAGTACGCGCCTTTAACCAGCACACCTCGTACCGTATCAGAACCTGGACGCACCCGTATATCGAAGCAGATAAATCGAGGGATTGATTTTCAACCGGATCTGCCCAATTATACATATAATCATATCTACATATAAATATCGGAACTTCATCTGAATAACTAGAGCTGACCTTGGAGACGACTGAGCATATCTCAGCATTAGAAAAAAACAAATATTCGTTATAACTGTACATAAATCCTGATCTTAACATGGTTTTCATGGTGGAACTCTCCAGTACCTAAAAAGGAATTTGAAGGTGTACGAGAGCGGTTCGGAAACTTCTTAGCCTATCAACGAAAGATAATAGTTAGTTTTTCAAAAATATTTTTATTTTTCAATATAATCCCCTGAAACTTCAATACACTTAGTTCAACGCTTTTCTATCAATTCTATCCCTTGATTAAAATAGTTTTCCTCAAGGTCTTCAAAATAGTGGTTTACAACTGTAATTGCATCTTCATTTGAGGTAAAACGCTTGCCAGCAACGAATTTTTTTTAGATTTGGGAACAAGTAAAACTCACTGGGAGCTAAATCAGGAGAATAAGGTAGGTGGCCAAGCAACTCGTACTTTAATTCGTTGATTTTAGCCATTGTTAAAACGCTTTTGTGCGCTGGTGCGTTGTCTTGATAAAAATTATTTTTTTGTGTTGTAAGCCAGGAAGTTTTTCTCGAATTTGTACATTTAATTGATCCAAAAGGTTGCAATAGTACTCTGAATTTATTGTTTTACCCTTTTGCAGATAGTCAATCAATAAAATACCTTTGAAGTCCCAAAAAACGGTTGCCATAACCTTACCAGCCGATTGAATTGTTATTGCCTTCTTTGGGGCACTTCCTCCAACTTCAGTCCATTGTTTGGATTGTTCTTTTGTCTCTGGAGTATAGTGGTGGATCCATGTCTCATCAACAGAAACGGCGCTTAAAATCAATTTTATTTCGCTTAAAACGATCCAAACAAGCTTGAGAAATGTTCATTCTTATGCGTTTTTGATCGACTGTTAACAAATGCGGCAACCATCTTGCAGAAAGCTTTTTCATCTGTAGTTCTTCATGCAAAATTACATGGACTCGATCATTCGAGACGCCCATGATATTAGCAATTTCACGCACTTTTATTCGTCGTTCATTTAATACCATATCATGCACTTTGGCTACAATTTCTGTTGTTGTTGCTGTTTTTGGAGTCCACTACGTGGTTCATCTTCAATGCTTGTACAACCACGTTTAAATTCAACAACCCAATTTTCACCAATTCCTTTCACCTAACACATTCACCATATCATTATGAATTTCTTGTCCCGATAAACCTTTTTATGTAAATATTTAATGACAGCACGCATTTCTAATTTTTCCATTGTAAAAAAATTGCGGATGCGTCTTTTTTGAACACCTGTTTCTATATGAAGGAGTTGCCAGATCGAAACAAAATTTAACATGTGTTCAGAACAGAGATGGATGTTTCCAAAACACTTAACTTTTTTCTGTTTATACCGCGCTTTTTGTGCTAGGCTAAGAAGTTTCCGATTTCGGTCTAGAAATAAATGTGCCGAATTATATCGAAATTGGTTCAGTAGTGCGATTCTCTAACTAATTTTTTGAGTTACCGACAAATATCGGTAGAATTAAAACACAAAATTATGAATGAAAAGTTAAAATAAAAGTTGATAGCACTCTTGCTATCGGTAGAACTTTACGACTACTTTTTATTCGTCGCTAACTTATCGAAAAACATCGTTAATTACCAAAATTATAACCATTTTAATTTTGTCGGTAACTCCAAAAATGAGTTACAGAATCGCACTACTGATGTGGTTATAGCTTCCATAGATATTTTTTCGCATGATTTATATCTAACCATGTTTGATGAAATTTGGACTACGCGACGGAATTTGAAATTGAGGTCATTTTTTTTTTTTTTTTTTTGGAATTCTTTGAGATGGAATTCAGGAAGTTTAATTTTATCTACAAAATGAATTACTAATTACTCGATCTCTTCTCTGTGTAAGCTGCCTTCTATTTACTTAAAAACAGAAAGGTCGAAGAAAACAATAAAAATAGTTGTTTCCGAGAAATAGCTATTTCTTTCTCCAGAAATTTGCAAAAATGACGTATTTTCTAAAATTGGGGAAAAATTGTTGTCTTTAAGAGCACATCACGCCTTCCAATATTTTGTCAGAATTTTTTGGTTTCTTTAGTAGTAGTACGTTTACTTTCGAATCCTAAATGGAAATTAACAATCGTTGATGACAAAAATTGGGTTTTGGCAAGGAAAATCGATATCTGGACCATTTTGCGGCGCTTCGTTTAATTCGCTATCAACCTACACCACTAGCAACAATTGAATGCAAAGATTCAAATGCAGATTCACTGGTCATGGTATTTAAAATGAAGGAAATTATTCGAATTGTTATTTGCCCTTCTGGTCCATCGGATGTTTAACGATCTATAACAACATGTTTTTTTACTCCAATGAACATTGAACCGATGTCTCCTTGCTATTTTAAAAATTTTCTTGAAATTTCTTTCATAAAAAAAATTTTGATCATGCTTTTAAAACACACACTGTATGTATAAATTATGCTACGGTCATTGTGTTTTATGTCAAAATGTCATGTACATTTTGTTGTATTAAAATAAAACATACCAAATAAAGGCAAGGGACGAAGACGAAAACTTTTTATACATAGACATACCACCACTACATGGTTCTTAGTCTGTTGCTGATAGTTTCGTTACTTCCACTCCACTTGCTCCCTACATGTTGTCCTTTTTTCGGACACTATGTCGAAATAAAAAAATAAATAAACAAGTAGCGGAGATTATTTTAAAGTTAAACTCATAACAGAAACACCTGGAACAACACAGCCGTAGCAACAGCATCAACAATGATCAGCTAGCTACGGGTGGGTACAACAATGACAGAGGTAGGTAGCAGTAGCAAAAATAGCAACAGAATCAACAAGAGTGACAACAACAATAAATTGAGTAACAACAGATAATGTCCTTTACAAGAAAATTATGTCAACGTGTCACAATGATGGTGATGATGACGACAATGATATGGGAACAAATACGAAAAAGAATTAAACGTAGAAGGAATGAAATACAAACAACACGAAGAATGGGAGCAAAATCACAGTATAACGTTCAGACGTTGTTCTTAACATATTGGTTAAGGAGTATAGGTAGAGTGCCTTAAAGTTAAATGGTAGTAAAGGTATAAAAACTTATGATTTTGTCATAATGTGGAATGACTAAAGCCTATGGTCAATAGAAGTATTGAATCAAATTAATGCGGATTTTGAAAGCTCTATTCACCATCAGATGGTCACTTTGCGGCAAATAATGGAGAAGACCTAAGATATTTTATCAAATTTATGGCTGCACTAGACAAGTTCATATTTTTATTTCCCGATAATATCATCAGTTTTAATTAGAAAGAACCTCTGCGAACAATTTAGTACCAAACTGGATTTCAGACAGGAAAATAAAGGGTTATACAAGGTACAAAAATTAACAAGTAAAAAGTTCAGCCGTGCTAAACTTTTTTTACACCCTCCAGCATGAAATATTATTAACTTAATTGAAATAAGCAGGAAGTTTTCTGACCGCTGGCAATTCTATTTACAATCCAGGAAAATTTAATGGAATTGGATCTTTTGCATTGTTTCAGATGAAGTCGTGAAAAGTCCGATCTTTTCATAAGCAATTGAACCCATTCAAAGGAAGTCGTGAAAGATCCGATATTTTCATTAGCAATTGAACCCTATTCATTGATCCAATGGAGATGAATTATGTGTTTTTATTTATACACATGTATATTTTCTTTTATTTATCCAAATGTATTTAAAGCTATATAAGATTTTCTATGCTAGGAAGTCCCAATCATTGAGCTTAAAATAGAGTCGGACTACACTCCTGTTCCAGAGTACCCAGCTCTGAAGAACCTTAAAAGCAAGTCGATTTGTAGATCCCTACAAAACAAAAAGGAACACTTTTCCAAAATGTTGTAAAATAAAATTACATACTAAAATTCACGAAATAGTAATCTACAGTAGGAATCCATGTCGAAATCTGCACTGGTGATGGGAAGTAAAAACCCTTTTGTAAGACGAATCAAAATCTGTTGCGGAGGAAGTAAACTCTGTTGCGAACAGCAGCGATGCTAAAACTGCAAAACTAAAGTTGTCAACCAGTCGTTAGCCACCCACATCGTTCCCCAAGTCTGGTAAATAGCTCAGCTACCGAAGCCTGGCAAGGATGCCAGCAAAGGTGATTCGTATTGACCGATTTCTCTTTTGTCGCCCGTAGCAAAGCCCCATGGGGTTTTAGTCCTCCCCAGCATCAGAAATAACTGTCCAGTTGCTGATCTATAGCATGGGATCTGTAAGCATCACAATAACTGCGCTGCACGCCATCTCCACACATATTAGTCAAGGACTCAATCAGAGCAAGCCGTGCGATAGAACAGTGATAGTGGTGCTTGATTTATCAAAACCCTTTCATACGTCAAGCACTCTACGCTTTTTGAGGACATCGAGGGGACTACGCCCCGGCCAAGTTTGAAACGTTGGATAATAAATTATATGTGTGGACGCCAGTCATACGTAGAATTAAGGATCAAGAAGATCTCTTCCTTTCATGATTTCCAACCAGATGGCATAGAGATCGTAACGTATAAGGATGATTGTATGATCTTGGCGGCAGCCATCTAAATTCATATAAGGAAAGGATTAATGAAACAGTGCTAAATATTTGCCCAGCATGCAGCACAGGCCCGCACAACACACTGCACATTTTCAACTTCCCTACCAAACCTACAAACAAACTTAAGTATGTGGCTTTGTGGCTACAAAGCTATAGAAATAGCCACATTGTAACAACTGATAGACCCAGAATAAGATTAAGCATAAAACTGAATATACATAACATATAAACTACTGTTACAAAAACAACAACAAACTGAAATTATGGATGTAAACTTTTTGATGACAACACTGTGCAACATTTTTGAGCCAATCACGTGCAAACAACTTCTATCCAGAATTTTATGAAAGTAGAGGACCAATAGGCAAGAACCATATTTGGGATTTGTTTTATTAGATCGGGTTCGGTTTTTATGGCCTCATCTAAACATGGTTAAAGATCGAATTTTTAAAACAGATCGGGGCTGTTTGATGCGCTAAATGCAGCTTTTCCTATTTCATCTGTTTGACACATAAGTTCTACTACTTTAGGGCTACAATATTGCTAAAGACTGCAATGCAAAATTCCCATTAGTTTCGGAGATAAAGGTCCGACCACTGGAAAAAGGCTCATTTTAGGTCTGTTTAGATGAGGCCATAAAATCTAAACCCGATCTAAGAACACAAAACACAATTAAGGTTTTTGTAGCCTCAATATGTACTTTCAGAAAATGCCCATTAGAAGTTGTTGCATTTCCAGTGTTGCATAGTGTAATTAAATTATAGTTGTTTCATAAATTCCTTTGAATTAATAAAAACAAGTAAAAAAGCGTTTCATGCCCTCCACTATAAAATATTCTGAACTAAAATGGAATAATTAGTTTTCATTCCTGTCCCCAACTTTAAGTGGGTACGTTAAAATGTCAGATAATGTACATAAAATGCTTCATTCGGGAGTCCCTTTTTATGGCGCCTATATCTAACTATGTATGTCGACAATTTTTGGTGGGCTAGAAATTGGGAGGTACCGTTATATAGGGGTTATAATAAAACATGGACATATGTTGACAGTTTTTGATGGGAGCCTTTAATGTCAAATAACTCTTAATTCGGTTAAAAATTGTAGCTAGAATCCTCAAAATACCGAAAATCGGTACATAACGTGGGAACTTCAAATGTCATTAACAGCTAGTTCGGAGGTATGTGGGCTATACGAAAATATGAACTTAAATGAAACTAAAGCAGCTTGTGAGCGTAGCTGATATGGCTTCATACGAAAGAACAACACAAGATTTCTTTTGAATGAATACTTTTACTCTTTGTTTAGTGTTTATTTCCAGCTTATGAATCTATATCCATCAACTTGGGCAAGCGTGGTAGATTATAAACTTTCAATGTTGGCTAAACAAGTTAGAGTGACTTTATTGAAATTTAGGATCGTTTAAGTACTCAACGTGAGAAGCGAGTAAGTCAACTAGTATTGGTTGTATACAAAAGGTAGTAGGATCAAAGATGTAAATTAATAGTAATGTTTACAAAATATGTACATGGTTGTATTTTTAGCTGTTAAATTCTAATATTTAAATCAGGGTTGTATTCTTAATATCTAAATGCTAAATGAAAACGTAAGTGTTTAGACTAACATAAATAAAATATGTACATAAGTGGAATTCAGTGAAAAGTAAACATATGAAATAAGGTAAAAATAAAATAGTTCATGGTATTTTAAGGTTGATCCGCTTCAGTCTCCCCCTTCTGATGCCCTAATCGTCCCGATTAAGCATCAGAACCTTTACTTTTTCGCCTTCCTCTGCGTCTTGGGGTTCTTCTCTGACGGAACCTTGTGAGCTTTTCTGTGGGCATCTCCCCCTGGAGTAAAACTGCATCAAGAGCATCAATGTTTGGTATGGTGACATTTGTTCGTTCGTGAGAAACTACAACATTTTCTTTCGACATGCGAATTCCAATATGCTGTCTATGTACTCATCGTCTTCTTTACGTCTTGCCTTTACCGGTGGTCCAAACAGCCTTGACGTATCTCCTGGAGTTATTTGATCAGCTGGGATGGCACCACGAAAAATGTTTTGGATGGAATGAGGCGAGTATTCATTGTTTTGCTGCACAATGGACATTGATGATACTGCAGCAGCAGGAGCATTGCCTGCGAGAGGAGAAGGGTGACGATTCTGAGTTTCCCGCAATACTCTTGGTGTTGGTGGTATTGGAGAAATCTTCTTCTGCCCTTCCACGAACTCGATGAATTTCGAAATGCCAGCAACGACTTTAGTTGTTGGTGAGTCTTCATGGCCCTGGACATCCAATGAAAAGACTTGCATCTCCAATGGATTGGTAAACGAATATCTTGTCTTCGGCTCATCTTCGAAATACCAATATCGTTGCGCCATATTTAGTGTGATGCCGGATTGCTCCATAAAATCTGCACCAAGGAGTGTTCTGTTTTTGTGGCATTGGGTAAGCAGACAAATCTAATTCTTCGTGTCCTCTTTCAATTTCCAATTTGATGAGCCATCTGCCAAACTGACATCGGCTCGTACCTTTTGGAAATTGCAACCATTTTCTCTCAGTATGTTTCTTAAATTTATGCTGGCAACACTAATTTTTGCGCCGGTGTCGAAAACAGCTTCTCCCAATAAACCAAACACCTCGACATGAGTTGTAGGAAGAGCGCGACCAATAGTACCAGCGGCAATGGTGTTGAATGAAAGTGGCTGAGGGCTGTCCTTGTTGTTGTTGCTACATGTAGTGCAAATCGCCCTGTAAACACCAGGCGCACCACATCCATAACAAGCAACTGTTGGTTTTCTCTGCTGCACACTTTGAGCTGACGTCTGCGGACGTTGTTGTTGATCTTGCTGCGAGTTCTGTTGTTGTTGTTTTTGCTCTTGCCGTTTCTTCAATTTCACACAAGCATTCACTGTATGGCCTTTTTCTCGACAGAAATTGCAACGGACAGATTTTGTTTCGCTTTTCTGCTTCTCTTCTTTCGTGTGCGCTTCTAATAACATTAATTCTGCTTCTCTGCAGGCAGACAACAATTCTTCAAATGTTTTTACATTTTCTCGACGCACACGCTCTCGCATATTCGTGTTGAGCAAACCAAACACGATATTCAATTGGACTTCTTCGGCGATAGGCACTTTCAATTGCGAAAACAACAACCTTTTCTTGCAAATGAATGTGTCTGTGTGCTCTTTTGCTTGTTGCCTGGTCTCATAAATCGACGAAAATATGCGCCAGTCAGGTAGTGGCGGAGAAAATGTGTTTTTTATGAGTTTTATTGCTTCGCTAAATGTGGTCACTGTGTTTTTCACCCCTATCCACCAGTTAGCAGCATAATCCTCAAAAAGCAACTGCAACCCTTTTACTGCGTCAGCGTCAGAGATCGATTCAATTTCTTTGTAAACCGATATGGCTGTTACAAACTCCTCAACTGCGGCGGCATCTCTCTGCCCTCGAAAACGCGAAGTACAATGCGAAAACGAACCCGTCCGGTTATTGTTTTGCATTGCCTGGATCAGTTGTTTGAATTGGCTGTCTGTAAACTGCACCATCTCTGCTTCTTCGCCTGACACGTACTCGTCGCTATCTGCTTTGGTTTGTTCTTCTTCTTTAATCTTGGTGTTGTTGTTCGTGGCCACTTCGTTGGGCGTCAATAAAGCAGCTTGTTGTTGTGCTCCACGTTGGTGCGTCAATAAAGCAGCTTGTTGTTGTGCCCCACGTTGGGCGCCAATAAAGCAGCTTGTGAGCGTAGCTGATATGGCTTCATACGAAAGAACAACACAAGATTTCTTTTGAATGAATACTTTTACTCTTTGTTTAGTGTTTATCTCCAGCTTATGAATCTATATCCATCAACTTGGGCAAGCGTGGTAGATTATAAATTTCAATGTTGGCTAAACAAGTTAGAGTGACTTTATTGAAATTTAGGATCGTTTAAGTACTCAACGTGAGAAGCGAGTAAGTCAACTAGTATTGGTTGTATACAAAAGGTAGTAGGATCAAAGATGTAAATTAATAGTAATGTTTACAAAATATGTACATGGTTGTATTTTTAGCTGTTAAATTCTAATATTTAAATCAGGGTTGTATTCTTAATATGTAAATGCTAAATGAAAACGTAAGTGTTTAGACTATCATAAATAAAATATGTACATAAGTGGAATTCAGTGAAAAGTAAACATATGAAATAAGGTAAAAATAAAATAGTTCATGGTATTTTAAGGTTGATCCGCTTCAAAACACTATTGTTGCAGAATTTTTGTTGGCTTTTAAATTTCAAATTACAGAAAGTTCGTCCAAAAAGTAAAGCTTAGGTACGTAAAATCCGGAGGTTTGTTTTGGGGCTATACCAAAACATGGACCTATGTTCATAATTTTTTCGAATATAAGTTTTTTCGTCACTAAGAACCCTAAATATCAAATTTAGCTAATTCAGTCTAGAAATGTGACTTAAAACATCAAAATACCTGAAATCGGACGGTAACGTTATATGGAGGCTATTCCAAAACGTGGACCTATGTCCACAACTTTTGTTCTATACGTTTATTGACACTTAAGAGCCCTAAATGTCAAATTATAGCTAAAGCTGTCTGAAAATGTAGCTAAAAACGTCAAAATACCGTAAATCGGGGGATACCGTTATATGGGGGCTATACCAAAACGTGGACCTATGTCCACAACTTTTGTTATATAAGTTTGTTGACACTTAAGAACCATAAATATCAAATTATAGCTAAATCGGTCTGAAAATGAAGCTAAAAACGGCAAAATACCGCAAAAAGGGGTGTACCGTTATATGGGGGCTATACCAAAACGTAGACCGTGGACCATCATCGAACTTGACCTGCCTGCAAACAAAAGACGCATTTTCCTAAAATTTCAGCGTTCTATCTCCATTTTTGTGGATGCTAGAGTGGACATAGGTCCACGTTTTGGTATAGGCCCCATATAACGGTACCGCCCGATTTCAGGTATTTTGACGTTTTATTTTGACCGAATTAGCTATAATTTGATATTTAGGCTTCTTAAGTGTCAATAAACTTATATAACAAAACTTGTGGACATAGGTCCACGTTTTGGTATAGCCCCCATATAACGGTACCCCCGATTTACGGCATTTTGACGTTTTTAGCTACATATTCAGACCGATTTAGCTATAAATTGACATTTAGGGTTCTTAAGTGTCAATAAACTTATATAACAAAACCAGTGGACATGGGTCTATGTTTTGGAATAGCCCCCAAATAACGATACCGCCCGATTTCAAGTATTTTGACGTTTTAATTCCGATTAATACACAGAATTAGCTATAATTTGATATTAGGGTTCTTAGTGACCAAAAAACTTATATTCGAAAAAATTATGAACATAGGTACATGTTTTCGTATAGCCCCATATAACGGTACCCCCGATTTTCGGTATTTTGAGATTTTTAACTACAAGTTTTAACCGAATTAGCTGTAATTCGAACATTTGGCATTTGAAGTTCATAGTGGTCACCACATCTCTCCACCAAAATTGTCTGAAATTTTTGGAAAATGCGTCTTTTGTTTGCAGGCAGGTTAAGTTCGATGATTGGCTATATCGGTCCACGTTTTGGTATAGCCCCCATATAACGCTGCCCCCCGATTTACGGTATTTTCACGTTTTTAGCTACACTTTCAAACCGATTTAGCTATAATTTGACATTTAGGGTTCTTAAGTGTAAATAAAATTATATAACAAAAGTTGTGGACATAGGTCCACGTTTTGGTATAGCCCCCATATAACGGTAACCCCGATTTTCGACATTTTGACGTTTTTAGCTACATTTTCAGACCGATTTAGCTATAAATTGACATTTAGGGTTGTTAAATGTCAATAAATTTATATAACTAGTGGACATAGGTCCTTGTTTTGGAATAGCCCCCATATAACGTTACCGCCCGATTTCAGGTATTTTGACGTTTTAAGTCACATTTCTAGACCGAATTAGCTATAATTTGATATTTATGGTTCTTAGTGATCAAAAAACTTATATTCGAAAAAAATATGAACATAGGTCCATGTTTTGGTATAGCCCCATATAAGGGTACCTCCCGATTTTCGGTATTTGGAGAATTTTAGCTACAAGTTTTAACCGAATTATCTGCAATTTGAACATTTGAAATTCTTAGCGGTCATCACACCTCTCCTCCAAAAATTGTCAAGAAAGGTCGATGTATTGATAAAGCCCCCATATAAAAGTACCTCCCGATTTTCAGTAATTTTATGATTTTAGCTACAATATTAAACCGAACTAGCAGTAATTTGACATTCGAAGTTCTTAGTGGTCACAACACCTCTCCATCAAAAATTGTCAGCATAGGTCCCTGTTCGGATATAGCTCCCATATAACGGTACTCCCAATTTTCAGTAATTTGGCACTTTTAGCTACAATTTTTAATCGAACTAACTGTAATTTGACATTTGAAGGTTGTATTGGTCACCACACATCTGCATCAACAATTTTCAACATAGCCCCAATATAACGATACTTCCCGATTTTCGGTACTTTGAGGATTTTACTTAAAATGTTCAACCGAACGTATGTCCATGTTTTGGTATTGAATCATAAATTTATTTCTAATACAATAAGAGTAATGTGAGTATGTATGTTACTGAGAAAATAAAATTGTTCACAATAGAAGCATATCGGTATTACTAGTTTAATATACTTTTAAATTAGATTTAAAAATAGAGATTCTTGTTATATTTTTAATATTTTGAGGAAGATGGTTGTATTCCGAACAGCCAGCATGCTCAATCCGTTGCTTAGTGGTTTCTAATCTGCATCTTTTTACATGAAGGTTTGTATTATTTCTTGTATTAAAAGTTGTTTGATTTCTAGGAAATGCTATGACATGATATCCAATATTGTTTAGAGACTTGAATATGTACTTAGGTTAAAACTTGCATTTTGTAGAGCCCATATATTGGTAAATCTTAGCGATGTTGTTGAATAGCAATGATGTTGAAAAAGTCTGTGGGAGATTATAAACTAGCCTTAAAGCTTTGTTTTGAGATCTTTGCAAAGATTTAAAATCCATACTTTTTTGTAGCAATATATCATTGGTAGATAATTAAAATGGCTATGTATGAGAGCATTATATAATAGTAATTATGTTTTTTGGTCAAATTTGTTTTTGAATTTATAGAGCAAACCAATTGCCGGAGCTACTTTAGATCTTAAATACTGTAAATGCGAGTTCCACGATAAGTTACTTTGAAAATGTATGCCGAGGGATTTCAAGCAGGCACTCTCTGTTACAATTTGTCCGCAAATAGAAACGGAAAAATCATTGTCTATGCCTGCGTGAGGTCGAAAGCGAATTACTTTAGTTTTGTCAGAGTTTATAACAAGACCATTAATTCTTGCAAATTCATGAATTGCTATAGCATCATGTTCGATTTGTTCTTTCAAAATTACTTCATGGGAATATGGGTAAAATAGACACATATCGTCAGCGTACAGTATTAATTTGCCAAAAAGTTTCATATTCGCTATATCGTTCAGATAAACAGTAAACAACAAAGGCCCTAGTACACTGCCTTGAGGCACCCCATACTCAATTTGTTGCATTGTACTGCTATCATCCCCTATTTTAACATATTGCTTCCTATAACGTAAGTAACTTTCGATTAGTTTATGTGAATTCCCATTTACACCATAATATAGAAGCTTATCTAAAAGGATTTCATGGTTGACTAGATCAAAAGCTTTGGATAAATCATAAAAGACTCCTCCAACTCCTCCATGCCCATTATCCAAGCCATCGCATATTGTGTTGACAACACTTACTACAGTTGCCTGGGTGCCACTTCCCTTTCTAAAACCAAACTGAAACTTATATAACAAGTTATGTTCCTCCAGATACGCTGTTAGCTGTTTGTGTAAGATTTTTTCTAAAATTTTATCAAATATCGATAATAAGGCTATTGTTATATAATGCTACACGTATTTTTAAATGGTTTTATTTAGCTCACCCCGTTTGTTTTATTATTTATTCTTGGGTCAAATTTAGTAGTTCAAATTTCACCCTCTTCCTGTCAGCCGATTAATCTGAAATTTTGTATACACTTTGGATTTTGGTGACAATACAATTATGTTTATTCATTATCATTATAAATTCAAGATGGCCGCCGCTACAAAATGGCGGATAACGTAGGTTTTATCAATCCCATCAATATGGGTATCAAATGAAAGTGCTCAACCAGTAGAATACAATGTACTATAAAAAATTAAAATCCAAGATGGCGGCCTCTACAAAATGGCGGATAACGTAGGTTTTATCAATCCCCTCAAAATGGGTATCAAATGAAAGGTCTCAACAAGTAGAATACAATTTACTATGCAAAATTGAAATCTAAGATGGCCGCCGCTACCAAATGGCTGATAACAAATTTTTATCAATCCCACCAATATGGGTATCAAATAAAAGGGCTTGACAAGAAGAATACAGTGCACTATACAGTACATCTTATACACCCGAAAGCCATACAGTTTCCAGCTAAGTACAATTACGGGACGGCTGAAAGAAGAATGTTGCCTTTAATACTATCATGGGCTTCTACTATACATAAAATGAAGCAGCACTGTGGATCACGCAGTCGTATACTTAGGTGCGAAACTGTTTGAAGAAGGTCAAGCCTACGTGGCTCTTAGTAGAGTAAGATCTTTGCAGGGACTACGTATAGAGGAGTTGGACTGCAATAAACTAATGGGCAAGAAACCTTGCAATAATGAAGCACTAAACGAATTAAACAGAATGCCAAATAAAAACTAGAAAATAAAAATAGGTAAAAAAACTTTTTTAAGTTAAACGGTTTTATGTTAAACATACATTGCAATGTTTAAGATAAATGTACTAAAAACCAAAAAATAATAAAATAGATACAGTCGTGGGAATTATAAACATATGCATAGACTAGACTAAAATAAAACCGTGGGGCACGTCAATTGTCTACAATCGTTGATTAAAATGTTTGTTTTGTAATGTTACACTATAATTAGGCAGTTGTTCAACCGACAACGATGGACGTGTGACAAGTAGGGCTAGAATGTGGAAACAAGCTAGCAAGCTCGATTATAAGCGAGTTTTAGGGTTTCATAGTGGTGAGCGAGTAGTACTTTGTCGATTAAAGACAAACTACGAGCAGTGAAACGCTTCCTCGCCAGACAGCAGTGTGAATGTCCAACGACAAACTAGTTGAAACATCTCTTTTATTTACATGGAGTGTATAACTATTGGAATTTCCATGAGCAAGAAATAGTAAGTAATTTTCTCACCGTCTGCGGGCTAACTGCCTAACGACGAAGTAAAAGATTTTTCTATCGCACATTAAGTCGATAATTTGTAGACAATTGACGTGCCCCACGGTTTTATTTTAGTCTAGTCTATGCATATGTTTATAATTCCCACGACTGTATCTATTTTATTATTTTTTGGTTTTTAGTACATTTATCTTAAACATTGCAATGTATGTTTAACATAAAACCGTTTAACTTAAAAAAGTTTTTTTACCTATTTTTATTGTTCTTGGGAATCGGTACAATTTTTGAAATCTTTAATATGTCTGTATATACGGACGTATCAATAACAGTTCGACTCAGAATTTTACTATGATCAAGAATATACTTTATAGGGTCGCAAATGAGTATTTCAATGCGTTACAAACGGAAAAACAAATTTAATATACCCTCCATACTATGGTGGAGGGTATAAAAATCCTGAAAATCATATTTCAATACAGCATTTTCCATTTTCCGAACAAGACGTGAAAATTTCATGCCAAAGGGTCGGTGAAAATGACATACCAAAGATTAGTGAAAATGCTATTCTAAGGAATTGGTTAAGATGACATGCCAAAGGATTGGTATAGATGCCATACCAAAGAATTGTTGAAGATGCCATTCCACAGAGTTAGTGAAGATGACATGCTTAGGCTCTGAAAATGAATTGCATCTTTTGGGGGTATCTCTCTTGTAAAAAAATAAGTGAAGATGCTAAAAAACTTGCATCCATTCTTGAATAGCATCTTTGGCATCGAACATTTTGCTGGGAAATTACACCAAATTTCGACCGGAAATGTAGATAACACCTTCCAATTGCCTGAAATCGGCCGGTTTGGTTATGTGTGGCCTATATCCTATGTCCATAATTTTGACCACTGGAAACCCAAATAGCTAATTTGATCCAATAACTTTGCAATACTTCAAATCGAGAAGTACCGTTATACCTAGGTCTTTGGCCACTATTTTTGATGCAGACGTTTTTGGATCTCTTTCAATCAAATTACAGCCAATTTATACAAAAAAATTTTGAAACAAACACACTTAGCGCTGGAGAAATTGTTTGCACATGGGGAACCTAAATTGCAGACACTGACAAAAAGTAAATAATAACTTCAAAATACCAGAAGTCGGGAGAATTTTGGAACCTCAAATAAGAAACTATGGATTTGAATAGGAAACCTCAAATGCCAAATAGCGGGTAGTTCCGTAAACAAATGCAGCTAAAATCCTAAACATACCGAAAATCGTGGTATACCAAAACGATGACCTACGTTGAAAATTTTTCTTGGAGAATTTTTATGACTGCAGAGAACCTTAAATGTGAATTCACGGGTAGATCAGTCAAAAAATGCAGTTATAACGCTCATAATACCGGAAATCGAGAGGTACCGTTATATGGGGATTATACCAAAACATGGACCTACGTCCACAATTTTTGGTGAAGAAATGTTGGGACTACTACCCAGCGAAATGTTCGATGCCAAAGATGACATTCAATCATGGGTGCAAGTGATCTAGCATGTCATCTTTTTAGCATCTTCATCGATGAATTTTATATGAGCGTTGACCCCAAAAGATGACGTTCTTTTCTGGATTCTAAGCATGTCATTTTAACCAATGCGTTGACATGTCATTTCCACCAATGCTTTGGCATGTCATTTCCACCAATGATTTGACATGTCATTTTCACCAATGCTTTGACACGTCATTTTCACCCATGCTTTGACATGTCATTTTAACCAATGTTTTGGCATGTCATTTTCACCAACCCCTTGGCATGAAATTTTCATGTCTTGTTTGGAAAATGGAAATGCTGTATTGAAATATGGTTTTCATGAAAAACAAAACTATTAATTCAAACAAATTCATGAAATAGCTACAATTAATTTATAAGTTTAGTTTTTCAAAAGTTTACATCCAAAATTGCAATGTAATCACCACCGCTGCAACGCAAAAGATTACTTCCTCCGTTCTCCGCAACTGATATTCTTTCATCTTACAAAACGTTTTTTCAATTATCTTCCCATCACCAGTTCAGATTTCGACATGGACTCCAAATGCACTCCTTTAAGTATTTTTATTTCGTAAATTACTTTTATTTTATAATTTTGTTATTTTATAACAACATTTTGGTAATTTATACTCTTTTGTTTAGTGACGGAAATATGTAGGGATCTACAACCCGGCTTGCTTTAGGGATCTCTAAGAACAAAATGTAACGAACGGGGAGGAGAGACTTTTTATGGAAAATACCATTTATGCTTAATTAATTTATTTTTAATTGTTTCTTTCCAAAAGTAGTTTCTTCTTTATTTTCAGATTCTTGTTCCTTTTCGTTTCGGACTTTTTTTCAAATTCCAAGAAGCGAGATTTGATTGATTTCATTCTATGTCAGATTTAGAACAGACAAGGGAACTTTTAAAATAGCAATGTGTGCAGTCCGATTCTATTTTTAGCTCGATGGTTGGGACTTCATATAATACCAATTGTTTAGAAGTTTTAGTTGTTTGATATGCAGGAAATGTAAGACAACATCACGACGACAGTTCTAACAACTTTGGTCTGTTCCAGAAACTGCAAGAATCTATTTATTTTTACTACGATAACAATTTTTCCTTTATGTTATCGGAAAAAATAGAAAAATTAGTAGATTTTTGCAGTACTGGAGCATACCAAAATGAAAATAAACAGGTGTGTAAATACACAAACATCATCTCTATTGGATCGATGGAATGGGTACAAATGCTGATGAAAAGATCGGATCTTTCACGACTTCCTTTGCATTGGTTCAAATCCTAATGAAAATATTGGATCTTTCACGACTTCCTTTGAACCAATGCAAAAGATGACATGAAATCACGTCATCGCAAAGAACCCCTTCCGTCAAATTTTGCTGGGTAAGAATATCAAATGTCAAATCACAATACCTTCGGGGGAAAATGTAGCCAAAGTCCTCAAAATATCGAAAATCGGGAGCTACCGTTGTATGGGGGCTATTTCAAAATATGGACTTTTCTTGAAAAATTTTGGGAAGATGTGTTGGGACTACTAAGAATCTCAAAGTCAAATCACAAGTAGTTCGGTCAAAGTCTGTAGCTAAACTTCTCAAAATACCGAAAATCGAGAGGTACCGTTATATGAGTGCTAAACCAAAACTTGGACCCATGTTACCAAATCTTGGTGAAGAAGTTTCGTGACCACTGAGAACCTCAAAAATCAATTTACATGTGGTTCCGTCCAAAAATTTAGCTAAAATTCTCCAAATACGGAATAACGGGAGGTACCGTTATATGGGGGCTATACCAAAACCTGGACCGATACAGCCCATCTTCGAACTTGACCTGTCTATGGGAAAAAGACACTCGGGTGCAAAAATATAACGTTATAGCTCGATTATCGCGGACGCTGGAGCGTTACAAACGGAAAAACAAGCTTAATATATACAGCTGCGAAAAAAATAATAGCACCACCTCCTAAAAAATGGTTTGGAGGCATTTTTATTAACATGTGCAAAGTTTACTAACCGTTTCATGCGTTTTTAGATCAAAACGACTCTAAGGAATATAAAAGTAACAACAACGCTCTAGTTTCCTTATTGACCTTAGCTAACACTTTGTCGAATTGTCATAGACTAGGGACAACGCATATCCCTAGAGAATGGCCAAGGAACTTCTAAATGACAATTTCTTTGACTTTTTTCAGATTATAACCCAGTTTATTGCTGTCCTTATCCTTTTGGAAGGACCAAACTAGTGCCATCTTATTTTCTAAATGAAATAGACTCATAGTTTCTATGTTTTCTTGCTATGTATAGGGTTTAATCTCTAACGACAAAATCAGCTCTATACTATTACGGTTAAACAATCCTTTCAAAATGGTTTTTGCTATATATTCTTGGTTCTATTTAGAGTTTTATGAGATCATGTAACTAAGAAATGAAATAATGTCCTCCAAACATAAATATTCAGAACCACAACTACATAAAATATTGTCCCACAGTTATCTTGCAAATGTAAAATTTCATTGTGACTATTTTCGGCTCCGTATAGTGTAATCCGTTAAAATTATGGCGTTTCCTGGAACTGTGTGCTTTTACATTATGTTTTCTGATGAGATATTTGCGAACTGTTTGGGCTGTTTCCGACACAATATGGTCCTTTTATAGCCTACGAGGACCTTTAAAATAGTACCTTTTTGCATTTCAGGTGAACATTTTGACCTGATGTTATGTCAGGGACAATTAATTCCACTGCTTTACGCATTTTCTTTACAGTTAATAGCCTGATGAATCATTTTCATAAATTTTCAAACAAATCTGCTAACTTATCTGTAAAACTTTGCTATCAACAGAGGTGTTGTTCATTAGTTTGAGCTTCTCTGCACTGTAGGACCTGTTTCAACTTAAAACATCGTATTTTTTGAAGGTGGAATGTCAAAAATGGAAATTAATGTTCAATAAGTCAAACAAGTGTTTAAATGAAGATGTCCCAAAAGTAAAATATTTATAATTATGTCAATATAAATTTTACTTTTTTATAAAAGGAGCCACCTTAGGATATGCACCTAACAATAACATTAGTGGAAAAAACAACAATCTTGATTGTTTTTGTAGTGGCAAACAAATTGTTCACGGTGGTGCTATTATTGTTTTCGCAACTGAATGGATATAAGAACAAGTTGATGGTACAACTCATTTCTCCATTTACTATCATTATTATAGCCTGAAAACTATACCATCAATAAAGACTTTACCTTTAAGTAGTGAGCATTCTACCACTCTTTTAGTCGATTTGATGAAATTTTTTTGGCAAACAAAGTTGTATTTCTTTTACAGACAAAGTAAAGTATAGACGACGAAACGTTCTCACCGACTATGTTCGAATTGATTGTGGTAACTAAGAAACTCAATATAAAATGCCAAAAAAATACAAGTTTATAAATATTTTGTTCTGACAAAAGACTACATGGGGTTAGTTTTTGATGAGAACTATTTTCTCAGATAAAAATATCCAAGAAAATATTGTAATTTCCCCCAAAAATCGCTTTCGAACTTTTTTGAGTTTCCGGGTTTGAGTAATTTGAACGCGGAAAAATTGGTAATCCTTCGTCTATATTTTCATTAGTCTATGTTTTCTTCTGAAAACATTTCCACAACTTAATGTAAGCAAATGACATCAGCAGCATATTCGATGTTAATTTTTCTCACACGCACACACATATTCCGAGCTCACAAAGCACAAACAGCCACACGATATACTCTTCTAATTCTTTTACAGTGTTACGCGTTTTCCTTTATCACAAAAGCATGCTCTCTTTCGTATAGGAAAATAAAATTGTACAAAAGATTCCCTAAGGTTATTATGATAATTAAAAAATTCGTTGAACGCAATGCACCGCATAATTTTTCTTAGACAACGCCATTTAAATTCCATAGGGAGCAGTGTGAAGAAACAAAAACGCAAAATCTAGGGAAAGAAATATTTCACATAAAATCACGCATACTTTCTTTTGCAGAGCAGCATGCATTAGGAATTTCCCACATGTCATAGTTTTCATTAGGGTAATAGCATCATAAGTCTAATTATGAATAGACATTGCATGTCAACATGAAATTTAATCACATACTTTGGATTTGTGTCCTTATGTGTATTAATTGTGTTTTTGAGGGTATTTAGAAGAATTCACAAACTTACAATAAGTAAAATCTATTACCAAAATTTACGGTAAATTTCCCTTTACTACTCTACGCAATACTAACACGTCTGAGACAAATATACAACATAGCATTCTCGTTTAAGTTTCAGTTGTAAAAGAAAAACGGAATATTGCGAACTTATTCAGATATAAAGTACATATCGAGACTAGAATCATCCAGAAAACGTCCAGAAATGTAGTTACAAATTCAAATAAAAAAAAATTAAATTGGGCGGTAGCGTTATATGCACTTTGAATCCAAAATTAAATTAATTTGTTTGTATATTTTCTCATATGCCCAGTCTTTCGACCTTAAGGCTGTACAATACAATATAATGCCAGGATAACAAATAAAATTAAAATTAAGTAGCTTATGGGAGGGATGACTATACTACTCCAAAACACAATTATTACTTTTTATAAAAATAGGGGTAGTAATTATAAAATAAAATAATATATCAAATACAAAACATTTTGATTGATTAAATTATTATACTCCAGGAAATGGGAGGAATGTTAAGCTACTCCATAGCAAAAAATACAGAGTTTTATTATAAAGTGAAATAAAAATAAATCTAATATATAAAAGGCAATGTGTGTATGTTAGTATGTTTGTATGTTCCGAATAGACTCAAAAACGGCTGAATAGATTTTCTTGAAAATTTCAGATAATGTACTGGGAACAGCGGTGGTGAAAATAGGCTATATATTTTTTTGAATGGTCGTCGCGGAAGTGAAATATCGCGGTCATCCCAAATTATTCAAAAATGTATTATTAGTAAGCGTGACTACAAAACCGCTATAACACTGGCTTCAATATGTGGGATAACGCGGTCAACGCCATAGTTTGGAATACAGTAAAATCTCGATAAGATGAGATGTCACTATATAGAAATTCCGAAAAATCGATTGGGAAATCTTATGAAATTTTGTATGTGGAGTTTTTAGGTCTGAGAATAGGTCGTAATCTATTTTTTTTATCCCGCTAGGTGTAGTGACCGGTGGTCCTCCCCACAAATGGTTTAAGAAAACCGCGAAATTCAAGATACTTTTTAATATATTCTTTACAAATTGTTTGCATTGCTATGGTAATTACTGTCTTGACCCTGAATGGTCGTTGCGGAAGTGAAATATCGCGTTCATCCCAAAATTTTCAAAAATGTATTATTTCAATTAATTAGAACGGTCGTAAGCTGTTTTTTACTTCTAAGAATAGTGACCGGTGGTCCTCCCCACAATGTTTTTAAGAACATCAGAAATCTTTGATATTTTTGAACGTATTGTTACAGATTGTTTTCCCTGAATGATCGCGGTCATCACAAAGTTTTCAAAAATGTATTATTTCAATTAATATACATAATTTTAGTAAGCGTGATACAAAAATGATATGAACACTAGCTTGAACAAGTGGGATAGCGCGGTCGTGAGCTATTTTAATATGGCTAAGTGTAGTGACCGGAGGTTCTCCTTCAATTTTTTTAAAGTCCATGATACGTTAACCTATAACTGTTGCATACCGAGCGCAAATAAAAAGGCGTGTCTTTCGGTCGATACGAATATTTATGCTCTCCTCTTTAAATTACATTAAAACCAAATTTTAGCCATTTCGGTGTGATAATGATGTTAAATCTTCAAAAATAGCGAAAATCAGCCGGTACCGTTGTATGGGAGCTATATCAAAACGTGAACCTATACTGACAATTCTCTGCAGTAATAATTACGACCCCAAACGAGACCAACAATCCAATATATAGCAATGTTAATTGGCGTGCACCGCTCATTATATGTGGGTCACAAAGTGCTTTAAACTGTCAATTTATGGTGAAGGGTATAATAAAAGAGATTTTATATCTTAAATTTGGGGGTACCATTACATGGAATTTATGTCAAAACATTGATTTATGTTATGAAGTTTCTAGAGGGATGCCTAATTATGACTGTATCAATGCTGGATAGATAACTAAAGTTTACACGGAGAACCCAAACAACGGGCCAGCAACGCGGACCGGGTCAGCTAGTAAATAATAAAATTATAATTTTTGAAATACTTTGGTATTAGTGAAATTTCAAAACAAAGTGTATTAAAAAAGATCATTTAATGCAAGCAATGGAAGAATTTGAAATACTTCAATAACAACTGCATTCACACATGAATATGAATTCAACCACCCAAATATACATACTTAAAAAAAGTAAGAACAGCGTTAAGTTCGTGCAGGCCGAACTTGTTACACCCTCCTCCACGAATTGTATTGAAGTAAAAAGTAAAAAAAAGTAAAAAAAGAAGACTAAATACCAAATTTCAGAAAGTTCGGTAAAACAAGTAAGAAAGTATCAGTCGGCTTTGCCGACAGAGATATACCCTGAGCCTATGTGAATTGAAACTTTCATCTACGGACGGGCATTATTGAAATCGGTCTATACGAGTAAGTGGAGTCACTCTTACGACTAGGAATAATTTTTCCAACTTTCCATAACGCCGGAAACGTATTAACCAATGCATTACATGCCTTTCAATATGTGGCCAAACAATGCGTACAAATTTTAATGTCAATCCATGCGATCCTACAGCTTTTTGACCACCGTGGACACTAAATGTCAAACTACATCCAATTTGGGACGAAAATGTCGAAAAAATATGACAACACTGTAAATATTTTACAAGATATCCAGTGGACATTTAGTAATTTCGAGCTTAATGTATCGCTGGCTGATTGAAAGCAATTTCACAAACAAATCAAATCAAAGAATTAGGTCCAATAATCACTGTTTCGGTGGTGCGACAGGTCCTTTTTAGGTGCACTGCAACCGGTTCTCAGTTTGATTTAACAGCTTCCTATTATAGCTCAACAGTTCCCTAAATTATATCAACAGTCTCCTATTATAGCAGATAACAGTTAATGCCGTGCATTAGATATTACATGAACACCTGTCTAGCACAAAATGACAATCGCAAATTGTATCACGGTGCTTCGTCTGAGTAGAAAATTCGAGCTCTAACTTATTGATTCAAAACAACTCCTTTTTGACCAAACAAGACGTGGAATTGATATGTCATTCGCCTTCTTTTGACTTCTTTTTATTCCCGCACATTAAGAAAAAAGGCATGGTCTACGATTTTCGTCACCAGGAGGTGCTGCCAAAGCATTAAAAACATGTTTTGGAGGTGTCTCATTTGAATGGAAAAAGTGCTTCAACAATTTGAACGCATGCAAAACTATATAAATCGTACTGGAGAATACTTAAGAAAAAATATATCAATTTTTGATTTATCATCAATTCGCGTTATCAAACCAGAAATGTAAATAGTATCCCTAGTAATGAGTCTCGCCAAATAGAAACCGATGCAGAAGAAAAGGAGAATGCGACCCGAACCGTTGGAGAGTTTAGAGCAAAATTATCCATATATGTATACCGGGAACACAATGCTTTTGTACATTGGATGAAAACGATCCATGGTTTATAGATAACCCGGGAACACTCTTAGTTTGCTACCGCATTTTTCTTTTTTAAAAATGTTGACATGTTAATAAATAAATAATATGGGTTTTCGACAAAAATATAAAGTTTTTATACCCTGCACCACAATATGGAGGGTATAATTAAATCTGTCATTCCGTTTGTAATACATCGGAATATTCATCGGAGACCCTATACAGTATGACTGACATTCTTTAAAATTAACAGCCTGTTTCTCAAGACGATTCGAATTGAAATGCGTGCTGTTTACTACCAAATTCACGGTATTGTAGAAAATTTTGGTTTGGTTTAAAATAAAAATTAATCAAATATTAAAAAACAGACATTTGGTAGTACTTCGAACGAATCTGTATTCGAATAGTCTTAGTGAAACAGGTCATAGGTGTTTTAGGAGGGATCCCATAATGTCGACCATTAAGATTTCTTTACGTGAAAGCTGTGCCGGCATCAATGTAGAAAAATGAGTAAAAATGGGTTGAAGCCTACAAGTGTTTTTATGTTCCCTTCCAGTTTTTGGCTTAAACTTACATCAAAGAATACTCGATGGGCAACATGATACTAGTTCCCCCATTGGCTCAACTTCATTTATTACCCTCTATTACAGAGAGTAATGTTTTTCAAAACGAACTGACAGTGTTGCAAAATTTTACTGATCGCTACCAATATCATGATTGCAACCCGGTGAAGGGAATTATCAATTGGCTTCTCAGTTTTTGAAATGATGCCTTTTTATTCCACCCGAAATGTGATATTAACTGTTTTGAAGGGAGCATTCTCAGTTGAGATATATGTACTACTCCTGCAATAAAAGGAAGAGTTTAGTACTTTCATAAACGAAATAAAACTAATTGTTCCCATTCACTTCAATACAGTTCGTGGTGGAGGGTATAAAAAGTTCGGCCTGTCCGAACTTAACGCTTTTCTTACTTGTTTGTATTTAACTTTTCAAGGACATTTTTGATGCTCTTGTTATCCTTCAATGCAATAAATAAAAATTATTATACACTCGCGATCATCTGAATAGGTTTGAAATTTTTTCTTTTTATATGTTAAGGTATCTTCTGATGTGTTAGTATTACAGATCCATACTATTTAGTTTTTGAGAGTCCTATACTATGCCAACATTTACAAGAAAAAACTTAACGGTGTTGCCATATTTTTGGAAAATATCCCAATTATAATAAAAATGTACAAAAAAGTGTCCAAATTTTGTGATCATTTGAATAGGTTTGAATAAAATAAAATTGCTTCAGTTTACTAAAATGGCTTTGTAAGTCATTTTTTAATAAATATTTACGTGAAGTTCTTAATCCATTGTGCGACACGAATAAAATGCAAAAAACATATATAAACAAACCTTTTTCTGACTCCGCAGCATGATATTAGACCAACAGTATAAAGACACGTGTCCCGGCGTTTTTCCCCATCGCTTCCTCTTTCGGGGTTAAGGCCCCCAAAGGTTTGAAGACTTGTGTCAAAGGAGATCATTTTGCCAGGCTCATATTTTCCAAACCGCTAAGAATTTAAATTTGCTCTAGTAGGCAAAGTTGTAGCTCTTGTTTTAAAGAACTCATTCTGAACACATAAAATCCATCAAACCGCATGTTCAAGGACAAAATCTTCAAGGACAAATTTCCTTTATACTTTTTTCTAGGGTTTTGGGTAACATATAAGGACCGTTCATAGACAGTTCGTATATTCCAGAAAGTTTTTGACTGATATCCTTGCAAAGTATTGTTGATGATTGTTTTCTTGAATTTTGAGCTGTTTAGTATCTACGGACCAGAAACAGAGAAAAAATGATAAAAATCGAAATTGTTTTGATATTTTGACCTGTAAGAACCATTTTCACAGAGTTCATATGTTCAAGAAACATGATTACTGAGATCTAAGGAACATTTTTGTAGTTGGTTATTTGCTTAAATTTTTATCAGTTTGATATGTGTAGACCAACCCCTCGAAAATATTTTTAAAAGAAATTTTACCTTGACGATTTTTACCTAAAAGATGTGGTTCGGTGGATTTCATGTATGCAGAATTAGTTCTTTAAGACAAGAGATACAATTTTTTCTCCGAAAGCAAATTAAGGCCTTAAACCATAACAGCGAATAAAATATTACCTACAGAGACACACTGCGTATTTTCAAATATCTCTATTAGTTTGGAAGTGCGGCCTTCGGAAAATTTAGCCTTCACAGTGAAACATTCGATAACGGAATGAGACTGAGTGGCTTCCCAGTATCGTGTTTAAACATGCTATTTCGTCCTGTTTTGGGATGCAAAACTATCTCCCAGAAATTTATCTGTATCGGTCCACGCTTTAATGTACACCCCATGGAACGGTATATCCCAATTTTCGGGTGAAGGGTTGAAGGTTTGAAGGTAATGAGGCTATTATAACACCGAAATGGCTAAAATTTGGTACATAGTCTTCGTTGTTCTCTACCAAAATAGCTGATATTTGGTAATAAGTTTTTGATAGAGGTATGAAACATTCCAGCCGAAATGTGCCGGTATAAGTCGACGTTCTCCTCAAACCCCCATAGGACCGTACCTTCCGATTTACGGTATTTTGAAAGTTGTGGCCTCAATATCCCACCGATATGACTGAAATTTAGTATTTAAATTGCCATGGGTGTACAAAATATTGCAGAAGAGAATTATCAGTATAAGCTCTTTTATTCAAATAACCCCATAGAAGCGTACTTTCCGATTTTCGGTATTTCAAGGTTGTGTCATCAATATCCCATCGAAACGGATGAAATTTAATATTTAATTTCCGTTGGTGGTATAAAACTTCCCACCTGAAAATTTACCTATTGTTCCATGTTTTATATACCCCCCATAGAAAGATCCCTACTAATTTTCGGTATTTTAAAAGTTTTACCCACAATATTCAATGAGAATAACTGAAATTTTGTATTTAGTCTTCGCTGGAGTTACGAAACTTTCCTCCAGAAATTTATCGGTACAGGTAAACACGCTCCCGATGTTGTTAACTACCCAAATCCAGAATATCCTGGTTTAAGTCTAGTCAGTTTTGCCCTATTTTATGTATTTCGCTCAATTCGGAAAATTGTATATATTGGTCCATGTTTTGGAAAGAAACAAAATGTCGCCCCATATTAACTGTTTTGAAGGGAGCATTCTCAGTTGAGATATATGTACTGCTCCTGCAATAAAAGGAAGAGCTTAGTACTTTCATAAACGAAATAAAACTAATTGTTCCCATTCACTTCAATACAGTTCGTGGTGGAGGGTATAAAAAGTTCGGCCTGGCCGAACTTAACGCTTTTCTTACTTGTTTTGCATTTTATTCGTGTCGCACAATGGATGAAGAACTTCATGTAAATATTTATTAAAAAATGACTTACAAAGCTAGGATATTTAAATTTCGGGAAGTGTTGCGCTAAATAAAGGATATTAACATTTAGTTTTTGAAAAAAATTGCGGGATGTTTTCAAAGGATTTTTTATTATTAAATTTTTCAAGGACATTTTTGATGTCCTTGTTATCCTTGAATGCAATAAATGAAAATTTGTATATAAAGCCTCTTTAACATGACATCAACACCAGCAACGTGCGATGAGTGCAAGTATTTAAAATATTTTTTGAAAACTTTTGTCCTTTGAAATTAGAATGTCCGTTAAAAGGTCAACAGGATGAGAAAACAAAAAATCTTAAGTGTCATTTCACTCCATTTTTACCTATAGCTTCAGACGTATATAGTCCGGCTCATGTGTAGTTTTGGCTGTCGGACGGTGTTATATGCTTTCTCAAATCTTTCGTGAAGAATATATTTGGGTTGCTCGTCCTTGGCTTCCGTCTAGGGATGGGCACAGATGAGACTGATGTTGAAGAATTTAGTTTTTATCCGAATTGTCGCTAGTCTTTTATCCACCGGAGTGAATATAGAGACGAGTTCTGTGAGCCTCGGGCTAACTACTCAGCTAAATTCGCGTATGGTCTCATGGCAGCTGTGGTATAATACGCTACCTTTAGGTAATTGCTACTGGTTGTGTGGCCTTCTGCTGTGTCCATCGTATTTCCTGTGTGGCAGCGATATCGGCATTGTACTCATAAAGTACTTTTGACAGTGAGCGAACAGAACCATCTAAATTTAGTGTTCGTACATTCCATATGAATATTCGCAAATCATAGTCCTTAAAACGTTTGAGGGGGTCGTCAACATATATGGGGTTAGTTTCCTTTTCCTTTGTTTTTTTTTCATGGTAGGATTATCTACCCTTCGTCTAAGCCCTCCTCCTTTCTTATCATGGCTTTGAACCGGCAATGGCAGAGTTAAAATTAACAATATCAAAATTATCAATATAGCAAAGTTATTGTTATTATAGGTGAGGGCCAGGGACGTACGCAGGATTTCATTTCGGGGGGGGGGGGGGGGGCCCAACTTCACCAAAAATCATGAAAATTAAAAATGTTATGTATCGTTACGTAAAGCTATTTTAAAGGTTTTTTTATGATTTTATGTATGAGGGGCACTAAAAACCTTCTGGCCTAGGCAACACGCAGTGTCGCCAGACGTCATTTGACATAAGCATACTCAGGACAGTTTGACAGTTTTGTGTTGTTGAGGCTATTAGCATAATTTTTAAAAATTTGGATTTTGGAAATCCTTTTGGTGGAAGAACTTCCATGCAAAAAGTGTGAATATATGGAATAGATATATATAGATTGTCTGGAGGATATAAACAGTTCGACCCGAACATAACGCCGTTTATTCTTTAAAGTACATATGGTAAATTTCAAATTTCTTTTGCAATTCCATTGGAAGAAATTTGGAACATAGATTAAGAAAAAAGTTGTCGTTTCAAACCATTTCGCTTTCACAAAATTGGATGCTGCGCTCCAAGGTTATGGGGGGTTTTATTCCTTTATAAAGAACAAATATTTAAAAATTCAATTTTTGCTGTAATAAGAAAATGTATATAAAAAGCGTTAACAGCATTTAATGTCTATCCGTAAATGCAAAAATATTTTCTAAATTTATTTCTACTTTCGCGGAGAATCAAGCAATACTGAAGAAATCTTGGAGTGACCGCCTATAAAAATACGTCATTATAACAAATTTTAAACAAATTCGTCAAGAACCGCGGATGTGCTACCAAATTCTATTTTATACGAAATACGAATGTTACTCCAGAATCTCGGTAATTTATGCCACACGGTTTTGGAAAATTATATAGTCGCGTATAAAGGATTACATTTATGTAAAAATAACCAAAGAAAATCGAGGTTCAATGCGCGGAATCATCAAAATATAATTTTGCAGAATTTCCTATTTTCAAGGTATCTATAACCGCCGTTTTAGTGGAGGGATTTGAAAGCGGGAGGGTTCGTTAGAACTGGCGCTGAGTCACAGTTGTAAATTTTGTAGCCAACAAATAGGTTTTTAAAGAAAATTTACGCACCAAAATTTCGACTTTGGAATCCTATTACTAGTTAACTGTATGAAGCACACTCATGAGATATACTTTAAACGACGTGGAATCATGAGTTCTACAATCCAATAAATAGTTTGGGTATTTTTCTGGTTGCACCCTCCAATTATAAGAAAAATTCAAAAAAACCCATATTTCAACACTTCAAAATGTCAGCATCGATTTTAGGGGGATGCAGTGTATATATCGAAAAGTCATACATTAGAACCATGTTTCCCAAGGGGTATTCTTCAATTCTTTCTTTGATCTCAGGTCTGAATTTTCCGTGGTTTGACCAGAAATCAAGAAAGAACACAAAAAAACTTGTAAACTTCAACACATTTTTACCCATTTTTTAATATTACCACCAACACAGCTTCCACATAAATTGGACTTTGCTCGCGATTTTAGGGAAACATTTTGAAGTCTGGCTGGGGAAGTGTGCGAAGGAAGTTTGCACAAAATATTGCGAGATCCAAATTTTGGACAAAATCTTTTGATCTGTTCGAGACTTATAATGCGCTCGAGCCTTACAGACTGACGGACGGACGAACTGGGATAAATCGACTCCAAATTGTAACGCGGGTTACATTTTTATCATTAGCCTAACAGCTGAGGGAACAATATCACGGTGCTCTTGAACCGACGTTAAACCGGGAAGTTCTTGCGGATTCTGAAACAGCAATATTCATAGACGAAAAAAATCCAAAAACAAAAAAAATCGCTGGATGGATTTTTAAATAAATCGCGGTCAAAGTTCACATTTTTAGGTTTTCGCGACTTTGCTTGGAAACTGCAAGTCCTATCGAAATGGGGCTAAGGAAAATGGTGTAGCTTTGAAAATTGGCTCCTCGGTTGTACCATTTTTGAGATATATAAGTTTAAGTTGGGAAATTGCTGTCATGACATTGTTTTATAAGGAGACGATAGAGTCAGTGAATTGTCCCAACTTTAATTTCTATATCTCAAAAATAGTAAAACGTTGGAAAATATCATAAAAGAACAAGAATTTTCACTGCTACAACATTTTCTTTATTTCCATTTGGATAGGCCTTGTGGTTTTCCAGCAAAATGGTCAAAACCTGAAAAACCCTAAAAATGCGTTTTTTTATTTTTTTTTTTTTTCATCTATAAACCCAGGTGTAAGCTTCATTCGTTTAAAGTTGATTCAAGAGCACCGTTTTATACAATACAAATAACAGCATATTTTAATACAATACCAAATAACCAACGTTTGAGCATTAATTTCGTTTACGGTTGCTTTCTGCTACGAATTTGTTACTGATAGGAAAAAATTCAGATGGGCATGCTATTTATAGCAGATATCATCACTTTATGATGCACAACAATAATTTTTTCTCCATTATTTTCTCCCACTATTTAGCAATAAGTTAATATAAAATAGGAATACAAAATTTTGATACAGGCAGTATATCAATTTGCTAATTGGTTTTCGAGATATACTCCACGGAAACCCCTTGATATGTCGTAAATTTCAAATACAAAAATTATCCAATAGGCACTTCATTTTATGTACTTCTAATCCGCACAATAATGAATTTGTAATCTTTTGAATACGAATTCCAAAACACAGCCATGGCATAAGGGGGAATTCAGTTTTACTGGAAGTTTCTTTCAAAGAGCGTATTCAAACAAAAAAAAATCAATATTTCTTCAGACGACTTGTTGATAAAGTACATTTTCAGTACAGAACCTTCAGAACAATATCAGATTTCATTTGAAATTTCAAATACAAAAATTATTTTAGAGAAACAATTGTAATAATTTGTTAAAGTAGCTCAAAAAATTTTGTCGGACCAAACCATTTCGGGAGGGCCCCCGTGCCCCCCCCCCCCCCTGCGTACGTCCCTGGTGAGGGAGTTTTGGTTTCTTGCCATTTGACATCAGAAAATATTAAGTGTTTACCTCAAATAAAGGAGTCTTCCAGAAATATACTACCCGCTGCGTATCCACCGTCTGATAAATCGATACCAACCGATTTTTATATTTAATTCCTAGCATATAAAATAATTTTATTGGATTTTACTAAATGCAACGTATATTAACACATGAATAACCACAACAATACAGAAATTAAAAAAAAAAAACAGCTAAAATATTACAACCAAAAATTGTTTACGAAATGTATTTAAATATTTGAAAATCGAAAAAAAGTTTAATTTTATTTTAGCGTTCAACATTTGATGGACATGTTTTTGGACACAAGCGAAAACCAAATCCTTTTTTCCAGTAAACTCTATTGGTATTTTTATTTGTTTAATACAGCTGCAATATTGAAAACAGAAAAAAAAAACTTACTAACAATAATAGCAACATCGACATTTGTATTCACATCAATAGCCCAATCACGATCATTGATGCATAGTTTGTACGTTGGTTTGTTGGTTAATGCTTTAGCATCAACATCATCATCATCAGCAGTATGGTCATCGTCATCATCATTTGGTATAGAGAGGGGGTATTGTTTAAGTTTGAACCTCAATTTACTCTTAACATTTTCCATATGATTTTGAACACATTGTTGAATACATTCAAACGTTTGCATACATTTCAGTCACATATACTGAGATATGTAGATTCTTTGGTATGGTGCATAGACCGCTATGGCATGAGGAACTAACCCCTAACTACTGGTTGTTTGGTCATACTGCAGTCAAGACTAGGAAACAATGAAACGCAAAAGAAACTAAAACGTCAATAACATTACTTAATGTAAAAAAAACCTTTGAAAACCTTTAAATTGTGCAGTTTAATTTGGACTTTTTTCCGCAGCAACAAAATTTGTCATTAAAATGAGTAAAAACAAATAAATGTTCCTCCCGGAATAACTGCATTGGGCCATGGGTAGTTTCATTCTTTGTAGTCATTTTAGCTAATTAATAATTTTTATCCATACAATCCAACGTCCTCTGCATATCACAAGTTTTACAATATCTTTGCTTTAGCTTGTCATAGCGGGAAATAGTTCACAATCTTCTTATCGAATATTGTATATATGTATATAAATATGCATATTCCGAATTCCTTGCCTAACTTTCTAGTAACTAGTAACACTCATCCTATAGCCACTTTCCATATGCACGATTGGCTATGACCAAATACAATGTAACGCATTGCAATGTTTCTACCAAACGTGTTTGTATTCCAAGCTAGAATAATCAATTCCATTGCAGTCGTCATGGTCGTCTACATGTCGACAATGAATGAAATCCACAAATTGGTATGAATCATGAATGACCAGAACAAAATATATATACACAACAAATAGCACCAAAAGAATGGACGAATGCACACACAGCCACAAAATAAGAACAAGAACAAAAAACACAGAAAAAAAATTGTTCAATGATCCTAGAAAACTATAGGTATGCTGAAAGCATAACAATGACCCAACCGAATGTGGTTAGATGCATTGCATATAAGGAAACAGGAGAATGTATTGAAAGAATCAAAAACAGCCTTGTGAAATATATTAAAGCAACTTCAAGTTGTTTGATTTTTAAGGTGTTAACAACTTTGAGTTTATAAAAATTGGTAGTGGAAAAATTTATACTTGGCAAAGTCCGGAATTTATATAGGTCCTTATGTTATATGAAGTGCTCAGCCAGGTCTGTAGTTTAGGAACTCATTTCGGATCGTCATGAAATTTTTTGCTGCAGTTTGTGTTCAATGGTACAATTTTTTTCGGGGGCAAATCCGTACATCCTGAGGAAATGTCCCAGAATTTATAAATGCCAGCACCAACTAAAATGTTTTATGAGCACGAAATCTTACGAATTGTTTATTAGGGTTATGACTTTTTTACAACCTCATATCCCTGTATGATTTTTTGATGAGTTTTTACTTAAGATTACATAAAACCTTAATTATAAAGTGATTCGATAAAAAGCTTCAGCACAAAAAGCTTTTAACGTTTTTATTTTTCAGAATCTTTGACAATTTTTTGAAGTTACTGTAAGCAGATATTTAACTGAAAGCAAGGCATAGGGGCACACAACATAACCATTTCTTTCTCACTGATTTTTTCATCGTATTATATATTATATATAATTTTATATTACATATAACATTATTTCATATATCATTAAAATTAAAAGTAGTGCAACAGGAAATAATTTTGTTACACCCTCCACCACAAGTTGTATTGAAGTAAAATGGAATAATTAGTTTCCTTTCGTGTATGAAGAAGATTTAATACAAAATTTCAGCAATTTCGGTAAAACAGTGTGAGGCACCATTCTATGGGGGCTATTTCAAAACGTCGATCTATACCGACAAATTTCTGACGGAAAGTTGTTAGGCTCAAAGAAGACTAAATACCAAATTTCCTATATTTCGGTAAGAGAATGTGGCTAAAACTTAGTACGCTTCTACGGGGATATTGGAAGACGTGGACCTATACTGATAATACTCTTCTGGAATATTTTATACTTTAGACTAAATACCAAATTTCAGCCATTTTGGTGGAATATTGAAGACACAACCTTCAAAATACGAAAAATTGGGAGGTAGCTTTCCATGGGGGCTATATGAAGGCGTGGACCTATACCTACATATTTAAAGGGGAAGTTTGAGTACCCCCAACGAAGACTAAATACCAAATTTCAGCCATTTCGGTGGAATATTGAGGCCACAACGTTCAAAATACCTAAAATCAGGAGGTACCGTTCTATGGGGGCTACATGAAGGCATGGACCGATACCCCTTTAGAGGACTACGTACCAAATTTCAGACATTTTGGTAGGATATTGAAGCTAAAACCTTAAAAATACCGAAAATCGGGAGGTACCGTTCTATGGGGGCTATATCCAAACGTGGACCGATATATCTAGTTTTCAATACCAACCATCCTGCAAGTAATAAAAACTTCTGTACCAAATTTTGACTCTATATCATTAAAGTTGTGAGCTGTATCTTGATTTCAACTGACAGACAGACGGACGGACAGACGGACGGACAGACGGACATAGTCAAATCGACATAGAATTTTATGCTGATCAATAATATATATACTTTATAGGGTCTTCGACGAATATTTCGATGTGTTACAAACGGAATGACAAATTTAATTATACCCTTCATATGGTGGAGGGTATAAAAATCGACGGTAACCAACCAAAGCACCCGATTTGCACGTTAACTATTGAAAGGAGTGATTTGCGCATCATAATATTTCTGTTACACTTAAATCATGTTCGAATATGAAGTACACCGGTCCACACCTTCGGGTACCACCCAAATTGTTCGCAAATGTGCAATTTAGGGATATTTTTAAGATCGTTGTGAAATGTTTACGACAGTATAATTTTATCAGGGGTAAGACCTAACTGACTGAAAGCTTTAAAAACTATACGACCGCGAACTATGGATCTTAAAGGGAGTTCTGGATTTGATCCAACCATTGTACATCTTAATGGTTCTGCCAAACTCATTATGTCACCAATAAATTCCTTCAATACCGAACATTTTTTTGTCTAGAAGTCATTTCGATAAGTCCATATTTACATTAGGCAATTTTCCTTGCAGCAATTGTCAGATTGTTGGAGAAAGGAGTGGGTGTCAAGTGAATCTCAGAACGAATTTTCATCATTGTTTAAGGTATTAGAGAATGGGAGACAACAAAATTTTACCATTGCACAGTGCGAAATATGACCATTTTAGCGAAACTTTACTAATAACTTTTAAAGGAAAGGGCGTAGATTCCTAAATTTTTGCAAAAATGTTTTTTATATTAGTGGATTGTATGTGGCTCAAATTGGGACACATAGACCTGCGGTTTCCTGTAGCGCTCATGTAACGGCGGCTGCCGTTTTTACGTTTTACATTCATTTTTCAATTGATTTTGCTGTAAATTGGTATATTGAGTTTTCAGCGGATAGAAAACTTATGTACAAAATATTTTCAATATAGTTTCGCGTTTTGGTATAGCCCCCATTGAATGGTACCGGCCGATAGGACATATTTTAAAAGTTACAGACACATTTTCCAACGAATTTTTTTATGCATTTTATGTTCTTCATAGATAGAAAACCTCTGTGCAAAATATTAGCAACGTAGGTTCGCGTTTTGGTAAAGCCCCCATATGTCGCGTTCGCTCATTTGAGGTATTTTAAAGGTTAAAGACAAAAATTGCAACCGATTTTGATGCATATGTAAATTTTGAGATGTTAGCCAATAAAAAACTCCTCCGACAATAAGTGTCAACATAGGTTTTAGACTCCAAGTATGTTTGGACGAAATGTGTTTCAGACAATTTGGAGTTGATTTAGCCATGTCCGTCCAGGGACGTACGCAGGATTTCATTTCGGGGGGGGCCCAACTTGACCAAAAATCATGAAAAATTGAAATGTTATGTAGCGTTATGTAAAGCTGTTTTAAAGGGTTTGTAAGTTGATTTTATACGATATATTGACACAAAGTACATGAATACAGTAGTATTATTTATGGTACAATTTTATTTTTTTACAGAGTATAAAATATAAGTTCTCGGATATATAGAAGTGAAAAAAATCACATATATATAGCGAGTAGGAAAAATTAACTTATACACGGGTTAAATGTGTTGGAAGGTATACCTCGAACAAGAAGAATAACTCGAATCCGCAAGTGCAGCTTACACTTCTATATCTAGATATTGTGTCGATAACCTAAGAATAAAATATTTTCTTGTCATAAGAACGCCAAATTTGCTTCTTTATTAGAAGTGATAGAGTATGTACAAGACAATTAAAAACTTCAGAAATTTAAAATCGGACGATACCGACTACGACTCATACACTCCCAATCCTTCTCGCAGTACTGTTTGAGACTACAAAACTCATGTTTGGGCTATGTCAAACCATTCGGCAAACTCTTAGCTAAATCGTGACAAAACACTTTAAGTGGTAATGATTGTTGTTCCGGCTGTTACAGAAGAAGCATTATTTTTTTTAATTTTACAGGTGGACTGACATTAAACACTTTGCTGGACTCCGTTCTTGCAAATTATTGGAGCTAGAATTTAAATATTTCTTGAATCGATACTTAAAGAACCCCACATAATTATTCGCTAATATAAAGCAAATTAATCAAGAAGGATTACTCTTATCCAAAAGAGTTTTATATTTATCATAACTTGTAATCGGTTGGAAACGAACAAAAAAATCTTTAATTTTGATTTCTGAAAAAATTTGCCAAAAGATATGTGCTCCCAGCCTGTGTAGATACACAATCCCAAATAGTTTCCCCAATAAAAATGTATTCAAGAGCTTTTAGAATGTTAAGGCCTATCTAGACGAACAAAATTGGTAATTAAAATATCGTAACTTTGGGGACATTTATCTTAACGATTGTGGACGTTCGGAATACATGCATACGTTTTGCTAAAAAAATTAATTTAGATCAAAGCGCAGAAGTGTTAAAATTTTGCGGAGAAAGTACCTGTAGAAATGGAGAGACATAGTCAATTTTGGAAATTGATCTTATCCTTTCAATAGTTACCCCAACACAAGCCGTTTTAGTTAATCACCGTAGTATTTTGAGCTTTGTCAGGAAGATTGGACTTGCCCACGAAAAGTAGGATATCGCAGTAAACAAGACTACAAGAGTCAACAAGAAAAATGTCCAAAGTATCCTCGAATAGTTTTCAAACTGCAATTATGTTGTACGTTTAAAGCGACCCTTTTCGCATTATTTGTTTTCCAGTCTTTAGCACTATTGTAGCCCGTCCTCAGGCAGCAGAACGTATATGTCATAAAAAAATCGATTAAATATAGAAAATTTTACATAATTTCTGAAATTCTAGTCAATAGCTGCTAAACCATTGGGAGTAGAACCATGTTACCTTAGCAGAAAATCTTCCAAAAAGTGCGCTTAATAAATCCTTGGTACATTCTGAAGACGTAAAATGCTTCCTTCATGTTGTTTCAGCAGTATTTTATGTCACTCTTTTTACATCATGTATATCAAACACCGTTGACACGAATAGATTATTCTCATATTTGGCAACTCGTGGTGAATTATTGATATATTTATTACATGATCGTGGAAAAATATTTAAGATATACCGTGATAGAGACATTAGACAACAAAGGCATGTTTAGATGAATTGTGTATCACATTCAAGCGAATATAGTCCGGTCAAAATAGACATGCGTACAAGGGGGAAATAGCAAAAACAAAGCTGAATTTTGGTAGAGAGCTAGGGTTCGCCATTAGAAGCAACGAACTAAAAGTCCCCATCGATCCTATGTGTGCAAAACAAGTTATTCGGGGTCAAAGGTCATTTTTGGAGGCATTATTCAGTTTTTTTTTTAATTTTTCTCAAAAACGGTAAGATTTAGCAAATGCCGGCTAAAGTAAAAGTTGTAGATTTAATAATTGTCTACAAGAGTGGTCTTATGATTTTTTAAAAAAAGACTTACCATTTTCGAGATATCGAGATCTAAAGGTCAAATAAAAAATTAGCATCGTAAGTACATTATGAGGCGAACCGGTTAAAGTAATGTGTTAGATACTTTAATAAGCTTTCAAACGATATCCCCTTTGCAGTAATCGGTTCAGTAGAACCGGGCCGAACCCGGATTTTAAATTTGGCCTTTCCGGTCGAATAGCCGGCGAACCGGATCCGCAACCGTTGAAAATTATATATTTCCGTAATCAACGCAACAAACTCTACCTTCTGACAAAACAAAAAAAAAAAGTCGGAGAGTTTTCATTGTGGTCGGACTAGTTTTGCATAAAATGACTCTAACATTGAATCACTCTACTAAACACGGTCCGATTTTGTTGGAATTTTTTTAAAATATAGCTATAATTTCGCTCTTCAAGAAAATATATATTTTTGGGGGACAGACCCGGTTACTTATTATTTTATTTTATAAGCCGGTTTATTATTTTAGCCGGTTCGTCTGAATATGTGCATATTTCCCTTATAAGTGCATAAAAAGCATGTGTTTTTTAAGACAGCTATATCTTAAGAATGGTTACCTCTAGGAAAAAACTATAAAGATCAAACTTGTAGAAAATTTTTCTGTCTACAATATTTACTTTAGTCACTTTTTGATTAGATCAACCGTTTTCAAACAATAAATCCGAAAACCTAAAAACCATTAAAATTTGACCTTTGACCCCGAATAACTTTTTTTTTTATGCACATATGGGATCGATGGGGAAGCTGTGAAAATTCTCCACAAGATTGACCTTTATGGTATTTTCGCAGGTTTTAACACTGACTGTGTCGCCTCCTTATAAAACAATGTTATTACTGCAATTTCCCAAATTAAACTTATATATCTTGAAAATGGTACACCCTAGGAAATCATCCAATATTGTAGAGAATTTTTACAGCTTCAACATTTTCTTTAGTCTCATTTTGATATGACTTGCGGTTTCCAAGCTAAATCGTGAAAACCCACAAAAACCCTAAAATTGTGAATTTTGATCGCGATTTATTTATAAATGACATTGTTTTATAAGGAGGCGATACAGTCAGTGCATTGTCTCAATTTGACCTTCTATATCTCAAAAACGGTAAATCCTACGACAATATCATAAAGGCCAATATTTTTACGGCTAAAACATTTTCTTCAGCCCCATTTACATAGGACTCGCGGTTTCCAAGCAAAATCATGAAAACCTAAAGAACCCCTAAAAATATGAACTTAAATCGCGATTTATTTGAAAATCCCTCCGGCGATTTTTTTTTTTTTGTTTCTTGATATTTCTCATCTATGAGCATTGTAGTTTCATAATCTGCAAAAACTTCCCAGGTGTAAGCACCTTCCATTTAAATTTGGTTAAGGCACACCGTGTATAAGGTCAAAACAAATTTCGAATTGGTTTCCGAGATATAGCCCAGATTTGTTTGAGAAATTCAATATTTAGCCATTTTAAGATGAGAACATAAAATCTTAGCTAGATCTGACAAAACAATACCCAAATAGTGGTTTTGTCGTTTGGGTCTGTACATTCATAAAATCCTCGGTAGAAGTTGTTTGCACACGACTACCTTAAAAATGTTGGACAGAGTTAGTTGATGATCGGGCAAACATTCAAGTGGATTTGCTAAATATAGCAGATTTTAGCTGCTTTTGACATAAACAAATTCATTTTACGTCATTTTTTCCCTACTGTCTGGCAAACAATTTGTCAAAAATAGCATAACAAAATTTTGGTTAAGCCTCTGAGAAAAATTTCTAATTGGCTTTTAAGATATTGTCCACGGAAAACCCTTCATACATTTTGTCCAATAGACATTTTTTCATGCATTTCCATTGAGTGTAATGCCTCGATACCTCTATATAGCTCGAATATGGCATAATTACGGAAGTCGTATGTAATAGTTGATTGATATGACATGAAGAAGTAATTCAGAAACCATTAGAAGTTTCTCTCAAAACAAAATATTTGAAAACATTTCTTAAAAAAAAAACTTATTAATGATGCTCATTTTCTGAACAAAAACTTCATAAAAATATAAGTTTTCGTATAAGTTTTCATTTCATTTGAAATTTCCAATCATTAAAAAAATGTTTATGAGAAAGAAAATATGTAATAATTTTTTCCAGTAGCTTAACAAATTTTGTTCGACCAAACCATTTCGGGGGGGGCCCGGGCCCCCTGTGCCCCCCCCCTGCGTACGTCCCTGTGTCCGTCCGTCTGTCTGTCTGGCTGGCTGGTGCGCACGATAACTCTCGAACGGAGCAACCGATTCGGTTCAAAATTTGGCTTTCGTAATATTTTGTCCAAACTCAGTTTAATTTCGAAGATGGGTTATATCGGTCCACTCCTTCCGGTACCTCCCCCACAAAAGTTCGAAAATGTTCGGAACATTTGTGCGCACGATAACTTTTGAAGGGAGTAACCGATTTAGCCCACACTTTGTACATCGTGAAAGTTCTACCAGACTTAGATAAAGTTTAAATATGGACTCAATCGGTCCACTTCTTTGGGTACCTCCCACACAAAATTTCGGATAAGTTCACTTTAAGACCTGCTCTCGAATCACTTTGATTTTTGTTGAAGCGATTTACATTCGCTACCTCCATTACGATGGTAAAAGTTTTTTCAGGAGCAGGTCAATATTTCTTGGGAAAACATCCCGAAAGGTTTTAAAAGCCCTATGTCACCATATGTGGCTCTCGAACTGTTCTACCGATTTGGTGCAATATTTGGTCTTCCTCATATTTTATCCAAAGTTAGTTTCATGGGGCAATACCGGTCCCCAACTTCTGGTACTTCTCCCCAATATTTAAAAAATGTCACTAAAATGTTAGGACGATATCACTTGAATCGTGCAACCAATTTGGTCCAAACTTTGGATCTCCTAATATATTGTCAAAATTTAGTTTAACTTCTAAAATGGCCCATATCGGTCCTCCCTCAGGGTACCTTCCCCACAAAAGTTCAACATTTGTGTTAATTCCTAATCCACATTTTTGTCGGCAAGTTCAAATGTTGAAAAAGGGCCACAAAAGTCTGCAGAGACGCTAAATACATTATATCTGTCAGTAGATGAAAGTTTCAATTCACATTGGCTGATGGTATACCTCTGTCGGCAAAGCCGACTGACACTTTTTTACTTGTTTATTTTCATTTGTATCTATAATGATTATTGGTCGATTCAGCAGGTCTGTACCATAAATTTTATTAATATTAACGTATATTGGTATTTGCTTCACAGCATCTAAAAATGTTGCACTATATATAAATCACAAAAAAAATATGAAAAAATGTGAAAGAATTCTTAATTCCACAGAAATCATCATTTGTTAGAATTTGTGAGTCCATTTCTTCAAAACACAGTCGCACAATGGCGTTCATTGCCGCGTTTACCTTCCACTTCTGTAAAATGCAATAAAATGAAATTTCCGAAGACATTTTGAAAGATCTTGAATATCTCCGAAAACTGCACGTTTCTGTATCTGCTTATGGCTTTCCCTACAGAGGGGGATCCAATATTTCATATTATACATATCTTACCACGGGAAAACAAAACAAGTAAAGAAGCATTAAGTTCGGCCGGGCCGAACTTTTCATACCCTCCACCATAAAATATTCATTCCTGTCCCCAACTTTAAGTGAGTGCGTTAAAATGTCAGATAATGTACATAAAACGCTTCATTCGGGAGGCCCTTTTTATGGTGCCTATATCTAACTGTTGACAATTTTTGGTGGGCTAGAAATTGGGAGGTACTGTTATATAGGGGTTATAATAAAACATGGCCTATGTTGACAGTTTTTGATAAGAGCCTTTAATGTCAAATAACTCCTAATTCGGTTAAAAAATTTAGCTAGAATCCTCAAAATATCGAAAATCTATACATAACGTGGTAACTTCAAATGTCATTAACAGCTAGTTCGGAGGTATCTGGGCTATACGAAAATATGAACTTAAATGAACAATTTTTGTTGCAGAATTTTTGTTGACTTTTAAATTTCAAATTACAGAAAGTTCGTCCAAAAAATAAAGCTAAGGTACGGAAAATCGGGAGGTTTGTTTTGGGGCTATACAAAAACATGGACCTACGTTCGGTTAAACATTTTAAGTAAAATCATCAAAGTACCGAAAATCGGGAAGTATCGATATATTGGGGCTATGTTGAAAATTGTTGATGCAGATGTGTGGTGACCACTACAACCTTCAAATGTCAAATTACAGTTAGTTTTGTTAAAAATTGTAGCTAAAATTGTCAAATTACTGAAAATTGGGAGGTACCGTTACATGGGAGCTATATCCGAACATGGACCTATGTTGACAATTTTTGATGGAGGTGTTGTGACCATTAAGAACTTCAAATGTCAAATTACTGCTAGTTCGGTTTAATATTGTAGCTAAAATCATCAAATTACTGAAAATCGGGAGGTACCGTTATATGGGGGCTTTCTTGACAATTTTTGGTGGAGAGGTGTGGTGACCACTAAGAATTTCAAATGTCAAATGTTCAAATTACAGATAATTCGGTTAAAACTTGTTGGTAAAATTCTCAAAATACCTGAAATCGGGCGGTAACGTTATATGGGGGCTATTCCAAAACATGAACCTATGTCCACTAGTTATATAAGTTTATTGACATTTAAGAACCCTAAATGTCACATTATAGATAAATCGGTCTGAAAATGTAGGTTAAAAACGTCAATATACCGTAAATCGGGGGTACCGTTATATGGGGGCTATACCAAAACGTGGGCCTATGCCCACAACTTTTGTTATGTAAGTTTATTGACACTTAAGAACCCTAAATGTCAAATTATAGCTAAATCGGTCTGAAAATGTAGCTACAAACGTCAAAATACCGCAAAACGGGGAGTACCGTTATATGGGGGCTATACCAAAACGTGGACCTATGTCCACAAGTTTTGTTAAATAAGTTTAATGACACTTAAGAACCCTAAATGTCAAAATATAGCTAAGTCGGTCTGAAAATGTAGCTAAAACCGTCAAAATACCGTAAATCGGGGGGTACCGTTATATGGGGGCTATACCAAAACATGGACCTATGTCCACAACTTTTGTTATATAAGTTTATTGACATTTAAGAACCCTAAATGTCAAATTATAGCTACATCGGTCTGAAAATGTAGCTAAAAACGTCAAAATACCGCAAATCGGGGGGTACCGCTATATGGGGGCTATACCAAAACGTGGACCTATGTCCACAACTTTTGTTATATAAGTTTATTGACATTTAAGAACCCTAAATGTCAAATTATAGCTACATCGGTCTGAAATGTAGCTAAAAACGTCAAAATACCGTAAATCGGGGGATACCGTTATATGGGGTATATACCAAAACGTGGACCTATGTCCACAACTTCTAATATATAAGTTTATTAACACTTAAGAACCCTAAATGTCAAATTATAGCTACGTCGGTCTGATAATGTAGCTAAAAACGTCAAAATACCGTATATCGGGGGGTACCGTTATATGGGGGCTATACCAAAACGTGGACCTGTGTCCACAACTTTTGTTATATAAGTTTACTGATACTTAAGAACCCTAAATGTCAAATTATAGCTAAATTGGTCTAAAAAAGTAGCTAAAAACGTCAAAATACCGCAAATCGGGGGGTACCGTTATATGTTGGCTATACCAAAACGTGGACCTATGTCCACAAGTTTTGTTATATATGTTTATTGATACCTAAGAACCCTAAATGTCAAATTATAGCCAAATCGGTCTGAAAATGTAGCTAAAAACCTCAAAATACCGCAAATCGGGGGGTACCGTTATATGGGGGCTATACCAAAACGTGGACCTATGTCCACAACTTCTAATGTATAAGTTTATTAACACTTAAGAACCCTAAATGTCAAATTATAGCTACATCGGTCTGATAATGTAGCTAAAAACGTCAAAATACCGTATATAGGGGGGTACCGTTATATGGGGGCTATACCAAAACGTGGACCTATGTCCACAACTTTTGTTATATAAGTTTACTGATACTTAAGAACCCTAAATGTCAAATTATAGCTAAATCGGTCAAAAAATGTTGCTGAAAACGTCAAAATACCGTAAATCAAGGGGTACCGTTATATAGGGGCTATACCAAAACGTGAACCTATGTCCACAAGTTTTGTTATATAAGTTTATAGACACTTAAGAACCCTAAATGCAAAATTATAACTAAATCGGTCTGAAAATGTAGCTAAAAACGTCAAAATACCGTATATCGGGGGGTACCGTTATATGGGGGCTATACCAAAACGTGGACCGATATAGCCCATCTTCGAACTTGACCTGCCTGCAAACAAAAGACGATTTTTTCCAAAATTTCAGCGTCCTATCTCCATTTTTGTGGATGCTAGAGTGATTACCACAGACGGACGGACGGACGTGCTCAGATCGACTTAGAATTTTACCCTGATCAAGAATATATATACTTTATAGGGTCGCAAATGAGTATTTCAATGCGTTACAAACGGAAAAACAAACTTAATATACCCTCCATACTATGGTGGAGGGTATAAAAAAACAGTTAGAAGTTTTTTGCATTTCTTATAGAGTAAAATCTTATAATTTTTTTACTGACATACCGTTTGTTTGCACCCCTCTATATCTTTAATGAATCGAAAATCTATTTGTTAGAAAAAACAATATGAAACAAAAGTGCAACTTTTAAGTGCATTTCTAAGCCGTTCACGTTTTGGTATAGCGCCCATATAAGGATACCACCCGATTTAAGCTTTTTTTTAGATGTTGGTAGCCTTTTTCTACCGAATTGGTTGTTATTTGAATTTTCTGGTCCCAGAACCGAAATTGCAGCAGTTTGGTATTGTATGTTATCAGATGGTAGTAAATATTGGTCCATGTTTTGGACGTTGGATGACGTCCTGTGTGAGCTCTCCTTAAGGGTTTTGCTCCATTTTACTTATGAAGTGAATGTAATTTGGTATTTTGAAATCTCAATGAGTAGAAAACCTTCACGCAGAGAATTATCAATATAAAGTGATTTTCATCAGTTAAGATATTTCACTCCTCCAAGGAATAAGCCTTAACGTGGAGCTTTGTAATTTCCAATATAAAAAGTTCGGCCCGGTCGAACTTAACGACGTTCTAATTTTTGTTTTTATCATATTAACCAACGTTTTGGGTTTTTATAGGCATTGTTATTAGCTTTTAATACAATACCACAAATTCTCCTCAATGTTTTTGTATTCTTTGTGATTTCATTAACGCTAGTAGCATTACTATAAACGTTAAGCCTCCACACGAATAAAAAATAATAATTTTATACACTACACAACTATATGTTACAGTCTTTTAATAATATTTTTGATCATATTGCGATGTTGAAGAAAATTTGGAAGCAGCGGTGTCATTCGAAGGCATTATTATTATCTATATTAATAAAAGAGTAGAGTGACTGATTCACTGACTGACTGACTGACTGATTGACTGATTGATTCATCAACGCCCAGACGAAACGGCTGAAGCTAGAATCATGAAATTTTGGGTGAGGGTCACTCTTGGTCCGAAGGTGACAGATAAGGCTTGGTTTTTGGAAATTCGAACTGGAAGGGTACTAAAAGTACTAAAAGGTACTAAATATGGTACCGTTTGTATTTGGCGAACCGGTAAAGCTAGAACTTTGAAATTTGGAATGAAGGTCACTTATGGAGAGTTAGAAAGGTGTACCAAAGGGTTTTTAGAAATTCGAACTATAAGTGTACGAAAAGTACTAAAGTGTACTAAATTTGGTGCCAATTCGTACTTTGCGAACGGATAAAGGTTATAGGTTGAAATTTGGTGTGAGAATCAAGGTTAAAAGGTACGGTTGACATAAGGAGGTGGTTTAGGAAAAGTGTACACATGTGTACGAAAAGTACTAAATGGTACTAAATTTGGTACAATTATGATTTGTGCGAACGGATAGAGCTGGAATCCTGAAATTTTGAATTAAGGCTACTGTTGGAGAGTAGAATGGACGTGGTTTTGAAAATTCGTACTTATGGGTGCGAAAAGTACTAAATGGTACTAAATTTGGTACCCTTATGATTTGGGCGAACGGATAGAGTTGGAATCCTGAAATTTTGAACTAAGGTTACTGTTGCAGAGTAAAATGGAAGTAGTTTTGAACATTCGTACTTATGGGTACGAAAAGTACTAAAGGGTACTAAATTTGGTACAATTTGGATAAAGGTTGAACGGATAGAGCTGGAATCCTGAAATTTTGAATTAAGGCTACTGTTGGAGAGTAGAATGGACGTAGTTTTGAAAATTCGTACTTATGGGTGCGAAAAGTACTAAATGGTACTAAATTTGGTACCCTTATGATTTGGGCGAACGGATAGAGTTGGAATCCTGAAATTTTGAACTAAGGTTACTGTTGGAGAGTAAAATGGAAGTAGTTTTGAACATTCGTACTTATGGGTACGAAAAGTACTAAAGGGTACTAAATTTGGTACATTTTGGATAAAGGTTGAACGGATAGAGCTGGAATCCTGAAATTTTTGAATTAAGGCTACAGTTGGAGGGTAGCATGGAAGTAGTTTTGAAAATTCGTACTTATGGTTACGAAAAGTACTAAATTGTACTACATTTGGTACAATTACGACGTGGGCGAACGGATGGAGCTGGAATCCTGAAATTTTGAACTAAGGCTACTGTTAGAGGGTAGAATGGACGTTGTTTTGAAAATTCGTACATATGGCTACGAAAAGTACTATATGGTACTAAATTTGGTACACTTATGATTTGGGCGAACGGATAGAGTTGGAATCCTGAAATTTTGAACTAAGTTGGAGAGTAAAATGGAAGTAGTTTTGAACATTCGTACTTATGGGTACGAAAAGTACTAAAGGGTACTAAATTTGGTACAATTTGGATATAGGTTGAACGGATAGAGCTGGAATCCTGAAATGTTTGAATTAAGGCTACAGTTGGAGGGTAGCATGGAAGTAGTTTTGAAAATTCGCACTTATGGGTACGAAAAGTACTAAATTGTACTAAATTTAGTACAATTACGACGTGGGCGAACGGATGGAGGTGGAATCCTGAAATTTTGAACTAAGGCTACTGTTAGAGGGTAGAATGGACGTAGTTTTGAAAATTCGTACATATGGGCACGAAAAGTACTAAATGGTACTAAATTTGGTACACTTATGATTTGGGCGAACGGATAGAGTTGGAATCCTGAAATTTTGAACTAAGGCTACTGTTCGAGAGTAAAATGGAAGTAGTTTGAAAATTCGTACTTATGGGTACAAAAAGTACTAAATGGTACTAAATTTGGTATAATTTGGATATAGGTTGAACGGATACAGCTGGAATCCTAAAATTTTTGAATTAAAGCTACAGTTGGAGGGTAGCATGGGAGTAGTTTTGAAAATTCGTACTTATGGGTACGAAAAGTAATAAATGATACTAAAATTGGTGCAATTATGATTCAGGCGAACGGATAGAGTTGGAATCCTGATGTTAGAGAGCAGAAAGGAAGTAGTTTTGAAAATTCGTACATATGGGTACGAAAAGTACTAAAGGGTACAAAATTTGGTACAATTTGGATATAGGCTGAACGGATATAGTTGGAATCCTGAAATTTGAATTAAGGCTGCTGTTAGAGAGTAGAATGGAAGCAGTTTTGAAAATTCGTACTTATGTGTACGACAAGTACTAAATGGTACTAAATTTTGTACAATTTGGATTTATGCTGAGCGGATAGAGCTGGAATCCTGAAATTTTGAATTAAGGCTGCAGTTGGAGGGTTAAATTGAAGTAGTTTTGAAAATTCGTACTCATGGGTATGAAAAGTACTAAATGGTACTAAATTTGGTACAATTACGATTTGGGCGAACGGATAGAGCTGGAATCCTGAAATTTTGAACTAAGGTTACTGTTGGTGAGTAGAATGGAAGTAGTTTTGAAAATTCGTACTTATGGGTACGCAATGTACTAAATGATACTAAATTTAGTACAATTATGATTTAAGCGAACGGATAGTGCTGGAATCCTGAAATTTTGGATTAAAGATATAGTTGGAGGGTAGAATGGAAGTAGTTTTTAAAATTCGTTCTTATGGGTACGAAAAGTACTAAATTTGGTACAATTACGATTTGGGCGAACGGATGGAGCTGGAATCCTGAAATTTTGACCTAGGCTACTGTTGGAGAGTAGAACGAAAGTAGTTTTGAAAAATCGTACTTATGGGTACGAAAATTACTATATGGTACTGCATTTGGTACAATTACGATTTGGGCGAATAGATAGAGCTGGAATCCTAAAATTTTGAAATAAGGCTACTGTTGGAGAGTAGCATGAAAGTAGTTTTGAAAATTCGTACTTATGGATACGAAAAGTACTAAATGATACTAAATTTGGAACAATTACGATTTAGGCGAATGGATAGAGCTGGAATCCTGAAATTTGAATTAAGGCTGCTATTAGAGAGTGGAACGGAAGTAGTTTTGAAAATTCGTATTTATGGGTACGAAAAGTACTAAATGATACTAAGTTTGGTACAATTACGATTTGGGCGAACGGATGGAGCTGGAATCCTGAAATTTTGAACTAAGGCTATTCTTGGAGAGTAGAACGAAAGTAGTTTTGAATATTCGTACTTATGGGTACGAAAAGTACTAAATGATACTAAATTTGGAACAATTACGATTTAGGCGAACGGATAGAGCTGGAATCCTGAAATTTGAATTAAGGCTGATGTTAGAGAATAGAATGGAAATAGTTTTGAAAATTCGTACTTATGGGTACGAAAAGTACTAAGTGGTACTAAATTTGGTACAATTACGATTTGGGTGAACAGATAGAGTTGGAATCTCGAAATTTGAAGTTGAGACTACTGGTGGAGTGTAGGATTGAGGAAGTTTTGGAAATTCGTACTTATGTGTACGAACAGTACTAAGTGGTAGTAAATTTAGTACAATTTGTATTTGGGTGAACGGATAGAGCTTGATTCCTCAAATTTAGACTGAGTGTCGCTGATGAAGTGACCAAAGTACTAAATGGTACAAAATTTGGTTCGATGGTGATTTGAGTGAACGAATCCTGAATTCGTAATTGAGATTATTGTTGAAGTATAGAATTGAGGTACTCTTGGAAATTTTTACTTATGTGTACGAACAGTGCTAAATGGTACTATATATAGTACAAATTGGATTTGGGTGAACGGATAGAGCTGGAATCCTCAAATTCGGAATTGACATTACTGTTGCAGTGTAGAACTAAGGAGTTTTGGAAATTCGTACTTAGAGTACAAAAAGTACTAAATGGTACTAAATTTTGTACAATGGGGATTTGGGTGAATGGATAAAACTGGAATCCTGAAATGTGGAATTGAGATTTTTGTTGGAGTGTAGGATTGTGGTTGTTTTGGAAATTCGTACTTATGAGAACGAAAAGTATTACATTTCGTACAATTGGGATTTGGAATCTGGAATCCTCAAATTTGGAATTGAGATTATTGTTGAAGAGTAGGATTGAGGTAGTTTTGGAAATTCGTACTTATGGGTACGAAGAGTACTTAATGGCACTCAATTTGTTGTTGGGTGTAGAGACAGTGCTGAAATCTGTATTCTTTGGATTTAGGGTGAGTATTGGTGTGCAAAGTTGGTATCGCTGTTAATATGTAAGGGTGAGATACTGCTGATCTTTTTCAAATCGAACTAAAGAGGATTCGAACAGTACTAAAATAACAATTAATATTGATTAAAATTGGTATTAGTGCAATAAAATTTTCAGTGTTCGCCATTTTCATATTTTATACTGTTTATTTGTTTTTTATATCCTTTCCGCATACGAAGTAGCGGGCACTTTGCTAGTCATTATATAAAGAGCCCAATTTGAAGAAACTTAGTTGAAAGGTATATGAAAAGTTTTAAGTTTGTTAAGTTTGTTGTTATCGTCCCAGGTAGCCTAAAACGTCATATCAATTCTTGCCTCAACCCCAATACACAAGTAAAATTATTTGTAGGGTATTCTAATTCTAATAGGCTCCACAAACTATAGTTGTTTTTATACCCTCCACCATAGTATGGAGGGTATATTAAGTTTGTTTTTCCGTTTGTAACGCATTGAAATACTCATTTGCGACCCTATAAAGTATATATATTCTTGATCAGGGTAAAATTCTAAGTCGATCTGAGCACGTCCGTCCGTCCGTCCGTCCGTCCGTCCGTCTGTGGTAATCACTCTAGCATCCACAAAAATGGAGATAGGACGCTGAAATTTTGGGAAAATGCGTCTTTTGTTTGCAGGCAGGTCAAGTTCGATGATGGGCTATATCGGTCCACGTTTTGGTATAGCCCCCATATAACGGTACCCCCCGATTTACGGTATTTTGACGTTTTTAGCTACATTTTCAGACCGATTTGGCTATAATTTGACATTTAAGGTTCTTAAGTATCAGTAAACATATATAACAAAACTTGTGGACATAGGTCCACGTTTTGGTATAGCCCCCATATAACGATACCCCCCGATTTGCGGTATTTTGACGTTTTTAGCAACATTTTTAGACCGATTTAGCTATAATTTAACATTTAGGGTTCTTAAGTATCAATAAACTTATCTAACAAAAGTTGTGGACATAGGTCTACGTTTTGGTATAGCCCCCATATAACGGTACCCCCAGATATACGGTATTTTGACGTTTTTAGCTACATTATCAGACCGATGTAGCTATAATTTGACATTTAGGGTTCTTAAGTGTTAATAAACTTATATATTAGAAGTTGTGGACATAGGTCCACGTTTTGGTATAGCCCCCATATAACGGTACCCCCGATTTGCGGTATTTTGACGTTTTTAGCTACATTTTCAGACCGATGTAGCTATAATTTGACATTTAGGGTTCTTAAGTGTCAATAAACATATATAACAAAACTTGTGGACATAGGTCCACGTTTTGGTATAGCCCCCATATAACGGTACCCCCCGATTTGCGGTATTTTGACGTTTTTAGCAACATTTTTAGACCGATTTAGCAATAATTTGACATTTAGGGTTCCTAAGTATCAATAAACATATATGACAAAAGTTGTGGACATAAGTCCACGGTTTGGTATAGCCCCCATATAACGGTACCCCCCGATATACGGTATTTTGACATTTTTAGCTACATTATCAGACCGATGTAGCTATAATTTGACATTTAGGGTTCTTCAGTGTTAATAAACTTATATAATAAAAGTTGTGGACATAGGTCCACTTTTTGGTATAGCCCCCATATAACGGTACCCCCCGATTTGCGGTATCTTGACGTTTTTAGCTACATTTTCAGACCGATGTAGCTATAATTTGACATTTAGGGTTCTTAAATGTCAATAAACTTATATAACAAAAGTTGTGGACATAGGTCCAAGTTTTGGTATAGCCCCCATATAACGGTACCCCCGATTTGCGGTATTTTGACGTTTGTAGCTACATTTTCAGACCGATTTAGCTATAATTTGACATTTAGGGTTCTTAAATGTCAATAAACTTATATAACAAAAGTTGTGGACATAGGTCCAAGTTTTGGTATAGCCCCCATATAACGGTACCCCCCGATTTGCGGTATTTTGACGTTTGTAGCTACATTTTCAGACCGATTTAGCTATAATTTGACATTTATTGTCAAGAAAGCCCCCATATAACGGTACCTCCCGATTCTCAGTAATTTGATGATTTTAGCTACAATATTAAACCGAACTAGCAGTAATTTGACATTTGAAGTTCTTAGTGGTCACAACACGTCTCCATCAAAAATTGTCAACATAGGTCCATGTTCGGATATAGCTCCCATGTAACGGTACCTCCCAATTTTCAGTAATTTGGCCATTTTAGCTACAATTTTTAACAGAACTAACTGTAATTTGACATTTGAAGGTTGTAGTGGTCACCACGCATCTGCATCAACAATTTTCAACATAGCCCCAATATAACGATACTTCCCGATTTTCGGTACTTTGAGGATTTTACTTAGGTCCATGTTTTTGTATAGCCCCAAAACTAACCTCCCGATTTTCCGTACCTTAGCTTTATTTTTTGGACGAACTTTCTGTAATTTGAAATGTAAAAGTCAACAAAAATTCTGCAACAAAAATTGTTCATTTAAGTTCATATTTTCGTATAGCCCAGATACCTCCGAACTAGCTGTTAATGACATTTGAAATTCCCACGTTATGTACCGATTTTCGATATTTTGAGGATTCTAGCTAAATTTTTTAACCGAATTAGGAGTTATTTGACATTAAAGTTTCCCATCAAAAACTCTCAACATAGACCCATGTTTTATTATTTTATTATAACCCCTATATAACAGTACCTCCCAATTTCTAGCCCACCAAAAATTGTCAACAGTTAGATATAGGCACCATAAAAAAGGGCCTCCCGAATGAAGCATTTTATGTACATTATCTGACATATTAACGTACTCACTTAAAGTTGGGGACAGGAATGAATATTTTATGGTGGAGGGTATGAAAAGTTCGGCCCGGCCGAACTTAATGCTTTTTTACTTGTTACTTGTTTTAATTTTTCCGGTTTTAGGCTTTAAACAATATAACCGCAATATAACCATAAACATTGTATTTATGTGGTTTTGTTTTGAACATTTGTTAAGTACCAATGCTATTTTATTTCAAAATGTGTGTACGAGTACACATTGTTCCATTGTTATTGTTTTTAAAATTATTTATCCTCTGGAACAGACTGCCAATATAATAAGCTGCTACTCATTCACATCGAATGGATTTGAATTTAAATGGAAAGTGAATTTTCATATTTTTGCATATTGTTGCCAAAACAAAAGATTAAAAATGACAACATAAATACCAAAACAATTGTTTTTGTAGTTATGAGCGAATCATTTAATGTGTTTGTAAGGCATTTTTAATATAAACTAATTTTGTGTTTAACACAAAAAATTAAAAAATTCAGCTACAGTGTTTAATTAAGAAAAGCTAGAAAATACTGTTTCGCTTAGCATCATGAAGACATGATGGAATCTGTCAAATAAAGCGCTTGCCGTTTAATTTTGTCACCATTTCCAATTTAAATGCAAGCGTTTTATTTGATAGGTTCTATCATGAAGAATATACTTCTTCATGCTAAGCGAAAAATTATTTTCTAGCTTTTATAAATAAAACACTGTAGCTTAATTTTTTAATTATTTTTTTATTTTACAGTTGGCCGAAAATGTAGATATAAGCTTTAAAATGTCTGAAATTGGGTGGTACCGTTATATGGGGGCTGTACCAAAACCTATGTTCTGGTGTTCCTAGGTTTTTGGTGGGAAAGTGTCTGTACCATTGGGAATTCCAAATGCCAATTTACAGCCAATTCGTGCTAAGACTTACTTACTTACTTAGTTGGCCCATTACAGAACATTTGTTCCATAGACCGAACTAAGAAAAGATCTCCATTCCTCTCTGTTTTTCGCTTGACTTTTTGGAATACCGCGCCTTTCCATTTCTTCATCCACTTGTTTGCTCCATCGAAGATTAGGCCTGCCGATTCTGCGTGCACCGCCATGTGACATGTATTCATATGCTTTTTTAGCGGGTTCATCATCGCTCATTCTTATGATATGGCCTAGCCAACGCAATCTCGATACGTTTAACTAAATATATTCATGTCTTTGTATAGCTGATAGAGCTCGTGGTTCATACGACGTCGATATTCACCGTCAACGCAAATCGGCCCGTAGTTCTTTCGAAGAATTTTCCTCTCAAACACACCAAGCACTGCCTTATCTGCTTGCGCAAGTTCCATGCTTTGGAGCCATACATTAGCACGGGTAGTATCAGCGTTTTGTATAGTGTTATTTTTGTTTGACGAGATGTGGCTTTGTTTTTAAACTGCTTACTTAGACCATAGTAGCATCTGTTGGCCAATACAATTCTTCTTATTTCACAACTGATGTTGTTTGTTGTGTTTATGGCAGTGCCGAGGTAGACGAAGTCTTTAACTACCTCAAAATTGTAGGTACCAACTTCCACAGTTGGTCCGAGCTCTATTGACGCTTTGCGCGTCGACACCATCAATTTGGTCTTTTCGCCGTTTACCGCCAGACCCACTTTCGCAGATTCTGCTTCGACCTTCCTAAAGGTATCAGTTACTTCCTTTACTGATCGTCCCATGATGTCTATGTCATCAGCATAGGCAAGTAACATGTGGCTATTGGTGTAAATTGTGCCATTTCTTTTGACATTTGCATCTCGTATTACCTTTTCCAGCAAAATGTTGAATAGGTCACACGAAAGACTGTCTCCTTGTCTGAAACCTCTTTTGGTACAAAATTCTTCGGAGAGGTTTGGTCTGGTCCAATTATTTGGTATGGTCCAATTATTTCGTTGACCATTGGCTTTATCGTTCGCACAATATCTCTGACACTATCTTATAGGCAATAGGGAGAAGATTTATGCCCCTATAGTTTGAGCATACAGTCTTATCTCCTTTCTTGTGGACGGGACATAGGATGCTCAGGTTCCAATCGTCGGGTACGCGTTCTTCCTGCCAGATGGTGCTAACTAGCTGATGCATACACCTTATCAGCGCGTCGCCTCCGGTTTCAAACAGCTCGGCTGGTAAGCCATCGGCTCCTGCTGCTTTATTATTCTTCAGCCGGTTGATTGCTGTTTTTACCTCATCTTGGCCGGGCGGTATACATTCTATACCATCTTCTGGGATTGGATCTGTGGTATCATCGTCTTCGCTACTATTGGATACCAGCAGATTGGAGAAATTTTCCTTCCATATCCTGAGCACGCTATCTGTATCTGTTACCAGATTACCTTGCTGGTCTCTACAGGAGGATGTGCCTGTACCAAAGCCATCTGTTTGATGTTTCACTCTTTGGTAGAATTTTCGGAATTCATTCTGGCTCCTGTACATCTCGATTTTTTCACACTCCCGCTTTTCCATTTCTCTCTTTTTCTTGCGGAAAAGACGTTTCTCTTCTCTCCTTTTCTCCCGATATCTCTCTCGTGCGATACGCGTTGCTACTGATTGCAAAGTAGCTCTATATGCCGCATTTTTCTCTTCGGTAGCAGCACGACACTCCTGGTCATACCATGAATTCCTTTGTGGAGGTCTCTGGAATCCAAGTATGGATTTTGCGGCTGTTTGCATGGAGTGGGCAATATGTTGCCATTGTGTTGTTATGTTATCGGGAGAAGGAGTGCTCGCGTTAAGCAATTGGGCTAGTTGAGTGGAATATGCTGTGGCTATCTGTTGTGTATGCAGCCTATCGATGTCCAACTTCCGCGTTGAGTCTGTTCGTGCTTTATTTGCAACGTTTAGACGGGTACGTACCTTTGCTGCAACAAGGTAGTAGTCCGAATCAATGTTTGCGCCTCAGAACGATCGTACATCCAACACGCTGGATGAATGTCTTCCATCTATTACAACATGATCAATTTGATTACTTGTTCTTTGATCTGGAGACAGCCAGGTGCCCTTATGAATATCGAGATGATTAAATCTGGTACTGCTAACTACCATGTTTTTTGCAGCTGCAGAGTCTATCAGCCTCATACCATTGTCAGATGTTTCACTGTGGAGACTGAATTTCCCGACTGTTGGGCCAAAGATATTCTCCTTTCCAACTTTGGCATTAAAATCGCCTAGAATGATTTTTATGTCATGGGCAGGGCAACGGTTTCAAGTACGTCTGCCAATGCGAAGACTGCACCTTCTCTATAAAGAGTGCGAACATTCCAGGTGCAGATTCGCAGATCATGGTCCTTGAAACGTTTGCGGGGTTCGTCAACTTTAGAGGGGTTTGTTTTTCTTTTCTTTCGTTATTTCATAGTAGGATGTTTTTTCTAGGGGAGGGTTACTAACCCGACGCCCAAACCCAAGTTTTTAACGTTCTTATGGGTGAACGCGCGGCACATGTTAGCTCACTACCTTTAACGGGTGTTAAAGGCAGTTCCCCAGGTGACACCACGGGGAGGTCAGTGTCCACTTGAGATGAAAGAGGGACCAAGATAAATCCTGGGTCAAGACCGTTGCTTGGTTTCATTCATCCCCTACGTCACCCCATTCGTGCTAAGAATGAAGATAAAATCTTCAAAATACCTGAAATAGAGGGGTACCGTTATATGGGGGCTATAGGAAAAAATGGACCCATATGGGTTTTGGTTTCATATTCATGCATTGTCATCCAAATCTGAAATATGTGCAAAGTTTTGACTGCAACTATGTTAAAAATGAGTTACTAGATTTGAACTAAACGGACACCAAAGCAAGTTAAATAAAACACTGCAATTAAAAACTACGGCAATTCACCGGAATGTGTATTGGCGTAAAACATGGACAGAAAAGTGAATGAGACTAGATGGAGTGTAATCAGCAATTTCTTTATCTTTGTTGGGTTTAAGATTGTTCTCACAAACGGAATCCCATTGGTGAACTGCAACTGTGTTAAAATGAGTTACTAGATTTGAACTAAACCGGGTGGTACCGTTATATGGGGGCTAATGGAACAAAATGTACCCATATTGGTTTTGGTTTCATATTCATGTATTCTGATCCAAATCTGTAAAGTGTGCAAAAATTCAGTTCGATTAGTCAAAGGTAACTTTTGGCGCTCTTAATTTGGGTTTTAGATTGTTCTCCCAAACGGAACCCCGGAACCCCATGAAACCCCTAACAACAACGAATAGCTAATTCGGTCGGAAAATCGAGAGGTACCGTTATACGTGGATCTATGTTCTCATTTTTTGGTGCGGAATTTTTTCGGTCACTGGGAACATTATCTGACAAATGACAGCCGATTTAGACCAAAAATATTGGTACAATTTTCATAGTACTAAAAATCGGGTGAAATATGAAAACTTAAGCCTATGTCCACAATTAGTGATGAATAAGTTTGTGACGGTTACTCCAAAACACGGGCCTAGGTCTTCAAAAAAATTTGGGAGTCGCATGAGCCGAGTAACCCAGCACAGAATGTAGTGTATTTGGCTACAAATCAGAAGTTCGCATGATCAAATCCAGCAGAGAGCAAAATAAAAAAAATCATAATATAGAGTGTGTTGAAAATGAAAACAAATTCACCACAACTGTTCTAAACATAACCCAAATTTATACCCTCCACCATAAAATGGAGGGTATAATTTAATCTGTTATTCCGTTTGTAAAACATGGAAATATTCGTCGGAGAACCTGTAAACTATACATATTCTTGATCAGCATAAAATTCTAAGTCGAAATAGCCATGCCCGTTCGTCCGTCTGTTGAAATCAAGATACCGCTAGTAATTTTTATACCCTACACCACTATGTGGGGAGGGTATTATAAGTTGGTTTTGGCAAAAAGTTTGTAACGCATCGAAATAATGGTCGTAGACCCATACTTATATATACCAAAAAGAATGTCTCGACGAGCTGAATCGATCTGGCTATGTGTGTCCGTCAGTCTGTCCGTCTGTCCACCTAAACCTTGTAATCACGCTACAGGTCGCAATTTTGATCGGATCGTCACGACGTTTTTGATGTTGATGGGGGTCCCAGAGGGGAAGAGGTCTATTGATTTTGGTGATGGTCGGATAATATTTAGGGATCGGAATGGGCAAAAAACTTATGTGGATAAAAAGACAACGTTTTTTTCCGAAGCGAATATCTCAGCTTCTGTACGGGGTTTACCAAAAGCAAAACCTGACAATGAAAGTAGAAAATATCACCTTTCTAGTGATGTAAAGTAGGTTCTCGTAGGTGATCAAACAACGAAGACATCACAATTGTCGCAAATAAAACCCATATTTTCATTTTTGAGATTTTAATTAAATGACGAATATCACAGCTATGGTTGGGTACTTACCAAAAGCAAAGGCTGCCTATGAAAGTAGAAGATTCCATCTTTGCAATGATGCAAACTATGTCGGCGTAGGTGACCAAATAACGGAGATATCGCAATAGTCGGTAAAACATCCCATTTATCAATTTTTTGGAAATCACGCTACAGGTCGCAATTTTGATCGGATCGTCACGAAATTTTGGATGTTGATGGGGGTCCCGGAGGGGAAGAAGCCTATCGATTTTGGTGATGGTCGGATATTTTTTCTTATTTGGATAATAAGACAACGTTTTTTCCAAAGCGAATATCTCAGCTTCTATATGGGGAATACCAAAAGCAAAACCTGACAACGAAAGTAGAAAATATAACATTTCTAACGATGTTAAGTAGGTTCTCGTAGGTAATCAAACAACGAAGATATCACAATAGTCGCAAATAAAACTCAACTTTTAATTTTTGCGATTTTAATTATAATGACGGATATCACACCTTTGGTTGGAGACCATCTAAAAGCAAAGCCTGACTAAGAAAATAGAAAATCCTATCTTAAAAATTATCCAAAGTAGGTTGGCGTAGTTGGTCAAATAATAGAGATATCGCAATAGTCGGTAATACATTCCAATTTTTTTCAATTTTTGTAATCACGCTGCAGGTCGCAATTTTAATCCGATCGTCACCAAATTTTGAGTGTTGATGAAAGTCCCGGATGGTCGGATAATATTTAGATGTCGGAATGGGCAAAAATCTTATTTGGAAAAAATTTCAACATTTTATTTAAAAGCGAATATCTCCGCTTTTCTATGGGGTATAGCAAAAGCAACACCTGCTGATGAAAGTACAAAATATGACCTTTGCAATGATGTAAAGTAGGTTGTCGTAGGTGGTCAAATAACGAAGATATCACATTAGTCACAAATAAAACACTACTTTTAATTTTTTCGATTTTAATTATAATGACGAATAACACAGTTTTTGTTGGGGACTTTCCAAAAGCAAGGTCTGGCTATGAAAGTAGAAAATTTCGTCTTTACAATGATGTAAAGTAGGTTAGCGTAGGTGGCCAAATAACGGAGATATCGCAATAGTCAGTAATAAATCCCATTTTTCCACTTTTTTGTAATCACGCTACTGATCGCAATTTTGATCGGATCGTCACGAAATTTTGGGGGTTATTGGGGGTCTTACAGATGAAGGAGCCTATTGATTGTGGTGATCGTCGGATAATATTCAGGGATCGGAATGGGCAAAAACTTATTTGGAGAAAAAGTCGACGTTTTATTTCAAAGCGAATATCTCCACTTCTTTAAGGGGTATATTAAGGGGTCGCAATAATCGGTAATGCGTCACTTTTAACATTTTTTGTGCAGTCACACTGTAGGTCGAAATTTTGGGTGTTGATTGGGGTCTCACAGGTAAATAAGCCTATTGATGGTTGGCGTACATCCAACTTGCGTTTCAACAAAAATTGACCTGTATTAATGAAGATTTTCAGAGCATCTCAATTTTAATATTTTGAATTTTACCAGTCAAAAGCACAGGGGTAGTGGTGTAGGGTATCACATAGTCGGCCCCGACCCGATTATAGCCTTGGCTCACTTGTTAAGATAGAGCTTTGTATTTTGGTTTAGAAGTTTCTATTACTCCTAGAGTGTTTGGTATTGAAAATGGGCTATATCGGTGCACTTTCTTATAAAGCCCCCATAGAACTGTACCTCCCGTTTTTCGGTATTTTGAAGGTTTTAGCCTTATTAACAAATACTTAACGTAAACTTAACAGAACAGAAAAAAATGTATCTTAATATATAAAGAAGCTTACTGATGACTGACAGGTCGTCGCCCAGACGAAACGACTGAAGCTAGAAGCTTAAAATTTCGAGTGTGGGTAGTTGTTGGTCGTGAAATTTGGAATTATGATTACCGTTGCGTGTAGGATTGAGACAGATTTCGGAAAATTTTACTTATGTGTACGAAGAGTAATAAATGGTACTAAATTTGGTACAATTCGGATATGGTAGAAGGGATGCAATCCTGATATTTGGAATTAAGTTTACTGTTGGAGTGAAGTGGATTTAGGAAGTTTCAGAAATTCGTACCTACGAGGTCAGTTCGGAAACTTCTTAGCCTAGCACAAAAAGCGCGGTATAAACAGAAAAAAGTTAAGTGTTTTGGAAACATCCATCTCTGTTATGAACACATGTTAAATTTTGTTTCGATCTGGCAACTCCTTCATATAGAAACATGTGATCAAAAAAGACGCATCCGCAATTTTTTTACAATGGAAAAATTAGAAATGCATGCTGTTATTAAATATTTACATAAAAAAGGTTTATCGGGACTAGAAATTCATAATGATATGGTGAATGTGCTAGGTGAAAGTGCTCCTTCATATGCAATAGTAAAAAATTGGGTAGCTGAATTTAAACGTGGTCGTGCAAGCATTGAAGATGAACCACGTTGTGGACGTCCAAAAACAGCAACAACAACAGAAATTGTAGCCAAAGTGCATGATATGGTATTAAATGATCGACGAATAAAAGTGCCTGAATATGCTAATATCATGGGCATCTCAAATGATCGAGTCCATTTAATTTTGCATGAAGAACTACAGATGAAAAAGCTTTCTGCAAGATGGGTGCCGAATTTGTTAAGAGTCGATCAAAAACGCATAAGAATGAACATTTCTCAAGCTTGTTTGGATCGTTTTAAGCGAAATAAAATGGATTTTAAGCGTCGTTTCATAACTGTTGATGAAACAAGGATCCACCACTATACTCCAGAGACAAAAGAACAATCCAAACAATGGACTGAAGCTGGAGGAAGTGCCCCAAAGAAGACAAAAACAATTCAATCGGCTGGTAAGGTTATGGCAACGGTTTTTTGGGTCTTCAAAGGTATTTTATTGATTGACTATCTGCAAAAGGGTAAAACAATAAATTCCGAGTACTATTGCAAACTTTTGGATCAATTAAATGTGCAAATTCGAGAAAAACGTCCTGGCTTACAAAAAAAAAAATTAATTTTTCATCAAGACAACGCACCAGCGCACAAGAGTGTTTTAACAATGGCTAAAATCAACGAATTGGGTGACGTAGGGGATGAATGATACCAAGCAACGGTCTTGACCGGCTTTAACATGGCAAAGCCCAGGATTTATCTTGGTCCCTCTTTCATCTCAAGTGGACACTGACCTCCCCGTGGTGTCACCTGGGGAACTGCCTTTAACACCCGTTAAAGGTAGTGAGCTAACATGTGCCGCGCGTTCACCCATAAGAACGTTAAAAACTTGGGTTTGGGCGTCGGGTTAGTAACCCTCCCCTAGAAAAAACATCCTACTATGAAAAAACGAAAGAAAAGAAAAACAAACCCCTCTAAAGTTGACGAACCCCGCAAACGTTTTAAGGACCATGATCTGCGAATCTGCACCTGGAATGTTCGCACTCTTTATAGAGAAGGTGCAGTCTTCGCATTGGCAGACGTACTTGAAAAGTACAAGGCCGATATTACTGCCATACAGGAAATACGATGGATTGGGAAAGGCGTCACAACAACACCATGCCATGACGTAAAGCATGAGTTTGGTTGCGGATTCGTAGTTAGTCGGAGACTAAAACATCTGGTATCCACACGCAGAAAAATTTATGTTAGAAATATGTTTGGATCCAAACAAATATATGTTTGGGACCGGTTGCAAACAAATTAATGTTTGGATCCAAACATAATATGTTTGGGTCCAAACAAATATATGTTTGCAACATTTTGTAACATATCTCAATTTGATATGTTTGGGTACCAACATATTTTTTATGTTAGAACATTTTTGTCATGGGTGGAGAGAGGATGTTTATCAACGAGAGTAATAACAGTGCTCTCGCGGCTGTGGATTGCTGTTTTATAATGAAGAGTTGTGTGTATTGTATAATAGAAGACGTAGAAGCGAAGAAGGGGGCTTTGGTGGCGTGTATGCGACAAATCGTGTGTTTCTTGTTTTGTTGTTGTTAACCAACTTAGGAGGAGAAGAAGAAATGATATGAATTATATTTTATTTCTTTCTTCAGTGTTTTAGATGCCTTTGTAGAGTCAAGACGGTAAAGTGAGTGAATAAATCAGTGTTTTGTGTTTTCTTAAAGAAATTGTGCTTTTTAGTAAATTAAATGCCCAATACATTTTATAATTGAATCGGAAAGTTGAATGGAATTATTTTATTGGACAAGGAAGAAATCGCATTTAATATTGGTAATTACCCAAACATATAATTGTTTCCACCCAAACATAAAATTGTTTGCACCCAAACATAAATATCTTTGCACCCAAACATAAATATCTTTGCACCCAAACATATATATGTTTGCACCCAAACATATATATGTTTGCACCCAAACATATATATGTTTGCACCCAAACATATATATGTTTGCACCCAAACATATATTTGTTTCCACCCAAACATATATTTGTTTGCAGACCCAAACATATATTATGTTTGGGACTGTTGCAAACATATATATGTTTGCTGCAAAATATGTTTGGGACATATGTTAGAGAGGCCGATTTTTTCACCCCAGTGAATGAAAGACTTGCTGCAATTCGAATAAAAGCTAAATTCTTCAACATCAGCTTTATTTGCGCTCATGCTCCCACTGAAGAAAAGGACGAACAGACCAAAGATATGTTTTACGAGCGCTTAGAAGAAACATACGACCGTTGCCCTGCCCATGACATTAAAATCATTCTAGGCGATTTTAATGCCAAAATTGGAAAGGAGAATATCTTTGGCCCAACAGTCGGGAAATTCAGTCTCCACAGTGAAACATCTGACAATGGTATGAGGCTGATAGACTTTGCAGTTGCAAAAAACATGGTAGTTAGCAGTACCAGATTTAATCATCTCGATATTCATAAGGGCACCTGGCTGTCTCCAGATCAAAGAACAAGTAATCAAATTGATCATGTTGTAATAGATGGAAGGCATTCATCCAGCGTGTTGGATGTACGATCGTTCCGAGGCGCAAACATTGATTAGGACCACTACCTTGTTGCAGCAAAGGTACGTACCCGTCTAAACGTTGCAAATAAAGCACGAACAGACACAACGCGGAAGTTGGACATCGATAGGCTGCAAACACAACAGATAGCCACAGCATATTCCACTCAACTAGCCCAATTGCTTAACGCGAGCACTCCTTGTCCCGATAACATAACAGGACAATGGCAACATATTGCCCACTCCATGCAAACAGCCGCAAAATCCATACTTGGGTTCCAGAGACCTCCACAAAGGAATTCATGGTATGACCAGGAGTGTCGTGCTGCTACCGAAGAGAAAAATGCGGCATATAGAGCTACTTTACAATCAGTAGCAACGCGTAGCGCACGAGAGAGATATCGGGAGAAAAGGAGAGAAGAGAAACGTCTTTTCCGCAAGAAAAAGAGAGAAATGGAAAAGCGGGAGTGTGAAAAAATCGAGATGTACACACGCAAAAAAAAATCGGCCTCTCTAACATATGTCCCAAACATATTTTGCAGCAAACATATATATGTTTGCAACAGTCCCAAACATAATATATGTTTGGGTCTGCAAACAAATATATGTTTGGGTGGAAACAAATATATGTTTGGGTGCAAACATATATATGTTTGGGTGCAAAAATATTTATGTTTGGGTGCAAACAATTTTATGTTTGGGTGGAAACAATTTTATGTTTGGGTGCAAACATTTTATATGTTTGGGTGCAAAAAAATACAAACCCAAAAGGCACAAAAAACAAAAACATGCACCAGTGAGCGCTTACTAAGAGCAAGGGAGAGTAAAATTAAATGTAAAACACTTTAAAATGTGTGCTCACTTGCTCTCAGTAAAAACTCACTGGCTATCTCCATAGTATACACACAAATGTTGAGGTTGTTTATTGGAAGGCAAAAGAACAACAAACACATAGGTACATACAAAATTCCAAAGAAATACATAACACAAATTAATAAAAGAAAAACTGATTGAAATAATTTGTAAATAGTCACACTTTTAAAAAGAAAAAAAATATAGAAACGTAGTTGAACGCTTCTCCTTTGTTGTGAAATAAAACAAATTGTCCTCATAGTTGAAATCATCAGCGGGGAATCGGCATCTAGAATCAAATGAATATGTAATGTAATAAATAAATATGGATATGCCATATTTCAGATACACATAAGTATGTATGTAATTACCAATATTAAATGCGATTCCTTCCTTGTCCAATAAAATAATTCCATTCAACTTTCCGATTCAATTATAAAATGTATTGGACATTTAATTTACTAAAAAGCACAATTTCTTTAAGAAAACACAAAACACTGATTTATTCACTCACTTTACCGTCTTGACTCTACAAAGGCATCTAAAACACTGAAGAAAGAAATAAAATATAATTCATATCATTTCTTCTTCTCCTCCTAAGTTGGTTAACAACAACAAAACAAGAAACACACGAGTTTGTCGCATACACGCCACCAAAGCTCCCTTCTTCGCTTCTACGTCTTCTATTATGCAATACACACAACTCTTCATTATAAAACAGCAATCTACAGCCGCGAGAGCACTGTTATTACTCTCGTTGACAAACATCCTCTCTCCACCCATGAAAAAAATGTTCTAACATAAAAAATATGTTGGTACCCAAACATATCAAATTAAGATATGTTACAAAATGTTGCAAACATATATTTGTTTGGACCCAAACATATTATGTTTGGATCCAAACATTAATTTGTTTGCAACCGGTCCCAAACATATATTTGTTTGGATCCAAACATATTTCTAACATAAATTTTTCTGCGTGCAGGAGCCAGAATGAAGTCCGAAAATTCTACCAAAGAGTGAAACATCAAACAGATGGCTTTGGTACAGGCACATCCTCCTGTAGAGACCAGCAAGGTAATCTGGTAACAGATACAGACAGCGTGCTCAGGATATGGAAGGAACATTTCTCCAATCTGCTGGTATCCAATAGTAGCGAAGACGATGATACCACAGATCCAATCCCAGAAGATGGTATAGAATGTATACCGCCCGGCCAAGATGAGGTAAAAACAGCAATCAACCGGCTGAAGAATAATAAAGCAGCAGGAGCCGATGGCTTACCAGCCGAGCTGTTTAAAACCGGAGGCGACGCGCTGATAAGGTGTATGCATCAGCTAGTTAGCACCATCTGGCAGGAAGAACGCGTACCCGACGATTGGAACCTGAGCATCCTATGTCCCGTCCACAAGAAAGGAGATAAGACTGTATGCTCCAACTATAGGGGCATAAGTCTTCTCCCTATTGCCTATAAGATAGTGCCAGGGATATTGTGCGAACGACTAAAGCCAATGGTCAACGATATATTGGACCATACCAATGTGGCTTTAGACCTGGCAAGTCCACCATTGACCAGATATTTACCCTGCGGCAAATCCTAGAGAAGACTCAAGAGATGCAGATCGACACATTTCACCTTTTTGTCGATTATAAAGCAGCATTCGACAGTCCCCTCCGATCAAAGGTATTCCACGCAATGTCTGAATTTGGTATCCCCGCAAAGCTCATCCGGCTTTGTAAGATGACTTTAACTGATACTAGGTCCTCAGTTAAAATTGGAAAGAACCTCTCCGAAGAATTTTGTACCAAAAGAGGTTTCAGACAAGGAGACAGCCTTTCGTGTGACCTATTCAACATTTTGCTGGAAAAGGTAATACGAGATGCAAATGTCAAAAGAAATGGCACAATTTACACCAATAGCCACATGTTACTTGCCTATGCTGATGACATAGACATCATGGGACGGTCAGTAAAGGAAGTAACTGATACCTTTAGGAAGGTCGAAGCAGAATCTGCGAAAGTGGGTCTGGCGGTAAACGGCGAAAAGACCAAATTGATAGTGTCGACGCGCAAAGCGTCCATAGAGCTCGGGCCAACTGTGGAAGTTGGTACCTACAATTTTGAGGTAGTTAAAGACTTCGTCTACCTCGGCACTGCCATAAACACAACAAACAACATCAGTTGTGAAATAAGAAGAAGAATTGTATTGGCCAACAGATGCTACTATGGTCTAAGTAAGCAATTTAAAAACAAAGCCACATCTCGTCAAACAAAAATAACACTATACAAAACGTTGATACTACCCGTGCTAATGTATGGCTCCAAAGCATGGGTACTTGCGCAAGCAGATAAGGCAGTGCTTGGTGTGTTTGAGAGGAAAATTCTTCGAAAGATCTACGGGCCGATTTGTGTTGACGGTGAATATCGACGTCGTATGAACCACGAGCTATATAAGCTATACAAAGACATGCATATAGTTAAACGTATCGAGATGCAACGATTGCGTTGGCTAGGCCATATCATGAGAATGAGCGATGATGAACCCGCTAAAAAGGCGTATGAATACATGCCACATGGCGGTGCACGCAGAATCGGTAGGCCTAAGCTTCGATGGAGCATACAAGTGGATGAAGAAATGGAAAGGCGCGGTATTCCAAAAAGTCAAGCGAAAAACAGAGAGGAATGGAGATCTTTTCTTAGTTCGGTCTATGGAACAAATGTTCTGTAATGGGCCAACTAAGTAAGTAAGTAAGTAAAATCAACGAATTAAAGTACGAGTTGCTTGACCACCCATTTTATTCTCCTGATTTAGCTCCCAGTGACTTTTACTTGTTCCCAAATCAAAAAAAATTCCTTGCTGGCAAGCGTTTTACCTCAAATGAAGATGCAATTACAGTTGTAAACCACTATTTTGAAGACCTTGAGGAAAACTATTTTAACCAAGGGATATAATTGCTAGAAAAGCGTTGGACTAAGTGTATTGAAGTTTTAGGGGATTATATTGAAAAATAAAAATATTTTTGAAAAACTAACTATTCTCTTTCATTGATAGGCTAAGAAGTTTCCGAACCGCCCTGTTATGTAAATGTTACTAAATTTGATAAAATTTAGATTTGGTGAACGCATCGAGCTAAAATCCTGAAATATAGGATTAAGATTACTATTGGAGTGGACTATTGAGACAGTTAGTGGAATGGAATTTCGTACTTATGTGTACGAAAAATAATACATACTGCTATAATTGATTTCGGGAGAACATATAGAACTGCACATTAATATCGCGGTTGAAATATAGTTTTGGATATAGGGATGAAATTTTTTGAAACTTATACCTATAATAAGTACCAAATTTGCCTTTCAGTTTTGAGGTTGCTTTAAGGGCTATATCAGGAATTTCGAATTTTTGTATTTGGGTCTGCGTTGGTGTTAAAATAAGAAGTTCTTGAAATGCATACAAATTATGAAATTAGGTTTGGAGGTCGCTAAGGACTGAAATTTGGTGTTGGGTGGAGCTGGAATTATGTAATTAGTGTGGGAAAAGTACGCAAACAAGTACGAACGGCGTTAAGTTCAGCCGGGCCGAACTTGGTGGTAAATGGTACCAAATTTCAGCCATTTCGGTGGATTATTGTGGCCACAACCATTAAAATACCGAAAATCGGGAAGTACCGTTCTATGGGGGCTATATGAAGGCGTGGACCTATACCGACAAATTCCTGGGGGAAAGTTCTATACCCCCAACGAAGACTAAGTACCTAATCTCAGCCATTTTAGTGCATTCTTGTGGCCACAACCTTCAAAATACCGAAAATCGGGAGGTACCGTTCTATGGGGGCTATGTGAAGGCGTGGACCTATACCAACAAATTTCTGGTGGAAAGTTTTATACACCCAACGATGACTAAATACCAATGAATGAAGCTAAAACCTCAAAAATACCGAAAATCGGGAGGTACCGTTCTACGGGGGCTATATCAAAACTTGGTGCGATATATCCCATTTTCAATACCAACCATACTGGAAATAATAAAAACTTCTGTACCAAATTTTGAAGCTCTATCTTAAAAATTGCGAGCTGTATCTTGACAGGCAGACGGACGGACAGACGGACATGGTTAGATCGACTTAGAATTTTATGCTGATCAAAAATATATATATATATACTTTATAGGGTCTCCGAAGAATATTTCGATGTGTTACAAACGGAATGACAAAGTGAATTATACCCTCCATAAGGTGGAGGATATTTTAGAACAACTAATTTATTAGTGGAGAAAGATTGGTTAGAATATTAAAACAACAACAATGGGATTAAACCAGACTATTTAAAAAAAAAAACAAAATTGCAACAGCTATCCCAATAAAAAGCGCCACCAATGAATGATCTATTTGAGAAACACTGGCACGGTTTGTGTGTTTGGTTGTTGCTGTAATGCGGACCAACAAAACAACAAACATTTTCCATAGGAACAATACAACGTTGACCGAACTCGCTGTTTTGTTTTGTATACATTCGTGAGTGCGAACAAAACGTACAGCGAAAAGTTCTCAATTCCACAACAACAGATAGAAAATGAAAAATTTCAATGAATGATACGATTGGTGGTTGAAAACATCAATCGTAGTATGTTCCAAGTATGTTGGTATTGGCTTATAGGGTTGTTTAGCAACCAAATGTGTGTGTGGCTGAGTGTGGCATTGATCATTTCGCACATCAAATGTTTGCCAAAAATTCCTTTTGTTTCGGTGGTGAATGAAACAACTCGGCAAAGCATAGCCGATGTACATTTCAGTAATAGTATAGATTTCGTATTTTTGCATTGAAAAGATTGTGGTTTTGTTTTGTTTTGAAAGCGAAACGATTCAGAGAAACTGAAAATTTTGTGACTTTGTGTGATTGGTACGGGAATCGTTTTGTTTGTTTGCGTTCATTGGTTATGTTGCCTTCGTTGTAATTCAACGACACATAAAAATGGAGAAGGTTTGTCTTGTTTTGCAAACACTTTCGTTGGGGTTGTGTGAGGTTGTCAAAGAAACACTTCTTATTGAAGATTTTTCTTTGGTCACGCTTATACTTCCATCTGAAGACTGATGTTTGGGTATAAAAAGTTTTTGTTGAAGAAGTTATTAAAAAAACTTCGGTGGAAAACAAGAAACAAGGGAACTGATGAGATCATGTGGCGAGTATCGAAACTAGTCTTCGAAACTAGTCAATGCCAAACTTTCTCCACTAATAAATTAGCTGTTTTAAAATATTAAAACAACAACAGCAATGGGATTAATACAGACTATTTTGAAAGAAAAAAATTGCAAAAATTATCCGAAAAATGAGCGCCAATGAATCAGAATAGTTATGGAAATCCGCCATTACAATATATGAAATGTTTCTACATGTACATAATACTATCGATTTTAAAAATTGTACTGAATAGTGTATTATTGCTTTCATGTTAACGCGAAGACGGTTTCTAAATAATGCAATGAAATCAAATATTCAAAGGTATTTGTTAACAAAATTTTTACCCTCTGAGAACAAAAAGGCCAACATTAAAATCTCTCAAACAAATTAACTGTGATATAGGGGTCATGTTGTCGAAAAACAAAGTGGTTGTATGATATAGTTCGCATCTACAATTTTTTAATTTCTATTTTAGCTTTAGGTCAATGTGAATTCTTTATTTTGTTGTTTTTCCAATATTTCGCAATTGTATAAATTGCGTCCTCAGGGAATCTACAAAATAATGAGTTTCTTTCTTGCATTAAAATTACACTCCTAATTTTTCAATGTATATCTGAGGTCTAACAGCTCAACTCGAAAGAGAATTAATTAAAAAACTTTTTATATTTTTAAGTTTTTGCCTTTTTAAGGGCGAAGGCCATTATTTGTGAGATTTTAATTAATTTAATTAATCGAGGTTTTATGACCTAAGAAGATTACATTGAAAAATTTATATCTAGCGAAGTCCTACACACACATCAACCGCTATGCGACGATCGTTTCGTTAGCTGGATAGGCTAACATCCTCAGGCATATTAGATGTTGTTGTTGCTAGACAATTTTTGCCATTTGGAGCCCCTATTTATACATCCAAGATTGCAAATTTGCATTTGTTAATTTCAAATTGAAGCTTTTTATTTCCAAAGACGACTCATTTGTCTCCCTTCTATTCCAGAAATCAATTTTTTATACCCTCCACCATAGTATGGAGGGTATATTAAGTTTGTTTTTCCGTTTGTAACGCATTGAAATACTCATTTGCGACCCTATAGAGTATATATATTCTTGATCAGGGTAAAATTCTAAGTCGATCTGAGCACGTCCGTCCATCCGTCCGTCTGTGGTAATCACTCTAGCATCCACAAAAATAGAGATAGGACGCTGAAATTTTGGGAAAATGCGTCTTTTGTTTGCAGGCAGGTCAAGTTCGATGATGGGCTATATCGGTCCACGTTTTGGTATAGCCCCCATATAACGGTACCACCCGATTTACGGTATTTTGACGTTTTTAGCTACATTTTCAGAACGATTTGACTATAATTTGACATTTAGGGTTCTTAAGTGTCAACAAACATACATAACAAAACTTGTGGACATAGGTCCACGTTTTGGTATAGCCCACATATAACGGTACCCCCCGATTTGCGGTATTTTGACGTTTTTAGCTACATTTTTAGACCGATTTAGCTATAATTTGAAATTTAGGGTTCTTAAGTACCAATAAACTTATATAACAAAAGTTGTGGACATAGGTCCACGTTTTGGTATAGCCCCCATATAACGGTACCCCCCGAAATACGGTATTTTGACGTTTTTAGCTACATTATCAGACCGATGTACCTATAATTTGACATTTAGGGTTCTTAAGTGTTAATAAACTTATAAATTAGAAGTTGTGGACATAGGTCCACGTTTTGGTATAGCCCCCATATAACGGTACCCCCCGATTTGCGGTATTTTGACGTTTTTAGCTACATTTTCAGACCGATGTAGCTATAATTTGACATTTGGGGTTCTTAAAAGTCAATAAACTTATATATCAAAAGTTGTGGACATAGGTCCACGTATTGGTATAGCCCCCATATAACGGTACCCCCCGATTTACGGTATTTTGACGGGTTTAGCTAAATTTTCAGACCGATTTAGCTATAATTTGACATTTAGGGTTCTTAAAAGTCAATAAACTTATATAACAAAAGTTGTGGACATAGGTCCACGTATTGGTATAACCCCATATAACGGTACCCCCCGATTTACGGTATTTTGACGGGTTTAGCTACATTTTCAGACCGATTTAGCTATAATTTGACATTTGAAGTTCTTAAATGTCAATAAACTTATGTGACAAAACTTGTGGACATAGGTCCACGTTTTGGTATAGCCCCCATATAACGGTATCCCCCGATTTACGGTATTTTGACGTTTTTAGCTACATTTTCAGACCGATATAGCTATAATTTAACTAAACTTATATAACAAAAGTTGTGGACCTAGGTCCAAGTTTTGGTATAGCCCCCATATAACGGTACCCCCGATTTACGGCATTTTGACGTTTTTATCTACATTTTCAGACCGATTTAGCTATAATTTGACATTTGAAGTTCTTAAATGTCAATAAACTTATGTGACAAAACTAGTGGACATAGGTCCATGTTTTGGAATAGCCCCCATATAACGTTACCGCCCGATTTCAGGTATTTTGAGAATTTTACCAACAAGTTTTAACCGAATTATCTGTAATTTGAACATTTGACATTTGAAATTCTTAGTGGTCACCACACCTCTCCACCAAAAATTGTCAAGAAAGCCCCCATATAACGGTACCTCCCGATTTTCAGTAATTTGATGATTTTAGCTAAAATATTAAACCGAACAAGCAGTAATTTGACATTTGAAGTTCTTAGTGGTCACAACACCTCTCCATCAAAAATTGTCAACATAGGTCCATGTTCGGATATAGCTCCCATGTAACGGTACCTCCCAATTTTCAGTAATTTGGCAATTTTAGCTACAATTTTTAACAGAACTAACGGTAATTTGACATTTGAAGGTTGTAGTGGTCACTTTGAGGATTTTACTTAAAATGTTTAACCGAACGTAGGTCCATGTTTTCGTATAGCCCCAAAACAAACCTCCCGATTTTCCGTACCTTAGCTTTATTTTTTGGACGAACTTTCTGTAATTTGAAATTTAAAAGTCAACAAAAATTCTGCAACAAAAATTGTTCATTTAAGTTCATATTTTCGTATAGCCCAGATACCTTCGAACTAGCTGCTAATGACATTTGAAGTTCCCACATTATGTACCGATTTTCGATATTTTAAGGATTCTAGCTAAATTTTTTAACCGAATTAGGAGTTATTTGACATTAAAGGCTCCCATCAAAAACTGTCAACATAGGCCCATGTTTTATTATAACCCCTATATAACAGTACCTCCCAATTTCTAGCCCACCAAAAATTGTCAACAGTTAGATATAGGCACCATAAAAAAGGGCCTCCCGAATGAAGCATTTTATGTACATTATCTGACATTTGAACGTACTCACTTAAAGTTGGGGACAGGAATGAATATTTTATGGTGGAGGGTATGAAAAGTTCGGCCCGGCCGAACTTAATGCTTTTTTACTTGTTAATATTACATTCATATTACAGTCAATGGTTTTTTTTTATCGTAGACTGTATTTATACCCAAACATCAATCTTCAGCTGGAAGTATAAGCGCGACCAAAGAAAAAACTTCAATGAGAAGTTTTTTGAAAATGTTTCATAAAGTATTTTTACGTACGCTGAAGATAACAACATTTTGTTGGTCCGCATTACAGCAACAACCAAGCACACAAACCGTGCCAGTGTTTCTCAAATAGATCATTCATTGGTGGCGCTTTTTATTGGGAAAGCTGTTGCAATTTTGTTGTTTTAATATTCTAACCAATCTTTCTCCACTAATAAATTAGTTGTTTTAAAATATTAAAACAACAATGGGATTAAGCCACACTATTTTGAAAAAACAAAATTCTGATTGAATCTCAACAGTGATCTTCATAACAAAATTTTTGCGTACTTTTCGCACACTAATTATATAATTCCAGCTCCACCCAACACCAAATTTCAGTCCTTAGCGACCTCCAAACCTAATTTCAGAATTTGTATGCATTTCAAGAACTCCTTATCTAAACACCAACGTAGACCCAAATACAAAAATTCGAAATTCCTGATATATCCCTTAAAGCAACATCAAAACGGAAAGAAAAATTTGGTACTTATTATAGGTATAAGTTTCAAAAATTACATCCCTATATCCAAAACTATATCCCAACCGCGATATTCATGTACAGTTCTATATGTTCTCCCGAAATCATTTATAGCAGTATTTAGTATTTTTTGTACACATAAGTGCGAAATTCCATTCCACTAACTGTCTCAATCGTCCACTCCAATAGTAATCTTAATCCTATATTTCAGGATTTTAGTTCGATGCGTTCACCAAATCTAAATTGTATCAAATTCAGTAACATTTAGTGCTTTTCGAATTTCCAAAACATCCTAAATCCACTCCAACAGTAAACTTAATTCCGAATATTAGGATTCCACCCCTTCACCCATATCCGAATTGTACCAAATTTAGTACCATTTATTACTTTTCGTACACATAAGTAACATTTTCCGAAATCTGTCTCAATCCTACACGCAGCGGTAATCATAACTCCAAATTTAACGACCAACAACTACCCACTAGATTCCCTGAGGACGCAATTTATGTAATTGCGAAATATTGAAAAAACAACAAAATAAAGAATGCACATTGACCTAAAGCTCAAATAGTTTTATTTCTAACATAAATGAAAATGGTCCAATAAAATCAAAATTTAAAATTTTTTTAATATCTTTAATATAAAGGCAACATCTAATATCTCAACCTAGTGCTGATAGACTCGACATGTATGTACACATCGCTCATTTACTCAAAGAGTGGCATAAGTCAAAAAATGAGTTTTCGGAGTTAGCAATTCATATTTTTTCTACGACCTTTACTTTATCTTGTGTCAAATTTTCATGCTGATATCTCTAAAACTCAACGAGTTACAACTCATTTACTACGAGTGTGTCATACATCAACAAAAAAGTTTTTTGAGTTTGTGGGGAACTAAAACACTTCCAATCATGCTTGATCTTGCACAGAAATTTAGAACTGGTATCCAGCTAGCTCTTTGCAAAATATGGTCCAAGTAGTTACTATATTTTTTCTGTAATAGACTTTTTAAGTTGGTTTTAAATTTCTATCTCCAACTTAAAAAGCGTTTTCTCTCTTGATTTTTTGAGATGTGTCGCTCTTTGACTAAATGAGCGATATGATTCATATTGTTCTGCTATATATAATTACACTGAAAAACATTATAAGAAACGATAAGTTAAAATAATCTTGAAGCAATCCATATTTCAATAATTACACTTTCATGCCCTCTACATTTCAATAGTAACAATTTTCATAGTTTTGTACCTTTGTCATTGTGAGTTTGTAAATATTCCAATTTCCCATTGTGATTGATTCATTGTATTTTAAAGTTAACTGACAGAATGTAACTATGTAAATAATTTATTCTACTACTCTTGTAAGACAACTCATTAATTACTACTTTCGATATACCATTTTATGCAACTGTAAACTATTACTAATATATTTACGCCCTACTATTTCTTCTCACGATTTGTACTTAAGCTAGAACAAAATTCAATAAAATCGCTCAGTTTCTGATCTACAATCTAACGCGTTACATAACCATCAGATAAGATCACAAGGGGTGATCTCCATTCTAACACGTTATGATAACTATCATATAAGATCACAATGAGACAAAGTGCTCCTCCGGCAATCAACATCAAATCCTTGCTTGTGTTTTCCTGAACAATCTAAACCAGATTGCTATAATGGCGCCCAACTCGTGGCCATGTACCGCGACCATCTGTGAGTAATAGCCGAGGACAACAACAAAACCAATAGCACAGCGTAATTCTTGGAACGATCAGTTGCCGCATTCGTATCCAAAGATGACCCACAAGAAGAAAATGCCTGTTGGAAAAGAAGCTTGATGAATCAATAACTATGTACGTGTACGATGCATGAGTTTTACTCCAGGGTGAGGTAAACATACATCCACCTCTGCTGTCAGTTATTCATCTTTACTCCTGCAAAATGAACCGCGAACCATGTTGAGAATAAGAAGGTTGATGAATCACCAACAATGTACGTGTACGATGCAGTTTTACTCCAGGGGGAGGCAAAATACATCCACCTCTACCGTTAGTTAGTCACCTTTACTCCAGGGGGAGGTTCCGGAGAAAGTCTTCAACGCCATCTTTATGCAATTACTACAGTCTTATTGGCACAATAGCAGTTTCAACAACGAATGTTCCACATGCAGTCCATCCTAAGCAGAAGCAACAATCCTGATGCAGGTTACAATAGAAGTTCAACAATAAGTAATTTCTGATGCTTCATCGGGACGCTTTCAGCATCAGAGGGGGAGACTGAAGCAATCCATATTTCAATAATTACACTTTCATGCCCTCTACATTTCAATAGTAACAATTTTCATAGTTTTGTACCTTTGTCATTGTGAGTTTGTAAATATTCCAATTTCCCATTGTGATTGATTCATTGTATTTTAAAGTTAACTGACAGAATGTAACTATGTAAATAATTTATTCTACTACTCTTGTAAGACAACTCATTAATTACTACTTTCGATATACCATTTTATGCAACTGTAAACTATTACTAATATATTTACGCCCTACTATTTCTTCTCACGATTTGTACTTAAGCTAGAACAAAATTCAATAAAATCGCTCAGTTTGTGATCTACATTCTAACGCGTTACATAACCATCAGATAAGATCACAAGGGGTGATCTCCATTCTAACACGTTATGGTAACTATCAGATAAGATCACAATGAGACAATTTGTCCGTCCGGCAGTATACATCAATCCTCACTTGTGTTTTCCTGAACAATCGACACCAGATTGTTATAATCTATATATAAAAGAGCTTAGTGAGTGAGTGACTGAGTGACTGACATATCATCGCCCAGGCGAAACCGCTGAAGCTAGAATGCTGAAATTTTGACTGTGGGTTGCTGTTGGTGTGTAGGGGTGAAATAAAGCTGGGTTTTTGGAAATTCGACCTAGAAGGGTACGAAAAGTACTAAAAGGTACTAAATATGGTACCCTTTGTATTAGGCAAACGGGAAGAGCTAGAATTCTGAAATTTGGGATGAGGGTAACTGACAGAGAGTTAGAAAGATGTACCAAAGGGTTTTTAGAAATTCGACCTATAAGTGTACGAAAAGTTACTAAATTTGGTACTAATTGTATATTTTGAGCGGATATAGCTACAATCTTCATATTTGGTTTGGGAATCAAGGTTGGGAAGTGGTGTTGATATATAGAAATGATTTTGGAAGTTCGTACTTATGTGTACGAGTAGTACTAAATTTGGTACAATTTGGATTTGGGTGAACGGATAGAGCTAAAAACCTGAAATTTGGAATTTAGATTACCGTTGAAGTGTACGATTGAGATATGGGGGTAGTTTTGGAAATTCATACTTATGTGTACGAAAAGTAATAAATTGTACCATATTTGGTACAATTTGGTTTTATATAGACATGGAAACCTGAAATTTGGAATTAATATTACTGATGGAGTGAAGGATTTAGGTAGTTTTGGAAATTCTTACTTATGGGTAAGAAAAGTAGTAAACGGTACTAAATTTGGTACAAATTATATTTTGGTGAACGGATAGAGCTGGAATCCTAAAATTTGGAATTTAATTACTTTTGGAGTGTAGGATTGAGTTAGTCTTGGAAATTCGTACTTATGGGTACGGAAAGTAATAAATTTGGTACAATTTAAATTTAGTTGAACGGATAGAGTTGGTATCCCGAAATTTCGAAATAAGGTTACTGATGGAGTGTAGGATTGAGGTAGTTTTGGAAATTCATACTTATGGGTACGGAAAGTACTAAATTTGGTACAATTTATATTTGGGTGAACGGATAGAGTTGGAATCCTGAAATTTCGAATTAAGGTTAAGGTTTTGGAAATTCGTACTTATGGGTACGGAAAGTACTAAATGTACTAAGTATGGTACAATTTGGATTTGGGTGAACGGATAGAGCTGGAATCCTGAAATTTGGAATTTAATGACTTTTGGAGTGTAGGATTGAGTTAGTCTTGGAAATTCGTACTTATTGGTACGGAAAGTACTAAATTTGGTACAATTTAAATTTAGTTGAACGGATAGAGTTAGAATCCCGAAATTTCGAATTAAGGTTACTGATGGAGTGTACGATTGAGGTAGTTTTGGAAATTCATACTTATGGGTACGGAAAGTACAAAATGTACTAAATTTGGTACAATTTACATATATTTGGGTGAACGGATAGAGTTGGAATCCTGAAGTTTGGAATTAGGATTACTGATGGAGTGTAGGATTGATGTAGTTTTGGAAATTGGTACTTATGGGTACGGAAAGTACTAAATGTACTAAATGTGGTGCAATTTATATTTGGGTGAACGGATAGAGTTGGAATCTTGAAATTTCGAATTAAGGTTACTGTTGGATTGACTTAGTCTTGGAAATCCGGAAAGTACTAAATGGTACTAAATATGGTACAATTAAATTTAGGTGGACGGATAGAGCTGGAATCCTGAAATTGGGAATTATGATTACTTATGGAGTGTAGGATTGAGGTAGTTTCGGAAATTCGTACTTATGGGTACGGAAAGTACTAAATGGTACTAAGTTTGGTACATTTTGGATTTGGGTGTACAGATAGAGCTGGAATCGTGAAAATTTATAATTAAGATTACTTATGGAGTGTTGCATTGAGGTAGCTTTGGAAATTCGTACTTATGGGTACGAAAATTAGTAAATGGTACTAAATTTGGTAAAATGTTGATTTGGGTGGACGGATAGAGGTGGAATCCTGAAATTCGCAATTACTGTTGGAGATAGTTATTGAAATTCGTACTTTCATACGAAAAGTATTAATGGTATTATGAATAGAAGTGGAATTCGGAAATTTTGTATTATAGCCGCTGTTGGTGTGAAGGGTTGAGATATGGATGTGGTTGTGGATATACATACAATAAGTGTACGAAAATTACTAAATGGCACAGAATTTGGTCCAAATTGTTATTGTGTAAAGGGGTAGAGCTGAAATTGTGAAATTCGGTATTAGTATAGCAGTTGACGTTTAGAGTGGAGATAGAGAGGAAGTTTTGCAAATTCGTACTAACCCAGCGAAAAGTTTGCCTCCAAAGAGGCAGTTAAATGATATGTACAAGTGATTTGGAAGTGCATCTAATTATGCATTTTCACTCATGATTTTTACAAGGGAGTGACCCCGGAAAGGGGCACTCCATTGCACCGCATTTTAACTGACCCTTTGGCATTGCATTTTAACTGAACCTTTGGCACTGCATTTTAACTGACCCTTTGGCATTGCATTTTAACTGACCCTTTGGGGTAGAATAGGAGGCAGTTCAGAGCACGTGTTTTGAATAACAAAATAAAATGCATTTATTATTTGTGTAAAACAAAAATATTAATAACTTTATTAAATTAACACAAATAATGAAAATTCTCTATTGAATTCAATCGCAAAAATGTGTGTTTCCTCCGCTCTTTATTTAATCCAAGTTTAAGTGCTTTTGCTTCATCTGCTAAATGGGTTTGATATTGTCTTCCCATCACCAGTTAAGATTTCGACATGTACTCCAACAGCACTCCATTGGGAAATTTTCTTCTCGTGAGTTACCGGAAAATGTTCACAAATTAAATATTATTTAGTTTGTATAAACAAATGTTTGGAAATGTTAACACGATTATCTCTTTTTGGAAATGTATTCCGCTGCGTGTAGAGATGTACAAACTGATTTATGTACATGTAGGGATCTCTAACAACTGCTAATAAAATGTAGTGAATGGAGTGCCTTTTTCACGGCTCCGTTTGCACTGCATCCGGATGCTGTTAAATTGTGACAAATGGATGTGATTCTTTCGGTTGCATCCAAATGCGGTTAAAATGTGAGGAATGGAGTGCCTTTTTCACGACTCCGTTTGAACTGCATAAAAACATGCCGTGAAAGAACTAGTCTACATTCACTACTTCCAATTTATTTTGCTGGGAATGTATACGAAAAATACTAAATCGCGTTTTGGATATAGTTTTGGATAAAAGAAAGTAATTTTTGGAACTTATACATACTATAAGTACTAAATTTGGTACCAGTTTGGTGTTGCATGATGGGATATAGGTGGAATTTCGAATTGTTGTATAAGGGATTGTGTTGGTGTTTATATACGGATTTTTTGAAATGCATACAAATTCTAAAATTAGGCTGAGGGCTGGTTGATTTATTGAGAAATATGAAATGTACTAAAGATGAAGATGGATTTATATCATTAGTGCGTGAAAAGTACAAAATTGCAATAAATTTGGTATAGAAGTGAAATTTTGATATATTATTGATTTGTCAGGTTCATTGTTAGAGGTGGTCGTACAATAAGTGTACTAGAAGTATTAAATAATACTAAATATTGAAGCACTGGTACTGGGTGAATCGATAAATGAAATTTATTATGAGGATAACTGTTGAGATTGGATTAGAATGTTTATTTAAATCCGCCTTTAAACGTATGAAAGGTTTCCACATGTAATACCATTGACATTGAGTGAACAAGTAGAGCTAAAACTGTAACATTTGAGCTAAGGTCCTGGGTTTTAAAAATTGTACTGAATAATGTACTATTGTTTCTGGGTTAACACGAATTCGGTTTCTAAATAATGTACTGAAATCAAAAAGTCAAACGTACCTTTTCAACAAAATTTTTTTTATCATTATTGTCTATTCTAAACGTTATTGTAAGTTCATTTGAAAAGGTAGATCTATGCGGTTAATGTTTTACAAGAAGGTTTTTGCATCCTGAAAAAAACGGCCTAAAAAAAATGTCTCAAAAATTAACTGTTATATAGGGTAACATCTTCTGAATAAAGGTTTTCTACATTTTGATATCACAAATTCTAAAATTCGGTTGGAAAATGTGGATAACATTTTCAAAATACCCACACCGTTCTAATAAAACATGGACTGGAACTTAAAATGTAGGCCGCTGTTGAAGTGTAGACGTCTTTTTTGAAATTCGAACAAAACGTATACGAGCAGTACTTGAATGAAATTAACTATCAATTCAAATAAGTATTAGTACATCAAAATTTTCAGTGTTCTCCATATTAAATATTGTTTATTTGTATATTATTCCTTTTCCGCTTACGAAGTGGCGGGCATTTAACTAGTAAAGAATAAAAGCGTTTGGTGGCGGTGGTTGGTTCAGTCAATAAAAACAAAACATCTCGCCAAAATTGTTTTTTTTTTCAATCTCTCAGAAGGAATCTGTATTTCTTGCTTTTTGAAAGGCGTTCATTAAGTGCAGAAATTTGAACCTTGGCAAGACTTTATGAACACTGTTCCTAAAATGCAGTATTTTTTTTTGTGTACATTTAGGCTTCAGTGAGTGCAATTTTTTGCAAGTGATTCTGTTGCATATTTATTGCCGATTATAGTGTATCAACGGACCAAACATGCTTTAACACTGTTCATTCCTAATATTAATAATTATGCCACAAACGTTTAATTCACTTGTATAATTCCAAGAATTTTCAGTCGATATTTGATTCGTGACTTTTGTTTTCTTTGTGCAAATGACTGTTGATGCTGATGCGGAATCACAATATTTGGTTGTAATTAATATTTATCTGTTGCCAATAAAAATATTATCAGGTTAGAAGAAAGAACAACAACAACAGAAAAATATACCATATTTTTTATTTTCCATCAGATAATTTGCTGATTTAATTAAATATTTTTTTGTTTACAAAAAAGAAACAAAAAATTAAATACCACAGCATTTTAGAATAGCTCAGATTTTGTTGCAAACAATGATTATTTAATTAGCCGGAATATGTAAACAGTTAGAAATTATATTTTAATAAGCAGGAATTAAATATTAGTGTGCGTGAATGTGCATGCAATACAATTATCAACTATAAAAAATGCATTATTAAATTTTAGATAAGCAAACATGCAATGAAACGCAGGTATTGTTTGTAGGATATTTTTTTGTTTTTGTTTTTTTTTCGCTAAGCTAATACAATTAAAAATGTAATTAATTTTTTTCTGTGTCTTTGTCCTTGGTGTGAATATCCGTTTTGGAATTAAAAACTAATCAAATTGTAAACAAACAAATTATGTGGATTTTTTGTTGTTGTTGCTACATATACGCGTACATAGATAGTTATGAAGCACGTATTTAATTTTTAATTTGATAGATGATATTTTGTTTGTCCTTAAACCGATTAGTATTACAGTAGAATCGAGATAATTCGTATAAGTTATCGGTCCCTTGAAGCCATTTCCTTCGCACTATAAAATCACAGGTCCTTTGTATTACGAATTATCGAGAATCTACTGTACTATAAAGCTATGTCTCCTGCTTAAACACATTTTAGATATTTCTTTCAGCAAAAATAGAACACGAAAAAATATTAAAATCTCTTTAACCTTTTTTCCCCAGTTAAATCTAACCCAACAAAGAAATTACCATCAACCACTATTGCATCTCATATTTCCTTTTATGCCTCAAGGCTAGTTTCAATGAATCTGCGAAAGTTTTGTCAGCTAGATAGATAGATATAAGAAGGACGGATATTCAACGAGAAGAAAATGTTCAACCAGAAACCTTGAAGACAAGGAAAAGTATCTTTTCAACTGTAATGTAATTTTATGATAAATTGTTTTATCGCATTAGGGCAAAAATAGACGCCGAGGAAAAAAGTTCACAAAAAATGTTGTATTCACAATTCTTTGATTTGATGGATAACATTTTAAGTGAATAACTGTGTTAATAGAAATATTTTAATAAACGCTAAGAGTTTTTAAAATCTATAAAGCGAAGAAATGGGCCAAACATATTTTAAATGATATACAAGAGAAATTCATGTAAGTGGTATGTAGAATTGTGGTTTTGTCATATCAATTTTGAAGCTGGAGAATTATTATAATTCGATCAGCAAAACACTTGAAAATACCTGAACTCGAACGTTGCCGTTTAATAGGGGCTACATCACAACGTGGCCCTATGGTCACAATTTTTGATGGAGAAATTTTAAACCACTTGTAACTATTAATGTCAAATGACATCTAATCTTGCCCGAAAATGTAGGTGTATACTAAAACGAAGTAATGTCCAACAAATTTTATGGGGATGTTTTGTTTACAACTGGGAAGCCTAATTGCCAAACTCCAGCCAATTTTGGTGGAGAAGTATTTTGACCACTAGTAACCCTAACTGCCAAATTATAGGTAATTTGGTTTGTAAATTAAGCTGGAAAGCTCATATTCCTGAAATCCGGTGATACTGTTATAGGGGGGCTATACCAAAACGTTCATTGACATAATTTCATTTTCATTGACAATTTTAGTTAGCTAACTTCTGATTGAGAGAGAAATCGAAATATTAAATAACGTTAAACAAAGTTTGGAAAAAAATATGTGCAGGTAGGGTTTTTAGGAGTTTTTGGACCATTATCTCAGGAAGTATGGAAAAAATAGCACCGTTGTAATAGAGACCGTTAAAAAACCTTCTGCAAAAAATGACAAATATATTCGTGATTCCCAAATTTTGTGTGGAAGGTTCCCTATTCCAACCTTATACATGAATGGATTAAGTAATAAGTATGTACCAATCAGAAATTCCTTGCGAGAATTATCTTGCGTTTCTTGCAGTTTTTAGGCCATTATTTCAGGAAGTATGGACTTGCCACCGAAATCAATTGTAATGTTGCAAAGGGGGCTGCACCTTACGGTAATCTGTACGTACCGTAAGGTGGAGCTATACCAAATCATTGATATATACGAAACATTTTTAGTAACCAAACTTCTTCATAAAGGACTCGAAATATTAAATTACGTTAAACTCAGTTTGGAAGGTATTTTTGAAAAAGTTTCTGAGTTATCTTGCGCAATATCCAGTTAAGTATGTGGCGGCAAACTCGTGATACAAAATCAATACACATATTTTATATACGCATAATTATCGGTTTGGTTTGCCTTAGTTGTTCACGTTTTTTTTTTGTCAGTGTCTGAGGTTATGCCTCAGTCAGCACAGCTGACTGATACTTTCTTACTTGTTTTAATTAATTTAAAAAAGTGTTAAACGGACGGAACTGGACCGGTACAAAAGTTTATATAGTCTAAAAGAGGACACTCTCAGACATTATTCTGCGAAAACGAAAATTTGTTCCACGCTGTTCCCTAAACTGTCTAATCCGTTAATGTTGGAATTTCACTAAACTTTAGTACCCGAGGAAAAATATATAAATTAAAATAAATTAAATTAAAACAGTTCCTAATGGCAACAATCCTGCCTACCTAGCAAAAGAGAATGAACACAATATCTGTTATCGTTTCCAAGAAATACCTATTTCTTTCTCCAGAAATTTGCAAAAAATTACGTATTTTCCAAAATTGGGAAACAATTGTTGTCTTTAGGAGGACGCCACCCACGTCCATACCTTCCAATATTTTGACCTAATGTTTTGGTTTCGTTAGTGTCAATATATTTACTATCGAATCCCGTATAGTAATTAACAATCGGTGACGACAAAATTGAGGTTTTGAGCAGGAAAATCGATTTCTGTACCACTGTGCGATTTGCAGTTGGCAATTCATCGATACGTACCTTTGCAACATCCATTATCCTATTATCATCCAAAGTATTCGGCTTTTTCCTCGTCCTGATCGTCAACCTATTACAAAATTTCGAGCGGTTCGAACTATAGCTGTGAACTGAGTAAATATTTCAATAATAAAAAAATAATTACGATCTGTAGCGTAATTACAAAATAAACAAACAGACGGAAGCACAAAACTGCATATATTTATATTGTCTTATCAATTTTTTCCTTTAGCCCTCATATAACGTTACCACCCAATTTCATGTATTTTGAGGATTTTATCTTCATTCTTAGCCCGAATTGGTACAGAAACTTCCCCAAAGGGGCCAAACCCTGGCTCTAAAAATGAATGGATTTTGATCTAACCTTGGTTCATTAAATGTGTCCCTTTAAAAGGTGGCATGTCATAACGTCCAGGGTCATAATGTCCATGGACGCTATGACACCAAAAAAAGTGTCATATCGTCCATGGACATTGTGACACTTTTGCAAATGTCATAATGTCCATGGACGATATGACACTTTAAAAATAAAAAAATATGGTAAAAAAGTTTTATTCATAATTCATAATTTTATTGATAAATTTTTAAATTTGTTTCAACAACTTGTCTGCAATAAGGGCAAAGCAAAGGTGATCGATTAGTTTTGGACTTTGCATCTAACATTTCAAAACAATACGAACAAATCTTGAAATGTTTACATGGTTGAAGCAAAATATTTCTCGGTTCCTGCACACAAATAACACATTTAAGGACCTCTGTAGGTTGACTCGGAGATGTTTCTGCATCCTCCTGAGTCTCCGATTCAGAAATATCTTGGCTATCAGCATCCTCTATGATGTCATTATTAACAATGTTGTTTTCCTTGTTTATAATAGCTTTGAAGAACTCAGATAGAGTCATAACGCCTTTGTTGAGTTTTTCGGTAAGACAACTGATCTTGCAGTTTTTACTATCTTGAATTCGTCGTTTTTTCGGCAAAACAATCAAATTACCCGCCGTGAAGAAGTCGGTGCGGAAAACCGTAAATGCAAATGTAATGAAAAATCGGCGGCCGATTTTTCATTACATTTGCATTTACGGTTTTCCGCACCGACTTCTTCACAGTGTCGTCCGTCTTTATTCGTCATAAACACCACCACCGAGAATAATTTGTCATACCTTTCTCATCCACTGTTTTTCGAAGTATTTCAGAAATGTATTAAAAATTTCCTTATCGTTTTGGGAAAAATTCTCTAATTAATTTTTAAGTGTTAAAAACATTTCTTCAATTTGCTCCGGATTTGCTAATAGTAGACTTAAAAATTTTCTGTACCCTTTTCTGCATTCTTCTTTGCGCTTTACAACATTTCCGAAGCCCTTGATTTTATGTACTTTACGCACAATAGCCTGAGTGTAGTGGAACCAACAGCCTTTTTGGGTGACTCCTGGAAAGACGCATTCCAAAGCTTGTTTCAAAGCGACTTCATAGTCAGTGTGAAACAGTGAAGGCTCAAAATTTAATATGTTTTAAATATTATTTTAATGCCACAGTTACGATGCATTTTTCAAAATAACATATATAGCGAGTATAACTTGTGTATAAATTTTTTTTGCCTAAAAATTTGATTTTCGCCGTTTAGTACAAGTAATTTGGAATTCTTGCAAAATCCCGACATGAATTCGAACTTCAAATTTAATTTTTCAACTTCCATTTCTTTTTTTATTTTTTTTTTCAATTTTCTACCGCACTATTCAATTGACACTTTCAGAATGAATCTCCAATTCAATAGCACATCACAAAACAGCTTCTGAGTAAACTACTCACTAAATAACGGTTCTTTTCATCGAAATGTTAAGTTTTGATATTTTTGGACATTATGTCACTCCAAAAGTGTCATAATGTCCATGGACGTAGTGTCGCAAATTTTTAGACTTTATGACACTCCCAAATGTGTCATTATGTCCATGGACGCTACGACACTTTTTTTGGTGTCATAGCGTCCATGGACATTATGACCCTGGACGTTATGACATGCCACCCCTTTAAAATACGATCGGATCAGATCAAAATATTTGTTCGCCATAAAACTTTACTAGAGTTAATATGCTGTTTATATTAGAGCTTTTTGCAGGGTTAACCTTCTTTGAGAGGATTTGTTTGAAATATAAGCAATGGAATTGACATTTAAAACCCAGTCGGTTTGTTAAATCCGGTTATATATAAACGGGGTATAAGGTTCCTTGGAATCCTGTACTTCAGATATATTGTGTCGTTGACCACTTTTCTGAGAAGAATGCGGGGATTTTTTTTTTTTGTTAAAACATTAACCCTCCTCGAGCCACTAAATGGGTTATTAGGGTTAATTTGGTCTTATTGTGTCAAAAATTGTTAAAAATCTCCTTCAAAATGCGATCGTATAAGATCAAAATTTTCTATGAAATTGTTTGTCATAATAATACACAATACATCAAAGCTCTAAATTTTATCTAAACAGCGGAGATTCAGGAAGAAGAATATACTACTTAATGCTAAGCGAAATTTGTCGGTATAGGTCCACGCCTTCATGCAGCCCCCATAGAACGATACGTCCCGATTTCGGTATTTTGAAGGTTGTGGCCACAATAATCCACCGAAATGACTGAAATTTGGTATTTGGTCTTCAGTTGGGTTATTTAACGTTCCATATAAAATTTGTCGGTATATGGCTACGCCTTCCTATAGCCCCCATAGAACGGTACCACCCTATTTTTGGTATTTTGAAGGTTTAGCATCATTGTCACAACAAAGTTGCTGAAATTTCTCTATTTAGTCTTCTTTCCATCTGAAACTTATGGGTATAGGTTCACACCTTCACATTCCAGAAGAGAATTAGCAGAATATGTCCGCAGTTTCCTATATCCCCCATAGAAGCGTACCTCTTGATTTTGATTTTTTGAAGGTTTTACCGAAATATCGGAAATTTGGTATTTAGTGTTCTTTGAGTCTAAAACAAGTAAAAAAGTATCAGTCGGCCTGTGTATATTGAAACAATCTTTTTCCCAAAAAACGTATGTATATAGGGGGTTTTAAAAATTTTCGGCGTATAAACCGACAAAAATGTTGATTAGGATTAAAGAGCAAAAGTTTTGCGGAGGAGATACTTAAAGGAATGGATCGACATTGACCATTATGGAAGTGGATCTCCAGCCACTACATATGGTGCCATAGGAGGTTTGTATACCCTTCGTGCTGTTTACTCATGAAGTGTGGACTTGCCCTTGAAAATACTTTTACCATCGTAATTAAGGCAGTTAATACAAGTTGCTTCAACAAAAATCAAAGTGATTCGATAGCAGGTTTTAAATTGAACTTATCCGAAATTTTGTGTGGGGGGTACCGGATGTAGTGGACAAAAATTCTCCATATTTGAACCATATCTATATCTGGTAGATATATTAGAATGTGTAAAGTATGGACCAATTCGGCTACTCCCTTCAAGAGTTAACGTACGAACAATTTTTCCGAACATTTTTGAACTTTTGTGGGGGAGGTATTTGAAGGAGTGGACCGATATGGCTTATCTTCGAACTTAAACTATGTTTGGACAAAATATAACTAAGGCCAAATTTTGGACCCAATCGGCAGATCCGTTCGAGAGTTATCTTGCGCTCCAACCACCCCACACGGTGTCATAGGGTGTTTGGGCAACTTTCAGGCTATTTTCTCAGGAAGTATGGACTTGCCCCTGATGAAACTTGTACCGTCGTATGGAGGGCAGTGAATACAAGTTGCTAAAACAAAAATCAAAGCGATTCGAGAGGTGGCCATAAACTGAACTTTTCCGAAATTTTGTGTAATAGGTACCTGAAGGAGTGGACCGATATGGCTTATCTACGAACTTAAACTAAGTTTGGAAACAATATTACGAAGGTCAAATTTTTGGACGGGATTGGCATTTCTGTTCGAGTATTATCTTGCGCTTCCACCCATAAACATGGTGTCATAGGGTTTGTTTTTCAACTTTCAGGCTATTTTCTCAGGAAGTATGGACTTGCGACTGATGAAACTTGTACCTTCGTATGGGGGACAGTTAATACAAGTTGTAACAACAAAAAAAGCGATTCGAAAGCAGGTCCTAAACTAAACTTATCCGAAATTTTGTGTGGAAGGTACCTGAAGGAGTGGACCGATTGAGTCCATATTGGAACCTCATCTTAGTCTGGTAGACATTCCACGATTTGCAAAGTATGGACCAAATCGGTTACTTCCTTCAAGAGTTATCGTACGTACAAATTTTTCGAACATTTTCGAACTTTTGTGGGGGAGATACCGGATGGAGTGGACCGATATAACCCATCTTCGAACTTAAACTAAGTTTGGACAATATATTACGAAAGCCAAATTTTGGACCGAATCGGTTGATCCGTTCAAGAGTTATCGTGTGCTCCAGCCAGCCAGACAGACGGAAGGACATTGCTCAATCGACTCCAAATTGTCTGAAACACATTTCGTCCAAACATACTTGGGGTCTAAAACCATTACAAGTATTTCGATGAGACACATTTTGCCCGTATGAAAGTGTATATACCCTCGTTAGCATAGATGCTGAGGGTATAAATAGTCCGCCAGAAATTTGTAGGTAGAGATCGACGTTTTCATATAGCCCCCGTGGAACGGTACCTCCCGAATTTCGGTACTTTGAAGGGTATCCACATGGTTTTACCAAACTTGCAGAAATTTGGTATTTAGCCTTCTTTATAAACTAAAATAAACTAATTGTTCAGTTTTACTTTAATACAACTCGTGGTGGAGGGTATAACTAGTTTGGCCTGGCCGAATTTAAAACCGTTCTTACTTGTTTTATATTCATGTATTTTCATCTAATTCTGAAATGTGTGCAAAGCAAGTTACACTGCCCCTCATTTGAATAGAACCCCCCGCAAAACTGTTTCAACCTCAATTTTTTTCCTGCGTTATACAAGTTTTTAAGTTTTATTATATTTTGCTTCATGTGTTTGGAGTAAACTTAGTCATTCATTTGCATTCAAATCCAATTTAGATATGAATTATACAAGGAAAACAAAATAAAGTCAAAAATTTAAGTAACAAATTTGGCTCACTTGAATAGATCCCCCCTTTAAATCTTGGGAACACAGAAAGATTGTATTAGAATATCGATGCATATTCACTCTATATTGAAAACGTAGTACTTTCAATAATATTCAGTAAATGTATATCCCTCCTGATTAAGGATACACCCGTATATCCTGCTTTGGCAAGGATTCTTTAAATAATCAGGTGTAATGCCTAACAAAGCTTGCCTTTTTCTGTCAACAAGTTTATTTTTGGAAGCGTACTGTCTCCGTTAGTCGTATATCTTACGCATAAGTCATTCCCATACATTTAAGAGAATATTTACCACTGTAGAATATGAAGGAAGGCCCCTCAAGGATATCCGCATTTCTTTTCAAAAATTTAAGTTTTGATGACTCGAAGTGTACAAAAGGTTACAAATTGTCACTCGGGATATCCGAAAATGCTTCTCACTACTGCAAATGCCTGTTTTAGAACCCCTTTGTAAATTGTCGTGCGCATTTAGGGTGAAAGAAATTGACGCCCAAGTCCAGCTGTAATACCTAAACACCTGATTATTTAAAGAATCCTTGCCAAAGCAGGAGGGATATACTTTTACTGAATATTTACTGAAAGTACTTCGTTTACAATATAGAATGAATATACATCGATATTCTAATACAAGCTTTCAGTATTTCCATGTTTTAAAGGGGGGTTCTATTTAAATAGGCCAAATTTTTTACTTAAATTTTTGACTTTATTTTGTTTTCCTTGTATAATTCTTATACAAATTGGATTTGAATGCAAATGAATGACTAAGTTTACTCCAAACACATGAAACAAAATATAATAAAACTTAAAACTTTATCTCTTATATAATTCGGAAAAATGGAGTTTGGAACAATTTTGCAGGGGGGTTCTATTCAAGTGAGCGGCAGTGTATGTACATTTTGAAGACTCCAAAATTACGTTCCGATCTTGTGTCTTGTACAACGATTACCGAATCAGCCTAAAATGCCAGTTGTCGTGCATTTAATCAGCTTAAAAATTTTCCTTAAAACACTATAAGCTTCTATTCTAGCCAAAAACTGAAAATAACACAAAATTTTGAGACGAGCCCTCACTAATTGAGACCTGTGGGGTGATTGCCAAATACAATGGACAGTAAAATATCTGGGTTGATATATCTGGTCGAGATAAGAAATTGGTATACTAAAAGTTAGGTTTAGGGCCAAAATATTGAAGAAAAAAAATATTTTTTAACAATCTTCCCATTGCACAGAGCTAATTTCCCAAAAACCTGGCCAAAAAATCGAAAAAAAACAGTTGTATCAATTTACACTAAATAGTGTCAAATATTGTTTAGTAGACTCCTACTGCGTGTAGTTGTGTAAAAATATATACGTTTATTGTTTAGTAAGTGGGTATAAAAGAGGTCAAAGTGACCCTATTTAGAAAAAAAAATTTTTCTCAACATATAAATTATTAAAATATTATAATATCCAAACTAAACGACGGGTTTTAAATATTTTTAGGTGTTACTGTAATGAATGATATGTGAAACGAATTTAAAATGTTCAGTGTTGCCAATAAAGTGCACGTTTTTTAATAATTGGTGTTCGTACTTGTTGATTTTTTATGGGTCAATTTTCACAATAAATGATGAAAATAGTTGTGAGTAAGATCGAGTTGGGCTGTGTACCTTACCATTTCATAAAAAGAGAAGAGTTTTTTTTGCCAATTTCCATCGAAACATTCTGCACATATTTGCACTTTTCGTTTTTATGTGATATTTTATCTTGCAGGTATGTACAGATTTTCTCTTATTCAGAATGTCAGAGTACAGTATAAGGTAACTTTCTGGCGTTTGGGTATAATTTAGAGTTTCGATATATTCTAAGACCTATAGTAAAATTTTATGGCGAACAAATTTCTAGAATACTTTGATCTGATCCGACCACATTTTATAGGAGATCTTAAAGATTTGTGGAAAAGTGACCAAAAGGACCGCTTTTATGACTCGCACGAGGGTTAATTGTTTTAAGAAAAATATTCCTCGCATTCTTGTCTGTAAAGTTGCCAAAGACATTATACACCTAAAGTGCAAGGATTCCAAGTGATCTTAACTCTGATATTTCCAAAACTGTAGAAATGGTGGAAGCTTGCAACCATATTTTAATTTCTTGATTTTTTGGCAAAATTGATACCGATATTTCCTTGGTATGTAATGCAAATAGAGATTTCATTTCTTTGGTGACTTATAGTGAAATTCAGCGGAGAACATTTTTGTCTTTGACGCTGTTCTTCTAAAATGATACTTTGTATGACAATTTTGCCAAAACCCATATGAAGTACGACCTTAATCCTAAAATGTGTTTATAATTTTGCATATTTCTGGAGTTTAGTAAGATAGAGAGTTTTGGTGTATCCTAGGACCTATAGTAAAAATTGATGGCGAACAAATTTGTATAATATTTTAATCTGATTTGTAGAATATTTTAATCTGATATAGGAGAAGGAACCAAAAAGACCCCTTTAATGACCGTCTAAGTGTTAAAAAATACGTCTAAATCCATTCATTTTTGGAGTTTTCGCCAGGTTTTTTGGAAAGTTGACCTCTGTGCATTGTACAAAAAAACAACAACATCTATCAAAATATATGTAGTATATATAAAGAACTTGTTGAATCAGCTTATCACAATTTTACAGGAAATGTATGATTTCGTCAAAAAAGGAAAATCCATTAGATATGGTTGGTTAATAATCCCTCAAATGCCTCATTGACCAGATTCACTAAGACATGTGATAACTTATGGAATTTTTTCATTTTTGGCTAGACAAATGAACTCACGATTTTCTAAAAAAAATTACCAAACAATCAATCCAATTTCATCTAAACATCCCCTCTCTACATTGTAAACGAAAAATAAACCCTTACAATGCTGTTTGTCATGTAGACTCTTGTTGGCAGTTATTCATTTATTCACTATGTTATGCGAAAAGAAAGGAACCAACGAAGAACGGATGAATGTTTGCTCGCAACCACAAAGAATTATACTGTAATGAATTTAACGTTAATAAAAAACGTGATTGCAATTTTAGATGATTTAACGATAATAAAGTCCATCTGTTGGAATGGGGCAACAAAAGCCAGTGGTGTGGAGAAGAATTTTTCACAGTAAAAGTATTTGTGGAAATTTTGTTATTCTGAAACACCTTAACATGACAATGTGACAAGTAGTGATGTGTGGTGCAGTGACTGCTTGACTTGAAATGTGCGTAGCATAGGATGTTGGGTGGCTGGCGGTACGTGTGAAAAGTGTGTAGATGGGCGTGTGGAACCAACCAAGTATTAATGTTTTCTTTTTTCGTCTATTTATGTGCCTCATTTTTCCTTTTTCGCTTTTTTGAAACTAACTGCTATTTCGCCTTTGAAACATCATGTCATTTGTCAATTTATTATCCAATACATGTGTGTTTGTTAGAACGACAGACTTCAATTCCTTGTTGTTGAATGTTGGTATAACAGCAGAGAATACAAAAAAATTTATAAAATTTTTGGTACTGTTATATTAGGGTGGAATTGAGTTAAAGTTATTATAAATATTGTGGCGCAAATCTGGGCGTCTATGAGGACAGTTAGTAAAGGGTGTTTTTTTAAGCCCGATAGAACTTGAAATTGTAAAAAATAACACAAAAAATTAAATTGTAATCACAATTTTTTTTATTCGAAAGATCAATACGTGACATTAACATTTGAAAATGATTTCGGGCATATGGGCACCGCAGCTGTTTTTGACGAAGTGCATTCTGGACGTCCAATTTTTGGCCACTTTTTCCAGCACTGCTGTCCGTATGTCACGAATAACACGAACAATGCTGGCCTCCAAGGCATCAATTGTTGCTGGTTTATCAGCATAAACCAGTGACTTCACGTAGCCCCACAGGAAATAATCGAGAGGTGTCAAATCTCACGACCTTGGAGGCCAATTGACAGGTCCACTTCTCGAAATCAACTTATCGCCAAATTTTGATTTCAATAAGTCGATGGTTGCGTTCGCCGTATGGCACGTAGCGCCATCCTGTTGAAACCACATCTCCTCCGGATCAATGTCATCCATATTTTCAAACAAAAAATCATTGATCATGGTGCTGTAACGATCTCCATTGACCGTAACGCGAGCTCCGGCCTCATTTTTGAAGAAATAAGGTCCGATGATGCCACCAGCGTGAAAACCGCACCATACGGTGCATTTTTCTGGATGTAATGGGGTCTGTTGGGTCTCTTGTGGATTGGTCTCACTCCATATGCGGCAATTTTGCTTATTAACAAACCCGTTAAGCCAAAAATTATGTACGCCATACAAATGACGAAGTCGTCTATAAGTTGCGCGAATCGACGACTGATTTTCAAAGTAAATTTGGATAACTTCGTATCGTTGTTCAAGCGTAAGTCTATTCATGATGATTTGTCATAGTATACTGAAACAAATAAAAAAAGTTTCATCAAAATTTAATTTTTTGTGTTGCTTTTTACAATTTAAAGTTTTATCTAGCTTAAAAAAACACCCTATCTTTGAAGATATCCCCTTTAACTACTCCCATTGGTGTTGCGACTGACGCCTTTGGAAGTTCGTTAGAGGCGGATCCCACCCTAGCTAGTTCGTCTGTTTTTTCGTTACCAGAAATACCCTTATAACCTGGGATCCAATTAAAAACTACTCTGGTCAGACGCCTTAGCTTAGCAAATTCTTCTTTACATTCTTTTACTAACTTTAATGTGACAATGTTTGAATTCAATGCTAGCTTCTTTTATAGCCAGTATCTCCGCCTGAAAATCACTGCAGTCTTCGGGTAGCTTTGTGGATGTAGATATGTTTGCTTCTTGCGAATAGACACCATAGCCGACTCCACAGTTCATCTTAGAGCCGTCCGTGTATACCTTGATGTCGTATCCCGTCTGTGGTGCTCCGTTCTTCCATTCTATTCTGCCTGAAATTTAAACATAAAAGGCTGATTAAAAGTTATTGCGAGTACACAAAAAAAATTGTAGCCATTTGACAAAAAAATCAATTATTCAATCAAAAATTTATCATATGTCATATTGACAAAATTCGATAAAATTATTTGATCACAAAGTAAAAATACGGGTTGATAAAATAAAATTGTAATTGTGATTAAAATATTTATCGATTTTCTATTTTTAAACTGATAAAATATTTCACATATTGACAAAAATATTTATCAAAATATTCCACATTTTGCTTGATAAAAACAAAATATTTTCTTGATTAAAAAAATTGTTGAATGCATTTTTTCCAATCGATAAAAAATATTCATATTTACAATTATTTTTTTTTTTTTTTTGTTAAATACAAACCCAAAAGCCACAAAAAAGTTGCATACGCACATTTATAAATGGTGGTTATTTATTTAATTGAAATGCCAAGTACAAAAGCAACAACAGACGCATAGGTACATAAAAAATAACAAATGAAAGAAAGAAAAGCGGAATGGAATAATTAATAACAGAAGTAAATAACTATTTAAATAATTATTTAAATAAACCAAACTGATGGTTAAAAAATTGTATCTGCCTTCCTTAACCACCAAGCAGAAAAAACATGAGAACTCGTACCGTTTTTATACCCTCCACCATAGTATGGAGGGTATATTAAGTTTGTTTTTCCGTTTGTAACGCATTGAAATACTCATTTGTGACCCTATAAAGTATATATATTCTTGATCAGGGTAAAATTCTAAGTCGATCTGAGCAAGTCCGTCCGTCCGTCCGTCTGTGGTAATCACTCTAGCATCCACAAAAATGGAGATAGGACGCTGAAATTTTGGGAAAATGCGTCTTTTGTTTGCAAGCAGGTCAAGTTCGATGATGGGCTATATCGGTCCATGTTTTGGTATAGCCCCCATATAACGGCACCCCCCGATATACGGTATTTTGACGTTTTTAGCTACATTATCAGACCGATGTAGCTATAATTTGACATTTAGGTTTCTTAAGTGTTAAAAAACTTATATATTAGAAGTTGTGGACATAGGTCCACGTTTTGGTATAGCCCCCATATAACTGTACCTCCCGATTTGCGGTATTTTGACGTTTTTAGCTACATTTTCAGACCGATGTAGCTATTATTTGACATTTAGGGTTCCTAAGTGTCAATAAACTTATATAACAAAAGTTTTGGACATAGGTCCACGTTTTGGTATAGCCCCCATATAACGGTACCCCCGATTTACGGTATTTTGACGGTTTTAGCTACATTTTCAGACCGATTTGGCTATAATTTGACATTTAGGGTTCTTAAGTGTCAATAAACATATATAACAAAAGTTGTGGACATAAGTCCACGTTTTGGTATAGCCCCCATATAACGGTACCCCCCGATATACGGTATTTTGACGTTTTTAGCTACATTATCAGACCGATGTAGCTATAATTTGACATTTAAGGTTCTTAAGTGTTAATAAACTTATATAGCAAAAGTTGTGGACATAGGTCTACGTTTTGGTATAGCCCCCATATAACGGTACCCCCCGATTTGCGGTATTTTGACGTTTTTAGCTACATTTTCAGACCGATGTAGCTATAATTTGACATTTAGGGTTCTTAAGTGTTAATAAACTTATATAGCAAAAGTTGTGGACATAGGTCCACGTTTTGGTATAGCCCCCATATAACGGTATCCCCCGATCCTGCCTTCCTTAACCACCAAGCAGAAACAACATGAGAACTCGTACCGTTTTTATACCCTCCACCATAGTATGGAGGGTATATTAAGTTTGTTTTTCCGTTTGTAACGCATTGAAATACTCATTTGTGACCCTATAAAGTATATATATTCTTGATCAGGGTAAAATTCTAAGTCGATCTGAGCAAGTCCGTCCGTCCGTCCGTCTGTGGTAATCACTCTAGCATCCACAAAAATGGAGATAGGACGCTGAAATTTTGGGAAAATGCGTCTTTTGTTTGCAAGCAGGTCAAGTTCGATGATGGGCTATATCGGTCCATGTTTTGGTATAGCCCCCATATAACGGCACCCCCCGATATACGGTATTTTGACGTTTTTAGCTACATTATCAGACCGATGTAGCTATAATTTGACATTTAGGTTTCTTAAGTGTTAAAAAACTTATATATTAGAAGTTGTGGACATAGGTCCACGTTTTGGTATAGCCCCCATATAACTGTACCCCCCGATTTGCGGTATTTTGACGTTTTTAGCTACATTTTCAGACCGATGTAGCTATTATTTGACATTTAGGGTTCTTAAGTGTCAATAAACTTATATAACAAAAGTTTTGGACATAGGTCCACGTTTTGGTATAGCCCCCATATAACGGTACCCCCGATTTACGGTATTTTGACGGTTTTAGCTACATTTTCAGACCGATTTGGCTATAATTTGACATTTAGGGTTCTTAAGTGTTAATAAACTTATATAGCAAAAGTTGTGGACATAGGTCTACGTTTTGGTATAGCCCCCATATAACGGTACCCCCCGATTTACGGTATTTTGACGGTTTTAGCTACATTTTCAGACCGATGTAGCTATAATTTGACATTTAGGGTTCTTAAGTGTTAATAAACTTATATAGCAAAAGTTGTGGACATAGGTCCACGTTTTGGTATAGCCCCCATATAACGGTATCCCCCGATTTACGGTATTTTGACGGTTTTCTACATTTTCAGACCGATATAGCTATAATTTGACATTTACGGTTCTTAAGTGTAACTAAACTTATATAACAAAAGTTGTGGACCTAGGTCCACGTGTTCGTATAGCCCCCATATAACGGTACCCCCGATTTACGACATTTTGACGTTTTTATCTACATTTTCAGACCGATTTAGCTATCAATTGACATTTAGGGTTCTTAAATGTCAATAAACTTATATAACTAGTGGACATAGGTCCATGTTTTGGAATAGCCCCCATATAACGTTACCGCCCGATTTCAGGTATTTTGAGAATTTTACCAACAAGTTTTAACCGAATTATCTGTAATTTGAACTTTTGACATTTGAAATTCTTAGTGGTCACCACACCTCTCCACTAAAAATTGTCAAGAAAGCCCCCATATAACGGTACCTCCCGATTTTCAGTAATTTGATGATTTTAGCTACAATATTAAACAGAACTGGCAGTAATTTGACATTAGAAGTTCTTAGTGGTCACAACACCTCTCCATCAAAAATTGTCAACATAGGTCCATGTTCAGATAAAGCTCCCATGTAACGGTACCTCCCAATTTTCAGTAATTTGGCCATTTTAGCTACAATTTTTAACAGAACTAACTGTAATTTGACATTTGTAGGTTGTAGTGGTCACCACGCATCTGCATCAACAATTTTCAACATAGCTCCAATATAACGATACTTCCCGATTTTCGGTACTTTGAGGATTTTACTTAAAATGTTTAACCGAACGTAGGTCCATGTTTTTGTATAGCCCCAAAACAAACCTCCCGATTTTCCGTACCGTAGCTTTATTTTTGGGCGAACTTTCTGTAATATGAAATTTAAAAGTCAACAAAAATTCTGCAACAAAAATTGTTAATTTAAGTTCATATTTTCGTATAGCCCAGATACCTCCGAACTAGCTGTTAATGACATTTGAAGTTCCCACGTTATGTACCGATTTTCGATATTTTGAGGATTCTAGCTAAATTTTTTAACCGAATTAGGAGTTATTTGACATTAACAGCTCCCATCAAAAACTCTCAACATAGACCCACGTTTTATTATAACCCCTATATAACAGTACCTCCCAATTTCTAGCCCACCAAAAATTGTCAACAGTTAGATATAGGCACCATAAAAATGGGCCTCCCGAAAGAAGCATTTTATGTACATTATCTGACATTTTAACGTACTCACTTAAAGTTGGGGACAGGAATGAATATTTTATGGTGAAGGGTATGAAAAGTTCGGTCCGGCCGAACTTAATGCTTTTTTACTTGTTTTCTTTCCCTCTTCGTTTTGTTAGGTTCATAAATATCAGAAGATTGGTGATTGCATATTTGGTTTTTGTAGCAAATAGCACCATCTCAGTTTTCCCTGGATTCACCCCCAGACCACTTCTCGTGGCCCAAGTATCCAGTGATTTCAGGGCTCCGCTCATGATGTCAATCAGCACGGACGGAAACAAACCATAGACGAGCATTACCACATCGTCCACATAAGGAACCATCAGATTTGCTTAGGATTTCGTTACTCACTACGAACCAAAGCAGTGGCGAGATCACCCTGTGGAGTTCCTCGATTTAAGCGTTTTGACAGCACGCTATTTCCCAATGTGGCATCCATGACTCTACTCTGCAGCATGGTGTTTATCCAACTGCTGATTAATGGTTCCACGCCGAAGTTATATAGAGCTTATTCTATTGTTAAGGTGCGAACGTTGTTGAAAGCGCCTTCTATATCCAAAAAGACGGCTAAGGAGTATTGTTTGGGCTCCAAGGACATCTCAATAGTCCTAACGACTTCATGTAGCGCTGCGTCCGTCGAGCGTCCTTTAAGGTAATCATGTTGACTAGAAGATATGTTGTTTGAGTTCTCCATCGATGAGTCTTTCATGTGTTTTAAGCAGAAATTATGAGAGACTTATGGATCTAAAGTCTTTTGAATTTTCATGACTACGTTTTCCTGCTTTGGGTATGAAAACATCATTTAAGTTTCTTCAACATCTACTGTAGATGTATACTAACCATGGCTTAATTATGCTCTCCGCGCTTTGTAGGATTTTTGGTATAATACCATCTGGCTCCGGAGATTTGTAGGGAGAGAAGCATTTAATAGCCCATGTTACTTTACTCGGACTTATTATATTTTCGGCTTCAATGTTGTCTTTATTTATAGTTGTATTGGTTTGCTCTTCGATGGTTCTATCCGTGCAACCGGTAAAGTGCGTCGTAAGAAGGATTTCAGGAGATTCGGGACTGGAGATTCAAGTGACTGGGGACACAAGAAAGCGATTATGGTGTATTTAACAATTAAATATGATCTAGGCTTACCGTTATCCTTCATGTATGTGATCTTGTAACCTCTGTTATCCAAGCCTTTTTCTTCGTTTTCGTAAACGTAGGGCTCCTGTATGATGCCTATGTCCAGATCCTCCTTGCAAGGTTATCTGAAGCCACTCTTGAGTACTTAAGATTGATCTGCACGACCATCGCAACGTTGCACGCTACAGATGGCGGAGAGCTTTGTTTCCCCGAGCGCGGCGACCGTGATGTTTTTCCGACTCATAAAGTCCTCAATTACGCTGGCCTTTTTGCGAAGACAGTTGCAATTTAATTGCAGGAATGATGCATTTCCGGGCCGTTGAACAACAACTAGTGGTGTTTGATGCTGCGTTTTTTGTTTTTGGGAGACTGTGGAGGCGTCTCGTCTTTCGACGACGAAGAATCGAACGACAACGTTGGAGACCCACAGGGAGATGTTGTGAAGCAGCAACATAACTATCGCAGTAATCGTGGATGAGACTAAGGCACCCTCTGAAGTGCACCCATGCCCTACATTTTGAAATATGGTGGACGGGGATCTGGGAAACGAAACAGATCCGTACTGGTCCGGGGTTCATCTCTATCCCGATACAGATCAAAAGAGCTCGGAGCATGCATTCCGCGAAAAATTGCCGGTCTCGTGTTAAAAAATAGACGAACACAAACATATAATTGTTTGACGGCACCGGATCGAAGATTCAGAGGAACCAATCTGGTGCATAGAACCGCCGCCGCCGTTTTATTGCCGTGTTGTTGATCGATTGTTTTGTTGTAAAATAGATTGAAGGCAAATTTAGTAGTTATGTACCCTAGCCAGGATATGATAGGTGCTTGGCAAAGTTGAACCGGAAATCTATCCCATATCTACCTAGAATGCGGTGCCTTATTGTTTGCAACAATGGTCACCTAGATGTTCGACATTCTCTATCTCTTATGCATCTTCACATAGCATACATTAGTCGAGTATCATCGCATTTTGAAGTTAAAGATCTCACTTTATAAGTTCCAATGTTATTGCCATTCCTAACTTGTCGAATGCTAGGAGGAAGGTCGTTGAACGACAAGAGACCACAGGTGAGATTGCTTTGGATTCCAAGAGCCATCATCGATGTGCTTTCTCGATGTAGATCTCGCAAAGCATGCCAAAATAGTAGAACATAGGTGGCGGGACAGTTTCATCAACTGGAAGTTCGATAGACATAGAGCCAGCTCGAGCTTGACCAATTCTGCGGCTTTCCTGATAGCAAGAATCTCTTATATGAGTCTTTAATTAATGGGTTCTCGCAATAAAAGCTGGCGCCAATGCCTTCCTCAATCTTGGAGCCGTCTGTGTATATTACCAGACCGTCCAGAGGAGAACTACCTTCAGCCTATGTGTCCCTACTAGAGAGGATAACGGATGAGGAGTCAAACCTGAAGTAGGTGGGTAAATAATCGCTTATGCAAAACCAGTCATTTAATTAAAGATGACTATAAATTAATTTTAAAACTTTCGCATGTCCAAAGTGTGATGTTTTCTACGATCCTGGCTCTCGGAGCCTGGCAGCTTAAAATTGGATCAGAATGTCCATAGGTTTTAGATCCAGGATTACATTTAACATAATGTGAGGTGTGATTTTTGTGCGGTAATCAGTACTGACGCAGTCCATTGCACCCTTGACAGTTGAGACAGTATCGCTTTATTCGCAAGTACTTGCCACCAAAGGTTAAGATGGGCAGTACAAGGATTAAATACAGCCAGTGTACGACTTATGGTCAAAGTTCCCAAATTTTTTACAATTTATTTCTTGCAGCAGTAGAGTGCAATAAATCATTTCTTCGTCCGCTACTCGATATTCCTTTTCCAAGTACAGACGGTGATCCATGATTGTGCCAATGTATTTTGCTTATAGGGAAAATGTCAATGCAACTCCGCGTTTCCTTGTGAATAATACAAGTTCCGTCTTCTATGGGTTAACTCCACGACCATTGTTATGGGCCCAGTTATGCCAAAGCTCTTTGTAAGAGATCAGGCAAGGTTAGTTAAAATTTGCCACTTATCAGCATTACCACATCATTAACACCACGGCTAGTCTTCAGCCGGTCGACGTACACAAAATTTTATTTATCACCAGAAGCCAGAACAGAGTTGTGAGAACCGTATTCCCACAGATCAGAGGTGTAGGAACCCCCTGCCTCTGTAAACCGTTTTCCTCACGGAACTCATCTGGGCATTAAAAAGGATACCCATCTGGCCATCAATAAAGACAAATTTCTGGTTCCCTATTAAAACATCCTTACCTCATGTATTTCGTCATTATGGTGTTCACTCTGAAAATTTCAAAACATTATTTTCTTTTTTCAATTTAAGAAAATTCTACTTTGTAGAATTTCATCTTCCGTTACACCCCATTGTGTTCGCACGCACTTTTTTATATCATTTGATTTCTGTGCTATTTGAAATTCTTTATAAGTATTTTACTTGACTTTCTTATTTTCTTTTCCTTGTCAATTGATGGGTTGTTGGTGTTCTTTTCTTGTTTTTGTTTTATCACAAGCAACTCAACAACCAGCAGCATCTAGGCAAACAATCCAAAAAAGCAGAGTATAAAAATTAGAAATTCATTTAGTGTTTCCGACAAACCCGAAAAAAGAACAACACATCAGAATGACAAACTTAACCAAATTAATGAAAGTCATGTTGTATTCAGGCAGGCAAAATAACACGACTAGAAAAAAAGCAAATGACAAAATGACAAACGTAACGAAATTCTATTAACTTCAGTATAAACAGTTTGTGAAATACGTTGAGCTATTTGTCTTACATCAAATAATCTCAGAAAATGTTGCGTCTTCTACATACTACAAGTAAAAAGGGAAGTATGGTATGTTTGTTTTGTTGGGGTCAAAGTTGAAAGAAAATTAAAATGAAGACTTAAAATTGTTTCGGTCTTCATTTGCTCTTGGAAGTTCTACTCTTTAAAGTACAACTTTGATTAAAATATGGAAAATGTGTAATTGCACAGTATACATAAATGCAGAATAAAGAAACAACCGCGGAGAATTTAATGGAACCGTGGCAAGTTTCTCTGATCAATTGTCCGAATGCTTTTGATTCCTGAAATAATGAAGGGAGTCTTTGGCGCTCCTGGAACACACAATGCACACAACTCTAACAAAAACACTTTGACCAGTAAACACAGGAACCTACATACATACATATATGATCAAATATGTTCCAAGTGATATGTGAATTTGGTATTCCACATAGCTTTGGAAAAATTTGAGTTCTTAATGCGCGTCACCAAGTTTAGTATGGAGGTCGGTTTCCGATCAGAATAGACACCATTATTGATTTGTGGTAATCGCTAAATACTAAAGTGGTGAAATGAACTAAAAACAAAATTTTTACACCATTTTTAACTGCTTCGTAACAGAGTTTCAGCTTAATATACACCGGGATCCCCCAGTTTTAATTGTATGCTATGTAACCAGAATCACACTAGAGGTCGTTAGATAACTACTGCCAAATTTATATGGGTTTTCCTTCTTCGTTTTGTTTGTGTGTAAAGAACTATATTTTCCTCTCATTTATATGATTTTGGTAGGAAACCAAAAAACTCTCCTTAATTAAAGGGGTCACTACTTAAAGTCTTATATAGTAAAACATTGAACTAGACGCATACATATACCAGATCAATAATTTGTTTAAAAACTAACAACACTTCTGGAAGAGTACAAACGGTGCACAAAAACATAACGTTGATTCATTGAAGGAACTGTGAAAGGAAAAAGTTTTTAGACTCAAAGAAGACTTGATACTAAGCATCCGATATTTCTGTAAAATAATTTGGCAAAAACCTTCAATATACCGAGAATCAAGAGGTACGCTTCTATGCGGGATAAAGGAAGACGTTGACTTATACTGACAATTCTCTTCTGGAATATTTTATAACCCCATGAAAGACTAAATAACAAATTTCAGTAATTTCGGTGGGATATTGACGACACAACCCTCAGAATTACGAACATCGGAAGGTACCGTTCTATGAAGGCTATATCGAAACGTGGACCTATATCGACAAATTTCAGTCGGAAAGGTTTTTCCTCCAACGTAGACTAAATACCAAATATCAGCTATTTTGGTGGCTGATTTTTGGTAATTTGAAGGTTGTGGCGGAAAGTTTTATACCCCTACTGAAGACCAAGTACCAAATTTAAGCCATTTCAGTGGATTATTGTGGCCACAACCTTCAAAATACCGTGGACCTATACCGACAAAATTCTGGGGGAAAGTTTTACACCCACAACGAAGACTAGGTACCAAATTTCGGACCGAACTTGTTATACCCTCAACCACGAGTTCTATTCAAATAAAATGGAACAATTAGTATCCTTTCGTTTATAAAGAAGACTAAATAAATATAAATTGGGATGTATCGTTCTATAGGGGCTATATGAAGGCGTGGACATATACCGACAAATTTTATATGGAAAGTGGTAATGAAGCTAAAACTTTCTAAATACCGAAAATCGGGTCAAAACGTGGACCGATAAAGCCCATTTGCAATACCAAACATCCTAGGAGTAATAGAAACTTCTACACCAAATTACAAAGCTCTATCTTAAAAATTACAAGCTGCATCTTGATTTCAACAGACGGACATGGTTTAATTTTAGAATTTTACCCTGATTAAGAATATACATATTTTATAGGGTCTCCGATGAATATTTCGATGTGCTACAAACGGAATGACAAATTTAATTATACCCCCCATATTATGGTGGAGGGTATAAAAATTACGATCAAATGCAGCTTGGTTACTCCAGGGGGGGGGGGGGGGGCAAACTTCCTGGAACCAACACCATCCACCACCCAAGCCAACGAGGGCAATGGAAGCGATTGTGTCCATCTTTACCAGCTTAGCGGTAGTTGATTGTTCCGAAAGTAGCACGAACTCATCCGTTAGCAGAACATATACTCCTCGGTTGGATGACAATGCATCATCAAGTAGCAATTGAAGCATAACTCAAGAGCCATAGGAAGACGTTTTCTTATAAGCTCAAATCTGTATTCCCACATTAGCAACTAATTACAGTCCAAATGTCAAAATTTGATACGTAAATTTTCATAAAAAACCTATTTTTTGCGTGTAAAATTCACAAGTGTCATTCAATTTCCTTTGAACCCCGCGTGAATTTAGTTTTTTTTGTACTCGACGGATGTAATGAATCCTTCGCGATCCAATTCATCCACTAAAACGGTGAATATAGATACCTCGAAAATAGGAAAATCTGCAAAAATATACTTTGGCAAATCCGCGTATTAAACCGCGATTTTCTTTGTTAATTTGTTACATCAATGGAATCCTTTATACGCGATTATAATATTTGCAAAAACGTTTGTCATAAATTGCAGAGATACGCAAGTAATATTAATATTTTACCCAAAATAGAATGTGGAGGCACATCCGCGGTTCTTAAAGAATCTATTTGAAATAGTTCTACACTGAGGTATTTTTGATAGGTTATACTGAAATCGGATGCGCGCCAGAAGCATATGCATATTGCGCGACCTTTACCCACTTTAAGGTATATTGCATGTGTGATTCAACCGACGACACACTTTGGCCGCTGAGTAAAACATTGATATATGCACAGATATTGCAAGATATTGATTCGCTGCATCCAAAATCAACAGAATTTCACTACAAGGGTCACTAGAAAACTTTCTGGCCTAAGCAACACATAGTGTGCCAGGCGTCATTTGACTTTTTTTTGCGGAAAGTTTGGCAGTTTTTAGCCTAAGGGTACTCAGGACAGTTTGACACACGACCATGTTTTGGGTTGTGGCTTGATTGAGACACGTCCAAAACATTATTTTTGAACGTTTCTGGCGATTACTGCTATTTTTCGGGTTCATACGCATAGTTCCATTATTCGCCAACTGGATCCATCTTATAAACGTTTTTGAAGCACCGTATTTTTCCACATTTTTTGCATCGATCAACAAGGGATCCAACTAGAAAAACCCCATTTTTACCGCCATGTATTCATGCAATATCATATGTTAGTTGGTGGAATAAATGACCAAAGATGCCTCTATCTCACGGTATATAACATGGTGAGCTTGCATTATCCGTTCACACACGGCTTAATTTTTTCTGGCACAACGGCCGTTTTTGGACGACCGTCACGAACTTCACATTTTTGGCCAGTTTCGGTCACGATTGAATTCATTAAACCAGTTTTTCATAGTACTGTAGGATGGTCCTTTATTGACATACAAAGAGTTAATTTGTTCGATGTACTTTTGCCGTGATTATCCATTTGCGAAATACCTGTGGACTTTAATTGTCTTCTTATATATAATTGTTCCACAAACATCCCATACGGGACAAGGGAGACTTCTCTCATATCAATGAGTGCACCCCGATTCATATTAGTTCAATGATATGGGACCTTATGTTTATTGCCGAATACGAACGGCGTGTCTTAAGACACCACCTGAAGAGAAGTTTTACATGGCTGAAATACTAAGGAAATGTCGCCAACATTATACATATATTTGTAAAGTGATTTTTTCAAGTAAAACACCCCACCACATGGTCGTATGTCAAACTGTCCTAAGTAAGCTTAGGCTAAAAACTGTCAAACTTTAAAAAAAACTGTCAAATTACGCCTGGCGACACTGCGTGTTATAGGCCAGAAAGCTTTCTAGTGACCCTCGTATTTCGCGAATAACAGGCTTTTTAATTTTTATATTTTTTGAATGGTGATAATTTCAATATTACTTTTAATTGCAGTAAGCAACTAAGCTTTCGTGAAGATAAACCATATTTCTTGATGGAGTTTTAGCAGAATACATTAATTATTCTATGGGATTTTAGGGAGGACTCCCAAAAACTTTGCTTATGTGAAAATGTTGTCTATTAGGGCGAATATCATTTTAACGTTAAGGTTTAATTAATTTCTCTTTATAGTCGAGCTCAATGACCTCTGATTTTTGCCTACGATTCGAACCCACACAACCATCAATTTATGTGACTATATTCGTTGTTATTAGGGAGCTCATCAGGCATATCGGCTGTGTAGTGGCTTCACTGTCATCGAACTTTTCTTCTTTCATATGCAATTTGTTTTTACGGTGATGGATTATTTGACCATTCAACCCGTATGGCTTTCATGACAAACGCTTAGCGCTGCCTTTGAAAGTTATGTGTTTGGCTCTGAACGCTAACACGCCGTGACAACACTTTTTTCATACGGTTTGCAAGGACGTGGGTTCAAACCCCAGCTTGGCTCAAGCTGATTTTTATTTATTTAAAAAAAATTGCCTGTTCGGGCAAAGATCATTTTTAACATTCGTTTTTAATTAATTTCTCGTTATAGTCGAGCTCAATGACCTCTGATTTTTACAAGTGACATATTTTGTTCTAATCAAACCAAAAAATATATTTGGAACAATATTTCAACAATAAGTTTTTTCTCTTTTGTTGTTGCTACAGTTGCAATTTATGTACTCAATCTCTATAAATTGGGTTTTATTTTTTCTACGCGTTGTCTTGATCCTGTAGATATTTTTTAATTTATTTTGATAAGGTTTGCACGGATTCTAGGGCTGTATAATTTGGATTTACTTCAAGATTTATTCATTGTTTGTTGACTCTTCGCGAAAATGAAAATAAATTTACTAAATATTTAAACATCTACGAATAGATATGGAATGCTGTTAGCCATTTATTCATAAATTTTTTTTTCTTTGTATGAGAATAAACCCGCTATAACTTGTTTGCGCATCGGCCAAACGAATTTGATACCAACATTTTTTCTCTAACCTGTATAACAAAAATTGTGGATGTGCCAGTATATAATTTTTATAAATTTTTCAAATGGTATTGCAAAAGAAATTTGGTTTTTACAATATATTCTTGATCAGCATAAAATTTTAAGTCAAAATAAAGAGGTACAGATTGCTATATTTATTATTATTATTTAAAACATAGCTTTGCACAGAAGTTTATATTATTCCTAAGATGTTTGGGAATGAGAATGGGCTATATCGGTCTAATTTTTAAATAGCCCCATAGAACGTACAGACCGATTTGCAGTATTTTGAAGGTTGTGGCCTCAATATACAACCGGAATGGCTGAAATTTGGAAATTAGCTTGCATAAAGATTTCCATCTGAAATTTGTCGGTACAGGTCCACGTCTTTATATATCCCCCATAAGACATATACCTCTCGATTAAAGGTATTTTGAGGATTTCAGCTACCTTTTTTGACTGAACTACCCGCAATTTTACATTCGAGGTTTTCAGTGTTCACTAACTTTTCCACCAAAAATTGCCAGCGTCACCTAACTTCTCCACGATAGAACGGTACCTTCTTTGGGGATATACAATGTTCCTGCCGAGAGTTTTCGGTATAGGTCTACGTTTTGATATAGCCCCCATTCGACAGTACCTCCCGATTTTCGGCGTTTTGAAGATTTCAGCCACATTATCTAACCGAAATGGCTGAAATTTGATATTTAATCTTCGTTGTGGGTACAAAACATCCCATCTGAGATCCTATTCATCCAGATCCACGTTTTGATACGTTTTCTCCAGTCCCATTCCGGTACTAAGTTTTCAAGCAAAATCCTCGATTTTTTTTGTATTTCTCATCTATGAACATTGTAGTTTCAGAATCCGTAAAAACATCCCAGGTGTACGTGCTTCTTATTTAAAGTTATTTAAGCAGCACCGTGCCATATATATTGAATTTGCAATGAGAATCCAAAAAAGTATATGTATGTATTCTTGACCAGCATACAATTTTAATGCCTGTCAGTCTGTTTGTTGAGATCGTGAATATCTAAAAGAAATGATTGAAGTTTTATGTAGTAATTTGACTTCGGACGGACATATCTTAATTATTATATTATGGTATTGGTATTGAAAATGGGGTTACATTTACTAATTGAAAGCTGTAATTTCACTTTTATTGTTCCCAGTGGTCAGAAAATTTCATGAAAAACTGCTGACACTAATCCACATTTTTGATTGATGTCATATACCCATATTTTGATATAACCCGCAAATCACGGTGTCTCACTCTTTTAATATTTTTTTACTTCACCTATATTTTCCGAACAAAATACCCCTAATTTGGATTAGGGTTTGCTAGTAGTTAAAAATCTTATCCACAAAAATGTAGACATAGGTCCACACTTTGGTATACCCCCATTAAACGGTTCCCCCGATCCATATTTACATTAGGCAATTGCCGCAAGGAAAACTGCCTAATGTAAATATGGACTAACTTGGTATTTCGTATTCTCAATGGGTAGAAAATATTCGGTTAAAAAATAATCAATATAGTTTCATACTTTGTTGTACACCCAATATGAAGGCACCTCCAAATTTTACGTATTTTGAAGATTCTACACGCATAGTCCAAATCAAATGGACGGCACTTTGGATTTTGAATAACTTCGCAAAAGAGCTTAGTACTTTCATAAACTAATAGAAGCTACTTGTTCCATTTTATTTCAATGCAACACGTGGTGGGAAGTATACAAATTTCGGTCCGCCCGAATTTAACTTGGTTTTCAACTATTCAACTATTTACCAATAGTCAACAACTATTGTACCTTGGTCACCAGGGACGTAAGGGCCCCCCGTGCCCGTGTAGCTGAAAGCAATCGTAAACGAAATTAATGCTCAAACTTTGGTTTTTTGGTATTGTATTAAAATCTGCTATTATTTGTATTGTATATAACGGTGCTCTTGAATCAACTTTAAACGAATGAAGCTTACACCTGGGTTCATAGATGAAAAAATAAAAAAACGCATTTTTAGGGTTTTTTCAGGTTTTGACCATTTTGCTGGAAAACCAAAAGCCCTATTCAAATGGAACTAAAGAAAATGTTGTAGCAGTGAAAATTCTTGTTTTTTATGATGTTTTCCAACGTTTTACTATTTTTGAGATATAGAAATTCAAATTGGGACAATTCACTGACTGTATCGTCTCCTTATAAAACAATGTCATGACAGCAATTTCCCAACTTAAACGTATATATCTCAAAAATGGTACAACCGAGGAAAAATTACGAATCTCAAACTTGTAGAGAATTGTCACAGCTATAAGATTTTCTGTAATCCCATAAGACTTACTGTTTTGAGCAAATCGTGAAAACCTAACAAAAAACCTAAAAATGTGACTGGAACTTCTATATCTCAAAAATGATAAATCCTAGGAACCAATTTTCAAAGCTACAACATTTTCCTTAGTCCCAGTCGATAGGACTTGCAGTTTTCAAGCAAAGTCGCGAAAACCTAAAAATGTGAACTTTGACCGCGATTTATTTAAAAATCCCTCCTTGCTGTTTCAGAATCAGCAAGAACTTCCCGGTTTAACGTTGGTTCAAGAGCACCGTGATATTGTACCCTCAGCCGTTAGGCTAATGATAAAAATGTAACCCGCGTTACAATTTGGAGTCGATTTATCCCAGTTCGTCCGTCCGTCAGTCTGTATGGCTCGAGCCCATTATAACTCTCGAACAGATCAAAATATTTAGTCCAAAATTTGGATCTCGCAATATTTTGTTCAAACTTCCTTTGGACACTTCCCCAGCCAGACTTCAAAATTTCCCTAAAATCGTGAGCAAAGTCCAATTCGATTTTTTCGAGACCTAGAGTACGTTCGAATATTGGTCCAAAAGTTCTAAATCTTACGACGACTAACTAATTTGACTTCCAAAATTAGGTCCACTTCCAAAATGAACGATATCAGTCGATTCTTTCAGGTATCGTCTGTACAAAAGTGCAAAACTTTTGCGCTTTCATAGAACTCACATTTTTGATCAGAACGCCAACAATCGAGAAGTTGTACACCCCAAATATTTCGAAGTTATTGTCGGAAAATTTATACGTCCAAAAAAGGAGACGAAATTCTGAAACTTCCTCGGTATACAATTTACAGAACAAAAATTGGCTATGTAGCCCGTATTCCATCTGTCTATATATAAAAGTCTCAACTCACACAGACTGAAGGTATATCTCTGTAGGCAAACACGACTGTTACTTTTTCTTGTTTTTCAGAAATCAAAAGTTATGAATTTTTATAAGTTTGCCTCCGCTGTGCTGACAGAAGTGATTGGTTGTTGGAAACCATTGATGTATCAGATGGAGTTTTTCGACTCAACCTATTTTTTCACGATTTAGCTAACGAGTACTACGAGTTGGATTCGGAGTCAACGAGTCGTAGATTGCATCGCCTAGCTCCTGATAATTTTTTTAATGTAACTTTCTGAATGTTTAGTTGGCTTTTATTGACTCTATCACTTCTGGTAAAATAGTAAAGGTTTGGTGTTTTTATGCACTTAAAGAATGTTATTTTCTTACAATAACACTATGCAACACTGAAAATGCAAACAACTTCTAGTATGCATTTTTTGAAAGTACATATTTAGACTACAAAACCCCTACAAGGATTTTGTCCTGTCAGATCCATTTAGGATTTTATAGCCTCACCTAAACCGGGCTAAATCTACCCTTTTTTGCATTTATCAGGCCTTTATCTCAGAAACGAAAAGGAATTTGGCCTTGCTGTCTTTTGCAATATTGTAGCCCTAAACTAGTAGAACTTATCTTTTGAAGAAACCACACAAGGAAAACTCCAGCTAGGGCATCAAAATCTATAAAATATAGAAAATTTTACATTATTGCTGAAATTCTGGTCAGTATCGGCTAAACTATTGTGAGTTGCCTTTTGCAAAAATCTTCCAAATAAAGTTTTCAACAATTCTTTAGAACATTCTGAAACTCTAAAATGCTTACTTCATGTTGTTTCAGCGGTATTTTTCATCATATCTTTTACAACACGTATTTCAAACACATTTCAAACAAACAGTTTATTCTTGCATTTCGTTCGTTCGTCGTTGAAAAATGTAATGAAAACAATGGGATAGAGGCATTTTACAACTATGGCATGTTCTGAAGAGTTGTGTATTACATTCCAGGGAATATTTTTCCAAACGAAAATATTCAGAAAAAATTAACGGTTTTGGAGATACGGTGCGAAATGTATAAAAATTGTGGTATTTTTTGTATATATTTTGAAATTTGAGGCAATAAATGTAGTTTTTCGAGTTCATTGTTTCTCCAAATATTTTATTCTTGTCCTTATCTACAAATTTGCTTCAGAGGTCAGAAGAAGATTCGCATTGGTTTCAGAGATATAGCCCCACATTTCTTTAAAAACTCAATATTTAACCATGTTTAGATGGGGCCATAAAATCCGAGCTGGATCTGACACAACAAAACCCTACTAGGGTTTCTTGTCGTTTGGGTCTGTACTTTCAAAAAATCCTCAGTTCGAATTGTTTGCACAAGATCAGCTTAAAAATGTTGCACAGTGTAATACAACACGTTTTTAATGGCACTGAAATTAGTGTGTTATATATGTACTTTAAAGAATAAACGGCGTTATGTTCGGGTCGAACTGTTTATATCCTCCAAACACTGTATATATTTATTCCACATATTCGCACTTTTTGCATGGAAGTTCTTCCACCAAAAGGATTTCCAAAATCCAAACTTTTAAAAAGTATGCTTATAACCTCAACAACACAACACATGGTCGTATGTAAAACTGTCCTGAGTATGCTTATGTCAAATGACGCCTGGCGACACTGCGTGTTGCCTAGGCCAGAAGGTTCTTAGTGCCCCTCATACATAAAATCATAAAAAACCATTTAAAATAGTTTTACGTAACGATACATAACATTTTTAATTTTCATGATTTTTGGTGAAGTTGGGCCCCCCCCCCAGAAATGAAATCCTGCGTACGTCCCTGTTGGTCACTATACTATACTCTTGATAAATAGGCTAATTACCACTGAATATTTGTAAATTATAATTGACAGTTGGCCAACTTCAATTGGCCATTGATCAATTACAACTGAAAATTGGTAAATTTCAATTGACAATTGATTAATTTATTTTTACAGTTGATCAATTACTATTGACCATTGGTAAATTACTATTATCAATTCTATCAATCAATCAATTGACTATTAGTACTACTGTACTTGCAGTGATCATAGGACAATTATCTGGTATCAATTGCTACTCATGCTTAATCAACAGTTGTTGCGTCAATTATTACATCAATAAAAATGTTTTAGATTCTCCTTTCTCTTCATCGGTATTGACATCTTAGTTCTTGCTCTACCAATTTTTATCCTGAATGCCCACAATATATTTTATATCAAGTTAATCAAGTTATTTAACCGTGAATCTGCTTCGCGCAAATCCTCTTTACTGCACGTTTTGCTTCAACAAATTATTGCTTGAAGAAAATAACTGTGATTTTAAGCGAAATTTACTATATAATCTTTAAAATCTATTTAGATTTACGATGTTCTCCTAACAATATGTAGAAATAATAATGCAAATGCCTGTGTATGTGTGTATATGTGTGCCCTTAGTGACTCACTCCTCTATGGCCTGAGACTTAGTCATAAAGACAATGTAATATGCCAATATAAGCGTAGGATAAAAGTGAACGCAACTTCGGTACCATTATGAATGTCATATTACTACGGCCCACAATCTTTGTCAGCCAATAAGAGAAGCAGCGTCATTGCAAAACAGGGGCTCTCATCTTATGATAATAAACGTTATCATAACTTTGTAGTCGTTTCATGCCATTCGCCAGCTATGGTACTACCATATCATTTCCTTGTAGCGAATGGTAATATTACACTGAAAATTATTAATTTAGGTAGACACATACTTAGAGTTATGGTTTCTTGGGTTGGACAGGGGGCCGTATGAGTAAGAAATTTTCGTTTCCCGTGACTAATACGATACGCTTTTACCTACAATTCTTTGTAGGCTGGATTTATAAAAAATGTTCGATATAGTAGTTTCATGCTACAAGCAGGTTTATACAGTAAAATATAATTTTATTATATATATTTTAACATAAAACTGGAAATTATAAATTTAAGAACATCTTTAGACTTATGGCTTCATGTTTGGACGGATGTGTGAGGAATGATTGTTTAGCAAGACAAATTGGATATACTTTTACCAAAACTTCATTCTATACAGGTTTTATGCAAAATATTAGGAACAAGAGCGGTATTTGGTTGTAGATTAAATGAGATGGCCCTACAACTATTTTTTTTTGTGTCCATGGAAAATCTTTAGACTACTCTTGTGAGAACGATTTTTGGTGAACCCAATGAAGGAACATTTTTATAGGTGTTTTGTGGTACCCAAAATCATAGAAATACATGAAATTTAAAAATTGATTTTCAAAAGAATTTTTTATGGGTCCCATTGATTTTTAACCACGTTTTTCTAAACCATTCCCTAACGGTTATGTCCATTTCTCTTTCGAACCAATTGACTTCCATTTTATATTCCATTCCTTTAACGCTCGGTGTAAAATCATCTAAACTTAACATAAGCTACCCGCTCAATTCTTCCATCGATATTGAGCGTGTGTTAACGTTAAATTTCATTCAATTTATCTGTATGTGTTTAGTATGTGTGACAGTAGTGCCAAGCAAATATGATTGGCCACGTTATTGTATGTGTCTGTCTTTCAATTCATACTGGTGTTTATGTGTATGTGCGAGTTCCTGTTTTCTCGTTCTCTCAAATCGGTCTTATGAGAATTATATCTTTTGTAATCGTATGCATTGAATAAAATTGAAATTGAAGCACTTTTTATGGCATTAGTTTTGCTATTATGTCACATTCCCCTCCCCCATGACTTCCTAAATTCACAGTAGCCTCCGCTGTTATATATCGACAAGGGATGAATTTAGTCAAATAAATTTTATATTGTTTCTTAAATGGATTTACTTCTTCTTCTTCTTCTTACAAAAGCCATCATTTTTCCTGCTTCAATTCAATAAAAGTGCGTTAGCTGTAGAAGATTTTGAAGAGATTTTCATTTCTTGGCAATTGTTAAACTTATACTTGAGAATTATTTTCACATAATAATAATATAGACATGAGGTAAGAGCGGGCGTGCATGAGTTTTTCTATCTTTGATAGTGGCCAGGACAGTATGGTGGAATTAAGTTTAATTGCTACTTGTGAAGTGAAATTTAAATGAAAACGCATATGTGGAGTTGATATATGAGATATTTGTAGGAGATTATGTTGTAATGAAACTAATACAATTAGAATTACAGGGAATGTAAAGGACATATGTTTTTGCGTTCTGCGATAGTAATTATAGAAATGGTTATATTAACCCTCCCAGTCCATTTGTCGAATATATTTGACATATAACAATATTTTTGCATGGGCAGAAATTATTTTTGACACTGAAAGGGTTAAGGATATAAATTTGAGTGTAAAAAATTTGGAAGTGTAGTATAATAATTTTTAAACCTCCAGACGAACAGGAGTTGTAAAAATTACTACGCTACACTCGCCTTTCTTTATATCAATCGACATGGTTCAAGGATATGAGACTTTACTTAAAAGGAAAAAAGTTAACAAGCAACAAGTAAAAAGTCGATCAGTTCGGCCGGACCGAATTTTTTATACCCTCCACCATAAAATAGTCTTAATTAAAATGGAATAATTAGGGTCCTTTCACAATTTTAGGTGGAACGACTTTTCGACAATGGAAAGACTCCTACTGCCTCCCACTATAACGCTAATTCCTGATGGCCCACAGGGTCGCTAACAAAAATTTCATCACGCCATAACTAGAAAGTTCGACTCACGGCGGATCTGTCCTTCGGGGTTCATAATATACTCACCAAGTCATTTCTTCCCCTAGAGGAATTTTCCGTGCCCCAGACTTTCACCTCCATTTTGTTGCACAGTGTTCTAATCTAATCTAAAAAAAATGCGTTCAGCTAGGTGAAAGGTACCACCTACGGGGCTATATCAAAGAGTCAACCTATCTTTAAATTTTTTGGCGGAAAAGTTTTATAGCTGCAGGGAACTTCAAGAGTCAAATTGAGGGTAGTTTCATCAAAACAATGTAGACCCTCAAAAATGGATGGATATGGATGGATATAGGTCCATATTGACGATTATTTTTGAATAGACAAAATTGTAGCTAAAATTCTCAAAATACCGATCATTACAGCTAGTTCGGTTAAAAATTGCAGCTAAAATTCTCAAAATACCGAAAATCGGGAGATACCGTTATATGGGGTCTATACCAAAACATGGACCTATGTTGACGATGTTTCGTTGGAGATGTTTTATGACCACTGAGAACCTCAAACGGCAAATTACAGGTAGTTCGGTTAAAAATTGTAGCTAAAATTCGATGGTGGAGGGTATAAAAATGTGTTCAGCTAGGTGAAAGGTACCACCTACGGGGCTATATCAAGGAGTCAACCTATCTTTAAATTTGTTGGCGGAAAAGTTTTATAGCTGCAGAGAACTTCAAGAATGGTGGAGATGTTTCATGACCACTGAGAACCTCAAATGGCAAGTTACAGCTAGTTCGGTTAAAAATTGTAGCTAAAATGCTCAAAATACCGAAAATCGGGAGGTACCGTTATATGGGGGCTATACCAAAACATGGACCTATGTTGACGATGTTTCGTGGAGATGTTTCGTGACCACTAAAAACCTCAAATAGCAAATTACAGCTAGTTCGGTTAAAAATTGTAGCTAAAATTCTCAAAATACCGAAAATTGGGAGGTACGGTTATAAGGGGGCCATACCGAAACATGGACATATGTTGACGATGTTTAGTGGAGATGTTTCATGACCACTGAGAACCTCAAATGTCAAATTGCAGATAGTTCGGTTACAAATTGTGGCTAAAATTCTCAAAATACCGAAAATCGGGAGGTAACGATATATGGGGGCTATACCAAAACATGGACCTATGTTGACGATGTTTCGTGGATATGTTTCATGACCATTGAGAACCTCAAATGTCAAATTGCAGATAGTTCGGTAAAAAATTGTGGCTAAAATTCTCAAAATACCGAAAATCAGGTGGTACCGTTATATGGGGACTATACCAAAACATGGACCTATGCCCATATCCTTTGGGATATAAGTTTGTTGATCACTAGAAACCCTAAGTGCCAAATTATAGCTAATTCGGTCTGCAAATGTGGCGAAGAACGTCAAACTACCTCAAATCCGGAGGTACCGTTATATGGGGGCTATACCAAAGAGTGGACCGATATAGCCCATCTTCGAACTTGACCTGCCTATGGATAAAAGACCCTCGGGTGCAAAATTTCAGCACTCTATCTCAATTATTGCGGACGCTAGAGTGATTACAACAGACGGACAGACGGACATGGCTAGATCGTCTTAGAATTTTATCCTGATCAAGAATATATATACTTTATAGGGCCGCAAATGATTATTTCGATGTGTTAGAAACGGAATGACAAACTTAATATACCCTCCATACTATGGTGGAGGGTATAAAAAAGCATTAAATTACACCTTTTTAGATGTAATTCGAATTATTTTAATTGTAATTCGGGAATTCAATTTGTAATTCAAGAATTCCATTTGTAATTCGAATAATTCCATTTTTAATTTGAAATACTCCATTTGTAACTCGAATTATTCCATGTGAAATATGAAATATACCGATTGTAATTCGAATTATTCCATTTGTAATCACGGTGCTCTTGAACCAAGTTTCTGCGGATTCTGAAACTACAATGTTCATAAATGAGAAAAATCAAAAAAAAAACCGACGGAGCGCTTTTTAAAAAAATCGCGATTGAAGTTGACATTTTTAAGGGTTTTTTAGGTTTTCACGATTTTGTTTGGAAATCACAAGTCCTATGGAAATGTGACTAAAGAAGATGTTGTAGCTATAAAAATTCTCTACAAAATTGTCTTTTATGATATCTTCGCAGTTTCTACTGTTATTGAGATATAAAAGTTTAAATTAGGATAATGGATTGATTGTATCGCCTTCTGATATTACAATGCCATGCACATTGTACCTTAATAATTAATTTTTACAATTTTATGTGTGGATTTCTTTGATCACTGGAAAACCCACATACCTACTTTTAGCTAATTCGGTCAGGTAAAATCGGGCGGTACCGTTATATGAGGCTATACTACAACGAGGGACAATGTTCACAATTTTTGATAGAGAACTTTCTAACCACTGGTAACCATGTATGGCAAAATGACAGCCAATCTTGCCCAAAAATGTAGGTAGAAGCTAAAAACCTAAAAACCAAAACATGGACCTATGTTGACAATTTTTGGTAGAAAAGTTTCGTGACTGCAGAGAACCTCAATTGTCAAATTACGTTTAGTTCAGCCAGTAGTTAAAACCGTCAATCAAAAATGTAGCTTAAACGTTCAAAATACCAAAACAGGGAGTTAACATTATATGTGGGCTATACTTGAAGGTGGACTTATGTTGTCAATATTTGGTCCAAAATTTTCATGACTGCAGAGAATCTCAAATGTTAGGTTATGTGTAATTCAGTAAAAAATTAAGATTAAACCCTCAACATACCGGAAATCGGGACTTATCGTCATATGGAGGCTATACCCAAACATGGACCTATATTGAAAATTGTTGGTGATGAAGTGTTGTGATCCCTAAGAGCTTCACACATCAAATAAGAGGTATACATTTTAACCTAAAATGCTTAAAATACAGAAAATTAAAAGGTTCCGTTTTATGGTGTCTATACGTTAAAATGGACCTATGGATTTTTACAATTTCCTGTGGAGAAGTTACTGATTGAAGAGATTATAAAATATCAAATTACAATTACTTCTGTCAACAAATGTAAAATAGGGTGGTACCGCTATATGGGGAGTAATTCCAAAACATGGATGTATTTTAAAAACTTTAAGGGCGAAGTTTCTTTATTACAGGGAATCTCAAAAATTGTGGCTAAAATCTTCAAAATACCGAAAATTTTTGGTGTAGAAGTTTTGTGACCACTGTTAAATTACTGGATGTCAGAGATCATCAATGAGTTACGTGCCCCGGTAAGCCAATTGAGCACGCACAAGTTTTTTTGCCCTGCATGTGTTTTCTTGCACTCTGTATTTTTTCCACCACTACAAAATACACTTACGACGCATCAAGACCGTTGCTTGTGCGTAATAAGTAAAACAAATGTCCATCGTATTTTGCACTGTATACAAAACTCGCAATTGTAGATAGTTTGCAAAGTGGCTTATTAAGTAGACGCACACACACAACTCTACAAAAAATAAACAATTGTAATTTAATTTTCCAGTGGAAGTTAGGACGAAAAAGTAGCTAAAATTCTGAAAATAACGAAAATCCGGAGGTACTGTTTATTTGGGTTATACCACAATATGAGTACGGTGCTCTTGAAGCAACTTTAAATGGAAGGTGCTTACAACTGGGAAGTTTTTGCGGATTTTGAAACTACAGTGTTCATAAATGAGAAAAATAAAAAAAAACTAAAACTAAAAGATTCTTTCTAGTCCCATTTCGTGAAAATTGTGAAAACATAACAAAAAAGCTAAAAATGTGACCTGAACATCTATATATCTCAAACATGGTAAAACCTTGGAACAAGTCATAACGGTCAATCCTCTAGAGAATTTTTGCAGCTACAAAATTCTGTTTAGTCCAATTTCGATAATATTTGCGGTTTCCAAGCAAAATCGCGAAAACCTAAAATAAACCTAAAATTGTTAATTTTGATAACGATTTATTTAAAAATCCCTCCAGCGATTTTTTCTTGTATATGGATTTTTCTAACCTATGAAAATTGCTGTTTCAAAATCGCAAAAACTTCCCAGGTGTAAGCGGTTTTCACCTAAAGTTAGTTATGGCGCACCATGTATGACAATGTTTTATAAGATAGCGATACAGTCAATTCATTGTCCTAATTTGAACTTCAATATCTCAATAACGGTAAAACCTACGAAATTGTCATAAAGGTCAATCTTGTAGAGAATTTTCATAGCGACAATATTTTCTTTAGTGCCATTTCGAGAGGACTTGCAGTTTCCAAGCAAAAAAAAACCCCTAAAAATGTCAACATGAATTGCGATTTATGTAAAAAGCGCTCCAGCGATTTTTTGTTTTTTGATTTTTCTTATCTTTGATATCACTGTGCAACATTTTTAAAGTGATCTTGTGCAAACAATTCGAACTGAGGATTTTTTGAAAGTACCGACCCAAACGACAAGAAACCCTATTTGGGTTTTGTTGTGTCAGATCCAGCTCTGATTTTATGGCCCCATCTAAACATGGTTAAATATTGAGTTTTTTAAGAAATTCGGGGCTATATCTCTGAAACCAATGCGAATCTTCTGCTGACCTCTGAAGCAAATTTGTAGATAAGGACAAGAATAAAATATTTGGAGAAATAGTGAACTCGAAAAATTACATTTATTGCTTCAAAATTCAAAATATATGCAAAAATTCCAAAATTTTTATACATTTCGCATCGTATCTCCAAAACCGTTAATTTTTTCTGAATATTTTCTTTTGGAAAAATATTCCCTGGAATGTAATACACAACTCTTCAGAACATGTCATTGTTGTAAAATGTCTCTAGCCGTTGTTTTCAGTAAATTTTTCAACGACGTTTTAATAAAAATGTCAATAATGTAGTGAAATCCGAAATGCGAGAATAAACTGTTGGTGTGAACTGTGTTTGAAATACGTGTTGTAAAAGATATGATGCAAAATACCGCTAAAACAACAAAGTAAGCATTTTAGAGTTTCCGAATGTTCTAGAGAATTGTTGAGGACTTTATTTGGAAGATTTTGGCAAAGGTTACTTGGTTCAACTCCCAATAGTTTAGCCGATACTGACCAGAATTTCAGCAATTATGTAAAATTTTTTATATTTTATAGATTTTGATGCCGTAGATGGAGTTTTTCTAATGTGGTTTTTTCAAAAGATACATTCTACTAGTTTAGCTACAATATTGCTAAAGACAGCAAGGCAAAATTCCTATTCATTTCTGAGATAAAGGCCCGATAAATGCAAAAAAGTGTAGATTTAGCGCGGTTTAAATGAGGCCATAAAATCCGAACTGGATCTGACAGGACAAAAGCCTACTAGGGTTTTTGTAGTCTAAATATGTACTTTCAAAAAATGCATACTAGAAGTTGTTTGGATATTTTCCCAACGGCCGGGGAATCGAACCCACGGTGTTTGGTCAAAAAAATTTAGCGTATACCTTCAAAGTACCTAAAATCCGAAGCTACCGTTATATGCGGGCTATACAAAAACAAAGACCTAAATTGACAGTTGTTAGGAATGCAGGTATACGAGGTTGTAAAAGCAACAACCCTAGTGCACATATTCTGGTGAACCAGCTAAAATAACTGGCTCCACCAAAATCGGATTGTATTTAGTAGACATTATGCGCCTGAACTAACTTTAAATTAAATGTGCTTACACCTGGGAAGTTTTTGCGGAGTCTTAAACTACATAGCCTCCATATAGCGGTACCACACGATTTCAGGTAGTTTGAGGATTTTATCTTCATTTTTAGCCCGAATTAGCTGTAACTTGGCAATGGGACCCTCCATTGGTACAGAAACTTCCTTATTAAAAATTATGGAAACAGGTACAGGTTTTGGTATAGTCCCCAAATAGCGGTACGACCAGATTTCAAGTGTTTTAAGTATTTTATCTTCATTTTTAACCCGAATAGGCTATAATTTTACATTTACTGAAACTTCCCCAGCAAAAATTGTGGACATAGGTCCAGGTTTTGGTATATCCCCCATATAGCGGTACAACCCGATTTCAAGAGTTTTAAGGATTGTATCTTTATTTTTAGGCAGAATTGGCTGTAACTTGGCATTTAGAGTCCCCAATGGTAAAGAAACTTCTCCACTAAAAATTGTTGACATAGGTTTAGGTTTTGGTATAGCCCCCATCAAGCGTTTTAAGGATTTTATCTATCTTTATCTTTGGCATCTGGAGTTCTCAATGGTACAGACACTTCTCCACCAAAAATTATGGACATAAGTCCAAGTTTTGGTATAGCCTTTATATAACTGTGCCACACGATTTCAGGCATTGTAAAGTTTTTATCTGCATCTTCGGCCTAAATTGACTACAATTTTGTTTTCAGTGGTCAAAAAAAAATATATATATTTACTAAAAAGTTAAAATACAAAATAATTTAAAAATTTATAATTTATTTATAAATGCACTAAAGACTAGAAAATAATTTGTCACCTTGCCTCAATAAGTATATTCTTTCTCATGATGGAATCTCTCAAATAAAACGCTTGTATTTAAATTATATGTGGTGGCAAAATTAAACGGCAAGCGTTTTATTTGAGAGATTCCATCATGAAAAAGAATATACTTACGAGTATTGAGGCTAAGCCACAAATTATTTTCTACTATTTAGTGCATTTATAAATAAAACACTGAAATTTAAATTTTTTTGTCTGACTTAAAATTATATAAATTTATGTGCAGAAAAAATCTTCTAAGTATAAGACTCTTCTTGAAAAAGTCTTTTTAAGGGAACTGTATCCAAATCTTGAACTATTTCGATATAATTAGGAAATTTTTTTTAGGTCAAATGTCGTCACATATACCAAATTTCATCAACATTGGACAGATGTAGCATGTTTGGTGCATTAAATACCTTAAAAGGTCCGAAAGTATGTGTATATAGGAGTTATATCTGAATCTGAACCGATTATAATTTACCAACCTTTATTTGAAGACCAAATTCCATCACACATTCTAAATATATAACATATATAGCGTGTTTGGTTCATTAAATGTCTCAAATCGGCTGGAAATATATAATTTGGCACATTTATTTCGAGACCAAATTCCATCACACATTCCAAATTTCATTCAAATCGGACAGAAATAGTGTCTTTGGTGCATCAAATACCTGAAATCAGCCCAAAATGTATACGGGAGCTACATATATCCAAATTTGAACCGACTTTCACAAAAAGCAATATCGTTCTTCTTATGGCTAGAAAATGATCCTTCCCAGTTTTTAGCCGAATCGGATATTAAATGCCTCTTTTACTTTGCGAAAGGACATAAATAAATCGACTCCCCAAAAAGAACTATGGGTCTATCCAGTTTCCTGTTGCATGTTACATACAAATGCACATTTACGCATTTAATATCCGATTCGGCAAAAAATGTGGTGTAGGGTAAAAAAATTGCTATGATTGAATAGCAAGTGAGTTTTTTTCTGAAAAACTCAATTCGTCCCTCATTTGCTATCTGCATTCAAAATATCAGAAGCAAATTTTATAGTAGGCCGTGAATTATACGGAAATTAGAGTGCTGATGTACACTTAGAAAAGGAAACGAAGATCCGGAGCCAGATGGATTTCAGAAGTCTATTCTATAATGTACACAGTGTTGCATTCGAAAAAACCATTACATGCAAGCGCCATCCATAACTCATCAGAATTAGAGCAGTTTGGTCTTTACTATAGTCCGTACTGTGCTGGTGTCTTAACTTCTATAGGGTAAGCATTGACCACAGTGTGCGATACCGATGTAACTGTGGTTACAACTTTTAGAATTTGTCAAATTACTAAGGTTGAAACATGAGCGAGAGGTCGATAAAATGTAACACGAACACACGTTCATACATTATACACACTGCTTCATCAACGTCGACAATGAATATGGTTACTTAAGATAAGATACAAAATCTTCGTGTAACAAATACAATGATGACAGCAATTTTTGCAAATGGAACTTCCGTTGGCTGTAGAATTCATATTTGTTCTCAAGTAGTTGACAAATAATATAAATATTAAAATGTATGTATATTATCATTTTATATGTACTAAATGTCATAGGATGGGATGAAGAATAAAATAAGTAGCAGCGTAATGAAATTGAATGTAAATCCTTGTTAAACGAGTAAAGCTCCCCCACTACAGGGATGGGATGTCAATGGTACATAGCTGCAAGCATAATAAAAGAAAAGAACCAAATGTTTTTAAGAATCCTTTTAAATTCAATTTTAATGAGACAAAGGAATGTAAAGTGACCTTTGGTCAATTTTAATATTTATTCTATTGAGAATAATATGCAATTAATATATATTGTTCATTAGTTTGGGGAAGTGGAAATAAGGTCATAGTTTAGAGGTTAATTATTTATTAAATATTTTATTTATGTATGCCCATAAGTAGCAAACGAGGTATTGGAGAAATGATGGCAGGAAAATTGTGGGTGTATGAAGGAATCTACATGTTCATGAAGTCCGATACGAAAACAATCATTTTTCCAAGCTGCAGATATCGACCATACAAAACCACTTCACCTAGATCAAGATATCAGTAAGTCAGCTAAAGAATAATACGGCTCAGCCGTAAGCCGAGTTATTCAAGACCGGAGGCGGCGACCTTATTACGAGTATGCATAAAACGGTCAGCGGGAATGGATGTCCTACTAATGGATTCGAATGTTGTCATACATGTTTTGTATTTTTTACAAACATCGAAAATACACATACCCAGCGAAAGGTTTGCCTCCAAAGAGGCAGTTAAATGATATGTACAAGTGATTTGGAAGTGCATCAAATTATGCATTTTCACTCATGATTTTTACAAGGGAGTTACCCCGGAAAGAGGCACTCCATTGCATCGCATTTTAACTGACCCTTTGGCATTGCATTTTAACTGAACCTTTGGCACTGCATTTTAACTGACCCTTTGGCATTGCATTTTAACAGACCCTTTGGGGTAGAATAGGAGGCAGTCCAGAGCACGTGTTTTGAATAACAAAATCAAATGCATTTATTATTTGTGTAAAACAAACATATTAATAACTTTATTACGTAAATTAACACAAATTATGAAAATTCTCTATTGAATTCAATCGCAACATGTGTGTTTCCTCCGCTCTTCATTTAATCCAAGCTTAAGTGCTTTTGCTTCATCTGCTAAATGGGTTTGATAGTGTCTTCCCATCACTAGTTAAGATTTCGACATGTACTCCAACAGCACTCCATTGGGAAATTTTCTTCTCGTGAGTTACCGGAAAAATGTTCTCAAATTAAATATTATTTAGTTTGTATTAACACATGTTTGGAAATGTTAACACGATTATCTCTTTTTGGAAATGTATTCCGCAGCCTGTAGAGATGTACAAACTGATTTATGTACATGTAGGGATCTCTAACAACTGCTAATAAAATGTAGTGAATGGAGTACCTTTTTCACGACTCCGTTTGCACTGCATCCGGATGCTGTTAAATTGTGAGGAATTGGAATGCCTTTTTCACGACTCCGTTTGAACTGCATAAAAACATGCCGTGAAAGAAGTAGTCTACATTGCACTACTTCCAATTTATTTTGCTGGGTAGCAGTATGAGAAAGCTCCATCACCGAGAGCATGCAAGTATGGAGGGTATATTAAGTTTGTTTTTCCGTTTGTAACGCATTGAAATACTCATTTGCGACCCTATAAAGTATATATATATTCTTGATCAGGGTAAAATTCTGAGTCGATCTGTGCACGTCCGTCCGTCTGTGGTAATCACTCTAGCATCCATAAAAATTGAGATAGAACGCTGAAATTTTGGGAAAATGCGTCTTTTGTTTGCAGGCAGGTCAAGTTCGATGATGGGCTATATCGGTCCACGTTTTGGTATAGCCCCCATATAACGGTACCCCCCGATTTACGGTATTTTGACGTTTTTAGCTACATTTTCAGACCGATTTATCAATAATTTGACATTTAGGGTTCTTAAGTGTCAATAAACTTATATAAGAAAAGTTGTGGACATAGGTCCACGATTTGGTATAGCCCCCATATAACGGTACCCCCCGATTTACGGTATTTTGACGTTTTTAGCTACATTTTCAGACTGATGTAGCTATAATTTGACATGGGCTATATCGGTCCACGTTTTGGTATAGCCCCCATATAACGGTACCCCCCGATTTACGGTATTTTGACGTTTTTAGCTACATTTTCAGACCGATTTATCAATAATTTGACATTTAGGGTTCTTAAGTGTCAATAAACTTATATAAGAAAAGTTGTGGACATAGGTCCACGTTTTGGTATAGCCCCCATATAACGGTACCCCCCGATTTACGGTATTTTGACGTTTTTAGCTACATTTTCAGACTGATGTAGCTATAATTTGACATTTAGGGTTCTTAAGTGTCAATAAACTTATATAACAAAAGTTGTGGACATAGGTCCACGTTTTGGTATAGCCCCCATATAACGGTACCCCCCGATTTACGGTATTTTGCCGTTTTTAGCTACATACCCAGACCGATTTAGCTATAATTTGACAGTTAGGGTTCTTAAGTGTCAATAAACTTATATAACAAAAGTTGTGGACATAGGTCCACGTTTTGGTATAGCCCCCATATAACGGTACCCCCCGATTTACGGTATTTTGCCGTTTTAGCTACATTTTCAGACCGATTTAGCTATAATTTGACATTTAGGGTTCTTAAGTGTCAATAAACTTATATAACAAAAGTTGTGGACATAGGTCCACGTTTTGGTATAGCCCCCATATAACGGTACCCCCCGAGTTACGGTATTTTGCCGTTTTAGCTACATTTTCAGAGCGATTTAGCTATAATTTGACATTTAGGACTCCTAAGCGCCACTAAACTTATTTAACAAAAGCTGTGGACATAGGTCCACGTTTTGGTATAGCCCCCATATAACGGTACCCCCGATTTACGGTATTTTGACGTTTTTAGCTACATTTTCAGATCGATTTAGCTATAAATTGACATTTGGGGTTCTTAAGTGTCAATAAACTTATATAACAAAACTAGTGGACACAGATCAATGTTTTGGAATAGCCCCCATATAACGTTACCGCCCGATTTCAGGTATTTTTGACGATTTAAGTAGCATTTCTAGACCGAATTAGCTATAATTTGATATTTAGGGTTCTTAGTGACCAAAAAACTTATATTCGAAAAAATTATGAACATAGGTACATGTTTTGGTATAGCCCCATATAACGGTACCTCCTGATTTTCGGTATTTTGAGATTTTTACCTACAAGTTTTAACCGAATTAGCTGTATTTTGAACATTTGACATTTGAAGTTCTTAGTGGTCACCACACCTCTCCACCAAAATTGTCTGCAATTTTGGGAAAATGCGTCTTTTGTTTGCAGGCAGGTCAATTTCGATGATGGGCTATATCGGTCCACGTTTTGGTATAGCCCTCTTATAACGGTACCCCCGATTTACGGTATTTTTACGTTTTTAGCTACATTTTCAGACCTATGTATGTAGCTATAATTTGACATTTAGGGTTCTTAAGTGTAAATAAACTTATATAACAAAAGTTGTGGACATAGGTCCACCGATTTATGGCACTTTGACGTTTTAGTTACATTTTCAGACCGATTTAGCTATAAACTGACATTTAGGGTTCTTAAATGTCAATAAACTTATATAACTAGTGGACATAGGTCCATGTTTTGGAATAGCCCCCATATAACGTTACCGCCCGATTTCAGGTATTTTGACGTTTAAATTCACTTTTCTAGACTTATGTTCGAAATAATTATGAACGTAGGTCCATGTTTTGGTATAGCCCCATCCATGTACATTATCTGACATTTTAACGTACCCACTTAAAGTTGGGGACAGGAATGAAAACTAATTATTCCATTTTAGTTCAGAATATTTTATGGTGGAGGGTATGAAAAGTTCGGACCGGCCGAACTTAACGCTTTTTTACTTGTTTTATTTTGGGATTACGGCAGAATGTCGTTCTTAAAAAAGTTATTTATTACTGAATTTGAATATAATCTATAATATGCAAACATACCACACAAGTCTTTGTTATACTTTGTAACAAAACGCATTTATTTTAACTTAAATATAATATATCGTCACCATATATGCCCAAAGACGTAACTATAAAAGACGATTTTACTGGTAAAGCAAAAAAGTTATCTTATAAGGGCGAGTATGTTGGGTATCATCAATCATGTATGAATGGGAGTAAGTAATGAAACAAAAACCGCCAAAACTCTTGGTTCTGGGATCCTTCATTACAACAATATTCGAAATGTGATTTCATGAATAGGATCGATATTTTTAAACTTAGAACTTTGATTTTTGAATTTTGCAACAACATGTAATTTAGCATTTTGTATCCGATTCAATCAAAAAACGAACTCTGTTCTTTTTGGAGCTACGTTTTTGGGCATTTATTGGGACGATATATAAAATGCTCCTTATTTATATCAATAATGACAGAGTGTTCGAACAAAAATATACTCCTCCGAAATGGCTTGACCGACATTTGTATGTAGAGTCTGTAGATCTGAGGTCTGTCATTAATAGTTGTTTTGGAAGTAGAATAACGCACTCGAGTCGGATTTTTGAAAACTTTTATTTACAATAGGAATTACCAACTATGAAGATATCCTATGGAAATACCATTTCACGAGAGTTATGACAAAACGTGGATTTATATCATGAAGTTTCAAGAAGAATGCATAATTATGGTTAATTCAGATAAAAAATTCTACTGAAGTATAAATACTTTCATTTTTATACCCTCAGCATTTATGCTAACGAGGGTATATCGGCCTTTTTGTAGAAAATTTACTTATGTTGAAACTGAGGTATGGGCTATTGTAAATCGCGAATTGTGGTAATATACCATAACTTTTGAACGCATTTGGATAAAATAAACTGGTTTAAGCGCGATTCACCGAGGGATTTTTTAAAATTATAATTTGAGCGGAAGCTGTGGTCATATTAATGTAAAACATGTAAAAAGCGAACTTTTCATACCCTCCACCATAAAATATTCTGAACAAAAATGGAATAATTAGTTTTCATTCCTGTCCCTAACTTTAAGTGGGTACGTTAAAATGTCAGATAATGTACATAAAATGCTTCATTCGGGAGGCCCTTTTTTATGGTGCGTATATCTAACTATGTATGTTGACAATTTTTGGTGGGCTAGAAATTGTACCGTTATATAGGGGTTATAATAAAACATGGACCTATTTTGACAGTTTTTGATGGGAGCCTTTAATGTCAAATAACTCCCAATTCGGTTAAAAATTGTAGCTAGAATCCTCAAAATACCGAAAATCGGTACATAACGAGGGAACTTCAAATGTCATTAACAGCTAGTTCGGAGGTATGTGGGCTATACGAAAATATGAACTTAAATGAACAATTTTTGTTGCAGATTTTTTGTTGGCTTTCAAATTTCAAATTACAGAAAGTTCGTCCAAAAAATAAAGCTAAGGTACGGAAAATCGGGAGGTTTGTTTTGGGGATATACCAAAACATAGACCTACGTTCGGTTAAACATTTTAAGTAAAATCCTCAAAGTACCAAAAATGGGGAATTATCGTTATATTGGGGCTATGTTGAAAATTTTTGATGCAGATGTGTGGTGACCACTACAACCTTCAAATGTCAAATACCGAAAATCGGGAGGTACCCTTATATGGGGCTATACCAAAACATGGACTTATGTTCATAATTTTTTCGAATGTAAATTTTTTGGTCGCTAAGAACCCTAAATATCAAATTATAGATAATTCGGTCTAGAAATGTGACTTAAAACGTCAAAATACCGTAAATCGGGGGAACCGTTATATAGGGGCTATACCAAACCGTGGACCTATGTCCACAACTTTTGTTGTATAAGTTTAATAACACTTAAGAACCCTAAATGTCAAATTATAGCTAAATCGGTCTGAAAATTTAGCTAAAACGTCAAAATACCGTAAAACGTGGACCTATGTTCACAAGTTTTCTTATATAAGTTTATTGGCACTTGAGGACCCTAAATGTCTAATTATAGCTAAATCGGTCTGAAAATGTTGCTAAAAACGTCAAAATACCGTAAATCGGGGGGTACCGTTATATGGGGGCTATACCAAAACGTGGACCTATGTTCACAAGTTTTCTTACATAAGTTTATTGGCACTTGAGAACCCTAAATGTCAAATTATAGCTAAATCGGCCTGAAAATGTAGCTAAAAACGTCAAAATACCGTAAATCGGGGGGTACCGTTATATGGGGCTATACCAAAACGTAGACCTATGTCCGCAACTTTTGTTATATAAGTTTATTGACACTTAAGAACCCTAAATGTCAAATTATAGCTAAATCGGTCTGAAAATGTAGCTAAAAATGTCAAAATACCGTAAATCGGGGGGTACCGTTATATGGGTTTTTTGAATTTTTGCTCTAATCGGGACGCGCAACTGTACTCGTTTAAAAACTGATTACGAGATTGTAGTACTCGCGATTACGCATTTTTTTAAGTATAACTCGGGCGTGTAGCCTTCAAAGGTTCATAACAATCTCAACTTAAAGTCGAAATTTTTGTGCGTAAATTTTTATAAAAAACCCGTTTTTTGATTCAAATTTTGCAACTGCCATTAAATTGTCGGTGAAACCCGCGTGAACTTAGTTTTTTTACGTTTTGAATCTATTAAGCCATGAAAATATTTTTGAAATTGCGCACATTGAATAGAGTTTTGGAAGTGTAATTTTTACTGAAATAAATGGAGCTATATGCCGGTTTAAAATATGCGAAAACATATATTTCAAAACTATCTCCAATCCGGAGATATAATTGATTTTTTCTAAAAATTAAGTCCGATGCTACATCCACGGTTCTTGATGGATCGCAATGAAACGACATCAAATGATGTATTTTTTAAAGGTTATCATCGAAATCGGATGTGCATAAAATGTAAATGAACTTCGTGGAAATTATGACCATCTAACTGTATTTTGCGCCCTAATATGCAACAGATGCTACATCGTGGCCGCCAAAGAGAATCTCAGAAACTCTACACCAAATAAAGGGGATTGTTTCGCTGTGTTGGAAAATCGGATGCGCATGATGGCATTTTCACTATTATTGCATTTCATCCCCTGAACATTTCACGATTATCACCAAAAACTAATCATTTCTACTCTGGCCCGAACCCAACCTCCTTAAAAAATTCGTTACAATCGGTCCATAATTGCAGCCTTAAGCTTGTTTACAATTTTTAAACGACGGACACACATCGCTAAATCGCTTTATCTCCTCGAGATACGAATTTCGGCATACCAAATAAGGGGTCTAAGACGAATATTTCGTGGTGTTACATAAACTTTTGGAGAGACAATAAGTAACATGGGATAAAAATGTGGTTCTCTACACAGAACCCATTATATATTAGGCAGTAGGCCCCTTATCTAGCAAACCGTCACCATAAATGCCCGAAGACGTAACCCACAAAACGAAAACTTTACAGGAGAAGCAAAAAACGTTATAAAAACTGGGGGCCCGGGCCCCCCCCCCGCGATATGGTTTGGTCGACTACAATTTTTTGAGCTACTTTAACAAATTAATACGTTTTTTCTCTAAATAATAAAAATAATAAAAATTCTTTTTTGAATTTTGAAAAGTAAACTTAGATTGTTCTGAAGGTTATGTACTAAAAATTTACTTTATGAACTAGTTGTCTAAGAAATATTTAATTTTTTTTGTTTGAATACTATTTACTATTTTTGAGAAAAACTTCCAGTAAAATCTGAATTTCTTTCATATCTCATGTTATTTTATAATCAAAAATAATAAAGGCTCGAGGAATAATGAATATAAGGGTCTTGAGGCTTTAAACTCTTTCTGTATTCAAAAAATGACGAGTTTAGTATTGTGCGGATTGGAAGTGCATGAAATGATTATTTACTGGACAAAATTTAAGATATATCAAGCGTTTTCCGTGGAGTATTGTGCTTTTTAAAGTTCTAATATCTGAATTTTTTCCAGAATTTTTTTCTATCATTAACAAAGTTGTAGTTGAAACGAAATTAATGCTCAAACATTAGTTAAATTGTATTAAAATCTGCTGTAATTTCGGCCTTTAGGCTAACGATAAAAATGTACCTCATCAAATAATTGGCGTCGATTTAGCCCAGATGGGCCGTATGTCTGGCTCGAGAGCATAACAACTCTCAAACGGATCAACCGAACTTTAAGACATATCGGTCCACTCCTTTTTTCCCACAAGACTACAAAATGTTTCGCTAGAATGGTGCGCATAATAACTCTAAAAGGTCCAAATCGATTTCTTCGAGACATAGATTAGGTACGGATATGGATTATATCGGTTCACTTCTTCAGGTACCTCCCACTCAAAATGTCAATATCCGATTTTACCGAAACTTAGAACATCCTAAAATTACTTCCGGACGTACATATGTATACCAAGAAGGTCTATATGCGACAACATCTTCGGATACCTCCCTAAAAAAATTTCAACATAAGTACAATATAAGGGCTGTTCGAGAATCAATTGGACATTTTGACTAACGCTACTACTTGCGGTCTTGTTTACAGCGTGGGTAAGTCCATGTTTCCTGACATAACGGTTCAAAAGCTCTAAATCTTACTAAAATGACGGCTTGACACCATAATTATCAAAAGGAATTACTTCCAAAATTAGGTCCACTTCCAAAATGGGACATTATTTCAGGTATCTTCTCCACAAAAGTGCAAAATTTTGCGCTCTTATTGAAGTCAATTTTATGAGCTCAACATAAGCATTTATTCGCAACGCATACAATCGTGAAGTTTTATACCCAAATGTTTCAATATTTTTGTCGGAAAGTGTATACATCCAAAAAAGGCATGAAATTCTGAAACTCCCTGTCTACACAATTTTAGGACAAAGATTTTGGTTATGAAGCCCGTATTCTATCTGCCTATAGATTAAAGTCTCAACTCAGCCAGGCTGAGGGTATACCTACGTCGGCAAACCCGACTGATACTTTTTTAACTCGTTTTCGAGAAAACAAAAGATATGAATGTTCATATGTTTGCCACCGTTGTTCCGACAGAAGTCATAGTCCTTGGAAAGTTTTAAATGTCATCGAGTTCATAAACATCTAATCGTAAAATTAAGATTGAAAAAAGGCGGAACAACAACCATTGGAATATCAGTTGATACAGTTTTTCGGCTTAACCCATTTTGTCAGGACTTAGCTAAAATGTTGCCGAGACCTAATGTGGATTTCATAGTCTCAAACAGTGCTGCGAGTAGAATTCGGAGTCTATGAGTCGTAGTTGGTACCGCCCGACTCCTTTTTTTTTCCTAAATGGCTGTTCCAGAACCTGCAAGAATCTACATATTTTTGCTACTAAAAATGTGTAGATTCTTGCAGTACTGGAACAGACCATAAATGTAATTTTCTGAATTTTTTAGTTGCCTTGCATAGACTCTATCACTTCTGGTAAAGTTTTGGTGTTTTTATGACAAAAAAGAATATTATTTTCTTACAATAGTTCGGTACAAGTCCAATCTGCACTCGCGGATTCGAGTTACTCTTTTTGTGGAGTTATTTATTTCAATTAGTTATTGGTATACAAATAACATTAATAGGGTTTTTAGATAGATCTTCTTATCAGAATCAGTTTCTCGCGTTAAAAATGTGTTCAATTGATAACTTAATAAAGCAAAAATAAGACAAAACTTGTTTAATGGGACGGAAGTTAATGTGTGATATATGGATATGTACTTTAAAGAAGAAGATAAGAGCTACTGTGGTTAAAAATTCTGGGATACATTAAAACTTAAACCTACATGGGTAATATTCATTTGAAAGATTTTTTAGTTATTGCGTCAATTCTGTTGGAGAAATTGGTTAAAAACTTGAGAATACCAGGCGGAATTTTTGTATGGGGACTATACTGAACGAGTTCTGATATGGTTCATTTCAATTCTAAACATCCAAAGACTAATTTATTATAATCTGTTCCAAATTTCAAAGTTATATCTAAAATATTGTAAACTCTCTCTATTGAAATTATATAATTTGTGTCAATATTTCATATTAAATCAACAAAAAACCCTTTAAAATAGCTTTATGTAACGCTACACAACATTTTTTAATTTCATAATTTTTGGTTAAGGTGTGCCCCCCCGAAATAAAATCCTGCGTACGTCCCTGATATGGGATATTATCGATCATATACGAAGGGAAATAAGTAGTGAAACCAAAACCGCTGAATTGCTTAGTTTTAAGATCCTCCATTACAACAAAATCTGCAATATTATCCCATTTTCCGAAATGCCATTTCTTGAATAGGATTGTTTGTTTTGAACGTAGAAGCTTGAAATTTTGCCAGAGCATGTATTTTAGCCTATGTATCAGATTAAGTAAAAAAACGAATTTCGATTTTCATGTCGGTTACGTCTTCGGGCATTTATGGTGACGAAACACTTTATTGCAATTTACATCAGAGGAAAGGTCAGTAGTTTTTTTTTCCAAATGTAGGCTACTTTGCGAAATATATATGTCCTCAAGGAATTAAAATATCGACCAAAAATAAAATTTTTATATTTTTCATACAAAAGTAATGGTCCATTTCACCCGCTAATGAATATCAGATCATCATTCAAAATTGTAGGCATCTTTTTCACCCTATACTCTTACCTGGTGCAAAATATCGTGATTATTATTGTATAATTGCGACTTCTAGCGAGTTAATTATTACACTACAAACAAATAACGGAAATATTAGGCTGTAACTCTGTTATCTGATCATGCACACCAACATAATTGGCATCAATTGAAAGGTCAAGCGCTCCACTTTCAAGTATATCTCACTTGTCCGGAATTTCACTTCCAGGAATAAAGATATAATCTGTATATTAAAAATTTTCACAATTTTCACACAAAAGTTTTGGTCCATTTAACCCTCTAAATATTATCCGATCGCCATCTCAAATTACCAGCTTCTCCTTTGTGATATACTCTTACCTTATTTAAAATTACGCGTTGATAGGACTATTATTGAGACCTACAGAGCCGCTAGAAAACTGGATAAATATTATGTTTTTGGCCCATTTCACAATCATCACCAATAAGAATAGGGATCTATTCTGATCTGAACCAGACCTCCATACAAAATTTCGTGACGATCGGTCCATAATTATGGCCTGGAGCGTGTTTACAATTTATAATGGACAGACGGACGGACACACATCTCAAAATCGCTTTATCTCGTCGAGATATGAAGATTGGTATACCACATTGACGAATATTTCGCGGTGTTACATGAATTTTTACCAAAACAAACTTACAATACCCTTTTCCACATTGTGGTATAGGGTATAATAAAATTAGAATAACATGAGGTATGTGGGCTATACGAAAATATGAATTTAAGTGAACAGTTTTTGTTGCAGAATTTTTGTTGGCTTTCAAATTTCAAATTACAGAAATTTCGTCCAAAAAATAAAGCTAAGGTACGGAAAATCGGGAGGTTTGTTTTGGGGATATACCAAAACATGGACCTACGTTCGGTTAAACATTTTAAGTAAAATCCTCAAAGTACCAAAAATCGGGAAGTATCGTTATATTGGGGCTATGTTGAAAATTGTTGATGCAGATGTGTGGTGACCACTACAACCTTCAAATATCATATACCGAAAATCGGGAGGTACCCTTATATGGGGCTATACCAAAACATGGACCTATGTTCATAATTTTTTCGAATGTAAGTTTTTTGGTTATGATTTTGCTGTTATGATTTTTGTGTAAGTATAAGCGCTATTGTTTCAAAAATAAGTTTGTAAATACGTGAAATTATTTAACAAATTTAATTTTTCGCGAATCCATTGAAACTTTTCGAATTTTTTTGCATCATCGCAAAGGGTGGGTATTCAGTTAACGATAATAGGATGTAACAGCTTACTATATTAAGCCGCGATTTTTTAGCATTTTTTCTAATAAGCATAATTAAAACGGTCATATCTTTTGCGCGCAACGATCAAAGTTGGTAACGAAAACAGATTTGGAATGACGATTTTTTTCTTAATCTTAATCTATATACCAAAATCATAGATGTAGTATCAAAAAAAATTTTGGATTTTTTTTGAAATGGAAAAGAGCCATGTTGGCACTTCATTGAATTCACCTACGACATTCCATTTTAGTCAACCTCAATATCCCACACGCAGAGAAAAAATATTGTTGGAACAATCATATTCTAAGAACAAAATAGTATATTTTAAAATTCCTAAAATATGTATTATTGGCCCAACAATATATTTTGTGTCATCATGTTTCCAAATAAAAAATATATGGTTGAAACAACAATATATATTTTCAGACTTTTAAAATACACTATTTTGTTCTTAGAATATGATTATTCTAACAATATCTCTTCTCTGTGTGCAGAATCGGTCCGTCTAAACAACATGTTTTGCCAGCTCTGTCACATTCTAATATTTTTTAGTAAATATGTATGTTGTGCATTAACGAAATGTACTTAAACTATTACAATATTCTTATGCAATGTAACAAAATGAAGTCAAATGAAGTGAGTAAATGTATTTTTCATAGATGACAACGAATCACATATCACAGCATAGAATGTATGTGTGTATATGGGCACAAGGACACGAAAGAAAACACATTTGCAACGAGAAATAAACCTAAGAAAATGAATATAAAAAATACCATATTTATCCTCCGATCAAGTTTAAACGAATTTTTTTCCCACTATGTGTGTTCCTAGCATTCATCACAGCAAACAAAGAAGTAAAAAAACACTCGTTGTCAGCACAGCAAAGGCGAAAAGTGTTATGCTGAAATTGAAAAAAATACATGTTTTATCAACGTCTTGAAAAATAATGCTGCTATTATTGCGATTACGCTGATGTTGTTATGTATGACAATGCACAAGGTAAGCGACAGTGGAAAGGTTGACGAGTTTTAACATTTAGAAGAAATACGAATTATTTGGTAAAATGGGAAATTGTTGACATGGTACTAATATGTTAAAAATGTCAGGTTGAGTTGGAGAGAGTGCGAATTCCATTACATGAGGAATAGAAAATTAAAAAATATTATATTGTTTTTCCGCTGGAGCAGCAAGTTGACTTTAACACATTAGTTTGTAAATTGTTACTTCGAGTATCTTCTATGAGGAGATAAAATTCGCTCTAAATTCCTGTTTAGATTAATCTCTCATCTTATAATAACCACTGTCCTGTACGTCTGCAACGGCAATGATGTGTTATGTTCATTGACGAAGACATCTTTCAGCAGTTTGTTAGTTTTTCTACTCCCCTTCTCCGCAGTATATGATGGTTTACACTACCATAAATTTTGATGCAAAAAGAAAAAACGCCACAACCGTTGTTGAGCCACTAAGACGCTTTTAGGATTTATACTTTGTCTCAATCAGCGAACGACATCAACTTACTCACCTAACATTGCACAGAATGAGAATATATTGTGTACTAAGTAATTTTTACATATTTATCGAACAATGAACACTAAGCGTTTTACAGACAATTTCTTTTCATATTTACATGGAAGTGGGTAAATAATGTGAAAAAATAAATATAGACAAATTACAAGTGGAAGCAATTACCTTAAAAGATACATAGTATTTTTATTTGAACAAAAATTGTATTGTGTTGAAGATTTAGTGGTGGCGGAAGAGAAGAAGACATGAAAGGCTCGACGAGTCCAAATGTCTAGTGACGTTACAGAAATTTTATCATTGTTAAAAATATATGATCTTGTCTAGCCTGAGAAGCGATACACGATGCACAGTGTGGCCAAATTCATTATTTAGACACAACAAGTAAGAACGCCTTTAAGTTCGGCCGGGCCAAACTTTTTATACTCTATATATCGTCACCTGAAATGCCCAAAGACGTAACTCTTTGAGGGTATATGTATGTTAAGAAATCGATCCAGTTTAAGTGTGCAATTGTGATTCGCTTTTCATGGAATTTTAAATTTACTTGCAAAAATGTTGAGTTCATTCGTTGCTCGACTCCGACTAGGAAACACTGCTAAATAACAAATTTCAGCCATTTCGGAAGGATAATATGGATAAAATCTTAAACATATCGAAAAATCAGGAGCTACAATCTTATAGGGGCTATATCAAAACTTGGACCTGTACCGACAATTCTCCGTAGAAATGTTGTATTTTTCCAAGGAAGACTATATCATTGCTGTCGGCGGTACCGGTCTACGGGGGCTAAACAATTGTTCATTGAAATCTTAGGTACATTTTTATACCCTCCACCATATGGAGGATATAATTAAATTTGTCATTCCGTTTGTAACATATCGAAATATTCGTCGGAGACCCTATAAAGTATATATATATTATTGATCAGCATAAAATTCTATGTCGATTTGACCATGTCCTTCTGTCCGTCCGTCTGTCTGTTGAAATCAAGATACAGCTCGTAATTTTAAAGATAGAGAGTCAAAATTTGTTACAGAAGTTTTTATTACTTGCAGAATGGTTGGTATTGAAAATGGGATATATCGGTCCACGTTTTGATATAGCCGCCATAGAACGGTACCTCCCGATTTTCGATATTTTTAAGGTTTTAGCTTCTTTATCCTACCAAAATGGCTGAAATTTGGTACGTAGTCTTCTTTAGGGGTATACAATTTTCCCGCAGAATTTTGTCGGTATCGGTCCACGCCTTCATATAGCCCCCATAGAACTGTACCTCCCGATTTTCGGTATTTTGAAGGTTTTAGCTTCATTATCACACCGAAATGGCTGAAATTTGGTACTTAGTCTACGTTGGTGGTATAAAACTTTCCCCCAGAACTTTGTCGGTATCGGTCCATGCCTTCATATAGCCCCCATAGAACGGTAACTCCCGATTTTCGGTATTTTGAACGTTGTGGCCTAAATATTCCACCGAAATGGCTGAAATTTTGTATTTAGACTTCGTTGGGAGTACTTAAACTTCCCCTTTAAATTTGTCAGTATAGGTCCACGCCTTCATATAGCCCCCATGGAAAGGTACCTCCTGATTTTTCGTATTTTTAAGGTTGTGTCTTCAATATTCCACCAAAATGGCTGAAATTTGGTATTTAGTCTTCAATGTGATATAAAACTGTTCGCCAGAAATATGTCTGTACTGGTCCACGCTTTCATATTGCCCCATTTCTGACTAAAATTCGTCTGTATAGGTCCACGTTTCGATATAGCCCCTATAGAACGGTACCTCCCGATTTTCGTAATACTGAAGATTGTGATGTCAATATCCAACCGAAATTCGTTATTTCGTCTTCCAAGAGTAAATATTCCAGAAGAGTATTATCAGTATAGGTCCACGTCTTCCTATATCCCCATAGAAGCGTACTCCTTGATTTTCGGTATTTTTTAAGTTTTAGCCACATTCTCTTACCGAAATATAGGAAATTTGGTACATAGTCTTCTTTGAGCCTAAAAACTTTCCGTCAGAAATTTGTCGGTATAGATCGACGTTTTGAAATAGCCTCCATAGAATGGTGCCTCACATTGTTTTACCGAAATTGCTGAAATTTAGTAATCTTCTAACTATTCCATTTTACTTCAATACAACTTGTGGTGGAGGGTATAACAAGCTCGGCCCGGCCGAACTTAATGCCGTTCTTACTTGTTGTAGTTGACGGTATCTTTAATTCTTGGACGGTTTAATATCTATAGACCAGAATCGGAGAAAAAAGTACAAAAATCGAATATTTTCAAAAGTTTTTCGCTATTTTCACCATTAAGGAGCGTTCATAGATAGTTCGTGTGTTCCGCCAAGATGTTTACTGATATCTTTGCTACATTAGTGTGGTTAATTCTTTTCTTGAATTTTCAACGGCTTAGTATCTCTGGAGCAGAAACCGCGAAAAGAGGATAAAAATCGCAATTGTATTGCTATTTTGACCTTTAAGAACCGTTTCTGCAGAGTTCGTATTTTGACCTTGAAGATGAGGTTGAATGGATATTATGTGTTCACAATTATTATTCTCCAAGACGAGAACTACAACTTTGCTTCCACGAGTAAGCCCAAATTCTTAGCGATTTGGAAGATATGAGACCCACAAAATGATCCCTTTTGACATCAATGCCTCAGGTCTTTGAGGGCCCATAACCGCGAAAGTTGAAGTGATAGGAAAAATCGCCGTGACACGTATCTTCTTATTTTTGGTCTTCTATCACGCTGCGGTGCCAGAATATGGTTAATAAACCATAACTCAAAAAATGACACACGGTGTCTGTTATTGAATAATTCCCAAAATGTGCGTTACGGTTCTGTGTATTGACAAAGTTTTGTAGCGCCAAGGGCAACTAAATGTTTAATTGCAGCCATTTCAGTGTGATAATGAGTTTAACAACAAGGATTGTACTCTCCGATTTTCTTGAAATTTTTTATACCCTACACCTTTTGTAACGCATTGAAGTAATAACTTGCGACCCTATAAAGTATATGGGGATTCCTGAGTGAAATCGGACACATTTTCAAAATGAGGTTTTTGATTTTCTTTATTGTTTACTGTAGTGATGCTGCTCATCAACAGAACATATCAGTATATTTTCATTTTTTTTCGACCAACGGCTCCAGGGATATCGCGCCTTGAAAAAGTCAAATTCTGTAATAACTATATGCAAAGAAATACTCATAACTTCTTTAACCCTCCGTTATGCACATGTATCTGGCCAGATATTTTACGAATTCAACTGCGATTTAAATATATTTCTGATTTAGCTAGGGGCTTGAGTCTCCAGGTACCCTCTACAAATATTGTAAGGTATCGTTTTATGAAAAAAACACTTTAAAAAAAAACAACAAAAATCTAAATTTATGTAGATTTTTTCATCTATACATCGTATACGTAGTGCATGTATCTGACCAGATACACACACATTTTGCTCCAATCCGGTATGCCTACAACATTCGAAATCAGATTATACATGTTTTAGTTGCTTACCTGAAGCTTTGTGAGACTTTTTTAATTAAGAATTAATTAAAACTTACTTTATAACTACTAAATTTAATTGAAATGAACTTTATACCAATTCTTGTTATTTTTTTGACATTACGAGTAAACACAAAAATACAATTTTTCTTGTTTTATTTCTCATATTTTTTTACACGGGTTAAGCATGTACTAAGAATAAAAAAAGTGAAAATATATATCTGCCTGGCGTGATAACAATACAAGAATATAATATTATCACTAAAATAGCATATTTTTCGTATAAACGTGCTGAAATACATACTGTATCTGGCCAGATACATGCGCTATCTTTTTTTGAAAAAAAATCTTTTTTTGTGTTTTGTTGCTTTATCAACTATTTAATAGAAAATAGAAAAAAATTTGCACAGTGGGCCTGGATGCAATTTTCGCGACTTAATATTTAAAATCAATTTTTAACAATGATTGACCAATTCGATTTTCTTGAAATTTTTTCATATTAAACTACGATCAATTACAAAAATGTTAAGTCCTATTTGGTAGTGGGATTCAAATGATTACTATTTTTTCTTAATTCTTTCAAATTTGTCAATACAATTTTTCTTTATACCAGTGTGAAACATTTGTTATTTTACCAAAAATAAAAAAATAAATGTTTCAACATCTGTTTCGTTGTTTTATTTATGAATTTATTTTAAACATTGTAAAATCGGAGTTATTTTTAGATTTTAAAAATGGATTAGCAATTATTGTAGCAGCCTGACAATAAACTGACTAAACTGATGATCAGATAACTACAGCTCGAGAATTATATGACTGAGCATCCGAGCCAAATAATCCAAATATTAAAGGGATATTTTCTTCAGAAGATGATTATTTAAATATGAGAGGATTTGAATATGAAATATGTAATGTTTAAACATATCGCGAGCACAAAAAAACTTCATTCAGTAACACCCACTAATGCTGGGACACCAATTTCTAAAGATGCCACGAAATCAGGTCATCGCATGGAACCCCGTCCTTCAAATTTTGCTAGGAAGAGAATAATGTATAAATTTATTTCTGACTGACATATTAGTTTGTACTTGTTTTAATGCAATTCAATTCATAATATGTATATAATGTTTAAATAATCAAACATTTTCTGTTACCACAAACTTTTCTAAAATAGCTTATCATTTTCATTATTGGAATTTTCCCCATGAATAATAACAAGCACAACATATTAATAAAAATATTTCCGTAAATATTTTCAAAAATAACAAATAACAATATTAAAATATTGCTACTAATATCTTATTTAAAAACAACATTCATTCGCACGTATAAATATGTCATAAATATTTGCAAAATATTTCAGTGGCAAAACATTATTATGACATTTAAGAGAAATTTCCCAAAACCACAGCTGCATGAGTGGGATATTGGTGAGATCTATGATTTTCGTGGTTTAAATATTGAAAATATATATTTAATTTTCTATTTTAGAGACAACAAAAATCTACTATCAAATTTAATAATGTTTGTCAATTGATTTCTATTACACAGACAAATACAATTAATGGTTTTCATAAATGAGTTTGTATTGTCATTGATAATAATACAGCCGCGGACAGTGAAATTAAACACATTCAATCAAATTTGAAAGCATCAGAATGTTCAGATGTCCAGAAACACAACCCGTTGTTCTTAATATCAACAGCTGATCATAGATTGAAACACCCTCATAGTGGAATATGATACGCCTCTGCAAGTGATACTCAGACGCATTGCTAACCCAGATTTAGTACAGAAGTGGAGAACCGGAGTTACCGTCTTTCAAGCCAACTTCCTGTTCATGGCTAATCGTCGACCACGGTCACATTCGGCAAACAGCCCTATCATGTTCTCCACCCGTAACCAGGGCACTATTCCACGAAACAACTTATCGCTTTTCATTTTGCACTTATCAAAAAGTAGTTATTTTGAAAAGTGATAATTTTTTTTTTGTTCCACAAAATTACATTGCAATTTCCCTTGCACTTAGCAAATTTGTCTATCACTGTTCTTTTAGCACAGTTGTTGTGCTCTCTTGCTTAATTTTTCCGCCATCTTGGTAAGTCTCTCAGTTCTCTTGCAAAGAGTGAATGCTATTTGTTCCACAGAACATTTTATCATCTTTGCAATATTTTTTACTTGGCAATAATAAATAAGACATGTGAAATTGAGATGAGAGAAAAAAAAAATGAAAAGAAACTGATATTATTTAAAGTCAGTAATGAAATATAAAACAAAATAAAATAAAATTAAAGGAAATAAATTAAATTAAAATAAAGTAAAATAAGATCAAATAAAATAAAATGAAGTAAATTAAAATCAAAAATAAAATAAAACAAAATAAAATGAAGTGAAGTGAAATAAAATTAAGTAAAACAAAATAAAACAAGTAAGAAAAGTCTATAGTCGGGCGGAGTCGACCATGGGATACCCTATACCACTATCCCTGGACAATCGCTCTCCACGGAACTTCTTTTCAATGATTGTGAAAATTTAATTATCAAATATCAGAGATGTAATGTATAATACTTATGACCAAAACCAAAAAGTTATCTAGCATGACTAAGACATTTTTGTAGCAGCAAAGGAAAATTTAGTTCACACAAACTAAAATGCAATGAAACCCACTTATGTAGTACTACTACTTCCGTTGTTTAACCGCTACGTTATTTTTTCGATTTCACACAAAAGTTTCAGTCCATTTAACCCGCTAAGTATTATCTGATCTTCACGTTTGTTTGTACGCTTCTTCTTCATCATAAACTCAAACTTTGTTTACAATTTTGCGGGTTATTATTTTGACCTACAGAGCCGCTACAAAAATGGTTAAAATTTTGTGTTTGGTCCATTTCATCCCCTGAACATTTCACGATCATCACCAAAAACTAATCATTTCTATTCTGGCCCGAACACAATCTCCTTAAAAAATTTGTTACAATCGGTCCATAATTGCGGCCTTAAGCTTGTTTACAATTTTTAATGGACGGACACACACCGCTAAATCGCTTTTTCTCGTCGATATATGAATTTTGGCATAGCAAATAAGGGGTCTAGGACGAATACTTCGTGATGTTACATAAACTATTGAAGAGACAATATGTAGCATGGTATAAAAATGTGGTTCTCTACACAGAACCCATTATATATAGTAGGCAATATGCCCGTTATCTAGCAAACACTTTATTGCAATTTACATCAGAGGAAAGGTCAGTAGTTTTTTCCAATATGTAGGCTACTTTGCGAAATATATATGTCCTCAAGGAATTAAAATATCGACCAAAAATAAATTTTTTATATTTTTCATACAAAAGTAATGGTCCATTTCACCCGCTAAAGAATATCAGATCATCATTCAAAATTGTAGGCATCTTTTTCGACCTGTACTCTTACCCGGTGCAAAATTTCGTGACTATTGATGTATAATTGCGACTTCTAGCGAGTTTATTATTACACTACAAACAAATAACGGGATATATTAGGCTGTAACTCTGTTATCTGATCATGCACACCAACATAATTGGCATCAATTGAAAGGTCAAGCGTTCCACTTTCAAGTATATCTCACTTGTCCGGAATGTCACTTCCAGGAATTAAGATATAAGCTGTATATTAAAATTTTTCACAATTTTCACACAAAAGTTTTGGTTCATTTAACCCTCTAAATATTATCCGATCGCCATCTCAAATTGCAAGCTTCTCCTTAGTGATATACTCTTACCTTATTTAAAATTACGCGTTTATCGGACTATTATTGAGACCTACAGAGCCGCTACAAAGTTGGATAAATATTATGTTTTTGGTCCATTTCACCCGCTAAATATTTCACGATCATCACCAATAAGAATAGAAATCTATTCTGATCCATACAAAATTTCGTGACGATCGGTCCATAATTGCGTCCTGGAGCGTGTTTACAATTTATAATGGACAGACGGACGGACGGACTGACGGACGGACACACATCTCAAAATCGCTTTATCTCGTCGAGATATGAAGAATGGTATACCACATTGGGGGTCTCCGACGAATATTTCGCGGTGAATTTTTACCAAAGCAAACTTATAATACCCTTTTCCACATTGTGGTATAGGGTATAATGAAGTGAAATAAAATAATATAAAACAAAATAAAACCAGTAAGGAAAGGATCAAAGTCGGGCGGGGCCGACTATATAATACCCTACACCACTCTGAATATGTAAAATATATATGGGAGCTAAATCCAAATCAGAACAGATTTTGATATAATTTTTCACATTTATTTGTAGACCAAATTCCGTCACAAAGTCCAAATTTCATCAAAATTGGACATATATACGTGTTTCGTGCATCAGATACCTCAAATCGGTCGAAAATATATATGGGAGCTATATCTAAATCTGAACCGATTTCGATATGATTTGCCACATTTATTGGCACACTTATTTCTAGGCCAAATCCCGGCAAACATTCTAAATTTTATTGAAATCGTACATATATTTCGCGGACAAATCTGAACCGATTTCGATATAATTTGGCACACTTATTTCTAGGCCAAATCCCGGCAAACATTCTAAATTTTATTGAAATCGTACATATATTTCGCGGACAAATCTAAACCGATTTCGATATGATTTGCCACATTTATTTCTAGACTAACCACCGTCGCACATTCCAAATTTCATTAAAGTCGGACATATATAGCGTGTTTCGTGCACCAAATGCCTTAAATCGGGCGAAGATATACATATGTGAAGGCTATATCCAAATCTGAACCGATTTTTACCAAAATAAATAGCGTTCGTCTATTGGCCAAAAAAACTATCTTCCCCAATTTTCATGCAAATCGGACAATAAATGCGACCTGTACTTTGTTTACAAAAATACATGGAGAGACGGACAGACGGTCAGGCGGACATGCGTAAATGGACTCAGAAAGTGATTCTATGTATACCCCTAAAAGGAACTATGGGTCTATCTCGTTTCCTTTTGCATGTTACAAACTAATGCACAAAGACATAATACCCCTTACCACAAGGTGGTGTAGGGTATAATAAAGGAAATCAAAAATCACTTTTTGCTAAAGGGTCCGATTTCACTCAGAAATCTCCATATATTTTCGCCCAAACAAGCTATATCTTTAAAATGTTGACGGAATTTGGAGTGGAACAATTTCACCAAATTAACAGTTCAGGTTTCGATATAGCACCCATATATTTTTTCGACCGATCTCATGTATTTGACGCACCAAACACGAAACTGGACAGACGTTTTGACGAAATTTGAAAAATGTGACAGAATATGTGATTTCTTTGCCTGTTAGGGCGAATATAATTTTAATATTAATTTTAATTAATTTATCGTTGGAGTTGTGCTTTATGACCGAAGATTTTTGCAAGTGAATAAGAATTTTGAAGAGAAAACATTTCTCCGAATTATATTGAAGTCGCGGTGGTGTAGGGTAGCATATAGTCGGTTCCGCCCGACTTTGATCCCTTCGTCACTGGTTTTTCTTTCAAGTGGGACTACTGTGATATGTGGAGATTTCCTTTTGAGACAACATTAACGTGCAAAGCTACATTATTTATGGCATTCTTAATTATTTTTTGTGGATGCTATTAAATTAAATATTCTATCGTTTATCGTCGTAATTCAATGACCGACGAAAATTTTCCAAAATTTTGCCGTGCTAATTCAAGTGTAAATATAATTATTAAATTTAACTCATAAACATGTCGACATAACGTGGAACAATGAAATATGTTTATATTAGAGCTTTAGAGATGTAAAAACATAAAAAAATACCAATTGCATTAAGAAGAAGAATGAAATAAGTCACTTTTTAACAAAATGTATTTAAAACTTACATGAAAGAAATACCCATAAATTCTTTAATGTTTGTCCAAATAGATTTTTTTTTTTGTATTTTTGTTTCTTTTTTATCAGCTATCTAATAAAAAATATTTGCACAGTGGGCTTGGGTGCAATCTTTACAATTTAATATTAAAAATCAATTTTTATCAATGACTGTAATCTTCGATTTTCTTGAAATTTTTATACCCTCCACCATAGTATGGAGGGTATATTAAGTTTGTTTTTCCGTTTGTGACGCATTGAAATACTCATTGGCGACCCTATAAAGGGTTCTTAAGTGTCAATAAACTTATATAACAAAACTTGTGAACATAGGTCCACGTTTTGGTATAGCCCCATATAACGGTACGGCTAGCTACATTTTCAGACCGATGTAGCTATAATTTGACATTTAGGGTTCATAAGTATCAATAAACTAATATAACAAAAGTTGTGGACATAGGTCCACGTTTTGGTATAGCCCCCATATAACGGTACCCCAGATTTACGGTATTTTGACGTTTTTAGCTACATTTTCAGACCGATTTAGCTATAATTTGACATTTAGGGCGCTTAAGTGCCAATAAACTTATATAAGAAAACTTGTGGACATAGGTCCACGTTTCTGTAAAGCCCCCATATAACGGAACCCCCGATTTACGGTATTTTGACGTTTTTAGCTACATTTTCAGACCATCTGCATTTCCACCACACATCTGCATTAACAATTTTCAACATAGCCCCAATATAACGATACTTCCCGATTTTCGGTACTTTGAGGATTTTACTTAAAATGTTTAACCGAACGTAGGTCCATGTTTTGGTATAGCCCCAAAACAAACCTCCCGATTTTCCGTACCTTAGCTTTATTTTTTGGACGAACTTTCTGTAATTTGAAATTTAAAAGCCAACAAAAATTGTTCATGTAATTTCATATTTTCGTATAGCCCACATACCTCCGAACTAGCTGTTAATGACATTTGAATTTCCCACGTTATGTACCGATTTTCGGTATTTTGAGGATTCCAGTTACAATTTTTAACCGAATTAGGAGTTATTTGACATTAAAGGCTCCCATCAAAAACTGTCAACATAAGTCCATGTTTTATTACAACCCCTATATAACGGTACATCCCAATTTCTAGCCCACCAAAAATTGTCAACATACATAGTTAGATATAAAAAGGGCCTACCGAATGAAACATTGTGTGTACATTATCTGACATTTTAACGTATCCATTTAAAGTTGGGGACAGGAATGAAAACTAATTATTCTATTTTAGTTCAGAATATTTTATGGTGGAGGGTATGAAAACGCTTTTTACCTTGTTTAAATTATTTTTTATTTTTAACTTTTTAGTAAATAAATTTTTTGACCACTGAGAACAAAATTGTAGTCAATTTGGGCCTATAATTTAGATAACTTTAAAATGCCTCAAATCGTGTTGTACCTTTATATAAAGGCTATACCAAAACCTGGACTTATGTCCATAATTTTCGGTGGGGAATTTCCTGTACCTTTGGGAACTCCAAATGCCAAGTAACAGCCAATTCTGGCTAAAAATGAAGATAAAATCCTTAAAACACTTGAAATCGGGTGGTACCACTATATGTGGGCTATACCAAAACCTGGACCTATGTCAACAATTTTTGGTGGAGAATTTTCTGTACCTTTGGGGACTCCAAATGTCAAGTTACAGCCAATTCGGCATAAAAATGAAGACAAAATCCTTAAAACACTTCAAACCGGACCGTACCGCTATATGGGGGCTATACCAAAACCTGGACCTATGTCCACATTTTTGGTGGGGAAGTTTCAGTACCATTGGGAACCCCAAATGCCAAATTACAGCCTATTCGGGTTAAAAATTAAGATAAAATCCTTAAAACACTTGAAATCAGGTGGTACCTGTACATATGTCCATCATTTTTAGTGAGGAAGTTTCTGTACCACCTAAACCTGTTCACAATTTGTGGTGGGGAAATCCCAAAAGCCAAATGACAGCTAATTTGGGCAAAAATGAAGATAAAATCCTCAAAATACCTGAAATCGCGTTGTAGCGCTATATGAAGGCTGTAGGAAATAATGGACCCATATTCATGTATTGTCATCCAAATCTGAAAAGAGTGCAAAGTTTCAGTTCGATTGGTCAACTGCAACTGCGAAAAATGAGTTACTAGATTTGAACTAAATCGGGTGGTACCGCTATACGGGGGATATAGGAAAAAATGGACCCATATTGGATTTGGTTTCATATTCATGTATTGTCATCCAAATCTGAAAAGTGTGAAAGGTTTCAGTTCGATGGGTCAACTGCAACTGTTTGGAAAATGAGTTACCAGATTTGAAATGCAATTGATATAAAACACCGCAAAAACGCTGTAAAAATGGTAAAAGTGGACCAATATTGGTTTTGATTGCATATTCTGTATTGTCATCCAAATCTGAAAAGTGTGCAAAGTTTTAGTTCGATTGGTCAACTGCAACTGTGTCAAAAATGAGATACCAGCTTTGAAATGCAAGTTAAATAAAACACCGTCAAAAAACTCAAAAATGGACCTATCTTTGGTTTAATTTCATATTCATGTATTGTCATCCAAATTTGAAAAGTGTGCAAAGTTTTAGTCCGATTGGTCAACTGCAACTGTGTCAAAATTGAGTTACCAGATTTGAAATGCAATTTAAATAAAACACCGCTAAAACACTATAAAAATTGACCAATATTGGTTTTAATTCCATATTCATGTATTGTCATCTAAATGTGAAAAGTGTGCAAAGTTTTAGTTCGATTGGTCAACTGCAACTGTGTCAAAAATGAGATACCAGATTTGAAATGCAAGTTAAATAAAACACCGTCAAAAAACTCAAAAATGGACCAATCTTTGTTTTAATTTCATATTCATGTATTGTCATCTAAATCTGAAAAGTATGCAAAGTTTCAGTTCGATTGGTCAACTGCAACTGTGTCAAAATTGAGTTACCAGATTTGAAATGCAATTTAAATAAAACACCGTTAAAACACTATAAAAATGGACCAATATTGGTTTTGATTCCATATTCATGTATTGTCATCTAAATCTGAAAAGTGTGCAAAGTTTCAGTCCGATTGGTCAACTGCAACTGTGTTAAAAATTTGTTACCAGATTTGAACAAAACGGACACCAAAGCATGTTAAATAAAACACTGTAATAATAAAAACAAAAAAAAAAAAAATAGAATTTGTTTTCAAATTGGTCGGTGCATTACCTTTTCCAATATTTGAATGGAAGAAACGTTATTTTAGTTGTTAGTAGGCTTAAGTTTATCCATTCGTGCAAAAGGAAATAATTTTTGAGAAAAAAATTTCATTTCATACATTTTTTTAAAAAAATAAAAATATTTTTCGAAAGTCTATTTGTGCGTGAACTTTTTTTTATATTTCAATGGATTAAACATAGTAAACAAGTATTATTTAAATTGTAAAATTAAGAGTAAAGACAAATTTAAAATGTATCCAATAATGAGTACTAGGAATTTTGGGCCTTGAAACACATCGTAAAAATAAGTAGGTAGATTGGATTCGCAGTGGGCAGAAAATAATGATTGGTATTAAACCTCTTTTAAAATAAAGTGATGTACAACAAATAACATATGGTACTCCTCAGAGGAACAAGCCTTCACCTGGCGGACAAGCTTCACTCTTTTCTATACGAAAGGAAACTAATTGTTCTCTTTTACTGCAATACAATTCATAGAGGAGGGCATTCAAATACGGGGCTGCCGAACTTAATGTCGATCATACTTGTTATATTTATGTAAATGTTCATAACGTACGTGGTCAAATTCTTGAGATATACGCCAAGGAGTATTCGTATCTTGCTTTTTTATACCTTCCACCATAATAAGTTTGTTTTTCCGTTTGTAATGCATTGAAATATTAATAACCCTATAATGTATATATTTTCTTGATCAGGGTAAAATTCTGAATCGATATAACCATATCCGTCCGCCTGTTGTAATCACTTTAGCCTCCACAATAATTGAGCTAGAAAGCTATATTTTTATACCAGAGTGTTTATTCTCATAGGCAGGTCAAGTTCGAAGATGGAATATATCAGTCCACTTTATGGTATAGCCCCTGTGTAACGGTACCTCTTGATTTTCGGTATTATGAGGATTTGAGCTACAATTTTTACCTAAGCTAACTGCAATTTGACATTTGAGGTTATTAGGGCTCACAACACTTTTCAACCAAAAATTGTCTATATAGGTACACGCTTTGGTATAGCCCCCATATAACGCTACCTCTCGATTTTCGGTATTTTGAGGATTGTAGCTACAATTTTTAACTAAACTTCCAGTTATTTGGCATTTTAGGTTTTCCGTAAACATTTTCTTCATTAGAAGTTCTCAGGGGTCACAGCACTTCCCCACAAAAAGTATATAGGTAAGCTATTTGGTATATCCACCATATAATGATAACTCCCGATTTTTGGTATTTTGAGGATTTTAGGTACAGTTGTTGAGGTTCTTAGTGGTCACAAATCTTCTTAACTAAAAATTGTCGACATATGTCCTTATTTTGGTATAGCCCCATATAACGGTACTTTCCGATATTTTCAGGATTTTAGCTACATTTTGTGGCTTAACTGCCCGTAGTTTGACGTTTGAGGTTCCCTGAAGTCAAGATCCCATACGTTGACATGGCCCCCATATAAAGATATCGCCATATTGAAGAAATGTTAGATACATCTTCTGACCTAATTTAGGCATTTGGGTATCCGTGGTAGAAAAACTTATCCACCTCAAATTGTTGACAGGAAAGAAAACTAACTATTCTATTTCAATTCAGAATATTTTATGGTGGAGGTTATAAAAAGCTCGTTAAGTTCGTCCGATTTTGTACTTGTTTTTGATTAGATTTAAATTTTCCGGTTATTTCCCTTTTCTAACCGAATGTTTACGGCAGTCATCAAAAATATTATTCCTAGGTGTTAATTATCTATTAATTTTTTTTTGCAACTTATTTATGCAAATTGACTTAACCTATTTCAATACACAATATATTGTTAAAATTTTAATTTCTGTTCTGATTATTGTTATGTTCAGTCAAGTGCATCCTTTCAAATTTTATGCATACAGTACTTATGCATTTTGTTTTTGTAGATACTTTATGAGCAAACATATGCATACATTTTAGCCTAATTAAATAACTAATCTCTACGCTTGATTACTTTTTATATTCATCCATAAAATAATAACAATAATAAAGTGCATTTTTCGTTTTGTGTTTACGCGAAATTAACTGATATTGAAATATGTTGTAACCACACATTGTATATATTTATTTATTTTTGTTTATGTAGCGATAATAACTCAACTGAATAGCGGCGGTATTTAAAATCATTTGCAGAGGAAAAAAATATTTCGAAAATTTAAAACGAACCTGGCAGCCGTCACGTATGAGTGATTTCTTATGAAAACGTGTAGGTAAAATGTTGCTGATTCGCACCATTGAACACGTTGTGTCAGTTTTTTTAACCTAGAAGAAATTTCCAAAATCTTCTAGTTTTCCTACATAGGACTTGAAAAATAAATATCGACTTATGTTGTCTAGGTCAGTCTTCAAAAGCCACGTCACATATTAAACTCTCACGAAGTCAAATTCAACGAAAAACGAGTAAGGAAAAGATTAAAGTCAGGCTGGGCCAACTTTATGATACCCTATACAACTGGGAATATGTAAAATATATGGGAGCTATATCTAAATCTAAACCGATTTCGGTATAGTATGGGACACTTATTTCTAGACAAAATTCCGTCACACATTGCAAATTTCATCGAAATCGGATATACATATATAACGTGTTTTGCAAATACGAAAATATATATGGGAGTTATATCTAAATCTGGAACGATTTCGATATAATTTCTTGACCTAGTTCAGTCACACGTTCCCAATTTCATCCAAATCGGACATACAGTACTCGACATATCAATTTTCTTAGAAAACTAAATAGGAATAACCATTTTTGTCGAAGTACATTTTTTCCTTAGTCAAATATTCCGGCATTTAAAAATTTAATCTATATTGAACAAAACTGCTTCTACAAAATATGCATTACATCAAAAGACTTGGCAAAACAATGGAATCTTCCATAAGTCTTCTTAAGTATTTATGATTATAGATTATTTTCCCAAATTTCTTTCATTTTTAATACAGAATAGAATCAGAGTTGAATCAACTCCCCATTTTTCTCTCCTTTTTTTGATGCTTTCATGACAAAGGACAGCGTATGAATGGAGGTTTTCGAGAAACCCACATTTTGTAAGTTTAATACTTATTATGAATTATTGGCCTTTGTAGGGCATCACTTCCAATCAATTTTAATTTAAAGAACTAGATGAGAATTTCATTATTTGTTGTTATTTCTAGTTTAGAAAGCGATATTAATCCAAAAATCATATAAAATATCAAAATGTTTATTTATATGGCTAATAAATAAACAATTAAACCTTTTATGACGCTTAGGATACGACAATATTTTACGCGACGAAGAAATGGACTTTGCCTTTGAAAACAACTTTAAACCAAAAATCCATTGGTACCCTATGTTTTGAAATATCTGATAGGGTGCCACCGTGGTGCAATGGTATGCACACCTGCCTTTCACGCTGAATGCCCGGGTTTGGTTCTTAGGCCAGGCCATATGAAATTTTCAACGGCGGCAAAACATCCCTTAGTAATGATTGTGACATTTGCAGAGTATTTCGGCCATGAACAACTTCTCTACATGCGTTGTCTTAGGATACTTCGTTCGGACTCGGCGATAAACAGAAGGTCCCTCATCATTTAGCTAGTATGAATCGGGGTGCACTCATTGATGTGAGAGAAGCCTTCCTTGTCCCTACTGGAATATTTGTGGAACAATTATGTATATAATTAAACATTTCTAATAAAATTTCCAAAATTGGAAAATTGACTTTGGTAGCCCCTTCTGATACATCTATTAAGTTTCCTTGAATATCAGGTTCCTTTTTGGAATACACCTAATATAAATAAATATATAACCCGCTGCAAATATACCTAATTACAATGCAATTTGCCATATCTGAGCGTGAAATTTTCGACAGACGGACACTGTTCCAATTTTATTGAACACTACAAGTGCTATATACACATTTTCAAAGGGAATATTGTGAGTTTTTTGAAGATCTATCGTCCAAAAAAAGTGAACTTGTACCATACATATGCTTGGAAATGCTCACGATTTTGTGCTTTTTAAGGTATTTGGAAAATAGTTCGTTGTGGATATATATTGTGATATCAAAAATATATTTTAACCGGTAAAAAACAACTAATAATGAGCAGTAATTCAAATAATTTGCATGCAAACAAATTTATGACTCCCAAAAGTATTTATATTTAATTATACGCCAGGAGGGGGTGGGTGCCTTCACTAAAATTAATATTTCAAAAAAACTTTAACAGTAGCGACACCGAGTGCATTATGAAAAAAGGTGGCGAAGCGACCCCATGCTGCAATAAACATATGTATCAAACAATTCAATTGGACAGCTAATATGCTAAGGCTCCACGTAATTTGCAATAATGCTGGGATTTTTTTTATCATGATAGAGACAAATTGTAGCATGGGAGGAAAATGTTACCCAGGAGACACATTATTGCAACTTGCATCAGAAAAAGGTCAGCAGTTCTTTTTCCATAAGTAGGTTACTTTGCTTTCCCTCCAAGAAGCAAAATATAGACCAAAACTTAAATTTTTATATTTTTCATACAAAAATAATGGTCCAATTAACCCACTAGATAATATGAGACATCATCCCACCTAAACTTTTACATCGTGCAAAATCTCGTGACTAGTGACTTATAATTGCTAGAGGTCGTGTTTCTGATCACACTACAAACAATAAACTGGATATATTAGGCTGTAACTCTGTTATCTGAGCCAGAAAATCTACGTAATTGGCATCAATGGAAAGGTCAATCGCTTGCTTGTCCGGAATATCTCTTCCAGGAATAAACATATAAGCTGTATATTAAAAATTTTCACAATTTTCACACAAAAGTTGTGGTCTATTTATTTGGTCTAAATATTATCTTATCGCCATCTCAAATTGCAAACTTCTTCTTTGTCATATACTCTCCCCTTTTTAAAATTTCGCGTTGATCGAACTACTATTGCGACCTACAGAGCCGCTACAAAATTGGATAAATAATATGTTTTTGGTCCATTTCACCCGGTTAATATTTCACGATAATCACCAATAAAAATAGGGATCTATTCTGGTCTAAATCCGACCTCCATACAAAATTTCGTGACTTCTTCTTCCTTCTGCCATTCCGTATTCGGGTTTTAGCGATCATACAATTACATATTGATAAATTGGTATATTTAACAAATCAGTTTATTAATTTGTAGATAGGTTTCTGTTTTGGCGGTATTCAGAATAGTTCTTCCCGTCGCCCTCTCGGTCTTCTCCCATCGATTTTTGTTTGGATAATTGTTTGCAGAAGCTTATATTTTTCATGCCTCATAATGTGACCAAGATATGCGGGTTTTTGTGTTTTTATATTTTGTATTAATTGGCGTTCGACATTCATGCGTTCGAACACTTCTTCGTTTATAATGCGCTCGGTCCATGGGATTTTAAAATTCGACGATGTTTTGCTGGAATGTTTTGCTGACTATTGCATAAGCATTTGTTTAAATTACACTGTGATTAAAAAGTTGACAACATTTTTTTTGCGGGGCTCTGATGCATAAATTCGGTTTTGTGGGAGTCCATGGAAGACGGAAATATCTTTGGTTTCTTTTGGTCACTTCGTTTTTTCATTTTATAACGGAAAATGTAGTGAAAAACGGGTTTCTTGGATTTTCAATTTTAAATGGGCGTCCTATATTTTACTTGAAAGGGAAAATAATGTCTTTCGAACAAGCCATTGATTTTTAAAATCGGTTTACAAATGGCTAAGTTATAATGGTTTCAGTATGAAAAAACGCATTAAAAGAGAGGAAAAAACTTTCCTCGTGCTCTAGGCTGCGTAGAAGATACCAGTCACTGTAATTGAAAAATAAATGAGTTATGCAATTTTTTGTGTTTTAACATTTTGGTTCTTTTTATATGTACTTTCCTTTATAATTATGAAGTAGAAAAATTCAAGCTAAATCATACGCACTACGGTACCAATCTTTTATAAAGGAAAGTATAAAAAGAACCAAAAAGTTAAAACACAAAATATGGCATAACTCATCTATTTTTCAACCGATTTCTTTGCTTTTTCACATTTTGGAAAGCGAACTAAGTTTCCCTCTTGCTAGAGGTAATTAATTACACTGTTTGGTATCTTCTACGCAGCCTACAGCACGAGGAAAAAATTTTCCTGTTTTTAGCACTGTATAGCGCTTTTAGTGCAGCAAATACGTCATAAATACGAAAAATATATATATCCAAATCTGAACCTATTTCGATATTATTTGGAACATTTATTTCTAGACCGAATTCAGTCACACATTCTAAATTTCATCGAAATCGGACATATACAGCGTCTTTGGTTTAGCAAATACGTGAAATCTGCCGAAAATATATACATATATATAGAAGCTATATCCAAATCTGAACCGATTGCAATATTATTTGGCACATTTACTTCTAGATCAAATTCAGTCTTGCAATCCAAATGTCATCAAAATCGAATGGTGATATGGCGTGTTTGGTGCAGCAAATACGTGAAATCGGCCGAAAATATATATGGTAGCTATATCTAAGTCTGAACCGATTTCGATATTATTTGGCACATTTATTTCTTAACCGAATTCAGTCACACGTTCCAAATTTCATGGAAATTGGAAATTGGACATATATAGCGTGTTTAGTTTAGCAAACACTTGAAATCGGCCGAAATTATATATGGGAGCTATATCCAAATTTAAACCGATTTCGATATTATTTGACACATTTATTTCTAGATCGAATTTAGTCACACGTTACAAATTTCATCCAAATCGAACATATATAGCGTGTTTGGTTCAGCAAATACTTGAAATCGGCCGAAAATATATTTGGGAGCTATATCCAAATTTGAACCGATTTCGATATTATTTGGCACAATTATTTCTAGATCGGATTCAGTCTTGAATTCCAAATTTCTTCAAAATCGAACATATATAGTGTTTTTGGTGCGGCAAATACTTGAAATCGGCCGAAAATATATATGGGAGCTATATCCAAATCCGAACCGATTTTAATATAATTGGACACATTTAATTCCTGACCTAATTCAGTCACACGTTCCAAATTTCATATTGTGTGTTTGGTGCGGCAAATACTTGAAATCGGCCGAAATATATATATGAAAGCTCTATCCAAATCTGAACCGATTTCCACAAAAAGCAATAGCGTTCTTCCTATGGCTAAAAAAAGTTATTCTATGTACATATATCCTCAATATGAATGGGTCTATCTCGATTCGTTATACATGTTACCACAGTGTGGTGTAGGGTATAAATACCTTGTATATTCACTGTTCCATCATATTGAAGGTTGTTTGGACGACTTGAGTGTGTTAGATTTAACTGGCAATCCTGTGAAGCTTTGTACCATCTCCACCTCAAGTTCTAATATTAGGGCATAACTTAAATCCACAGTCATTCATTTCCAAGTCTATTTCAAAAAGACCCAAAAATTTGAATTTAATTAAAAAATCTCTTTTAAATGTTGTACCTCAAAAAAGTTTCGAAACAAGACAAATCTATTCCTGCCGCACACACACGTACTATATCCAACTGACAACATAACCATTACATGCATCAAATAGGCTTGTCAATAGTTGCAACGACTGCAAATACAACACAGAAACATACAGTAGGAAAACAATAGGAAAACATCATTGTTGTATTAGTGATATCTCCGCTACCGTTTGACAAAGATAACAAAACATCGAATGCGGTATGCCGTTTTGTAATGGAATCCTTTTTGTTGTTGATGGTACCTCAATTTTATTCTCTAAAACCAAATGGGTTGGTTACCTAGCCGGCTAGCTATTGCCTGTACGGATGCTGCGTTCCAACAACTGACGGACATTGACATAAATGTAAAATGTAAAACATGGTCATCAAAACACATGTCGTTGTTTATGTTACGCTGTCAACAAAGCTGTGGTTGCAGCTAATGTAGTTTGCAGTACAGCGACATCAGTGGTAGGCGTATGGTTTTGTCGCTGGTTTTTCTTCGTAAATGAAAATGTGGGAGATCAAATTGATTGTGAACAAGGAAATATATGCTAGGGTTGCCGATGATTGTACCAATTAGGAAATGGATATCGTAGAGAGTAGGAAAGGGATAACTCTTTTAAGCCCAAAATGTAACAGAGGCATAATTTCTGTCTTCTAATACCCTAGACAGACGGCAGAGTTAATTTGCATTAAAAATTCCTTAATTGAATTAACTTTTTACCCTGACAGACGATAGTTTCTGCATTTATGAAACAGCTGTTTGTGTTGTTTGTTTGTACCCAGCAGACCATTTCATAAAGTTTTACAAAAGTTCGCCAAAATATGCGAAACAAATATACTTTCTACCATTGACCTTTTCACCACGATGAAGCAAAAATAAATTTAATTTATTCGCGATGTTTTTGAGTTTTTTAATATTATAAAGCTGTCGCAAAACTGTAAAGAAACATTGTAAGAAGATATTATTTTCGAAAGAATTGGTATGTTGGGTAATGAAATGTTTGTGAAAATAAAAATTTTAAAAATAGAATTCATAGAAGGCGCGAAAAACGATTAGCTGCTATTCTATTCGAGAAAGACCACTACTTATTTGAAAGAAAAGCGAAAATGTCTGATTTGTTTTCCTTTTTTATTTTCTTAAACATGGAAATTTGACAAAAGACATGAATATGCTCTCTCTCCTACATGAATATGGGCTCTCTTTTACAGCATTGCCTAAATACCTAAATTCAGTTTAAATTTCCTTTGATTTTGTGCATTAAGAATGTGGATAATGCACGAAATAATTTGAATTAAGACAGTTAATGCAAATTAACGCTGCCGCCTGTCTAGGGTATTAGGCCACAGATATTGGATATACCGAATCTCAAACATTGTCAAGAGAAAGCCAATTAATGATTAACAATACAACAATCTTTATGTTCTGGCAGTGCGAACTTTTCATACCCTCCACCATAAGATATTCTGAACTAAAAGGGAATAATTAGGTTTCATTCCTGTCCACAACTTAAAGTGGGTACCTAAAAATGTCAGATGTCTATTTTTGTAACAACTGGGAACTGCAAATGACAAATTACATACGGTTCAGCTAAAAATTGAAGCTAAAAAAATTCTTCTAAAATTCTAATATATAACATAGGGGTTATAACAAAACATGGACCTATGTTGACACTTTTTGATGAAGAAGTTTTGTGTCCACTGCGAATCTCAAATGTCAAATTACTGGTAGTTTGGTTGAAAATGTAGGACTAATTCTAGTTAGTTACGTAAAAAATTGTAGCTAAAGTCCTCAAAATACCGAAACTCGGGAAGTGCCGGTATATGGGGCTGTTCCAAAACACGGACCTACATATGTTGAACATTTTTATTGGAGAAGTTTTGCAAACACTCGGAACCTTAAATGTCAAATAACTCTTAGTTCGGTTAAAATTTTTAGTGAAAATATTCAAAATACCGAAAATCAGTACGTAACGTTATATGGAGGCTATACCAAAACTTTGACCTATGATGAACATTTCTAATGGTTTGGATCAATGGGAACTTCAAATGCCAGATAACAGCTAGTCGGTTAAAAATGTGCCAAGAATCCTCACAATACGGAAAATCGGGAGGTACCACTATATGTGGGTTATTCGAAAATATGGACCTAAATTAACAACCCAGCAAAATGTTCGATGCCAAAGATGCCATTCAATCATGGGTGAAAGTGGTCTGGCATGCCATCTTTTTAGCATCTTCATCGATGAATTTTATATGAGCGTGGACCCCAAAAGATGCTATTCAGTTTTGGATCCAATGCATGTCATTTACACCAATGCTTCGACATGTCATTTTCACCAATGCTTTGGCATGTCATTTTCCCCAATCCTTTGCAATGACATTATCATTACCACGAGAGTTCTAAGAACGTTGGTTGTGATTTTGAGTCTCCGACAACATCAAGCCTATTGTAAATAGTCTTATATATTGAGAAAAATGTGTATAAATAGAAACACAAAATTCATCTCTATTGGATCGATGGAATGGGTTCAAATGCTGATGAAAAGATCGGATCTTTCACGACTTTCTTCGGATTGGTTCAGTGACTGCTGGGAACCTTAACGCGTAGTTCAGTCAAAAAATTAGCTAGAACCATTAAAATAACGAAAATAGGGAGGTACCGTCATACATATGTGGGCCATACCTAAACATGGACCTAGGTTGAAAATGTGTGAAGAAGTTTTTTGACTGTAGGGAACCTCTAATGTCTTATTATGGGCAGTTCAGTCAAAAATTTTAGTCTCCCTCAAAATACCTAATAGCGGTAGGCACCGTTATATTGTTATATGGGGGCTATACCAAAATTTGGACTTTTGTTTGTTATTTTTTGATGGAGAAGTTTCGTGGCTGCAGGGAACCTCAAATGTCAAATTGCAGGTAGTTCAGACAAAAAACTTTAGCTGAAATCTTAAAAATACCGAAAATCGGGAGGTACCGTTATAGGGGGCTATTTCCAAACAGCTAGTTAAAAATTGTAGCTTAAATCCTCAGAATACCGAAAATCGGGGCTACCGTTATATGGGGGGCTATATCCAAACATGGACCTATGTTGACAATTTCTGGTGGAGAGGTGTGCTGACTACTAAAAACTTCAAATGTCAAATTACAGCTAGTTCGGTTAAAATTTATTTTCCTAAAAATACCGAAAATCAGGAGATACCGTTATATGGGGGCTATACCAAAACATGGACATATGTCCATAATTTTTATACCCTACACCACTATGTGGTAAGGGGTATTATGTGTTAGTGCATTTGTATGTAACATACAAAAGGAAGCGAGATAGACCCATAGTTCCTTCTAGGGATATACATAGAATCACTTTCTGAGTCGATTTATGCATGTCCGTCCGTCCGTCCGTCCGTCCGTCCGTCCGTCCGTTCGCAACATACAGGTCGCATTTGTTGACCGATTTCGCTGAAAATTGGGGAATATCATTTTTTTAGCCGTCGAAAGATCAAGTTCGAAGATGGGATATATCGGTCCACGTTTTGGTATAGCCCCCATATAACGGTACCCCCCGATTTACGGTATTTTGACGTTTTCAGCTACACTTTCAGACCGATTTTGCTATAATTTGACATTTAGGGTTCTTAAGTGTCAATAAACTTATATAACAAAAGTTGTGGACATAGGTCCACGTTTTGGTATAGCCCCCATATAACGGTACCCCCCAATTTACGGTATTTTGACGTTTTTAGTTACATTTTCAGACCGATGTAGCTATAATTTAACATTTAGGGTTCTAAAGTGTCAATAAACATATATAACAAAACTTGTGGACATAGGTCCACGTTTTGGTATAGCCCCCATATAACGGTACCCCCCGATTTGCGGTATTTTGACGTTTTTAGCTACATTTTCAGACCGATTTAGCTATAACTTGACATTTAGGGTTCTTAAGTGTCAATAAACTTATATAACAAAAGTTGTGGACATAGGTCCCCGTTTTGGTATAGCCCCCATATAACGGTGCCCCCCGATTTACGGTGTTTTGATGTTTTTAGCTACATTTTAAGACCCATATAGCTATAATTTGACATTTAGGGTTCTTAAGTGTCAATAAACTTATATAACAAAAGTTGTGGACATAGGTCCACGTTTTGGTATAGCCCCCATATAACGGTACCATCCGACTTGCGGTATTTTGACGTTTTTAGCTACATTTTCAGACCGATGTAGCTATAATTTGACATTTAGGGTTCTTAAATGTCAATAAACTTATATAACAAAAGTTGTGGACATAGGTCCACGTTTCGGTATAGCCCCCATATAACGGTACCCCCCGATTTACGGTATTTTGACAGTTTTAGCTACATTTTCAGAGCGATTTAGCTATAATTTGACATTTAAAGTTCTTAAATGTCAATAAACTTATATGACAAAACTTGTGGACATAGGTCCACGTTTTGGTATAGCCCCCATATAACGGTTAATTTAAGTTCATATTTTCGTATAGCCCAGTAGTGCGATTCTGTAACTTTTTTTAATAACGAACCGACATCGTTAGTTAACGAAAATATTCGGTTGAGTTAACGAATGTGCTATTCTGTAACTTTATGTTACCGATTTATAAATCGGTAGCACATACCGACGAATATCGATAGAAAGACAAATTGTCAAAATTATATTTTAATATTTATTATTGTATTTTTAAGTTGAAAACGTTATTTCTTCGCAACTACAGAAGACAAAACGCGTAAGGAAGAAAACATATCTCTTTTTGGAAGTAATGTGCCTACAATGGGTGTTTGCAAGTATCCCAACAATGCGGTTCCCAAGGGTAACTTCAACGTCAAGTTTGTATGTAAGTACCTCTAGGAGATAAATGAAAACAGTACATACATATCATAGATTTGGTGGTTTTTTCCAGAATATTTTGCATTAATCTTTACGTAAAGGGACCACAATGCAAAATATAGAATATCTCTGATTTATGTTGTTTAAGTGGACAGGAACTTGTCTTGCGGACCAACAAATTTGCCTGCAGTCTCAGGAAGTATCAGACGGTGTATACAGTTGCAGTGAAAGAAGATTCATTATATGTATATGTTTAATAGATATGCGTAATCAGAATCGTTGCCAAAAGTTCATGTGTGTGTGATATAAAAATATAAATGTAGAATCCTATATGTATGTATTTAAAGCGCTGTTTTATTTATTTTTTTTTTTTTCTAATTACAAAGGTAGGGTTATATTTTGGATTGTGGCGCTTTGAAAGCAAATTCTGAATAGCGCAATAAAAAGAAGAACTAGATGAAGATGAAGCCTGCCCCTTCAGTGATTTTCGTGGATCCACGTTATCGTCATTTGAGTTTATATATTAAGATCTTCATCTCACGCCCACATTAAACAGAATTTCTCATAGTGGAGAGTATGAAAAGTTCGGAAATCCGAACTTATACGGCATTTTTAGCATTCTTATTGTTAGTGATGCTGAATTTAAATCTATAAGATTACCACAGAACAAAGTAGGTTATAAGATCACTATACACGTTTTGGCCTCAATATGGCATTAAAGCCAACGAAAGTCTTCTAGAAAGATTGTGTTAAGCGCATTGGTATAGGTCTTATATAAAAGTGCCACACTTGAGTTCTTTTAAAACTTTAGCTAACGTTTTCCCTCTTTACAAATAAAGACAAATATAAGCGTAGCCTTGATATGTATTGTAAAATGGGCTTCGGCAGTACCAATTTGATTGATGCTACATAAAGACCGTCCAAGACCGTCGAAGATCTAAAAATTTCCGTTTGAAGATCTTTATGTACCCAGCAAAAAGTTTGCATCCGCGGATGCAGTTAAACCACTAGAACAATTGCCGCTGGAGTACATCTTTTCCTATGAAATCACCTATGAATTTTACAAGAGAGCGCGCAGCTAGGATGCACTCCATTTTGCTTCCACGGCACAGTTAACCCTTATGTTAATGACTTAAGAAGATGTTTTTTCAATAAGGCGGAATTTATCTTGTATACCCTTCTTATTAACATAACATATGTTCAAATAAAAACGCCTTTGTTAAGAGAAATAGGCTAAATATTGCAATCATGTACTGTCGTTAAGACTTAACAACTACTTTTTTTTGGTTGTTAACTTAACAATAATTTTTGGTAATTAACGACAAAATTTACCGACAAAAATTGTTAAAATTGGTTACAGAATAGCACTTACCGAAAATTATCGTTAACTACCGACATTCGTCGTTAATTCTGTCCTTAAGGAGTTACAGAATCGCACTACAGATACCTCCGAACTAGCTGTTAATGACATTTGAAGTTCCCACGTTCTGTACCGATTTTCGATATTTTGAAGATTCTAGCTAAATTTTTTTTAACCGAATTAGGAGTTATTTGACATTAAAGGCTCCCATCAAAAACTGTCAACATAGGCCCATGTTTTATTATAACCCCTATATAACAGTACCTCCCAATTTCTAGCCCACCAAAAATTGTCAACATACATAGTTAGATATAGGCACCATAAAAAAGGGCCTCCCGAATGAAGCATAAATGTAGATAAACATTATCTGACATTTTAACGTACACACTTAAGGTTGAGGACAGGAATGAAAAGTAATTATTCAATTTTAGTTCAGAATATTTTATGGTGGAGGGTATGAAAAGTTCGGCCCGGCCGAACTTAATGCTTTTTTACTTGTTTGAATATACGTTTTTTGGTTACTAGGAACCCTAAATGTCAAATAATAGCTAATTCAGTCAAAACATTTGACTAAAAACGTCAAAATATCTGAAATCTGGCGGTACCGTTATATGGGGGCTATTCCAATACATCTTGACACTTAAGAACCCTAAATGTCAAAACGTCAAAATACCGGAAATCGAGGGGTACAGTTATATGGGGGATGTACCAAAACGTGGACCGATATATCCCATCATCGAACTTGACCTGCCTGCAAACATAATACGCATTTTTTATCAAAATTTCAGCGTCCTATCTCCATTTTTGTGCATGGTACTGTGATTACCACAGACGGACGGACATGCATAGATCGACTCAGACTTTGCCCTGATCAAGAATATATATACTTTATAGGATCGCAAGTGAGTTTTTCAATACCTTACAAACGGAAAAACAAACTTAATATACCCTCCATACTATCTTGGAGGGTATAAAATTGTTGCTAAAAGACGGCTATACCAAATGATGCACCTATGTATATACACAATTTTTGATGGAAAATTTGTGACCACTCGGAACTTCAAATGTCAAATTACAGGTAGCTCGGTCAAAAAATTTAGCTAAAATCCCCTAATACCTAAACTCGGAATGTATCGTTATATGGGTGTTATACCGGAACATACACCTATGTTGACAATTTTTGATGGAGAAATTTTTTGTCCCCTAAGAACCAGAACTTTCAAATTACAGCTACTCCGGTTAAAAATTGCAATTAAAACCCTCTAAATACCGGAAATCGAGAGATACCCATATATTGGCCATGTCAAAACATGGACTTATAAAGATAATTTTGGTAGCAAGATAAAATGTTTGAGTTTGTATTATTTCAGTTATCTGGTTACGGTTCTTTTGTAACCAGACTCAAAAATTCTGCAACCCGGCTTATTGGAATCTATAAAGAATCAGGGGACCGGTGAGTGGGGGGGGGTTGGTGGTGGTCACTAAATACTGAATTTGCACTGTATCTCTGTACTGCCTGCGCGGCTGCATCAGTGTGAATGCTATCCAAGCCTGTCTGGTCTAGTGGTTCTCGTTTTTTCCTTTAAACCTCCCTCTCTATATCATGGCGTGCCTGGGTGGGGGAAGCCTTTCGATTGAATCGTGACAGGGATGCTCCCTGAGATAACACCTTACCAGGAACAGCAACGACAACGTCCTGTTGTGTTGATGCACCGAGAAAATATTTGCCTCCTCATGAGATGATCCACTGGTGCCATGAAGAGGAATATATATGAATATTCTTCCACTACGTTGTGCTCTATGGCGTTTGGAGGTCGTGGAATTTCAGAAAGGTAGAGGTTGAACAGTTCCGGAGATATCATTCCGCCTTGTGGAGCTCCCTGTTTCACTCTGCAGGGCTTGTACTTCTTGTTTCTGAATTCCGCGAACGCCTGGAGTTCGCACATATAATGGATTATTTTAAGTTTCAAACACGGCTAAAGAGTGGTCTTCTCTACATCCTCCAACAACTTGGCAAGGTTGACGGCCTCTTCTGGTTCGGTCCTCCAATGCTATGTGTGGATATGGTGTGTAATGCTGTTGTAGTACTATTCTTTTTCCCGAATCAATAGTGATGTTGGGCAACTGGAAAACAGCTTCTCTTCGTGGGGAGGAGTAATGCATCTAAATTTTTTGCTACTGGTGACAGGAGCGAAATCGTCCTGTATGATTCACATCTGCTGTCATCCTTGTCAGACTTCTGTAGCAGGAACACCTTGCCATTTTTGCGGGCTTCTGGTACAATATAGGTGGCTAACGATAGATTTAGCACTTGTTAAATACTCAACTCCGGGTCCATCCAGTTACTTATCATTGATGTTTTCGCGTTGCGGATGACGTCTGCAATATCGCCCGACGTAAATTGCGGTGGTACCTTCTCGGCTGGTAGGGTTTTTCTTTGACGGCGTAGCACACTCCTCTTGGCTCGATCCCTCTCGTGGTGCTCTTTAAACTGCCAATTAAAATTACACTGACCACCTATTGGGGCCAGTTACTGTTGCGCTGTTGAAAGTAACAGCCGTTCTATCATCCTCCTTTCCTGGATGCCGGATTGATTTTACCGTCACCCACAATTTACTTAATCCTGTACCAATGCAGCATTGCTTCAGGTGTTCTAGCCACTTTGTCCGCTTATATTCGCCTACTAGCCGCTTATATTTGCCTACTATCCTATTGATTTCAAGAGCAAGTTCTCTTACTCTTGGGCCTATAGTGTTCGAAGCTCATCCAAGCTCATCATTTGCTAGTCCGGTCGCCTCTGCTGGGAAATTTGTTCTGATTTCCGGTATTCGACCAGTAGATATGAAGCAGCTGCTACCGTGATGATGTCCCGAAAAGTTCTCTCAGTTACCCGAGAATCTGAGGGAATGGGCAGCTCTCCTAAGTGGTGATTGGTAAGCTCAATGAACTCTTGCCAATCAGCTTCCCGATGGCTCAGAAAAGTACGACGTTCAGAGTTTATGAAGTCGGATGGTCTATTTACGGAGACGATGATTGGAAGAGAAATGGTGTATTGCTAGGATACGTCATTTATCAGACCTGGTGCCACAATGAAGATATCTTGCAATCCATGGCAATCTTCTCTTATCCTCGTAGGAACGTCTTCATTCACCATGCAAGACGTGGAGCTATACATTTACTCGGTCAGTGCTGTACTACTCTAGACATTACCGAGGACGGAATGCCAATACGCATGATGGATATATGTAGATGTTTCTAGCACCTAGCTATTCATCGGCGGTCGACAGTCTGTCTATTACAGACCTATCTCGCCTGAGCTTGATTCTAGTTAACCATATATAGAATGTATAGGGGTAGCAGTAAAGTGTGGTACTGCCAAGGTAGAGCTGCCTAACGTGTATATTACAAACAATTACAGAAAACCTTAAGCGTTAGATTGCCGGTGGTATAGTCAAAAAATTAAAAATCCTCAAAATACCGAAAATCGGAAGATACCGTTATATGGGGTCCGTATGAGAAGGGGGCCGATATATTACATCTTTGAACTTGACCTGACTATACACTAAAATACACTCGGGTGCAAAAATCTATAGTTGTGGCTCAATTATAGTCGACGCTAGAGTAATTACAACAGAGGACATTTCTAGATCGATTCAGAATTTTATCCTGATCAATAATATATGTACATACTTTGAAGGGTGGCAAATGATTATATCAATGCGTTAAAGAACAGAAAAAACAAACTTAATATACCCTCCATACTGTGGTGTAAAAACTCAACATGGTAACTCTGGAAATACCAATGCATGCACATATGTATATCTGTGTTAGCGTGTATAATTTGCATAAAATTGCATCCGAAAAAATTGGATATGTTTCCAAACCAGAAATTGTTTATATTGTTAGAACGTCCGACAAAGCAAGTGGGAGTTATGCGGAATACACTTTATATTGGCTACAAGCCGTTTTAGCTATGGATGCTATAAGTACACCGAAAAACAAATATAAATGGAATTAGAGTTTGAACTTAATCCCGTGCAGACGTTATTTTATTCCCCGATACGATTTGTACCAAATAAAACTGGGTTCGTTTTAGATTATTATTCTACAATGCTTTATTGACTACCTTGTTGTGAATGTATCTCGGATGGAACACTATAGCGACATATCCAATTTTGGCTAAAAACATTTACAATTGTCTTGTCTTCTTGATTTGGAATAGCATAAACCTCCGGCCATTTGCTTAAGTAGTCCATAACCACGAATACATAACGGTCCCCAGTCGCTTATCGGGAACGGTCCAGCCACATCCAATGCTATTCTTTCAAATGGTGCCCCCGAGTTGTACTGCTGCATGTAGCCTCGAGTCTTTCGTGTTGGACCTTTGGCTTTCATAAACCTCTCACAATTGGATATCCATTCCGTTCCATTTCCATTTTTGGCATCCGGCCTAGTAAAATCTCTGTTTTGCCTTTTCGGTGGTCTTGTTTATCCCCAGATGTCCTCCACTTGTATCATCGTGAAACTCTGTCAGGATCTCCTTCACTTTACAATCTAGGACCACAATCAGGTTCCGGTTGGTTTTACCATTCTCGCTTTCCCATCTACGATATAGGCAACCATCTTTTAGGAGTAAACTATTCCTCTGAGCCCAATAGGATTTCAAAAGACGGCCTTTGGACGCTATATCTTTCTGACTAGGTCGTTGGTCCTCCTCATTTGTCGAAATTATCTTACTCAGAACAGGATCTTTTAGTTGTTCCGTTGCCCAATCTTGGTCGGATTCATTCTGCAGCAGGGGAATGTCGACAATGTTCTCCTTGTCCTCAGCCGTTGAGCAATGCCTGCATTCTAAATTGCATGGTAGACGAGACAGGGCATCAGCATTACCATCTTTTCCACCTTTCCTGTGCTCTATGGTGAAGTCGTAACTTTGAAGCCTCTCTATCCATCGTTCTAATTGATTTTTGAACTGGAGTAACCATCGGAGAGCTGATGGTCCGTCGTAAGAAGAAAATGCTGGTCATATAGGCACTTATGGTAATGCTTGATGCTCTCTACAATTGCTAGCAGCTCTCTTCTCGTCACGCAGTAATTCTTCGGCTGTATTATCCAATTACCTCTTCTTGGCCCTCGATTTGCTGCGATAGTATACCGCCGATGCCATAAGCGTTAGCATCCGTATCCAGAACAAATTTTCCGCCGGCCATAGCGTAAGCAAGGCAGGTCTTTTAATTTTCTAAATGCCTCTTCCTGCTCCTCATTCCACCGAAACTTTTCCCCCTTCTGCGTTAATCGAATCGGTGGTAGTACGTGCAGAGACCCAAAAAGCTCCTTAATGCATGCAGGTTTTGCGGCCTCGGCCGGCTTTTGACGGCCTGAATTTTGTCGTTATCCGTCCATATGCCCTTGGCACGATGTCCCAGGAACCTTACTTCTCGTTGGAATAGAATATGCTTTTTCGGGTTCAATTTTAGACCTGCTGACGACAGTGCTTGGATAGCACCCTTTAAGTTCTTTAGGTGTTGGTCGAACGTTTTTCACATGACAATGATGTCATCCAGATAAATTAGGCAAGACTTCCTGTTCAACTCCTTTAATACCCGCTCCGTCAGCCTTTTAAAAGTAGCCGGGCGTTGCAGAGTCCGAATGGCATGACATTGAATTGCCAGAGACCGCCATTGACGCCAAACTCTGTCTTCTCTTTATCCTTTTCGGCGCCATCTACTTGCCAATAGCCACTCTGTAAGTCGAGGGTAGAGAACCATGACGTTCCGGCTAGTGTATCCAATGTGTGGTCATTTCTTGGGAGCGGTAGCTGTATTTCTTGGTGACATCATTTAATTTCCTATAGTCCACGCAGAACCGGGTGCCTCCATCTTTCTTTTTAACCAACAACACTGCGGAGCACCGTCGAATTGACGATGTCTCTATCACGCCGCTCTCCTCCATTTCGACTATAAACTTCTGGACCTCGTCTCTTTTTGCCAGTGGCACACTTCTGGGAGTCTGCTTTATTGGACTAGCTTCTGCTGTATTTATTTCATGCTTCACCACTGATGTTCTTTCGTGAACGCAAAATCAGATACATGCTTCCAGAGGAGCTGCTTGGCCTTATTCTTCTCGGTTGCGTGTCTAATCTTTGATATAAACTTCCAGGTGCTTCTTCTCCATGGCTGACGACTTTTCAGTGATATTCTCCAAGTTAATTACAGCTTCGGCTGGAGTACATTGTCCAACGTCGGAAAATTTGTTAATTTGTTTTACATTGTTTGACAGGTTCAGAACTCGGCATGTGCTATTAAGATGTTGCTGTTTCTGATTTTTGCTGATTCGGCCACCCACAATTTGTCCACTCCACAATCTCCATCCATTGGCACCCACATTATAGCTTCGGCATTTGGTGGTTTTATTTCTGGATGATCAGTAGTACTTTTATCATATCCCACATTTAACGGAATTTCGACGTTAGACCAGGTCATCACACGATTTTTCATGTCCAGATTGACACCAAAGGCAATCATGAAATCTGCGCCAATTATTACTTCGTTCACTATATCGGCCATGATAAACTCATAACTCGCTGATTTATTAGCAATACATAGCTTTAGGGTGATCTTTCCATATACAGCTGAGGGTTCCCCAGTTGCCGTGCGCAGTCTGACTCCATTTAATGACGTTATTCTCCACTTTACCAGATCCGCTCTAATGATGGACTTTGATGCACCAGTATCTATGGTGAGTGTACATTTATCACCGTTGATTTAACCCGTGGTTGTGAGGTTGTGATTTTTCTGCTGAACTATCGCAATGTAGATTGTGGGGCCATCGTCGATGGGAACCAGTTCATGCCCAGCTGGACTAGATCGATTTAGTTTGACGGTGATTCATGTTGGGTATCCCGTTTACTGTCATTTGAGGCGAGGATGATCGGGATCGTTTGCGCTTTGCTCGACACTCCCGTTCAAAATGTCTCATTTTATCGCAGTTATAACATTTGACCCTGGGTTTATTTCAGACCAATTTAATTTCTTCCAATACTTGCTTGATGGCTTCCTTGACTGATTCTACAACTGATTTGGGTTCATCGCACTCGGCTTCTAGCTTACAGTACGTCCGTCTGTTGAAATGAAGTTAAGGCTCACAACATTTAAAATAGAGCTTTCAAAGAAAATTATAGAACTTCTAAGACTTGAAAACTATATAACCTCTAGGACTTTTTGAAGATGGATTATATCGACCCACGCTTTGAAATAGCCACTGTAGAACGACACAGCCATCTGCGATATTTTGCTGCTACTTGATCTTTTGTAGATGTACAAACCTTTCTTGAAAAAAGTGCCTCGGTAAATCTCCACGTTTCGGTAAAGCACCAATAAAATGACATTACCAGATATTCTGTATTTTTATGGTCTAAGCCGCCAGCAATTGTGTATTTGATCTTCGCAAATCCTTATACCTTACACCACTATGTGGGGAGGGTATTATAGGTTGGTTTTAGCCAAAAAGTTTGAAACGTATCGAAATAATGTTCGTAGACCCATACATATATATACCAAAATGAAAGTCTGGACGAGACCAGTCGATCTGGCAATGTATGTCCGTCCGTCCGTCTGTCCAACTAACCTTGTAATCACGCTACAGGCTGCAATTTTGATCGGATCGTCGCCAAATTTTGGGTGTTGATGAGGGTCCCAGAGGGGAAGAAGCCTATGTATGTCCGTCCGTCCGTCTGTCCAACTAACCTTGTAATCACGCTACAGGCTGCAATTTTGATCGGATCGTCGCCAAATTATGGGTGTTGATGAGGGTCCCAGAGGGGAAGAAGCCTATTGATTTTCGTGTTGGTCTGATAATATTTAGAGGTCGGAATGGGCAAAAAACTTATTTGCAGAAAAAGTCAACGTTTTATTTCAAAGCAAATATCTCAGCGCCTATAAGGGGTATACCAAAAGCAAAACCTGACAATAAAAGAAGACAATTTCACATTTCTAACAACGAAAAGTAGGTTGTTGTAGGTGGTCAAACAACGATGATATCAGAATAGTCGCAAATAAAACACAACTTTTTATTTTTAAGATTTTAATTGTTATGACGAATATCACACCTTTGGTGGGGTCCTTTCAACAGCAAAGCCTGACTATGACTGTAGAAAATCCCATGTAACCGAGATATCGCAATATTCTGTAATACATTTCATTTTTTCCATTTTTTAAAACAACGCTTCCAGAGGTCCCAATTTGGGTCGGATTGTAACGAAATTTTGGTGGGGCCCGGAGAGGAAGAAGACTACTAATTTTGGTGATGGCCGGATAATATTCAGGGGTCGGAATGGGCAAAAATTTATTTGGAGGAAAATCAACGTTTTATTCCAAAAGCCAAACCTGACAATGCCTTACACCGCTATGTGGGGAGGGTCTTAAAAGTTGGTTTTGGCCAGAAAGTTTGAAACGCATCGAAATAATGGTCGTAGACCCATACATATATATACCAAAATGAATGTCTCGATGAGATTAGTCGATCCGCCCGTCCGTCTGTCCAACTAAACATTGTAATCACGCTACAGGTCGCAATTTTAATCCGATCGTCACCAAATGTTGGGTGTTGATGAAGGTCCCGGAGGGGAAACAGCCTATTGATTCTGGTGATGGTCGGATAATATTCAGGTGTCGAAAAGTGCAAAAAATTATTTGGAGAAAAGGTCAATATTTTGTTTCAAAGGGAATATCTCCGCTTCTTTATGGGGTATATCAAAAGCAAATCCTGCTAATGAAAGTAGAAAATATCACCTTTTCAACGATGTAGCGTGGGTTGTCGTAGGTGGTCAAACAACGAAGATAACGCAGTAGCCGCTAATAGATCCTAACTTTTAATTTTTGCGATTTTAATAATAATGACGAATATTACAGCTTTGGTTGGGGACCTTCCAAAAACAAAGTCTGACTATGAAAGCAAAACATCCCATCTTTACAATGATGCAAAGTAGGTTGGCGTAGGTGGCTAATTAACGGAGATATCGCAATAGTCGGTAATACATCCCATTTTTCCATTTTTTTGTAATCACGCTACAGGTCGCAGTTTGGATCGGATTGTCACGAAATTTTGGGGGTTAATGAGGGCCCCGAAGAGGACTACTGATTTTGATGATGGCCGGATAATATTCAGAGGACGGAATGGGCAAAAACTTATTTGGAGAAAAATCAACGTTTTATTTCAAAGCAAATTTTTCAGCGTCTATAAGGGGTATACCAAAAGCAAAACCTGACAAGGAAAGTTGAAAATATCACCTTCCTTAGGATGTAAGATATCTTGAAAGCAAGTAATGCTTCCCATTTTTCAATTTTTTTGTACAGGTCGCAATTTTGATAGGCTCGTCACGAAATGTTGGTGGTTATTGGCTTCCCAGAGAGGAAGAAGCCTATTGACTTTGGTGATGGTCGGGTAATATTCAGGACTCGGAATGGACAAAAAAATTATGTGGACAAAAACTCAAAGTTTTATTCTCCGCTTTTGGTAGTCGTATCCCAAAAGGAAAGCCCGTAAATGGATGCGGAAAATATCATCTTTATTACGATACAAAATAAGTTGGCGCACATCCCACTTTTCCATTTTGTATTTGAGTTGTTTTGACGAGTATCTCAGCTTTGAATGGATGCGTTTCAATAGTGAAGATATTCTGAGCTGTAAAATGTTCCCAATTGATTTACCAATATTGGTAAAATGCTTGTGATGTTGAAAAAGATGCTGGGATATCCCAATTTACAATTTATGGAATTTTATTTCCATGTCAGATAATCCTGACATATACCAAGGAGAGAGCTTGACAATGAAACTAAAACATCTGAGCTTTAACTTAATACAAAATGTGGCAAATATGGTAAACTATTAAAGTTCCTGCAAAAGGCGCTAAGCTATCACAATTTTAATATGTTTAAATTTTAGTTTAATGACAAATCCATCTGCTTCAATTTGACATGTTAAAGACATATAAATGCTAATCAAGAAGACCAGCAAAGCTTTCAATCAGTACCAAGTAGATGACGACAGAAGTCAAATATAAAATTAAATATTAATTATTTTGTTTCAGCTCGCCTTAAGTCATTTGGTATAAAAGCCAGATATGTGAAAACTTTAGTAAAGAAATGTTAATGTTAACGAGTGAAAAGCTTGTGCTCAGGGGTAGAAGTGTGGGGTATCACACATAATCGGCCCCGTTCCGACTATAGCCTTTGCTCACTTGTGTTTTCAGTAAATTGCTGGTCAATTTTTTCAAGCACGAATTCCTGCAATTCTTGGTCATTTATGTACACTTGGTGCGCCTTAACTATCTTTAATAGAAAGATGCTTACACCTGGGAAGTTTTGCCGATTCCGAATGTACAATGTTCACATATGAGAAAAATCAAAAAACAAAAACAAGTGAGAAAAGGCTATAGCCGGAACGGGGCCGACTATGTGATACCTTACATCACTACCTCTGTGCATTATCTTTTACTCGAAAACATTTCTTTTAGGGAGATACGAAAGTTTTCACCTATCTGGCTTTCATACCAAATGACTTAAGGCGAACTGAAACAAAATAATTAATATTTAATTTTATATTTGACTACTATCGACATCACCAACATCAAAATGCTTCTATCTCTGTCAGAAAATTTCGACCTGTAGTGTAATTGCAGAAAAAGTGGAAAAAAGCTATGTATTACCGACTATTGCGATATCTCTATTATTTGACCACCTACGCCAACCTACTTTGCATAATTTTAAAGATGGGATTTTCTACTTTCTTAGTCAGGCTTTGCTTTTAGATGGTCCCCATTCAAAGTTGTGATATCCGTCGTTATTATTAAAATCGCAAAAATGAAATGTTGGGTTTTACTTGCGACTATTCTGATATCTTCGTTGTTTGATCACCTACGAGAACCTACTTCACATCATTAAAAAGTTGATATTTTCTACTCTCATTGTCAGGTTTTCCTTTTGGTATACCCCTTATAAAAGCTGAGATATTCGCTTTGGAAAAAACGTTGTCTTTTTATCCAAATAAGTTTTTTGCTTATTACGACCCCTAAATATTATGCGACCATCACCAAAATCAATAGGCTTTTTCATCTGTGAGACCCCCATTAACCCTCAAAATTTCGTGACAATCCGATCAAAATTCCGACCTATAGCGTGATTTCCAAAAAAAAATGAAAAATGGGATGTATTACCGACTATTGCGATATCTCCGTTGTTTGGTCACCTACGCCGACCTAGTTTGTATCATTGCACTAAGGTTTCAAATCGGTTTTTTGTGGCCAAAAGTATTTCGCATGAAATAAATACATATTTTTGTATGGTAACATATTTGTTTTTGTGTTTTATTTTAATATAAGTAATTTTTTAACAAAACAACTTAGTTCTGTTAGTAGAGTAATTATATAAAATTCATGTTTATTTTATTTTATGTATGTACATATGTTATGAAATTTCAGAAGGGTTTAAAATACAAATGATAACTAAAACTCCTTTTTCATGTTATTTCCAATAATATTTACAACATTTGATAAAATAAACATTAACTTAAGTTGAGTTCATTGTCTAGAAATACATTTTGCTCCATATATTCGTCAGAATAGTCTTCCTCGTTCTCATATATATTTTCAAAGTTTTCTGATGTTATTGTTTTTTTTTTTTAAACATTCTCGCAGCAGAGTAAGTCTTGAACTTCTGGGGGTAATGATAATCTTTTATTTTGATGAACACGTGCCTTTAAACGTAGGGATGAAATGTAGGGATCGGATGTATCCAGAGATCTAGTAAAAACATCGAAAAGGTTATCTGTTCTACTAGTTTTGCGAGCATGGTTTAATCTATCACATTTATATATTTTATTTCGAGACTCAGCTGCGTCTTCGCCGAAATAACCAACTGGCAGTTCTGTGTTTTGTAGTATTTGTTTTCCATGAACAAGCACCTTGTGGACTGTAGGAGTCAGTGGCATCCAGGGGTATAGACTTTGGTAATAACTCCCCGTTTCAAAGCAGTATTTTTCGAATTTCTCATGATCTACTGGAAATTGACATGACAGACATAAGGAAATCGGTTTGTGTTGCGTGACATATTGGACATTTTTGGTTAGATTGTGTATCTGTTAAAACATTTAACACTTTTCCGTCTATTATTGTTAAAAACATTTTAAATTTTATTTCGATTATATGTCCTTGTCCGACTTCCAACCGTAAATTTTGTAACTCCTGAATTTCAGCATCCAAACCGGCAGCCTCACGTTTTATAACATCCTTAGTTTCCACCGTGAACTCTAATTTCAATGGTCGGCAAAATCTTGTGGACTGTGGGGAACGATTACTCCAAATAAGTGTTCCAGAGTCGGTTAAGAGTCTTAAAGGTATTACAGTTGTTGCCAGAAGACTCGAATCAGCATTATATGAAGTATTTAGGTCATGAAAAGGTTGTTTATATTGTGACTGACCTGAGCTACTGTCAAACCCGTAACTAAATATCATTTCTGCTGAATGGTGACTTCCCGGAATAGTGTTAACTACGTCACTTTGCAATTCTGCAATTCTTGTTGCCGTATGGTTTAACAACATTTGCATTGGCACTTTTGCACATTTATCATCCACAAAAATTCCATCTGGTCTACATTTACTTTTTATAGCCAATATATTTTTATATGGGGGGAAAATATTGCAATTTCTCTGGCAACTTTCATATCGAATGGCACAGTATTGTTTTTTCGAAAAATTATTCTCAAGCAGAAATGCTAATGCCTCTTCATCCGACATTTCAACTGGTTTTTTATCACTTGTTGCACAGATCATTCTGATTGTTGACGGTCTTGTTGGACTTGAAATTGCTTCTTTAAGCACTGCTGACAAATCAACCTGGCCTTTTTTTTTCTAGCTGAAGTCGATGCCGCTTGAACTAGTAAATTGGTGTCATTTTGATTGGACATACTTAACTTTGTGGCCTGCCTTCTCTTGCTGAGTTCAGATTTTTCGCAGAACGGGATAGGTGGTCGTCCACTTGATTTTTTGCATTTATTTACTTCCGTTCCAGGACGATTGATTTGTGATTCCGCCGATTTAAAATTCATTTGCAAAATTAATTTTGTGTCCAACTTGAGCCAATAAGAAAATTTTCTTCGAAAATAACTCAACTTTCTGTGGCACTTTTTCCAATTTCTACACAATTTACTTTCAACTAAATATTTATTGTAATTCTCGGAAAGGTCTCTGCATTCAATTTCATTTTTGAAAAAATCCAAAAAAATTTCATTATTTGTGTCCTCTTTTTTTGTTCCAGCCAAAAATCAAAAATTTCTGAATTTGGTAAACTAATGTAACCTGTAAAAAAAATTAATATCTCGTCCTTTTAAACTTATTAACTACGGACTTAAAAGTAATTTCGATTTTTTTTATAGAGGTGTCACTAGTTAACAAAATTATTTACGACTAGAGCAAAATTTGAAATAACGAAATTAATAAAAAGTTAATAAGCTTTAAAAAGACATTAATAACATATTATTTGCATATTATTTTTATTCGATATTTTTTATACCCTCCACCATAGTATGGAGGGTATATTAAGTTTGTTTTTCCGTTTGTAACGCATTGAACTACTCATTTGCGACCCTATAAAGTATATATATTCTTGATCAGGGTAAAATTCTAAGTTGTGGACCTAGGTCCACGTGTTGGTATAGCCCCCATATAACGGTACACCCGATTTACGACATTTTGACGTTTTTATCTACATTTCAGACCGATTTAGCTATCAATTTACATTTAGGGTTCTTAAATGTCAATAAACTTATATAACTAGTGGACATAGGTCCATGTTTTGGAATAGCCCCCATATAACGTTACCGCCCGATTTCAGGTATTTTGAGAATTTTACCAACAAATTTTAACCGTATTATCTGTAATTTGAACATTTGACATTTGAAATTCATAGTGGTCACCACACCTCTCCACTAAAAATTGTCAAGAAAGCCCCCATATAACGTAGGTCCATGTTTTTGTATAGCCCCAAAACAAACCTCCCGATTTTCCGTACCTTAGCTTTATTTTTGGACGAACTTTCTGTAATTTGAAACAAAGTCAACAAAGTCAACAAAAATTCTGCAACAAAAATTGTTCATTTAAGTTCATATTTTCGTATAGCCCAGATACCTCCGAACTATCTGTTAATGATATTTGAAGTTCCCACGTTATGTACCGATTTTCGATATTTTGAGGATTCTAGCTAAATTTTTTAACCGAATTAGGAGTTATTTGACATTAAAGGCTCCCATCAAAAACTCTCAACATAGACCCATGTTTTATTATAACCCCTATATAACAGTACCTCCCAATTTCTAGCCCACCAAAAATTGTCAACAGTTAGATATAGGCACCATAAAAAAGGGCCTCCCGAGTGAAGCATTTTATGTACATTATCTGACATTTTAACGTACTCACTTAATGTTGGGGACAGGAATGAATATTTTATGGTGGAGGGTATGAAAAGTTCGGCCCGGCCGAACTTAATGCTTTTTTACTTGTTTTAAATTGAAAATGCACACTACCATCTTTATTTTTTATTTCATATTTTACTTCGAAAAATTTTATTTATTTCTTGCGACACTTTTAAAAAAATACTGCGCACGTGGTTTGAAATCAAAAGAGTAACCAAACGTAAGTTTGACAGCGGAATCTATAACGGTAAATAAAAATTTCTAAAAATAAAACTTTGTTGTCGTTGTTTTAGAGTGCTTACTTTCATATGACAACGAAAAAAACAATAAAAGGAAATGTCAAAAAATTGACTTTTGGCCAAAGAATTCGCATTTGAAACCTTAGTGCATTGTAAAGATGGGATTTTCTACTTTCATAGTCAGGCTTTGCTTTTGGAAAGTGCCTAACCAAAGCTGTGATATTCGTCATTATAATTAAAATCGCAAAAATGAAAAATTGGGTTTTACTTGCGACTATTGTGATATCTTCGTTGTTTGATCACCTACGAGAACCTACTTTACATCATTAAAAAGGTGATATATTCTACTTTCATTGTCAGGTTTTGCTTTTGGTATACCCCATACAGAATCTGAGATATTCGCTTTGGAAAAATACTTTGTCTTTTTATGCACATAAGTTTTTTAGTCCATTCCGACCATTAAATATTATCCGACCATCACCCAAAATCAATAGGCTTCTTCCCCTCCGGGACCCCCATCAACGTCCAAAATTTCGTGACGATCCGATCAAAATTGCGACCTGTAGCGTGATTACAAGGTTTAGATGGACTGACCGACAGACGGACGGACGGACACACATAGCCAGATCGACTCAGCTCGTCGAGACATTCATTTTGGTATATATAACTATGGGTCTAGGACCATTATTTCGATGCGTTACAAACTTTTTGGCCAAAACCAACTTATAATACCCTCCCCACAAAGTGGTGTAGGCTATAAAAATTCTCGGAGGGATTTTCAAATAAATCGCGGTCAAATTGACATTCTTTGGACTTTTTAGGTTTTCGCCATTTTGCTTGGAAACCGCAAGTCCTATCCGTTCTTAAATTATAAGCGTAGTAACTAAGACCATTTGTTTTAATATATATAGATTTCATCGCAGGACTCTACACTCGTATATAAGGATATATCAAAGCAATTATATATTTGTTATGTACTTAATCCCTAAAATTTAAATTTTATATGATTTAAGATAAATAATCAAAAACAATCTTATTGAACTTCAATTTTTCTCTCAGTGTGTTTGAATTATTATCTCTTCGTAATATTGTGTACCAAAATTTAACGCGGAATTTAATCAGAAAGGTGTTGTTGACACTCACAGCTAAAATGCCGTCAACAAAATTGGCAGTATCAACCTGTGAAATCCTGGCCGGTTGTAACTTGTTTGTCTTGTCAATCATGCAATTTTTGGCACAAATTTATGGATACAATAGTACTGATGATGATAATATTCACACATTCCACTGCGAATACAATTTGGAATGATGTCTGTGTTTGACATTGTTAATTTTTAAGAAAGTTGAAAATTCACTTTGGCTTGGTCAGCAAATAAAAGAAGATATAAATTTAAATTTAAAAATATGGTAAGGGATATGAGTAAATACATAAATTTCTAAGCTACTCTTGAAAAAAGTTAGAAAGGCCTATAGTCGGAGCGGATTATGCGATACAATACACCACCATTCTTGGATATGAAGTAATTTTCAAATGCATACCTTGCAATTAAGAGCTATTAAGAGGATGAGTACATCCATTCCCATGACATGATCCAAATACGTATAATTAATGTTATGTAGCCTGTACATACGACGGCCAGTGACATAGAATTCGTAATTTGTCAACAAAACCTAAATTTTTTTTTAATTAAATATTTAATATCAGAGACAGATTACTTACTTTACATCCATAAAATAACAACAATACCAAAGTGAATTGTTCACACGAAATTAACTGATATTAAATATATTGTAACCACATATTTATTGTTCATGAAACGATAATAACTCAATTGAATGGTATTTAAAAATCATGTACTGAGATTAAAAATCAATAATTATTTAGAAAATTTAAAAAAGAACATGACAGCCATCAATTTTAAGTGATTACGAATGGAAACAGTCATGAAAGGTGTTATTGATACGCACCATTGAACTCGCTGTGACAGTTTTCTTAACAAAATTATAAATACTATAGAATGGAGGTCATATTAAGTTTAAGTATAAAAAATATAAGGAAAGGTCACATTTTTTTACTTTTCCATAAAAAAACTTTAATAGCCGAGACAGACGGCAGCCTCAATTTGCATTAACAGCCTTAAATCAAATTAATTTGAACATTATACCCATTTTTAATGGAAGAAATCAAATTGATTTTATACTGTATTTAGCGATTTCTATATGGCACTGCATAAAAAAGGAAAAATATCAGCAATTTTCGCGTTTCTTTCAAAAAAGTAGTAGTCTTTTGCGTATAGCATAGCAGCTAAACGTTTTTAGCGCCTTCTATAAAGCATATTTTTATTATTTTTTGTTTCCTTTATCGTGGTGAAAATGTCAATGGTAGAAAGAATAATTATTTCGCAAATTTTGGCGAACTTTTGTAAAACTTTATGAAATGGTCTGCTGGGTACAAACAAACAACACAAACAGTTGTTTCATAAATGCAGAAACTATCGTCTGTCAGGGTGAAAAATTAATTCAAATCAAGGAATTTTTAATGCAATTTAACTCTGCCGTCTGCCTAGTGTTTAAGCTACATGAAAGATTGTTGGTACATGGATTGGGAAAAACTTGTCATTCTCGAATCCGTTCGAAATACTAATTTTGGTTATTGCGCGCAAAAGTTATCGCGTTTTCAATTCTGATATAAGAACGAAATCTTTAATAAATCTTACTCATTATGTCAATCGAAAGTGTCAATACTGAGGTCCCATAACTTTAGTTAAAAAGTTGTAGATTTTCGGGGAAAATAGGAAAGAATTAAAAGATTAGTAATATGTAACTTCTTTTAATGAAATTCCAGCTGTTCAGGCATCTTAAAAAACATTGCGAAGACTGAAATTAAACCAAAACTATACAAATCTTTTTAACGGTTTGCATATTATGGCAAATACAAAAAAATGTGTTGAATAAATTTATAAAATTTTTGTTAAAGAAAATATTTTTTATTTTAATACCCTACACGGAAAGGGTGTACGGGAAATATTTTTGAAAATTTAACATAGTTGAAGCCAAGGTTTACAAGTTAAATACTTTTGGATAAAATGAAATGTTTTTAGACTTGGCAAAAAATATTGGCCTTCACAGTTAATTTGCGTGGAAGCTGTGGCTGTATTTATGTTAAACAAGTGAGCAAAAGCTATAGTCGGGACGGGGCCGACAATGTGTACCCTACACCACTACCCCTGTGCATAAGCTTTTCACTGGTAAACGTTTCTTTTAGGGAATATAATCCGACTACCACCAGACATAAAATGCCTCTTTTTCTCTGGGACCCCCATTAGCAACTAAAATTTCGTGACCATCCGATAAAAATTGCGACCTGTAGCGTGAGTGCAAAAAATGGATGAATTATATGCATTACCGACTATTGTGGTATCTCCCTTGTTTGACCACCTTCGCCAACCTACTTTACACCAATGTAAAGGTAATATTTTTTACTAGAAGCCGATATATTCACAAAGAATAAAACTTTGAATTTGTCTCCACATTAGTTTTTCCCATTCCGACCCCTAAATATTATCCAAATCTGTGGGGCCCCATCAACTCCCAAAATTTCGTGACTACCCGATAAAAATTCCAACCTGTACAAAAAATGGAAAAATTGGATATGTTACTGACTTTTGCGTTATCTCCGTAGTTTGCACACTTACGCCAAAATACTTTGCACAAATATAAAGGAGACCTTTTCTTCTTCCATTGACGGGATATTCTTTGGGAATACTCCAGAAGCGGGCATATTCGCATAAGAAAAAACGTAGACCTTTCTCCTGAATATTATCCGAACACCACAGATGAAGGGATCCGAATCAACTCCCAAAAAATTCGTGACGATCCGATCAATATTGCGACCTATAGCGTGATTACAAAAAAATCGGAAAATGGGATGTATAACCGACTATTGCGATATCTCCGTTGTTTGACCACCTACTTTACATCGTTGTAAACTTGATATTTTCTACTTTCCTTGTCAGGTTTTGCTTTTGATATACCTCTTAAAGAAACAGAGATATTGGCTTTGAAATAAAACGTTGACCTTTACTCCAACTAAGTTTTTGCCCACTCCGACCCCTGAATATTACCCGACCATCATCAAAATCAATAGGCTTCTTTCCCTCCGGGACCCTCATTAACCCCCAAAATTTCGTGACGATCCGATCACAATTTCGACCTTTAGCTTGATTGCAAAAAAATTTAAAATGGGATGTATTGCCGACTATTGCGATATCTCCGTTATTTGGCTACCTACGCCAAACTACTTTGCATCAATGTAAATATGGGATAATCTACTTTCATAGTCAGTCTTTGCTTTTGGAAGGTCCCGAACCAAACCTGTGATATTCAACATTATAATTAAAATCGCAAAAATGAAAATTTGGGTTTAATTAGCGACTATTACGATATATTCGTTGTTTGACCACCGACGACTGCCTACTTTACGTCGCTAGAAAGGTGATATTGTCTACTTTCATTGTTAGGTTTTGCTTTTAGTATATTATGGTATATATAGAAGCCGAGATATTCGCTTTGGGAAAAAACGTTGACTTTTTCTCCAATAAGTTTTTTGCCCATTCCTAAATATTATCCGAACATCACCAAAATCAATAGGCTTCTTCCCCTCCGGGACCCCCATAAACATACAAAATTTCGTGACGATTTGATCAAAATTGCGACCTGTAGCGTGATTACCAGGTGTAGATGGACAGACGGACGGACGGAGGGATACACATAGCCAGATCGACTCAGCTTGTCGAAGCATTCATTTTGGTATATATAAGTATGGGTCTACGACCATTATTTCGATGCGTTACAAACTTATTGGCCAAAACCAACTTATAATACCCTCCCCACATAGTGGTGCAGGGTATAAAAATGGGTAAAAATGGCTTGAAGCCTACGTGTCTATTTTTGTTTTCTCTCGATTTGTGATTAAACCACACTTACCCGATTTTCCTGTCAAAGTGAAAGTGGAAGCCAACAAAATAGGGATCATCTCACCAATGTATAACTTTTCAATATTTGATCTGCATCTACCATTAAATGATGCTGATATTTTGAAGCTAGATTTTAAGTGTTTTTTTTTTTTTTGAAATTTTCTTCTAAATTCATTCCGCAAACAGGCTTTTAAAAAATTCATATATAGGATTGTAGAACTCGCGATTCTGAGCTATTTGATATATCGCTCATTTACTCAAAGAGTGGCATAACTCAAAAAATGTGTGTTTCTGAGTTAGCAAATTTCTATTTTTTCTACGACTTCTTGTGTCAAATTTTCATACAGATATCTCTAAAACTCGACGAGTGACAGCTCATTTACTACGAGTTTCGCATAAATCAACACAAACGTTTTTTTTAGTTTATGAATCACTAGAACACTTCAAATCATGCTTAATCTTGCATAGAAATTTAGCACTGGTATATTGCTAGCTGCTTGCAAAATATGGTCCAAGTAGTTATTGTAGTTTTTGTGTAATAATCTTTTTAAGTGGAGAAGTCAAATTTCAATCGCCAACTTAAAAAGCGTTTTTCTCGAAACTGAATTTTTCGAGATGTGTCACTCTTTGAGTAAATGAGCGATATGTGTCGTGAATGTAGTCTACACAGCTTCACAGAAATCTGTACAAAAATACGAAAATTTTGTGCGAAAATTTTTCTAAAATCATATTTTTCGGTCCTAATTTTTACAGTTGACATTCGATTTCCTCGAACTTGATTGCAACTTTTAGATTTTTACGTTCCGGATTTAATAAATTGTACAAAAATGCGAGTTATGAGAAATTCCAAGGTAGGAAATCCCCTAAAATTGTTTTTGAAAATATCGCGTATTTTATCGCGTTTTCTGTGGGTCATTTCCACTGCAATGAAAAAACTAGTGCAGCATTTGCGTTTTTGCGAAAACAGAGATTTAAAGCGTCACTGATAAGGCAGCTACATTAATTTTGTCCCAAAAAATAGTGTATGTGATGCTACATCCAAGGTTCTTGATTTATCGCCTTGAAATAGATATGAATCGATGTAGATTTGTATGGCGACACTGAAACCGGATGCGGACAAAAATTATATGCACTTTGCGCAAATTAGCGATGTCTTATATGTTTTTTAATGCTAAGATGCAGCCGATGCTACATCTTAGCGTCAAAACTATACTTCTCAAAATGTATACAAATTAAAAGATATGGTATTGTTGTACATGGAAATCACATGCGGACCAAACGATTTTGATAATTACGCGATTTACACATATTTTAACAAAGCGTATAAATTAAAACGGTTTAATTGAACTCTATTTCCATTAAAGGAGCTTGATGATTTATCTCAACAATCCGATAACTTTGCTCAATGGGAAACCTTATGTGAATGTAGATAAAGCATAATCCGCCCATTTTCTTGAGAGCTTCAAGAAAAATAAAAGATGTACTCCTATATATTTTTTCAAATACTTTCAATTCAATACATGTGAAAACTATTTTTTCAAAACCAAAATTAATTTTTTATTACCCATATATGTGTTTATTTTAGCTATAACATCCTAACTATTATCCCGATCATTATTTTTTTTTTAATCTTTGAAGGGTAAATAGACCTATATTTTAAAATTTTGTTACATTTTTGAAAATTCCGCGAATAATGACTGACGTCGCTTCGTGATAACTTTTAAGTGACTATTATGCTCATTAAAATAATTTGCGTTTTTATAATAATTTTTTCTTTATAAGCAGAAGTAAAGACGTGATAACTTTTGTCCGCAACAACCAAAAATTTTGCTCGCGAGCGGATTTGTACTGGGGAATTTTTTCTTAACCTACATATGTACACAAAAATCGTTAATGTAGCACGAAAAGAAAAAATTAAATTTGTTGAAAATAGTAAGCTATACTTGGAAGATAAACTCTTGACCTTTCTACTGATGTCAATTGTGTTGGTGTAATCAACAATAGTTCAATAATCACGAAATTTTGCAAGACGTAAGATTTTAAGTAGAAGAAGATGCCTACAATATTGGATGATGGTCAGATATTATTTAGCGGGTGAAATGGACCATTACTTTTGTATGAAAAAATGGTCTATATTTTATTTAAATTTATTTTATTGCAGCCAATTTCCAAATGTGGCAAAATACCCTTCAGTAATGTTGGCGACATTTTCTGAGTATTTCATCCATGTAAAACTTTTCTATAAGTGGAGTCTTAGGACACGCCGTTCGGACTCGGACTCGGATTAGGAGATAAGTTGTGGGTCCTTATCACTGAGCGAATATGAATCGGGGTACACGCAATCATTGATATGAGAGAAGTCTCCCTTGTCCCTTCTGGGATGTTTGTGAAACAATTATTACATTATAATTTACGCTTGATGTGATACGGTGCCAGAATCCCCAAAGTTAAAGAAATTTTGATTTGTGGAAACCTAATTCCAAGGGGTAGTGGTGTAGGCTATCACATGCTCGGCCCCGTCCGACTATAGCCTTGGCGTACATGTTTTATTACAAAACTGTATCGGGTAATATGCATTTTGAAATGCGTATAACCCACGAAATTTTCAAATAACATGATACGCATTCGGTTTACCAATACAGCGAATTATTTTCTTATTATTTGAAAAAATGGAAACATACATCGATAAAATTCATCAAGAACCTTGGATGTACATATAAAATAATTTTAGGGATAAATTGGATATAGCTCTCATTTCGCTAAAATTTTCAAACATCTGTTCCCCCAAAAAATGCGAATAATGAACCCGTTTTTTCATTAATGTAGAAACGATCCACAGAAACGCGATTAAATCCGCTGTATTTTCAAAAACATTTTTCTCACATTCTTCTATTTTTGCAGTAGCCCTTTCCGTCGTGACAATTGATGGATTTTTACGATATATGCTTTATATGATTAAGACCGTCAAAAAACTAAAATATCTTGGGGTCCCAGAACACTCAATATTATATTGTAATTACTCTAGCAATAAAAACAAACGGTTTTTAGAAAAAAAATTCGTGCTAAATGTTGGGATTTCGCATTAGATTGTGCTGCTGTGTGGATTACATGGTCAGTATATATTTCAAATAAGTATAATCGCGAGTACTTTAATCCTAATTTTGGTTTGGTTAGTGGAAATTTAAAAAAAAAAATGATACATTAGAAGTATCATGATCAATTTGTATTCTTCTAATTTTACTTTGGGCAGATAACTGTAATTTGCATGGTTTAACCCCCAATCAAATGACAACGTAAACAATTTTTAGATACAACATGTTTTCACTTATTTTTATTTACCGCGTAGCTTCCATGCAAATGAACTTTTTAGCCAAATTTGAAAGCTTTGTGAAAAAACACATAATTTGGTTCAGCTATAGTCATATTGTGTGGAAAACTACAAAAGTTCGAGTATTATAATAGTGCAAACCTTGGAAACCTTGCAAACTCATATAAATATACAAATATTTTTGCGTAGGCCGGTAAAATTCAAGGATGGGCTATATCAGACCACATTTTGGTATAGGCCCCCACGATATTTAATGTTCTTAGTGGTCACTAAACTTCTCCACCAAAAATGTCAACATAGGTCCAAAACCTAGACCCCATATAAGGGTACCTCCCGATTTGAGGCATTTTAAGGAATTCAGCTATATTTTTAACCGAACTAGCTTTACATAATATAACCAATATAAATAATACCAAAATAACCAATATCAAAATTTGACACAATCTTCATATATTTTGATAGGATTCGTTTTTTATCGTTTGGAAAATAAATGCGGTTTGTAGAGCGATTTCGTGAGAATTCGCCTTTGGTCCCCATACAACCGATCATCATTTTCGTGGAAAATTACTGTGGGAAAAAAGATCGCTTAAGTGGCACGGGTTAACGATAACCCATCGCCATAAAATTTTATAAGGTATTTGTATCAAATGGAAACAATTTAATAAGACTTTTTATACCCTTAATTTTTGTTTTCCGTTTGTAACGTATTGAAGTAATTGCTTGCGACCCAATAGAGAATACATATTTTTGGTCAGGATAAATTTCTGAGCTGATATAGCCATGTCCGTCTGTTGTAATCACTCTACCGTCCACACTAATTGAGATATAACGCTATGTTTTTGCACCAGAGCGTCTTTTTACCATAGGTAGGGCAAGTCCGAAGATGAGCTTTATCGGCCCACGTTTTGTAATATCCTCCACATATAAGAGTATCTCCCGATTTTCGGAGTTTTGTGTATTTTAACTAAAATTTTTAACCAAACTAGGTGTAAGTTGACATTTGAGGGTTTTTGTGGTCACAACACTTCTCCACCAAAAATTTTCAACATAAGTCCATGTTTTTTGTATAGCCCCCATATAACCATACCTCCCTATTTTCCATATTTTGAGGGTTCATATACATTATTTAACTGAACTAGCAGTAATTTGACATTTGAGTTTCTCCGTGGTCACAATACTTCTTCACTAAAAATCATCAACATAGTTCCATGCTTTTGTGAAGCCCCCATATAACTGTACCTCCCGATTTTCCGTATTTTGAGGATTTTAACTACATTCTTGACCAAACTACCCGCAATTGAGCATTTTAGGTTCCCAGTGGTCACAAAACATCTCCACCAAAAACTGTCAACATATGTATGTCCATGTTTTCGTATAGCCCCAATATAACGGTACCTGCAGATTTTTTTCTTTAACCAAATTACCTAGAATTCAACATTTGAGGTTCCCAGTTGTCACAAAAGATCTCCACCAAAACTGTCCATAGGTCCATGTTTTGGTATAGCGACCATATAACGGTTTCTCAAGATTTTTGGTAATTTGCGGATTTTAGCTAAAATTTTTCACGAACTACCTGTAATTTAACAGTTGAGATATTTTGAGGATTGTAGCTTCATTTTGCCACCGAAGAACCTGTAATTTGACGTTTGAGGTTCCCAGTGGTGACAAAATATCTCCACTATAACGGTAACTCCCGATTTTCGGTATTTTGAAGATTTGAGGTTCCCAGTGGTCACACAACATCTCCACCAAAAACTGTCAAAATAGGTCCATGTTTTTGTATAGCCCCCTATATAAATTGTCAACAATGCCCATGTTTTGGTATAGCCCCCATATAACGGCGCCTCCCTATTTTCGGTATATTTGACCGAACTATCTATAATTCGGAAAACTGTCAACAAAGTTCATGTTTTGGTAGAGCCCTCATATGACCGTTCCTCCCGATTTTCGGATTTTTGGATTTTAGCTAAAATTTTTGACCCAAGTATCTGCAATTCGATACTTGAGGTACCCAGTGGTCACAAAACGTATCCACCAAAAACATCGATCCACACTATGATATAGCCCTATAAAAGGTCCCCGACCAATTTAATACATTTTTTTTTTTGTTGTCATACCCTCAGCATTTATGCTAACGAAGGCGTAATGTGCCCCATAGAAATAATGGTTTTAGACCCCAAGTATATGTATGTGTTTCTGTGTCTGTTTCAGACAGTTTGGAGTTGATTTAGCCATGTCCGTCCGGCTGTCTGTATGGTTGGTGCGCACGACAACTCTCGAAGAGATAAACCGATTCTAACCAAACGTTACACTTCATAATATTTTGCCCAAATTTAGTTTAAGTTCGAAAATGGGTCATATCGGTCCTCTCCTTCAGGTACATCCCCCACAAATGTTGGAAAATATTCGGAAAATTTGTGCGCACGATAACTATTGAAGGGAGTAACTGATTTGGTCCATATTGTGCATATCGTGAAATTTCCAACAGACATGAGGTTCCAATATGGACTCTATCAATCCACCACAAAAAATTTCGGAAAAATTCAGTTTAGGTCCTGCTCTCGAATCGCTTTGATTTTTTGTTGTAGCAACTTGTATTCACAGTTTTATCAAGGGCAAGTCCATACTTCCTGAGAAAATAACCCGAAAGTTGTAAAAATCCTCTATGGAACTTGTGTAGTTTTTGGAGCGCAAGATAACTTTCTAACGGATCTGCGAATTCGGTCCAAAGTTTGGCCTACGTAATATTTTGTCCGAACTTAGTTTAAGTTCGAAGATAAACCGTATCGGTCCACTCTTTCAAGTACCTCCACCACAAAAGTTCAAAAATGTTCGGAAAATTGTGCGCACGATAACTCTTGATGGGAGTGACCGATTTGGTCCATACTTTACACATCCTAATATATCTAGCAGATATAGATCAAATTCGAATATAGGTATATTTATCTACTCCTTCGGGTACCTCTCACACAAAATTTACGATAAGTTCACTTTAAGAACTTCTCTCGAATCACTTTGATTTTTGTTGAAGCAACTTGCATTCGCTTTCTCAATTACGATGGTAAAAGTTTTTTCAGGGGCAAGTCCATACTTCTTGAGAAATCCTCGCAAAAGCTGTAAAAACCCCCATGGCACCATATGTAGAGGCTGGAGAGCCTGATCTCGAACTGATCAACCGATTTGGTTCAAAATTTTGCATATTTTGTCCAAACTTAGTTTCAGTTCGAAGATGGGCAATACCGGTCCACAACTTCCCCCCAATATTTTAAAGAGCCACTAAAATGGTATGCACGATATCTCTTGAACGGGGCAACCAATTTGATCCAAACTTTGGAACTCCTAATATTTTTCCCAAATTTAGTTTAACTTCTAAAATGTCCCATATCGGGTCTCTTCTTAGGGTACCTCCCCCACAAAAGTTTAAAATTTAATTTAAAATTTGTTTAAGTGCAGTATAGGGTCTGTTGTTCGTTGTGGACCTGTTTTAAGCGATATTATGTTTTCTTTGGACAAGTCCATGCTTTCTGGCATACTGGTTCAAAAGTTATACGATGACCCACTGAAGTGACTAGTGGACGCGATATCTATCGAGGACCAAGTCGATCCATTCCTTTTAGTACCTCCTCCGCACTTTTGATCTTTAATCCTAATCCACATTTTTGTCGGCAAGCTCAAATGTCAAAAAGGGCCACAAAATTCTTAAAAGATCTTAAATACATTTGATGTGTCCGTAGATGAAAGTTTAAATTCATATATCTGTCGGTAAAGCCGACTGAAACTTTTTGGTTAGATTTGATATTTTAGGAATTTGGGGCATTTGGTGGTCGAAAAATTTTTGCGCCTAAAATTGTGTACAGGAAAAGAGACTCACTACTTCATTTTAGTTAAGAATATTTTATGTTGGAGGTTCTTTACTTGTTTTCTTTTTTAGGTCCCCCTAATATATATTCTTGATTAGGATATATTTCTGAGTCGATCTTATCATTTGCGTCTTCCGTCTGTCGGTCTATCCGTAAACTTGTAATCACTCTGTTGAGCCAGAACGCTATATTTTGCACCCGAGTGTCTTTTTCCATAGGCAGGTCATGTTCGAAGATGGATTATATCGGCCTACCTTTAGGTATAGCCCCCATATAACAGTACATCACAATAATCGTTGTTCTGATTGCTTTAATTTGAATTTGAGGTTCCCTGCTGTTACCTTATTCGTTATTCTGATTGCTTTATTTTGCTCATTTTACATGGGCTAACTAAGAAGAAGTTTATTACATAACGTGAAACATTATTTTATAAACAGTATTCTCATCGCACAGAGCAAATAGGCGCTTCACTTTTTCTACATTCTCAACTGATCTATGTGTCAATTTTGGTCGCAAAAGGAAACAAAGATGCCTACCGCAACCCTTTAAACCTTCAGGGAACATGTACTACTTTTTTCTTTGTGGTCACGAATTCAGGTAGCAGAATTTGATGCAGTAGCATACTCAAAAACGTTTATAATAAGTTTTCATTTCTATCTTCAATTATTTCCTTATTTAGACAAATAACTTCCAAATTAAATCCTTTTTTACTTTTTCACATTCTTCTTCTCATTTCAAAATCTACACCATAAAATTAAATTATTTTGGCCAACATCTCTGTCTGACTAAATGACTCTATTTGTGTCTGCATATTTCTTTGTGAAAAAATGTTCTCGACTACCTGCCAAAACAATTGTCTACATTTAAGCAAACCTTCCGGCTAACTGATGGCTTTACCCCAAACAGTCGGGTTTGCTGTGGTCACATAACGTTGATGGTATTTTAAATCACATTTGTAGCCGCCACGACCAGTTATGGCCAAGCACTGCCAATTTAACAAAGTCTCTATCAGTGGATGTGTGTGTTTGAAATTCAAACACACTGTCTAGGGGGCAAACAGAAAACAAGCTAATATATCCTGGGAAACACATAGAAACCTTTGCCGCCATCTAAAAATTAATAAAATTTTATATTCGTTGCTTTTGATGCCAGCGTAAAGAAATAACGCCACGAGACTCTAAACAAACAAAAAAAAGCTCTATTTAAGTCCCATTATACCTGGTTTATACACACACGCATACATTTGACCATGTCTACATAAAAGTCCAGCCAATTTAAAATAACAAACCTCGTGTGTGATGACCGCACATATTTGGTTTAAAATCTAAATGAGGACAATTGAGGGACAATGCTACGGATGTTAGCTGTGTATTTTGAATTTTTATATGAGTGATCCTTATTAAGATGTGATGTATTTTTAGGTTTTAATAGGAAACACTCTCAGTGGTTGTGGTTAATTAAGTTGAATAAAAAAATACATTATGCAACTCAAACGACTAATTGGCACGTTTGTCATTTTGGAACCACCTGAACTTGTTTGTATCTGTAATCTGCATAATCTGTGAGGTACAGATAAACTTACGTTATTGCAAGGCGGTGGCTGCCGAAGCAAGCATTGTTCCACAACATCCCATACGGGACAAGGGAGACTTCTCTCATATCAATGAGTGCACCCCGATTCATATTAGCTCAATGATATGGGACCTACTGTTTATCGCCGAGTCCGAACGGCGTGTCCTAAGACACCACTTGTAGAGAAGTTTTTCAAGGCTGAAATACTCAGGAAATGTCGCCAACATTACTGAGGGGTATTTTGCCACCGTTGAAAAATGTTTGGTGTTGCCTGGCCGGGGAATCGAACCACCGACCTTCTGCGTGCAAGGCGGGTGTGCATACCATTGCACCACGGTGGCTGCCGAAGTTCTTCAGGAAATAAGGCTTCTGGGCTAAACGAAGACCATATTCCCTATCTATCTTATGGAGAAAAATTAAAACTGACTCGTATTCAATTCCACACTTACCATGATGGAGATAATAAAGTAGTGAGGTTTGAAGTATTATGTATAACTTCTAGACCAGAAGGGCCTTGAGTTTTCCAAATTTTTGTTGGTTTTTTTTTTCATTCAAGACTTTGTATTCGGTACATCTGACTCATATGTTATAGTAAATGTCGCAACGATATGTAGATATTTTGTTGGAGTGTTTAAATAAAAGTACTACAATATATATTTTGTGGGTGCCCTATGTATTAAAGATACTAATACCATAAATACCAATACCATAAATGCGGCTTTTAGAAAATTTTCGTGAAAACTCACCTTAATGAATCGCCAAAAATTTTCATATATATGAAAAAAGTTTTTCTTAAATAAAAAAAAATTGAGCTGCCCTAATGTATGCACATGTTTTATTGGAGTATTTAAATTAAATAACTACAACATGCTGGTTAGTTCATAAAAACAATGTAAAATCTTAGTTCCAAGAGCAAGTAGTTGACAACCACTCACATTGAATCCCTAACAATTGAACCTTTTGCTTTACATAACACACACATTAGAAAATAAAAATTTATCGAAAAAAAATAACAATAAACAAAAGGAATATGGAAAAGAAATGGTAGCACACAATGCTATTGGAAAACTGCCAAAATCAGTCATTGTTGAAAATATTAACAAAATACTAACAAGAATTCAAGTACAATAACAGCAACACTTGAGGCAAACAAGAAGGTTGTGTCAAAACCATCTAGAGTAGCCGTAGAATAGGGAAAATTTGTCAGGCAACAAGAGTTTTCAGTAACAGACATGTTCCGGCTTAATGCAAGGACAAATTTCTGAACTGTTTAGAAGTGGAAAATCGACTAGTTTTGTTTTTGTATGATGCAAAAGAAACAAACTCCATTCACAACATTTCAACATTCCAATATATGTATATTTGTAAGGAAATGAAAACAGAAACAAAGCGTCTGTATACACGATAGCAACATACCTACCTACCTGCCTTGGTGGGAACACAGATTTGTCGCTTTTAAGTGTTCGGCCACATACACAACAACCATAAAGAATTTTGGCTAAAAATACTGTCCAAAACACACATAAAGGTGAACAGAAAACTAAATGAATGTCCAAATAACAGGATAACAAAAGATATCTTCTTACCAATTTAATGGCAAAATGATAGTTGTCACGCTTTTAAAGGTGACAGGAAACTGTATAGAATTTTCTGTGCTTAATTTAAACACTTCCTTTCAATATTAAAAATTAAGAATGGCATCAATATAGCCTCTACCACGAGTTGTGTTCGAATAAAATGGAAACAGTAGTTTCCTCTCGTTTATGAAAGTACTATACTCTTCCGCCCACCTAGGGTAATATGTTAAGTAAAGAATATCGATTTCTGTTAAACAAGGTAGACAAATCCTCTAAAAGAATTGACATTAGGTGGTATCGTTTACTTTCCAGTCTGAGAAACCGTAATCAAAAACTGAGCACAAAATTTCAGCCATTTCGGTTGAATAATAATAAATAATGAGGAGGCAGGTTCTATGGGGGGCACTATCAAACCGTGGATCACTACCGACAATTTCTAGCATGAATGTTTTGTATCCCCAACAAAGACTAACTACCAAATTAGATAATGTGGCTATAACCTTTAAAATACCGAAAATCGGGAGGCAGGTACTATGAAGACTATATCGAAACGTAGACTTGAACTGAAAAATTTTTGGGAGAAAGTTTTATACCCCATAGAAGACTAAATGCCAATTTTTGCCATTTTGTAATGTAGTTTTGTCGTTAGCTGGGGTGAGTTCAGTCGTGTCCACGGTCGTCACAAGGGCCCACTAAACCTTACGGTATAATAAGACGAGTAGTCTCCCTTTCCTGCGGGTTAAATCTGATATTTATTGATGTAAAATTAATTTATAATCTACTGATGTTTAAATACGATAATAGGTGCTTAAAGCAAATATAGAACGGATCGTTGACGCTGGGGGAAAGTAGGCAACTTGCATTGATTACCAACGGGTGAAAGCTTCGTACGAGATATGACGGCGATTCGAAGATGCCCTGGAAATGGATGATTCCGTGTTCACTAATAGACGGGAGAACGACCGGCTTGGGGATTCGTTGCTGGGTAGTAAATGATTTGATGATGATCGGAAACTCGGTGATTCGCTGTTCGGTTGTAGGCGACCTGAAGATAATCGGGAACTCGGTTATTCGCTGTTCGGTAGTATGCGATTTGAAGATTGTTGATGAGACATGGATCCACCACTATACTCCAGAGACAAAAGAACAATCCAAACAATGGACTGAAGCTGGAGGAAGTGCCCCAAAGAAGGCAAAAACAATTCAATCGGCTGGTAAGGTTATGGCAACGGTTTTTTTAGGACTTCAAAGGTATTTTTTTGATTGACTATCTGCAAAAGGGTAAAACAATAAATTCAGAGTACTATTGCGACCTTTTGGATCAATTAAATGTACAAATTCGAGAAAAACGTCCTGGCTTACAACACAAAAAAATAATTTTTCATCAAGACAACGCACCAGCGCACAAGAGTGTTTTAACAATGGCTAAAATCAACGAATTAAAGTACGAGTTGCTTGACCACCCACCTTATTCTTCCGATTTAGCTCCCAGTGACTTCTACTTGTACCCAAATCTAAAAAAATTCCTTGCTGGCAAGCGTTTTACCTCAAATGAAGATGCAATTACAGTTGTAAACCACTATTTTGAAGACCTTGAGGAAAACTACTTTAATCAAGGGATAGAATTGCTAGAAAAGCGTAGGACAAAGTGTATTGAAGTTTCAGGAGATTATATTGAAAAATAAAAATATTTTTGAAAAACTAAATATTCTCTTTCATTGATAGGCTAAGAAGTTTCCGAACCGAGAATTACACCACAGTCGTTATCCTGTCGATCACCTCTAATTGCACTATAACACACACCTCACAAAGAAATGCATGTTCCCCCAACAGTGTGTATTAGTTGACTGGTTGTGACGCTGTTGGGTAGTGGGGCCTTGTAATTGGTTGGCTAGTTGTGATTATCTTGTCACTTTACAATTTCGGTGCGATAGTGATTCTTAAAGTTTGAAAATACCGAAAAACGGGAGGTACCGTTCTATGGGGACTATATCTAAACGTGGATCTTTACTGAGAAATATCTAGGAGACTAGCAGCAAGGAAGACTGAATACCAAATAATACCATAATCAAACCGTGTTCAAAATGTCGAAATTCTGGAAGTGCCGTTTTATGGAGCTATGTCAAAACGTGGACCTGTACTGATAAATTTCTGGGGAAAAGTTTTGTAGCCCCACGGAAGACTAAATGCCAAATTTCAGCTATTTCGTTGTGACAATGAGGCTAAAACCGTGAAAATATCGAAAATCAGGCGTTACTGTCGTATCAAAACATGGACCTGGACTTAAAATATCTAGAGAAGAGGTTTGTAGCCCCAAAGAAGACTAAACGCCAAATTTCAGCCATTTTGGTGTGAAAATGAACTTATCACTATTAGAATGCAGATACGAGTATTTGAGAGGAACCGTTCTGTGGGGGCTTCATCAAAAAGTGGACCGATAGAGCCCATTTTCAATATCAAACATCCTAGAAGTAATATAAACTTCTGCACCGACTTGTAAAGCTTATCTTAGCTCATAGTTATAACGACTTAGAACGTTGTGCTGATCAAGGATATATATCGACCTTTTTTATGGGTTATTGTAACTCGCGAACAGTTGTACTATACCATAACTTTTGAACGCATTTCGGTAAAATAAACTATTTAAGCCCGATGCGCCGATGGGTTTCTAAAAATAATAATTTGAGCGGAAGCTGTGGTCGTATTAATGTAAAAAAAAAAATAGGAAAAAAGCGTTGAAGGAAACGAGTTTTTTAGCGTTAATTTCCAATTAGTGGCTTTACAACACCACGTAAAACTTAATGCTCAAAGAAGAAGTGAAAGAATACACTTCAGAGCTGAGGTTTCTAATTCATGATTTTTAAATATATCCACTGTATATATCTCAAACGGATGCTGACATTTTGAAGACTGAAAAATTGGCTTTCTTGACTTTCTGCTCTAATCGGGACGGGCAGCCGGATTTATCTAAAAGCTTATTATGTGATTGTAGTACTCGCAATTTCGCATTTTTAATGTGTAACATGGGCGTGTGCCCTCAAAGTCGAAATTTTTGTGCGTAAATTTTTCCAAAAAATCAGTTTTTTTGGATTCAAAACTTACAAATGCCATTCGATTTCAGTGGAAACCCGCGTAAATTAATTTTTTACGTTTTGAATATAACAAGCCATTGCGCGTCTAAATCCACCCACTAGATCGTCGTATATGATACCCCTCAATTTCGAAAATCTGCAAGAAATATTTTTGAAAATATCGCGTATTTAGACGCGTTTTGGATGTGTCATTCCTACTCAGATGAATAGAGCGAAACTTTTGTTTAAAATGTGCGAAAACAGATATTTAAAAACTTTCGCGAATCCTGTGATATAATAGATATTTTTTTCTAAAAACCGAGAGCGATGCTACATCCACGGTTCTTCATGGATCGCAATGAAATGGCATAGAATGATGTATTTTTTAATGGTGAACATAGGAATCGGATGCGCATAAAATGAAAATGTACTTCGTAGAAATTATGGGCATTTTACTGTTATTTTGCACACTATCATGCAACTGATGCTACATCGTGGTTTCACAATTTCACAAATTGTATATCAAATAAAAGGGATTGATTCGCTGTTTTGAAAATCGGATGTGGTAAGGGGTATTATGTGGTAGTGCATTTGTATGTAACATACAAAAGGAAGCGAGATAGACCCATAGTTCCTTCTAGGGATATACATAGAATCACTTTCTGAGTCGATTTATGCATGTCCGTCCGTCCGTTCGCAACATACAGGTCGCATTTGTTGACCGATTTCGCTGAAAATTGGGGAATACCATTTTTTTAGCCGTCGGAAGATCAAGTTCGAAGATGAGTTATATCGGTCCAAGTTTTGGTATAGCCCCCATATAACGGTACCCCCCGATTTGCGGTATTTTGATGTTTTTAGCTACATTTTCAGACCGATGTAGATATAATTTGACAGTTAGGGTTCTTAAATGTCAATAAACTTTTTTTTTTTTTGAGTATGTTCATTTATTCATAAATATTTGTGTACATATGTTATATATTGTCCCAGCGCCTTCTAGGCTTCATTGGGACAAATCGTTTAGAAATTAACAATATGACTTGAACGTGTTTTAATACATGTATAATTTATATAAATATTTTTTTTTTTAAGAAATTTACATCAGAAGCATTTCTGTATTACGCAATAAAAATGATTTTAAATCTCTTTAAAAAGTAGATATTCTCAATAAATTCTTTAAAAAGTTAGGAATGTTATTGAACTCTAAACAACCTTCATGTTCAATCCTTTGTTTGGTAATTTCCAATCGACATCTTTTCACCTTTAAATTCGAACAATTTCTTGTGTCAATCGCAGTTTGATTAACGGAAAATTGTATCGAACGGGATCCCATATTCCTCGTAACCTTAAACATGTATGTAAGCAATTGATATTTATATATTCCATATATTGGCAGGATATTCTTTGCTACATTAGTATATAAGTCATCGGTTGGATGCAACTTTGGTAAGTTATAGACAGCCTTCAACGCCTTGTTTTGGAGCCTCTGCAACGATTTCAAATGTGTGCTATTTTTATACGCAAATATCATAGCCATATAGCTTAAGTGACTTTGAACTAGTGAGTTGTACAGCAACAGCTTCGTTTTAACATCAAAAGTATTTTTGAATTTGTGCAATATGCCTATAGCTGGGGATACTTTCGTTTTTAAATAGTCTATGTGTACGTTCCATGCCAAATTACTTTGCAAGTGTATTCCAAGGTATTTCAGAGATTGGCACTCAAAAATTTGCATGTTTTCAATCATGATATTAAAGGATGTGTCATTTTGTTGACATCGTGGTCGAAATCGAATAATTTTTGTTTTATTTGAATTCACCACCAATTTATTTAGGCGACAATATTCCATTATGAGTTCGGCGTCGTGTTCCATTTGACACTTTAACACAAGTTCATGGTTATAGGGATATAGGAGAGATATGTCGTCTGCATACATAACCAACTTTCCATAAAGTTTAAGATTAGCAATATCATTAAGGTACAGCGTGAAAAGCAATGGTCCCAACACACTTCCCTGAGGTACACCATGCTCCACAATTCCAGTATCACTTTTGACTCCATTGAGTTCTACAAACTGTTTCCGATTTGTGAGGTAGCTCTCCAATAATAATTGCTCTTTTCCATGAATACCATAGTACGAAAGTTTAGAAACCAATATTTGATGATCAACTAGATCAAAAGCTTTGGAAAAGTCATATAAGACTGCACCCACTCCACCAAAATTCGCATCTAGGCCTTCACATATTATGTTAATTACATTAACTACAGCATCTTGTGTACCACATCCTTTTTTAAACCCAAATTGCATATTATACATTTGTCCAGTTTGTTCAAGAAAGTTTGATAACTGCTTGTGCAACAACTTCTCAATCAACTTATCAAGTAGCGGTAACAACGATATTGGTCTAAAGTCACAGACCTTACATGCATTTGTGACCTTCGGAATTGGTACAATTTTCGCAACTTTTAAAACCTCCGGATAAGCAGACACATTTATCATGTTATTGAACAGTATTGCAAGATGCTCGCTAATGGAAGGATTGACTGTTCTCAATACTTTGCCTGAAATGCCATCAGAACCAGGGCTTTTGCCAGCTTCCATAGTGGAAATTATATCATTCATATCTGTTCTGGATACATTACTGAAGGTAAACGTAGACTCACATCTTTTCATGGTGCTTAAATTGTTGAAGTGATCACTTCGTCTATGTATGATATCGTTCTTAAGAACCTTCGGAATACTTAAAAAATATTCATTAAATATATTACATTTTTTGATATCATCATGTATTATGCCATTATCATTATTTCTCAGTTGTAAAACATTTTTATTTTTCCTTCCTAGGCACTCATTTAGGAAATCCCAACACTTCCGTGGGTTTTGGTTCAGTTTTCCAAGATTCCAGCTTATATATGAATTCATGCTTATTTTACTGGCTATTTTTATGATGCGACTAACATTCTTCAATGTATATTCCACTTGTGAGTTCTTTCCAATTCTCCTTCTCTTTGCCAATAACTTCTCTTTATATTTCCTTAGTGCTTGCAGTTCTTCACTCTCCCAAGGTACCAACATTGATTTCGACTGAAACTTTACTTCTTTGTATGTCGTGTTATTATTTATTGCTTCTTTAAGAGATGAAATGATAATATCCATATCAACCGAAGGATTGTCAGAATGGCTATAGTTCACAAATTGCCTTTGAATTGTGGCGGCAATATTATTGTAATTGCATTGCTTAATAAATACTTTATTTTCTTGCTTCTTTTGAATCATATTCTTCATACGACACCATATTATATTATGATCTGTCATATCACATTCAACTGAATCAACAAATAATCGTTGAGAAACATTACTATAGACATGATCAATAGATTTCATACTACTTGGCCGGGAAACTAGTTCATGACATAAGTCATAGTTTAGACATGATAGAACTGTTCTGATGTCAGAAGAGTTACATGGATCCAACAGATCAATATTGGAGTCCCCAACAACTATAGACCCTGTTCGGCAAGTACCACACAAGTTACTTTCTAGGTACTCCAAAAATGAGTTTAGACTGCACTTAGGGGAGCGGTAAAACGTCGTAAATTTTAACGGTAGCCCATTTATTAAAACACCATCTATAGAAATTCGTATAGCTTCCACGAAATTTGTACTTTCACATAGTTCAATTGCATATGTCATGTTATCTCGAACATACAAAGACGTGCCTCCATAACCGTCATTACGACAGCTGTGTATAGCATTATATCCAGGAATATTGTATATTTGGGTAAGTTTTTCTTCAAACCAGGTTTCTTGGATTGCAATTATATTTGGTAAGGTTGGAAATTGTGCTAACATGATTTTAAATTTATTAAATTTGCTGACTGACGAAATGCTTCTGATGTTAACAGACATTATATTGAAATTGAAAGCATTATTATGATTGTAATTTTCTATAAATGAATCTATATTTTCAAAATAATTATTATTATTATCCATTAGTTGAAAGAAAAAGTTTTAAAACAAAAAATTAATATAAAATAATATAATATAATTCAGTGGTGTTGATTAACAGGTGACACAAAATTAGCTTGCCCTTCATTTCCACTTTCTTCATCGGATTCTGGCACTGTTACTACTCTCATTGATCTTCTGGAATGGTACTTGTTAGTCGTTGTTTCAAGGAGCATATCATCTACATCCTGCTTATTCCGTATAACTTTTGGTTTATTGATTGAACTTTTCTTTGCAAGAATTTTGCTTCCATTAGTGTATATGTACTTATAACCAACAGACTTGAGTGTTTTTGCATAATTAAAAAGCTCCATAGTTTCTTTTGCCAAAAAGTCATTGATATATGTATTCTTTGTCTTATCGTTATCATTTAATTTTTTCTTGGCTTCCGTAAGCCTGTTCTTTGCAGATTTAGAAGCGAATTTCACAACAAGCGATTGGTTCTCATTATTCAACCCTTTCTTCTTCAAAAAATACGCCTCTTCAATATGACACTCGTTAATGCTAGCACCGACACTGTTTCCCAATTCAATCACAGTTTCTACCGCATTTTTATTTTCACCGGCAATAATGCCGTTAATGACACAATCATTCTTTACACGTTGGTCATTCAACATTTTTATTGAGTCTTTCAACGATGTTATTTCAGATTTCAACTTTATATTTTCATTTTCCACTTTTTCATTTTTTTTTGCATTTGCGTTTACAGCTTGCATCAACTCATCGAATTTTGATGACATATATTCAACCGAGTCCGTTAGACGGTCTATTTTATTCAACTTTTCCTCGATGCGTTTCAATTGTCGTTGTACTATGGGCTCACTATTTACATTACACAAATGACAAATGAATTCTTCATTCATTCTTCATTCATTCTTATATAACAAAAGTTGTGGACATAGGTCCACGTTTTGGTATAGCCCCCATATAACGCTACCCCCGATTTACGGTATTTTGAAGGTTTTAGCTACATTTTCAGACCGATTTAGCTATAATTTGACATTTAGGGTTCTTAAGTATCAATAAACTTATATAACAAAAGTTGTGGACATAGGTCCACGTTTTGGTATAGCCCCCATAAAACCCCCGATTTACGGTATTTTGACGTTTTTAGCTACATTTTCAGACCGATGTAGCTATAATTTGACATTTAAAATTCTTAAATGTCAATAAACTTATATGACAAAACTTGTGGACATAGCCCCCATATAACGGTACCCCCCGATTTACGGTATTTTGACGTTTTTAGCTACATTTTCAGACCGATGTAGCTATAATTTGACATTTAAAGTTCTTAAATGTCAATAAACTTATATGACAAAACTTGTGGACATAGGTCCACGTTTTGGTATAGCCCACATATAACGGTACCCCCCGATTTACGGTATTTTGACGTTTTTAGCTACATTTTCGGACCGATTTAGCTATAATTTGACATTTAGGGTTCTTAAGTAGCAATAAACTTATATAACAAAAGTTGTGGACATAGGTGGTATAGCCCCCATAGAACGGTACCCCCGATTTACGGTATTTTGACGTTTTTAGCTACATTTTCGGACCGATGTAGCTATAATTTGACATTTAGGGTTCTTAAATGTCAGTAAACTTATATAATAAAATTTGTGGACATAGGTCCACGTTTTGGTATAGCCCCCATATAACGGTGCCCGCTGATTAATGGTATTTTAACGTTTTTAGTTACATTTTCAGACCGATTTAGCTATAATTTGACATTTTGGGTTCTTAAGTATCAATAAACTTATATAACAAAAGTGTGGAGATAGGTCCACGTTTTGGTATAGCCCCCATAGAACGGTACCCCCCGATTTACGGTATTTCGACGTTTTTATCTACATTTTCAGACCGATTTAGCTATAAATTGACATTTAGGGTTCTTAAGTGTCAATAAACTTATATAACTAGTGGACATAGGTCCATGTTTTGGAATAGCCCCCATATAACGTTACCGCCCGATTTCAGGTATTTTGAAGTTTTAAGTCACATTTCTAGACCAAATTAGTTATAATATTACCGATTTACGGTATTTGTGGATTCTAGCTAAAATTTTTAACCGAATTAGGAGTTATTTGACATTAAAGGCTCAAAAACTGTCAACATAGTCCCATGTTTTATTATAACACCTATATAACGGTACCTCCCAATTTCTAGCCCACCAAAAATTGTCAACATACGTAGTTAGATATAGGCACCATAAAAAAGGGTCTCCCGAATGAAGCATTTTATGTACATTATCTGACATTTTAACGTAGCCACTTAAAGTTGGGAACAGGAATGAAAACTAATTATTCCATTTTAGTTCACAATATTTTATGGTGGAGGGTATGAAAAGTTCGGCCCGGCCGAACTTAATGCTTTTTTACTTGTTTTTTAATATATTTTTTTGTAAGTACAAGCACCATTATTTTAAAAAATATGTTTGTAAATACATAAAATTTGGAAAGAAATTAGATTTTTCTCGAATCCGTTGAGAATCTTCATAACTATTTTTCTCTCATCGCAAAGTGTAACAATTTTGTAAACAGTAACAGTATATAGCAGCTTATTATATTAAGCTGCGATTTTTTAGATTTTTTTCTAATTATTAAATTATTAATTACAAAAACAGATTTGGAATGGAAAGACAATTTTAGACATTTTTCGTGATATATGTACTATACGTTAAAGGGTCACCGATGAATATCTTTATGTGGAACTAGCAAATACCCGCTACTTCGTATGCGGAAAGGGCATAAAATATATATGAACTCTGTTCTGTTGTATTAAAACCTATTTTAAATACCAACATTTAATCGATTTAATTCCAAAATAAAAACATATCTGCCGTATCGCACCCCTACACAGCTATCATATTTTTTATTTCGGATTTCCAAAACTACGACCTCATATCACAGACATACACCAACCGCGACTCATATTGCAAATTTCAGACTTGACTTCTGGTTTTACTCCTTCACTTACACAGCATTCCCTCCCAATACGAATTTCCAAACACTAAACTTTCTCTCACCCCTTCACAACAACAATAACGCACATTCACAATTCAAGGTTCTAGCTTCAGCGGTTTCGCCAAGAACCCGAATAGGTTCGTACCATTTTCGAAATATATCCCCATATAACGGGTACCGGGTACCGACTTAGTGTTTTTTAAAAATAGAACAAATCTATACTGTCCAATTTTCTTTACATTTGGACCTTGAATACTCAGAGGATATAAAAGCTTTATTTAAAAAATGTCTACTTCAATCCACTTTTATAGAAGAGGTATTTTGAAGACTTAGAGCATTTTGAAGATTTTATGCACATTTTCCAACCGAACTCCGAACTTTATCTCCAAGTTCAGAGTGATCTTCATAACAAATATTTTTCCATTTCGTATTTTTTGTCCAAATTATATAATCCAAGCTTTGTTCCTACACCCAACACCAAATTTAGTACCATTTAGTACTTTTCGTTCACCTATAGTAGGTATTTCTCACTTTAACCGTTTACACAATACCAAAATGGTTTTGGTACCAACATGTTACCAAACTTTTCGTACACATAATTAAAGGTTTCAAAGCTTACTTCCTTATACTCAACATATATCCCGACCGCAATTCACTTTTCCAGCTTTATATGTTCCGCTGAAAGCAATTATATTACTATTTAGTACTTTTTGTATAAATAAGTGCGAATTTTCAAAACTTCATCCCTACCTCCACTCTAAACAACAATTGCTAATCTAATACCGAATTTCAAATTTAAAAATTCCACCCCTTTACAAAATCACAAATTGTACAAAATTCTGTACCATATAGCAAATACCAAAAGGTACCAAATTTTGTACCATTTGCCACTTATCGTACACGGCTTTCCAAAAACAACTTGCATAACTCACTTCTTTCGTTCACCAAAATCCAAATTATAGCCAATGTACTTTCATTTAGCACTTTTTCATAATTAAGAATTTCCGAAGTAACAGCAATCCTACACTCCAACAGTAATCTGTTCACGCAAATACAAATTGTATCGAATTTAGTACCATTTAGTACTGCTTCGTGCACATTAGTATGATTTTCTAAAGTTACCTCCATATCTCAATTTAATTCTAACAGTAATCTTAATTCCAAGTTTCACTTACTACCATTTAGGACTTTTCGACCTTTGGTACACCTTTCTTACTCTTTATCAGTGACCCTTATTCCAAATTTCAGCACTATTCGTTAATTCAAATCCAAATTGTACTATATTTAGTACTTTTCGTACACTTTTAGCTCGAATTTCCAAAAACCTGTCTTTGTTACTCTGCGTCAGTCGCCCTTATTCAAAATTCCAAGATTCCTGTCCTATCCGTTCACCCAAATCCAAATTGTACTAAATTTAGTACCATTTAGTACTTTTCGTACCCTAATAGGTAGACTTTACAAAAACCTTTGATTGTTACTTTTCATCAGTGACCTTCATTCCAAATTTCAGTATTCCAGCTCTATCCGTTCACCCAAATCCAAATTGTACTTAATTTAGTACCATTTAGTACTTTTCGTACCCTTATAGTTCGAATTTCCAAAAACCTTTCAACGTTATTCTTCATCATCGACTCTCATTTCAAATTTCAGGATTCCATCTCTATCCGTTTACCGAAATCCAAATTGTACTAAACTTAGTACTATTTAGTACTTTTCGTACCCCTATAGTTGGAATTTCCAAAAACCTTTCATCATTACTCTTCATCAGTGACCTTCATTCCAAATTTCAGGATTCCTGCTCTATCTGTTCACCCAAATCTCAATTGTACTAAATTTAGTACCCTTTTGTACTTTTCGTACACTTATAGTTCGAATTCCCAAAAACCTTTTGGTACATCTTTCTAGCTCTCCATCAGTTACCCTCATTCCAAATTTCAGAATTCTAGCTCTTACCGTTTGCCTAATACAAAGGGTACCATATTTAGTACCTTTTAGTACTTTTCGTACACTTCTAGGTCGAATTTCCAAAAACCCAGCCTTATCTCACCCCTACACCCCAACAGCAACCTACACCCAAAATTTCAACTTTCTAGCTTCAGCGGTTTCGTCTGGGCGCTGATGAATCAGTCAGTCAATCAGTCAGTCAGGCAGTCAGTCAGTCACTCACCTCACTACTCTTTTATATATATAGATGATAAACTTAATTTATATGGTGGAGGCTATAAACAGTAAAGTGATTGACTGACTGACTGATTCACCATCGCCTAGACGAAACGGCTGAAGCTACAAACTTCAAATTTTGAGTGAGGGTCACCCACATCCCGAATAGGGATAGGTAAGTCGACTTTCGATTAATCGACTTTTGGCAGTCAAAAGTCGAAGTCGACTTTTTAATGGAGGCAATATCGCATAATCGATTATCGATTTTACCCATAGCCATCGATTTTTAGACTTTGGCGGTTTTACAGTTTTCTGATAGCTACAAAGTCATAAGTGCAAAGGCTAAAATAATCGATTTTTGTGGTTGTCGAAAGTCGGGTTTTAGGACAACTGAAACTGAAATCGACAGACCGAAAAATCACACTTTTTGTTTTCGATCTAAATCGAAAAATCGATTATTGCTTTTTATAATGTATCCCTAATCCCGAAGGTACTAGAACGCTACGAAATGTACAAAAAGCTACTAAATTGGGTACAACTTGTATTGAGCTAGAATATTGAAATGTGGACTGAGTGTTACTGACGGAATGTAGGATAGATGCACCAAAGGTCTTTTGGAAATTCGAACAATAAAGGTACAAATAGTACTAAATTTGGTTTAGTTTGGTATTATGTGAACTGATAGATCTAAAAGCATGAAATTTGGAGTGAGAATCTAGGTCGAGAATTACGATTGATATTAGGAGATCGTTTGAAAATTTGGTAAAATTTATATGGATTATGTATTTGGAATTAAGATTACTGTTGCAATGCAGGAATCCATCCTGCATGGAGCTTGTTTTTAAAAATAGTACTTATGTGTACTAATTTGTTCTATATTTGGTACACTTTAGATTTGTAGAACGAATAGAGATAGAATCATGAAATTCGGAAATAACCTTAATATTGGAGTGTAGGATTGAAATATGGATGTGGTTTTGCTTGCTACTGTTGTAACAACATAGAAACCTACGTAAAAGCATAGGTTTGATGCTGGGTTGGCAGCGCTTGCCAAAACAATATGGTTTCTGGTCAATCCAGTACGAAAGAACCCTCTGCAATGGGGTTGTGTAGTTTTGGTAAATCGTTCTTATGTGTACTAAATTTGATACAATTAGTATTTCGGCGCATATATGGAGCTGGAATCTTAAAATTTGAAATTATGATTAGTGTTGGAGTGTAGAATTGAGACACGGAGGTAGTTTTAGAAAACTGTGTTTTCATGTATTGAAGTTTGCACAGTTTGGATTTGGGTGATCGGATAGAGCCGTATTCCTTATATTTGGAAACAAGAATACATTTGGTGTGTGGGATTTAAATATGGAGGTAGTTTTGGCAATTCGTACTAAGGTTGGTACTAAGGTTGGTACTAAATGATCATAATTAAGAAGGAATTCAGTCGTTTTTGAAGTCACATTGTAATATTAGGAAGAGCTATATTAGATAGTTTCATTTGCTTTTCATTACCTATGCCTAATCCAGAAGGAACTAGATAGAACGCTGCGAAATGTGCAAAAAGGTACTAAATTCAATACCACTTGTATTTATCTAGAATATTCAAATTTGGCCTAAGTGTTACTAACGGTTATTAAAAGATATTGGCAGTTTTATTAAGCATATATATTTCATATATATTTTAATGATGAATATGTTGTAGTTTAAAATTTACCACCACACATATATCTCCTCCCATCGCCCCTTTATATACACGTTATACTTTAAACCACACATAACACCAACTTTTGTGGTAAAATATACGTTTCCCAATATTAACCAGAATTTTCTCTCCATCAGGAATGCTGTAATAAAAAGAAAACCTCACAAACGGAAAGTTTTCAAAACCACGAAAATGTGCCAGCAGCATAACACCTGTACTTTGTACTTTTATAATTTCCAGTATACCTGTTCGACTTGAAATACGTGCCGTAACACTATTCCACAGTAAAGCAGCAAAAAGGATTCAATGCGGATATATTCCACTACCATTTTATGTAATTTTTAAACACTGACACATATATGACGAAGTCACGTGCATTCGTATTACTACACCTGTGTTCAAAACGTACGAAATCTGAAACTTTTCTTTTCTGGTTAAGTATCTTTATCAAAATACCCTCTCTTCTTCCAACGAGTAAGAACTCTTAAGGTGTTGGAAAATTGTGATAGTAAAACGTTTAAACATAAATAAATGAAAACGTTTTGTAATATATACCTCGTTTGCAAAGAGATTTAAATAACTGAGCCAATTTGCATGATTTACAGATATACATATATAAGTACATATAATAGGTTTAAGAGCTAAAAGCTGTTAATAACCAATCAGTGCAAGAGTAGAAGAGAAATGTACATTTATTATCCCATAAAGTGCATGCAACATGCTGAATTGGAAATGGTAATGAATACTTATCGAAGCATTCGTCATCGATGTATTAGATAAGTGGGCTGAAAAATGTATTAATATGTTGGAAAAGGTGAAGTGGACAGTAAGCCGAAATGTTAAGTGTTTTTGTATAAGTAAAGTAAACAAAATAAAATAAGTCGGAATTCTTTTGTACAAATACAATAGATAGAATTATATAATATATACTAATTACGTCAATATTTTGAGAACCTATCCGACCGCAGGAGGTATTAGATAAAAAGTGCACTATTAATTTTTCCCTGTTTTAGTGGTAACTAAAGGGTTACAATGCACATGATTGTACTCAGCCGTAATGGGTTGCTGTAAGCATTCTAACGTGATTTAATTAAATCCATAAATGTTTTTATATTCTAGGTATTTCGTTTGCTTTAGCAACTCGTGAAAGCAATAAGTCTTAAGATTTGCACTTACATATGTATGCGTATTAATATAAAATATCACCCGAGGACATCATAGAGTAAAGTGGAACTATTTTATTAATTCCTGGGCCTGGGACGATCTCCTCCAAATGATTTGGTCGAACTAAATTTGTTAAGCTACTGTAACAAATTGTTAATTTTTTTCTTTCTCATACATAAACATTTTATTATGAAATGAAAACTTATATTTTTCTAAAGTGCCTGTTCAGAAAATGTGCATCATTAGTAAGTTTTGTAAGAAATATTTTCAAATTGTTTGTTTGTGCCTATACTCTTTTTGAGAGAAACATCCAATGAATTCTAAATTGCTTCTTCATTTCATATCATTCCATTATTAAATACTAAAGTTATAAAGAACAAAGAAGTATTTTTACAAAAAATCAACTCGAAAACTGCATTATCGCTACAAAATGTATGCAATATCTAAAAATACCACGATTTTGAAATATTTGCACTATATCTCAAAACATTCAAATATGTAGTAATGATATCTTTGAGAAAAATATTCGCTTGAATGGGATAAACAATTTTTCTAAACATGCCTTTGTTGTCTAATGTCTCTATCACGGTGTATCTAGCATATTTTCAACGACAATTTCATAAATATATCAATAATGTGGTGAAATGTTAAATATCAGAATAATCTGTTCGTATCAACTGTATATCAACATGATGTAAAAAATGTTGATATAAAATACTGCTGAAACAACATGAAGGATTTTACATCGTCACAATATTATAAGGAATTGTTACGGGCACTTTTTGGAAGATTACATGTAAAGGTAAAATGATTACATACCCAAAGATTTAGCAGCTATTGTCTAGAATGTAAGAAATGATGCAAAATTTTCTATATTTTACCGATTTCACTACTCTATGACATATAATATCTGCTGCCTGAAGGCTACAATATTGCTAACGACTGGAAAACAGTTAAATCGAAAAAAATTAGTTTTAGACTGGTTTAGATGACTTCATAAAATCAGAACCGGATCTGAAAAGTTAAAACCAATAAAGGACTTTTGTGCTCTTGGCGTGTGCTTTCAAAAAATGCCTTTTAGAATTTTTTGCATTTCTAGTGTTGCACCTTATAATTTTACCATCAGCCATTAGGGTTACGAGATAATATACACTTTGATAAGATACAAATGTGCCTCATCGGAATAATGATTTAGAACTCTGCATAAGTTTGGACGAAAATCTTTTCAGACAAACTGGAAATACTTAGTCCGTCTGTCTGTATCACTGTTTGTCTGGCAGGCTGGAGCGCATGATAACTGTCGAACGGATCAACCGATTTGGTCAAAGTTTTGGATCTCGCAATATGTTGTCCAAATTTAATTTAAGTCATATCGGTACCTTTGCCATAAAATTTGAACATTTTTTGCTAAAATGGTGTATACACCATTTCGATCTAAACTTTGCACATCACAATACTTCTTCAAGACATAGATCGTTAATATAAATAACCCAAAGGTTTGATTTTTTTATTGGTAATTTGTTCGTAAAAAAAGGCGACAACATTCTAAAAACTCCCTGAATACATAATTATTGGGGAAAATATGTTGGAATGTGTAGCCCGCATTCGATCTGTTCATTGTCGCAAATTCACACAGACTGAGTTCACATATCTTTCTGCAAAGCCGACTGATAATTTATACTAATTTTTCAGAAATTAAAATTCACGATTTTTAGTTCGTTTTCAACCGAATTCAAGTTATGACGAATATAAAACTCTTTAGACGCAAGTGGTCAATCGACAAGGATTGTACCTTCTTGATTAATTTGGTTGTTAGTCCGGTCAAAATAGACATTGAAATAGCAAAAATTCCCACAGAGCTGAATTTTGGTGGAGAGCTAGGGTTTGCCATTAGAAGCATTGTCCTAAAAGTCCCCATCGATCCCATGTGTGCAAAAAAAAATATTCGGGGTCAAAGGTCAAATTTTAAGGGTTTTTAGGTTTTCAGATTTATTTTTTGAAAACGGTTGATCTAATCAAAAAGTGACTAAAGTAAATATTGTAGACAGAAAAAATATCTACATATTTCACCTTTATAATTTTTTTCCTAGAAAGAACCATTCTTGAGATATAGCTGTTCTAAAAAACACATGATTTTTATGCACTTATAAGGGAAATATGCACATATTCAGACGAACCGGCTAAAATAAGCGAAGTAATCGGGTCTGTCCCCCCAAAAAATGTATATTTTCTTGAAGAGCGAAATTATAGCTATCTTTTAAAAAAAATCCAAAAAAATCGGAGTGTGTTTAGTAGAGTTATTCAATGTTAGAGTCATTTTATGCAAAAATAGCCCATTTAACCCACGTGTATAATCGAAAGCCCAACGGGAACGACCCCAACGAAAACTCTCCGATTTTTTTCAAGTTTTGTCCGAAGGTAGGGTTTGTTGCGCTGATTACGGAAATGTATAACTTTCAAGGGCGGCGGATCCGGTTCGCCGGTTATTCGACCCAAAAGGCCAAATTTAAAAACCGGGTTAGACCCGGTTCTACTGAACCGATTACTGCAATGTGGATATCGTTTGAAAGCTTATGGAAATACCTAACACATAGTGTCGTTACTTTAACCGGTTCGCCTCACAATGTACTTACGCGGCTAATTTTTTATTTGACCTTTAGATCGCGATATCTCGAAAATGGTAAGTCTTTTTTAAGAATCATAAAGACCACTCTTGTAGACAATTATTGAATCTACAACTTTTACTTTAGCCGGCTTTTGCTAAGTGTTACCGTTTTTGAGAAAAAATAAGAAAACTGAATAATGCCTCCAAAAATGACCTTTGACCCCGAATAACTTGTTTTGCACACATGGGATCGATGGGGACTTTTAGGACGTTGCTTCTAATAGCCAACCCTAGCTCTCCACCAAAATTCAGCTTTGTGGGAATTTTTGCTATTTCCCCCTTATACGCATGTCTATTTTGACCGGACTATGTTATTACCGAATAATTATGTGGGGTTCTTTAAGGATCGATTTTTATTTGACAAAAATAGGTAACATTTGAATCAATAAATTTAGATTAAGAAATTTTTAAATTCTAGTTCCAATAAATGGCTAGAACTGATTTCAGGAAAGTGTTTAAAGTTATCGAGTTTTTCCCGAAATCAGGGAATACAGCTTGAGCAACAATCATGGACTTTCTTTGACTTATTGTGTTTTTTCACGATTTAGCTAAGAGTTTGCCGATTGATTTCCCATTATGGTTTCTGAGATATTTGTTACACCATGCTTTGGCATAGCCCCAACGTGAGTTTTGTAGTCTTAAACAGTACTGCGAGAAGGATTGGGGGTCTATGAGTCGTAATCTGTAGTGTCCAATTTTAGATTTCTGAAGTTTTTAACTGTATTGCATAGACTCAAATTTGGAGTTTTTATGACATAAAATAATATTTTATTTTTAGGTCATCGACACAATATCTAGATATAGAAGTCCAATCTGCACTCTCGGATTCGAGTTAATTTTCTTTTTGGAGTTATTTAATTCATAGAAGTCGAAAAAATGGTTATGTTCGGGTCGAACTAAACCCTCCAACACATAAAACTCCTGTATAACTCAGTTCGAATAGTTTCATATAGGGATTGGATCAAAAGGAACCTCAAAATATAATATAAGATCTTCGAAATACTGAAAATCTTACGATACAAAAACAATTTCAATTATCTGTCCTTGTAAAATTCTAACGTGGATCTATATAAGTAAAAACTTCGATATGGTTTTTTTTCAATTCCAAATATTCGAGGAACTATATTTTATACCCTGTAAAAATTAAAAATTTAATACGAAATGTTGTGAGCTCTCTCTACTGAATTTATATACTTTGTGTCAATATTTTATATACAATCAACTAACAAAAACTTTAAAATAGCTTTACGCTTTTTCATGATTTTTGGTAAAAAAAATCTTTACATATGTTGTAAAATAATTAAAAACAAGTAAGAAAGGCGTTTCACAGGACCGAACTTTCTATACCCTCCACCACCACTGTGTTGAAATAAATATGAGCAATTATGTCATGTTCACACGAGCTTTTCAATTACGTTGTTCGCCTGTCGAACGACGTACACGAATTAACCCGTTTCCACGACACCATTCGTAATTAACAGAAACATAAACTAAATCTCCTTCATTTTCATTTCCTTGTTTTCACGAAAACTTTAACCGAAAGCACATAAAATATACATTAAATGAATAGGAAAAGCAATAGACTTTCCTTGAATGTATCTTCTATATTTAACTACACACATTTCATTCATTTTTTCCATAAATTCTGAATAATTTTGTATTTTCAATATATTTTTATATGTTTCTATTTTCAAAATTAATGAGAGGGAGACATGTCAAAATAATGTTTGTGTATACAGACTTTCAGTTATTTGTTTCCTTTTTGTTTCAGATTTTTACGCGATTTTGAACTAATGGACAAGAAATGTGTGTGGAACTAAGAAGGAAACACAAAAAACTTCCTTCTGCGTCTATATAAAATGTTTAGTTCATTAATTTTCATTCATCTTTTTCCTTTTTTCTAAAAATCTTTGTGTTTTCAACAAATTTTTCAATTTTGAATTTGGACATGTCATAATTAATTTTTTCGATAAATTCTCTCATTTGTTAGGGATGGGACATACTTATTCGTCGTTCAAAGAGTATTTCTAATCGAACAACGTAGAAAAATCGTCGTTCGTTCATAGAATTTTGTGTGGGGAAATAAGTAATTTATTCATAGTTATGGGTCGAACAACGAATAGAGAACGAACGACGTACCGTGGAAACGGGCTATTAGTAAAAAAATAATAATTTAAAAAATTAAGGTACAGTGTTTTATTTATAAATTTACTAAAAACTAGAAAATAATTGTTTTCTTAGCCTCAATAAGTGTATACTTCTTCATAATGGATCTCTCAAATAAAACGCTTTCCGTTGATTGTCATTTAATTTTGTCACCATTTTTAATTTCAATTCAGGCGTTTTATTTGAGATAGGGTAAATGCACCAATAGTCGGCCCTTTAACTTGTTTTTCATTTTTAAACTGGTGTCGCAGGTTGTGGGAATATAATTTTACTGTAAATATTTAATTTTACACATCACTAAAGGGTTATGTTTCAGAATTTATAAACTTGTTTTTATTAATTATTTAATAAGTATTGCCAATTTGCATTTTTTCCAAAAAACATCCTATGTTCTAATAGTCGGCATGCATGTTCCTAAGTTCGGCCAATGATGTTCCAATAGTCGGCACCCCTTTTACCGTTGTAGAAAATAGAAGAAACTTAAAAAAATAAGAATTTATTACGACTAAAAACCTACATAAGTACATATATTTATATCAATTAATAAAACTTAAATCTGACAAATTCATTTACATTAATACGAATTACAAATATAACAAAAAATTAATAATTTTAACATTTATATTTATTGAATTGAAATTTATTTCCCAATATCGCTCATTTACTAGAAGAGTGACAAATCTCAAAAAATCAAGATTCGAGAAAAACACGTTTTAAGTTGGAAATGGAAATTTGATTACCCAACTTAAAAAGGTTATTACAGGAAAAATAAAATAACTACTTAGATCATATTTTGCAAAAAGTTAGCCAAATATCAGTGCTTAATTTATGTGCAAGATATATCATGATTTGAAGTGCTGTAGTGCACCATACACCTTAAAGTCTGAACTTTCGGAACGACCTCCGCTGGACCTCCGACCAACCTCCTCCGAACTTCGAAACTACCTCCTCTGGACCTCTGACCACCCTCCTCCGAACTTCGGAACTACCTCCACTGGACCACCAAACAACCTCCTCCGAACTTCGGAATTACCTCGACTAGACCTCTGACCACCCTCCTCCAAACTTCGGAACTACCTCATCTGGACCTCCGACCGCCCTCCTCCGAACTTCGGAATTACCTCGTCTGAACCTGCGACCTCCCTCCTCCGAACATCGGAACTACCTCTTTCGGACCTCCGACCACCCTCCTCCGAACTTTGGAACTACCTGCTCTGGTTCTCCTACCGTCCTCCTCTGAACCTCCGACCATCCTCCTCTGAACTTCGGAAGTACCTCCTCCGGACCGCCTATCACCCATCTTCGAACTTCGGGATAGCCTCCTCTGAACCTCTGCACAACTTGCTCTTTCCACATTCAGTCCACAGCAACATTAAAACCTGTGCGCTACTACACACGCAAAAACGGCAAAAAATATGTTTCACTCGATTTTACTCTACGAATAAACTCGTACTTCATTTCGAGTATTTTCACTCGCACTCTTATTTTGAAATTACGAGACAAACAATACATATCTATTAAATTTTTATTGGTGGCCGACGTTAGGAACCATGTAAATACTGGCATGTTCTAATAGTCGGCATACCTATGCCGACTATTGGAACAACTGTGATTTTATTGTTCCTATTGTCGGCATACCATAAATACGAAGAATTCGCATTTTTTATAAACATTTATCACTTCTGCCTTATTAGTTTTAGTAATATATAATATGACAGTCACTCATTTCAAAACAAGATATGAATTAATAGGATTTTTTACATATTTTACTTTTATTTATAAACTAACAAATTTCTTAAAAAATGCACTTCAACACGTGTTGACAAATCAGTACCGTTCGAAACGACTATAAATGCTAAAATACCGTTCCCAGGAAAAATGAAAAATTATATAGAGGGAGAAGGGAGTATATTTTATGTAAATGTAATCTTATTTGACTATACAAATAACGGTATTCTTATTTATTCGTGTTTATATACAAATGTGGCCGAATACTGGAACCGGCCGACAATAGGAGCGTTTACCCTATATCATCCTGAAGAAGAATATACATAAACCATCAAAGTGTCCGCTACTTTGTATGCGGGAAGCAGGGACGTACGGAAGGGGTGGCATGAAACCAATGCTGTACTATTCAATACATATTTTCATACCCAGGACCTTATCTCAAAATTTACAGTATTAGCCCGAGTTGTTTCCCAATCCTTATGGTATTACATGTACGAATATGTCATGCATTTTAAATGGGAATTTTCATAAACATTCTGATCTAATCAAAACAGTTAACCTGTTCATACACCTGGGTGTACGAAGCTTTAAAAAACTACCTCCTTACATCAACCATATATACCAACCGCGATTCTCCTTTCCAGCTCTATTTGTTCCCCCAATAACCAATTATAGTACTATTTAGTACTTTACATATCAAGCTTTTTGTAGAAAATTTACTTATGCTGAAACTGAGGTATGGGGTATTGTAACTCGCGATCAGTTTTACTATACCATAAATTTTGACCGCATTTCGGTAAAATAAACTGTTTTAGCCCGATTCACCGAGGGGTTTCTTAAAATAATAATTTGAGCGGAAGCTGTGGTCGTACTAATGTAAAAAAATCGGAAAAAATCGTTGAAATAAACGAGTTTCATTATGTTATTTTCCAATTAGTGGTTTTACAACACAATGTAGAGCTTAATGCTCAAAGGAGAAGTTAAAGAGTACACTTCAGAGTTGAAGTTTCTAATGTATGATTTTTTAATATATCCACTGTATCTACCTCAAACAGATGCTGACATTTTGAAACCTGAAAAATGGGTTTTTTTGAATTTTTGCTCTAATCGGGACGCGCAGCTGGATTTCCCTAAGAGCTTATTATTTGATTTAGTACTCGCGATTTCGCATTTTTTAATGTATAACATGAGGGTGTAGCCCTCACAGGATCACAGTAATCTCCGCCCAAACACGAAATTTTTGTGCCTAAATTTTTTTCAAAAACCTATTTTTTTTGTTTAAAATTTACAAACGTCATTCGATTTCCGTGGAAACCCGCGTAAATTTAGTTTTTTTACGTTCTGAATCTAACAAGCCACGACGCGTAAAAATCCACCCACTAGATCGGCGGATATGATACCCTTCAAATTTCGAAAATTTGCAAAAAATTATTTTGAAAATATCGTATATTAAAACGCGTTTTGCATGTGTCAGTTCTACTTAAATAAATAGATCGATACGCGTGTTTAAACTGTGCGAAAACAGATATTTAAAAACTCTCGTAAATCCAGAGATATAATAGATTTTTTCTAAAAATTTAGTGCGATGCTACATCCACGGTTCTTGATAGATCGCGTTGAAACGGCATAGAATGATGTATTTTTTAATGGTGATTATTGAAATCGGATGCGCATAAAACGTAAATGCACTTCGCGGAAATTATGACCATTTTACAGTATTTTGCACCCTAATATGCAGCAGATGCTACATCGTGGCCGCCAAATAGAATTTGACAAACTGTACATCAAATAAAAGGGGTTGATTCGTTGTGTTGGAAAATCGGATGCGCATCATGTCATTTTCATAATTACGCGGTTTATATGCGTCTCAAATGTTATAATATTCAATATAACATTATTTTAACGTTATGCCACAATTATAATTCCTTGTGATTTAATATAAGGTTCTAATAATATTATCCAATAGGAAAACTATAAGCGACAAATTTGTTACAACGGAATATCATCATTATTACGTGAAATTTTCACGAAAATGCCGAAGAACTCAAACATTTTTTCTCCAACTTTTCCTATAAAACCATAAAATAAAATTAGAATAATATGATTTTAATTTTTTTTCCTAATATTTTCTTCGTATTTTTGCAAATAACATGAATACTATAGCTCCAACCTTCACAACTGAGGCTTCATTTTATTCCTCAAAATGTCTGGATGCTGTTATAATTTTTTTTATATATTTTTCGTAAGTATGAGCGCTATTGTTTCAAAAATATGTTTGTAAATACGTGAAATTATTTAATAAATTTGATTTTTCGCGAATCCATTGAGACTTTGCGATTATTTTTTTCATCATTGCAGAGGTTACGAATTCAGTTAACGATAATAGGATATAACAGCTAACTATGTTAAGCCGCGATTTTTTTAGAATTTTTTCTAATTATCATAATTAAAACGGTCATATCTTTTGCGCGCAACGTACAAAGATAGTAACGAAAACAAATTTGGAATGCAGATTTTCTTCTTAATCTGCGAGCCAAAAATCATTGATGTGGTACCAAAATTTTTTCTTGATTTTTTTGAAATTGAAAAGACAATTTTTGACATTTTTCCTGATATAACTATTTAAGTGCGAATTTCCGAAAAAAAAAATGTTAGCTAACCCCTTTACACAATTACAAATCGTAACAAATTCTTTACCATTTAGTACTTTTCATAGTATATATTAACAAAATCATCCATATCTTAATCCACACACCAACAGCGACTCTAAAAACAAATTTCAGAATTCCTGCACTCAACCCCAAATTTAGAACGATTTACTACTTTATGCATGTTTGTGGTACGTACAGTGCCCGGCATAATTATTTTGACAAAATTTACATTTGTCTTAAAAGGCATATAATTATTGTCAGCATTCATATAACGGGATATTAACAGCTTAGGGGTTTTCTTTGTCCTCTCAGCTAAATAAAAATTAGTGGTTCAAAAATATTCCAGCTTTATTTGTGATTAGGTAGGCGAATGTTTAAAAAGGGAGGCAAAAGCAAAACGGCATAAGTATTTTGACATGTTACTTTTGGTACTTAATCGAACTTTTTGGTAACAAAATTATTTGATTTAGCTAAATTATTAACATTTAAGAAAAAATGTTCTTGACAGTCATAGATTTTTAATTCAAATAGGGAATTTTGGTGTCAAAAATTGTAGTGAAATTTAAAATTACAGTTTCGGTGATAAATGCAGCTATTGTTTAGACATTGCTGCAGTTATCTATTTATTTTGAAACGAATAAATCTCAAAATACTGAAAACGCTGTAAATATGGTCGATCTAGGCAGAAAATATGAAATTACAGAAGTTGCTCTCCGGTAAATAGAGCAGAATTGCAAATCTTATCTTACTTAAGCACACAAATCTTCATCTTCTGAATAATTTCGATGTCAAAGCAAACTCTCTATTAAGACTAGAACCTCTAAACATTAGAAAAAATCAATTTGATATCATTTTTTACTATTCCACTCGATTGATAAATCACAGCCACAAAAATGTTCAATTAGATTTTTAATAAAAATCACCTGCACCCCACCAATCATTGTGGTAGAGCATATTGTGGACTGATAAAAATAAATTTGGACATAAATCATCTTAAAATAACCTTTTTAGTATGCTTGAGTCAAAAAACCGCCAAAAAGTTTGATATCTTTGTGAAATAAATGTCCTTCTGATGCTATTGCCATGCCCAAATATTTCCAGGCATCAGAATATGTTGATCCACCATTTAAAATACTGTGATATTTAATTTTTATTGATAATGATATGAACTATAATGAATATTTTGGCATTTTAAACAATATTTCAAAACAACATGGTATTAAACAGATCGAAATGTTATGTATTCATTTGCAGAACACTGCTACTATGGTAAGCCTGAATTTTGTGGAGCAGGTTTGGAGCGTATTTCGTGTTCAAACTTAAAGTAGTCTCCTTCAAATATCACTTTTATAAGAGAAAAATGTTCTTACTCTCATTAAAAAGTGGAAAAGTGGAAAATAATGGGAGAAAATCATCGAAAATGTTGTTTAGTGATAAATCCCTAAATCCTTGAAACATCGATCCGTAAATGGGTCCATAGCGGTACAGATGTGTGTGAAGCATATTATTTTTACCGTAACTAATAATAATCATAAGTATAAATAAAACATTTTTAATTGTTGAGGTCTAAAAATCAATAAAACAATTTTGTCAAAATACTTATGCCACGCAGTGAAATTTTATTTACATTACAAAAGTGGAAGCGTAAATTTAAATTGATAAAATTTATTACTAATTATAAGTACCCTAGTAAAGGATTAGCCAGAATATTTTTTCATATTTTTGTAGTAGACTAATCCGGTAAAAAACCAAACTCATAATTTTTTCAAACTTGTAAAAATAATTATGCCGAGCACTGTATTTATAAAACCACCTTTATATACCAACGCTACACTGCAACACTTATCCTGATTCCAATAAATACAGATTGAAGATGAATCCCTACACTAAATAAAAAATTGAGTACCACTTAGTACTCTTCGTATATTTATGGTACGTATTTCGACAACAGGACTACCCCTTCATATAGCCCCCTAAGAACGGTACTTCCTGATTTCCGGTATTTTGAAGGTTATGGCCACAATAATAACTTGAAATTTTGATATTTAGTCTTCGTTAGGGGTATTCAACTTTCCCCTTTCAATTTGTATAGGTCCACGTTTCAATATAGGCCCCATAGAACGGTACCTCCCGATTTTCGGTATTTTGAAGGTTGTGGCCTCAGTATTCATCCGAAGTGGATAAAATTTGGTATTTAGCCTTCGTTGGGGGGTATAAACATTCCCCAGAAATTGGTTCGTACAGGTCCACGCCTTAATACAGCCCCCAAAGAACGGTACCACCCGATTTTCGGTATTTTGAAGGTTTTAGCAACATTATCTCACCGAAATGGCTGAAATTTGGAACTTAGCATTCGTTGGGGGTATAACATTTCCCCCAGATATTTGTTGGTATGGGTCCAGGCTTTCATATAGCCCCCAAAAAAACGGTACTTCTCGGTTTCCAGTATGTTGTAGGTTGTGGCCACAACAACCTACCGAAATGATTGAGATTTGGTATTTAGCCTACGTTTGAAGTAAAACGCTTTAGGAGTGAATTTCGTTGGTATAGGTTCACGTTTCGATATAACCCCCATAGAACGGTATCTCCCGATTTTCGTAATTGTGAAGGATGTGACGTCAATATCCCTCCGAAATGACTGACTTTTGTTATTTAGTCTTTCATGGGGTTATAAAATGTTCCAGAAAAGAATTATGAGTATAGGTCCACGTCTTCCTGTACGCCCCATAGAATCGTACCTCTTGATTTACGGTATTTTTTAGGTTTTAACCACACTATCTTACTAAAATATCGGAAATTTGGTATTTAGTCTTCTTTCTTCTTTTCTTTACGCGAGAAATTTATAGGTACAGATCGACGTTTTGATATAGCCCCCATAGAATGGTACCTCCCTCCACCATAAAATATTCTGAAGTAAAACGGAATAATTATTTTCTTTCCTGTCAAGAATTTTAGGAGGAGATATTCCGTGACCACTTATACCTAAATAAGGTAAAAACATAAAACGTATTCAATCGGGAACCTTATATGGGGCTAAATCAAAGTATGGACCTATGTTTTTGGTGGATAAGTTTTGTGACCACTGGGAATCCGAAAATCGTGAGGTTGTGTTATATGCGGGCTATACCAAAACATTAACCTGTGTTGACTGTTTTTAGTGGAGATATTTTGTGACCACTGGGAACCCCAAAAGTTAAATTACAGGTTGTTCGGTGAACATTTTTAGCTAAAATCCTCAAAATCCAAAAATCGAAAGGTACCTTTATATGGGGGCTACACCAAAACATGGACCTATGTTGACAGTTTTAGGTGGAGATGTTTTGTGACTACTAGGAAACTCAACTGTCAAATTACAGGTAGTTTGGTCAAAAATTGTGAGGTACCGTTATATGGGGGTATACCAAAACATGGGCCTATGTTGATGGTGTTTAGAGGAGATCTGTGACCACTGGAAAACCCAAACGTGAAAATACAGGTAGTTTGGTAAAAAAATTTAGCTAAAATTCCCAAAATACCGAAAATCGGGAGGTACCGTTATATGGGGGCTATACCAAAAAGTGGTCCGATATAGCCCATCTTCGAACTTGACCTGCCTATGGCAAAAAACACTCGGGTGCAAAAATATAGCGCTCTTCCTCAATTATTGCGAACGCTTGAGTGATTACAACAGACGGGCATAGCTAGATCGTCTTAGAATTTTATACTGATCAAGAATATATATACTTTATATGGTCGCAAATGATTAGTTCGATGTGTTACAAACCGAAAAACAAACTTAATATACCCTCCATACTATGGTGGAGGGTATAAAAACCGTTTTCTTAACCCGTTTTCAAGGAAAACAAGTAAGCCATGGCTATAGTCGGACGGGCCGACCATGTGATACTCTACCCCTTTACCACTGGGAATTAGCTTTTCACAAATCAAAATTTCTTTTTGGAACAAATAAACTTATTGTAAGAAATAACTTTGTGGATTCTGGCACTGTATCACACCAAGCTTAAATAATAATATTTATAATAATTGTTTCACAAACATCTCAGAAAGGACAAGGGAGACTTTCCTCATATCAATGAGTGAGTGTACCCTGATGTAGCCCTGAAGTTTTATATGGCTGGAAAATGTCGCAAACCTTACTGAAGGATATTTTTCCACCGTTGAAAATTTGATTTTGCCTGGCTGGGGAATCGTTTTGCCAAAGCGACCCATGCTGCAATGTATGTATAAAAACCCAATTGGACAATTAAAACGTTAGGGCACCATGTAATTTGCAATAATGCAAAAACTGGGAATAGGAAAATGTGGTTCTCTACACAATACACATTATATATTAAGCAGTAGGCCCGTTATCTAGCAGACACGTGATGCAATTTGCATCACGGCGAAGATCAGTAGTTATATTCCCATATGTAGTCTACTTTGCCGGCATATGCCCTCCTGGAAATAAAATATAGACCAACAATATTTTTTTGTATTTTTCATACAAATGAAATGGTCCATTTCATCCGCTAAATAATATCAGATCATCATCCAAAATTGTAAGCATCTTCTTCTACCTAAAGTTTTACATCGTTCAAAATTTCGTGATTATTGAGCTATAATTGCGACCTCTAGCGTGTTTTTGATTACACTACAAACAAATAACTGGGTATATTAGGCTCTAACTCTGTTATTTTATCATGTACACCAACACTATTGACATCAATAGAAAGGTCAAGCGTTCCTCTTCCAAGTATAGCTTACTTGCCCGGAATGTCTCTTCCAGGAAAAAAGATATAATCGGTATATTAAAAATTTTCACACCAAAGTTGTGGTCCATTTAACCCTCTAAATATTATCTGATCGCCATCTCAAATTGCAAGCTTCTTCTTTGTAAAATACTCTTACCTGATTTAAAATTTCGATGCGATCGGACTATTATTGCGACCTACAGAGCAGCTACAAAATTGGATAAAAAATATGTTTTGGGTAAATTGCACCCGCTAAATATTTCACGATCATCACCAATTAAAATAGCGATCTATTCTGATGTGAAACCGACCTCCATTGCGGCCTGGAGTTTGATTAAAATTTATAATGGACAGACGGACGGATGGAAGGACGGACGGACACACATCTAAAAATTGCTTTGTCTTGTCGAGATATGAAGATTGGTATACCACATTGGGGGTCTCTGACGAATATTTCGCGGTGTTACATGAATTTTTACCAAAACGGACGGATGGAAGGGGGTCTTTCTCTACGTTAAGTTTAATTCCTTGAGTTAACATCTTAATTCATCATGTTCCGTGTGGAGGTTTTCTACCACTTGAGATTCAAAAAAAAAAGTTACCTATAATTTAGAAGGAAAATGTAGTAACACTCTATAAAACAGCTCATTGTTGTTCTCTTTCTGCTCTGACGAACCACAATACCAAATTACAGAAATCTCGGTTCGAAAATTTGACAAAAACCCCTCGATATACATAAAATTGGGCACGGGGGTTAGACTAAAACCTACACATACGTATATGGATAGTTTCTTCGAGTAAGTTTTCTATCTTCTTGCAACACAAAATTTCAATCAAAAACTAATTCGGTAGGAAAATATGACTAATATCTTTAATATGGTACACTTACATGGGGAATTTGGCAAAACGTAGAGTTTTATGGGGACGACATTAACCTATACCGACAAATGTCCGATGGAAAGTTTTTTTTTAACCTCAACGAATACTAAATGCAAAATTTCAGTAATTTCGGAGCAATATTGGGTCAACATCCTGCTGTGGGGGAAATATGATATGGACCTATACCGACAAATTTCTAATGGAAAGTTTTATAACTCAAACGAAGACTAAATGCCAAATTTTAAACATCCTAGGAGTAAGAGAAATTTCTTTACCCCATTATAATGCTCTATCTTAAGTATTGCGGACGGACGGATAGAATGTTATATCGACCCAGAATTGTATGCTGATCAAGAATATTTATACTTTAAAGGGTCTCTGACGAGTATTTCCATGTATTACAAACGTAATGTCGAATATAATAATACTTACCAATTATGGTGGAGGGTATACTTAATATAAAGGATCTAAACCCAACATTCAGAAATGTTTATATGGTTCTTTCGCCATAAGCAATCGATCCAGCTTGAATACTGAAACTTAAGGTGCAATTGAAATACGATAGATTTAGTAAATATGTATGTCAATAATGTGGTGAAATCCGAAATGCCAGAATAAACTGATGATATGATGCAAAATACCGACGAAACAATATCAAGTAAGCATTTTAGAGTTTCAGAATTTTGTTAAGAATTGCTGAGAACTTAAATTAGAAGATTTGTGCAAAGGGTTACTTGGTTAAACTCCCAATAGTTTAACTGATACTGACCAGAATTTCAGTAATTATATTTTTTATACCCTCCACCATAGTATGGAGGGTATATTAAGTTTGTTTTTCCGTTTGTAACGCATTGAAATACTCATTTGCGACCCTATAAAGTATATATATTCTTGATCAGGGTAAAATTCTAAGTCGATCTGAGCACGTCCGTCCGTCCGTCCGTCCGTCTGTGGTAATCACTCTAGCATCCACAAAAATAGAGATAGGACGCTGAAATTTTGGGAAAATGCGTCTTTTGTTTGCAGGCAGGTCAAGTTCGATGATGGGCTATATCGGTCCACGTTTTGGTATAGCCCCCATATAACGGTACCCCCCGATTTACGGTATTTTGACGTTTTTAGCTACATTTTCAGACCGATTTGGCTATAATTTGACATTTAGGGTTCTTAAGTGCCAACAAACATATATAACAAAACTTGTGGACATAGGTCCACGTTTTGGTATAGCCCCCATATAACGGTACCCCCCGATTTGCGGTATTTTGACGTTTTTAGCTAAATTTTTAGACCGATTTAGCTATAATTTGAAATTTAGGGTTCTTAAGTATCAATAAACTTATATAACAAAAGTTGTGGACATAGGTCCACGTTTTGGTATAGCCCCCATATAACGGTACCCCCCGATTTACGGTATTTTGAGGTTTCTAGTTACATTTTCGGACCGATTTAGCTATAATTTGACATTTAGGATTCTTAAGTGTCAATAAACTTTTATAACAAAAGTTGTGGACATAGGTCCACGTTTTGGTATAGCCCCCATATAACGGTACCCCCGATTTACGGTATTTTGCCGTTTTAGTTACATTTTCAGACCGATTTAGCTATAATTTGACATTTAGGGTTCTTAAGTGTCAATAAACTTATATTACAAAAGTTGTGGACATAGGTTCACGTTTTGGTATAGCCCCCATATAACGGTACCCCCCGATTTACGGTATTTTGACGTTTCTAGTTACATTTTCGGACCGATTTAGCTATAATTTGACATTTAGGGTTCTTAAGTGGCAATAAACTTATATAACAAAAGTTGTGGACTTATATAACAAAAGTTGTGGACATAGGTCCACGTTTTGGTATAGCCCCCATATAACGGTACCCCCCGATTTACGGTATTTTGACGTTTCTAGTTACATTTTCGGACCGATTTAGCTATAATTTGACATTTAGGATTCTTAAGTGTCAATAAACTTTTATAACAAAAGTTGTGGACATAGGTCCACGTTTTGGTATAGCCCCCATATAACGGTACCCCCGATTTACGGTATTTTGCCGTTTTTAGTTACATTTTCAGACCGATTTAGCTATAATTTGACATTTAGGGTTCTTAAGTGTCAATAAACTTATATAACAAAAGTTGTGGACATAGGTCCACGTTTTGGTATAGCCCCCATATAACGGTACCCCCCGATTTACGGTATTTTGACGTTTTTAGCTACATTTTCGGACCGATTTAGCTATAATTTGACATTTAGGGTTCTTTAGTGGCAATAAACTTATATAACAAAAGTTGTGGACATAGGTCCACGTTTTGGTATAGCCCCCATATAACGCTACCCCCCGATTTACGGTATTTTGCCGTTTTTAGCAACATTTTCTGACCGATTTATCTATAATTTGACATTTAGGGTTCTTAAGTGTCAATAAACTTATATAACAAAAGTTGTGGACATAGGTCCACGTTTTGGTATAGCCCCATATAACGGTACCCCCCGATTTACGGTATTTTGACGTCTTTAGCTACATTTTCAGACCGATTTAGCTATATATTGACATTTAGGGTTCTTATGTGTCAATAAACTTATATAACAAAACTAGTGGACATAGATCAATGTTTTGGAATAGCCCCCATATAACGTTACCGCCCGATTTCAGGCATTTTGACGATTTAAGTCGCATTTCTAGACCGAATTAGCTATAATTTGATATTTAGGGCTCTTAGTGACCAAAAAACTTATATTCGTAAAAAGTATGAACATAGGTACATGCTTTGGTATAGCCCCATATAACGGTACCTCCTTATTTTCGGTATTTTGAGATTTTTACCTACAAGTTTTAACCGAATTAGCTGTAATTTGAACATTTGACATTTGAAGTTCTTAGTGGTCACCACACATCTCCACCAAAATTGTCTGAAATTTTGAGAAAATGCGTCTTTTGTTTGCAGGCAGGTCAAGTTCGATGATGGGCTATATCGGTCCACGTTGTGGTATAGCCTCCATATAACGGTACCCCCGATTTACGGTATTTTGACGTTTTTAGTTACATTTTCAGACCGATGTAGCTATAATTTGACATTTAGGGTTCTTAAGTGTCAATAAACTTATATAACAAAAGTTGTGGACATAGGTCCACGTTTTGGTATAGCCCCCATATAACGGTACCCCCGATTTACGGTATTTTGACGTTTTTAGCTAAATTTTCAGACCGATTTAGCTATAATTTGACATTTAGGATTCTTAAGTGTCAATAAACTTTTATAACAAAAGTTGTGGACATAGGTCCACGTTTTGGTATAGCCCCCATATAACGGTACCCCCCGATTTACGGTATTTTGACGTTTTTAGCTACATTTTTAGACCGAGTTAGCTCTAATTTGACATTTAGGGCTAATTTGACATTTAGGTTTTTAGCTACATTTTCAGACCGATTTAGCTATATATTGACATTTAGGGTTCTTAAGTGTCAATAAACTTATATAACAAAACTAGTGGACATAGATCAATGTTTTGGAATAGCCCCTATATAACGTTACCGCCTGATTTCAGGCATTTTGACGATTTAAGTCGCATTTCTAGACCGAATTAGCTATAATTTGATATTTAGTGTTCTTAGTGACCAAAAAACATATATTCGAACAAATTATGAACATAGGTACATGCTTTGGTATAGCCCCATATAACGGTACCTCCTGATTTTCGGTATTTTGAGATTTTTACCTACAACTTTTAACCGAATTAGCTGTAATTTGAATATTTGACATTTGAAGTTCTTAGTGGTCACCACACCTCTCCACCAAAATTGTCTGAAATTTTGGGAAAATGCGTCTTTTGTTTCAGGCAGGTCAAGTTCGATGATGGGATATAGCGGTCCACGTTTTGGTATAGCCCCCATATAACGGTACCCCCGATTTACGGTATTCTGACGTTTTTAGCTACATTTTCAGACCGATGACATTTAGGGTTCTTAAATGTCAATAAACTTATATAACAAAACTTGTGGACATAGGTCCATGTTTTGGTATAGCCCCAATACCGGTACCTCGGTATAACGGATTTCGGTATCCCCATATAACGAATTTTCGCTATTTTGAGAATTTTACCTACAAGTTTTAACCGAATTATCTTTAATTTGAAAATTTGACATTTGAAATTCTTAGTGGTCACCACACCTCTCCACCAAAAATTGTTAAGAAAGGTCGATGTATTGATAAAGCTCCCATATAAAAGTACCTCCCGACTTTCAGTAATTTGATGATTTTAACTACAATATTAAACCGAACTAGCAGTAATTTGACATTTGAAGTTCTTAGTGGTCACAACACCTCTCCATAAAAAATTGTCAACATAGGTCCATGTTCGGATATAGCTCCCATATAACGGTACCTCCCAATTTTCAGTAATTGGCAATTTTAGCTAAAATTTTTAACCGAACTAACTGTAATTTGACATTTGAAGGTTGTAGTGGTCACCACACATCTGCATCAACAATTTTCAACATAGCCCCAATATAACGATACTTCCCGATTTTCGGTACTTTGAGGATTTTACTTAAAATGTTTAACCGAACGTAGGTCCATGTTTTGGTATAGCCCCAAAACAAACCTCCCGATTTTCCGTACCTTAGCTTTATTTTTTGGACGAACTTTCTGTAATTTGAAATTTAAAGGCTAACAAAAAATGTTCATTTAAGTTCATATTTTCGTATAGCCCACATACCTCCGAACTAGCTGTTAATGACATTTGAAGTTCCCACGTTACGTACCGATTTTCGGTATTTTGAGGATTATAGCTACAATTTTTAACCGAATTAGGTCCATGTTTTATTATAACCCCTATATAACGGTACCTCCCAATTTCTAGCCCACCAAAATTTGTCAACATACATAGTTAGATATAGGCACCATAAAAAAGGGCCTACCGAATGAAACATTTTATGTACATTATCTGACATTTTAACGTACCCACTTAAAGTTGGGGACAGGAATGAAAACTTATTATTCCATTTTATTTCAGAATATTTTATGGTGGAGGGTATGAAAAGTTCGGCCCGGCCGAACTTAACGCTTTTTTACTTGTTTTATTATATTTTATAAATTTTGATACCCTAAACGGAGTTTTTCTTATGCGGTCTGTTCAGAAGATAAGTTCTACTAGTATAGGGATACAATACTGACAGCAAGGCCAAATTCCTATTCTTTCCAGATAAATGCAAACAACTGCACTGGATCTGACAGATCAAAACCCTACTAGGATTTTTGTAGTCTCAATATGTACGCTCACAAATTGTATATTAGAAGTTGTTTGTATTTTCAGTGTTGCGTAGTATTATTGGACCAAGAATGTCTCTATATGCATTTTGTAACCAAACTCATTTTGTTACCAAAATTGAGCCATTCTTTGAATGAGACGAAACCGAGAGAGGTACCGTTTTACGGAGGCTATATGAAAGCGTTGACCTATCCGAAAAATTTCCGTTGCAAAATTGTATACCCCCAACGAAGATTATATACCAAATTTCAGCCATTTCGGTGGGATATTGAAGCCACATTCTTCAAAATACCGAAAATCGTGATGTACCGAAACTGCTATTTACATTACATTTGAAATATGATGAATATGATTCATTTTCTGAATAAAACGTTGCCTTTACATACATATTTTCTAATAGTTTTGTGTAATAATAACATTGCTAACCCGGCGTTTACAAATGCCAGCATTGGCAAGACAATAGCAAAGTTACAAACCATTTTCACCAATACATTCATACTTTTATCTATACATATTTAAAGATTTATAAATGTTTTTGTGAAAAAGGTTTGTATTTTTGCTATTGTCTTGCCAATACTGTCATTTGTAAACGCCGGGTAAGGTTATTATGTGCACAGTTTTAATTGTTCGTAGTGTAACCATTATAAAGCTAGAGGACGCATTTATAGTTCAATATCGACAACATTTCCCACGAAAGAAAATGCTAATAATTGTGGAAAATGATAGGATAGTACTTGGTTTTTATTTAAAATATTATTTTGGAAGTAAAATTAAGTATTTTTGCACTTATTTATATGTCATTGTTTCAAATATAAGAAAATAAAAAGTTCTGACACCTATGTATACAACAAAAATTTTGAAAAAAATATTAAAATACATAACAAGCCTTAAAATTTAATGGACAAAACATATCGTCGGTGTCATGCTTAAGTGTTCCATACGCCATTTGCCTGATTCGAGAAAAACTCAAGTTAATGTTTAAGGCCATACAGGATAAAAATAGTGCAATAATCCAATACTTTAAGAGCTCAGTTCTACTTAACTAAACTCATAGAATATTTCAGTAGTTTATTTTAGTCAGATATCTGTGATAGTCTAGAAGTTATGGCAAATTTTTATAATTGCAAAAAGTTGCTGAATTGTTCCATGGAATCTTTTTTTCGTGTTTTTGGCAGTTTGTGTCACATGGCACACGTTTTGTCACATTTCAACCAAAACACTTTTTATCAATCGTGTTCCACCTCCCTTATATGAAGTGCTACTGTGGAGTTTAAAAATCAGGACTTTAAATGAAACATTTAATTTTCTCATATAAATACAATAAGGACCATTATTATAGGTTTATTAAAACATTTATTTAAGGGATTTCCCCCACTTATCACTATTTTTTTGTGGTAAAAATTTCGATCGGACAAAACGGATTGATATTTTGCATTTCTAAGGTAACATAAAACAATTAAATGCGATTTTCGTATAATACCATTTTTGTAGTCGGTTAGCTTCAAGTCGAATAGACGTTTTTGCGTATATTTTCGTGGACTTACATAAAAATTTTGTCTTTAAACTATGGATTTTTTGTTTAAACGATTGATACATTCTCGTTTTCATATAACAATACAATATTCAACAATATTTGGATTTAGAAACTATTCTTCTTCAGTTTTTAAACCAAGTCCTTTAAAACAATTTGTTCCATACGCCACACTTTTCCGTAACTTGGCAAAAATGGGCAATTTTTTGTTCCAAACGCTATCATTTTTGGTGCGGAACAATTCGTTTTTGACTCTTTTTGTTCCATACGCCAAACGACATGCATATGGAACTAAAAAGTTCAAAGTTGTTTTGTTCCATACGCCAGGCTTTATGGATATGGAACAAAAAGACAAGATTTTTTGGGTCACAAAGCGGATATGGAACATACTGGCATCTGTATATCTCAGAAACTATAAGAGATAGAGAAAAACCGACCAAAAAATCTGAAAGAGCATGGTTCAAAACCTTGTAAGGTACCATTATCTCAAAATGTCAAAAATGGCGTATGGAACACTTAAGCATGACACCGACGATATGCAACTGAACCAAATCCGATGCAAATCAATATTTTGTAAAATATCATTTTTTGTATGATTCAAATAATTTGTTTTGGGAAGATTAAAAGTGAATAAAATGTTGAAACTTATATCAGTCATACGTACTTCTTCGGGGGAGTGGCGGGTCGTACGTAAGAAGCATGGACATGGGTCTAAGGGCCAACATTTTAAAAAGTTATGGACACTTCTTCACATTTCAGCTGTCAATTTAATAAAATTCAAAGTTTAGAGTGCAGTAGCGTCATTTATTAGCAAAAGCAAGAAGCCTGGGTCTCGAAAAACATATAATGGTAGGGATTGGGTCCATATCAGAATGATGGATATTGATGTATTGAAGTTATAACTAGACAGCGGAATCCTATGCAAATGCATATATGGTTAGGATGGTCGATGAGAAAATCTGATTAGACAGAAACTCATTTTAAACAAATTAAGCCTAGAAATGTCTGCATATTTTGCATATCGTGCATATTTTGACATATGTTAATAAAATGAGCATATGCAAAACCATATGCAAAAATATATTCAAGGATTTGTGGTTTAAATATCCTACCGAAATGGCTGAAATTTGGTTTTTAGTCTTCGTTAGGGGTATGAAACTTTACAACTGAAATTTGTCCTCATAGCCCCCATAGAACTGTACCTCCCGATTTCCGGTATTTTGAAGGTTAGGGCCTCAACATCACACTAAATTGGCTGAAATTTTGTATTATGTCTTCCTTTGGGAGTATACAACTTTCCACGTGAAATTTGTCGGTACACGTCCACGTCTTCATATAGCCGCCCATAGAACGGTACCTCCCGATTTTCGGTATTTTGAAGCTTGTGGCCTCAATATCCCTCCGAAATGACTAAAATTTGGCATTTTGTCTTTCTTTCCATCTGAAAATTGTCCATATAGGTCCACGTCTTCATATAGTCCCTATAGAACGGTACCTCCGGATTTTTGGTATTTTAAAGGTTGTGGACTCAATATCACGCCGAAATGGCTGATATTTGGTATTAAGTCTTCGTTGGGGATATAAGACTTTCCACCTGAAATTTGTCTGTATGGGTAAACGTCTTCATATAGTCCTCCGGATTTCTGGTACCTGCGGATTTCTGGTATTTTGAAGGTTGTGGCCTCAATATCCCACTGAAATTACTGAAATTTAGCATTTTGTCTTCGTTGGGGGTAAAACTTTCCACCTGAAATTTCTCGGTGTAAGTCTACGTCTTCATATAGACCCCATAGAAGGGTAGCTCCCGATTTGAAGGTTGTGGCATCAATATCCATCCGAAATGACTGATATTTGGTATTAAGTCTTCGTTGGGGGTATACAACTTTCCACCTGAAATTTCTCGGTATAGGTCTACGTCTTCATATAGACCCCATAGAAGGGTAGCTCCCGATTTCCGGTATTTTGAAGGTTGTGGACTCAATATCACGACGAAATGGATGAAAGTTGGTATTAAGTCTTCGTTGGGGGTAAAAATCTTTCCACTAAAATTTGTCGGTTTCGGTTCAGGCCTTCATACAGCCCCCGTAGAAGGATACCTCCCGATTTTCGGTATTTTAAAGGTTGTGGCTGTACACATACATTTCTCTATTTTATTGACTTGTCTGAAGTGAACGTGCAATTTTGTTGCCAATGTACTGGCCACCACTGTATGTGGGTTAGAACTGCAATGCAGTTATTCCATTATTAATTTGTTGAGGTAAATTTTTTCGCTGATCCGAAAAGTTCAGTTCAAACCATTGACCTCCATTTGGCATGTATTTTAAACCACATCCGTTACTTTTGCATCATCGACCAGATGGAATATTTTTAAAGAATGGAAGGTTTTTAAGCTTTAAAAAAATGTATGATTCAAATACATACAATTGTATGGTCATAGGGCTCGGGATTACGACGGACGGACAGATATGCAAATGCCTATATAACACTGTGCAACATTTTTAAGGTGATCTTGTGCAAACAGTTCGAACTGAGGATTTTTTGAAAGTACAGACCCAAACGACAAGAAACCCTAGTTGGGTTTTGTTGTGTCAGATCCAGCTCGGATTTTTTGGCCCCATCTAAACCTGGTTAAATATTGAGTTTTGAAAGAAATTCAGGGCTATATCTCTGAAACCAATGCGAATCTTCTCCTGACCTCTGAAGCAAATTTGTAGATAAGAACAAGAATAAAATATTTGGAGAAATAATGAACTCGAAAAACTACATTAACTGCCTCAAATTTCAAAATATATGCAAAAATTCCACAATTTTTATACATTTCACACTGTATTCCCAAAACCGTTAATTTTTTTCTGAATATTTTCTTTCCCTGGAATGTAATACACAACTCTTCAGAACATGTCATTGTTGTAAAATGCCTCTATTTTCAGTACATTTTTCAACGACCATTTATTAAAAATGTCAATAATGTAGTGGAATCCGAAATGCGAGAATAAACTGTTGGTGTGAACTGTGAAATAGGTGTTGTAAAAGATATGATACAAAATACCGCCGAAACAACATGAAGTAAGCATTTTAGAGTTTCAGAATGTTCTAAAGAATTGTTGAGAACATTATTTGGAAGATTTTTGCAAAAGGTTACTTTGTTCAACTCCCAATAGTTTAGCCGATACTGACCATAATATCAGCAATTATGTAAAATTTTCTATATTTTATAGATTTTGATGTCCTAGATGGAGTTTTTCCTATATGGTCTTTTCAAAGGATAAGGTCTACTAGTTCAGGGCTACAATATTGCCTAAGACAGCAAGGCCAAAATCCTAATCGTTTCTGAGATAATGGCCCGGTAAATGCAAAAAAGTGTAATTTTAGCCCGGTTTAGATGCGGCCATATGCACCACATATAATTTTAAGTAAGATATACGACAAACAAAAAACAATAATAAATTTGATTTTTTACAAATTTTGCAATATGCGTGTTATTAGACACATATAATTGGCATCAATGAAAAGGCCAGGAGTCTACCATTCATAATCAGTGCGCTTATAAAGCAAAATAGCTGTCAAGTATACATTTTCGTTGTAAAATTAATAATTAAATTATTAAATAGGAATTATTAGAATTGTATGCAAAAGTTCGGCCCTTTGCACTATAGGTAATTTGCCAGGCAAAAATTAATAGCGGTGGATATGTGGTCTTTTTATACATTTTTATTGCTTTATATGCAAAAGTAAGATAAAACAAAGAATTACAACGTACAATTCGGATATAGCGAACATCGGTTATAAGAAACTGCGTTTATAGCGAACAAAGTTTTATGTTTCCAAAGAATTTTTCTTAATATTTGTACACACATTCAACTTCTTAAAACGACCACGACTATAACAAACAATAGCTGTTACCCCGCGAATAGAATTTTTTACAATTTGTTACGATTTTCAGGCCCGCTTTAAAGCAGAAGCGGATAGCGACGAATTTAAGCACTGTTTCAAATATCTAAATATATGATATTTAAAAGTCGGCTTTAATAAAAATTTTAAAGACGAATACGTCTATAACGCACGCAGGATATAACGAACAACTTTTCTTTTTCCTACCCCCTATTCTCATTTTACCTATTTTATCCGTTCCAACCCAATAAAAGCGGTTACAATAAAAGAAAAACGGTTACAATGAACTAAAGTACTGATCCGCCAAAAGATTTTTATAAACATTGATATGTTTAAAATATTTATTCGCGAAAAGATCTGTATAAATATTATATTTTTAAAGGACCAAATAAATCACGCAATCAGAACTTATTACAGCTATAATTAACAAAAATGTTGACCACAACACGTATGTACATTTTTAGAACACATGGTGAATATTTCTTTAAAGAAAATGTCTTTTTAGGTCAAATCGGATGCTTTTTCGTATTTAATATTTCCTTCACCAAACAAAAATTTAAAAAAATATATATTTCTCTGCAAGGAGGGCACCTTCAAAAAAGTGATATAACTCAAAAAACGCAAAAAATCGCACCTTGGTAATTATGTAGTTGATTCAGAACCCTTTGCTGAAGATATTCCCAATAGCAGAATCACGGCCAAACACGGCCAATTTAGTATAAGTCTATATGAAGTGAGTTTAAGAAAAATAAAATATTTATTTTTGACTTTTTGTGTTTTTTGGTCGCTACTCATAATGTTTAAGCTATATTATATATTAAATAAATTCCTCTCGCAATTACCAATCTATTCCATTTTACATATATTTACATTTGGTTTATTTTTCCGCGGTTTTAAATACATTGAAATATGTCTTACAATATATATATATTTTAGTTCTTCTTCGAAATTCTCACTTTGACTGCAATTTAAACCGCGATAATGACGCTATTTTGAAATATATCATTCATATTAATAAATTTTGACATGTTCTTTTTTAATGTCAACTAAAAAATTATTATTATTAAAAGTTGCAAAATCGACTTTTTGCCTCAAAAACTGGGCAAATTACCTATAGTGCTTTGGCTCCGCCAAATATCATTCGAATATCTTCCAAATTTAAAGGCTGCTTCTTTACAATATACCCCAACCATTGATGACCTTTATCATTATGTCTGAACTACATTAGCTGTAGTATTCATTCAAAGTATAACTTTTCCTGTGGACTAACGGCCTTTTCGTACTCAAATTTTTACATCTTGTGGACTTACGACCTTTTTCATTTTCCAAGCCATTTTCTTTATATCATACGACGTGTTTTAACACGGTTTTGCTATATATTACTATTTTCATATTTCAGTACGCCAACAAATGTCTGAATTGAATTCACTATCAACTTTTCTGGACGAGTTAGTTGTAATATGCAAAAACTTTTCACTTCTAGTATTAGTGATATTTTTAATCGAACCCTGGACCTCCCTCCTACCAAAGTAACAACTTCATAATTTTTAACTTTTCAGTTTCATTTTTATATTCATAAAATATTTTTCATTTTCAATTAAATACATACTTAATAATAAATAAATCTAATAAATAAGCAAAACAAATCAATCGCTTTTAATGAAGTTATAAAATTGCATTTCAATTTCAGCGAAATGTGTGTGTGCACATTGCTACAACCATCATGACTAGATTATCCAATTGATTTTTTGTTTATGTTATTAGTATTATGTAAATATTTGCACACTGTTCATAATTATGTTGCAACTGCATTTGCCATTTACTAGTAATGAAATGTAAATGTCATTGTTCAACTGTAAAATATATAACCTTTGCCAATGAATTCTAATGAAATCATTTGCAATACAAAGTAAATACAAAATTTATTGAAATAATATTGGTTAGGTTGAAAAGAGGGGTGATGCAATATCACCATATGCCCGTGTGGACATAAGGAGACCTGTTGTGCACTCTAATTTGCGGTCAGGATGAGGTTGTTTTTTAGAATGTAGGAATTTATTAGCTAATTCTTGATTATTTTCTTAACGTTAGTTTAGGATTTCTGTCCTATTGACATAGTCTCTTAAATTTTTAAACTCGTTTGTCCTAATTTGTTCGAGTCCTTGTATTACGTCGCTCCCTAGTAGCTGGGTTTTTAGATTTGTGAAGGCCCCGGCAATGACAGAGGTAGTGTTCCAACGTTTCATCATCCCCTCTGCATTCTCTACATTCACTTTCTTCTGCTCAAACTATTTTGTGCAGGTGCACTGGTAGCCCCAGGTGATTTTGAGGATTTCGCGATTTACATGCATTTCAAAATGCACATTACCCGATACAGTTTTATTTAAAGATTATCTTCCACAGTTAAAGGCTGCTTCTTTGCAATATACCCTAACCTTGGATGACGTTTATCATTATATCTGAACTAGACTAGCTGTAGTATTCATTGAAAATATAACTTTTCCTGTGGACTTGCTACCTTTACGTACTCAAATTTCCACAACAGGGGCAAAACATATAGAAAAACGTTACATAATACCATTTTCTTTATATCATACGACGTGTTTTAACATCTACTATCATTCCCATTTAAGAGAGCCCAAAATTCATTTGAACGTTGCACATATCCTCCGCTAGATGTTAGCGTGTATTTGATAAGTGATTAAAAAAATTGGATTTTTTAACTAAAATTTAACTTAAATTTCTACCTTATTTTTGACCTAATTATACCCTACACCACAATGTGGAAAGGGTATTATAAGTTTGTTTTGGTAAAAATTCATGTAACACAGCGAAATATTCGTCGGAGACCCCCAATGTGGTACACCAATCTTCATATCTCGACGAGATAAAGCGATTTTGAGATGTGTGTCCGTCCGTCTGTCCATTATACATTGTAAACACGCTCCAGGCTCCAATTATGGACCGATCGTCACGAAATTTTGTATGGAGGTCGTGTTCAGGCCAGAATAGATCCCTATTTTTATTGGTGATGATCGAGAAATATTTAGCGGGTGAAATGGACCAAAAACATAATTTTTATCCAATTTTGTACCGGCTCTGTAGGTCGTAATATTGGTCTGATCAACGCGAAATTTTAAATAAGGTAAGAGTATATGACAAAGAAGAAGCTTGCAATATGAGATGGCGATCAGCTAATATTTAGAGGGTTAAATGGACCAGAACTTTTGTGTGAAATTTCTGAAAATATTTAATATACAGCTTATATCTTTATTCGTGGAAGAGACATACCAGGCAAGTAAGCTATACTTTGTAGACGATCTCTTGACCTTTCCATTGATATCAATTATGTTGATGTACGTGATCAGATAACATAGTTACAGCCAAATATATCCAGTTTTTTGTTTTTAGTGTTATCACAACCACGCTAGAGGTCGCAATTATAGCTCAATAATCACGAAATATTGCACGAGGTAATTGTTTAGGTCGAAGAAGATGCCTACAATTTTGGGTGATGATCCGATATTATTTAGCGGGTGAAATGGACCATTACTTTTGTATATGAAATATACAAATTTTATTTTTGGTCCATATTTTTATTCCTGGATGGCATATACCGGCAAAGTAGCCTAGATATGGAAAAATAAATACTGATATATCCTCTGATGCGAATTGCAATAATGTGTCTGCTGCATAACGGGCCTACTGCCTAATATATAATGGGTTTTGTGTAGAGAACCACAATTTCCTCTCATGCTACAAATTGTTACAATCATGACAGAAATGTTCAGTTCAGTTATCCAATCGAATTTTTATACAAATATTGCAGCATGGGGTCGCTTCGCCACTTATTTCATACCCTCAGCCTTTAGGTTAATACAAAATATACAAAATACGACCAAATTTGTGCCCATCGAAAAAAATGGTTTTAGACCCCAAGTATATGTGGACGAAATTCGTTTCAAACTATTTGGAGTCGATTTAGCCCTGTACGCTCATCTGTCTCTCTTACTGTCTACCTGGCTGGTGCGCACGATAACTCCCGAACGGATATACCGATTCGAACCAAATTTTAGACTTCGTAAGTTTTTGCCCAAAACTTAGTTTAATTTCGAATATGGGCTATATTGGTTCACTCCTTCGGGCACCTTCCCCACAAAAGTTCAACATTTTTCTGAAAAATTGGGTGAACGATAACTGTCGAAGTGCGAAATCGATTTGGTCCAATTTTTCCATATATTATTCCTTCCAGATATAGATCGGGTAAGACTATATCGGTCCATACCTTCGAGTACCTCCCACACAAAATTTGGAAAAGTGAAATATAATTTAACGATGGTACAATTGCAATGGCAAGTCCATACCTCCAGAGATTATGGCCGAAAAGGTCCAAGAAACCCTGAAAAAAGAAACCTAACTAAAATGGTAAATCCGCAAGATAGCTGTCAAGGGGTTTTTCTGATTCGTCCCAACTTTGCACATCCTATTATTTCATCCAGTAATGCATCAGGTTGGAATATGGACTATATCGGGTCCCGTCCTTCGAGTACCTCCTACACAAAATTTGGGAAAAGTGCAGTTTGAGGACCAGTCTCGGATAAATTTGAATTTTTTGAAGAAGTTTCTTTTCACGGTACCTATTGCAACGGTACAATTTTTCCGGAGTTAGTCTATACTTCCTGAGATAATAGACCAAAATTTCCGACAAAAAATATTCTTAAACTTTTTCAAAAATCAGAAGTTATCTTACTACAATTGATTTTGTATAGCCTTACATTCCGATACCTACAAAATACAATATATATATATTTTTTTACGGCATAATTATTGTGTTTGTTTCTTTTATGGTCAGATGCTGAGGGTATATCACCGATAGCGGAGCTGAGTTATACTATCTTAGTTGGTGTGTAATTCAATAAGAATAATTTGGGAGTTTTAAAATTGTTTGCATTCAATTTATTTGAATTTCTATTCATTATTAGTTATTTCTATCGGTATAAAATATGTATATAACCTATATTTTCCTATATTTTCTTCAACTAACTCACAAAAATTGAAAAAATATTTATTTTACGTACATATTTATACCCTACGCCACTATGTGGGGAGGGTATTATAAGTTGGTTTCGGCCAAAAAGTTTGTAACGCATCGAAATATTGGTCGTAGACCCATACTTATATGTACCAAAATATCTGTCTCGACGAGCTGAGTCGATCTGGCTATGTGTGTCCTTCCGTCCGTCCGTCCGTCCGTCCGTCTGCCCGTCTGTCCTTCTAAACCTTTTAATCACGCTACAGGTCGTAATTTTGATCGGATCGTCACCAAATTTTCGGAGTTGATGAGGGTCCTGGAGGGGAAGAAGCCTATTGATTTTGGTGATGGTCGTATAATATTGAGGGAACGGAATGGGCAAAAACTTATTTGGAGAAAAGGTCAACGTTTTATTTCAAAGCCAATAGCTCTGTTTCTATAAGAAGTATACCAAAAGCAAAACCTGGCAAGGAAAGAATAAAAAAAATCACCAAATATCACAAACAACCGAGATATCCCAAAAGTCAATAATATATCCAATTTTTCCATTTTTTGTAATCACGCCACAAGTTGAAATTTTGATCGGATAGTCACGAAATTTTGAAGGTTGATGGGGGCCCCAAATCTCATGTGAAGACAAATTCAAAGCTTTACTCTTTGTCTATATATCGGCTTCTAGTAGAAATATTCCAACGGCAAAGCCGGTCAATGGAAGAAGAAAATATTACCTTTACATTGGTGTAAAGTAGGTTGGCGAAGGTGGTCAAACAAGGGAGATACCACATCAATCGGTAATGCAGGTCGCAATTTTGATCGGATGGTCACGAAATTTTGGTTGCTTATGGGGGTCCCAGAGAGAAAGAGACATATTATGTTTGGTGGTAGTCGGATTATATCCCCTAAAAGAAATGTTTACCAGTGAAAAGCCTATACACAGGGGTGTGGTTTAGGGTATTATATGGTCGGCATTGTCCCGACTATAGCCTTTGCTCACTTGAATTTTGGAATTTTTTCTTAATTTCCGCGATATTTTGCAACCTTTCCACAAAAGTTATGGGACCTCAGTAAACATTTAGTATTAGGAAGCCAAAAAATAACAATGTTTCATATTGAATAGCGTTTTTGTGTGATTTTTTTTTCTTATAATCGAAAATGAAACCTCCATAACTTTTGCACGCGATAACCAAAATTAGTATCTCGAACAGATTTGAGAATGGAATTTTTTTCGAAATCCATGTACCAAAAATCTTTCATGTAGCTTCAAAACAAAATTGTAATTTTTTTCAAATGGAATATTAAAAAAATTTTGAATTTTCCTCATATATAGAAAATCCTTCAGGTCTGCCATGACACAAGATTTCAATGCTTGGTATAACTCGATTGAGATAACTATCAAATTTTGTGACTTGTGTTATATTGACAAGTTCCATTTTTAAGTATTGGCCTGGGCTGGGAGCCAATACTGAAAAATATCTAAATTTTTAAGTGTCACGCTATCTGTTAATAGGTTTCTATAAGTTTCTGTGGCCATCCGGGGATAAATTTTTCTACAAATGTAGTACTCAGTATTACCTTTTACGTCGTGATACCGAGAGTTCTACTCCAAAAAAACATAAAAGCTACAATAAAAACTACACAAAAAACTCATCACATGTCTACGCCAACAATTCTTTATCACATCTAACTTTTTCTTAATCACAATCTTAATTAGCATACCATTCCACGTATTTTCCATTTAAAAAAATTTTAATTATGTTAACGGTGTTTAAATGTTAAGCCAAACAGTTTTGTTTTTCTTTTGATTGGATATTATAAAGTTTTACACTGTTATACCCCGGTTACACTTACCGGATTAACCCAGTGGGTTTGGATTTCATATGTCAATTCCATAGCGCAAAAGTCAAATAAATCCTCTCGAAGTGGGTTAACCCGGAAAAAAACTCTAGTGTAACCGTACTATTAGATGTAATGTTTTTGACAGCCCGGTATGTCATCGTGAAGCTTTGCCACGTTGGAATGTGTTTCCTATTAAGTGGTCCAAAGTTTCAGAAATCTAATCCCGTAGTAATTTATTCAAATATTACTTACCCAGCAAAATTAATTGGAAGTAGTGCAATGTGGACTAGTTCTTTCACGGCATGTTTTGATGCAGTTCAAACGGAGTCGTGAAAAAGTCACTCCATTCCTCACATTTTAACCTCATTTGGATTAAATTCAAAGAATCACATCCATTTGCCACATTTTAACAACATCCGCATGCAGTTTAACGGAGTCGTGAAAAAGGCACTCTAATTCCTCACAATTTAAAAGCATCCGGATGCAGTCCAAACGGAGTCGTGGAAAAGGCACTCCGTTCGCTACATTTTATTAGCAGTTGTTACAGATCCCTACAAGTACATAAATAAGTTTGTACATCACTAAAGGCAGCGGCATAAAATTTCCAAAAAATTTAACATTTCCAAAATGTTGTTATAAAATAAAATTATTGCGAACATTTTTGCGGAAACTCACGATAAGGAAATTTCCCAATGGAGTGCTCTTAGAGTACGTGTCGACTTCTTAGCTGGTGATAGGAAGACAATATCAACCAAAAAAGTTAAGCTTGAAGTAAATGGAGAGTGGATGAAACGCGCATGGTTGCGATTGAATTCCATGGAAAATTTTCATAATCGTGTTAATGTAATAAAGTTCTTAATATTTTTTTTTACAAAAATAATAAATGCATTTTATTTGTTCTGGGATATTTTGCAATGGCTTCCACACATTCCGCGGAATGCCTGTATCAAAACACGTGCTTTGGACTGCATCCTATTCTACCCCAAAGGGTTAGTTAAAATGCAATGCCAAAGGGTCAGTTCAAATGCAGTGCCAAAGGCTTAGTTAAAATGTAGTGTAATGGAGTGCCTCTTTCCGGGGTCACGCTCTTGTAAAAAGAATGAGTGAAAATGCATAATTTGATGCACTTCCAAATCACTTGTACATATGATTTAACTGTCTCTTTGGAGGAAAACTTTTTGCACATTACAGAACATTTGTTCCATAGTCCGAACTAAGAAAAGATATCCAATTCTCTCTGTTTAGTGATTTGCTTTCTGGAATGCCGCGCCTTGTCATCTCTCCATCCAGGTGTTTGTGCCATCTACTCTTTGGCCTGCCAATTCTGCGTGCACTGCCATTCGGTCCGAATTTATACGCGGGTTCATCATCTCTCATTCTTATGATATAGCCTTGGCAACGCAATCGCTGCATCTCGATACGTTTATCTATACTGTTGTTGCTGTATAGCACTTCATAAATATATCGGTTACTTATTTTACTGATCGTCCCATGATGTCTATATCATCAGCATTAGCAAGTGACATGTGGCTATTGGTGTAGATTGTGCCACTTCTTTCGAGGTTTGCCTCTCGTATAACCTTTTCCAGCAGGATGTTGAAAATATGAAACGAAAGGCTGTCTCCTTACCTGAAACCCCTTTTGGTACAAAACTCTTCGGAGAGGTTCTTTCCTACTTTAACTGAAGATCTTGTGTCAGTTAGAGTCATTTTACAAGGCCGAATGAGCTTTGCGGCGATACCAAATTCAGACATGGCTTGGAATACCTTTGAACGTAGCGGGCTGTCGAAGGCTGCTTTATAACCGACAAAAAGGTGGTATGTGTCGATCTGCATATCTTGGGTCTTCTCCAGGATTTGCCACACGGTAAATATCTTGTCGATGGTGGACTTCCCAGGTCTAAAGCCGCATTGGTAAGGTCCAATTATTTCGTTGACCATGGGCTTTAGTCGTTCGCACAATATCCCTGACACTAACTGGTAGGCGATAGGGAGAAGACTTATGTCCCTATAGTTGGAGGATAAAGTCTTATCTCCTTTTTTATGGACTTGACACAGGATGCACAGGTTCCAGCAAACTAGCTGATGTATACACCTTATCAACGTGTCGCCTTCGGGTTCAAACAGCTCGGTTTGTAGGCTATCAGCTTCTCCTGCCCTATTATTATTCAGCCGGTTTATTGCTGTCTTTACCTCATCTTGGCCGGGTGGAATACATTCAATACCATCTTCTGGGATTGGATCTGTGATATCTTCGTCGACTTCGCTACTATTAGATACCAACAGTTTGGAAAAATGCTCTTTCCATATCCTTAGCACACTATCTGTATCAGTTACCCAATTTCCTTGCTGGTCTCTACAGGAGTATGTGCCAGTTCCAAAGCCATCAGTTTGTTTCACTCTTTAGTAGATGTTTCGGACTTCACTCTGTCTCATGTACATCTCGATTTGTTCACACTCCCGCTTTTCCATCTCTCTCTTTTTCTTGCGGAAAAGACGTTTCTCCTCTCTCCTTTTTTCTTGATACCACTCTCGTGCGCTACGCATTGCTACTGATTGTAAAGTAGCCCTATATGCTGCATTTTTCTCTTCGGTAGCAGCACGACACTCTTGGACATACCATGGATTCCTTGGTGGAGGTCTCTGGTATCCGAGTACTGAATTTGCGGCTGTTAGCATGGTGTGGGCAATGGTATGCCATTGTCCTGATATGTTATCGGGGCGACGAGTGCCTTGATTAAGCAATTGGGCCAGTTGAGTGGAATATGCTGTGGCTATCTGTTGTGATTACAGCTTACCGATGTCTAACTTCAGTGTTGTGTCCGTTCGCACTCTGTTTGCAACGTCCGAGTCCGAGTCTGTGTTTGCACCTCGAAACGATCGTACATCCAACACGCTCGATGTATATCTTCTATCTATCATAACGTGATCAATTTGATTTCTTGTTCTTTGATCTGGTGACAGTCAGGTGCCCTTATCAATTTCGAGATGCTTAAATCTGGTACTGCTGACCACCATGTTTTGTGCATCTGCAAAGTCTATCAGCCTCATACCATTGTCAGATGTTTCGCTGTGGAGACTAAATTTCCCGACTGTTGGGCCAAAGATATTCTCCTTTCCAATTCAAATATATGATCAGAAAAAATTGACTTTTTGCTTCAGAAACCTGCCAGTGGGCCCATAGGACAATGCAATGAACACACGAAATATTTGTCATAACCCGACAAGGTATACTGACAAGGTGAAACTATGTTTTCCCCAATGGTGGACTCGTGCATATGTATATATTGTTAAGAATTTAACCAAATGCAGGCTTCCTTGGTTCCCACTTAAAAGACTTAATAAATGTTGATTTTTGTTTGTGTTACCACCATGCGCATCCTTTGCTAGGATACAAGAAAACTTATATGTGTCCTATGTCTGCCATAATTTCTAATACCAAAGCAATGCAAATTTAAATAATACTTCGCCCAAGGGTAACAGTGTTTGCTTAGGTGTTCCCATGTGCGGATGGTTATTTGAGGAGTTGAGAATTTACCGGTTGTCCCATAGTTAAGGTTGTAACCACAAGTGTTGTCTATGTAAAATGAACCAACGGTCCTCTTAAAGGGATATGCACACACACACGTGTATTTATATTTGAACATTACACTACATGAAATATGTATGTACTTTTTAGTCCAAAGAGTATACATTACACTCACAATGTATGCACGAGTGAGGGAGTGTGTGTGTGTGTGAATTTCTATGTAAATGTACAAGACAAGACGAGCGAATAAATGTAAGGACGTTCTCATAATTGCTCTAGTCGAAAGTACCAGCAGCAGTAATAGATACAGGAATATTGTTGTTCATGGCAGAGAGACAAGGTCCGTTGAGCTTGTAAATGTTGTCGGTATTGTTAAGGCAACGTGTGGAGGAGCTAGAGCTGTTGTTAAGTATTGTGCTTTTGGAAGATCTTGTAAAATGCTGCTGTTGCTACTACTGGTACTCCTTGCTACTCATTGAGGTATCAATGAACATGTACATTATTCAATTTTGGTCTTAGCTTTTCTTGTCTTGCATATATCATGGCATCTTGTAGTTCATGTTGTTAAACTATACTTTTACTTCCTCGAAAAATATATTGGTGTGATGATGATGTTGCAACATTTCTCAATTTTGTTGTTGTTGTTGCTGCTGTTTTCAAACAACTATACCCCAGAGGTTCTCATTGCCATCCCACACACAAACATTAACATACAAACGGTTGCACGTATTTGCATGTGTGTAAATTGGTTTTTTATTGTGAATGCTTTCGTAAATGTATGTGTGTGTGAACTTCTTCTCGTGGACCACATATGTCAGAAAAACAAAACTTTAACTAACGTTGTATATCATATTCAAACATATGCGGCAATTGCCTCAGAAGCCAACAGACGTCTACAGAACCCTTACAGAAATAACGACAGCATGAGTGGATATAAAGAAAAATTCACAACAAAACAAAACACAACAGTACTTGTACTAAACACTAAAGTTAACATATTTTGAAAATAAAAAAAAAATATCTTAGTTACGATGAGAACAAAGAAGTTGAGTAAGGGAGTGTGTTGCTAAAGTTTTGGAATTGAAAAGGTCAACAAGGACTTATGAGAAAATATGTAATTATAAGAAAACGAATGAAAAATTGTGATAGTTTTTACATCCGGTCTCGGTAAATTTGCCTTAGAAAAGCCTAGCATATGGCACTTCAAATAAATTATGAAAAACGTTCATTCATTCTCATAAAAAGATCTAACCAATTACAACGAGTGGTTTTATCGAGGGTTGAGTGGTTTTATCAGCTGTTGTCAGGGTCGACTCAAGGACCCACAAACCTTAAGTAAGATACACAATGGAATTGTTGTTCAATGCTTTATTTATATGGGCAACATTGAGTTTTCCATTTAAAAAAAACCCCAACAAATTTTTTTATGTTACATCAATTATTTTTGGTACAATGATTTAGAAAACCATCGTCAATCCAAATCTGTTTTTATAACTAACCGTGATCGTTGCGCGCAAAAGATAAGACCGTTTTAATTTAAATGGTTAGAAAATTAAAAAAAAAACAAGTAAAAAGTCGTTAAGTTCGGCAGGGCCGAACTTTTTATACCCTCCACCATAAAAAAGTCTTAATTAAAATGGAATAATTAGGGTCCTTTCACAATTTTAGGTGTAACAACTTTCCGAAGGACAGATGGGCCGTGAGTCGAACTTCCACGTTATGGCGTGATGAAGTTTTTGCAAGACACCCTGTAAGCCATCATTAATTAGCATTATATCTTTGTTTGTTGTTTTTGTAGAGCACTTAAGCAACAGTGAACAAATATATAACGCTAATTCCTGATGGCCCACAGCGTCTCTAACAAAAATGTCATCACGCCATAACGCGGAAGTTCGACTCACGGCGGATCTTTCCTTCGGGGTTCATAATATACTCACCAAGGCCTTTCTTCCCCAAGAGGAATTTTTCGTGCCCCAGACGTTCACCTCCATTTTGTTGCACAGTGTTATCTAATCTAAAAAATGTGTTCAGCTAGGTGAAAGGTACCACCTACGGGGCTATATCGAAGAGTCAACCTATCTTTACATTTTTTGGCGGAAAAGTTTTGTAGCTGCAGGGAACTTCAAGAGTCAAATTGAGGGTAGTTTCATTAAAACAATGTAGACCCTCAAAAAAGGACCCATGTTGACGAATTTTAGTGAAGAAATTTCGTGACCACTGAAAATTCCCGAAAATCGGGACGTGAAGTTATATGGGGGGATATACCAAAACATGGACCTATATTGACGATTATTTTTGAATAGACAAAATTGTAGCCAAAATTCTCAAAATACCGATCATTACAGATAGTTCGGTTAAAAATTGCAGATAAAATTCTCAAAATATCGAAAATCGGGAGGTGCCGTTATAAGGGGGCCATACCAAAACATGGACCTACAGCTGTGTTCAAAATAATAGGAGTGCTCGTTCACATCAAGGGATTGGTCGAATAAACATGGATAAACTCACTCATTTTGGTTTATTTTGAATTTGTTTAACATTGTTGACATCCCAACAGTTAATTGATCAGCAGAAATGTGGCAATCTGTTTTAAATTATTTACTGTTTACACCAACATTATAAATCGCCTTCAAATTTGTTGTTCAAAGAAATAGGAGTGCGGAAGAAAACGGACAATAAAAATATTTTTAGTTGAGTTTAAGATCAAAACTGTCTATATATTAGTTGACAGTAGTAAATCCAATAGATTTTATTAGATTTGTTGGCAGTTTGAAAACAAAAGTCCTTTGGAGGCAGCCTAAAACAGGTGATTGTCGTTGCAGCGATTTTTTCCATAAATTAAGCACTTATTGAGTAACTCAATGGGTTTTGTAGACAGAACTTTAGTGATTAGAGTTTTTTGATGCTCTGGCTGTTATCTCGAACAATATATAATGATCGGTATCCCGGAAATTCGTGTATTTTGATCCTTGAGCCAAGTTAAAGCCGGTTTCCATTAATTCTTTACGTAAGGATCGGTTTAAAAAAGCGTATCTATAAGGCATTAATGTCTCGATCAAGTGATGTTTTGAGGTCCTTAGCATCTTAACTGCACGCAGAATTCATTATATGGTTCAGTTTTAAATAATTGGATGATTGGCACATATGAGACATTTTTCAAAACGCTTTGATGAGAAGGAAACTTTAAAGACAAACTTTTTAAGTTGGCCTAAGATTATTTTTATTAGTTTTTGCATCGTATAATCGATAGTTTTCTAATGAAAGTAACCTAAATGAAGTATTTTTGAGTGAAAAACGTAAGTATATATTGAAAAATATATTACGGCGTATAATTACCACAGTGCAATCCCAGCCTGCCTATCACTAAATGGTTCAAAGTACATTTCAACCGTTCACGTTTTAAACATTTTTTGAATAGAAGCGAAATTGATTGCATACACAAGGTTAGCATCCTAATGACTTCCAAATATTATTTGGTTGGGGAACAAATTCCTTATAGATACGCTTATTTGGCCGATCCTTACCTTAAGGGCTAATGTAAACTGTCTTTAACATGGCTCAAGGATCAAAATACACAAATTTATGGGATACCAATCATTATATATTGTTAGGGATAACATCCATAGCATCAAACAAATCTAATCGTTAAAGCTTTTGTCTACAAAATCCATTGGGTTGCCCAATAAGTGCACAATTTATGGAAAAAATTTCTGCAAGGACTATCGCCTGTTTTTTGGCTACCTCCAAAGGACTTTTGTTTTCAAACAGCAATCAAATCTCATAAAATCTATTGGGTTTACTACTGTTAACTAAAATATTGACAATTTTGATCCTAAACTGAACTAAAACTAATTTTCTCGTCCTTTTTCTTCCACACTCCTATTTTTCTGAACAAAAACTTTAAATACGATTTATAATGTTGGTGTAAACAGTAAATAATTTAAAACAGATTGCCACATTTCTGTTGATGAATTAACTGTTGGGATGTCAACAATGTTAAACAAATTCAAAATAAACCAAAATGGGTAAATTTAACCATATTTTTTGACAATTTTCTTTTTTTGTATGGGCGCTCCTATTATTTTGAACGCAACTGTATGTTGACGATGTTTAATGGAAATGTTTCATGACCACTGAGAACCTTAAATGTCAAATTACAGCTAGTTCGGTTAAAAATTGTAGCTAAAATTTTCAAAATGCCGAAAATCGGGAGGTACCGTTATATGGGGGCTATACCAAAACATGGACCTATGTTGACGATGTTTTGTGGAGATGTTTCATGACCACTGAGAACCTCAAATGTCAAATTGCAGGTAGTTCGGTTAAAAATTGTGGCTAAAATTCTCAAAATACCTCAAATCCGGAGGTACCGTTATATGGTTACTATACCAAAACATGGACCTATGACCATATCCTTTGGGATATAAGTTAGTTGATCACTATGAACCTTAAGTGCCAAATTATAGCTAATTTGGTCTGCAAATGTGGCGAAGAACGTCAAAATACCTCAAATCCGGAGGTACCGTTATATGGGGGCTATACCAAAGAGTGGATCGATATAGCCCATCTTCGAACTTGACCTGCCTATGAAAAAAAGACCCTCGGGTGCACTCTATCTCAATTATTGCGGACGCTAGAGTGATTACAACAGACGGACAGACGGACATGGCTAGATCGTCTTAGAATTGTATCCTGATCAAGAATATATATACTTTATAGGGTCGCAAATGATTAGTTCGATGTGTTACAAACGGAATGACAAACTTAATATACCCTCCATACTATGGTGGAGGGTATAAAACGCGGTTAGGTAAAATAAGCTGTTATATATCATTACGGTTAACCGAGTTCGTACTCTTTGCGATGATACAAAAATACTCCTGAAATTGCTAAACGGATTCGCGAAAAAAATCAAATTTATGACAAAATGTTACGTATTTTCAGACATATTTTTGAAATAGTGGCGCATATGCACACAAAATATTCATATATATATATATATTTAAAATTATTTATTTATCTTCTTATATATAAAAGACAATGTGTGTATGTTAGTATGTTTGTATGTTCCTTATAGACTCAAAAACGGCTAAACCGATTTTCTTAAAAATTTCAGAAAATGTACAGGGAACACCGGTGGTGAAAATAGGCTATATACTTTTTTTGCATTTTTTGCATGCGCTATTTTAAAAGCGCTATTTTAACAAAATTGACGAACGTATCGAAAAGAAAATTTATTTGCGAGACAATGGTTGTTGTGTCTCCGACCTAGGGTACTGATGTGGTACCTACACTCAAAAAAAAAAAAACGGCCTCTCTAACATATGTCCCAAACATATTTATATGTTTGGGTCTGCAAACAAATATATGTTTGGTTGGAAACAAATGTATGTTTGGGTCCAAACATATATATGTTTGGGTGCAAAGATATTTATGTTTGGGTGCAAAGATATTTATGTTTGGGTGCAAACAAAGATATCTTTGGGTGGAAACAATTTTATGTTTGGGTGCAAACATTTTATATGTTTGGGTGCAAACAAATACAAACCCAAAAGGCACAAAAAAAAACAAACACATGCACCAGTGGGCGCTTACTGAGAGCAAGGGAGCGTAAAATTCAATATAAAACACTTTAAAATGTGTTCTCACTTACTCTCACACACAAATGTTGTGGTTTTTTTATTGAATGGCAAAAGAACAACAAACACATAGGTACATACAAAATTCCAAAGAAATACATAACACATTAATAAAAGAAAAACTGATTGAAATAATTTGTAAATAGTCACACTTTTAAAAAGGAAAAATATATAGAAACGTAGTTGAACGCTTCTCCTTAGTTGTGAAATAAAACAAATTGTCCTCATAGTTGAAATCATCAGCGGGGAATCGGCATCTAGAATCAAATGATTATGTAATGTAATAAATAAATATGGATATGCCATATTTAAAGTATACATAAGTATGTATGTAATTACCAATATTAAATGCGATTTCTTCCTTGTCCAATAAAATAATTCCATTCAACTTTCCGATTCAATTATAAAATGTATTGGGCATTTAATTTACTAAAAAGCACAATTTCTTTAAGAAAACACAAAACACTGATTTATTCACTCACTTTACCGTCTTGACTCTACAAAGGCAACTAAAACACTGAAGAAAGAAAAAAAATATAATTCTTATAATTCTTATCATTTCTTCTTTTCTTCTTCGACTAAGTTGGTTAACAACAACAAAACAAGAAACACACGAGTTTGACGCATACATGCCACCAAAGCCCCCTTCTTCGCTTCTACATCTTCTATTATACAATACACACAACTCTTTATTATAAAACAACATTCCACAGCCGCGAGAGCACTGTTATTACTCTCGTTGACAAACATCCTCTCTCCACCCATGAAAAAAATGTTCTAACATAAAAAATATGTTTTACCCATATCAAATTGAGATATGTTACAAAATGTTGCAAACATATATTTGTTTGGATCCAAACATATTTCTAACATAAATTTTTCTGCGTGTAAAGACCCGACCACGCCCACTTTTTAAATAGCTTATATATCAAAAACTACTTTACTGATTTTCTTAAAAATGTCAGAGAATCTACTGGGTGGACCCGTGGTGAAAAAAGATTATATATTTTTTGTAGAAGGAGGGGGCTGGGAACCTCCCCCATGCCCTTTTTTTGAAAACGATATTTTAACAAAACTGAAGAATGTATGGGAGAGAAAAATAATTTGGGGACAATGGTGGTTGTGTCTCCGACCCTATGTACTCATTTGGGACTAGACTACGCCCACTTTTTAAATATCTTATATATCCAAAACTACTAAACCGATTCTCTTGAAAATTTCAGGGAATGGATAGGGTTGACCCCGGCTGAAAATAGGCTATATATTTTGTTGAATTTCTGTCTTTGCTTTACTGACCCGATTTTCTTTACAATTTCAGAGAATGTACAGCGATGGCCCACCACGATCACTCGTTGTGAAAGTAGGCTATATATTTTTTTGAATTTCGGAAGGGAAGGAGTACCTCCCCCATGCCCTCCTTATTTTAAAACTTTCTTAGCACGCCCAAAACTTCTGAACCGATTTCCATGTCATTTTCAGATGATGTACAGGGAAGGCCCCTGGTGGAAATAGGCTATATAAACTTACGAACGTGTCCGTTTCCCCAACTCTGGGAACATATTTTAGCCGTAAGACCCGACCACTCGCAATGTCTGAAATATGTTACAGATCAATGGAAATACCAGATGTTATGCATAACGAAGCTTTGGTCTTATTGGAAAGCAAGTCTTTAGATAAGAAGGCAACATATCGATAGCTATAGCTTCATCAGGTATACATTATAAGAAGGTGCAAGGACGACACAGTCGACCCTTAAGTTGCCACTGGACATTATTTTTATTGAATTGCACACAGGCAATATTAAATAGAAGTTATCATCTGGAACGCATGTACGATGGCACATAAAAATTCCCAAGAAGCTTTAGAACAATTCTTAAAGGATTTAAGGGCAATTCACGTTTAGATTTCAGACAAACACTGCCAGTTATACTATTCCAGCAGACGAAATAAATGCACGTCTCAAGTCATTAGTTAACATACCGCCAAAATTTCATATGGACACCAACATTTTTGTGATGTTTTATTTATAGTCACTTGCAGTTCCCGACTATTTTGCTACGCAAGAAAAATATAATTTACTTAAGAAAAGGTAACATAAAACTGTTTCAATGGCCAGCAACGTGGAACCGGGCCGGCTAGTTTATTATATTAACATGTAGTAAATACAATGTTAATAAGATATAGCATTGGATACTATGACCATCAGCTATATTTAAAATTGTAACAGCATACATATGTTTGTATTTTTTTCGTTTTTCTGTGTTGGAAGCAGCATATCCCGGAATGTCTGCTCCGAATTATTTTGGTCCGTGCCGGGACAAAGGAAAACCCAGGACCAATATATTTCCTTGGTTTGTCACATCCGCATCTTCAACCATATCTAACCTTCTGTGAGATGCAATATATGTTTGTCTGGAATAGTCCACGTGAGGGACTATGAGCTGCATGATGCGTGAATATAGTCCCCACTGAGTCGTCATCAGATTACGAAACTCCCTCGTCGTCAGATTACGAAACTCCCCCGCAGTCCCCTCAACTGCAACCGCACACGCATCATTTAACACCAGTCGTGGTTTTTCCAATCCAAGAAAATGCATCCTTTTTGCAATTTAATTGTAATGGACTCCGAGGTAAGATCGAGGAAATAGTGGATTTCATGAGTCGGAAGAATATCAAGGTCGCGGAGGTGCAAGAAACCAAGCTCAGCAACAACTGTAGCTTACAACGATGTGATTGTTACAATGTGCTAAGGAAGGATCGCACCATAAGTGGAGGTGGGGGATTAGTTTTCCTCTTGCACCAGTCTGTTCAATACAGACCTATCTCGCTTGAGCCTGTCTGCATAGAATGTATGAGGGTAGCAGTCAGGTGTGGAACTGTCGGGATAGAGTTGTTGAACGTATACATCCCGCCGAGAAATAGCGGGATGTATAATCGTCTGATCCTGGAGGACTTTAATACGCATCATGAGATGTGACATAGTCATTATTGAACAGTTCGGCAGGCAGCCTATCAATTCCGGCTGATTTATTGTTCTTCGGCCGATTAATTGCTGTCTTGACCTCAGCTCGGTGCCAAACACTCAATACCGTCGTTTGGAATTTATACTGGGGTATTTTGATCACCGCCCATATTCGATACCAAGAGCATGATGAAATGCTCCTTCCAGATCCTAAAACCGTTATCTATGTCAGTTACCAGGTTTCCTTATTATTTTTGCAGGAGAATGTACCTGCACCATAGCCTTCACTGTGGTATTTTACACTCTGGTAAAATTTTCGGATTTTATTCTGACTCCTGAACATATGGAGTTTTCCACGCTCACGTTTTTGCCGAGTTTTTTTTTTTTTCTTCAATCGCCTTACGACGCTCCTGATCGAAATTTGGGATATCTGACGGAATTTGTTCCAAAAATAAATGTGCCAAAATATATCGAAACCGGTTCAGATTTGGACACAATATATATGTTATATCGAAATCGGTTCAGATTTGAATATAGCTCCCATATGTATATATTTTCGGCTGATTTTCTGTGTTTTATGCACAAAACACATGTTCGATATCAATGAAATTTGGAATGTGAGACGGGATTTGGTCTAAAAATAAATTTGACAAATTTTATCGAGATCGGTTCATATAGGAATATAGCTCGCATATATATTTTCGGTCGATTTCATGTTTTTGTTACGTATGTTCAATTTCAATGAAATTTTGAAGACTTAGCAGTCAGTAGAAGTCATCATTATTTACACAAGTACTTACATATTTTGGGGAGGAATTGACCAAGGCTATAGCTATTAAGTATCATATTTTTGAGAGACTTCTTAAGATTTATGTTTTATTATGATATATCTAAATCATTAGGAATACTAATAGGCGGAAAGGCTTTCGGAGGAGTGTTACATCCTGAAATATACAAAAATACCATAGTAGCTCCTGCACCATACCCTTCACTGTAATATTTTACACTCTGGTAAAATTTTCGGACTTCATTCTGATTCCTGAGCATATGGAGTTTTCCACGCTCACGTTTTTGCCGAGTTTTTTTTCTTCAATCGCCTTACGACGCTCCTGATCGTACCTTGGATTTTTAGGTGGTGGTTTGGTATTGCTCTTCCACAGTAGTAGAGTATTGAGAAGGATTCAAAATCCATTAAAAAACTCAAATTACAAGTCATATAGTAATTAAAAGTATCAAATTACATATCTTAAGTAAACAAATGGGGTAAAAAGGGTCGCAGACTCATTTATAAAGTAAACAAACAGCATACCATGAGATGGGGTGACCGTGGGAAATTCTTGGAATTCCTTATGCTGGGGGGGAATCGTTCCATGATCAACGTGGGTGGCTTCGTTTGTCCGTCCGTCTGTCCGTAAGCATGCTGGATCGTGTCCATGATCAATGTGGGTGGTCTCGTTTGTCCGTCTGTCTGTTGATTGATCTAATTATGAAGCATTGACCATTGTTGAGGCATTGTGTTTATTGTATGTTTGTGTGTATGTCGTTTGGTTCCTTTTGCTTTGCATTGGATCAGCAGCCACGATAGCTTTATTGTATGTTTGTGTGTATGTCGTTTGGTTCTTTTGCTTTACTTTAAGTCAGAGAACAAGGGTACTGAGTATTTGCTGTGTGTTTGAATATGAATTCGATCGATCTTTTCGATTTGTTTATTATTATTATTCGATGAAGGCGACAAAATCTTTAATATTGAATTGAAGGGTGGATTGAATTGTTGGTTGCTTCAAATTGATCTTTGCAATGGATTTGGATATGTATGCAAATATGATTGAGATAGTTAAGGGGGAAAGGGGAACCAATGTGTACAAATGAGAAATCGATGGCCATTGTTGAGGCATAGCGTTTGTATGTATGTTATTGAGCTTCCTTTAAATTTATGCTGTGTATGTTTGCATTAAACCTACATTCAGCATTATACAATATCGGATTTGTTTTGATTAAATGTTATGAAGCTGGGTTATTGAATTTTTTTTAAAGACGACACCACGTCTGGTTCTTTAAACCCTATATGTATGTATAGATGTATGTATGTTTGTGGTGATATTGACCTTGAAAAGGAATATGTTTAGATTATGACTTTGATTTCTTTACGTCTGTGTATGGAAAGTTACGATAGACTTATTTTAGGAGAGTGAAGGGGGAATAGCGAAAAAAAGAAATCAATCTTTACAAATAAGAAATCGACAAGAACTTTTAGTTGGCTTAACATATGTATGCTTAATGAATTTCACAATATTGCAAAATTAATGTTAATCACACTACAATTTTAGTATAAAAAGCAAATAATTTTAATTAGGAATCACAGTATTAAAGTTAAATTACAAGTGAAAACATGGCGAGCCGAGACCTAATTAGCTTCTTCAATTCCTTCAACATCAAATCAATAATTCCTTTGAAGGATATGGAGGACAATAAGGATTACATCATAACTAGTGCATTCAAGGCCAAAACAAAATACGGGGAGAGAATTGTATTGCGGATAAATGACTCTATTCTATACTTGCCAACAAGATTTCTCTCACTAGGAGACGAACATATAAGGCAATTGGCTGGTGGAGGATATGCCGTTATAAAATCAACCTTGAAAGATGGTAGCGGAACAGATGTATATAAATTAGAATTAAAACAATTGGAAATTCCAACATTATATTATCCACCGTATTAAGCAAAAATAAATTAACAAATAAAGAACTTTAATAAACTAAAAATGTTCAAGTCTTTTTATTTAAATTTGGGGGGATAGAGGCTTCAGTTTGAAATTATATCTTTAGATAGAAAGATGCCTGCGCTTAATAGGGAAAATCATCGCTTAAAAACGTTTGGTCGTTGGCCGTTATCGTATCCAGATACAAAGAAAATGGCTGCAGTGGGACTTTATTATACTGGGATAGGAGATTTGACTAGATGCCATTTTTGTAAAGTGGATATTCATCGTTGGGAACAAACTGATGATCCGACGGAAGAACATTTACGATGGTCATACAGTTGCCCCTTGATGAGAAGACGTGTTACGAACAATATTCCCATCAAACCAGACATTTTAGATCGTATCCTTCCTGAAATTGGTCCAGATGTTTGCGGAACCAGTAGAGTAAATAAGTTTTCAACAATATTCTTATTATTGTTCACATTCATTGTCTGTACTTCTCTGAATAAAATTTTAAACAAATAAAAAAAAACACACACACAAATCTGTTTTGCTTTTATTTTATTTTACTTTATTTATTTAATTTTGGGTTTTATAATCCATCTTGTATTATATCACGAATATAATACCATTTCTGTTCAATGAATACAAATATCTTAAATACATTATTAACAGCACATTTATACTTAGAATCTAAATGAATTGGACAGTTGGTGAAATAATCTTGACGAGTTCTAAGATTCATATTACTTTCTAAATTAACAATATTAGTTTGAAGATAGTTTTCCAAAAAGCATTTCTTTTCTTTCCCATTTACAAAAACGTATTGATAGTTGTTTAATGGTGAGAGAACATCCTCGATATCATTGTAGCAGATTTCTCCATCGGTCCAGTCTAATCCATTCACATGTGCTTTGGTGTAGTTGATTGTTCTGAGTGCTTCTCCATCAAGCTCCTTTGCACTATAAGGTGGTCGAAACAAAAAATGATTCGGAATAACAGAAGTTCCACACATAAATGAGAGCTCCTTCATGAAAATGGTTTTATCATTTCCATGACAATATTGAAAGTCGGCAAATGCGACATCCGATCTTTGGATTAGGTACGACATCTTGGATAAGTTGTATTAGACTGTAGTGAGTAATTTTGTTGTTGGTGTATTTTATTTATAAAATCTTGCTCATTTGCAACAAAAATTTTAAGCAAAGATGACCACAGTTGTATGTATTGAAACGTTGATCTCGATTATAATTATATGTTGTATTTGATCCCAAGTAACGTAGAATTTCAGCTGGAGGTTGAAGGTTCCCAAAACTATCGTAATAGTCGATGATGTTATTATTCTTATAATATGCCACCCAATGTGTGCCAGGCCCACTGTCAATATCCAAATTTACGACACCACATTCTTTTCGATACGGTTTTTTAGGTAGTTTATCTCGCATATAAACACCTCTAAAGTAAGGGATGTATTTCTTTCCAAATGTATTGATATGTGTATCGGTAAGTGGACCTTTGGGCAGCTGTTTTATTAGTTTTTTGGCGTTTCATTTTCATCAACATAAATTCCATAGCCTTTTTTGTATGGTTTGAGATAGAGACCTTTACCCATAGCTATAGCTTCTATGGTTTTGTTGTGTCTGGTTTGCTCTTGCAACTCTTGTTTAGCTTTTTTAGCATCCAAAACTGCATTGGTTATCGCTGAACTGCCCGAAGCTAATGCACCCAACGCTCCCAACCCAGTTAGAATAGGTATGAGAGGAAGAAATCCTCCCCTTTTGGGTACCCTTATTACTCTTGGTATGACCACCCTTGACTTTTTTCCTCGGAATGTCTTTTGTATTTCTTTCCTTGCTATTTTGATGGCAGCATTAATATCAGTTGGTTTAACGCTTTTAAGGGAATCTGTTGCATTCTTTATAGCATTTTTAAATATTTGTTGACCAAGTATTTGTTTGGGTTTCTTATTACCCATCCCCATTCCAAGCTTTGTCTTTGCCTTCATTATATTAGCTACAAGATATGCGTTTATTTTTTCTCCAATGCTACTATCCTTTGATTTTACTCGTTCCCAAGCTCGTTCAGTTAGTTCACGATCAGCAATATGTCGTTGTTCTATATCTTTGTTCTGGGAATAAGCAATATCGTGTTTTCTACAAGCAGCATCCAGTGGATTAACACCCTGATCTCCTCTTTGTATACGTTTTCTTAGCTTTGTACCTGGGCCACAAAATTGATAACCTGGTAGATGAAGTTCGACTGGAAGAGAGTTGATCAACTTATTTACAAGTCCTCCTCCTTTAACGGCTTTCTTTCTAATAAATCGTTTTGCGTTGTAAACAATCATTTTATACTTTTTCACACGTGCTAAACAAAATATATATGTAAATCGATTATATATATTATAAATAGTCATGTGTTCTTATACTAATCATTAGTTGTAAACATGAGATTAGTTGAGCAACAAGCTAAAATTACAGTACGAAATGGGGACTTTATACAAAGAAAAACCCCTCGACATAGTACTTTGTTACCCAATACTATACGAGCATTAATAGTGGGTCCATCAAACTGTGGAAAGACGAATGTTATGCTTAGTTTGATTGAAAGCCCAAATGGATTAAAATTTGAAAATGTTTACATTTATTCAAAATCGCTATATCAACCTAAATATGAGTACCTAAAGAAACTGATTTCCTCTGTAAAAGGGATGGGATTGTTTACATTCACCAACAATGATGATGTTATACAACCAGATGAAATAAAACCAAACTCAATCATGATTTTTGACGATGTAGCGTGTGATAAACAGAACAATATTAAAAACTATTTTAGTATGGGTCGACATAAGAGTGTTGACTCATTTTACTTATGTCAAACATACACCCGTATCCCAAAGCATTTGTTGCGTGATAATGCCAATATGATAATCATGTTTAAACAAGACGATCTGAATTTAAGACACATATACAACGATCATGTTGGATGTGACATGAGTTTTGATATCTTCAAAGACATGTGTCATGAATGCTGGAAAGAAAAATATGGATTTCTAACGATTTCTAAAGATGATGAAATTCACTCTGGGAGATATCGAAAAGGCTTTCATACATTTATTCAACCATAATATTATTTAAAAGATGTTATATAGTATATTTACATTAGTACACCTGCAACCATGGAGGAAGCAATGTTGAAACGACTTGTAAAGTCCAAAAATGTTTTGAAAAGAAAATTTCAAAGCATTAAAATGGGCGAAGATGCTAAAACTACTGAATTGACAAATACTTTTAAACCATTAACAGAACCCATAAACAAACTACTAAAGCTTTCAACTGAGAATGCAAGCAAAATGATTGCACCCAAGAAGGAGAATATGGAATCATATAGAGAATCTTTTGTAGCGAGTACACCCTTTAAAAAATATAAGCCAGAGATCAAGCTAGAGCCAAGTATATTGGAGGGGAAAGAGGATAATGGAGATTATTCACAAAATGATGATACTTACAATACCTCAAAAGATATTCAGAAAATGAGGATGATGAAGACGATCCTATTAGTCTAACACTCTTGAAGAAAAATAAAAAACTAGATACAGTATATGGACCGCATAAAGATGAAAATGGTGAATGGATGTTTGGAGATAAACCACTGAAAATCAGCGATGAAAAGATTACGATTGGAAATAAAAATTGGGCATTTACACCAGGACTGTTTGAACTCTTATTTTATCAAAACCCCAAAAAATATGATCCTACGGAACTCGACATATATAAAACAATCTTGTTGGACTCAAATGCATTTAAAATAAACTATGACCCTAATGGTAGAATCAAGGGGAATAAAGGACAAAAATATAAGCGGATAATTAAAAAGTTAATGGGGAATACTCACAGTGGCAAAGGCTTAATGACACTAAATCCTAGTAAACCCAACTATATATACTGGGACGATCCCAACGAGTTGGTAGAACGATTAAAGCTGTTGATGGCATCACAACAAGCCGGAAACAATAATCATACTAATGAGATTGTTTCGATTATCGAAGAACTGCGAGAAGGCAACATAATCTATTAAGTAAACTTTAAAGGAAACAAACAACCTATGACTGTTGACAAGTTTGGTCATCATTATAATCCAAAAACCCACTCAATAGAAATAAGAGACAATGTTTCGAGAATACTGGGAATTAATATTTACGAAGATAACAACCTTGACGTGCAAAATAAAAAAGTTAGGAACGTTGCACCCCCAACAGAAGGAACGGATGCAGTCAACCAAGCATACATATATTCACAAATCAAGCACATACAAGAAGTATTAAACCAAAATATTATTCGGGAGTGTACTCAACTAAGAGAAGAAATATCCCATCTCAAACAATCACATAAGGAAATTTTTAAAGTCTTATCTCAACCCCCATTCAACTCAATTGCTCTAATATATCCCCCAAAACTTGAATAATGGAAAAGCGAGGATTGGTAAACGAACTCCACTCTCAAGCACGAAGAAATTTTAAAAGACGAAGGGTTATTACAAAAGGCATCGATGATCTTTGGCAAGCTGATTTAGTTGAAATGGGCAGCTATTCTAAAGCAAACAAGGGCTACAGATTTATGCTTACTGTTATCGACACCTTTTCGAAATTTGCCTGGTGCGAAGCACTTAAAACAAAAACAGCAACGGAAGTATATAGAGCATTTGAAAAAATTTTAAAAGATGGAAGAATTCCAAAGAATTTACAAACCGACGATGGAAAAGAATTTTTCAACAAGGAATTTAAAAAATTAATGCAGAAACATTCAATAAACCACTACTCTACATACAGTGTATTGAAAGCCTCAATTGTTGAACGCTTCAATAGAACTTTAAAGGGTATGATGTGGAAGGAGTTTAGCTACAATGGAAATTATCAATGGATTGTTATTTATAGAGACTTGGTTGATCAATACAACAAAACACGTCATCGAACAATAAAAATGGCACCTATTCAAGTAAATTCATCCAATGAGCAGATGTTGTTAAAAACTGTGTATAACCACATAAAAATCTTTAAGAGGCAAAATCTCCGTGTGGGTGATCATGTACGGATCAGCAAATATAAACATCAATTTGAAAAGGGGTATACGCCAAATTGGACTACAGAAATATTTAAAATAAGAGGAATACGATTAACCAACCCTGCTACTTATTTACTAGAAGACTACGAAGGAAATCCCATACATGGATGTTTCTATAAAGAAGAACTTTTACCCAAAAAATATCCCAACACATACTTAGTAGAAAAAATATTAAAAACAAAGGGTGATAAAGTCTTTGTAAAATGGCTGGGATTTTCAAGCAAGCATAATTCCTGGATAGATAAGACAAATGTATTGTAAACTTAACACATTTAAATAATTTTAATAAAATAAATAAAACCTTATATAAACATATGTATATTTGATGTTTTACTTATTACTAGAAAGAATCTTACAATGTCAACAACGTTTACTTTGACGGGTAAATCATCAATTTTACACTCAAACTATTCACCACCTATTGAATTGGGGGAGGGTAGTTATGAGTGTTGTTTAATAGATTTTCAATCCTACAATTCCATTCCAAATGTGGACAATGATAACAATCTCTTCCATATCGGAGACAAAATTATAAAGATACCCATAGGATCATATGAACTACAAGACATTGCTCACTACTTGGAGACACAGTATAGAGCAATCCACATTAACAGATCTATTGAGATTAAAGCCAACAATAATACGCTACAGATAGAGATCTTATCCTCTCATGATCCCATATACTTTGATAAAGAAAAATCCATTGCAAAACTCTTTGGTTTCACCGGAAAAGTTTTGGAACCTGGCAAAAAGCACATTTCAAACCTTCCAGTTAACATTTTAAAGGTCAATGCCATACAAATACATTGCAATATTGTTACCGGCTCATTCATGAATGGGTCGCCTGCTCATATTCTGCACGAATTCGCTCTTGACGTCCCTCCAGGCTATAAATTGGCAGAGAGACCTATGAATCTCATTTATTTGCCGGTGAACGTCAAAGAAATAAGTCATCTGGAGATACTCATATTAGATCAAGAAGGTCGCTTGATAAACTTTAGAGGAGAAGAAATTACTCTACGAATTCATATTAGACCAAGACAACCATGATTATTTACAATAAATACAACCATAAACAAACACCAAAACACATTCAACATCAAGGTGTCAAACCGACAAGACCTCTCCTAACCAAGGAAAATAAAGAATTTTTAAAACTCATTAAATTGAAAGTTAAACGAAATGTCTGAAATACTCGATATTAATGAACGTCCAATCTCTGATGAGAATATTGTAAAGAGAGACTACCACAGCTATGTTCCATACATCCAATCATTTAAAAATAACGATGAAATTCGTATAAGTATACAAAATCAAGATCTTTACATACTACCATCGGGGAGCTATCTATACATTGAAGGAAATTTGAAAAATGCAAAGGGGGATGTTTCACAGAATGCTAAACTGAGGAATAATTGTGTGGGTTACATGTTTGATGAAATTCGCTATGAGCTAAATGGAATTGAAATTGATCGTACTCGTTATCTGGGTACAACAACAAAAGTTAAAAATTGGATTTCTCTAAGTGAATCTGAAAGCAAGGTTATGAGTAATGCAGGTTGGAATCCAGAAGGTGACGTAAATACAAGCTCATTCAATTTTTGTGTTCCCTTGAATCGTCTATTGGGTTTTGCAGAGGACTTTAATAAAGTAATTTGCAATAGTAAACATGACTTGATTCTCTTGAGAAGCGCCAACGATAAAAATGTATGTTATTCAACTGCTGAAAACGAAGAAATTCAACTCACTATTACAAACATTGTTTGGAAAGTACAACACATTCATTTGTCAGACTATAGAAAGATTAGTTTCTTGAAAACAATCAAGGATGGAAAAACTTTACCGATAGCTTTCCGCAGCTGGGATTGCTACTTTAATCCAACTTTTGCTGGTGGAAGGCAACACAGCTGGAGTGTTAAATTGTCTGCCAATCACGAAAGACCTCGATACGTTGCTTTGATATTTGAAAGAGACAACAAGCTACAACACTGTGAACTTCAAAATATTAAAGTTCACTTGAACTCTGAAACTTATCCGTATGATGATTTGAATCTAAAGTTTGGAGAAAATCGTTATGCAGTACTCTATGACATGTATGCCAAGTTTCAACAATCTTATTATATGAGGGAACCACAACCACTTCTCACATATTCAAGTTTTAAAGACAACCCCATTGCCGTTATTGACATCAGCAATCAAAACGAAACTGTGAAGAATGGACCCATCGATTTAAAAATTCAATTTGAAACCAATACACCAATTCCTCCAAATACCTCAGCATACTGCTTAATTATCCATGATCGTCTGGTAGAGTATGTTCCATTGACTGGAATTGTCAGAAAAATAGTATAAGTTTGTATGTATTTGTATACTTACCTTTGCATCATGCAAATTCAATAATGAAATAAAACACATGTTTATTATATAACAATATACAAGTTTTGTTTTATTTAGATGTTCTTTTTTCATAATGTAAGTATTTTCTTAGGTATTACAATAACAATATATACCTTAAAATGGGGGTAAGTTATTAAAATCTTCGGTACTGAGTGTTGTATCTAAATCTAAATCAATATCCATATCGGTTACAAATTCAGGTAAATTTATTAAATCATTCAATTCAGGCCCGTTATTTAAATCATTTAATTCTATACTATAATGGTCCCAAGCTAAAGTATGTACTTTATCTGGCATAATCTTTCTCTTAGTATCTTTAGAACTTAAGACAACTTTATGCATTATATTTGTATATATTTGATGCATCTTAGATCTAAAATTAAGTGTTATGTCACTAGTAGTGCTTTCATTAAATAAACAATCTTTATAATCATATATGGAATATTTTGATATGACGCTCTTCTTTACACCTTTAGCCTTTTTTACCTCTTCATCCTCTTCAGTTCTAAAAGAATACATTTTTGCTCCTAAACCCACGAAAAGACTCATTATTTTGCCACAATTCTCGTCTTTCATCATTCCGATTACTTTTTTGTTTTTCCGTGGTATGTTGTAAATATTATTTTCAGGATAATCGGAAGTGTCAAAGTATAAATCTATATCAGGTTTAATTTCTTCGTAAACATCTTCCGATAAAATATCATAAATGAAAGAATCAGTATCCATATAACATAAAGTGGCCCGATTTCCGAATTTTTTCTTAATGTAATTATAGTGGAAATCATACATTTTCCACTTTGCTAATTCTAAAATACAAAATCCTAGATAGATTGGTTTATCATATAATACATTTACTCTATTCATTTGTATTGCCCAAAGATCATTATCAAATTGCGACATACTATGAAAATTTGGCTTTGCAATTAATTTTCTGGCGTCTAATGTGCGCCGATCTTCACTTTCCCACTCAGTTACTAATTTCACAATTTTTCGTTTGTCAACATTTTCCATCGTTTTACCAAATACTGCATTATTATATAATTTATATAGATCTTTAAGAAACGAATTGGTTGCTTCTTTTCTTTTAGCGGTGTTTTTATCTATATATGGCTCAAGCCATTGAGCTTGTTTGAAGGAAATAACGCTATGAACTTTTTTCAATTTAAGTCCATTTTCAAGACATTGCTTTAAAACCATATAATGAATTGGATACTCCCTCTTTGGAGCAAAATCAGCAATAAGCTTCTCATATTTAGAACCCCCTACCTTTTTATTTTGTGCACAAAAGGGCAAATCATTATGACTATCATGAAGTTCTTTTGGATAGTCCAAGTCAACTATATATATGTATCCAATGTCAGAATCTGGTTGAAGCTTCTTTATTTCTTCTTCGTCTATAATCATTTCTTCTGGCTCCAGAAATTTAAAATTTGATATGGGAAGAAATTGTTTCATAGCCCAACCATACAAATTGTTAGCGTCTAGGTATAATAAAAAGTTTGACGGTAAATCCTTATCGAAATTCTTCATGTATTTGTTGTTAGCTTTGGCATATCTTTTTGAGCATTGGGTTAGACCACCCCGTATACCCTTTTTAATTAAATTAAACATGTCTAAATCCCTAATCAGTTCAAGCGATACATTCGTATGTCTCAGCATCGCATCAAAAGCTAGCCCTGGCGCAGTATAATACTGACAAGGATCGAGCTGGTGATCCTTTTTGCAAGACTTGCGAAAATTTTCAAAAACGTCAGTCAGTAGGAGCACATCTGTTTTTAAATATAATTCCATATATTCTTTCAATGATCGACAATTAAAGTTTTCCCACACTTTCTTAGCATGCTCATAATCGTCTTTATCACAATGTTTATTATTTAGGTTGCTATAGAAATCCTCTATGGGAGGAAGAGTTGATTCATTGAGCTTTTGAAATGAATCTAAATACTCATAACAAAATATGCCCTTCCTCCTCATTAACGAGAATTCATTATTGTTAGGAAAGTGTGATCTTACCGATAACATGTCGTCATCTTTCAAATTTCTGGCTAGAGTGTCTAAACTTGCCGCCATGAATCTATAACTATCCAAAAATCTGTATTCTAGTGTTTCATTATTTCCCATATCAATGATATGAGATAAGGAGATGTAAAGCTCTTTATTTTGAGGAATTATATTAGTTTTCTTCCTAGGTATATACTTAATGAGTTCTTTTATAAACAGATGGCAGTCATACGATGAAAAATTGTGAAATAAAATTGGGATAAATTTTGGAACTGTATAGTTGAGGTTGCACTCATTATGTGCAGCCCCTCTATATTCGCCAGTAATGTGACAATGATCTCTAACTTTATCATTGTCTAATTTCTTTTCACATATATGGCAATTTACTGCTGCATCAAAATCTTCTAATTGTGATTGAGTTAAAGGTGACATAGGTTTATTGACGCTTAAATAGTTTGTATAGATTTCTTTACATTCCTTATCTAACATTTCTACAAATTTTTTGGCTGCGTCCTCACCAGTGTATATAAAAAACTTATCTAAGCTACTGTCAAAACTACATTTTATATAAAAGCTAAAAGCACAGGGAATGTGCTTATTAACAATATTGTCATTATTACCTGATTTTTCTAAAATACATTCAAAGTCTGCATATATAACAAAAGGTACATACATTTGTTTTTTGAAATTCTTAAATGCTAAGGTCGATTTACCTTCTACAGGCATTCTGGTCACAATCCTGCTGCATAAATTCTTATGTCTATCCATTAAATCTTTATTAAACGTATAATGTAATCATTGGTTGCAGATGTATACACGTCTTTTATTCTTAGTTATCTGTGGACGTATTAACCTAAGGGAAAATAAAAAAATTAGTATAACGATGTTAAAATAATACTTGAACTATTATAACTCACCTAGATATATGCTTCACTAGAATATAGTGAGCTTTATCCTCCTTTTCTAGAAGTAGCAGCGTTATATGCGTATCTTTTTCCTTTTGAGTGATGTAATACGGACCAACGATAGCTTTTGATTTATAATCATATCCAAACACATTTATACTTATGTTTGGATTATTTTCCTCAAATATTTTTATTTGTTTGACATCCGCCGGAAACTCCATCCCTTTAAAATTAAGGACTATGCCATTCTGCAAACTGACTAAATCTGATTCAATATTAATCCTCCCGTATGATGACGTTTTTGAGGGGTTTTTGGGGTTTAACAACGCTGCAATTATACTCCACTTTAAGCAATATATATCTTTATTGTATACATTTATGCATGCACGTCTATCAAGCAGTTCTCCGGGGGTTGGTATGTAGTGCGAACCTCTTATAGGACAACACTTATTAATGTGAATTTTCAGGCTCATTATGTTTGAAAGAGCCCAACCAGATCCCCGTTCTTGAAATTCAGACATTTTAACTTTAATGCAGTCAAAATGATCATTTATTTGACTCTCTATATTATCAGATCTAGAGAGTTGTTTCATTTTTGTGTTGTGGTAAATATATTTTTCTATCACCTTTTCTTGAGAAATTTTGACATATTTTCCTCCAAGCTCCAAATAGAATTTTATTAAATCATGGCGGATTAAGGCATCATCAAGCTGATTCATTAGAGCTGTTTTCGATTCACGAAATATGTAGTCGACATCAATTGTATCCCTTTTTATTTTATATTGGAAAGTTTGCACCCTATTGCTGAAGCCACTTTTGACCAATGTCATATCATCATTAATTCGTCCACCTACTTTCTGTCTGTGGCTTTTTGTTTTACAGTGCTGAATCCAATTTGTGCTTATTACAAAAAGTTTGCAATATTCGCAATATTTAAATATAGGAGTGCTTTGATCAACTTGTTGTTCCTGTTGTTGCGGTAATTGTTGAGGATGTTGATTCATAGTATATGGATGTTGAAATTCTGCTTGTTGTTGTTGTAATAACCGATGACCTTGATGCCATATACCTGTATATTGTTGGGATACCTGCTGTTGTTGATTGTTTTGTTGCCATAATCCGAAATCTTGATTGACTTGTTGTTGTGGTGTATGTTGCAGTTGATTATATTGCTGCCATAATCCAGGATAGTGTTTCCATAAGTCTTGATATTGTTGGGATGCTTGAGACTGTTGATTGTACGGCTGCCAAAATCCAGGAGAGTTACTCCATAAGTCTTGATATTGTTGGGGTGCTTGAGGCTGTTGATTGTACGGCTGCCAAAATCCAGGAGAGTTACTCCATAAGTCTTGATATTGTTGGAGTGCTTGAGGCTGTTGATTATATCGCTGCCATAATCGATTATCTTGATTCCAAAATCCATTATTTTGCCATATTCCATGATTCTGAAGAGGTTGTTGTTGTTGGTATTGAGGCACCTGTCTTAATCTCTGCTGCTGATGATTAACCTGACGTTGTAGTCCTTGCGGATACTCCGGATGATAAACAGCATAGTGTGTTCTAAGCGCTTGCGAATGTAGCAGTATTCTATTGCATATATTGCAAATTTTGTGGGACTGCAAATGCTTCCTTAATGCAGCGTTAGACACGCACTTTTTGGAGCAAACGTTACACTCGAATCTTTCCATTTTTTTCAAAAGCACTTTAAAACTTAAACTTTTTTTGCACTTGTTGCTTTTATACTATAGTATGAGTTCACTATTTAGAAATCTTTGGATTTGTTGAAATCGTTAAGGAACTTTAACTTAAGCTGATGTTGAATGGAATATGTTATTCCTTCAAACTCTCAATTGAAAGTGAGGAACTGATTCCTACAGTAGCTTTATAAATCTTTCTTCACTCTTCCATACACAGATGTAAGGAAATCAAAGTCATAATCTAAACATATTCCTTTTCAAGGTCAATATCACCACAAACATACATACATCTATACATACATATATGGTTTAAAGAACCAGACGTGGTGTCGTCTTTAAAAAAATTCAATAACCCAGCTTCATAACATTTAATCAAAACAAATTGAATATTTAGTAATATTGAATGTAGGTTTAATGCAAACATACACAGCATAAATTTAAAGGCTATGCCTCAACAATGGTCATCGATTTCTCATTTGTACACATTGGTTCCCTTTCCCCCTTAACTCTCCCAATCATATTTGCATACATATCCAAATCCATTGCAATGATCAATTTGAAGCAACCAAAAATTCAATCCACCCTTCAATTCAATATTAAAGATTTTATCGCCTTCATCGAATAATAATAATAAACAAATCGAAAAGATCGATCGAATTCATATTCAAACACACCGTAAATACTCAGTACACTTGTCCTCTGACTTAAAGTAAAGCAAAAGAACCAAACGACATACACACAAACATACAATAAAGCTATCGTGGCTGCTGATTCAATGCTAAGCAAAAGGAACCAAACGACATACACACAAACATACAATAAACACAATGCCTCAACAATGGTCAATGCTTCATAATTAGATCAATCAACAGACAGACGGACAAACGAGACCACCCACATTGATCATGGACACGATCCAGCATGCTTACGGACAGACGGACGGACAAACGATGCCACCCACGTTGATAGTAGACATGCTTCCCCCCAGCATAAGGAATTCCAAGAATTTCCCACGGTCACCCCATCTCATGGTATGCTGTTTGTTTACTTTATAAATGAGTCTGCCACCCTTTTTACCCCATTTGTTTACTTAAGATATGTAATTTGATACTTTTAATTACTATATGACTTGTAATTTGAGTTTTTTAATGGATTTTGAATCCTTCTCAATACTCTACTCACAGTATCCAGTCAAGGAGTGCTGTCTTCCGGCATGTGGGCCAGTTGAGGGGAGTAGACTTGTACTATCTTTTGTGTTTGCAGCTTCTCGACATCCAGCTTCCGGAAAGTAAAATAATCGCTACTGGAAGATATGCCTGTACCAATTCCAGTAATTCTAGCGAGGGTATATACACTTCCATACGACCAATATGTGCCTCATCGAAATAATGGTTTTACACCGCAAGTATGTTTGTACGAAATCCTTTTCAGAAAATTTTGAGTTGATTTAGCCATGGCCACTCCTTCGGGTGTGTCCGAAACAAAAGTATACTTTAACAACTCCTCTCGAATCGTTTTGAAGTTTTTTTACAACATGTTACGACGACGTAATTTTTTTCGGGGTCATGACCATACTTCCATCGATAATGGCCCAAGCGCTCTAGAGAGAACCAAACTAAACTGACTAGTGCGTAAGATAACCCGAAGGGAGAAACCGATTTGGTCCAAACTTTGTACATCGTATTATTTCTTGCGTCGAATATACACTACATCGGACCACTCTTTCGGTTGCCTCCCACTCAAATTTTGAAAATAGTGCTGTTTAAGGACTCGTCTCATATAGTTTGCCAAGTCCATACATCCTCATTTTCTTTATGTCAGGGACTGAGGTTATATCTCTGTCGCTCAGTTGTCTGATACTTTCTTACTTGTTTAGGAAAAAACAAGTAAAAAGTCGTTAAGTTCGGCCGGGCCGAACTTTTTATACCCTCCACCATAAAATAGTCTCAATTAAAATGGAATAATCAGAGTCCTTTTACAATTTTAGGTGGAACAACTTTTCGACAATGGTTAGACTCCTACTGCCTCCCACTATTGCTTAAATTACACTGTGAACACAAATGTTGGGACAGAGATAATTCCTTTTGGAGATGAAAGCCCTTGGTGTGTGTATATTAAAAACCCCGAAGGACAGATGCGCCGTGATTCGAACTTCCGCGTTATGGCGTGATGAAGTTTTTGCAAGAGACAATGTAAGCCATCATGAATTAGCATTATATCTTTGTTTGTTGTTTTTGTAGAGCACTTAAGCAACAGTGAACAAAGATATAACGCTAATTCCTGATGGCCACAGGGTCTCTAACAAAAATTTCATCACGCCATAACGCGGAACTTCGACTCACGGCGGATCTGTCCTTCGGGGTTCATAATATACTCACCAAGGCCTTTCTTCCCCAAGAGCAATTTTCCGTGCCCCAGACTTTCACCTCCATTTTGTTGCACAGTGTTTTCTAATCTAATCTAAAAAAATGTGTTCAGCTAGTGGAAAGGTACCACCTACGGGGCTATATCAAAGAGTCAACCTATCTTTAAATTTTTTGGCGGAAAAGTTTTATAGCTGCAGGGAACTTCAAGAGTCAAATTGAGGGTAGTTTCATCAAAACAATGTAGACCCTCAAAAATGAACCCATGTTGACGAATTTTAGTGAAGAAATTTCGTGACCACTGAAAATTCCCGAAAATCGGGAGGTACAGTTATATGGGGGGATATACCAAAACATGGACCTATATTGACGATTATTTTTGAATAGACAAAATTGTACCTAAAATTTTCAAAATACCGATCATTACAGCTAGTTCGGTTAAAAATTGCAGCTAAAATTCTCAAAATACGGTAAATGGGGAGATACCGTTATATAGGGGCTATACCAAAACATGGACCTATGTAGACGATGTTTCGTTGGAGATGTTTTATGACCACTGAGAACTTCAAATGTCAAATTACAGCTATTTCGGTTAAAAACTGTAGCTAAAATTCTCAAAATACCGAAAATTGGGAGGTAGTGGGGGCTATACCAAAACATGAACCTATGTTGACGATGTTTGGTGGAGATATTTCATGACCACTGAGAACCTCAAATGTCAAATTGCAGATATTTCGGTTAAAAATTGTGGTTAAAATGCTCAAAATACCGAAAATCGGGAGGTACCGTTATGTGGGGGCTATACCAAAACATGGACCTATGTTGACGATGCTTGGTGGAGATGTTTCATGACCACTGGGAACCTCAAATGGCAAAATACAGCTAGTTCGGTTAAAAATTGTAGCTAAAATTCTCAAAATACCGAAAATCGGGAGGTACCGTTATATGGGGGCTATACCAAAACATGAACCTATGTGGACGATGTTTGGTGGAGATATTTCATGACCACTGAGAACCTCAAATGTCAAATTGCAGATATTTCGGTTAGAAATTGTGGTTAAAATTCTCAAAATACCGAAAATCGGGAGGTACCGTTATATGGGGGCTATACCAAAACATAGACCTATGTTGACGATGCTTGGTGGAGATGTTTCATGACCACTGAGAACCTCAAATGGCAAATTACAGCTAGTTCGGTTAAAAATTGTAGCTAAAATTCTCAAAATACCGAAAATCGGGAGGTACCGTTATATGGGGGCTATACCAAAACATGGACCTATGCCCATATCCTTCGGGATATAAGTTTGTTGATCACTAGGAACCCTAAATCCCAAATTATAGCCAATTCGGTCTGCAAATGTGGCGAAGAACGTCAAAATACCTCAAATCCGGAGGTACCGTTATATGGGGGCTATACCAAAAAGTGGACCGATATAGCCCATCTTCGAACTTGACCTGCCTATGGCAAAAAGACCCTCGGGTGCAAAATTTCAGCACTCTATCTCAATTATTGCGGACGCTAGAGTGATTACAACAGACGGACAGACAGACGGACAGACGGACATGGCTAGATCGTCTTAGCATTTTATCCTGATCATGAATATATATACTTTATAGGGTCGCAAATGATTAGTTCGATGTGTTACAAACAGAATGACAAACTTAATATACCCTCCATACTATGGTGGAGGGTATAAAAAAGAATTTCATTCCACACAGGCTCAGTATATATCTCTGTCGGCAAAGCCGACTGTACTTTTTTCTTGTACGGTCTATTTTCAGACGAACTCATTTACATTTCGATCTTTTCTCATTCCCTTTTTTCATTCCTTTCTCATTCCTGCATAAAAGGCGTTTGTCACTGCTCATTTTCACACGACATCTCTCTCTCTGTGTTGTACGCCTACTTCTCTTTGGTAGCAACGCAACATTTCTGATAGCATCATGGGTTTTTTGGTGAAGGCCTTTGGTATCCGAATAAGATTTTCCGTTTGTTTGCATGGTTACACTCATCTAGCTTATTCCGTTGTGAGATTTTCACTATGGGGTCCTACAAGAGTAAGGATTGAAACCTATATACATATGTATATTCTTCCTCGATGGTAAAAAAACTTCTCGCATAAAACGATTTCAAGCCTTTGCTTTGCTGCATTTCCCCGCCGAATGTTCAATACTTCGCCATTTCTGATTTCAATGGTCACAATAGTTCGCTACCAAAATTTATGGAGGTAACAACGTATTTTGTATGACTTTGCAGTATAGTCTCGATAATCCGGACACTTAAAATATTTTTTAAACGGACACTCATTCTGTTTCTTCTACTTTCAGTTACTTTCGTTATTGTTTGCAGTGGTAATATGGTTTCGTTTGGTATTGATAATAGAATTTTTTTCCAAAATCAACTCGTTGCGATCATAAATGGTTCCTATTTTTTAAGCTGCGCTCAATGAATGGTCTTGGCATACTTAAAATAATGCGAAGTGCTGAATACGATTTGTTAGCAATGTTCCTGTGGCTTTTTAACCAAAGCCAGGAACACAATAACTTTGCACAGTGTTTTAGGGTTCTAATTAGTGAAGGTTGGTTTAGTTTGAATGCTTCTGCTGCCCAACCACTTAACCTAAAAGTGCGCAAAAATGTGTCAGATGAGAATATTATATCCCCATGTTTGTGTTGCAGACCAACCTGCCTACACTTGGAAAGTACCTTCTTTTTATAGAAGTTTTACGACACCACTTGTAGATACGTTGCTGAAAATTACGCCACACTTATCCAAAAAAGAAGGCTTGCACCTTACTGGCTGTATACATAAATGCTACCGATGATGTTATTGGGGAAAGGTGAGGTCGGTTCTCAATATTAAAATAGTCAAAATCATAGCATGGTATATATTTTTAATTTCAATTTTTGATAACTACACGCAGAAAAATTTATGTTAGAAATATGTTTGGATCCAAAGAAATATATGTTTGCAACATTTTGTAACATATCTCAATTTGATATGTTTGGGTAAAACATATTTTTTATGTTAGAACATTTTTTTCATGGGTGGAGAGAGGATGTTTGTCAACGAGAGTAATAACAGTGCTCTCGCGGCTGTGGAATGCTGTTTTATAATGAAGAGTTGTGTGTATTGTATAATAGAAGACGTAGAAGCGAAGAAGGGGGCTTTGGTGGCATGTTTGCGTCAAAATCGTGAGTTTCTTGTTTTGTTGTTGTTAACCAACTTAGCAGGAGAAGAAGAAAAGAAGAAATCAGTGTTTTAGATGCCGGCGTAGCGTCAAGACGGTAAAGTGAGTGAATAAATCAGTGTTTTGTGTTTTCTTAAAGAAATTGTGCTTTTTAGTAAATTAAATGCCCAATACATTTTATAATTGAATCGGAAAGTTGACTGGAATTATTTATTGGACAAGGAAGAAATCGCATTTAATATTGGTAATTACATACATACTTATGTATATTTGAAATATGGCATATCCATATTTATTTATTACATTACATAATCATTTGATTCTAGATGCCGATTCCCCGCTGTAGAGTTGGGCAATATAGTTCCTGGAGCGGATCTATCTTTCTAGTTCCTTTTGCCAAAAGGAACTAGTTCCTTAATATAGTTCCATAGTTCCGACAGCGATATAGTTCAATGAATCTTTCTCTTTCATCGTTCTTTTTTACTTCCTTCGTTCCAAATAGTTCCGAGATCGATATAGTTCAACGCATCTTTCTCGTTCCTCGTTCTTTTTATTTCCTTCATTCCAAATAGTTCCGTGAATGAAGTAGTTTAACGAATCTATCCCTTTCTTTTTGTTTTCATCTTTTGGTGGATTAATTGACATACAAATAAATAAATTGCAGCAATGTAAGGAGGATGTGATTTACGTTTATTTAACAATGTGGCCGCTTCTGAATGATGAAGGAACCGAACGTGAAAGATCGAAAAAGAAAATGAATTATATAAATGAAAAGAATTATATGCACGGCTGCAGCAGGAACTATATGAATTAAAGGAACTATATAAATGAAAGAGCCGGATATAGTTCCAATAGTTCCTTGTCCGGAATAGTTCCTTGGAACTAGTTCGTTCCGGAACTACACAACTCTACCCCGCTGATGATTTCAACTATGAGGACAATTTGTTTTATTTCACAACTAAGGAGAAGCGTTCAACTACGTTTCTATATATTTTTCCTTTTTAAAAGTGTGACTATTTACAAATTATTTCAATCAGTTTTTTTATACCCTCCACCATAGTATGGAGGGTATATTAAGTTTGTTTTTCCGTTTGTAACGCATTGAAATACTCATTTGCGACCCTATAAAGTATATATATTCTTGATCAGGGTAAAATTCTGAGTCGATCTGTGCTCGTCCGTCCGTCCGTCTGTGGTAATCACTCTAGCATCCACAAAAATGGAGATAGGACGCTGAAATTTTGGGAAAGTGTGTCTTTTGTTTGCAGGCTTGTTCGATGATGGGCTATATCGGTTTACGTTTTGGTATAGCCCCCATATAACGGTACCCCCCGATTTACGGTATTTTGACGTTTTTAGCTACATTTTCAGACCGATTTAGCTATAATTTGATATTTAGGGTTCCTAAGTGTCAATAAACTTATATAACAAAACTTGTGGACATAACAAAACTTGTGTGACATTTAGGGTTCCTAAGTATCAATAAACATATATAACAAAAGTTGTGGACATAAGTCCACGTTTTGGTATAGCCCCCATATAACGGTACCCCCCGATATACGGTATTTTGACGTTTTTAGCTACATTATCAGACCGATGTAGCTATAATTTGACATTTAGGGTTCTTAAGTGTTAATAAACTTATAAAACAAAAGTTATGGACATAGGTCTACGGTTTGGTATAGCCCCCATATAACGGTACCCCCCGATTTGCGGTATGTTGACGTTTTTAGCTACATTTTCAGACCGATTTATCTATAAAGTGACATTTAGGGCTTTTAAGTGTCAATAAACTTATATAACAAAAGTTGTGGACATAGGTCCACGTTTTGGTATAGCCCCCATATAACGGTACCCCCCGATTTACGGTATTTTGACGGTTTTAGCTGCATTTTCAGACCGATTTGGCTATAATTTGACATTTAGGGTTCTTAAGTGTCAATAAACATATATAACAAAACTTGTGCACATAGGTCCACGTTTTGGTATAGCCCCCATATAACGGTACCCTCCGATTTGCGGTATTTTGACGTTTTTAGCAACATTTTTCGACCGATTTAGCTATAACTTGACATTTAGGGTTCTTAAGTATCAATAAACATATATAACAAAAGTTGTGGACATAAGTCCACGTTTTGGTATAGCCCCCATATAACGGTAGCCCCCGATTGACGGTATTTTTACGTTTTTAGCTACATTTTCAGACCGATGTAGCTATAATTTGACATTTAGGGTTCTTAAATGTCAATAAACTTATATAACAAAAGTTGTGGACATAGGTCCACGTTTTGGTATAGCCCCCAGATAGCGGTACCCCCGATTTATGGCATTTTGACGTTTTTAGTTACATTTACAGACCGATTTAGCTATAAATTGACAATTAGGGTTCTTAAATGTCAATAAACTTATATAACTAGTGGAAATAGGTCCATGTTTTGAAATAGCCCGTTACCGCCCGATTTCAGGTATTTTGAAGTTTAAATTCACATTTCTAGACCGAATTAGCTATAATTTGATATTTAGGGTTCTTAGTGACCAAAAAACTTATATTCGAAATAATTATGAACGTAGGTCCATGTTTTGGTATAGCCCCATATAACGGTACCTCGGTATAACGGATTTCGGTATTCCCATATAACGGATTTTCGGTATTTTGAGAATTTTACCTACAAGTTTTAACCGAATTATCTGTAATTTGAACATTTGACATTTGAAATTCTTAGTGGTCACCACACCTCTCCACCAAAAATTGTCAAGAAAGGTCGATGTATTGATAAAGCTCCCATATAAAAGTACCTCCCGATTTTCAGTAATTTGATGATTTTAGCTACAATATTAAACCGAACTAGCAGTAATTTGACATTTGAAGTTCTTAGCGGTCACAACACCTCTCCATAAAAAATTGTCAACATAGGTCCATGTTTTTAGTAATTAGCAATTTTAGCTTCAATTTTTAACCGAGCTAACTGTAATTTGATATTTGAAAGTTGTAGTGGTCACCACACATCTGCATCAACAATTTTCAACATAGCCCCAATATAACGATACTTCCCGATTTTCGGTACTTTGATGATTTTACTTAAAATGTTTAACCACGCAGGTCCATGTTTTGGTATAGCCCCAAAACAAACCTCCCGATTTTCCGTACCTTAGCTTTATTTTTTGGACGAACTTTCTGTAATTTGAAATTTAAAAGCCAACAAAAATTCTTCAACAAAAATTGTTCATTTAAGTTCATATTTTCGTATAGACCACATACCTCCGAACTAGCTGTTAATGACATTTGAAGTTCCCACGTTGTGTACCGATTTTCGGTATTTTGAGGATTCTAGCTACAATTTTTAACCGAATTAGGAGTTATTTGACATTAAAGTCTCCCATCAAAAACTGTCAACATAGGTCCATGTTTTATTTTAACCCCCATATTACGGTACCTCCCACTTTCTCGCCCACAAAAAATTGTCAATATACATACTTAGATATAGGCACCATAAAAAAGGGCCTCCCGAATGAAGCATTTTATGTACATTATCTGGCATTTTAACGTACCCACTTAAAGTTGGGGACAGGAATGAAAACGAATTATTCCATTTTAGTTCAGAATATTTTATGGTGGAGGGTATGAAAAGTTCGGACCGGCCGAACTTAACGCTTTTTTACTTGTTAAATTCTAATTTTTGATAACTTATGCATTTTATTTATGTATAAATTCGTTTATGTCAAATAAGATGCTTTAATTGTACAAATTGTTACTTAATTTATAATTCAAACAAAAAAATATGTGATTTTCGTAACTACTCGGTAATCCGGACAATTCCATAATTCGGACACCGCCAAAACATGTAGCGTCCGGATTATCGAGATCATACTGTAAATAAATATTTATGCAGTTCTCAATGTAGCAAGAAATTAACATACATATTTATGTTAACTAAATATAGACGATTTGCAATCGATGTAACGAGTTCGGATTTTCACGATTTTAGAAAAAATATATTAACATAATTGTGAAACAAGTGAGCCAAGGCTATAGTCGGGTCGAGCCGACTATGTGATACCCTACACCACTACCCCTGTGCCTTTGACTGGTAAAATATTAAATATTAAAATTGGGATAGCTTAGCGCCTTTGCTCTGAATGTCTTCATTAATACAAGTCAATTTTGTTGAAACGCATTTAAGTGGATCGTCAGTACAACTCATCGTCAGTACACAAAAATGGAAAAGTGGGATGTACGCCAACCATCAATAGGCTTCTTTCTCTGTGAGACTCCCATCAACCCCCAAAATTTCGTGACGATTCGATCAAAATTGCGACCTGTTGCGTGATTACAAAAAAATGGAAAACTGGGATGTAATACCGACTATTGCGATATCTCCGTTATTTGGCCACCTACGCCAACCTACTTTGGATCATTGTTAAGATGGGATTTTCTACTTTCACAGTCAGACTTTAATTTTGGAAAGTCGCCAACCAAAGCTGTGATATTCGTCATTATAACAAAATTCGCAAACATAAAAGTTGCGTTTAATTGGCGGCTATTGCGATATCTTCGTTGTTTGACCACCTGCGACAACCTCCTTTACATCGTTAGAAAGGTGATATTTTCTACTTCCATTAACAAATTTTGCTTTTGGTATACCCTCATAAGGATGCTGAGATATTTGCTTTGAAAAAACGTTGACTTTTTCTCCAAATAAGTTTTTTTGCCCATTCCGACCACTAAGTATTACCCGACCATCACCAAAATCAATAGGTTTCTTCCCCTCTGGGACCATCATCAACGATCCGATTAAAATTGCGACCTGTACCGTGATTACAAGGTTTAGATGAATAGACGGACGGACACACATAGCCAGATCGACTCAGCTCGTCGAGACAATCATTTTGGTATATAAAAGTATGGGTCTTCGACCATTATTTCCATGCGTTACAAACTTTTTGGGGAAAACCAACTTATAATACCCTCCCCAACTAATGGTATAGGGTATCAAAATGGGTGCTATGATATAACTGAACACCACAAACTTTTACTTTTACCCACTTAACAAAATATGAGCGATGTTCGCTTTTTGTAAAAATGTTTAAAGTTTTGTTCACAATACACCATTGGTGGTATTGGGCATGGATGTTGTAAAAGTTGTGGGTAACAAACACCTGAGTCAAGAATAATAGGTCTTTTTAAAACAATAACTATTCATTTAAATGTGAGCACTGCAAAACCATGTATTGTTAAACTATTCTTTCAAGATAAATTTATAAATTTTAATGATTTCTTTCGAACAAAGAAACTCAATGAACAGCAATGGAAAAAAAACAGGACACGAACAAATTCACAATTGAATCTTAACAAATTAAAGATTGTCAAAGGTATCTCCAACCAAACATCCTTTTAATGAAGTTACTGTGGTTACGTACTAGAGAAGAGAAAGTTTATTTCTAGCTTGTAAATTAACTTCAATTTAAAGTTATACAGGTTTAGTTTCAAAGAACTAATGCATCCACTTTAACCATAACCATATACGTTTTACCTTAAATGTAAAGTTAATTTGTCGTGTTTTTTTTCTTTTTTAATTTTTAAATGTATATGTATGCACACACATTGTATGTATGCATGTACTTTTACCAATGCCTTTGTGGTTGCTATGTGGTAAAATACGCCCGCATTTCACATCGCAGTCACTCATTCTCTGTGGCCAAAATACCGACAAAGATTTCAATTTTTAAAACGCCCCCATTAATTTGCTAAAATAACTAACTTTTCAACAAAATGACTTTATCTTGTTGTAATTGCTAAAGACACAATCACAATCATTCATTTGCTCTGCTCATAAATAATTCAAGATTTCTTACAAAGCATTTAAGTTGCTTACATAAAAAATGAAAAATGCATTTGAAATAAAAATTTAACATAATTGAAAATTAATTTTGTTTTTCTTTTTATGCTAAAACGAGTACAATGGAAAAATGTACAAGGTGTTTTGGTGGTTTTGAAAATCTGACAGAAGAAATATAGTTAACTATTTGAGATCACACACAAACACATTAAACATTTCCATTTCATAAAGTCTTCGCAGAAGGCCCAATGATGAGGTCGTACATTTTATTGATGGCAGACCAATTATATTTTTTACTTTCTTCAAAAATAGAGAAGAAACAACTGAACGGTTCGAAAATTGGTCTGGAAGAATGTCTCTTTGACGACAATAAAGTAGAAAATTGTAAATCAAATTTAAGTCAAAGGGGCATGATATCGCCGACTTTTATAGTGCTGTAATACCTATATAGTCAGGTCAAAAAGTTTTTTTCTGTTCACAAGTCATAAAATAAACAAGAATAAGTACAAAAGAATGGACTACTGAGGTTATACAGCACTATAAAAGTCGGCGATATCATGCCCCCTTGAGTTAAATTAGAATTACAATTTTCTCCTTTATTTTCGTCGAAGAAACATTCTTCCAGACGAATTTTCGAACATTTATGATACATGTGGTCAACTATGGTGGATTTGTGAGCACGATAGTTAAAAAACTAAACTTGAACTAAAATACCAACTATTTTCAATGACCTCTGTAATTTATCGATCATAATAATATGGCTACACTTGGTATTTGCTTTCAGACAATTTTCGAAGCTCAGAAGAGATCTAACGAAATCAAAAAGTCATTTAAAGCAGCTTTATAAAACGTTTTTGTTTGAATATTTCTTGATTTTATCTGAAAGTTCTTGGTAACTTTTCCATGTTAAGAATTGAACCCACGTTCCAAATAAAGCGGGTCAAATTTGTTGTAGGATTTATCAGAATGTTCCATTTTACTGAACTAAACCAAAAAATTGCGCAATATTTGCATGGGTAGTACAATTTTTCAATTTTATTTGATTCAAACCTATTCTGATGATCGCAAAAATTGGACACTTTTTGTACATTATTTATTATAATTGGGATATTTTCCGAAAATATTGCAACAGCATCAAGTTTTTTCGTGGGAATGTTGGCATAGTATAGGACTCTCAAAAAGTAAATAGTATGGATCTGCAATACGAACACATCAGAAGATACCTTAACATATAAAAAGAAAAAAAATTAAACCTATTCAGATGACCGCTGGTGTATATCCCAATTGATAATACTCCCTTCAAAACAGCTCATAAGGGGCGTCATCGTTATTCTTTCCAGAACATGGACCAATATTTACAATCTTCCGAATTGAGCGAAATACATAAAATTGGGCAATTCCAGCTAGACCTAAACCTGGATGCTGTAAAAAACATTGACCTTTACCGATAAATTTCTGGAGGAATGTTTTGTAACTCCAGCGAAGACTAAATACCAAATTTCAGTTATGCCGGTTAAATAATGTGGCTAAAACTTGTAAAATACCGAAAAATGGGAGGGGCCGTTTTATGGGGGCTATATAAAGACATGGAACAAAAACACTGTGCAACATTTTTAAGGTGATCTTGTGCAAACAATTCGAACTGAGGATTTTTTTGAAAGTACAGACCCAAACGACAAGAAACCCTAGTTGGGTTTTGTTGTCTCAGATCCAGCTCGGATTTTATGGCCCCACCTAAACATGGCATGGACGAATACCGACAAATTTCAGGAATAAAGTTTTATACCACCAATGAAGACTAAATACCAAATTTCAGCCATATCGGTGGAATATTGAGGCCAAAACCTTTAAAATACCGAAAATCGGGAGCTACTTCTCAGAGGGCTATATGAAAGCCTGGACCTATACCAACAAATTTCAGGTGGAAAGTTTTATACCCCCAACCAAGACTAAATTTCATGCATTTCGCTTTCATATTAAGAACACAAACTTCAAAATGCCGAAAATCGGGAGGTACCGTTCTATGCGGGCTATAAGAAGACATGGATCTATAACAAAAAATATCAGCTGGAAAGTTTTTCAGCCTTAGCCGAAAGCTTTTATGTGCTTTTGTAATATTTTTTTATTATGATTTATAACTATAATAAATATCTTTAAATAAATAAATAAAACCAAATTTCAGCCATTTCGGTGTAATAATGAGGCAAAAACCTTTGAAATACCGAAAATCGGGATGTACAATTCAATGGGGGGTATGCCAAAACGTGGACCTATATCGACAATTTTCTGACTGAAAATTTTCTGATACAAAGTTTTGTAGCCCCAAACAAGACTAAATGCCAAATTTCAGCCTATATCAAATCGTTGACCTATATAAATATTCTTTGTAGAAATATTTCTTTGCCTCTGGAAACACAAAATACCAAATTTCAACCAATTCGGTGGTCAAATGGGACTAATACATTCAAAATATCTTAAAGCGACGCTTACTATACATAGAGAGTTATATAGGGGCTATACCAAAACGTGGACCTATATAAACAATTTTTAGTGGAAATGTTTTTTAGCCTCTGGAAACACAAAATACCAAATTACAACCAATTCGGTGGTCAAATGGGAGGAATATCTTAAAAATTCATTAAAACAAAGACGCGTCACGTGTCTCCACCATAGTATGGTGGAGGGAATAAAAACATGGATTATTTACATAGCTTTGCCTTAGTAATGAAAAAAATTAGCGCCACCGTCATATCATATTGAACAATAAATGCGACCTGTATTTTGATTACAAAAATACATAGACACAGAGACGGACATGTATAAATCGACTCAGAAAGTGATTCTATGTATACCTCTAAAAGAAACAATGGATCTATCTGGCTTTCTTTTGCAAGTTACATACAAATGCACAAAGAAATTGAATCGTGTGTTCACCCATGATTCGCAGTCGTCACATCGTGAGCAATGCATAGAGTTATAACAAGTGTTTCTGTTTCCTCTTCATCTTGCCTCTTTACCTGCATTAGTCAACAATATCGTCTCTTTCGCATTTGCAGAACATTGATATTATTCTGCAGTGACCAGTGATTATTCCTACCGTTAATTTCAGGTCGGATTTTCTCATGGGGAATAGGGATGTTGTTCTTCGCTGCAGTTCTTCGTTTGGATAAGATGGGTCAGATTGCCTTTGATACTTTACATCTAGGTTTGTTGTTTCAAATCTGGCTAGCATTATCTCGATATCTTTGTGCCAACGCACAGGGGGGAAAATACCGATCTAGTGTGCATAAAATCAAAAAATTGACTTGAAGGAAACTATGAAACGTATTGAACTAGAGTGTTGACTGTACTCAACGCCATATGTAATAATTAGAGATAGTGAATCAGAACGAAATAACCGTACATTTAAAATTGATATTTTTTACAATGTTAACGATGACCTTTTTTAGCTGTAAAATTTCGATAGATACCGTAATGGTATTTAAATAAATTAAATAGCTTTGTAACCTATAAGTTATTTTTATTTAGGTGTTCCGGGGTAAATAAATGCAAGCTCCATTTTTTTAATTAAAATGGAATATTGTCTTACATTTTTTCTTGTGACTTCCTGCGACTTTTGGATTTATAAAAATTTTTTGAAAATATGCCAATTCGGGAAGGAAGCTCTTTTAAGTTTGGTTCAAATAAACCTACGATTATGGGAAACATTTTGATAAATAGGATCAGATAGCACTTGGAATTGATCACGGCATAGCAGATAAGAAATTACAAAATTAAAAAGTTCGTCCTACGCTTCCCACGATATGGGTGGAAGCAGGAAAATTACTGCAATGATGATACTAAAAAGTGCAGAATTGAGTTACTTTGAACTCCTATTATACACTCCACCGTAAAAAATGTACATGTGGAAGCAGGAAAATTACTGCAATGATGATACTAAAAAGTGCAGAATAGGGTTACTTTGAACTCCTATTATACACTCCACCGTAAAAAATGTACATGTGGAAGCAGGAAAATTACTGCAATGATGATACTAAACAGTGCAGAATGGGGTTACTTTGAACTCCTATTATACACTCCACCGTAAAAAATGTACATTTAAATCAAATTTCAGCCATTTCGGTTAGGTGATGTGTGTGAAATTTTAAAAATACCGAAAATCGGGCGGTGTCGTTCTATGGGGGCTATATCAAAAAGTGGACCTATACCGACAACTCTCTGTCGGAATATTTTATACTACCGACGAAGACCAAATTTCAGTCATTTCAGTTGGATAATGCGGCTAAAATCATCAAAAATTATATAAATCGGGAGGTACCGCCTTATACCAAACAAATTTATAAAAATACAATTCGAACAAATATATCAATAAATGAAGTAAAATTTTCAATCTAAAGCTATTCTTATCATAATTATGGATAAACATATAATAAAACATCGACTCTTATTTTCTGCACACTAGATCTGCATTTTTCCCACTGTGCAACGGCCGCATGAAATGTCACGAGTGTGGCTTGATCGAGTTGTTGACTTCCATATCGGTTGACTCCGATCCGCAAAGCGGCAGTTCTTCCGCTTTTTCATTTTCTTCGATTAAACTCGTCGTAGTGTAGTTGTGGTGATATGTAATCAATGTGTCAGAGATTCTGAAGATTTATATGGTGGAGGTAGGATGCGCTTAATATCTCAATATTTTGTGTTATATTGGCAGTAGAAGCCCCTGTAATTTCTGGTTGCAGTGTCACAGTTGAATTTTCGTTGTAATACGTACTGACATTAATTTTCACAAGATCTTTAAAGATAACCTGGAAGGTACCGTTGACTGTGATAGGAGTTTCGTTGTTTTCTTCTATAATGGGTACTTGGTCATTGATAACCACCATGCCATCACCCATTGATCTAATCGGCGCAAGATCATTAAACGTCGTGTTAGAATTGGCAGTGCTGTGTGTTATTGGTTGAAGAGCACATGATGTGGCTCAAGACGCCAGACTGAACATTGGTACCGTGTTGCTGCAGTTTCTGACAGCTAAAGTGTGGTTTGCGCAGACAGCTATAATGGAGTCTGGTAAATGGAGGATTTAATGGCCCTGTGCCACCGGAAATATAACAGTTTTCCTACATCTAAAGCTTAAGATAGGGTATCTTATAAAAAAATGTTTGGTATTTTGAGGATTTTAGCTAACATTTTTCACCGAACTACCTGTAATTTCACTTTTGTGGTTCCAAGTGGTCACAAAATATCTCCACTAACAACCGTCAACATAGGTCCATGTTTTGGTATAGCCCTCATATAACGGTACCTCCCGATTTTCGATATTTGAGGATTTTAGCAAAAATTTTTGACCGAACTACCTGTAATGTGACGCTCAAGGTTTCTAGTAATCACAAAATATCTCCACCGAAAACTTTCAATATAGGTCCATGTTTTGGTATAGCCCGCATATAAGGGTATATCCCGATTTTCGGTATTTTGGGGATTTTAGCTAATTTTTTTGACCGGACTACCTGTAATTTAACGTTTGGTGTTCCCAGTGGTCACAAAACAAATCCACTAAAAACCCCCATATAACGGTACCTCCCGATTTTCGGTATTTTGAGGATTTTAGTTACAATTTTTGACCAAGATACCTGTAATATGATAGTTAAGGTTCCTAGTAATCACAAAACATTTCGACCTAAAACTGTCAACATAGGTCCATGTTTTGGTATAGCCCCCATATAAAAGAATATCCCGATTTTCGGTATTTTGAGGATTTTAGCAAATGTTTTTGACCGAACTACTTGTAATTTGGCAGTTGAAGTTTCTTGTGATCTCAAAATATCACCTTCAAAAACTGTAAACAGAGGTCCACCTTTTGGAACAGCCCCCATATAACGTTACCTCCCGATTTTCGGTATTTTGAGGATTGCAGCTACATTTTGCGACCAAACTACCTGTAATTTGACGTTTGAGGTTCCCAGTGGTCACAAAACGTCTCAACCAAAAACTGTCAATATAGGTCCATGTTTTGGTATAGCTCGCATGGCCTTGGTGAGTATATTAGGAACCCCGAAGGACGTGAGTCGAACTTCTGTGTTATGGCGTGATGAAGCTTTTGCTAGAGACCCTGTAAGACACCAGGAATTAGCGTTATATCTTTCTTCAATGTTGCTTTAGCTTATTTTTGAGATGACATGTCTTCAATCAAATCAAATGAGGATTATTTTCGTAGAGCACTTCGACCTTCTAACTCGCTTCCTTCAATGTCCTTTTCGTCCTTTATTTTAAGAGCCTGCATAAAATTACCACAAGATGAATGTAATATTCTGCAAAAATGTCGCTCAGAAAATTTTAGGTATGGCTCTCATTGACAACTAATCGATTTTGTCGACTCACGGCGGATCTGTCCTTTGGGATTCTTAATATACTCACCAAGGGCTTTCACATCCAAAAGGAATTATCTCTTCCCCAAAATTTGTGTATAATAAACATTTCAAATTTCCTTGAGTTTTGAACAGTTTGTTATTCCCAGACCTGAGCCGAGAGAAACGTTTAAAATAACTTAATTGTTTGTAAATTTTAGCTTAAAGAATCATTCCTAGAATTTTTCTATGTTCTAGAAAGTTATATATTGAAATCTGGGCTACATTTTTGTAGTTGACTGCATTCTTAATTTATGGGCGGTTCGATATCTGTGGACCAGAATAAGAGAAAAAAGTATAAAAATCAAATATTTTCAAAAGTCTTTAGCAAATTTCACGGTTAAGAACCGTCAAAGATATTTCGTATGTTCCAGAAAGTTATTTTCTGATATCTTTGCTACGCTTATGTGTTTGATTGTTTTCTTGAATTTTGAACGGTTTAGTATCTATGTAGCGGAAACCGAAAAGAGAGGATAAAATCGCATTTGTTTTGCTTTTTTGGCCATTAAGAACCGTTTCTACAGAATTCTTATGTTGTACAAAGTTGTTTATTGAGATTTAAGAAACATTTTTCTAGTTGATTGTTTGCTTCAATTTTGATCGGTTTGATATCTGCAGATTAAAATCCGTGAAAAAATTATAATGGAAATTTGACCTTGACAATTTTGACCTTGAAGAGGAGGTAAATCGAATTTAATGATGAAAATCGACCAAGCACGAATTGTACTGGCAGAGAGACGTCCGGCCGAGTGCACTCGTGAAGGAAGAATGTTGTGAAGGCAACACCAAATTTATATTTTACAAGCTGCATCGTCGGCGGAAGTGCTCCTGTATGGATCAGAAATAGACTCCTTGTAATTTTACCAAAAATACATTTTTTATTCATGTAAACCCAAATAAAAACTTAATACGCGTTTTTCCCGAAATGCCATTTTTGAAGTCGTTTCCAACAATAGCTCGAAAACGGATAGACCGATCTTAGTGTATTCTGGTGAGCTTATTAAATACATAAAAACCTTGTGTTTAAGCGAGACAGATTTTTTTTTTTAATTTTTTTTTTTTTGGCCGATTTTGAGCAAAAATTTGTCCATTTTTTTTCGTTAAAATCGAAATTTTGATTTTTACAGGTGACTATTTTTGTTAAAATAGATTTTTGAAAATTATGTCCCGCTTAAAGGCAAGACTATTAGGTTCTTAAAACACGCACCAAAATATATGAAGATCGGCCCATTCGTTTTCGAGCAAGCGTTGGCACCGCTAAAAATGGGTTTCACAGGTAGCCATTTACCACAAAACCGTGCAATATTTTTCAACAAAAAAAAATTCCAAAGGTAGTTTAAGATGTTCTCTTTCATAGGAATAAAAGACTTACCTAAAAATATTGGAAGTTTTCTCAAAAAAAAAAAATATGAAAATTAAGTTTTTTGCCAGCACAACTAGGGATAACCCTTTAATTTTGATCTGTAGATTAAAATTCGAGAAAAAATTATGATGTATATTTGACCTTTAATATGAGGTTGAATGGATTTTATGTGTTTGCAATTATTATTCTTTAGGAGGACAGCTACAACTTTGCTTCCACGAGTAAATCCAAATTCTTAGCGGTTTAAAAGATATGTGCCTGACAAAATGATCCCCTTTTACATTTTGCTTTCCCTATACTTTGGTAGATTATAGATAGAACAAGAAGTAATTCTCATTTTGCCAGTCTTCGCATGTCATGAATACTATATTATTTACGAAATCATTAAAAAATAATTTTATTAAATCGACCAATAGCAACAAATTAACTCCTTCAATTTGGCATACAAAGGAAAACAGTCAAACTGGTTTGGCAAAGTGCAAAATTCAATCAAAGACTAACAGTTTTCATGTTGCTTTGGTTACTTTGCTTCTTCTCGGAAGGCTAACAATAATATAGCCAATGAACACGACTTCTAGTTGGATGTAAGTTGAGAGGCGGTAACATGAAACCTTAACACATTTGACAGTTTTACGGTAAATCGAACATACCACATTTTCTAAACAAAACAGAATAAGCATACACACGCACGTACAAACAAATTCAATACTACATACTTTATCACTTTGGACCAGGCATGTATGCATACAATCCCTTCGTCAACTACAGTACGGTATATCGTTTCTAAGGACATGGCCATTAGGCTTTTGCCTCTAAAACGAAAGTAAAATCTAGTGCAGAGATGTTGTTCGAAGCATTATAAATTTTTCAAACGATTGACTCAGCAAACTGTCCATGTGACATGATGATGTTAAAACATTTACAGCAAAAAGTACACATACACATGCAAACCAACAAACAAACAAGTTAACTATCTCTTATGGATGCAGAAGCCGGCATGTATTGCTAACATGAAAAAAAATCGTTGGTGACGATAGAAGAGAGAAGGCAAAGTCTATGAAACACGTTGATTATAAACATCAAAAGTGGTGAAGGCTTTTGACCGCTGCTTATAACTATACATGTACATGTATGAGTGCATTTGTTACTGTTCATGTGATGGGACATTAAATTCATAACTGAAGTCATTGATTTTTGCTGAACAATTTTCTACCAAAGAAGGTTAATATGACCGCAACGACTGTGTACTAATTAATCTAAGGTCAACATGTAAAAACAAAGTCTTCCTCGCCAATATTACACTTTTTATCGACTAGATCGGACTGCATGTCAACCGGAATTATTATCCGGCATATTGAGTATGGATATTTCCTGCCTATGGTCAATGCAGCTTGAAATCAACCTTGACTAGAACTTTACTTTGTGGCAAATCATATTCAGTGTTCGGAAAGGGGAAAAAACTTCTATGCGGAAACAGTAAAATTTTAATTCGACAATTTAAGCCTGACAATGAAAGTAGAAAATTTCACATTTAGTGGGGGCCAAATAACGAATGTATCTTATCAATGCCCACAATCTTAGGTAGAAAAGTTTTGGGAGAACTGGGAACCCCAAATACCTGATTTATCTAATTCGATATACCTAAAAACGTAAAATTATCTGAAATCGGGCGGTGGCCTTTTTGGATGCTATTCCCAAACGTGGACCTACGTAAGCAACTTTTGGCAGAGACAGCCAATTTAGAGCGAAAATGTAGTCAAAGACCATAGAATATCTGAAGTCGGGTGCTATTCCAAAACATGAACATATCTCCACAATTTTGGTATATAAGGCTTTGACTTCTAGTAACCTTTAATTTTAAATTATAGCTACTTCGATCGCAACAGATTTTTAACCTGATCAAGCCTGAGTGTGTGAGCTCGCATTGTCGTGGGGCATTGTTTGTTTTTCGATTTTCTCCGAAGACATCAGACAAACAAATCGCTGTGTGCCACTCAAAATTGACTGTCATACATTGGTCAAGCGGAAACATGACTAGTTTTGCCAAAGAATCTGACGACCATTTGCTTTAAAGTGCTTATTCTACGAACAACTTTTGTTAAATTTGGCTCATCTTAAAAGACCAACAGGGTTGGGCTATTAAACATAGGTCAATGATTATAAACGTCTTTTGAAGCACCGCGATCGTATGTTTTTATACCCTCCACCATAATATGGAGGGTATAATTAAATTTGTCATTTCGTTGATAACACATCACAATATTCATCGGAGGACCCAGTAAAGTATACATATTCTTGATCAGGGTAAAATTCTAAGTCGATATAACCACGTCCGTCTGTCCGTCCGTCCGTCTGTTAAAATCAAGATACAGCTCACAATTTTTAAGATAGATCTAGTAATTTGGATAGTAATTTGGTGTAGAAGTTTCTATTACTCCTAGGATGTTTGGTATTGCAAATGGGCTATATCGGTCCGCGTTTTGATATAGCCCCCATAGAACGGTAACATGCGATTTTCGGTATTTTGAAGATTTTAGCTCCATTATCACACCGAAATGACTGAATTTTGGTATTAAGTCCTCATTTGATGTAAAAAACTTTTCATATGAAATTTGTCGGTTTAGGTCCACGCCTTCATATAGCACCCATAGAACGGTACCTCCCGATTTTCGGTATTTTGAAGGTTGTGGCCACAACAACCCACCGAAATGGCCCTTTCCGACTGAATTTCGTTGGTATAGGTACACGTTTCGATATAGTCCCCATAGAACGGCACCTGTAGATTGTCGTAATTTTGGAAGATGTGACGTCAATATATCACCGAAATGACTTAAATTTGTTATTTAGTCTTTCATGGGGTTACAAAATGCCTTTACGCCAGAAATTTGTCGGTATAGATCGACGTTTTGATATAGCCCTCCCGAATTTCTGTATTTTGAAGGTTAACGACATTGTTTTACCGAAATTGCTGAAATTTGGTATTAAGTCTTCTTCAAAAACGAAATGAAACTAATTGCTCAATTTTACTGCTTTAAAGGGAAGAAGCTTTTAAGAAGAAGAAGAAGACTTACGGTTTCCATGCAAAATCGGGAAAACCTAAAAAACCCCTAAAAATGTCAACTTAAATCGCGATTTAATTAAAAAGCGCTCCGGCGATTTTTTTGTTTTCTGATTTTTCTCATCTATTAACATTGTAGTTTCAGAATCCGCAAAAAACTTGCCAGGTGTAAGCTCCTTCCATTTAAAGTTGCTTCAAGAGCACCCTGCCAATCGAGAGGGGCCTTTTTTGAGCGATTTCCAAATTGTCCGGTATGCAAAGAGAAAAATATTTTGTACGGCTAGGTGTTCATGAAATATCAAATGTATGCTGTTGGAAGATATTCCCAAATATGCCTCTTCCTCACGGTATGTCACTTGACGATATTTTATTATCAGTTCACGCACGGCATCAATGTTTTCTGGTCGTGCCGATATTGTAAATACTCCCCCATTAACTAATATAAAATAAATAGGAAGTTTTCTCACCGCTAATTACCCATTACATTTAATTTGGGCCGAAAATATAGATAAAAACTTCAAAATACCTGAAATCGGGAGGTGTGGAGAAGTTATTTTACCACTGGAAACCTCGAATACTAAGTAACAGCTAAGTCGGTGGGAATACTTCATAATACTTGAAATCTAAAGGTACCGTTATAACTGGGCAAATGTTTACAATTTTTGGTGAGACATTTTTGGATCAGTGCGAATCCTAACTGTCAAATTGGACCGAAAATATTGATGCAGACACACTTAGCGCTAGAGAAAATTTTTGGCCACAGGAAACCCGAATGCAGCTATGAAAGAGTACACAATAACTACATTTCCATTATGGTGGGCTATTCCAAAACGTACAGCTATGTCCACAATTTCTGGTGGATAAGTGTTTTGGCCATAGAGAAGAGTTTTGGTCATAGCTGCCAGATGTTGTACAAAAAAGTTGACATGCAGTTTTTTTACTACAGGTAAATCGGTCAAAAAATGTAGCTTAAATTAAGAGGTATCGTGTTATACCAATACAAATACCTATATTGAACATGTTTTATGGAGAAGTGTCGTGACCACCAAGGACCTCAAATGTCAAATTACAGCAAGTTCGGCTAAAAAATATCTAAACTCCTCCAAAATACGGAAAATCGTGATGTACGTTATATACCTATACTAAAACATGGATCTATGATGCCGATTTTTGGTGTAGATATTTTTTGACCAGTGGGAACCTCAAATGGAGAATTACAGGTAGTTCGGACCAAAAATGTTGGTAGAATTCTCAAAATACCGAAAATCGGGCGGTACCGTTATACCAAGCCGTTGGCCGATATAGCCCATATTTCAACCTAAACTATTTATGGAAAAACTACACTCGGGTGCAAAAATATGGCGTTCTAGGTTATTGCGGACGCTAGAGTGATAAAAACATATTATAACGGCTCACAATTTTATCCTGATCACGAATAAATATACTTTATAGAGTAGCAAATGATTATTTCAAGGCGTTACAAACGGAAAAACAAACTTAATATACCCTCCATACTATGGTGGAGGAAATAAAAATCACGTCAAATACCTCAGTGTTTTCGACATGTCATCTCTGATTCAAACACCCACTCACACATATAACACATAACAAAAACTTTGACAAAAGCAACATTTGCTAAGGCTATCAAAATTTGATGTGGTTGCTGCTGCCCATGAATGTCACAAACCTAAAAATAGATGATGCAGAATCTGCCACTACTTTTATTCCCCGGGATTTTTGGTTAGTCTGTATATGGGGAGTCATATATGATTGTATTGTTTTTGTTTTATCAACACCAATGAACGCATGTGGCAATACAATTTTACAACGTCACTGAAACCACTGACCATTGCCGCAGTAATAACAGGCAACCAACCAGTCAATAGCTCATTTTCAATTAGAACGAGGGCATTCGTTCTCAGGATAGCCCTATCACACAAATGCACACTTACAAAAAATCGCCTACAGACATTCATAGGTATACTCACCAAATCGTTCACAATATTTTCTAAATCTTTTCCGAAAAAGCCTTTCGGTTATTGTTGCGTTACATATTGCTTTATTTGTTTCTATCAAATATTTGATTTGCTTGAATGCAGTAAGGGTTTTGTTTAAAATCGTAGCGTAAGCATAATTTGATTTTGAAACTTGGGCAATTTAAAAAGATTGAATTTGACATGATTGATAAATTGTTGAATGACATTACTATATGTCCATATGGGATTTGCTGATATTTAAAAAAAAAAAAAACAGCAACAAAGCAACGGTGCTGATTTACCGTACTGGGGACTGCAGAGGTGAGAGTCATCCAAAAACAAAAACGATTCTGCGGACGGTGGCTGTTCCTGTTCCCAATCTTTTGATAATAGGTTGAGGAGATGAAAAGTTTGGTGTGACCTAACTCTCTTCGATGAGTTATAGCCACAAGGCTACTGGAGTGAGTTCAGTAGGTTTGGGAGGACAGTTGTACAAGTGCAGTGTGTCTTGTGGGCCTGTGTTGCACGCTGGACAGATGTTTTGCACGGTGTCATCGCTCCTTGTCCTATAGGAATTTAGACGGCTGCACCATTTCGAGCGTTGTTGAGCCAGTATGGATCGTCGCGGCAGCTCCGGTGACCGTATCACACGATAGTTGTTTATGGCATCTGCGGCTACATCTGTATGAATGCTATTTAAAGGCTTGTGGATCTAGGGTTTCTCTCTTGTAACGTTGGGCCTATCTTTCTAAATAATGGAGATAACGAATTTTGCTACCATCGACCATGGCATTCAAGTCAGTGCTCAACTCTGCAGTTCATATTGTGAACAGAGTGACCATAGATTTAGTGGTGGACATTTGCATATTCCTCGCATTGAAAAAGGTGGTAAGATCAGACAAATAGAAGTTCAGTATTTCACAAATAACATCAGGGAAGATCGTGCAATTATCTGCATACATTACGATTTCAATCCGTATGGAGCGAATGCCGAATACAGGAGAGGTAGAGGCCAAGAGGTTCCGGTAATATCACACCAACTTGGTGAACTCCCTGTTTCACTCTACGGGGCTACGGCATTAAATTGTTTATCCAATGTTTCTCGATGGTCTCAAACAGGGTAGAGTGCTTGACAGTATTAAAGGCTTTTGATAACACTGTGCAACATTTTTAAGGTGATTTTGTGCAAACAATTCGAACTGAGGATTTTTCGAAAGTACAGACCCAAACGACAAGAAACCCTAGTTTGTTTTTGTTGTGTCAGATCCAGCTCGCATTTTATGGTCCCATCTAAACATGGTTAAATATTGAGTTTTTAAAGAAATTCGGGGCTATATCTCTGAAACCAATGCGAATCTTCTTCTGACCTCTGAAGCAAATTTGTAGATAAGGACAAGATTAAAATACTTGGAGAAATAATGAACTCTAAAAAATACATTTATTGTCTCAAATTTCACAATATATGCAAAAATTCCACAATTTTTATACATTTCGCACCGTATCTCCAAAACCGTTAATTTTTTCTGAATATTTTCTTTTGGAAAAATATTCCCAGGAATGTAATACGCAACTCTTCAGAATATGTCATTGTTGTAAAATGCTTCTGTTGTAAAATGCTTTTCAGTACATTTTGCAACGACGATTTAATAAAAATGTCAATAATGTAGTGAAATCCGAAATGCGAGAATAAACTGTTGGTGTGAACTGTGTTTGAAATACGTGTTGTAAAAGATATGATGCAAAATACCGCAGAAACAACACGAAGTAAGCATTTAAGAGTTTCAGAATGTTCTAAAGAATTATTGAGAACTTTATTTGGAAGATTTTTGCAAAAGGTTACTTGGTTCAGCTCCCAATAGTTTAGCCGATACTGACCAGAATTTCAGCAATTATGTAAAATTTTCTATATTTTATAGATTTTGATGCTCTAGATGGAGTTTTTCTTATGTGTTTTTTTCAAGATATAAGTTCTACTAGTTTAGGGCTACAATATTGCTAAAGACAGCAAGGCCAAATTCCTACTCGTTTCTGAGATTAAAGCCTGATAAATGCAAAAAAGTGTAGATTTAGCCCGGTTTAGATGAGGCTATAAAATCCGAACTGGATCTGACAGGATAAAACCCTACTAGGGTTTTTGTAGTCTAAATATGTACTTTCAAAAAATGCATACTAGAAGTTGTTTGCATTTTCAGTGTTGCATAGTGTAAATCGAGTTCAGTTCTATCACACGACTTGCTCTAATATGAGTGTAGATGGCGTGTTGTGTTGCGTGCGGAACCCATGTTGATTATCGGCAACTGAATAGCTATTTGTGATGCTGGCATCCTTGCGTGGTTTCAGTAGCGTGTCCACCCTGTCCATTTTCCACACTTTGGGGCACCCACCTAACAATAGATTGAGAACTTTAGTGAGATGCTCGACTCCCGGCACATCCATCTGTTTCAGCATTACCATGGAGAATCCATCATGGCCCAACGCTTTTGGTAATGTAGCATTCCTAATGAAATTCTGAACATCATCCATTGTAAATTGTGGTGATTAATCCTCGACAGGAAGAACTCTAATGGACGTAGTACTCTTCTCTTTACCATGTCCCTCCCGAGGTGCTCATAAACTGTCGACTGCCACAAAAACAACATTCAATACGCCTGAAGGTCGGCTTAACCACCCGTGAAACGTAGCGTAATGGTTGAATGCGTGGGACTTTGGTAGACTCCTAATTTTTCAATGTATATAATAGGTCTAATAAGCTCAACTCGAAAGAGAAAATAACTTCGGTCCTCTTCGAATTAGTATAAGATTAATAAAAGGGCTTCTTTATGTTTCAACAATCCAAGATAGAATAAAATATTTTTCCAATTTCTCATATTATTATAATTTCTAAGCCTTCCATTCAGAACACATATATTTTATATGTTCCTACAAACACAGTGCTTACAACTCGGCCACGCTCCCTTGCACACGTCCTCGTGGGCATCTTCAATTCCAGCTTCAATTAGACAGTAACTATAACTTATCAACCGTCATCTGCACTGGATTGCTACTGTAGCCTACATCCTTTAAATGTCTATAAATATGAAATGAAGTATACATTTAAGCAATATGTTTAAGAGCAAGTATTCTTTCCAAAATTCTGTTATGTATATATGTCATTATCAATTTAAGTAACGTTATATTCACATTCAAATAAAGACTAGTGAATATATTTTTAACTGTTATTCATTTCTGACTTTGGAATCGTATATGATTATGTAATTTATGTATTTTTTTAATATTTATGATTATGGAAATATACGCCCTCTTTTCCTATAAACCCGAAGGGATAAGACAAATGTTCGCAAAATTCACTAATAAAATTAAATGTAAAACCAACAATATTAACTAATATTTGTTCCGGCAAATATTGCTTGCAAAAATGTATACACTTGAATACTAATAAATTTTGACGGCTATTCCAAAAAACCCTCCATTCTCTAGAAGAATTATATTCGTATAGAATCTGCCGAAAATGAAAATGTGAGCAGCAGTTCTCGCTTAAATATCTTGGTATAATTGTTTCGCTATAGAATGCATTGAACTGAACACTTGAATTTTCTCCTGCATAACTATGAATGACCCTGCTCTCATCATTGTTTAAGAATCCCTGACTCTTTACTATTTTTCCCTCGGTTCTAAAAAAATTCATGTTTATTAGTGGATCCAACGAGGTTATTAATTTTTTAATACAAGACACGCTCGTAATAAATATTCATTTGCATGAACTATTTAATCATATTCTTGAAAAACTATTAAAACAGTTACATTTTTAAAAATTGTGATGTCTACTTCTTCATCATTAGTATTCACTTGCGCAACTGGACCAGTGAACATTATTGCCACCTTTATATCTATCAATATCATCTCCCCATCTCGGCATTGGAATAACTTTCCTATTCAGTTCTCTGAAATCTATGCCATTCTGTATTCGCAATTCTTCCTTTTAACCAAAAGACTATGGCTCGAATACGAGGATGATGAGTCCTGATAAGGTAGGTCAACACTCCATAATTTTTCCACCACTACCTGTATTCATTTGCTCAGCTGGACTAGTGAAAATCATTCAAACTTATAATTTCTCACCAAAAGATTGGTATTTTACTATTAACAGAACAATATGTCTACTATTCACTTTTATGTTCGGAGTGTTTATACTTAGTATTTCGTTAAAGACATCCACTTCTAACTGAATCAGGGGAAACATATATAAATGCAATTTTTTTAGGAAAGTAGTCATGATCTATTGAAATTTTATATCATTCACCTGCGCAACTGGACCAGTGAATGGCGGCATTGGAAGAAGTTGTCATTCTCTAAAAGTTGATAATATTCACTTGCGCAGCTGGACCAGTGAACATCTTTAGCCTTTTTTATCTATCAATTTCATCTCCCAATCTCGGCATTGGAATATCTTTCCTTTTCAGATCTCTGAAATCGATGCCATTCTGCATTCGCCATCCTTCTTTTAACTAAAAGATTGTGGCTAGAATGCGAGGATGATGAGTCTTGAATAAGGCCATCATTCTTAAACTCTTTTACCATTCTGAGAACAACTTTTCTTCCCTCTAAATACATTTTACATTGCTTTAAAAACTCTGCTACCTCAAAATGAACATTTCGATTTGATAATCCCTATATGTGGGATATCATTAGCAAAACTATATTTGGGTACTGGTATCAATTACATTATCGTGTAAAAACCAGAAGTTATCAATATATTCGTTTTCATGCAAATATAAATACACAACCCTTCTTTTCAAAAATAAGCAACAAAATGCAGCGCATCTCATCAAAATTTGAAATAATTTTCAACACAATAATTTAAGGATATGTCATTGTTTACAAAAAGAGATTTCATCCTTTGATTTTTCATAAAACACTCTGGTTTAGACAACAACATTGTGATCATCGAAGCTCAAGCATATTTTGAGTACAGCTGCACTCAATTCTACATCTAATTCCAAAGAGGCTTTTATACAGCTAATAACAGCTGCAACTGACCTTCCACTTGCTACACATAGCACAACTAACACATCCAATGAACAAAACCTGTAGAACATCATGACTTTGCGATGTTATACCACGAGACAATGAGGCTACATTTTAAGTTTCCATTAAATTCAATTTTTGTGAAGTACATACCTATTGGATTTGCACAGTATTGGATTAGATATACCCATCGCAACATATATGTAAATTTTTGATCCTTCCGTTGTGTTGTAGAACTTCTTCTTGCGTTTATAGAATCCAACTTTCTTTTCTCAATTACCTGCCCTTCGATCAATCATTTAACTTCCTTTGATCTTACTACACTTGAGTTGATATCCAATTTACAATCAGCATGATTTGATTTTGTCGCTAAGAGGTTCCAATGCAAATTTGAACTTCCGGTAAGATTTTCTGTTCCTTTTACATATGAAGCATTTGCGTTTAGTAATTTTCCAAACGTTTATTCGAATCAGCGTTATATCAAATCATCCAACCGTCCATTCTTTGAAACAATTCACCAATTGTTTTAAATTTTCATATGTATATCCTTACTAATCCAAATAAGCCTCAGCCCAAATTTTCCTTTTTGGCAGCAGATATTTGTTTCAGGATCACAAGTAGAACGAGACTCCAAATCTAAATTGTTGCTTCTTGATATTCAGTATCTGTTCTTTGCGTATATTGGTTTTTGCGAATCCCACCGCTGCTTTATAAGATTAATAAAAGGGCTTCTTTATGTTTCAACAATCCAAGATAGAATAAAATATTTTTCCAATTTCTCCATGGTAGAACAAGAAAAGGTAGCAGCAATACCCAGCTGACTGAACTGGGTTGTAGTGTTAGTGTCAAATTCCATTCGACATTTTATGTATTTATTTCTATGTTCGATGTATATTAGGGATATATATTATTGAAGAACAAATTTATTCATCAGAAAAAAAACTATTTCCCATAAAGACGGCTTCATATCATTGACATGTAACCTCCTCCAGGTCCGAACGACATGCCGCACACTAAAACACCGCTTATAGAGGCGGTACAATATTTGTTAATATGTGTGCTATTTTCTTAAACTTGAAAAGAATAAAGCCCTAATAAGCATGTGCTTTTTTGTTTTCAAAAGCAAATGATTGAAACATCTTCTCTTTTTTCAATGAATTACCAGCGACCCGAAACATTTTTGCAAGTATTCTACTTTCTGCGAGAAATTATACATTTAGTGGAATGATATGGAAACATTCAAATTGAAAATCTAATGAGTTTTCATTCATGTTTTCCAAAATATTCAATCAAATGTGAAAAATTATTAGTTTTTTAAATTCCAATAATTTATAGACATTTCCTTGTTTTGTTTACATTTACGTTGACACTAAGGTTTACAAACAAAAACAAATTCCTTTGTGGTTGTTGTTCGAGTTGTATTTGTTGTAGTATTAACTTTACCTTGTATTTGTTCTACCATGCAATTTCTCATATTATTATAATTTCTAAGCCTTCCATTCAGAACACATATATTTTATATGTTCCTACAAACACAGTGCTTACATTAGTTAGCGTACATTGTCAAACGTGACTGAGGTCCTATCTTCCTTATTTCCAGGGTTCGAGAGTGAGTCAATCCGGCTCCAACATTGCAACTCATCACATGATTTAACAACTTTTCCTGCTTATGCTGACCAACCTGTCAACTTCCAGTGTCAGCTCCCTGACTCTGGGATCACTGAAGTTGACTGGTAAAGTTTACCACGCTCCTTTATTAATTCCGTCGCATATGCAGGGAAATTTATTCTCACTTCGGGTATTCGACCAGCAGTTACATGGCGAGCAGCTGCAACAGTGATGATTTCTCAGAACATCCTTTCTGCTACCCAAACATCAGAGGGGTTAGGCATATCTTTCAAGCGGTGATTAGTGAACTGTCTAAAACTAGACCAATTAGCTTGCCCATGATTGATGAAAGTGCGGCGATTAGAGGTGATTAACGCGGGCGGTCTGGTATGGTATGGGAGACAGTTTAACCCCCACCTTTTGGTACGATCCTTCCTCAGTACGTTCTAACCATCAAACGCTGTAAGCTTCACCATGATATTCTTCCGACTCATGAAATTCACCATTTTCTCGATTTTATCTCGGAAACCATTGAAATTAAATTGCAAAAAGGATGAATTTTTAGGGTTTGGAACAACAACAGCTCGTGTTAAGTGCTGCGTGTGAGGCTGCTGTTGGGGGGACTGCGGGGGAGTCGCGTATTCCGATGATGATGACTCGCGGCGTGCTCTGTTCATGCAGCACGCAGTTACATACTCCAGGTCGTAGTCCTTCAAATGGACGAGTCCAGAACAACCCCTGAGATGCAGCAACTCGATTGTTTCTCACCAAAGTTTGTGGTCCTCCGTTTTCATCCGTCCCGGCACGGACTAAAAGAATCCAGAGCAGGCATTCCGGGATATGCTGCTACCAACTTCTTTCCGACAAGTTGTTGAAAATAGGTACTTTCCTAATAGAAAGAAAACCAAGAGCTAGTTTCACTACTGTCAAAATTCTGTTACTGTAAAAATATTTTGCTTGATGAAAAACACAAATGAACAGTATTCAGAAACAGAAGTTTGGCAGTAGCTCGAACGAATTTGAATTCAAATCGTCTTAGCTAAACAGGTCCTAATTATAGCAATTTACTTCAGAATATTTCATGGTAGATGGTATAAAAAGTATAATGTTTTTATAGGGCCAACCCACTTTTTATACTCTCCACCATAGTATGGAGGGTATATTAGGTTTGTTTTTATACCCTCTACCATAGTATGGAGGGTATATTAAGTTTGTTTTTCCGTTTGTAACGCATCGAAATACACATTTCCGACCCTATAAAGTATATATATTCTTGATCAGGGTAAAATTCTGAGTCGATTTGTGCTCGTCTGTCCGTCCGTCCGTCTGTGGTAATCACTCTAGCATCAACAAAAATGGGGACACGACGCTGAAATTTTGGGAAAATGCGTCTTTTGTTTGCAGGCAGGTCAAGTTTGATGATGGGCTATATCGGTCCACGTTTTGGTATATATAACGGTAAACCCCGATTTACGGTATGTTGGCGTTTTTAGCTACATTTTCAGACCGATTTAGCTATAATTTGACATTTAGGGTTCTTAAGTGCCAATAAACTTATATAAGAAAACTTGTGGACATAGGTCCACGTTTTGGTATAGCCCCTATATAACGGTCACCACACCTCTCCACCAAAAATTGTCAAGAAAGGGCGATGTATTGATAAAGCTCCCATATAAAAGTACCTGCCGATTTTCAGTAATTTGATGATTTTAGCTACAATATTAAACCGAACTAGCAGTAATTTGACATTTGAAGTTCTTAGTGGTCACAACACCGCTCCATAAAAAATAGTCAACATAGGTCCATGTTCGGATATAGCTCCCATATAACGGTACCTCCCAATTTTCAGTAATTGGCAATGTTAGCTAAAATTTTTAACCGAACTAACTGTAATTTGGCATTTGAAGGTTGTAGTGGTCACCACACATCTGCATCAACAATTTTCAACATAGCCCCAATATAACGATACTTCCCGATTTTCGGTACTTTGAGGATTTTACTTAAAATGTTTAACCGAACGTAGGTCCATGTTTTGGTATAGCCCCAAAACAAACCTCCCGATTTTCCGTACCTTAGCTTTATTTTTTGGACAATTTTCTGTAATTTGAAATTTAAAAGCCAACAAAAATTGTTCATTTAAGTTCATATTTTCGTATTGCCCACATACCTCCGAACTAGCTGTTAATGACATTTAAAGTTCCCACGTTATGTACCGATTTTCGGTATTTTGAGGATTCTAGCTACAATTTTTAACCGAATTAGGAGTTATTTGCCATTAAAGGCTCCCATCAAAAACTGTCAACATAGGTCCATGTTTTATTATAACCGCTATATAACGGTACCTCCCAATTTCAAGCCCACCAAAAATTGTCAACATGCATAGTTAGATATAGGCACCATAAAAAAGGGCCTACCGAATGAAACATTTTATGTACATTATCTGACATTTTAACGTACCCACTTAAAGTTGGTATAGCCCCCATATAACGGTACCCCCCGATTTACGGTATTTTGACGTTTTTAGCTACATTTTCAGACCGATGTATCTATAATGTGACATTTAGGGTTATAAAGTGTCAATAAACTTATATAACAAAAGTTGTGGACATAGGTCCACGTTTTGGTATAGCCCCCATATAATGGTACCCCGATTAACGGTATTTTAACGTTTTTAGCTACATTTTCAGACCGATGTAGCTATAATTTGACATTTAGGGTTTTAAGCGTCAATAAACTTATATAACAAAAGTTGTGGACATAGGTCCACGGTTTGTTATAGCCCCCATATAACGGTACCCCCCAATTTACGGTATTTTGACGTTTTTAGCTACATTTTCAGACCGATGTAGCTTTAATTTGACATTTAGGGTTCTTAAGTGTCAATAAACTTATATAACAAAAGTTGTGGACATAGGTCCACGTTTTGGTATAGCCCCCATATAACGGTACCCCCCGATTTACGGTATTTTGCCGTTTTTAGCTACATTTTCAAACGGATTTAGCTATAATTTAACATTTAGGGTTCTTAAGTGTCAATAAACTTATATAAAAAAAGTTGTGGACATAGGTCCACGTTTTGGTATAGCCCCTACATAACGGTACCCCCGATTTACGGTATTTTGACGTCTTTAGCTACATTTTCAGACCGATTTAGCTCTAATTTGACATTTAGGGCTCTTAAGCGTCACTTAACTCATATAACAAAAGTTGCGGACACACCTCTCCACCAAAAATTGTCAAGAAAGGGCGATGTATTGATAAAGCTCCCATATAAAAGTACCTGCCGATTTTCAGTAATTTGATGATTTTAGCTACAATATTAAACCGAACTAGCAGTAATTTGACATTTGAAGTTCTTAGTGGTCACAACACCGCTCCATAAAAAATAGTTAACATAGGTCCATGTTCGGATATAGCTCCCATATAACGGTACCTCCCAATTTTCAGTAATTGGCAATGTTAGCTAAAATTTTTAACCGAACTAACTGTAATTTGGCATTTGAAGGTTGTAGTGGTCACCACACATCTGCATCAACAATTTTCAACATAGCCCCAATATAACGATACTTCCCGATTTTCGGTACTTTGAGGATTTTACTTAAAATGTTTAACCGAACGTAGGTCCATGTTTTGGTATAGCCCCAAAACAAACCTCCCGATTTTCCGTACCTTAGCTTTATTTTTTGGACAATTTTCTGTAATTTGAAATTTAAAAGCCAACAAAAATTGTTCATTTAAGTTCATATTTTCGTATTGCCCACATACCTCCGAACTAGCTGTTAATGACATTTAAAGTTCCCACGTTATGTACCGATTTTCGGTATTTTGAGGATTCTAGCTACAATTTTTAACCGAATTAGGAGTTATTTGCCATTAAAGGCTCCCATCAAAAACTGTCAACATAGGTCCATGTTTTATTATAACCGCTATATAACGGTACCTCCCAATTTCAAGCCCACCAAAAATTGTCAACATGCATAGTTAGATATAGGCACCATAAAAAAGGGCCTACCGAATGAAACATTTTATGTACATTATCTGACATTTTAACGTACCCACTTAAAGTTGGGGACAGGAATGAAAACTAATTATTCCATTTTAGTTCAGAATATTTTATTGTGGAGGGTATGAAAGTTCGGCCCGGCCGCACTTAACGCTTTTTTACTTGTTAATTTTCATATTTTTGAATGATTGTAATTTCAATATTACTCTTAGTTTCCAATCCTTATAAGTTATCACAGTAAGCAGTCAAGCTTTCGCGATGGTAAACCATATGCCTTAATGAAGTTTTAGCAGAATACATTAACTATTGTATGGGATTTTAACGAAATAGCTGGGAAATTCCCAAATATTTTTTTTTCAATCTTTCTAATCGAACCAAAAAATATATTTGGAATAATATTCACGGTGCTCTTGGATCAAATTTAAATGGAAGATGCTTACACCTGGGAAGTTTTTGCGGATTCTGAAACTACAATGTTCATAGATGAGAAAATCAAAACCAAAAAAATCGCCGGAGCGCTTTTTAAATAAATCGCGATTCAAGTTGACTTATTTAGGGGTTGTTTAGGTTTTTGCGATTTTGCTTGGAAACCGCAAGTTCTATCAAAATGGGAATAAAGAAACTATTGTAGCTATCAAAATTCTTTACAAGATTGGCCTTAATGATATTTTCGCAGGTTTTACAACTTTTGAGATATAGAGGTTGAAATTGAGACAATTCAAATTCAATTCAATTCTGTATCGTCACCTTACAAAATAATCTCATGACTGCAATTTCCCAACTTAAACTTATATTTCTAAAAAAATGGTAAAACCTAGGAAAAATTACATAAGCCAGTCTTGTAGAAAAATTTCACAGCTATAAAAAGACTTGCCGTATTCAAGAAAAATCCCGAAACCCTAACAAAAAAACCTAAAAATGTAAACTAAACTTCTTTATCTCAAAAATGGTACAGCATGAGAACAAATCGTAAACGTCTATCCTGTAGAGAATTTTCACAGCTACAAAATTTTCTTCAGCTCCATTTCGATTGGCCTTGCGGTTTCCAAGCAAAATCGTGAAAACCTATAAAATACCTAAAAATGTGAATTTTGACCGTGATTTATTTAAAAATCACTACAGCGATTTTTTTCTTGTTTTTGGATTTTTCTCATCTATAAACATTGCTGTTTCAGAATTCACAAAAACTTCCCCTGTGTAAGCGGTTTTCATTAAAAGTTAGTTAAGGCACACCCTTCATGACATTGTTTTATAAGGGGGTGATACAGTCTGTGCATTGTCCCAATTTGAATTTCAATATCTCAAAAAATAGTGAAAATAGTGTAAAGGTCAATCTTGTAGAGAATTTTCATAGCTACAACATTTTCTTCAGTCTCATTTTGATAGGACTTGCGGTTTCTGACCAAAATCGTGAAAACCTAAACTACCCCTAAAAATGTCAACTTGAAGCGCTCCGGCGATTTTTGTTTTTTGATTTTTCTCATCTATGAACATTGTAGTTTCAGAATCCGCAAAAACTTTCCAGGTGTAAGCGCCTTCTATTTAAATTTGATTCAAGAGCACCGTGTATTTCAACCAATGAACACAAACAAACGAAACGATTCCCACATACAAAGTCACAAACTTTTCACTTTTTCTGCATTGCCCGAGAGTGTCCTTTTTCAGCCCATATATTAGGCCGGGGCGATTTGTATGGAAGGAAAAAAGTGATAGTGGGCGCCTGGAGTTTCTGATTCTTGGGATTGTACTGAGCAAAAAAGTCCACTAGACCATATGTCTACGGTGAAAATCGAGCCCCCGGATTTTGTTGTGGACATAGGTCCACGTTTTGGTGTAGCCCCCATATAACGGTACCCCCCGATTTACGGTGTTTTGACGTTTTTAGCTACATTTTCAGACCGATTTAGCTATAATTAAACATTAAGGGTTCTTAAGTGTCAATAAACTTATATAAGAAAACTTGTGGACATAGGTCCACGTTTTGGTATAGCCCCCATATAACGGTACCCCCGATTTACGGTATTTTGACGTTTTTAGCTACATTTTCAGACCGATGTAGCTATAATTTGACATTTAGGGTTTTTAAGTGTCAATAAACTTACATATATAACAAAAGTTGTGGACATAGGTCCACGGCCTGTTATAGCCCCCATATAACGGTACCCCCCGATTTACGGTATTTTGACGTTTTTAGGTACATTTTCAGACCGATGTAGCTTTAATTTGACATTTAGGGTTCTTAAGTGTCAACAACAAAAGTTGTGGACATAGGTCCACGTTTTGGTATAGCCCCCATATAACGGTACCCCCCGATTTACGGTATTTTGACGTTTTTAGCTACATTTTCAGACCGATGTATCTATAATGTGACATTTAGGGTTATAAAGTGTCAATAAACTTATATAACAAAAGTTGTGGACATAGGTCCACGTTTTGGTATAGCCCCCATATAATGGTACCCCCGATTAACGGTATTTTAACGTTTTTAGCTACATTTTCAGACCGATGTAGCTATAATTTGACATTTAGGGTTTTAAGCGTCAATAAACTTATATAACAAAAGTTGTGGACATAGGTCCACGGTTTGTTATAGCCCCCATATAACGGTACCCCCCAATTTACGGTATTTTGACGTTTTTAGCTACATTTTCAGACCGATGTAGCTTTAATTTGACATTTAGGGTTCTTAAGTGTCAATAAACTTATATAACAAAAGTTGTGGACATAGGTCCACGTTTTGGTATAGCCCCCATATAACGGTACCCCCCGATTTACGGTATTTTGCCGTTTTTAGCTACATTTTCAAACGGATTTAGCTATAATTTAACATTTAGGGTTCTTAAGTGTCAATAAACTTATATAAAAAAAGTTGTGGACATAGGTCCACGTTTTGGTATAGCCCCTACATAACGGTACCCCCGATTTACGGTATTTTGACGTCTTTAGCTACATTTTCAGACCGATTTAGCTCTAATTTGACATTTAGGGCTCTTAAGCGTCACTTAACTCATATAACAAAAGTTGCGGACATAGGTCCACGTTTTGGTATAGCCCCTATATAACTGTACACCCCGATTTACGGTATTTTGACGTTTTTAGCTACATTTTCAGACCGATTTAGCTCTAATTTGACATTTAGGGCTCTTAAGCGTCACTTAACTCATATAACAAAAGTTTTGGACATAGGTCCACGTTTTGGTATAGCCCCTATATAACTGTACACCCCGATTTACGGTATTTTGAAGTTTTTAGCTACATTTTCAGACCGATTTATCTATAATGTGACATTTAGGATTATTAAGTGTCAATAAACTTATATAATAAAGCTAGTCCACATAGATCAATGTTTTGGAATAGCCCCCATATAACGTTACCGCCCGATTTCAGGCATTTTGACGATTTAAGTCGCATTTCTAGACCGAATTAGCTATAATTTGATATTTAGGGCTCTTAGTGACCAAAAAACTTATATTCGAAAAGATTATGAACCTATGTTCATGCTTTGGTATAGTCCCATATAACGGTACCTCCTGATTTTCGGTATTTTGAGATTTTTACCTACAAGTTTTAACCGAATTAGCTGTAATTTGAACATTTGAAGGTTTTAGTGGTCACCACACCTCTCCACCAAAAATTGTCAAGAAAGGTCGATGTATTGATAAAGCCCCCATATAAAAGTACCTCCCGATTTTCAGTAATTTGATGATTTTAGCTACAATAATAAACCGAACTAGCAGTAATTTGACATTTGAAGTTCTTAGTGGTCACAACACCTCTACATTAAAAATTGTCAACATAGGTCCATGTTCGGATATAGCTCCCATATAACGGTACGTACCAATTTTCAGTAATTTTGCAATTTTATCTACAATTTTTAACCGAACTAATTCTAATTTGACATTTGAAGGTTGTAGTGGTCACCACACATCTGCATCAACAATTTTCAACATAGCCCCAATATAACGATACTTCCCGATTTTCGGTACTTTGAGGGTTTTACTTGAAATGTTTAACCAACGTAGGTCCATGTTTTGGTATAGCCCCAAAACAAACCTACCGATTTTCCGTACCTTAGCTTTATTTTTTGGATGAACTTTCTGTAATTTGAAATTTAAAAGCCAACAAAAATTCTGCAACGAAAATTGTTCATTTAAGTTCATATTTTCGTATAGCCCACGAACTAGCTGTTAATGACATTTGCAGTTCCCACGTTATGTATCGATTTTCGGTATTTTGAGGATTCTAGCTGCAATTTTTAACAGAATTAGGAGTTATTTGACATTAAAGGCTCCCATCAAAAACTGTCAACATAGGTCTATGTTTTATTACAACCCCTATATAACGGTACCTCCCAATTTCTAGCCCACCAAAAATTGTCAACATACATAGTTAGATATAGACACCATAAAAAAGGGTCTCCCTAATGAAGCATTTTATGTACATTATCTGAAATTTTAACGTACCCACTTAAAGTTGGGGACAGGAATGAAAACTAATTATTCCATTTTAGTGCAGAATATTTTATGGTGGAGGGTATGAAAAGTTCGTTCCGGCCGAACTTAACGCTTTTTTACTTGTTTGAAATTAGATGGTAAAAATGTGTGTTTTTCACACCGTTTACTAAACTAGCAGTAATTGAGGTTCTTAGGGATCATAACAGTTCTTCGGCAAAAATTTTCAACATAGGTATATATTTATGCATAGCTCCCTTATAACGGTACCTTCGCATTTTCGGTAGTTTTACGGTTTTAGCTACATTTTCTCCACAAAAAAATTATCAGCCTAGGTGCACGTTCTACAATAGCTCCCAAATAACAGTACCTCCCGATTTTCGTTATTTTGAGGGTTTTAGCTACACTTTTTGACTGAACTACTCGCAACTCGACATTTTTATGTTCCCTGAAGTCACTAAACTTGTCCTACGAATATAGTCAACAAATTGGCATGGTTAAGAATAGCTCGCAGATAAAAGTAAATGTCAATTTTTTTTTTTTTTTTTTTTGTATTTTGAGGAAGCATTGGCTTGTCGACTAAAACATTATATAGCTGCAAATAGATTGCCAGAAGTGCACTTACTTACCCGATGTTGTTGCGTGGTATAGACCTTATTTGAAGTTGATATACATTTTTATGTACCTATAGCAAATTTAGTAATAGTGAAATAGTCAAAGGGATGGTTGAAATAAAATTACTGATTTACAATATTACTTGTTTCTTTTTCGTAAAATTCATGTAAAACTGCGAAATATTTATCTTAGATATTGATTCATATATAATCATAATAATGATCTTTACGTTTCAATCCGTTGTTGTTTTAAATTATGTATGTACATTTTGCATATGATGCGTATGATTTCTATTGTAAAATACTAAACGTACACATACGCTCCAATGCACCGGCCAAAATCATTCAATTAACAATAAAATAACATTAAACGTATGAGCAAATAATATTATATCCATAATTAGATTTTGAAAATTAGAAAATAAACCAAATAGAAATTCCGTAAAATTTGATAGACTTTTCTTCTTAATTAGGTTTTATTTAATTGGAAAATATTTTAGTTTTCGTATATAATTTAAAGGAATTTTCTATCAAATACTATTGTGGATTTAATAAAAAATGTCATGGAATTTACTAAGTCATGCAAAAAATAAAATACTTGAACAAATAAACTTACAAAAAGTAGAAAAATCTAAGGAATTTTAATTTATTTGTCACTTTAGATGCTGTTTCCGGAATTGAGAAAAATGAATAAAAACGTGCACGCACACAGACACACTCATCCTGATTCGAATAGTTTCTTTTGCCAGCGATTTGTCGTTTCCTTCTGTGTGTGTGTGTGGATAACTGAATTACACAAGGAAGCCAACAAACAATGACATTTACCCTGACTTACACACGTACAACTGATTTCATTTATGTTCGCAAAACACGCATTCACATTTGCCAAACACAAGAAAATTTTAAGTTTTTCGGTTACAGAAAAAAATAAAATGAATTTTGTCGTAATTTCTTGTTTTCATACTGAGCAAAAACTTATTGCGGCAACGGCATCAGGAGTTTGTTGACAGTGCACCATCACATCTATAGCCACATACAAACATTCACATTAACATCAAAATCAACGCTATCAAACATCACTGGTAAGTGTGGCAAAAGTGATGGTGACAACAAGAACTGCAGCATCAAATCATCGCAGTACACACACGCACATCGTTACCCTCAACACCCGGCAAACCAACCTAAATGAAATCAAAAGGAAAACGGATGAAGATAAATGCAAACATGCATGCAAAAGTTTGTCTTCTTTGGTGTTCTCATCTAAATGTACATGTGTGCGATTGGATCATTGGGAACTTGGGGAAAAAACCTCAGTTTTAAGCAATGCCGAAAAACAAGAAAACGCATAATGAGTAGTAAGCCACACGACAAATGCTTAAAGTTGTGAGTATGTACGAGATGGTGATGCGTTCTTTAAAAGTTTGGTCTGGGAATTGTATACTCTATAGATTTTCCTCAGGAACTTTGATATGAAATATTTTGAACTTTGCAAAACTTTCAAATTCTGGAAAAAAATTTAAAAATTAATTTTAAAGCGAGAAATTTAGGAAAATTTCTGAGTATCTTATAAAATCGTTTAGAATTATAATAACACAAGGGCAGTAATAAAAAAATCAACATGAGTCCGGCTGTGGTTTAAACCTAAGTCGTCGCCAAATAACAGACAATGTTTCCGAGATCTAAGAGTTCTAAGCCACAAATATGCTTCCGAACTGGAGACATAATACAATGCACGAAAGAAAAAAGTCTTCGGTTGTATGTGCTGTTGTATTGAACATAATTTTAGAGGACATACTCCAGGTTGACCTGACAGAAATTTTACTTCAAATCTGCAATTCTATATAAATAAAAATCAAATGGCGTTCGTTGGTACTTACATCACGATAGAACGGCTGGACCGATTTGGATATATTTTTAAACCTTCCACCATAATATGGAGGGTATAATTAAATCTGCCATTCCGTTTGTAACACATCCAAATATTAATCGGAGACTCTACAAAGTATATATATTCTTGATTAGGGTAAGTCGGTATAACCATGTCCGTCTGTCCGTCCGTCTGTTGAAATCATCATAGAGCTCGCAATTTTTAAGATACAACATTGTAATTTGGTACAGAAGTTTCTAGTGCACCTAGGATGTTTGGCATTTCAAATGAGCTTTATTGGTCCACGTTTTGATATAGCCCCCATAGAACGGTACCACCCGATTTTCGGTATTGTGAAGGTTTTATCTTCATTTTCACACCGAAATGACTGAAATTTGATATTTAGTCTTCGTTGAGGGTGTAAAACATTTCACCAGAATTTTGTCCGTATAGGCCAACGCCTTTATATAGCCCCCATAGAACGGTACCTCCCGATTTTCGGTATTTTGAAGGCTGTGGAGTCAAAATTCTTCCAAAATGGTTGAAATTTGGTATTTAGTATTCATTTGGGGTATAAAACTTCCAGTATGAAATTTGTAGGTATAGGTCCACGCCTTCATATAGCCCCCATAGAGCGTTACCACCCGATTTTTTGAAGGTTGTGGAGTCAAAAATCTTCCAAAATGATTGAAATTTGGTATTTAGTCTTTATTTTGGGGTATAAAACTCTCCATATGAAATTTGGCGCTATAGGCCCACGCCTTCATATAGCCCCCAAAAAAAGGCACCTCCCGATTTGCGGTATTTTGAAAGTTGTGGCCACAACAACCCACAGAAATGGCTGAAATTTGGTATTTAGGCTACGTTGCAGGTAAAAACCTTTCAGACTGAAATTCGTCGGTATAGGTCCATGTTTCGATATATCCCCATTAAAACTGTACGTCCCGAGTTTCTTAGTTTTCCGTGGGGTTATAAAATATTCCAGAAGAGAATTATCAGTATAGGTCCACATAGAAGCGTATCTCTTGATTTCTGGTATTTTTAGGTTTCAGCCTCCTTATCTTACCGAAATATCGCAAATTTGGTATTTAGTCTAACAACTTTCCGTCGATCTATATTTGTCGGTATAAATCTCTATAACGTTTGCGCCTCGACCAATATTGTGAACACGAACAAATTTAAAAAGAAAATCGTAGATGTGTTCGCAAAAATTTTTTTAAAATTTTTCTAAATGGAATTGCGACAGAAATTTGGGTTTTACCATATATAGACGAAAAATATTATGAGTATATGCATAGTTAAATTGTCCCACATTATAGCCGATGAGGACCGTCACCAAGTGCGAAGCACGTAGTGTAGGAGTTTGTGATGACAATTTCCCTAACATTCTTTTGCATTTGCAAAAACCTTCAGATTATTCAGCTCATCTCGAAAGAGAAAAATAACTAAAGTATAAAATGTTACAACTGTAAGTGCGGTGTTGCTACTGAAAAAAAACACAAATTTGTTAAAATCTTACAATGTGTGGTAATATGTAGTGCACGAAAGAAAATGATGTGCACCTAAATATAATGTGGATTTGTTAGTCGAAACAAACATGCGTTTACATCCACCTAACTAAGTTAGCTCCTTACCTCACTTTGGCTTTGTTGTAATATGTACTACGAAATACGTTATCATTCTACTGGGACATACTAACACTAAAATCACAGAGCGATGAAAATTTTCTAACCATTGTGTCTCAATTCCAGATAATTTCTAATGCTTATCATACTTTGACACCATCGATTTGGTGGGATTAACAAATCTCCTTATTATTATATACTTCCATCGTAAAATATCCAATGACAAATTATTTTAAAGAAAATCAAACCGAAAAAAAATCAAAGATAACACATACATTTTATTTGATTACTCTATTTAAATGTTAGTAATTAAAGAAATCACAGAGAAAGGAAAAGCTAAAAATTCACAAGAGAAAAAACTAAATGAAAATGTGTCACACATTACATTGCCGGTCAAGTAGAATAAAAACATCTTAACGAAATTGAGATTTATCGAGTTGTGTGTTCAACTCGATTAGTGATTCCACTAGAATCGTTCGTTGGTTTTTATTATTTTTAATTTTCAAATTGCATTTAATTACCATCAATTTGTTGTACAACATTAAATGCCTACTTTGGTTTTTGGCCCTTTCAAAGACTTCAATTCACATCTCTCTCTCTTCCTTTCAAAAGAAAAAACTGTGAAAAACTAACAAAATGAAAAAAGTCTTCAAACTGTTGAAAATTTATGCAAGTATCTGTTCCAACATTGTGTTATGCAACCATTCATTACATTCAGTAGTTGTTTGTTCTTTGGCTGATGTTTTTTCCTGCTCTCTGTTGACTGTTTTTACTGCCAATGCCGATGCTGCTTCTGTTGCTGGTGGTATTTTTATTTGTTCACTCCAACGACACTTGATGACCCTTCAACTTCAAAAAACTGCCTCAATGTTAGTTTGCAACATTTTACAACCAATGTGGCAGTGGCACTGGGCCACAACATTTACATACATACACACATCCATAGAAACAAACAAGCATTCATCTTTTGCTTTCTTTTATACTTTCCGCATCTTTTGGTTGCTATGGTTATTATTACTACTTTTGTTGTTGTTGTTGCTGCATACTGAGAAAAAGGGTCTTTGCAAAAACAAATATTACAATTTTAAATGTCTAAATGTGAGTGTGTGCGTCTTTAAAGTAGGCGTAGAAAAAGATTTTTAGTTTTTCGAGTGTAAAAGGGCACGGTGGGTCATTGTTGTTTTAATTCATTTCTAGGTGACTAAAATAGGACATTCCTTAAATATGGACAACAACCGCCGCGGTTTATTTCAGATTCTCCAATTTAGAAAAAAATTAAGATATGCTCATATTTGCATATTTCTGTAGCGTTTTGGTCTTCCCCTTTACATGAAGCGTCTACTTGTACGTGGAGTTGGCTCTTATAGATACAAATGCAGAGACCCGCCAAGTTGAAAGAGATGAGTGTAAAGAGAATCGGGATTTAGGTTAGCAGGTATGCTGCTATCAAAATCAACCAAACCGACTGAGAAAATACTGTGCTAAAATCACAGTATTCCGTGGTAAGAAGGCTGTGCTGCGGTTGACCTCGATCCTTCCATTAAACAATATCTCATAAATATTCCAACTCTTCCTGAAAAAAAACGAAAATAACCCTTCGACTGATGTTGGTATGGATGACTTTTCAGCCTCAGTCTTCACTTCTACAAGTGCATCAACCTCACTATCCCTGACCATCACATATATAGACACCTGACAACGAATACATTACTACATTCACCAGCAGCAAAAGCTCTGGTGTTTCAAAAAAAAAAAAAAAAAAAAAAAGAAAGAAACAGGTAAGAGAGGGTTATAGTCGGTCTGGGCCGACCATTTGATAACCTGCTCCACTACCTGTGGACACTACTTTTCCACGGAATTTTCTTCTACATGATTACATACCAGAGATATCGCACATACATACGCCGTCATTATTGGAAACATAAGTTAGTTTCATTGTTTTATAATGGACAATCTGAATATACCATAAAGAAAACAATATTAAAAACTTTTAGAAATAGCTTTCGCTGATTTTTACCGAATGACCAATGAAAAACGACCAATATGTCGAGTTGTTACATTACTTTTGAGCAAAAGGTAGCAGAAAAACTTAATGACTCCGTAAATCGCTGTAATTTACATCAATTTAAAAACTGGGAGTTTCCTAATTTCGTACACTCTCTATCATGATTGCGACATTTTATAGCACGGATACTATCTGATCATCATTTAAAATTGCAAGCTTCTTCTCTGCCGTAAACTCAAACCTTATTTAAAATTTCGCCGATCGGACCATTTTACGACAAAACAGAGCAGCTACAAAATCGGATAAAAAAGTTTTTGTTGGTCTATTTCACTCTAAATATTAATCAAACTCATCAATAAAAATAGGTGTCTATTCTGGTCTAAAGCTGATCTCCTCCACATTTCGTGACGATCGGTTAATAACTGCGGCCTGGAGTTTGATTAAAATTTATAATGGACAGACGGACGGACGCTCGAGATATGAAAAATGGTATACCACATTGGGGGTCTACGACGAATATTTCGATGTGCTACATGATTTTTTAGCAAAACAAAATAATACCCTTCCCGCGTTGTGGAGTAGGGTATAATGAGTCCATTATATATTAGGCAGTAGGTTCGTTATCTAACCGACACATTATTGTAATATGCATCAGGGGAAAGTCAGGAGCTATTTTTTTCGCTAATTTACCCTTCTGGAATTAAAACATCGACCAGAAATTAAATTTTTATATTTTTATACAAAAGTATGGTCAATTTCACCCGCTAAATAATATCAGATCATCATCCGAAATTGCGAGATATAGCGTGGTATAGATTACATTACAAGCAAATAACTGGATATATTAGGCTGTAACCATGTTATCTGATCACGTAGATCAACATAATTGGCATCAATAGAAGGAAATCCTTGTCCAAGCGTGGCTTACTTGCCCGGGATGTGTCTTTCAGGAATAAATATATAAGCTGAATATTATTATTTTTTTAATTTTCACACAAAGTTTCGGTCCATTGCAGGCTTTCTTCTTACATAATCTTACCTTATTTAGAATTTCGAGGCGATCGGACTATTATTGCGCCCAGACAGAGCTGCTACAAAATCGGATAAAAATTCTGTATTTGGTCAATTTCACGCGCTAAATATTTTCCGATCATCACGAATAACCTTGGGGGTTACATTCTGGTCTGAACCCGACCTCGATTCAAAATTTCGTGATGATCGGTCCATAATTGCGGCCTGGAGTTGGATTACAAGTTGCAATGGACAGACGGACGGACACACATCGCTATATCTCATTCTGTATTTGGTCCATTTCACGCGCTAAATATTTTCCGATCATCACGAATAACATTGGGGGTATATTCTGGTCTGAAGCCGACCCCATTCAAAATGTCGTGATGATCGGTCCATAATTGCGGCCTGGAGTTGGATTACAATTTGTAATGGACAGACGGACACACATCGCTATATCTCATCGAGATATGAAAAATGGTATACCACATTGGGGGTCTACGACGAATATTTCGTAGTGTTACATGAATTTTTAGCAAAACAAACTTATAATAACCTTCCCAAGGGCGACTGAACCCAAGCGTTAAGAGCGAATCTTCCATCACGGATGATTCACTGATACAGCAAACCTCCAAAAATGCCGAAGCCATTCAAGCAATTGAGAAGAAAGCCTATCGAAGAGCAGTCAATTAGTGTAGGTATGAAAACAAAGATCCAAATACCATCAGCGTAAGGGAATTTCCGCTGATATCAGCTAACCTCAAGTTTGTGTGGAATTTCGAAAGGATCTTTCCTTAAGTAATTAAGGCGAAACTTCTTGTTTCACCACTTCAAGAACAAGAGGAATCCTTGTTCGAAAAAAAAAATAATCCTATGTCTAAAGCGGCTTAGTAGCAGCCTTCATAAAAGGGTAACAAGAAGCCCTCTGCCTCACATCCAAAAACCATGCAAAAAAAAGCACACATACAGAAACCAGTCATTGTAAAGAAAATGAAGTCGGAACAGCCTTATCTCGGACGAAGTTGACCAGAAAAATGTACGGTTTGGCCAGGCGAGGAACGAATCCACGACGGCCGGTTCTATGCACCGGATTGACACCATATATCACCAATATTTTTGAAAATTTAACATAGCTGAAGCCAAGGTTTACCCTTTTAGAATACGCGACTTGTGATTCTATATTATACAAATTAAATATTTTTGGATAAAATGAAATGTTTTTGGACGTGGCAAAAAATATTGGCCTTAAAAAATAATTTGGGTGGAAGCTGTGGCTATATTTATGTTAAAAAATGGGCAAAAATGGGTTGAATCCACCATGTCTTTTTTTGTTTTCTCTCGAGTTGTGAGTAAACCACACTTCTCTCGATTTTCCTGTCAAAGTAAAAGTAGAAGCAAACTAAATAAGGATCATCTCACTAATGTATTACTTTTCAAAATTTGAACTGCTTCTACCGTTAAATGATGCTGACATTTTGAAGCCAGATTTACAGTGGTTTTTGAAATTTTCTTCTATATTCATTCCGCAAACAGGTTTTACAAAAAATCGTATGTAGGATTGTAGAACTCGCGATTCTGAGTTATTTGATATATGTGTCGTGAGTGTAGTCTACACAGCTTCATAGAAATCTGCATCCAAATACGGAAATTTTGTGCGAACATTTTTCAAAAAATCATATTTTTCGGGCCTAATTTTTACAATTGTCATTCGATTTCTTCGTACTTGATTGCACATTTTAGTTTTTTACGTTCCGGATCTAATAAATCATTCCCCGTGAAAATACATCCACTAAAACGCGAGTTACAAGAAAGTCCAAAGTAGAAAAATCACCTAAAATTGTTTTTGGAAATATCGCGTATTTTATCGCGTTTTCTGCGGTTCGTTTCCACTGCAATGGAACAACTAATACAGCATCTTCGTTTTAGCGGAAACAGAGTTTTGAAAACTTCACTGATAAGGGAGCTACATTCATTTTATCCCAAAAAATAGTGTGTGATGCTACATCCACGGTTCTTAATTGATCGCCTTGAAATAGATATATATCGATGTAGATTTTCATGGTGGACATTGAAATCGGATGCGGACAAAAATTGTATGCACTTTGCGCAAATTAGCGATATTTTATAGGTATTTTAATGGTAAGATGCAGCTGATGCTACATCTTAGCCACCAAATTAAATTTCGAAAACTATATTCAAATTAAAAGATACGGTATTACTGTACATGAAAAACACATGCGGACAAACTGATTTTGATAATTACGCGATTTACGCGTATTTAAAAATGCATATAAATAAAAATGGGTTATTTGACCTCTATTTCCATTTCAGAAGCTTTGACATCCGCCCATCCCCATCAACACAATTAGCTTCCCTAATGGGAAAGCTTTAATATGAATGTCAATAAAGCAACATCCGTCTATTTTGTTGGGAGATTCAAGCAAAATGAAGGAAGTATTCCTATAAATTTTTACAATATTTTCTACAACATAATGCATCTGAAAAAATATTTTTTTAAACAAAAAATTATTTTTTTGACCGAAATATGTGCTTATTTTGGCTGTAACATCCAATTTATAATACCAATCTGTATGATTGTAGTCTCATTTGATTTGCCGTGAAGTTTGGATCCACAACAATTTTTTATGTAATTTTATGACCACTAAATGGGCCTTAATTTTGAAAAAAGTAGACTTATATTCAATAATGTATCAATTTTTTGTACATTCCGCGAATTCTGTGTAACATTTTGCAGGTATTATGCAATCTACTCGCTGAAGTCACTTCGATAGAACGTTTTTGTAACAATTGTCCTCATTAAAAAAATTAGCGTTTTTATAATATTTTCTTTCTTAAAAAGCGAAATAAAAGCGCCATAACTTTTGTCCGCAACAACCAAAAATTGGCTCGCGACCAGATTCTTACTGGCAATTTTTTTCTTAACCTACATATCAAAAATCGTTGATGCAGCGCGAAAAAAATTTATCCTTTTTTTCTGAAATGGAATATGAAATAATTGACAATATTCCTGATATATATTTCCGAATGCCGCTACGAAGTCTTTTGGTCCGTGCCGGGATAGATCTTTCAGAGTGCCTCCAAAATTGTCGTCGGAATACGAGACACCCCGCAGTGTCTACAAAAACAAACGCAGCATCTTATACCATATGTTTAACTCGCGTCCCAAAAATGCATAATTTCTGCAATTCAATATCAACGGTTTCCTCAACAAAGAGTCAGCGAAATCGTAGAGTTTATAAGTCGTAAGAACATCACGTATCGTACCAGAAGCGGGGAAGGAGGATTTGCCTAACTTATACACTAGTATGTCCTGTACAGATCTGTCTCACGTAAGCTCGACTCTAGTGATCCACACGTGAAATATATGGGGGTGCAAGTACAGTGTGGTACTGCCTAGGTAGAGCTGCTCAATGTGTACCTAATAAATGTGTATCTGATAAATTACATGTACTGGCAAGAGCTCGCCACTGATCTCCTGAGATCATCATTTTCATACTTGGTCTGATGAATACGTAACGTGTCCCGGCAACCCGTTATTTCTCTTGGTTCGGACCATCTTCCGGCCATCGCACAGTGTTGCCGCTTCCATAGAAAAGTGGACAAAAATAGAAGGCGTTGACCTAGGTTGATGTATTTTTGCACAAGTACTTATGAGGGCACAGGAATGGAATATATCAACTATGGTCCTTATCCTTTCAGATTTGGATATAGCTCCCATATAGCTATATATTTTTATTTTGTTATAACTCGCTCAATTTTAATATGTTTTATTTTCTTAGGCCCCTGAATGGCTACACAGATTTTCACAAAAATCGGTTCAGATTTGGATATAGCTCCCACATATATATTTCCCCGATTTTGCTATAACTCGGTCAATTTTAATCGAATAGCCTTCAAATGTTATATGTGATATTTTCTAGGCCCCTGAGTAGTTTCACCGGTACAGGTTTGGATATACCTCCCATATATATCTTCCCCCGATTTTGCTATACATCGATCAATTTTTGATGAATAGCCTTCAAATGTAACATGGGAAATATTTTTCAGTAAACATCACATTTTTCGATTTTTGTCCACTGGGGCAACACTGTGCATCGTCTCCGGACAGACCATCCGACTTCATGATCTCTGACTTTCCTGAACTATGGAAAAGCAGATTGGCAAGGGTTCAGAGAATTTACCAATCACCGCTTCCCTTAGATCCTTGGTTAGCTTGGAGAACTTTCCGAAACATCGTCACAGCTGTAGCCGCTAGCTACATACGTGCTGGTCGAATACTAAAATCAGACCAAATTTCCCAGCAAATGAGAGTGATTTGGTGCGTCGCACAAACCCCGAGAACCCAAGTATTGGATAACTTACTCTTGAAGTCACCAGGTTAGAAGGCGAACATAAGCGGAAAACATGACTAGACCACCTGAAGCAATGCAACATTGGTACAGGTTAAAGTAAATTTTCGACAAGACCTTCGCAGATCTACTGTGTGCAAGCCGAACGTGCTTACCACTACACCGCACGAGTCGAACATTTTACCGGTACATCAATACAACAATATGCTGTCGATGCAGTAAGCAGTCACGCCAGAAGAGATCTTTCTGATCTTAAGAAAGAGGGAAAGATCCAAAGGTACAATCAAGAACCTCTACATCAACGAGCCTATCAGGCAGGCTTGAATACCATTCACAAAGGTGCAGTTGCTCGGACTGTACAGGGGTACAGTGCGAAAGCCTTACTTGGAGAACACCCCCAATAAAACGCCATCTGTCAAAGCAAACGTGAATGGTTTTAACCCAGTTAAGATCCGGACGATGCAAAGTCCTCAATTCATATTGGGCCTAATTGATGGCGATTGGGACAACAAAACTCGCTGCATTTGTTTAGCCGCCAACTAAACCCACTCACCTGTTTCCAGAATCTTTATTGACGAAGGCAGTCCAGGTTGCAGAGTTTTTGAATCTTGACAGAGACGGACCACATCGGACATATATGCGTTTATACGACAACTAATACTACTCGCTTTTCTTTTTTTCATAAGATTCCACTCTCATAGAGGAGCTAAATACCATGGTGAACCAGCACCGGATACATAAATGGCTGAGTAATCTTGAGGCTGCGATGCTGACTCACATAAACTCAAGATACCGAAAGGAGTGTAACTGGTACCACATTACAATCGGGGAATGTATCTGCCAATTTCGGAGGTACTCATGTAAGAGATACAAGAAATGGGCACTGAAGTTCTGCCAACAGTTGCGGATATACTCCACCATGTAGAACAAGGCAGAAAGATCTGCTTTTAGGAGAGATTAGGGAGAATTAGGAGGCTACGGAACCCCTCCTACTTTCTACTCCGGAGAAAACCAGTGCTGCGATATCCAGAGTATAACACGGTATCTTGATGCTCAAAAACAATGGTTCTGCTACAAAACAGTTTTAGCGCAAATCCTGGCACTATTCATCAAGATATGTAAAAGGGCAAGATTTATTCCAAAACCATCTACTTTTTAATATCAACATCCGTAGATTTCTTGTGTTCCCGGTTATGGCTACATGTGATAACATCGACTTGCTTTCTCAATTTCTTATCGCGATTTCTGTAAGAAGGAAATTTACAGCTCTCGCCGCAACTGCAACTCTCTTCACATCATGGCCCAAGCAGATGAGTAAGACCTAGGACATCAAAGTCGGTGACCAGGAGATTCCTACTGTCCACTTTCTCTAAACGAAGGGTCAAAAGAGAAATGAACTACTGGAAGCCATCTCCGGGCGTCTTAAGGTAAGGACACGGAGGTACTGTAGACTACGAGGGACACTAAAAAAAGCTTAAATGTCGTTTAGGGGCGCCTCTCAGATCGGGCTGAAAGTTTTACCATAGTTACCTTGGAACCCTGAACACAATGATATATAGTTTTCCGGGGGGAAGTTTATACTTCCCGAGAGATGGGTCTTGACATTTTACAATTCTAGCGTGGGCAATATGGGTATCGTTTTAAAGCTTATGGAGTGTACTTTTGTGCACGATACCTATTTTTACAAGAATGTATTAAATTCCTGGTCGAAGCCGGCTACGTAGGAACACTTAAAATTTAAAAAAAAAATGATTGTGTTGTTTACAGTGGCTTGATTGAGACACCTCCGAAACATGGTTTTTGAACGCTTTTACAGCATCTACTGGCGTGGAAAATCGTTGGCCACTCCTTTTTTTCTTGATGTGCTGGAATCAGATGAAGTCATTGGATCCCCAGTCAGGGCTGTACAGCGCATGACCCATCAATTCCACGTTTTGTCCGGTCAGACAGGCGCTGGTGTGTGAGAGCTCGCATTGTCATGATGCAGAACGATTCGTCTTTTCTTGTTCGTTTTTCGAATTCCTCAGAGATTTGAGGCAAACAAATTGTAGTGTAACATTCAAAATTAACCATCCTACATTTCCGATCGTTTGCTTCTAAGGTCTTCTTCCATGAACAGCTTTCGTTGGGTTTGCCTCGCTTTCGAAGACCCAAACGGTCGATTCCTGTCTTGTTTCGAGCTCGTAAGCAAAAATCCAAGATTCGTCGTCTGTGATGATCTTATAAATGTCATTTGAAGCACCGCGATTCTTTTTATTCACAATTTCTATACACAAATCCACTAGAGCCTTTTTTGAGCGAGTGGCCAATTTTGCTGGATTTAGCGAGAAAAATCCATTTTTGTAGTCAGGTGTTCATGCAATATCAAATGTTAGTTGTTGGAAGAAATGCCCAAGGATGCCTCGATCTCACGGTATATAACATGGCGATCCTACATTATCCGTTCACGAACGGCTTAATTTTCTTCTGCCACAACGGTCGATTTTGGGCAACCCTCACGACCTTCGTTTTTTGCGAGTTTTGGCCACGATAGAATTCATTAAACCAGTTTTTATAGTGATATAGGATGCCCCTTTATCGACATACAAAGATGTAATTTATCGTTGCACTTTTGCCTTGATTATCAACGTCGAAAATTTTTAAAAATTTAACGGATGAAAATGTTCACTGGTAAATTCCATTTTTTTGCAAAGTGATTTTTTCAAGTCACTGTACGCTGTCCTGAGTGCGCTTGCGCTAAGAACTGTCAAACACTCAAAAAATTGTCAAATGACGCCTGGCGACACTGCGTGTTGCCTAGGCCAGAAGCTTTTTGGGTGCCCCTCGTACATGTAAAAAGTCAGTTGCTTGATTTTAAATTAAGCTAGCCCAGTTTGGACATCTTTATTAAGAGATAAACATTGGAAAGCTTTTCAGTAAACCAAGAACAATGCTATTCGCTGCGGTACCGAATGTGCCCAAATGTCGAATGTGGACCATCTGCATTACGAGGAAAGGATGCTGTCAGATCAGCAACATAATGTGTTGCTCACTCGACAATTCCTGCTGGAATGTCATCAGCCAGCCCATCCCAACCACGACTTAGTGATTCAGGATTCACCCCGTATGCACATCCACAAGGACATCTGACGATACGTTGATCAGTTGATCGATTTTAAATTAATCTAGCCCAGTTTGGACATCTTTATTAGGAGATAAACATTGGAACGCTCTGCAGGCCGCCCAGAACAATGCTATTCGCTCTGGTAACGGATGTGTCCAAAATGTCGAATATAGACTACCTGCATCAGGAGGAAAGGGTGCTGTCAGTTCAGCAACACAATGTGTTGCTCGACAGTTCCTGCTGGAATGTCATCAGCCAGGCCATCCCAACCACGACATAGTGATTCAGAATTCACCCCGTATGCACATCCGGATAAACATCTTACGATACAGCCCGACATCCAGGATGCCATGCCTACCCATTTATACCCGAGCAGTTCAGCAAGCCGTAGAATTGTATGAACCCAACCGTGTCTTACAACAACATCCTCCAGTGGTTGCAGAATCAGAGAAACCGCTACACAGATGCATAAGAATAATCCTGGCACAAATACGATCTGGCTGATCTAGGATCCTTAATACCTATCAGGGCAGAATACTACAAGACGTTGAGAACATTTGCCCACAGTACAGGCAGGACCTCATAATACATCGCATTTGTTCATGGTCTAAACTTGTTTGAAAAACCCAATGATCCAAAAATGCTTTCCTTTTCCGCTAAAACCAGCCCACTGTGCAATATTGGTTCTTCTTATTCTTCGACAGTATTGTTGGCTAAGTTCGTTGCATTGTTGTGCTGGCAGTTTCTTTAAACGTTGCTTCAATGCTTTTGCCCTAACCCTGTTTGTTGTTGTTGCTGCTGTTTCTTTTTTTTTCGGTGTGTAATAATATGCATAATGCAACATTTCGGTTTGTTTGGGGGCAGAAAATTCTCAGAATGGCAAAAAAGAAAAATAACAAACAAACGCATCGACGAACCAAACACCCTGGCATTTGTTTCACAAAGCATAGTAAAAAGAAGAATAAAAGCTTTTTGTAAAAGTTTTAATTTTTTCTATGATGTTCAGTTTTTCTATTGTTGTTGCTGTTGTTCTTGTTATTGTACATAAACATTGTCTTTGTCAACATAATGTTGGCTAATGGGTTTTAAGTGTTTTTGACAACAATTGTAATTTCTTGTTTCCTTGCCGCTGGTAGTAGTTGCTGTTGCCGCTGCCACTGCTCCTGCTGCTGTTATTGTTGCAAATGCAAAATGATGCCTAGTTGAGTCCTTAACGAAAACTTTCCACAGGGAAACTGCAAAGAAACAAAAAAGCGTTGGTCATTAGGAAAGTTTTTCTGGTTTTGCCCTACAAAAGAGATTAGAAAAATTTTAAAGTTTTTCCCAACAGTTTTATACATTTGGTGAAAGGGTTTTGAGGCGTTATAAATACAAAAAGTAAATATTTTAAATGCAGTTAAAATAATTACATGCTTAAGGCCTTCCATCAAAGTGATATATCTGTGTTAGGAAAAAAGTTGGAAGGGAATGTTTCACAAACTTCTAGTGGGATGTATGCATTGGTATCTAAATGTCCTTAGTCACATTGGTTTCTTGTTGCAAGAATTATGAATAGCTTTGGAAAAAATTCTCTTAAATAACTACTTTTTCCACTGTCTATGGAAATAACTGCATGTGAAGAAGTAAAAACTCCTCAGGCTATAACAGCAAAAAAAGGATTGGTAGACCTAACTAAAATCCATAAACCTTCATATCTTGGAAAAACATTACTCTATATTCACTTCCAGGCATTGGTTATTGGAAAATCTTTTAAATGTCTTTTTATATGCCATGTATACCTGTTTCAAAAACAGCTCCAGAAGAGCTCAAATAAAGTAACTTCTTTATTTTCAAACTCAATCTAACATGTTTCCAAATGCATTCTCTTTCAAAACTCAAACTAAATCCGCATTACCTTATATGTTTAAAAACACTCCATCATTGGGAACATTTATATGTATTCAACATATTTTTCGAATCTGTAGACCTGTCTGGGGGATACATGAATATTTTTTAAACTTTTGCATTATTATTTCAAAATCAATCATATTCGTCTTTTTTATTTGTCAGTAATTCCAATTCCACCCTGTCAAGTAACATGACGCAAAGCATATCAATAACACAATTATCTATGTCGCTCTCCAATCATAATTACAATGACAGTTCTTGTTCTTTGTTTGTCTGTTGCCAAGATTCTTTACAACTTCTAATGGAAATTAATTAAATCCCTAAAGAGGACAAATCTAGTAGAGTAAACACAGTTTTGCCATTTATAAAATGTTCAGTTCTAAGAGGACACATAGAATTAATGCTTGCGAGTGAGGGTGATAGCAACATTGGGAATCTATTTCGCCCAAAATAGACTTGCTACAATATGACAACTATTTAAAATTGATGCTGTTAACACTAAGTTTATGAAATCTTTAAAGTCATAACTTGATTTGGCTGCAGTGTTGAAAGTAAGATATGTGACAATAAAACATGAAATCGGTAGGAATTTTATATGTGGTTTGTAACAAAACATGGATCTAAGCCAACGATTTTTCGTGACAGATTTCCCACCCACAGTGAATTCAATAGATGTTCTGTCCACAGGGAAGTCAATCAATGACTCTGTTTGAAAGTTGTAGTGCGCTCCAAGAAGGCAGACGAACGGACATGTCTAAATCGACTCCAAATTTTCCGGAAAGGGTTTGTTCTTAACATATATATATATATTAGGGTTATGAATTTTTGACTTTTTTTCTCAACAATGATTTCCTGTAGTAAGAATGAATGAACTTTTGCCTAGTAATGCATCCATTTTATTATAAAAGAAGATTCCGCACAAACCTCTTTGAAAAAATACAATGAAATGAAACAAGATTAAGTAAAAAAGCATTAAGTTCGGCCGGGCCGAACTTTTCATACCCTCCACCATAAAATATTCATTCCTGTCCCCAACTTTAAGTGAGTACGTTAAAATGTCAGATAATGTACATAAAATGCTTCATTCGGGAGGCCCTTTTTTATGGTGCCTATATCTAACTATTGACAATTTTTGGTGGGCTAGAAATTGGGAGGTACTGTTATATAGAGGTTATAATAAAACATGGGCCTATGTTGACAGTTTTTGATGGGAGCCTTTAATGTCAAATAACTCCTAATTCGGTTAAAAAATTTAGCTAGAATCCTCAAAATATCGAAAATCGGTACATAACGTGGGAACTTCAAATGTCATTAACAGCTAGTTCGGAGGTATCTGGGCTATACAAAAATATGAACTTAAATGAACAATTTTTGTCGGCTTTTAAATTTCAAATTACAGAAAGTTCGTCCAAAAAATAAGGCTAAGGTACGGAAAATTGGGAGGTTTGTTTTGGGGCTATACCAAAACATGGACCTCAAAGTACCGAAAATCGGGAAGTATCGTTATATTGGGGCTATGTTGAAAATTGTTGATGCAGATGTGTGGTGACCACTACAACCTTCAAATGTCAAATTACAGTTAGTTCTGTTAAAAATTGTAGCTAAAATTGCCAAATTACTGAAAATTGGGAGGTACCGTTACATGGGAGCTATATCCGAACATGGACCTATGTTGACAATTTTTGATGGAGAGGTGTTGTGACCACTAAGAACTTCAAATGTCAAATGACTTGTTCGGTTTAATATTGTAGCTAAAATCATCAAATTACTGAAAATCGGGAGGTACCGTTATATGGGGGCTTTCTTGACAATTTTTGGTGGAGAGGTGTGGTGACCACTAAGAATTTCAAATGTCAAATGTTCAAATTACACATAATTCGGTTAAAACTTGTTGGTAAAATTCTCAAAATACCTGAAATCGGGCGGTAACGTTATATGGGGGCTATTCCAAAACATGGACCTATGTCCACTAGTTATATAAGTTTATTGACATTTAAGAACCCTAAATGTCAAATTATAGCTATATCGGTCTGAAAATTTAGCTAAAAACGTCAAAATACCGTAAATCGGGGGGTACCGTTATATGAGGGCTATACCAAAACGTGGACCTATGTCCACAAGTTTTGTTACATAAATTTATTGACTTTTAAGAACTTCAAATCTTAAATTATAGCTAAATCGGTCTGAAAATGTAGCTAAACCCGTCAAAATACCGTAAATCGGGGGGTGCCGTTATATGGGGGCTATACCAATACGTGGACCTATGTCCACAACTTTTGTTATATAAGTTTATTGACTTTTAAGAACCCTAAATGTCAAATTATAGCTAAATCGGTCTGAAAATGTAGCTAAACCCGTCAAAATACCGTAAATCGGGGGGTACCGTTATATGGGGGCTATACCAATACGTGGACCTATGTCCACAACTTTTGCTATATAAGTTTATTGACTTTTAAGAACCCCAAATGTCAAATTATAGCTACATCGGTCTGAAAATGTAGCTAAAAACATCAAAATACCGTATATCGGGGGGTACCGTTATATGGGGGCTATACCAAAACGTGGACCTATATCCACAACTTTTGTTATATAAGTTTATAGATACTTAAGAACCCTAAATTTCAAATTATAGCTAAATCGGTCTAAAAATGTAGCTAAAAACATCAAAATACCGCAAATCGGGGGTACCGTTATATGGGGGCTATAACAAAACGTGAACATATGTCCCCAAGTTTTGTTATATATGTTTGTTGACACTTAAGAACCCTAAATGTCAAATTATAGCCAAATAGGTCTGAAAATGTAGCTAAAAACGTCAAAATACCGTAAATCGGTGGGTACCGTTATATGGGGGCTATACCAAAAAGTGGACCGATATAGCCCATCATCGACCTGCCTGCAAACAAAAGACGCATTTTCCCAAAATTTCAGCGTCCTATCTCTATTTTTGTGGATGCTAGTGTGATTACCACAGACGGACGGACGGACGGACGTGCTCAGATCGACTTAGAATTTTACCCTGATCAAGAATATATATACTTTATAGGGTCGCAAATGAGTATTTCAGTGCGTTACAAACGGAAAAACAAACTTAATATACCCTCCATACTATGGTGGAGGGTATAAAAAATCTCAAATCACGAAAGAATGACATTTTGCCTGTTAATGACTAAAATAACTTTTATACCATTTAAATACTGAACAAGTCAAAAAGCATTATGTTCGGCCGGGTGGAACTTATTATACCCTCCACCATGAAATACATATAAGTTAATTTTCCTTCGTGTCCACAATTGTAAATAATGATATTTTGTGACAACGGAAACGCAACTGCCTATATAAGGTCAGAAAATGTATCAACAAATTTCTTCTATCGGGTGCCACCTTTATATGGAGGCTATATCAAAGTGTGGAGCTATGTTGACAATTTTTGGTGAAGACATTTTGTGACCACTGGGAACCTCAAATGTAAAAGTAAAAATAGTTCGGTCAACACATGTAGCTAAACTCCTGACATTTGGTAATTTTTGGTGGGAAATTTTTAGTGAACACTGTGAACGTTAAATAACAGGTAGCTCGGTCAAAAGCTAGTTAACATTCTCAAAATATCTAAAACTGGGAGGTGTCGGGCTATACTAAAACATGGGCAATTTTTGGAGGGAAATTTTTGTGAACACTTTGAACGTTGAATAACAGGTATCTCGGTCAACAACAATTTAACAAGCAAACCAGCGTTAAGTTCTTCCGGTCTGCACTTGCACAAAAAAACCGCTTGATATAGACCAAAGTTTAGTATATCAATGTAAAAATAGTTTATATTATGAATATTCCAGAAAAACTTCTCTTCAGTTCATAAAACCTCGCAAAATCAATAATAAACAAGTTAACCAGTAAACAAGTAAGACCAGGCCGAACTTGTTATACCCTCCATCACGAGTTGTATTGGATAAAAATGGAACATTAGTTTCCTTTCGTTTATGAAGAAGACTAAATAACAAATTTCAGCAAGTTCGGTAAAACAATGTGGCTAACCTTCAAAATACGGAAATTCGGGAGGTACCGTTCCATGGGGGCTATATAAAAACGTCGATCTATACCTACACATTTACCGATATTTCGGTAAAACCTTCACAATACCGAAAATAAAGAGGTACGCTTCTATGGGGGATATAGGAGCCCCTGGACCTATATTGATAACTCTCTTCTGGAACTTTTTATAACGCCATGGATGACTAAATAAACTTCAGAATTACGAAAATCGCGAGGAGTCGTTCTATGGGGGATATATCGAAACGTATACATATAGTGAGAAAGTTTTGTACTCCCAACGAAGACCAAGTAGCAAATTTGAGCCACTTCTGTTTAATATTGAGGCCACAACCTTCCAAACACCGGAAATGGGGGCTAAATGAAGGCGTGGGCCTACACCGAATAATTTCATATGGAACGTCTAATACCTAAAATGAAGTCCAAATACCAAATTTCAATTATATCGGTGGAATATTGTGGCCACAACCTTGAAAATTGGGAGGTACCGTTCTATGGGGGCTATATGAAGGCGTGGACCTCTACCGACAAATTTCTGGGGGAACGTTTTTTACCCTCAAAGAAGACTAAGTACCAAATTTTAGCCACTTCGGTGTGATAATGAGGCTAAAACCTTCAAAATACCTAAAATCGGGTGGTACTGTTCTATGGGGATATATCAAAACGTGGACGGATGTAGCCCATTTGCAACACCAAACATCCTAGGAGTAATTGAAACTTCTACACCAAATAATAAAGCTCTATCTTGAAAATTGCGAGCTGTGTCTTGATTTCAACAGACGGACATTGTTATATCGACTTAGAATTTTACCCTGATCAAGAATATATGGTAACATGGGGCGCCTTCGCCACGTTTTTGTTCAAAATGCTCTCTCACCGTTAAAGTTTCTTAAAATATTAATTTGGTAAAAATATTAGCATATTTTTGAAAAATAATTTTGAGAATTTACAAAATGTCTAAAAAGTGGCGAAGCCTCCTCACCCATTGGCAGCTTCGCCATTGATATGGGACATTCTCCAAGGGACTCTAAAAGTGTAATTTAGCATACCTTTTCATTAAATATCAACATTATGCGAAAAAGGAACATATTTTCTATTGAATAATCAAAAATTATTCTAAAACTCACAAAAAGAACCAGGATCTAGTACTTAAACTAGGAACCTTGAATATAGGTACAAAAATCATAACATTACTAAAACAAGATACGTTTAGGATAATATTTGATTTTAACTTCATATAATAGTGTGGTGTACTTGTGGCATAAAGAATTTAAACTAAACATGACAAATTTCTAACATTAACCCACCACACCCCTACCATGGCGTAGGCGCCCAACCCCTTACATATTTCATAATATTAATATATTGACATCTGTAATTGTCTTTTTCATCCGAATTACTGGTATTTATACTCTTCAGTAGTTGTCTTCTAACGGTAGAAAATAAGTTTTTGATATTACAAAAAGTAAATAAGAAAACATACCTTCCATAATATTTTTTCCCAATACCCTAAAAGCACAAAACCAGAAAAATCATACCTATGACACAACTGCCAACTTTTGGGAGTTGATAGATCTTCATTAAACTCACAATTATGCCTTTAACGGATTTTTCTAGCACTTATAGTTTACAATAAAATCGGCGCTGGCGTAGCCGCCCCAGTGGCGAAGGCGCCCCATGTTACCATATGTATACTTTATAGGGTGTCCGATGAATATTTCGATGTGTTACAAACGGAATGACAAATTTAATTATACCGGTCATATTATGATGGAGAGTATAAGCTGCTCTCGCACAAACCATCTGACTGCTTACGGTGACTTCAAGGAATGGTCAACATTTCTGAAAAATATCAACTTTAAAAGTTTTTTTGTGCGGTAGCTTTTTTATCGAATCACTTTATAATTAAGATTTTATGTAATCTTAGATAAAAACTTATCAACATATCATACAGGGATACGAGGTTTTAAAAAAAGTCTAAACCCTAATGTATAAAGAGTCTAAAATCATTATTTCTATGAGGTAGACAATATCATACATTCTTTAGACACAAGGCTGGGGTATGGAAATAAGCTTTTAGCTGGTAAAATTCAAAATATTAAAATTGGGTTAGTTTAGCGCCTTTGATCTGAATGTCTTCATTAATAAATGTCAATTTTGTTGAAACGCATTTAAATGCATCGTCAGTACAACTCAAATACAAAAATGGAAAAGTGGGATGTACGCCAATCATCAATAGGCTTCTACCTCTGTAGGGCCTCCATTAACCGCCAAAATTTCGTGACGATCCAATCAAAATTGCGACCTGTAGCGTGACTACAAAAAAATGCCACCTACGCCATCCTAAATAGTGGTGTAGGGTATAATGAAACCACTAATGATTGCCATGGTAGCTGTCGTTCTTCTGCTGCTGTGGATAGGGATGCTGTGAATAGGGATGCCGCTGTGGATAGGGATGGAGCCCGCGTACGGCATTCAAATTGTACCTTTGTACTGCCTTCGCAACTACATCAGCATGAAAGCAATTCAAGCGTGCCTGATAGGTTCTACAGGTTCCTGCTTGTACCTTTCGACATCTCTCTCTCTCCAGATCATGACGTGACTGGTTGGGGGGAAACCTGCCCACAAGATCGTGGCCGGGATGCTCACAGCGCACAGTGGTCGAAACCACTGATCTAGCGGCGCGAAAATAATAACTTGCAAACGAATTGAGACTTGGCTGTAATTTTGCATTCCGTGTTCTCACTGCGTGTAAAATCTACTTACAATACTGATCTATGTTTCGATGTAGCCTTCTTTATGATACCCCCGATTCGTTGAAGTTTTTGTTATTATCCCATATTTATTAAACGATTTAGCTATAATATGGTATGGTATATATTTTGATATAGCTCCCATACAAATACACAGCTAAATCCTTTCTTTTAAATGTGCGTTTATCAGATGATTTGCATATATTTGTAGCCATAACGTGGTTACTCCGTATCCAGAGAGTGCATTTTAATTCACTAAAAAATAATCGAACCCAAATTCAGCCAAGTTTACAGGATGCACTCTATGGAACAAGCGCGTACCACCCATTAAAACACTATCAAAATTTTATTTTTTGAAAATATATTGCTATATAACTATGTACCTTCAGGCCCAAGCTATTTTTTATAATGGCACCAAATTTAGTACTTTTCGTACATATATGTATAAACTTAAAAAAGTACCTCCTTATATTAATCCTATAGACCAATTGTGATTTTCATTCCCAGCACTATCTTCCCTTCAGAAATAATTATGGCACTATTTAGAATTTTTCATATACATAAGTGCAGATTTCCAAAACGTCCCCCTTACATTTTCAAATTCTAGATCATTCCCTTCACGCAATAACAAATTATATCAAATTCTGTACCATTTAGTAATTTTTGTACATTTTCAAAACTATTCCTGCTTAGTTCCAAATTTCAGGATTCCAGCTCTATCCATTCTCCTTAATCCAAATTGTACCAAATTTGCAACATTTTAGTACACATAAGTACGAATTTGCAACACCTCTTCCTTATCTCCACTCTACACACCAACTGCAATCCCAATACCGAATTTCATAATTCCAGATCAACCCCATTATCGTATTTTCAAAATCTGCATATCTCAACCTCATACCTCCATTTCTTCCATAACCACACTCCCCAGTGACTCTTATACCAAGTTTTTGAATTCCAGCACTGTCTGTACACCAAATACGTAATTTAGAGCAATCTATATATATAAAAATGGTGTAGAAAATGTATAGTAATTCATAAAATGAGAACGGCTAGGCCGATTTCTGTAAAAATTTTTGTCAGTTATTCGTATTTTCGAGGAGAAGGTCTTTACGGAAGAAAATTTTGGAAAATCTCTCTGGAAAAGTCGGAAAATTGGAAAAATCGAAAATTGAGTTTTTGTATGAAATTTTATTCCTTAATAGCGAGACGAAGTTCGCCGGGTCCGCTAGTTTAGTATATTTATGGTACGTACATATTTCCTAAACCACCTCCATCAAATAACAAATTGAGTACAATTTAATACTTTTCGTATACCTTTGGTACGTATTTCTACAGGCACATGCATATATCAACACCTACGGCAACTTTAGTACCAAATTTTCGAATTCAAACTCCATCCCTAAAGCCAATATCAAATTTAGTAAAATTCATACACATAATCATTAATTTCCGAATTCTCCTTTTTATCTGCATTCCTTATACTATTCCTATCACTTTTCGTACACATAAGAAGGAATTTCAAAAACTACCTCATTCCTAATTTCAAATGTCCAGATCCATCCGTTCTCTATATTTAGTACCATTTAGTAGTTTTCATACACATAAGTACGAATTTCCAAAACTAACTTCATATCTCAATCCTTCACCTCAACAGTAATCTTAATTCCATGTTTCCAGCTCTATACGTTCACACAAATCCAAGTTGTACTAATTGTAGTACCATTTAGTACTTTTCGTACACATAAGTACGAATTTCCAAAACCATTTCCATATATTTGTACCACTTCCCAACCTTGACTCCCACACCAAATTTCAATATACAGTGGTATCAAATTTAGTAAATTTTCGTTCAACTTTCTAACTCTCCATCAGTTGATCTCATTCCAAATTGCAGAATTCTAGCTCTTCCCTGTTTAATACTTGTTAAACTCACCTTATATCACCCCTACACACCAACAACCCTGGTGAACTACACCCACAAACAACAATTTGATGCACCAAACTCCTTATATCCGTCCTATTATGATGAAAATTGGAATGTGTGACGGTCTAGAAATAAATGTGACAAATTATATCGAAATAGTTTCAGATTTGGATACATCTTCTATTTATATTTTCGGCTGATTTGAGTTATTTGATGAACCCTCTATTCGTCCAATTTTGATGAAATTTCGAATGTGTGACGGAATTTGGTCTAGAAATAAATGTGCCAAATTATGTCGAAATCGGTTCAGATTTGTATATAGCTCCCACATATATTTTACATATTCACATTAGTGTAGGGTATCATATAGTCGGTCCCGCCCGACATTGATCCTTTCCTTACTGGTTAAAGTCTACCGCAATAGGTACTTACTTTGTACCATAGCTTTAGTAGTTATTAAGGTCTATCGCAATAATATCCCTGTGATCCGAGCTAAGGTCTCTCGCAGTAGTATTCTGAATATACCTGATTACCCTTAGTACCTTACAAAGTATATACACTTGAACCTATACAAGTGTTTCCCCATTTTTTGAAGAATTTAATTTTTTATTTAAAGGAATTTAATCCTTAGAAAGTTATGCCAGGGGCAGAAATCTATAAATGTTACATGTAGGATTTGTAGGATTTATTTCAAGGGATGAACGTCCCCATTCTCTTAATATGATAAAACAGTCCCACACAATCGTTGTAATTCGATACGTTTAACATGATCAATGTAGTGAAACATTTACATATGTAGGTCGTACAACTCTTGATTTATGCGTAGCGTCCGTAAATTTCTGTATTACTGTATTTCTTATCTATTTTCCATTATTCTCCATTTTTAAAAAGTTAAAAAACACAGACCCAACCCTCCCAAAAATATCTTCAAACTGTTCGACATACACACACAACCATTATATCCCACTAACATATTTTTATTTTACCTAACCTTGCATTAATTTACATAGAAAATTCTATGCCCCATGGCCACATTAGCTTAGTGAAGTGGGGAGAGAATCTAAAACAAATAGACTTTTTCAATATCAATATTTAAATTTTAATGACAACGAATTTTCACCTCATTCATAGTGAATCAATATTCGAACATGTGCCGCCAATACCAACCAACACCATCAGCGGCAATATTTTCCAATCATCAATTTTACTGTTCAGGGTCCTTTATCCTGTTTGTTCCATTGCCACCCACTCTCAAATGACAAATAAGGATGAGGCATATCTGCCACAATAATAATTCTCCAGTGGCACATTCCTGTTTTTGTTATGATATCCGCTGATGTGACGGCTGCCACATTACAGTCAGTCATTTCAATTGCAATATTTGAATATCGGGAGAAAAAAAACATGAAGAAAAATCCCTGAGCTCAACCAACATCCATTCATTCATAGTTTCATTTCAAAAATTGACGTCAATCGACGGCTGGTGCAAAAATGCGGTAGAATGCGGCTGGTTGTGGGCTGTTGAAGGGGGTTAGAGGTTAATATTTTATTTGTTTTGCAAAGAGGTCAGGGCTAAGTGCAACTGAAAGTGGTTGATGGAGATGATGATGTGGATGGCAATATTGATTTGTGGTTTTTGTTCTAAATGAAGGCACTCGATTAGAATTTTAGAAATTTGTTTGTTTTAAAGAGAAGAGTTAATTGTGATTTGAAATGCGATTTCAATTAAGATTTCGCTTAGGCAAATGTGTAGACCAAAAGAGGTAATATTTAGAATAAATGTTGTTTAATAATTTCATATTTTACGTCACCGTCAAGCCGACCACAGTTATCGATTTCCTACGATTCAAAAATAAAATCATTTCCTTCTATTGTCGTCAGTACACTTATGATTCGAGTGCTTTATTCAGTTAAAATTCTAAGCTCTGAACTTTAAACACACATTTCATCCTTCCCCCATCCTTTTCTTTGCATACTTTGTTTACATTTCAATTAACAAAATCAGACGATAAAATAACGAAGAAAAAATCTCATCATCAAAATCACATTAACACCACCATCCAAATAACCATTCAAAAAACAACTAACAAAGTTGCGCACACACACACCACCACCACCACGCATCAACAATGAAATCTCCATAGACATCATTTTGTGTTCAGCTGCTGCTGTAGGAAAAGCACACATAATCACCTGTCGTGAAAAATTTATGTGTCCAATATGTAAAATAGCCTCTACCGCACATTAGAACAAGGATATGCTGAACATCAGGTTGTGTGGCACTTGTTTGATGTTTGCAACAAGTTGTGAAGATAAATCGTTGCTTTCTTTCGTTCGTATGGCGCTACCACTGCCACTGGGCGGTCTTGGTAGTGAATGACATTTGGCCATTGGCGGTATTGTCGACTTGTGGTGGCATTTTCTATATATGTTTCTGTGTGTATGAGTTAAAAATCTAAAATCACAAAAACAAACAAAACCAAAACAAGCCGGTGCGAATAACGCCATTGAAAATGACATAAACATGCACACGGACACACACATAGGATTCTTCAACATCATATCTTTTGTGTGTTGGTGATTATATGAAAGAGTTTGGATTATAGGCAAAGAGAAAAGAAGTCAGACCAGGGGGAAGATACATACAGACATACATATATCATGTGCCTCAGTGCGTATGATTGTTGGCCAACAATGCGTGTTTATGTGCCCACAGTGACAAGATTAGCCTTAGACATTAACGCCTGCAATCAAAATGTTGCATTGACTAACCTGACTGACGGAATGACCGACTGGATCTCTGCTATGTTGGTTGTCTATGTGGCTGGCTGGTTGACCGGTTGTGTCTGTTGGCAAATTAAGATACGTTTTATGGTTTTGATAACGTTTCGTTTGACAGGGGACAGAAGGAAATGTTGCCACCGTTTGTTGGTCAAGATTGACGTGCAACGAACAAAGATTAAGGCTGCAATTTTAAAACGATTTGTTTCTGAGGAATTGGTTTTGAAAAGATTTTGAACGAAACGAAAACAGGTGGGTATAGTTAGCAAAAATACAAAACTTGTTTTTATAGCATTTGATTTTGTTATTTCCAATATAGTGAGATTACCTTACAAATAATAAGTAACACACATCTCAACAGGATTGCAATTGTCAATCTAAAGTATTTAATTTTGTTTGAAATTCTTAATCAAAATGCTTAATCACTAATTTTATTCTATTTGTTTATAATTATTGAGTTTTGATGTTACACAAAAGGGCTTTACCGTATTTGTGTTGCTATCGAAGAAGCGTTTCTATTGTATTATTCTATTGTTGTATTTTTCCTATTGTTTCTCATTTTCATTCACGAAAATTATTTGATTCTTTTAAAGTAAAGTAATCATTTTAGATTCAACCATGTGTATATATTCCTGATCAGAGTGCAATTCTACATCGATATAGTCATGTCCATCTCTGGAAATCACTCTATCGTCCGAACGGACTGAAGCAGGTGGATACAATTTGGGTCAAATTTATTGTGCGTGCGTAGAACTTTTCGTATTGAATATGATCTATATAGGTCCACTTTTTGATATATCCCCCATACAGAGAAACGCGTTATGCTTTTTTAACAGTTTTATTTATTTAGGCGGGTGACGTAGGCGATGAGAGATACCAAGGAACGCACAGTGGATCCACCCATTGGCCAAAAATAAAAAAAATTAATGTTAAAATTTTGGTACAACATCTGGCAACTCTTACAGCTATGACATGGACCTTTTTAAATATATATTAGTTTTTGTTTCATTCGAACGCGATCTTCTTAAGAATAGCTTCAAAAGTCGGAACATTTGACTAATATTTTTTGTTGTGAGTACAACCTTTGTTTTAAGTGCAAGTAAATATATTCACAATATGGCGAAACTAAAACGTATAGCAAAATATTATAGTGGATTTTGAAGGAGGAGGTAATAGCTTAATTTTCATTTAAAAATAGTGTTTTAGCGTGTTGTGGAATTTTAGTTAGCTGCATATTTTCTTAGTGTATTTTGTGATGCTAATTCGATCATATACTTAAATTTGACCTAAGGTTTTAATCATGATGCCCACCGGTGCCCACCTCGGGAATAATTTTCCAAAGTAGGTCATTGGTTAAAGATTATTCTGTATTAAAATCAGCTGCCATCTAGTGCCAGACAATAAATGGTGGGTCGCTGACTAAAGCTGTCCTAGAATTGGGTTTCTATCGATATATTAGCGTATAACTCTGTTAGCTGACCACGTACATTATCATAATTTGCATCAGTGGCAAGATGAAGAAATTTTCTTCCAAATTTGTGTTACAATGGGAGTACGTGCCTTGCAGGAAGAACGCTATAAGATCTATATTAAAAATGTTACCAATTTTCAGACAACAATGTTAATTTTTTTAATCCGCTAAATTGGTTGGATTTTATGTTGTTTTGGAGATTGTTTTGTTTCCCCAAGCCTATTTTTGCATCATAAGATAATCGGGAGCTTTGTTCATGTAATTTTGTATTAACAGCATAAAACAATTCTTACTGTATACCCCCTCCAAAGGGGAAAGGGGGGAGAATGTTACGCTCGTGGTTTCTTAAAACACTCTTCAAAGCAGCACAAAGCTGCAACCGGCGCATTGGCTTGATTTTTTCACTCTAAATATTTTTGCCACTTTCTCCATACAAGTGGATCCACTGTGGAACGGTCCTGACCGGCTTTAACATGGCAAAGTCCAGGATTTATCTTGGTCCCTCTCTCATCTCAATTGGACACTGACCTCACCGTGGTGTCACCTGGGGTAGGTGCCTTTAACATCCGTTAAAGGTAGTGAGCTCAAAAGTGCAGCGCGTTCACCCATAGGATCGTTAAAAACATGGGGTTGTGCGCCGGGTTAGTAACCCTCCCCTAGAAAAAAAGCAGCCTACGATGAAAAAAACAAAAGAAAAGAAAAACAAACCAGTCTAAAGTTGACGACCCCCGCAAACGTTTTGGGGACCATGATCTGCGAATCTGCACCTGGAATGTTGGCACTATTTATAGAGAAGGTGCAGTTTACGCATTGGCAGATGTACTTGAAAAGTACAAGGCCGACGTTACTGCCATACAGGAAATACGATGGAATGGGAAAGGCGTCACAAAAACACCTAAAGGTAACGCACTGTATTATAGCTGCCATGACATAAAGCAAGAGTTTGGTTGCGGATTTGTAGTTGGTCGGAGGTTAAAACATCTGGTATCCAGCTTTACACCAGTGAATGAAGGACTTGCTACAATACGGATAAAGTCAAAATTCTTCAACTTTAGCCTTATCTGCGCTCATCCTCCTACTGAAGACAAGGACGAACAGACCAAGGATGAGCGCTTAGAAGAAACATATGACCGTTGTCCTGCCCATGACATTAAAATTATTCTAGGCGATTTTAATGCCAAAATTGGAAAGGAAAATATTTTTGGCCCAACAGCCGGAAAATTCAGTCTCAACAATGAAACATCTGACAATGGTATGAGTCTGATCTCGACATCCATAAGGGCACCTGTCTGTCTCCAGATCAGAAAACAAGAAATCAAATTGATCACGTTGTGATAGATGGAAGACATTAATTGAGCGGGTTGAATGTGCGTTCGTTCCGAGGAGCAAACATAGACTCGGACCACCACCTTGTTGCCGAAAAGGTACGCACCCGGTTAAACGTAGCAAACAAAGTACGAACAGACACAACACGGAAGTTAAACATCGGTAAGCAGCAATCACAGCAGCCACAGCAGCCACAGCATATTCCACTCAACTAGCCCAATTGCTTAATCAAAGCACTCCTCATCCCGATAACATATCAGCGCAATGGCAAAGCATAACCCACTCCATGCAAACAGCCGCCAAATCCATACTTGGATACCAGAGACCTCCACCGAGGAATCCATGGTATGATCAGGAGTGCCCGGCCACTACCGAAGAAAAACAAGTAAAAAAGCATTAAGTTCGGCCGGGCCGAACTTTTCATACCCTCCACCATAAAATATTCATTCCTGTCCCCAACTTTAAGTGAGTACGTTAAAATGTCAGATAATGTACATAAAATGCTTCATTCGGGAGGCCCTTTTTTATGGTGCCTATATCTAACTGTTGACAATTTTTGGTGGGCTAGAAATTGGGAGGTACTGTTATATAGAGGTTATAATAAAACATGGGTCTATGTTGAGTTTTTGATGGGAGCCTTTAATGTCAAATAACTACTAATTCGGTTAAAAAATTTAGCTAGAATCCTCAAAATATCGAAAATCGGTACATAACGTGGGAACTTGAAATGTCATTACCAGCTAGTTCGGAGGTATCTGGGCTATACGACAATATGAACTTAAATGAACAATTTTTGTTGACTTTTAAATTTCAAATTACAGAAAGTTCGTCCAAAAATAAAGCTAAGGTACGGAAAATCGGGAGGTTTGTTTTGGGGCTATACAAAAACATGGACTTACGTTCGGTTAAACATTTTAAGTAAAATCCTCAAAGTACCGAAAATCGGGAAGTATCGTTATATTGGGGCTATGTTGAAAATTGTTGATGCAGATGCGTGGTGACCACTACAACCTTCAAATGTCAAATTACAGTTAGTTCTGTTAAAAATTGTAGCTAAAATGGCCAAATTACTGAAAATTGGGAGGTACCGTTACATGGGAGCTATATCCGAACATGGACCTATGTTGACAATTTTTGATGGAGAGGTGTTGTGACCACTAAGAACTTCAAATGTCAAATTACTGCTAGTTCGGTTTAATATTGTAGCTAAAATCATCAAATTACTGAAAATCGGGAGGTACCGTTATATGGGGGCTTTCTTGACAATTTTTGGTGGAGAGGTGTGATGACCACAAATGTCAAATGTTCAAATTACAGATAATTCGGTTAAAACTTGTTGGTAAAATTCTCAAAATACATGAAATCGGGCGGTAACGTTATATGGGGGCTATACCAAAACATGGACCTATGTCCACTAGTTATATAAGTTTATTGACATTTAAGAACCCTAAATGTCAAATTATAGCTACAACGGTCTGAAAATGTAGCTAAAAACGTCAAAATACCGCAAATCGGGGGGTACCGTTATATGGGGCTATACCAAAACGTGGATCTATGTCCACAACTTCTAATACATAAGTTTATTAACACTTAAGAACCCTAAATGTCAAATTATAGCTACATCGGTCTGATAATGTAGCTAAAAACGTCAAAATACCGTATATCTGGGGGTACCGTTATATGGGGGCTATACGAAAACGTGGACTTATGTCCACAACTTTTATTATATATGTTTACTGGTACTTAAGAATCCTAAATGTCAAATTATAGCTAAATCGGTCTAAAAATGTAGCTAAAAACGTCAAAATACCGCAAATCGGGGGGTACCGTTATATGGGGGCTATACCAAAACGTGGACCTATGTCCACAAGTTTTGTTATATATGTTTATTTATACTTAAAAACCCTAAATGTCAAATTATAGCCAAATCGGTCTGAAAATGTAGCTAAAAACGTCAAAATACCGTAAATCGGGGGGTACCGTTATATGTGGGCTATACCAAATAGTGGACCGATATAGCCCATCTTCGAACTTGACCTGCCTATGGAAAAAAGACGCTCGGGTGCAAAATTTCAGCACTCTATCTCAATTATTGCGGACGCTAGAGTGATTACAACAGACGGACAGACGGACATGGCTAGATCGTCTTAGAATTTTATCCTGATCAAGAATATATATACTTTATAGGGTCGCAAATGATTAGTTCGATGTGTTACAAACGGAATGACAAACTTAATATACCCTCCATACTATGGTGGAGGGTATAAGAAGGAAGCAGGAGCCGATTGCTTACAAGCGAAGCTGTTCAAAACCGGAGGCGAACGCTGATAAGGTGTATTCATCAGCCAGTTCGCAACATGTGGCAGGAAGAACGAGTACCCGACGATTGGAACCTGAGTATCCTGTGCCCCGTCCACAAGATAGGAGATAAGACTGTATGCTCTAACTAGCTTTAACTCATTCGCGAATCCATACATTGATATACGATTGACTCTTACCAAGGTTGACATATCTGAAACAAAAGGCAAATCTGATATACTCCTCTTATTATTTGCATGCATTATGGGGTACCTTTTCATATGACTACCCGGTTACTTTTCATTTTATGACATTATACACTGTAACATAGTGATGACTCTTACATGTAACAATTCTCAATACGATATGAGTTGAAGCCTTTCAAGATTATAGTGGTTAAAATAGATGATACTTGGTATTAGCAGCTCAAAGAGGAGAGCTGTTCTCTCTGAACCCACCCGCTTATTTTGTAGGAGATCACGTGTACTTTCTTCCCTCTTAGTTAAACAAAATTTGAAGACCATTCTATAGATATTCGCATACAAAATTAAAATAGATGATATTTGATATTAGCAGCACAAGGGGAAAACTGCTCACCTGACCCCACCCCGCTTATTTTGTAAAAGATGGCTTGAACTTACTTCCCACTTAGTTTGACCAAAATTGGGGACTATATCTGTTACCTTTCTATAGATATTCGCATACAAAATTTAAATTTTTGAGTTACCTCCGATTCTGATGCTATATCTCCAGATCAACGTGGAATTTCAAAAACTAATATAGCCTATTTTCATTTCAGGCGGTGCTGTAATTCATATACTCTGAAATTTTCAGGGAAATCTGTTCAGCGGTTTTTGAGTTTATAAGGGACAAACAGACAAACATACAAACAAACAATTTTCTATATTATACACTCCACGTCAGTATAATAGAACACCTAAATTTCTGTTAATGTTAGCTTATTTATCCCGAAGCGTATGAATCTACGTTTTTTAACCTTGTAGGGATTTAAAGCCTATGATGTTACGTATGAATCACAGAAAAAATTATGATCCTAGCTTTTCGCGATATGATTTTCCGATCATTTTTCCGATAGTACTATGAAAAATAGGAAATTATTTTCGGTCATCAGGATAGGACAGTCATTTTATTTTCGCGAATTGTGGAGATATTAACGCCGAATTTTCTTTCAGTCAATAAAGCTGGGCTTTCTAATCATTTTCAACAATAAAACCATATAAATAACTCCGCGGACGCCGAAATAACAGCATCATTTTGTGAATAGTGTTTGATAAGTGAACATCAAAAGTGAAAGTGAAAAAATTTAAACTCCAAAATTTATAAAGAGATAAAAATAAATTTTGTTTCAACTGGAGTTACAACTGTTTGTGCTATAAATAAGTGAAAACTGCATAAACACAAAGTCGGCGGTAAATTGTTGCCGCCGACATGTCCTCAATGGAAGAGGAAGCATTGCAAGACAATGCAGAAGAAAATTTTAGTGTCGATGAAGTCATTTTAACGACTCCTCCAGAAAATGGCACTACAAGTGAAAAAGAAGAAGCATCAATACCAGTGATTCACATAAAAAAGCGTGGAAAGAAGAGGAAAGATATTGACGGTTCCTCCAGCGAAACCGTACTCGAAATGCGGTTTAAATCGCTAGAAGAAGAAGTTCTTCGTCTAAGGAAACTACAAGACGAAACAGCCAAACAACTTACCATAGCCGCCTCTAAAGAAAATAGCTTTAGACGGGTGATAAAAGAATTGCAAGATAGACTTGCAACATACGAGCCCATCAATAACAACATGCCATTATGCAACAATAATGAAGCAATGGAAGATGAATCTTGCACACTTTCGACGCAAGAAATAATGAAGGTACCGCTGAGCGCAAGCCAGACGCCAGCGCAGGCATTCAAGAAGCCCATATTGCCTGGGACAACAGCTAATGGAAAGAAGAGCAATAATCTACAAGCAACAACAACAAGAGATCCAACGGGTGGCAAACAACAGAGCCAGCAATCTTCAACCGTGACGCCGTTGACACAAGCGCAAAAAACGTCTGTAAAAGTCTCAACACCAGCGATGTCGAAGCCAGCAGCAGCAAATAACGCAGCAACAACAACAACAGGAAAGAAGACGGTAAAACAAAACCATCAACAGGTAACCAAAACCCCAAATAGTGAAAAGAATATTCCAGCCATAACAGTCTACGATGTAGGTTTAAGATATTTAGATAATCTTATCGAAACTGAAATGCCAAACTTAGATTATAAATTTAAAATTGTTACTCCTTCAATATTATCTCTAAGAGTCACTGGGCTCGAAAACTTTGAAAAAGTTAAACAATTACTAACTACAAATGAAATCAAATTTCATACTAAAACTCCCAAAGCTCAGATTCCCTATAGTGTAAAAGTAATAGGACTCTCCAATCAATACTCTTCAGATGATATAAAATACTTTTTATCAAATTTAGATTTTAATGTAGATGTTTTGCATTGCACAAATATTGGTCACAAACATTGGATTTTGCGTCTTGGGCGTACCACAGAGATTCTTAAGCTATATAAAGTTAAAAAAAATATTTAGATGTGATGTCACGTGGTATAAGTACCACGGAAAACCGATATCGCAATGTTCAAATTGCCAAAGATTTGGGCACATATACAGCAATTGTAACATGCCATACAGGTGTGTGAAATGTGGCCAAAATCACGGCCCTAAAAAATGTACTATTCCTTCAAAAGAAATTATTGAAGCAAATATGGACACAGAAAATCCCACAGACTACAAAGTCTTTTGCGTCAATTGCGACGCCGATGGCCACGTGGCAAGTTCTGCTGAATGCCCAAAACGTATCAAAATTCTAGAACAAAAACAATTGCGGAAAGATGCAAATCTTTCTCGTTCTACAAAAATCACACCAAATAGGCTATCACAGGTCAGAGATGGAATCTCGTATTCCTCCACTGTGGCGCCAAAATTAGTGGTTGCAACACCTGCACCAAAGACAGCATCCGCAAAGGCTGGTGCAAATACAAATAATAACAAATCTTCAGTAGGATTTGGAAAAATGCTACTGAGTGAATGCCAAAATACATTTGGCAAAAACTTGGAGGATCTTTTGGTAGATCTCCAAAATTATGCTCCGCAATTCCAAGAGAGCGTACAAACATTAGGTAGACCAGCGGCCATTCTTGGCATGCTAATGCACTTGACCGGTTATTAATGGCTAAGTGCATATTTCTTAATATTAATTCGTTAGTGTCTTCCCCAAAAAGGCATTACCTTAAACTCTTTATACAAGAGCACAGCCCCGATATGCTACTGCTTGCAGAGCACAAGCTATCGGAACGGCATATTGTCCGATATGACGGGTACACGGTATATCGGCAAAATAGGCAAGGCCGTCAAGGAGGTGGGACGGCGGTCTTAATAAAAGAAAATTATAAGTCAGAACAGGTGACTTTCAATACTGGTAGCATAGAATCATGTGCAGTTAAGCTGTGGAAACGAGATGGCTCTACTATCACCATAATTTCTTTGTATTTACGTCCGTCCGAACGTATCAGAATTTCAGACTTACAAGAAATCATAGATTATAGCGCATCCAATGAAATACTTATTGGATGCGACTTAAATTCCAAACATGTCTCTTGGGGTGGAAATATAACCACCACCAATGGTAGAGAATTATATGATATTCTCCTTTCATGTCCGCACATTACTGTCTGTCTGACTGCAGAACCCACAAGAATATGTGACACATCGGAGTCATATATTGATTTTTTCATTCGATCGTCGGGAGTTATCCCAATCGAAAATGGGCTATTAAAGACCCACGACTTCGAGTCCGACCACAAAGCTGTGGAAATTAATATTTCGCTTGTAGACTTAATAGATGGTGAAGTGAGCACATTCTATGACTACAGTAGAATGAATATTCGTAGATTTAAAAGACGCCTGCAAGAAGGACTCTATGCATATAGTCTTCCAAGCAACCAAAATGCAGCTATAGCCGAAATCGATGCCAGTATTGAGGGGCTAAATACTGTTTTCAAAACCGCAATAGACGATAGTGTACCCGTTGTGCCGGCCAACCGTAGTATATTGGGGAAATTACCACCTAATAATCTAAGATTAATCCGTGAAAGACGAAGAATCAAAACCATATTGAGAAGATCAGCTGACCCTGAAAGGCATAATATATTAAGGGCAGACATTAAAAACTTAGGCAGGATTATTGATGCTCAAATCTATAATTTTCAAAGGAGCTCATACAAAAATTATTTAGAAAATTTGAGAGTGGGTCCCAAAACATACAATAAGGTGAAAAGGGCGGCAGGTTTAGCTCGCAGGGAACCTGTAGCGTCACTTGTCGATGATGCAGGCTCTGTAGTTTCAAACAACCAACAAAAAGCTGATATGATAGCTAATTTTTATAATGACGTCAGCCGTCCTGAGTGTTGTTCTGCTACTGGTTCTCATTATTGCCGTGTTACACAGGCTGTGGAGGGGATGAGGAGCAGAACACCTATAGTGACATTTGACGAAAATTTCACAGCTGATGGAACAGCTATCAGTGATGTGGAAATATGGGATAAAGGCGGATTCATAAAGCCTAGAGAAATAAGCTTGGCCCTTGAGAAAAGGCCCCCGAAAAAATCATGTGGAATAGATGGCATTCCAGATGTAGCCATTAAGAAGGCAGGAGATGTAATTCTCACTTTTCTTGCTATTCTCTTTAACCAATGTTTTAATATTGGATATTTTCCAACTGCTTGGAAGGAAGCATTGGTTATTCCAATTAAAAAACCAAACGAAAATTCCCATAATTGTGGTAGCTATAGGCCAATATCCCTACTTTCACCATTTTCGAAACTGTTCGAATATTTCATCCTGTCTGGAATAAGGCGAACCTTGAATGAGAGAAGTATTTTGAGGGATTGCCAGTTTGGCTTCAAACCACAGCACTCCACCACACACGCTCTTGTAGCTTTTTCAGATTATGTTGCCTCGGGTTTTAGAATAAAACTAGGAACAATTGCAGTTAGCCTTGACTTTGCCAAGGCATTTGATTCAGTCTGGCAAGACGGATTGCTATATAAACTCAAAACATTTGGTTTTGAGGAGCAGACATGTAGGTTGGTAGCAGACTTCTTGAAGGATAGGAACTTCAGGGTAAGGGTTGGGGACTGTATGTCTGGGCAGAAGTTGGTTTCAGCGGGGGTCCCACAGGGATCCTTGCTGGGACCGATTCTGTACAACATATATGTCAGTGATATCCCTGAGCCACCTGAAGGGGGTCTGTTGCTAACCTACGCTGATGATATTTTGTTTGCTCTTCGAGGTAGATACGGGAGAAGGAGAGGAAGCTACAAGACTATTTAGATAATCTAGTCCAATATTTCAATAAATGGAAATTAAAGTTAAATATTGAAAAATGTGTGGCTGTGGTTTTTCACGGAAAAACAGGGGCATCCTTCAAAAAAATGAAAAAATATGTACCAACATTCAGTGTTGGCCAAAGACACATATGTGTTTCAGACAGGGTGAAGTATTTAGGAATAGTATTTCACAATAGATTTGATTTTTGTAGACACGTTGACTTTACACTTAGTAAAGCCAAACGGATTTATTTTGCCTACATTAAATTATTCAGAATGAGAGGTGGACTCTCCAAGGACGTAAAACTTCTCATATATAAACAAGTTGTGAGACCAATGATAACATACGCCTTTCCAGCCTGGTCGGATATCTCTTCAGCTCAGATGGAGAGGATTCGGATCTGGGAAAGGCGTATGCTCCTTCCCTGCTTAGATATTAAACCTAGGCGTTTAGAGGATGGAATATACAAGCGAACTGCAAACAGGACCATTTATGAAAGTATCAATTTTAAAAGAATTGATGCTTTCATGATGGATTCCGCATTACGTTTTTTACAAAATTGTCAATACATCGACAACGACATTATAACGCAGTCAATATCATATAATGAAAATATGATGACTCTTACTAGAAGTAAGCATCTACCCCCTTCAGCACTTTTAAAGCTACAAGAGGAGGGGTTACTATTTGATGGAGAGAACCTTATCTACTATCATAGAAGATATCATCAATTCAATGCATTAGAAAATCCAGTATACAATACTGAACAATAAACAATCAAATGAATGTAAATATATGTATATAGTAGTATGTAGTTAGATTTTAAGTTTAGTTTGTAAGAAACATATGTAAAATAATAAATATTCGCCCTTTTTTAATTAAATCTATTTTTTGGGGCAATAAGTTTTTGAATTATCAATAAAAACAAAACATGTCAAAATAATTAGCTGACAAAAATATTGCAGCACAATATTTAAATGAAAACCGGTAGTCTCTATAAGTAAATATATTACAAGAGAATTTTTATAATATAAGAAATTACCTTTTAACCATTTATGTAACAAAAATGTAAATGAAATGAATTGATTAAATAAAAACTGGCATTTTAAAAGTCAAAGTCAAAAGTCCGAAATAACAGCGTAAACGGGTTTAAATTGACAGATAATTGAAACATCTCAGAATATCAATAAGAGTCGCGCAGTTATGTCATATTTCTTCACAATAAGATAGAATATGACACAGACAACCTCGACGGATACATTCGAGTGCTGCGGATACTGATAAAATGGAACATTTTCAAAATAAGTATGAAAAACGTCAAAATCTAATATATAAAAGACAATGTGTGTATGTTACTATGTTTGTATGTTTGTATGTTCCGAATAGACTCAAAAACGGCTGAACAGATTTTTTTCAAAATTTCAGATAATGTACAGGGAACACCGGTGGTGAAAATAGGCTATATATTTTCTTGAATGGTCGTCGCGGAAGTGAAATATCGCGGTCATTCCAAATTATTCAAAAACGAAAAGACTCAAAAATGGCTGAATAGATTTTTTGGAAAATTTCCGATAATGTACTGGGAACACCGGTGGTGAAAATAGGCTATATATTTTCTTAAATGGTCGTCGCAGAAGTGAAATATCGCGGTCATCCTAAATTATTCAAAAATGTACTATTTCAGATAGTATAGCAAATTTTAGTAAGCGTGACTATAAAACCGCTATAACACTGGCTTCTATGTGTGGGATAACGCGGTCAACGCCATATTTTGGAATACAGTAAAATCCCGATATCTTGAGATGTCACGATAAAGCAATTCCGAAAAATCGATTGGGAAATCTTATAAAATGTTGTATGTGAAGTTTTTAGGTCTGAGAATAGGTCGTAATCTATTTATTTAACCCGCTAAGTGTAGTGACCGGTGGTCCTCCCCACAATTTTTTAAGAAAACCGCGAAATTCAAGATACTTTTTAATATATTGTTTACAAATCGTTTGCAATGCTATGGTAATTACTGTCTTGACCCTGAATGGTCGTCGCGGAAGTGAAATATCGCGGTCATCCCAAAAAGTGTATTATTTCAATTAATTAGAACTGTCTTAAGCTGTTTTTATACGGCTAGGAGTAGTGACCGGTGGTCCTCCCCCACAATGTTTTTAAGAAAATCTGAAATCTTTGATATTTTTGAACGTATTGTTTACAGATTGTTTTCCCTGAATGATCGCGGTCATTACAAAGTTTTCAAAAATGTATTATTTCAATTAATATACATAATTTTAGTAAGCGTGACACAAAAATGATATAAACACTAGCTTGAACAAGTGGGATAGCGCGGTCGTGAGCTATTTTAATACGGCTAAGTGTAGTGACCGGAGGTTCTCCTTCAAATTTTTTTTCTTTTTAAAATCTGAAGTCCATGATATTTTTGAACGTATTGTTTACAGATTGTTTGCAATACTACTGTAATTACTGTCTTGACCCTGAATGGTCTTCGCGGAAATGAAATATCGCGAAAAGTGAAATATCGCGGTCATCACAAAATTTGCAAACATTTATTATTTCAGATAATATACATAATTTTGTAAGAGTGCCTAAAAACGCTATAAACGCTGAACACTAAACAATAAGTGGGACAGCGCGATCAACTCCACATTTTGGAATGCAGTAAAATCCGGATAACTTGAGATGTCACAAGATCGAAATTCCAGAAAGATCCATTGGAAATCAGACAAAGTTATTGATATACAACACAATATCATCATTGGAATCAGAATACCGCGATCGTGTTCGATTTTTGAAAATATCATAATTACGGATAAAATCTCAAAATGTGGGAAGTGAAACTTCATGAGCATTGATTTCAGTCCTTGGAATAGCTAGGTAAAGATAAATTTTTTAATTAGAGCAAAATCTCGATAATAACACCTACAATTTATAGAAGTAATTTTTTTTATGAATTATATAAATGTTGCCATACATATCCCGAAGGAACATACATTTCGCTGAGGGGTATTTTACCACTATTGCATATAGAGCGCGAAGAAAAAAAGCGTTACGTTCGATCGGCCTGAATGAGGTTAAATCCACCAAAAATAGCGAAAATGAGGCGCCACCGTTCTATGGGAGCTATATCAAAACGAGGACGTATACTGAACAGTGGTTATATCTCTGAACTATCGAAAATCGGGAGGTACTGTTATATGGGAGCTATATCAAAACGTGAACCTATTACTGTTACATACCGAGCGCAAATAAAAAGGCGTGTCTTTCGGTCGATTCGAATATTTATGCTCTCCTCTTTAAAATATATTAAAACCAGATTTCAGCCATTTCGGTGTGATAATGATGTTAAATCCTCAAAAATAGCGAAAATCAGCTATGGGAGCTATATCAAAACGTGGACCTATACAAACAATTCTTTGCAGTAATAATTACGACCCCAACCGAGACCAACAATCCAATATATAGCAATGTCAATTGACGTGCACCGACCATTATATATGGGTCACAAAGTGCTTTAAACTGTCGGTTTATGGTGAAGGGTATAATAAAAGAGATTTTATATCTTAAATTTGGGGGATACCATTATATGGAATTTATGTCAAAACATTGATTTATATTATGAAGTTTCTAGAGGGATGCCTAATTATGGGTGTATCAATACTGGATAGATAACTAAAGTTTACACGGAGAACCCAAACAACGGGCCAGCAACGCGGACCGAGTCAGCTAGTCTAATATATAAAAGGCAATGTGTGTATGTTAGTATGTTTGTATGTTCCGAATAGACTCAAAAACGGCTGAATAGATTTTCTTGAAAATTTCAGATAATGTAGTGGGAACACCGGTGGTGAAAATAGGCTATATATTTTTTTGAATGGTCGTCGCGGAAGTGAAATATCGCGGTCATCCCAAATTATTCAAAAATGTGTTATTTCAAATAATATACCTAATTTTAGCAAGCGTGACTACAAAACCGCTATAACACTGGCTTCAATATGTGGGATAACGCGGTCAACGCCATATTCTGGAATACTGTAAAATCCCGATAACTTGAGATAACTATATAGAAATTCCGAAAAATCGATTGGGAAATCTTATGAAATTTTTTATGTGGAGTTTTTAGGTCTGAGAGTAGGTCGTAATCTACTTTTTTATCCCGCTAAGTGTAGTGACCGTTGGTCCTCCCCACAACTTTTTCGCGAAATTGAAGATACGTTTTAATATATTGTTTACAAATTGTTTGCAATGCTATGGTACTTACAGTCTTGACCCTGAATGGTCGTCGCGGAAGTGAAATATCGCGGTCATCCCAAAATTTTCAAAAATGTATTATTTCAATTAATTAGAACTTTCGTAAGTTGTTTTTATACGGCACACAATGTTTTTAAGAAAATCTGAAATCTTTGATATTTTTGAACGTATTGTTTACAGATTGTTTTCCCTGAATGATCGCGGTCATCACAAAGTTTTCAAAAATGTATTATTTCCATTAATATACATAATTTTAGTAAGCGTGACACAAAAATGATATAAACACTAGCATGAACAAGTGGGATAGCGCGGTCGTGAGCTATTTTAATATGGCTAAGTGTAGTGACCAGAGGTTCTCCTTCAATTTTTTTTTTTTAAAATCTGAAGTCCATGATATTTTTGAACGTATTGTTTACAGATTGTTTGCAATACTACTGTAATTACTGTCTTGACCCTGAATGGTCTTCGCGGAAGTGAAATATCGCGAAAAGTGAAATAACGCGATTATCACAAAATTTGCAAACATTTATTATTTCAGATAATATACATAATTTTGTAAGCGTGCCTAAAAAACGCTATAAACGCTGAACACTAAACAATAAGGGGATAGCGCTATCAACTCCACATTTGGAATACAGTAAAATCCCTATAACTTGAGATGTCACAAGATCGAAATTCCAGAAAGATCGATTGGAAATCAGACAAAGTTATTGATATACAATACAATATCATCATTGGAATCAGAATACCGCGATCGTGTTCGATTTTTGAAAATATTATAATTACGGATAAAATCTCAAAATATGGGAAGTGAAACTTCATGAGCATTGATTTCAATCCTTAGAATAGAGATATAAGAGATATATATAGAGAGATAAAGATACATTTTTAAATACAGCAAAATCTCGATAATAACGACTACAATTTATAGAAGTAATTTTTTTATGAATTATAGCGAAAATCAGGCGCCACCATTCTATGGGAGCTATATCAAAACGAGGACGTATACTGAAAATTCTCTGCAAGACTGTTTACGACCCCCAACAGTGGCTATATCTCTGAACTATTGAAAATCTGGTGGTACTGTTTTATGGGAGCTATATCAAAACGTGAACCTATAACTGTTACATACAGAGCGCAAATAAAAAGGCGTGTCTTTCGGTCGATCCGAATATTTATGCTCTCCTCTTTAAAATATATTAAAACCAGATTTCAGCCATTTCGGTGTCGATAATGATGTTAAATCCTCAAAAATAGCGAAAATCAGCCACTACCGTTCTATGGGAGCTATATCAAAACGTGGACCTATACTAACAATTCTCTGCAGTAATAATTACGACCCCAACCGAGACCAACAATCCAATATATAGCAATGTTAATTGACGTGCACCGACCATTATATGTGGGTCACAAAGTGCTTTAAACTGTCGATTTATGGTGAAGGGTATAATAAAAGAGATTTTATATCCTAAATTTGGGGGATACCATTACATGGAATTTATGACAAAACATTGATTTATATTATGAAGTCTCTAGAGGGATGCCTAATTATGGGTGTATCAATATTGTATAGATAACTAAAGTTTACACGGAGAACCCAAACAACGGGCCAGCAACGCGGACCGGGTCAGCTAGTTTCTTATAAAAACCTAGATGTTTTGTTCAATAAAATGATTATTCTGTGAACAACTCTGCCGTTTAAAATTTTGGAAATATGCTCCACATTTAGAGGAAGATAATCTGATATGAAAACAACCGCTATTTTAATACACTGAGGGAAAATTTAGTACTTTTTAAAAGCAACTTACGCAATCTAAAAGCTCAATTTCCATGACTGTGTTTTCCCGCGAAAGCGGGGCTTTTACATGTGCGAGTTCAGTTAAAAAACGACTAATTCGAAAAATCCGGTATGGATAGCATAACCGGGCCATTATTATTGGAACATAACACTATTGAGAACAGTCGCGGACGCCGAAATAAGAACACATATAAAATGCAAAGTCCGAAGGGTGTGTTCAATTTGAAAAATGTGCTAAAATTTCCCTCAGTGTATTAAAATAGCGGATGTTTTCTTATCAGACTATTCTCCTCTAAATGTGGAGCTCATGTCCAAACCTTTAAACGACAGACTTGTTCGCGTAAAAATCATTTTATTGAAGAAAAATCAAGGGTTTTATAAGAAATTTTGACGTTTTTCATACTTATTTTGAAAATGTTCCATCTTTTCAGCATCCGAAGCACTCGATTGTATCCGTCAAGGTTGTCTGTGTCATATTCTATCTTATTGTGAAGAAATATGACATAGCTGCGCGACTCTTATTGATATTCCGAGATGTTTCTATTATCTGTCAATTTAAACCTGTTTACGCTATTATTTCGGAGTCCGCGGAATTATTTATTGGTGAAAAATGATTAGAAAGTGAAAGAAAATTCGGCGTTAATATCTCCACAATTCGCGAAAATAAAATGACTGTTCTTCCTGATGACCGAAAATAAATGCCTATTTTTCATAGTACTATCGGAAAAATGATCAGAAAATCATATCGCGAAAAGCTAGGATCATAATTTTTTCTGTGATTCATACGTAACATCATAGGCTTTAAATCCCTACAAGATTAAAAACGTAGATTCATACGCTTCGGGATAAATAAGCTAACATTAACAGAAATTTAGGTGTTCTATTCTACTGACGTGGAGTGTATATAGATATACAAGATTATCACGACAAAATTCTGAGACGATATAGTCTGTTATAATCAGTCTAGCGTCCGCAATAATTTAGCCAGAATGCTATATTTTTGCACCCGAGTGTCATTTTTTCATAGGCAGGCCCACGTTTTGGTATTGCCCCCATATAATGGTACTTCCCAGTTTTCGGTATTTTGAGGATTTTAGGTAAATTTTTTGACAAAATATTTCCTTTGAAGTTCCTTCTTGTCACAAAAATACTCCACCAAAAATTTTCAAAATAGGTACTTTACGATTTTCGGTATTTTGAGGGTTTTAGCACGTTTTTTCACCGAACTACCTGTTATTTGACATTTGAGGTTCCCAGTGGTAACAAAACTTCTCCACAAAAATTGTCAACACAGTCCATGATTTTGTCGTTGTTTTTTAGGGACTTTAGTTAAAACTTTTAACCGAACTAGCTGTAATGTGCCATTTGAGGTTCCCAGGGTTCGCAGAACTTATCCACCAAAAATTATGGCTCCCATTGCTCACAAATCTTCTCCACCAAGAATTGTGAACCAAGGTCTATTTTTGATACAACGGTACTAATTTTACTAATTTTTTTGAGAATTTTAGCTACAATTGTAAACCATACTTGCAGTAATTTGCCACTTGAGGTTCCACAATATAGGTTAATGTTTTGGTTTAGCCCCATATAACGGTACCTCCGAATTTTAAGCATTTTGAGAATTTTAACTACTTTTTGACCGATCTACCACTTATTTGACATTTGACATTCAAAGAGGTCACAAACTTATCCCGCTAGAACAACCTACTGGAAAAAAATCAAGACGATGCGAGAGGAGCACTTAAACTTCAGTTTTCCGAATTTTTTTGTGGGAGGTACCCGAGGGGGTGAACCGATACAGTCCATATTCCAACCTGATACATGGTTGAATGAAATAATACAATGTGCAAAATCTGCACCAATCAGAAACTCCCTGCGAGAATTATCTTGCGGATTTGCCATTTTGGTTGGTGCCGTCAGGGTTTCTTGGAGTTTTAGGCCAATATCTCAGGAAATATGGCCTTGAGCAAGAAAAATGTACCGTCGTAAAGGGAGCCGCAAGGACAACACACTGAAAAAAATTTCAAAACGGTACGAGAGCTCTTAAGATTCACTTTATCCGAATATTGTGTGGGAGGTACGCGACCGACATAATCTATATTCGAACCCGATCTATATCTCGAAGAAATAATACGATGTATAAAGTTTGCACCAAATCGATTACACCCTTCGAGAGTTTACCGACGTAGTGGACCGACATGGCCCATCTTCGAACTTAAACTAAGTTTGGACAAAATATTACGATACCGAGAGTTATCGTGCGCACCAGCCAGCTAGACGGACGGACAAGACTAAACCGACTCCAAATTGATTGAAACGAATTTCGTCCAAACATACTGTAATTTCTATTAGGTTAGGTTTAGGGGTTTTAATAAACATCTGCTGCAATTATGCAATTGGAGTCGATATGTGCTTCTCATTAATAGTAATAGCAATTGACTAATGGTGCCAGAGTTGGTATCACGTGGAGGTTAAATCCTCTTGAAATGGAAAAGGTACCAAAATAAAAGCTCCACTTCGAACAACCATGACCTTCCTTGTTAACTACTATTTCTTTCAAGAACCACAAAACAGGAGAGGAAAAGCAAAATATTGCTTAAATTTGTTCAATGTTTCCACCGTGTGTTGTTGATGGTATATACTTACCATGATATGTAAAATAAATGTTAAGTCTTCTTTTAAAATTATATTTTATTGCCATAAATGTCCGTACAAAACTTACAAAATAATTTCACATACACCCCCAGACATTTATAATGTCAAATGAACTTAAATTTTAATTTAAAACTAAAATTTATTTTATTTAACTTACTTCTATTGAACCGATTTCCTGAATCGATATTGTTTTAGAATTTCAATTGCTTGCGAGCCTTTGAGTACATTCTCAACCGCATACGGTTCGTTTGTCGTGATTCCATTTTCATTCCGGCCAAATGACTTTGTGGTGTCTCTGGATAATCCGTAATCAACTTTAAACCACTCAAATCACAATAGGGCTTTTCACGTAGTTCAATTTTCTTCAATTTCGGCGATTTGTAAGACAATGTTGATTTTGTAAGATTGTCCTGAGTAACGATGCTGCCTGGCCGAGCAAAAAGACTTCTCATGATTTCGTAGAAGACGATAAGTACGGCTATTTGTACGATATTCAAATTATCCATTTTGGGTTGTAGTTTCCCTTTAACTTCGATGGGTTGCTGAAATGTTGATTTAGTTGTTGTTCTAGTATTGGCCGAGCGAGTGGATGAATGTGTAGGTTGCGTGTGTAGTATCACAAGTCAAAGAAATAGCTTCCGGAGTTGTCAAGTTAATTGTTAATGATTTACACACCACAACGTACCACGAGCAAATGATGTTCTTTAACAAGGGTATTGGATATTTTATACTCTTGGCAAAACAAAGTTAACATGAACAACATGACATTAAATACACTAACAACGACAGGTAGCTAGCAAGCGGTTTTGTCCGATTCGTTGTCCTTTGTGTTAGTTGGCAAAAACATTATAGGTTAACGCGTAAACAAATCCCTTTTTTAATCTTTGTGGAAAACACTGAAAATCATGTTCTGTTTTTTAGACAAACACGGGATGATAATTTTGCCTACCTGTCATCGTGTTTGTGTTAAAAGACACAACACTTAATTACCCTCTTCCCCTGGTGTGGTTGTCTGATAAGCCAGTATCTTGGTACGAGCATTAGAAGGAAAATATGTTTGTTTTTTTAACTCCTAACGAAAAATATTATGGAAATCGGATGGACCATTAAAAAATATACATTTCAGATCTGAACACAGTTTTACTTTCTCCTTCCGAATGCGTAGAGCCTGAATGATTTTGAGTTCGTTTCGAAAGAAACACTTTCACTGTAGTGAAAGAAAAATAATTAAAATTCTAAATATGTTAAAACATATCTCGCAATCTGGGTTAAATTGTTTCCAATGTACATTGCAATGACATTAATATGGGATAGCGAATCTAATTAGAAACAATCTAACCTAATTAAGTTATAATGAGGCTAAAACCTTCAATATACCGAAAATTGGGATATACCGTTCTATAGGGGTACCCCCCAAACATGCACGTATACCGACAAATTTCTGAGGGAAATGTTTGTGGAATATTAAGGCCACAACCTTCAAAATACCGAAAATCGGGAGGTACCGTCCTATGGGGGCTATATGAAGGCGTGGACATATATAAACATTTTACGGTAGAAATATTTCTTAAAGTTTTAAACACCCAACGAAGACTAAATACCAAATATGAGCCATTTCGCTGCGATAATGAGGCTAAAACCTTCAAAATACCGAAAATCGGGAGATATCGTCCTATGGGGTCTATATCAAAACTTGGACATATCGCACCTGATCAACAAAAGGGAAGCAACTCAAAATTTCTTACTTTTCAGTAGAGATAAAAACCTGTTCATACTTAACTAGTAACTCTGAGGACACGAAGAGTGGAATAACGGTATTTTTTGACGAAAGAGTAGACAATACAATGGGAGATTTTTACAGTAGTTGGAGTTGATCATTATATATCGTTTTTTATTAAAAAGTGAAAATTTCAAAATGTTGAGTTACTACCCTTTTGTTGAACAGGTGCCATATATAAACATTTTACGGTAGAAATATTTCTTAGCATGTGGAAACACAAAATACAAACTTACAACCGATTATGTGGTCAAATGGGACTAATATATTCAAAATATTTTAAAGTGACGCGTACTATATATGGGGCGTTCTATGGGGGCTCTACCAAAACTTGGACCTATAAAAACAAACTTTGATAGAAATATTTTTTAGCCTCTGAAGACACAAAAAATACCAAATTACAACCAATTTGGTGATCAAATGGGTCTAATACATTCAAAATATCTTAAAATGACGCGTACTATATATGGGGCGTTATATGTGGCTATTCCAAAACGTGGACCTATGTAAACATTTTATGGTAGATATGTTTTTTAGCCTCCTGAAACGCAAAATGCAAAGTTACAACCGATTCTGTGGTCAAATGGGACTAATACATTCAAAATATCTTAAAATGACGCGCACTATATATGGCGCCTTATATGGGGGCTCTACCAAAACGTGGACCTATGTGAACAAACTTTGGTAGAAATGTGTTTTAGCCTCTGGAGACACAAAATACCAAATTACAACCAATTCGATGGTCAAATGGGACAAATATCCTAAAATTTCCTTAAAACGGCGACGCGTCACTCGTCACGTTGTATGGGGGCTATGCGAAAACGTGGATCTACATAGCCCGCTTTCAATACCAAAAGTCCTACATACATATAATAGATTTTACCAAAATTTCATCCATCTACTTCAATCCGTTCGGACGCCAGAGTGATTTCGAAAGGCGGACAGACCGACGGACATGGCTATATCGATGTAGAATTGCACGCTGATCAAGAATATATATAGTTTACCCCCATCCTATGGTGGAGGGTATAAAAATTGAACTAAAAATGTCTTCAATCATTCGACACTATTATGTGGGAGTTATGTGGAAGTGTGGCCAAATGTCCTACTAAAATCCTCACAATACCTAAAATCGGAAGTTATCGTTATATAGGATCCATACCAAACCAAGGTATTAGTAGAGAAATGCTGTGATCATTAGGACCCTCAAATAGAAAATTGCAGACAGTTCGGTTAAAATTTTAACTAAAATCTTTAAATTACAGAAAATCGAAAGTGCTGTTATGTGGGGGCTATAGCAAAACAGGTACCTATGATGAACATTTTTGGTGGAGAAGTATTGTGACCACAGGGAACTTCGAACGTTAAATTACAATTAGTTGGTTCAAAATGTATACCTAAATTCCTCAGTATATATACATATGGTAGCTACACCAAAACATGAACTTATTTTGAACATTTTTGGTTCTCATTTTTGGTACCGTTATGTGAGGACTATGCCTAAACATGGATGGCGAAGATTTGTGAATGTCAAATTAAAGATAGCCCGGTCAACAAATGTAGCTAAACTCCTCAAAACACTTACATCGGAGTCCTTTGTGTACAATTTTTGGTGGAAAAGGTTTTGGCCACCGTTAATCTTAATTGCCAAATTAAAGGTAGTTCAGTCAAGAAATGTAGCTAAAATGGTCAAAATACCGAAAGTCGGGAGGTATAGTTATATGAAGCATTTGTGAAAACATGATCCTATACAGAACTTTTTTAGTGAAGAAATTTCGTGGCCACTAATAATCTCAGGTATTACAGGTAGCTCGGTATTTACACTTTTTGGCAGAGAAGTTTTATGACTGCAGAAAACCATAAATATACAATTGTGGGCAGTTCAGTCATAGTGAAAATTTTTGGTGGAGAAGTTTGGGACTACTAAGAATCTCAAATATCAAATTACATGTAGTTCGGTCAAAAAATTTATCTAAAATTCTAAAAAATATGGGATATACGAAAATATGGTCCTATATGGACAACTTTTGGTGAACTTCAAATGTCAAATTACAGTTAGTTCGGTAAGAAATTGTAACTTAAATCTTCTATACAAAAACGTCGGCAGATTTGAAGAAGAAAAATAGCTTTGGCGCCACTGTATACGAGATAGAGGTCTGTAGAAAGATGGGTGGGAAACAATGAAATACGAAAATATACCAAAGAGTAAAACATCAATGAACAAAAATTTTACATCTGCGAGTAAAATATACACAAAATATATAAAAAATTACCATGCTGTTAACGTCAGCAAATAAGAAAATACTTAGTGGGTTTAAGAGAAATATTCTTCGTCTATCCAAATAGGCTTACCAAATTATACAGAAATTGGTTCACATTTCTATATACATATGTATGTCCCACAACATCCTCGAAGGGACAAGTGAGACTTGTCTCATATCAATGAGTGCCCGCCGTTTCATATTAGCTCAATAATATGGGACCTACTTTTGATCACCGAGTCCGAAAATTCTTAATGTTGTGGTCAATGATTCAACCGCATACCTTCTGAGTGCAAAGCGGACATGTTTACCACTACACCGCATTAGCTCCCTCACATTTCCATATAGCTTCCATGTATATTTTCGTCCTATTTCATGTGTTTGAGGCACCAAACAATACTTATAAAATTTGGAACTTGCGACCGAATGCGTTCGAAAACAGTGCTTTGGCTAATAGTAAAAAATCTGAGGCAGCAATTTATAGCTGAACCATAATTTGTAAGCAATAAATAATTCAGTCCAATTTGGTTAAATTTGTTTCATATCCGAGAATTACGAGTAATTAAATTTTTGAGTTATCCCGTTTCCTACTATTTATGCACGTCTGTCCATGTATTTTTGTAATCAAAGCACTGGTCGCAATGTCTGATATTGTCTGATTCGAATCAAAATTGGGGAATATATTTTTGGAAATCGGTTCAGTTTTGGATATAGATCCCATATACATATTTTTATATACACGATGCGCCTTAACTAAATTTAAATGAAATGTGCTTACACCTGGGAAGTTTTTGCGGTTTCTGAAACTACAATGTTCATAGATGAGAAAAATCAAAAAAAAATCGCCGGAGGATTTTCAAATAAATCGCGGGCAAAGTTCACATTTTTAGTCCTTTTTTAGGTTTTCACGATTTTGCTTGGAAACCGCAAGCCGTATCGAAATGGGATTAAAGAAATTGCAGTCATGACCTAGTTTTACAAGGAAACGATACAGTCAGCAAATTGTCAAAATTTGAACTTCTATATCCCAAAAATGGTAATACCTATGAGAACATCATAAAGGGCAATCTTGTAGAAAATTTTCTCTGCTACAACATTTTCGTTAATCCCATATCGATAGCTCCTGAGGTTTGCAAGCCATATCGTGAAAACCTAAAAAAGCCCCAACAATGTGAACTTTTTCAGGCGATTTTTTTATTTCCCTAATCTATGAACATTGTAGTTTCAGAAACCGCAAAAATTTCCCAGGTGTAAACAACTTTCATTTAACTTTAGTCATGGCGCACTGTGTATATTTTTTTCGCCAGATTTTAGGTATTTGGTGGACCAATCACGATATATACATATGTCCAATTTTGACTTATTCACAGTGGACAAAAACCTTCCCCACCAAAAATTGTTAACAATATATAGCCACTATATAATGCGGGTTTTGAGGAGTTTACCTTTTTGTTTTTGGAATTTAGAAATCACAACAATTCTTCAGAAAATTGGTGAACATAGGCCCATGTTTAGGTATGTACTTCACATAACGGTACTTACCGATTTTCGGTATTTTGAAGGTTTTAGTTACATTTTTGACTGAATTTGGTCTACCATAATTTGATGAGGTTCCGTGCAGTCATGTTACTTCTCTACGAAAATTTGTCAACATAGGTTGATATTTTGGTATAGATCCCATATAACGGTACCTTCCGATTTGCGGTATTTTGAACATTTACCGAGTTTGTTTACCGAACTATTTGTAATTTGACGTTTGAGATTACCAGTGGCCACCAAACTTCTTCTCTAAAAATTCTCAACATAGCTCCATGTCTTAGTGCATCCAGATTTTCGGCGTTTTTAAAATTTTAGCTTCAACTTTTATTGGAACTAGCTGTTCTATGTTCTATGCGGTTCTATGTGGGTTCTCCACCAAAAATATTCAATATCCGTCCATATTATCGGCACCTCCCGATTTTCGGCGTTTTGAGATATTTAGCTACATTTTTTGTCTGAACTACATACCAGTAATTTGAAGTTTGAGGGCCCCTGAATTCAAAAAACATCTCCACCAAAATTTGTCAACATAGGTCCATGTTTTAGTATAGTCCCATATAATAGTATCTGCCGAGTTTGAGTATTGGAATTTAGCATTTAGGAATCCTAGTGATCAAGCTTTTTGGTGGTGGGGTACGTGTCTGTTTGGGAGGAGATAGGGCAACTTGCCTCCCCACCATCTTGCTCGAATTCGAGAAGAGTTTCACTCGCGTGTGGAATTCGAGACCCTGATTTTGAGGGTTTCACCTCCCGGTTTTCGGTATTTTGTGTATTTTCGGAATTTTTTTCTGAATTACAATTTGGCATTAAAGGTTCCCTGCAGTCATGAAATTTTTCCAACAAAAACTTTCAGCATATGTCCATGTACCATAAAATTGTGGACATTAGTATCTCGATTTCAAGTATTGTGAAATTCTCCAACTAAAATTATGGACATAGTCCGCATATAACCGCACCGTCCAATTTCAGTTATTTTGCAGTTTTAATCAACATTTTTGTTTCTATCTACATTCGCGAAAGGTGCAGACTGTTTTTAATGACTTTGCCTGTGAGAATCGTATTTGTTTTCTATAAATATTTATTCAAAAAAGGAAATTTAGATTTTTTAATAAAAACAAATATCAAAAGGGCTTTAGTAATCGCAATCGGTGCGGAAACTTTTTTCACCAAATCCAACTAAAAAACACGTTTTCGTGGTCAGGATAATATTCCTCACATGACTGTCTTGGTATTTTTTTGGTTATATCCCCAAATGTATATATAGGCAAAACCGTATATGTGTCCATTATAAAATAAAGAAAATAACACCTAACGTTTCCAGTAATGACGGTGTATGTGCTATATCTCTGGTATGTTATCGTGTATATCAACTTATGTATGTGTGACCGGACGGCAAAAATATGTCGCAATCATATAAAATGAACTCAGTGGAAAACAAGTGGCTAGAGAAAGTGGTGAAGGATATCACATGGTCGGCCCCGTCCGACTATAGCCCACTCTCACTTGTTATACCCTCCACCATATAGAGGGTATAATTATTAAATTTGTCATTCCGTTTGTAACACATCGAAATATTCGTCGGAGACCCTATGAAGTATATATATTATTGATCAGCATAAAATTCTATGTCGATTTGACCATGTCCGTCTGTCCGTCCGTCAGTCCGTCCGTCTGTCTGTTGAAATCAAGATACAGCTCGCAATTTTAAAGATAGAGTGTCAACATTTGGTACAGAAGTTTTTATTACTTGCAGGATGGTTGGTATTGAAAATGGGATATATCGGTCCACGTTTTGATATATCCCCCATAGAACGGTACCACCCGATTTTCGGTAGTTTTAAGGTTTTAGCTTCGTTATCCAACCAAACTGGCTGGAATTTGGTATGTAGTCTTCTTTAGGGGTATAAAACTTTCCCCCAGAATTTTGTCGGTATCGGCCCACACCTTCATATAGCCCCCATAGAACGGTACCTCCCGATTTTCGGTATTTTGAAGGTTTTAGCTTCATTATCCTACCAAAATAGCTGAAATTTGGTACTTAGTCTTCTTTAGATGTATAAAACTTTCCCCCAGTATTTTGTCGGTATCGGTCCACACCTTCATATAGCCCCCATAGAAGGGTACCTCCCGATTTTCGGTATTTTGAAGGTTTTAGCTTCACTATCCTACCAAAATGGCTGAAATTTGGTACTTAGTCTACGATGGTGGTATAAAACTTCCCCCAGAACTTTGTCGGTATCGGTCCATGCCTTCATATAGCCCCCCTAGAACGGTACCTCCCGTTTTTCGGTTTTTTGAACGTTGTGGCCTCAATATTCCACCGAAATGGCTGAAATTTGGTATTTAGTTTTTGTTGGGGGTACTCAAACTTCCCCCTTAAATTTGTCGGTATAGGTCTTCGCCTTCATATAGACCCAATGGAAAGGTACCTCCCGATTTTTCGTATTTTGAAGGCTGTGTCTTCAATATTCCACCAAAATGGCTGAAATTTGGTATTTAGTCTTCAATGTGATATAAAACTGTTCGCCAGAAATATGTCTGTACAGGTCCACGCTTTCATATTGCCCCATTTCTGACTAAAATTCGTCGGTATAGGTCCACGCTTCGATATTGCCCCCATAGAACGGTACCTCCCGATTTTCGTAATACTGAAGATTGTGACGTCAATATCCAACCGAAATGGCTGAAATTCGTTATTTCGTCTTCCAAGAGTTATAAAATAAATTCCAGATGAGTATTATCAGTATAGATCCACGTCTTCCTATATGCCCATAGAAGCGTACTTCTTGATTTTCGGTATTTTTTAAGTTTTAGCCACATTCTCTTACCGAAATATAGGAAATTTGGTATTTAGTCTTCTTTGAGCCTAAAAACTTTCCATCAGAAATTTGTCGGTATAGATCGACGTTTTGAAATAGCCCCCATAGAATGGTGCCTCACATTGTTTTACCGAAATTGTTGAAATTTAGTATTAAGTCTTCTTCATACACGAAAGGAAACTAATTATTCCATTTTACTTCAATACAACTTGTGGTGGAGGGTATAAGAAGTTCGGCCCGGCCGAACTTAACGCCGTTCTTACTTGTTACAATTAATAATGTTCGTATGGGCACACATATCCAGATCCCTTCCTCTAGTGGATATTTGAAAATCGGTATACCAAGAAGTAGATCTACCACCAATATTTCGAGGTGTTACTGGATTTTAACAAATATTACAACATTGACTATAATAATACATTCAAAACATACATATGTATGTCGCAATTTTGAAGCTGTCTTTATTGTGAGTATTAGCCTATTTTCATCTTCTTTCATTCTACAATCCAATGGGCAGATGTTTTCTTCTTATTTTTATGACATTAGTACAGTTTCTCGTGAAAATTTCTTTATTGGAAAATATCCACTAAGATTTTATTGCACAACATAATCTGCAAAAAATAGTTTAAAATTTCATTGGGTTTTTCCGAAATGTGCAAAATCTTTTTTAACATTTTTACTAATCAGGTAAACGAAATGGCAATAAGATGGCTGTTAGAAAATGGAACGGCAGGTAGGCAGATGTTTTTCATTAAGCTGGTTGGAAGGTGTGTATGAATTATGTTAATTTACATTGCAGGTAGTTTACACTAAAGGCTGAAAGAGAATGAGGTCGTTGAGTGTTGTTTTCACTTTTGAGTTTACACATAAAAAATAATTATAGCCGAGCTTCTCTTTAAAGTAGCTACTACTGTCGAAGAATTACTGCGTTATAAAGAAAATCTGTTATAAGAGAAAAAATTGAGAACTGATATTTATTATAAAACTGTTCGTTATAGAAAACTTCCACTCTATAATAAACTGCATAATTTGCATGGCCCTATGCCTCTGCCCTTAGGCATTTTATAAGATGTACTACCAAAATCTACATTACCTTCGGTGACTTATCCACCATAACTTCCAAAGTTAGATCTAATAAGAATATCATGTATAATTCTTTATTAAATTACCCCTTTTTTTCATGGCATTTTCTTCAAAAGATATGACCTCATTAAAACTTCAATCATAAATGCATTACGACGAATAAAATGTTGCAGTATTTTCTTCCATTTCATTCATTTGTGTCCTTTTGTGCGATACAATGCGATTATAAGTGTACGTGAAGGCTTGATGAGGACGACGAAAAAGCGGAATAAGGAATAACAAGAATATAATTCAATTCTCATTTCAATATTCAATTGAATTTCAATGGAAGTTCTTTTGCATATTCTTTTTAATAAGTAGAATAAATTGCATTTCTTCCATTGTCAAAGTAATTTAAAAATGGAAACTGTGAATGGGAAAAAGAAATTGATTGTTCGAAGTATGCCATTAGGAGAGTAACATATAAATAAAGAGCGTAAAGATGTGTCATATTAATTTGGTAACATTTTTAAATGTTACATCACTCAAAATAACAAAGCCCATTTCACATATATAAGAAGAAGATTTATATGAGGGATTTGAGTACCTACCGTTTACCCACCGTTTAATAGAAAATTTTACTGGCATTATTTTGAAATTATTTAAAAGTAAGTATATGTGTAGCCCACATAAAATTTATTGCATACTGCGGCTTAAATCGATATCTCACCAACAATTTTCATTGTTTCGTTTTAACTTTAAAATTCCACACTTTAATGGCTTTATAAAAATATACAACAAATTACCACTTGAATTTTCTAAATTATGAATTTTTAATTATTGATAATTTATGCTAATAACTTTGTTTTTTAATCTCTACTTAATTTGTGGTATATTTATTAGTAAAATATGTTTGCTATCAAAAATTTAATAGCACACATACTTGTATATAAATACATTGTTTTTATCAGCAGTGGGCAGATAAAGAGTTTTTTTTGCAATGTACATGAAGCATATTGTATTTTTGTAATAGGTTGGCATAGTGGTTCTATATACAACGATTTGTTCCCATAAGGATCAAAAATAAAGCTAATTTTGCAAACTATAAGTTGCTTGAGAAATTAGAATCCATCTGATTAGGATTTTAGGAATGTTTTATTCATTTACGTCCACATGTGTTTATTTACTTCCAAAGACAATATTGAATATCATTCACACAATTGTAGTCGCTATATAACTATCGTCTGAGTACCGCTTTCGGAGTGTTGCCGAACTTTTAACAGTTTCGCCCAAAACGTATCGGTTGTTGTTGACACAATAAGTAAGTTTGTTTTTATACCCTCAGTTTTTAGGCGAACAAAGGTATATTAACTTTCATACGACAAACATTTGCTTCATCAAAATAATGATTGTAGACCCCAGGTATCTGTTTCAGACTATTTTGAGCAATATCCGCCCGTCTTTCTGTCTGTCTGGTTGTCAGGAGCGCCCGAATTCTCGAAAGGATGAACCGACTGCGTCCAAATTTTTTTCTTTCGTAATATTTTGTCCAAACTTACTTTATGTTCGAAGATGGGTCATATCGGTGCACTCTTTCGGTTAACTCCCCAAAGGAGTTCTAAATTTTTCGTAAACATGTGCTCGAAGGTTGTAACCGATTTGGCCCATATTTGCGCATCGATATATTCATACGAGACAAATTGGAGTCGATTTATAACTGTGCCTCAGTACGAATGTCTGTCTGGCTGATTGCGTCGCACAGACTAACCTATTGGGTTTAACAGCCTGTTCATGTATGTCGACCGAAAGCTTTTTGCGCTTCGGAAGTGGAAAAAAATCATTTTCTGTTCATGTAAACGCCTTCGAAACGAAAATCTATGCGACCGACAAGCCATACGAAATAACACGTAAACGTACACTTTTCCATTAAATTTGGGTTTATGTATTTCGAAAGGACTGTCACTTATAGAAAGAGAATGTCAAAAGCACTCACTTGCTTTGTAGCTGCCGAGTAGAACGTAAACTCGCGAATAACACCGAAAATCTTGAAACCAAAAAAAAAAAAAAAAAAATATAGACACGTTTTAATGGCGGTTTCATTCATTATTTTGAAGAAATCAATAAAATAAAATAATTCAAAATACCGACACATTTTATTTTTAAACAAAACAAATCACACATATTCCAATGTGTGTATATATATGTGGATTTTGTTTTCATTTCTCATTTGCCTCTCATTTATGGAACATAGTTGTACAAATGTACATTCAAATTAGTAGTATTTCGCATAGGATACGTAACGGCAGTCGCACGATAGTTTGCGAAATACATGAACGCATTTTTAGACGGAAGTGAGTGAGTGCTTTCCTTTCGTACAGGTTTCCGTGCGACATACATGAACAGGCGGTAAATATTGTGCATCGTAACGTAGTTTAAGGATACTTCCGCCACAAAAGTTAAAAAGTGTTTGTTTCGGGACCAAGTCCATACCTCCTCAGTAATAAAACAATAAGTACCAAAGGTACTTCTGGAGATCAAGTTTTCAGCGATATTATGTTTAGTTTGCAACCCCGTGCTCCTTGACCAATAGCTCTGAATTCTGGGGTAATCTATATTAATAAAAGAATAAAGTGATTGATTCACTGACTCATCAACGCCCAGACGAAACGGCTGAAGCCAGAATCTTGACATTTTGGGTGAGGTTCACTCTTGGTCCGAAGGTGACAGATAAGACTAGGTTTTTGGAAATTTGTACTAGAAGGGTACGAAAAGTACTAAAAGGTACTAAATATGGTACCCTTTGTATCAAGCAGACGGGAAGAGGTAGAATTCTGAAATTTGGAATGAGGGTCACTGGTGGAGTGTTAACAAAGTGGTTTTGGAAATTCGACATATAAGTGTACGAAAAGTACTAAAAGTTACTGAATTTAGTATCAATTTTATATTTTCAACGGATAAAGCTAGTATCTTGAAATTTGGTATGAGAATAAAGGATGGGAAGTGATGCTGATGTAAGAAAATGTTTTGGAAATTCGTACTTATGTGTACGAAAAGTATTAAATTTGGCACAATTTTGATTCGGATGAACGGATAGAGGTATAAACCTGAAATTTGAATTTACTATTACAGTTTGATATTTAATTTAATATTACAGATTGAGATATGAAGGCATTTTTGAAAATTCGTACATATGTGTACGAAAAGTACTAAATTTGGTACAATATGGTACAATGTGGATTTAGGTGAACGGATAGAGCTCGAAATCTGCAATTTGGAATTAAGATTCCTGTTGGAATGTAGAATTGAGATATGGATGTAGTTTTGGAAATCCGTAATTATGTGAACGAAATGCACTAAATGGTACTAAATTTTGCACAACTTGGATTTGTGCAAACGGATAGAATTGGAATCCTGAAATTTGTATTTAAGGTTACTGATGGAGTATAAGATTGAGATATGGAGGTAGTTTGGAAAGTTGTACTTATGTGTACGAAAAATGCTAAAATGTACTAAATTGTTGTACCAATTTAGTACGGATTTGGGTGAACAGATAGACCACTTGTATGCTCCATCGAAGCTTAGGCCTGCCGATACTGCGTGCACCGCCATGTGGCATGTATTCATACGCCTTTTTAGCGGGTTCATCTTCGCTCATTCTCACGATATGGCCTAGCCAACGCAATCGTTGCATCTCGATACGTTTAACTATATGCATGTCTTTGTATAGCTTATATAGCTCGTGGTTCATCCGACGTCGATATTCACCGTCAAAAGTACTAAATTTGGTAACATTTGTTATTATTTCAACTGTTAGAGCTAAAAGCTTGACATTTGGAATGAAAATCAAGGTTGAGGAGTTAATACAAGTAGGAGGACTTATGTGTACGAAAAGTACTAAATGGTACTAAATTTGGTACAATTAGGATTTGGGCTAACCGGTAGAGTAGGAATCCTGAAATGTTAACATAAGATTAATGTTGCAGTGTCGGTTCGCGATATGGAGGCAGTTTTGGGCATTTGTACATATGGGTGCGATAAGTGCTAAATGGTTCTAAATTTGGTACAATTGTGATTTGAGTGAACGAACAGAGCAGGAATCCTGAGATTTGGAATTACTATTACTGTTGGAGTGTAGAACTGATGTAGTTATGGAAATTCGGACTTATGGGTACAAACAGTTCTAAATGGTACCATATTTGGTACAATTTGGATTTGCGTAAACGAATAGAGCTGGTAACCATGGGATTTGGAATCAAGAATATTATTGGAGTGTGGGATTGAAGTAGTTATACCCTACACCACTATGTGGGGAGGGTATTAAAAACTTATATATATCAAAATGATTGTCTCGACGACCTGAGTCGATCTGGCTATGTGTGTCCGTCCGTCCGTCTGTCCATCTAAACCTTGTAATCACGCTACAGGTCGCAATTTTGATCGGATCGTCACCAAATTTTGGGTGTTGGTGAGGGTCCCGGAGGGGAAGAAGCCTATTGATTTTGGTGATGGTCGGATGATATTTAGGGGTCGGAATGGGCAAAAAACTTATTTGGAGAAAAACTCAACGTAAATATCGCAATAGTCGCAAATTAAACCCAACTTTTCATTTTTGCTATTTTAGTTATAATGACGAATATCACAGCTTTGGTTGGCGACTTTCCGAAAGCAAAGTCTGACTATGAAAGTAGAAAATCCCATCTTTACAATGATGCAACCTAGGTTGGCGTAGGTGGCATTTTTCCATTTTTTTTGTAATCACGCTGCAGGTCGCAATTTTAATCGGATCGTCACGAAATTTTGGGTTTTGGTGAGGATCTCGGAGGGGTGGTGGGATAATATTTAGGGTTTAGAATGGGTAAAAACTCATTTGGAGAAAGAGTCAACGTTTTTTCTAAAGCAAATATCCCAGCTTTCATAAGGGGTATACCAAAACCAAAACCTGCTAATGAAAGTAGAAAATATCGCCTTTATAACTATGTAAAGGAGGTTGCCATAGGTGGTCAAACAACGAAGATATCGCAATAGCCGCTAATATAACAAAACTTTTCATTTTTGCGATTTTAATAATAATGGCGAATATCACAGCTTTGGTTGGGGACCTTCTAAAAACAAAGTCTGACTATGAAAGTAGAAAATCCCATCTTTACAATGATGTAAAGCAGGTTGGCGTAGGTGGCCAGTAATACATCCCATTTTTTTTTTATTTTTTTGTAATCACGCTACACGTCATCGTCACGAAATTTTGAGTGTTAATGGGGGTCCCATAGAGGAAAAAACCTATTGCTTTTGGTAATGGTCGGATATTATTCAGGGGTCGGAATTTGAAAAAAAACTTATTTGGAAAAAAGGCCAATGTTTTATTTCAAGGCGAATATCTCTCTTCTGTAAGAGGTATATCGAAAGCAAAACCTGGCAAGGAAAGTAAAAAATATCAGCTTTATAACGATGTGAAATAGGCTCTCATAGGTGGTCAAACATCAGAGATATCGCAATAGTCGGTAACGCATCCCTTTTTCCATTCTTTGTGTAATCACACTACAGGTCGGAATTTTGATCCGATCCTCACGAAATTTTGGGGGTTGATGGGGGTCTCCCTGAGAAAGAAGCCTATTGCTGGTTGGCGTACATACCACTTTTGACCCAATCCCAGTTTTAATACTTTGAATTTTACCAGTCAAAAGCTCGTGCACAAGGGTAGTGGTGTAGGGTATCACATAGTCGGCCCCGACCCGACTATAGCCTTGGCTCACTTGTTTTAGAAATTCATACTTATGGGTAAAAAGTGTACTAAATGACACTATATTTGGTACAATTTGCCTTTGGGTGAACAAATAAAGCTGAAACCCTTAAATTTGGAACAAAGACTGCTGTTAGAGTGGATGATTAAGATAGTTTTAGAAATTCGTACTTATGGGTACGAAAAGTAGTAAATGGTACGAAATTTGGTACAACATGTATTTGTTTGAACGGATACAGCTGGAATCCTCAAATTTTGAATTAAGATTACTATTAGAATGTAGTATTGAGTAAGTTTTGGAAATTCGTACTTATGGATACGAAAAGCCCTACATGGTACCAAATCTGGTACAATTTGGATCTGTGTGATCGGATAGAGCTGGAATTCTGAAATTTGGAATTGAGGTTGCTTTTAGAGAGTATGGTTACTTTCGGAAATTCGTACTTATGTGGACGAAAAGTACTAAATGTGGTGCAATATGTATTTGGGTGAACGGAAAGAACTGGAATCCTGAGATTTAGAATTAGGACTACTGTTGGATTGAGGTAGTTTCAAAATTCGTACTTATGTGTACGAAAAGTACTAAATGATATCAAATTTGGTACAATTTAGATTTCGGTGATTGGATACAGCTGGAATCGTAAAATTCGGAATTGAGATTAATGTTGGAGTGTAGCATTGGGGTAATTTTAAAAATTAGTACTTATGGGTAAAAAAGAACTAAATTTGGTACAATTTGGATTTGGGTCAACGGATAGACCTAGAATCCTTAAAGTTGGAATTAAGATCACTGTTAGGGTGTAGGATAGACATATGGAGTTTCTTTTGGAAATTTGTACTTATCTATTCGAAAATTGCCAAGTGAATCTATATTGTAGACCTTTGGTATTTACTAAAATAGGGAACAGGAATTCTGAATTTTAGTATTGGGATCACGGTTGGTATGTAAAATGGAAATAATAAAGAGATTTCGAAAATTAGTGCTTATGTGTATGATATTGGGTGTAGGAATAAGATATGGATGTGGTTACGGAAATACGTATCAAAAATATACGAAAAGTAATATATTGTACTCAATTTGTTGTTGGGTGTAGGGATATACTTGGAAGCTGTATGTTGGGGGAGCTGTCTTTGGAAATGCGTACTATAAGTGTACGAAAATCAAATATTACAAAAGAGTTCAGTAATGATGACTGACTGACTGACTGATAATCAACGCCCAGGATAAACGGCTAAAACTAGAATTTTGAAATTTTGGTACGAAGGGTACGAAAACTCCTAAAAGGTACTAAATATGTTACCCTTTTTATTTGGCGAACCGGTAGAGTTAGAATTCTGACATTTGGAATGAGGGTCACTGATGGAATATAAGATAAATGTACCGAATCAAAAATTTAAAAAAATGTACTATATTTGGTACCACTTGGTATTATCTGAACGGATAGAGCCAGAAGCTTGAAATTTGAAATGAGAATCAAGATTGAGAAGCTGGGTTGATACAAAGTGATGATTTTGGAAATGAGTACTCATTTGTACTGAATGGTACTAAATTTGGTACAATAGGGTTTTGGGTGAACGGATAGAGCTGAAATCCTGAAATTTTGATTAAGATTACTGTTGGAGGGTAAAATTGGGAAGTTTTGGAAATGCATACTTATGTGTGTGAAAAGTACTAAATGGAACTAAATTTGGCACAATGGGAATTTGGGTGAACAGATAGAGTTGGAATCTAGAAATTTGGAATTGAGATTACTTGTGGAGTGTAGGATTGAGGTGGTTTTGGAAATTCGTACTTATGGGAACGAAAACTGCTAAATTTGGTACAACTGGGATTTGGAGTCTGGAATCCTGAAATTTGGAATTGAGATTATTGTTGAAGTGCAGGATTGAGGTAGTTTTGGAAATTCTTGCTTATGGGTACGAAAAGTACTTAATGCTATTAAATTTGGTACAATTTGGATTTAAGTGAACGAGTAGACTTGGAATCCTTAAATTTGGAATTAAGATTACAGTTGGATTACATGATAAAGGTAGTTTTAGAAATTCCTACTTATGGGTACGAAAAGTACTAAATGGTACTACATTTGCTACAGTGGGTATTTGGGGGAACGGATAGAGCTGGAATCCAGGAATTTGTAAGACTACGGTCGGAGTGTTGGATTGAGACACGGATGTAGTTTTTGAAATCCGTACTTATGGGCACGAAATATACCAAATGGTAATTCGGTGCGCTGGAATACTGTTTTTTGGAATTAAGGTTACTGTTGAAGTGAAGGATTGAGGTAGCTTTGGAAAATTGTACTTATTGGTACGAAGAGTACTTAATGGCACTCAATTTGATGTTGGGTGTAGGGACAGTGCTGGAATCTGTACTTTTTTGGATTTTGGGCGAGTATTGGTGTGCAACGTTGGTCTCCCTGTTAATAGGAACGGGTGAGATACGGCTGATATCTTTAAAAATCGAACTTAAGAGGTACGAACAATACTAAAATAACAATAAATATTGATTAAAATTGGTATTAATGCAGTAAAATGTTCAGTATTCGCCATTTCCATTTTATATATTGTTTGTTTGTTTTTATATCCTTTTCACATACGAAGTAGCGGGCACTTTGCTTGTGAATTATTATGGCTGGTGAGCGTGATATATAAAAAGGAAATGAAGCCCAAAATAGGATCCACTTTCAGAGGCAATAATGATTAATTCCTTCATGTACTCAGCACAAACGCAACACTTTTACGCTTTAAAGCAGTTCAAACTTATTAGCAAAAGGTAAACATTTATTCCGTAATCGTTAAGATAAATACCCAAAGAGTCTCGATATTTTGTAGGCAAGTTCACACAGGCTGGGGGTATATCCCTTGGCAAAGCCGATTTTTTTGCTTATGCTGGGTCTACCACCAGTTCTAGGAGTGTGGCTGTTTCGATGGGTTGTAACCACAAAGCTGCTGAAGTTGAGTAGGTTTGGCAGGGCAGTTGAAAATGTGCAGTGCTTCTTGTGGTCCTCTGCCGCATGCTGGGCAGATGTTTTGCATGGCGTCATCAATTCCTGCTTATAAGAATTTAGATGGTTGCACTATCTCGCGCGTTGTTGTGCCAAACCTACTACCCCGAGCGTGGCAGCTGACGCTCTTCAGGGGATGATATCCGAGGATCGCATTCACACGACAGTTGTTTATGGCATCTGTGACATCATCTATGTATGTAAATGCTATTCAAACCTGATTGCTAGGCTTTTTGATATAGGAGCTCTTTGTTGCAGTGTTGGACCTCTCTTCCTAGATCACGAAGATCCCTCCTGACATTCCTGGGTGGGGGTTGGTGGGCCCCTATCCACCATATGGTAATTAGGATGATCCCCGAGCTAGTACTGCAGCTATAGCATGTCATTATGTTGTTGTACTGAAAGCATCTTTGCCTCGTCAGGTAGATGGTCCACTGAAGACATGAGGAGGCACCCTGTTGCAGTTTTCCGGGAGGCATTCTGACATGATTGAATATTTTTCTTCGAATTGCACTTATAGCGAATATAAGGCCACACGGGCGCCGCAACCTATCACGTTATATATGGTCAACAAAGTTTCTTTATCTGAACCTTAAAGGCTGCCCACTATGGACTTAAAGGCCTCGTTCCGACATCTCAGCTTGTCGCAGATAGCTGTGGCATCGCGGACGAAGTGAACATGTTGTCGAATGTGACCCCTAGAATCTTGTGATAGATAGTGGTCGGAATTCTGCTAAAATCGTTGTCGTAGATTTGATGGCGGATATTTTCATATTCCTCACATGGAAAAAGTTGGTAAGATCAGTGAAATAGGTGATCATCCTTTCTCATATGACATCAGGGGAGTTGCCTGACGTCCGCTTACAGTACGATCTGAATGCCGTCAGGAGGGAACAGAACACAGGAAAGGTAGAGGTTAAACAATTCCGGAGATATCACCCCACCTTGGGGAACTCTAGTTCCCACATTCCGCGTACCACTAGCGTCCACAAATAAAATTGATTATCCAACGTTTCAAACTTGGCCGCAGATTACTCTGCTTAATGTGGTGGCTAGAGTTGAGAACTTTAGCGAGACACTTGACTATAGACACATCCAGCTGTTTCAACATTACCATCTAGATTCCATCAGGATCTAACGCTTTGAATGATTTAGCGTTCCTGATGGCGATCTTAACATCAACCATTGTAAATTGTCGTGGTTCTTCCTCGACATGAAGGGATATAATGCAACGTAGAACTCTTCACTTCGTCCTGTCGCCGCCGGGGTGTTCGACTAACTGTAGATTAAAATAACTTGTGCGCCTCTTCGGATCAGTCAGGGTGACGTCGCTCAGCGTGATTAAGGTCCTGTCTTACTTCTATTCAGGAATCGAGAGTGACTTAACCGTAGTCCACAATTCATTTATTCCTGGTCCAATGTTGCAACTGTTCAGATTATTTAGCAACTTGTCCCTCTCACGCTCACAGGCCGACCTGTTATCTTCCAATATCAGCTCCTTAACTTTTGTGTTGGGAAATTTGGTCTCACTTCGGGTATTCTACCAACAGGTATATGGCGAGCGGCAGCAGCAGTGATGATGTCCTCGGAACGTCCTTTCAGGTATCCGAACATCAGAAGGGTTGATCAGAGCTCTGAGAAGTGATTAGTAAACTCGATAAAACCAAGCCAATTAGGTTGCCATTGATTGATAAAATTACGGTGCACGATGGTTCAGAAATGGATTCTCCTGGCCAAAAATCAAAATTTTGTTTTGTCAAAGATATTTAATTTCTATATGGAATTCGATAGTAAACATATTGAAACTAAGGAAACCAACAAATTAGGTGCCGCTTAAAACAAACATTTTCCCCATTTTTTGGGAAATAGGTAATTTTTGCAAACTTCTGGAAAAAATAGCTATTTAGCGGAAACTATAACAGATATTGTATTCATTGTTATATAAGTATTATTATGAAAACCCAAAGAGCATTTTTTAATTTTTGAAAAAATTAAAATTTTTTGGAATTTTTTTTTAATTTTTGAAAAAAAAAAAAATTTTCAATTTTTTTTAGGTTTTTTTTGGCATTTTAATAGTCTATTTATTGGTGTTTGACCATCTATAATATATGAGAATATATAAAAACACAATAACAGTCATATTTTGATGAAAAATAGTAAAAAAAAAACTTAAAAGTTTAACTTTGACCTTGAATTTCTCTGCAGCTACCATACCGAGTTTTTTATTCATCTGAAAGCAGATTGTGTGATCTGTCTAACAAAAAAATTTTGAAAATATCTCTACCCGTTCAAAAGTTACAGAATTTTCACCAGTAAAAACCATTCTAAACCACTCTGCGGCATTCAGAGGTGATGAAATCTGGCATTCTTTTGACAGAGACAATTATGGGGAGATCTTCAGACCTGAAGAGAAAAGATGGATTACCATGTAACGTCATTTGTCGGACCAGGTGACACGATTGTTATATCTGGCGAACTGTGACACTCTCCCCTAATTCTGGTCATTGACCGTGACAAACCTAGAACGATCAATTTGCTCAGCCAGAACTATAACCCTTTCATCGTTTTCGTGGACAGAATGACACAACTCATGATGAGCATTAAAGTCCTCCAAGACCAGACGATTTTGACCTTCCAAAAGCGATCTAATGTTGGGCCTATAACCAACAGCCATTTATCGGCGGGATGTATACGTTATTCACTGAGTGCTACCCCCATACATTTCATGTACGGGTCATTAGAGTCAAGCTCAAGCGATATAGATATTATGGAACGGATTGGTAAGCCCCACATCCACTCCTGATGCGATCCTTCCTTAGTACGTTGTAACCATCACTGCGTTATAAGCTACAGTTTGTTTTTGAGCTTGATTGCCTGCACCGACGCGACCACAATATTCTTCCGACCCATGAAATTCACTATTTCCTCGAACTTACCTCGGAGTCCATTGCAAAAAGGATACATTTTTAAAGATTGGCACAACAACGGTTGGTGTTAAGTGATACGTGAGGCTGCTGTTGGGCGTACCGCGGGGGAGTCTCTTCTTCTGATGACGACGACTGGCGGCTGCACGCAAGATGCGGCAACATTGTCCCTGTCGTAGTCCTTCACATGGCCGAGGCCAGAGCAACCCCTCAGATACACCCACCATCTATTGCATCTCACCGTAGTTTGAGTGTGGTGGATCTGACAAACCGCGTACATTTCAAATTGGGTGTTCATCCGCCTCGGCACGGACCAAGAGAATCGGGAGAAGGCATTCCGGGATTTGCTGTTCCCAACACCGAAAACGATACAAATACAAACATTTGTACACTGAGGTGGTAGCCGCTGGTTAGTCCAGTATCTACACTGGTGTGCGAAATAATAGAGCCACTGAAGTTACAACGCATTAAACGTTTCTATACCACTTCTGAAAAGTGTTATATGGCGCAAATTGCATTTTTATAGTGGAACATTATCCCATAAATAAAATTCAGTCAACATTTGTCCAATTTGACGGTTGACCTTGCATTAAGCAGGGCAGAGCCTGTAAAGAGCTGTGCGAAATAATGGAGCCAGTTTAAGTAAATAAGACAATTTCTTAAGAAAATTTAAACTTGACCGTCAAAATTAATGGGGAAAACTTTAGTTTTCCTTCCTAACATTATTTTCCTGAATGAACCTGCACCAAAAATTAAAATCGTAATTCCCCTTCTAGAGTTAATTGGGCTGAAACCCATATGGACCCAGAATCAAAGATAATGTCCCATAAAGACCTCCAATATATTGCAAATATCAATAATATTTGTGATTGTGAAGAAAATGTGCTAAACTATTATAAAAAATAAGAAAACATCAAAAACCTGTCGAAAAAGTTAATATTTTTATGATTTTAGATCAACAAAATGGCAGGTCCTGTAAGGAATATTACCCTTTGTAGCTCCTCTGCTCCAATAAACGAGCAAATAATGGATTGCTATCAACTCTAACAGATCTTAGGTGTTATTTAAGAATAGCCTAAAACAATTTATGGGAGCAGAAATCACGAATCCTTAACATACAGACAGAATATCTTTACACGTGATCGTAAATGAACGCGTGGGTTGGCTATGGCTGAACATTTTCCTTGACAGATGGTACAAAATTTATTTAATTTGAACGGACAGCTTCGGATATCATTTTCATTCAACACTGGTAGCCTGGCCAGGGGGCCCCCTGAAATGTTTTCTCTAAAATAATTTGTATTTTTGGAAGTTTAAAATTAAAAATTATATTCTTCAGAAAGTTGTGTACTGAAAATGTATCTTATTAACAAATTGTCTAAGAAATATTTAATTTTTTTAACATTCCTTTTGGGAGAAACTTCCAGTAGAATCAAAAGTATTTCTTTATGCCATGACATTTCATTATAAAATAATAAAAGGTTGTGGGAAGCTGTACTGAATATAAAGGTATTGAGACTTATTCTGTATTCAAACAAATAACGAGTTCAGTATTGGGCGGATTAGAGTAGAGTAGATTATGTCTCGAAAACCAACTAGAAAATTGTTTTAATGCCTTAATCAAAATTTTAGATAAATTGTTTGCTAAATAGTAGGAGAAAATAATGGAAAAATGTTATTGTTGATGGTCATAAAGTGCTAATATCTGCTATAATTAGCATACCCACCAGAATTTTTTCATATGATTAACAAAGTAGCTGGAAAAAAGTGTAAACGAAATTTATGTCAAACATTGGTTATATTGTCTTAAAATCTGCTGTAATTTGTATATTGTCCCTCAAACTTTAAACTAAAGATAAAAATGTACATCATCAAAATAATGGTCTTTGATTTCTGATATATTTTGAGGGAATCCGCTTCTTAGTTAGTCCGTTCGTTTGGCTCGAGCGCATGATAACCCTCGAACGGATCAACCGATTTGTTCCATTTTTTGGATCTCGCAATATTTTGTCCAAACTTTAAGCCATATCGATTGTATCCTTCGTGCACTTTTTCCTCAAGACTTTAAGATGTTTCGCTAAAATTGTGCGCACCATTAACTCTCGAAAGTCCAAATCGATTTCTCCTTCAGGTATCTCCATACAAAAATTTAAATATCCGATTTCACCGATACTTTGAATATCCTAAAATTACCTCCAGACTTACATATATCAAGTACCAAGATGGTCTATGTGGGACAACATCTTCGGATACCTCTCTCACAAAAGTTCAACATAAGTGCAGTTTATGGGCTGTTCGAGGAGTGCAAAACTTTTGCGCTTTAATCGAAGTGAAATTTATGAGCACAACATAATCATTTATTCAATATCGTGAGTTTATTCAATATCGTGAGGTTATATATTCCAAATGTTTCAAAATTATATCTTCAAAAAGGCTACGAAATTCTGAAACTCCCTGAATGCACAATTTTTAGGGAAAAGATTTTGGTTAGCCTCAACTCACACAGGCTGAGGGTATGTCTCTGTCGGCAAATCTGGCTAATACTTTATTACTTGTTTTTCAAAAACCAAAAGTTATGAATTTGCATAAGTTTGCATCCACTGTGCCGACAGAAGTGATTAATCTTTGGACATAATCCTTGGAAGGAATTTAATGTCGTTGAGTCCATAAACATCTACTCCTACTGTTAAGATAAAAATATGCCGGAACAACAACCATTGGGGTATCAGATGGAGTTTTTCGATTTAACATAATTTGACTTTGCTAAAAATTGTTTTTGCAAATCCCAAATATGGAATTCGTAGTCTCAAACAGTACTGCGAGTAGGATTCGGAGTCTATGAGTCGTAGTTTGTATCTTCCGACTACTGATATATATTTTTTTGTTACTTAATGTCATTTTCTGATTTTTTAGTTGAATTCCACGGGCTCTATCACTTCTGGTAAAATAGTAAAGTGTTGGTGTTTTTATATTTTTCTCACAATAGCTGGATATACAATAAATTTTGAAGAAAAAGGCGTCGTAGATAATTTTTGATTGGAAATATTCGATACAGGTCTAATATGCACTCGCGGATTCGATTTTTTTCAATTAATTAATGAATTAATTATTGGTATACAAAACCATTTAAAAGTTTTTGAGATAGATCTTTTTTATCAGAATCAGTCCTCGTGGTCAGAAAATTATAAGACGGAAGTAATACAAAAATTTTTTAATAGGACAGAAGTAAAGCCCTTGGTACATAAGCTGCCTCGCCTGGTTGTCATGCTTTCCTGCTTCATTTCTGACATAATATAAAATAAAAGCATAAAGAAGGCCGATCCAATTTCGAACTAGGTGGCCCTTTTCTTTTTATACCCTCCACCATAGTATGGAGGGTATATTAAGTTTGTTTTTCCGTTTGTAACGCATTGAAATACTCATTTGCGACCCTATAAAGTATATATATTCTTGATCAGGGTAAAATTCTAAGTCGATCTGAGCACGTCCGTCCGTCCGTCCGTCTGTGGTAATCACTCTAGCATCCACAAAAATGGAGATAGGACGCTGAAATTTTGGGAAAATGCGTCTTTTGTTTGCAGGCAGGTCAAGTTCGATGATGGGCTATATCGGTCCACGTTTTGGTATAGCCCACATATAACGGTACCCCCCGATTTACGGTATTTTGACGTTTTTAGCTACATTTTCAGACCGATTTGGCTATAATTTGACATTTAGGGTTCTTAAGTATCAATAAACATATATAACAAAACTTGTGGACATAGGTCCACGTTTTGGTATAGCCCCCATATAACGGTACCCCCCGATTTGCGGTATTTTGACGTTTTTAGCTACATTTTTAGACCGATTTAGCTATAATTTAACATTTAGGGTTCTTAAGTATTAATAAACTTATATAACAAAAGTTGTGGACATAGGTCCACGTTTTGGTATAGCCCCCATATAACGGTACCCCCCGATTTGCGGTATTTTGACGTTTTTAGCTACATTTTCAGACCGATGTAGCTATAATTTGACATTTAGGGTTCTTAAATGTCAATAAACTTATATAACAAAAGTTGTGGACATAGGTCCACGTTTTGGTATAGCCCCCATATAACGGTATCCCCCGATTTACGGTATTTTGACGGTTTTATCTACATTTTCAGACCGATATAGCTATAATTTGACATTTAGAATTCTTAAGTGTAACTAAACTTATATAACAAAAGTTGTGGACCTAGGTCCACGTGTTGGTATAGCCCCCATATAACGGTACCCCCGATTTACGACATTTTGACGTTTTTATCTACATTTTCAGACCGATTTAGCTATCAATTGACATTTAGGGTTCTTAAATGTCAATAAACTTAGATAACTAGTGGACATAGGTCCATGTTTTGGAATAGCCCCCATATAACGTTACCGCCCGATTTCAGAAATTTTGAGAATTTTACCAACAAGTTTTAACCGAATTATCTGTAATTTGAACATTTGACATTTGAAATTCTTAGTGGTCACCACACCTCTCCACTAAAAATTGTCAAGAAAGCCCCCATATAACGGTACCTCCCGATTTTCAGTAATTTGATGATTTTAGCTACAATATTAAACCAAACTAGCAGTAATTTGACATTTGAAGTTCTTAGTGGTCACAACACCTCTCCATCAAAAATTGTCAACATAGGTCCATGTTCGGATATAGCTCCCATGTAACGGTACCTCCCAATTTTCAGTAATTTGGCCATTTTAGCTACAATTTTTAACAAAACTAACTGTAATTTGACATTTGAAGGTTGTAGTGGTCACCACGCATCTGCATCAACAATTTTCAACATAGCCCCAATATAACGATACTTCCCGATTTTCGGTACTTTGAGGATTTTACTCAAAATTTTTAACCGAACGTAGGTCCATGTTTTTGTATAGCCCCAAAACAAACCTCCCGATTTTCCGTACCTTAGCTTTATTTTTGGACGAACTTTCTGTAATTTGAAATTTAAAAGCCAACAAAAATTGTTCATTTAAGTTCATATTTTCGTATAGCCCAGATACCTCCGAACTAGCTGCTAATGCCATTTGAAGTTCCCACGTTATGTACCGATTTTCGATATTTTGAGGATTCTAGCTGAATTTTTTTAACCGAGGAGTTATTTGACATTAAAGGCTCCCATCAAAAACTCTCAACATAGACCCATGTTTTATTATAACCCCTATATAACAGTACCTCCCAATTTCTAGCCCACCAAAAATTGTCAACAGTTAGATATAGGCACCATAAATTATGTACATTATCTGACATTTTAACGTACTCACTTAAAGTTGGGGACAGGAATGAATATTTTATGGTGGAGGGTATGAAAAGTTCGGCCCGGCCGAACTTAATGCTTTTTTACTTGTTTTATTCTTTTATCAGAAGCAAGCAAGGTAAGCAGGCGAGGCAGCTTATGTACCCAGGCCTTTAGTGTGCGATATCTAGATATATACTTTAAATAAAAAGAAAACGCGTTACGGGCCGAACTGTTTATATTCTCCACCACATTAAAACATTGTCTCTATCTCTATTCGAAATATTCACGAATACAATCCCTGTATTCAAACGTGGATCTATTTAAATGACTTACTGCATTGAGGTTCTCCCACCAAGTGGATTTCCAAAATCCATATTACAGACAGATATTTTTAAAAGTTACGATAATAGCTTCGAAATATATATCTTTCGATAACGAAAACGTATACCTATATTAGCAATTCTCGGGGGTAATTATAACCCAAATTGCCAAAAAAAGAACTAATGTGGTTGATTCTTGGATATACCAAACCGTAAACCTGTAATATTAATTTGTCAATCCTGTTGGAGAGTTTGGTTTAAATCTTGAAAATACTGGGATGAACCTTTATATATGGACTATACCGAACGTTGTTTAATATGGTTCTTTTTCAATTATAAACACCCAAGGACTAATATAGTATACTTTGTTCCAAATGTATCTAAAATATTGTGCATTCTCTCTATTGTATTTATATACTTTGTGTCAATATTGCATATAATAATAATTGTTCCACAAACATCCCATACGGGACAAGGGAGACCTCTCTCATATCAATGAGTGCACCTCGATTCATACTGAGCTCAATGATATGGGACCTACTGTTTATCGCCGAGTCCGAACAGCGTGTCTTAAGACACCACTTGTAGAGAAGTTTTACATGGCTGAAATACTCAGGAAATGTCGCCAACATTTCTGAGGGTATTTTGCATATATTGCATATAAAATTACTAAAAAAAAACCTTTTAAATAGCTTTACGTAAGGCTACACAAGGTTTTTATATTTCATGATTTTTGGTCAAGCTGTCTTCTTTTCACAGAACTTTGTTTTTTAAGTGTCCACGTTTCGATATAGCCTCCATGAAACGTTACCTTCAATTTTCGATATTCTTAAGGTTTTAGACTAATAATCACATAGAGATGGCAGAACATTTTATTGATTCTTTTTTACGACCACTGAAGTTTTCCTCAGAAATTTGTCAGTACAGGTCCACGTTTAGATAAAGCCCCCATAGAACGGTCCCTTCCGATGTTCGGTATTGTAAAGGTATCAGCCTTATTGACCTTAATATTTATAACACCAGCTAAATAATATAACCTCTGTCGGAACCACATTGCCACACTGTAAATGAGAGTGCTCTTTATAAAGTAAATTTAATATCGACATTTACAACATCCGTTCACAAATTATTACTTTGACACAAAATATAATTTTTACTGCGAACAAAATTCCTCTGTGTATCCCCCAAATAAAGCTTCAGCTACTCCCATAGGTAATATGTGAATGGGAAAAACTAGATGCTGTTTTTAACTATCGCACACAACACACCACCTGCCGCAATTTTACATAACTTTAAAGGTAGTGTGTCGTTGGTACAGGTGTTTTAATCGCCATAAATGTATTGGTATTTGCATAAATGAAATATTGTTGCATAAACTACAGTCGGTCGATCGTCACTGATGATGACTATGGCTGGCTACTGATGATGAGCGACTTCTGATGTGGCAATATGATTATTCCAGAAGGGTTTGCTAGGTATTTCCCGAGAAACACCGCATACATATATATGCATCTGACACCCACAATTATGTTATGTTGACTAACAACGACAGCCAGACACAGCACAGCTCAACTACAACGGCATAGCACATCATCTATTGATGGAGTAGGCGGTGACGATGGCGGCGGCGGCAGCATCATCATTATCCGTCCGGCCTAGAGTCATTTGCATATTGTACTCTGTGAACAAATTACAAAGTTATTATGGATTTTGTTGTTTGCTCATAAAATTTTATATGCGCTTATCATCAATACGGCAATAAACAACATATTGGCTGGATGGCTGACTGGTTGGTTGGATGCTAGGCTGCAGATGACTGCAATGTACTTGTGAGAATGGATGTTGTAGGAAAGTGTTGCACACACACCACCGCTGCATCTCCCACACTCATACATAAATTAGCGTATGTTATTATTATACCTTGTGCAAAATAGTTTCATATTGGCTTAGAGTTTTGCATGTTTTTCCAATTCTACAGTGAAGTTGGTGTGTGTGTGCGAGTGTCGGGGCGCAGGCAGTTATAGGCGAAAAAAAGTTTGAAAGAAGAAAAAACTCAGTTTAATTTAAAATTGTTTTGTTGATACTCAATTTTAATTAACATTTTGTTTGTTCAACAAATATAGCTAAATATGTGTGTTTCTGTATATATGTGTATGTGTATCGAAGAGACAAAGTGTGTAAATTTTATCCAGGCTATACCAATTTATGCTAATGATGTTCAACTAAGCCATATTTATTTGTTATATCAAATATAAAGGGTGTTGTGGTGCAGAGTTTGTAGATTTTTAAGTTGGGAAAATTTAACCTGGGGAGCTATCATAATGCCATAATATAAAACTGGATTTGACAATAAGAGAATTGTACGCAATAAATTAGATTCAGCACAGGGTGTAACAGAAGTTTCGTCAGTCCAATTCTGCACAGACTTCAAAGCGCCCATTGTTTGAATTTTCCTGAAACAACCTAATGACATAACCCTCGACATGATGTAGTAAGCTGCTGGCTGTTATTCTTCGAAGATGAAGAGGATGAAGGTCTATAAAATGTTCTTATGTTCTTCTTTGTCTGTATCGGCAAATATCAATGTCTTAGAATCGTTTGACAGCAAGTGTCATTCAATATCCTTTGAACCCCGCGTGAATTTAGTTTTTTTATGCGACAGATCTAATGAGCCATTCCGCTATCGAATCCATCCACTAAAACCGCGGATATAGATACCTTGGAAATTAAAAATCTGTAAAAATATATTTTGAAAAATCCACGTACTAAACCGCGATTTTCTTTAAAAAAATTACATTATAATATTTGTGAAAACGCGTGCCATAAATTACAGAGATACGCGAGTTATATGGGTCTTTTACGGAAAATAGAACGTGGAGGTACATCCGCGGTTCGTGAAAAATCTATTTGAAATAGGTGTATATTAACGTATTTTTGATGGGCGCTAATGAAACCGGGTGCGCATAAAAGTCGTATGTATATTGGACGACTTTTACCGACTTTAAGGGTTTTTGTATTGTGAGATGCAACTAACTGACGGCACACAATGGCCTCTGAGTGAAACATCGAAATACGCAAAGATATTGAAAGCGATTGATTCGCTGTATCCAAAATCGGATGGGCATCAACCGACTTTAACTTATTCGCGAATAACAGGCTTTTTAATTTTTATATTTTTGAATGATTGTAATTTCAATATTACTCTTAATTTCGTATCCTTATAAGTCATCACTTACTTACTTACTTAGCTGGCCTATTACAGAACATTTGTTCCATAGACCGAACTAAGAAAAGATCTGGCATGTATTTATACGCCTTTTTAGCGGGTTCATCATCGCTCATTCTTATGATGTGGCCTAGCCAACGCAATCGCTGCATCTCGATACGTTTATCTTTACTGATGTCGTTGTATAGCTGATACAGCTCGTGGTTCATGTGACGTCGATATTCAACGTTAACGTAGATTGGTCCGTAGATCTTTCGAAGAATTTTTCTCTCAAACACGCCAAGAATGGCCTTATCTGCATGCGCAAGTACCCAGACTTCGGAACCATACATCAGCACAATATCCCTGTCACTATCTTGTAGGCGATCGGGAGAAGACTTATGTCCATATAGTTGGAGCATAAAGTCTTATCTCCTTTCTTATGGACGGAACACAGGATGCTCAGGTTCCAATCGTCGGGTACGCGTTCTCCTGCCAGATGGAGCTAACTAGCTGATGCATACACCTTATCAGAGTGTCGCCTCCGGTTTTAAACAGCTCGGCAGGTATGCCATCAGCTCCTGCTGCCTTATTATTCTTCAGCCGGTTTATTGCTGTCTTTACCTCATCTTGGCCGGGTTGTATACATTCAATACCATCTTCTAGGATTGGATCTGTGGTATCTTCGTCGACTTCGCTACTATTGGATACCAACAGTTTGGAAAAATGCTCTTTCCATATCCTTAGCACACTCAGTTACCAAATTACCTTTCTGGGGCTCAATTCTGTTTCCGTGAAAATGTGAAATAAAAACTTGTATAAAGGACAAAACTATCAAATGAAAAAAAAATTATAAAGGGAAATTTTTCATTTGTAATTTTCATAGAACAAGAATCCAGCCCCTGGTCTCTACAGGAGGATGTGCCAGTGCCAAAGTCATCAGTTTGATGTTTCACTCTTTGGTAGAATTTTCGGACTTCATTCTGTCTCCTGTACATCTCGATTTGTTCACACTCCCGCTTTCCCATCTCTCTCTTTTTCCTGCAGAAAATACGTTTCTCCTCTCTCCTTTTCTCCTGATACCTATCTCGTGCGCTACGCGTTGTCACTGACTGTAAAGTAGTCCTATATGCCGCATTTTTCTCTTCGGTAGCAGCACGATACTTCTAGTCATAGCATGGATTCCTTAGTGGAGGTCTCTGGTGTCCAAGTACTGATTTTGCGGCTGTTTGCATGGAGTGGGCAATTGTTTGCCATTGTTCTGATATGTTATCGGGACGAGGAGTGCTTTGATTAAGCAATTGGGCCAGTTGAGTGGAATATGCTGTGGCTATCTGTAGTGATTGCAACTTACCGATATCCAACTTCCGTTTTGTGTCCGTTTGCAATTTATTTGCTACGTTTAATCTGGTACGTACCTTTCCTGCAACAAGGTAGTGGCCCGAGTCTATGTTTGCACCTGGAACGATCGTACATGCAACACGCTCGATGCATGTCTTCCATCTTTCACAACGTGAGCAATTTGATTTCTTGTTCTTTGATCTGGCGACAGCCAGGTGCCCTTATGAATATCGAGATGCTTAAATCTGGTACTGCTAACTACCATGTTTCTTGCAGCTGCAAAGTCTATCAGCCTTATACCATTGTCAGATGTTTCACTGTGGTGACTGAATTTCCCGACTGTTGGGCCAAAGATATTCTCCTTTCCAATTTTGGCATTAAAATCGCCTAGAATGATTTTAATGTCATGGGCAGGGCAACGGTCATAAATTTCTTCTAGGATCTCGTAAAATATATCTTTGTTCTGTTCGTTCTTGTCTTCAGTGGGAGCATGAGCGCAAATAAAGCTGATGTTGAAGAATTTAGCTTTTAATCGAATTGCAGCAAGTCTTTCATTCACTGGGGTGAAGCTGGAGACCAGATGTTTATACCTCCGACCAACTACAAATCCGAAACCAAACTCATGCTTTGTGTCATAGCAGCTATAATACAGTGCGTCACCTTTTGGTGTTGTTGTGAAGCCTTTCCTGTTCCATCGTATTTCCTGTATGGCAGTTATGTCGGCCTTGTACTTTTCAAGTACATATGCCAATGCGTAAACTGCACCTTCTCTAGAAAGAGTGCGAACATTCCAGGTGCAGATTCGCAGATCATGGTCCCCAAAACGTTTGCGGGGGTCGTCAACTTTAGAGGGGTTTGTTTTTCTTTTCTTGTGTTTTTTCATAGTAGGATGTTTTTTCTAGGGGAGGGTTACTAACCCGGCGCCCAAACCCAAGTTTTTAACGTTTTTATGGGTGAACGCGCGGCACATTTTAGCTCACTACCTTTAACGGGTGTTAAAGGCAGCTACCCCAGGTGACACCACGGGAGGGACCAAGATAAATCTTGGAATTTGCCGTGTTAAATCCAGTCAGGACCGTTCCTTGGTATCTTTCATCCCCTACGTCATCACTAGAGTTTGGGAATTCCCGACTTTTTTCCATTCCCGGGAAATCGGGAATGAAAATTTCTCATTCCCGGGAACCCGGGAATTCCCGGGACTGTGGTAAATCGAATTCGTGGGGCATAGACGTGACAGAGAGTAAGCAAACATGAAATACCTATTCCCTTTATATGTATTTGTGTCATTAGTTATCTCTTTGGGACAGTATAAAGGGTAAAATAGCAATAGGGTCAAAAAGCAATAGCAAACATCTTAAACGACGTTGTGCCAAAATCTGGAAAGAACCAATAAATCATATATGACATATCTTATGTATGCGGTCAAAATCCAATTATTCCTGACTAATTAGCGGAGGTTATATAAAATATCTTTTTCAACTACCATCCTAGCAAAGCTTCCTTGATATCGAAGAGTGCTGTCCGATTATATTTTGAAAGTCAACGATATCGTATGTTCTTCTTATGGTTCGAAATGCGTGTTGATCATATAACAAATCCATTTATAACGAATTTTTACACGGCTGACCTTTTGAGTACACGGCTTCACAATGGCAACACGTTGGCACCAATGATATAGAGTCGTACTTACATATATGAACATACATACCACTGTTATTACTGGTTTCCAATCCTAATATGCTCTATTTGTCACTTACATATTATACAGTGTTTTATATTGCAAACAATAATTTTGGAGAAAACAACAATTCGAATGGATCACAGCTTTTATATCTTAGCAAATTAATATCCTTCAAGAATGCCACCAATAAAAATTTAGACTAGAAAAGCCGTGATAAACTATAAATCAAGAATTATGTGAGATTATACAGACTTCGAATTCCAGAAAAAAACACCAATTATCGAGAGGACCAATACATACATATTTTATACGAATTATGGCGATTTTTCCAATGGGCCCGCAATTACGAATAATCGGGGCACGCATTATCGCCATTCTACTATATTGTCAATATTTAATAAACCAATTTGGAGGAATTAAAAATATATTTTTTACATTGAAAGTTAATGCCAAGAAGCTCCTCCTTGAAATTCAATCATCGCTTTTAACTTTAAGTTAACCGGAACGCTATAAATCTGTTCGGTAAATCCAAACTATTACAAAAGAAGACTTATAATAATGGGGGTAAGACAAATAATATATGACTTATACATGAAAATACAAATACCCGTATTCCCGGGAATTTCAAAAAATTTTCCCGGGAAATCCCGTTCAAAAATTTTCGGGAATTCCCGGGCCGGGAATTCCCGACCAGAAACTCTAGTCATCACAGTAAGCAGTTAAGCTCTCGCGATGGTAATCCATATTTCTTGATGAAGTTTAAGCAGTATACATGAATTGTTGTATGGGATTTTAGCGAAATAGTGAAAGAACTCCCAAATCTTTTTTCTAATTTTTCTAATCGAACCAAAATATATATTTGGAATAACATTTATACCCTACACCACTATGTGGAGAGGGTACTATTAGTTTGATTTGGCAAAAATTCATTTAAAAGCGCGAAATATTAGTCGGTGGTCTCCGACAAAGTGGTACACCAATCTTCATTTCTCAAAGCGAAACTTTTCCACCAAAAATCGCGAAAATAGGTCCATGTTTCGCTATAGCCCCCATATACCGGTACCTACCGAGTTTCGGTATTTTGAGGGTTTTAACTAAAATTTATATTCTCCACGAAACTTTTCCACCAAAAATCGTCAACATAGGTCCATTTTTTTTTTGTATAGCCCCCATATAACATTTAACATTTGAGGTTCTCATATCTCATATCTCGAAGCGAAACTTTTCCACCAAAAATCGCGAACATAGGCCCATGTTTCGGTACCTACCGATTTTCGGTATTTTTCGAATTTTAGCTACAATTTTTAACAGAAATAGATGTAATTTGACATTTAAGGTTCTCATTGTTCAAGAAAATTCTCCACCAAACATCGTCAATATAGGTCCACGTTTTGGTATAGCCCCAATATAATGGTACCTTCTGATTTTCTGTATTTTGAGGATTATAGCTATTTTAACATTTGAAGTTATCAGTGGCTACAAAGCTTCTCCACCAAAAGTTATCAACATAGGTCCATGTTTTGGTATAGCCCCCATATAAAGTTACCTCCCGATTTTCGGTATTTTGAGGATTTTGGTTAAGATTTTTAACCAAACTAGCTTTAATTTGACATTTGAATTTTCAGTGGTCACGAAACTTCTTCACTAAAAATCGTCAACATAGATCTCCCATAGAATGGTACCTCCTGATTTGCGTCGTAATTGCATTTTTTGACGGAACTACTCGTAGTTTGACTTTTGAGGTTCCCTGCAGTAACAAAACTTTTCCACCAAAAATTGTAAAGGTTGGCATGTTGATATAGCCCCGTAGGTGATTCCCTTTACATGACCGAACATATTTTTATACCCTACACCACTATGTGGAAAGGGTATTATATGTTTGTAACACCGCGAAATATTCGTCGGAGACCCCCAATGTGGTATACCAATCTTCATATCTCGACGAGATAAAGCGATTTTTAGATGTGTGTCCGTCCGTCTGTCCATTATAAATTGTATTCAAACTCCAGGCCGCAATTATCGAAAGATCGTCACGAAATTTTGCATGGAGGTCGGGTTCAAACCAGAAAAGATCCCTATTTCTGTTGGAGATGATCGTGAAATATTTAGCGGGTGAAATGGACCAAAAACATATTATTTATCCAATTTTGTAGCGGCTCTGTAGGTCGCAATAATCAACGATCAACGCGAAATTTTAAATATGGAAAGAGTATATGACAAAGAAGTAGCTTGCAATTTGAGATGCCGATCAGATAATATTTAAAGGGTTAAATGGACCAGACCTTTTGTGTGAAAATTGGTAAAAAATTAATATAGAGCTTATATCTCTGTTCCTGAAAGACACATTTTTCCCCCGTGAGTTATATTTGGAAGACCGTTTCTTGATCTTTGCACTGATGTCGATTACGTTGATGTACGTGATCAGATAACAGAGCTACATCCTAATATATCCAGTTTTTTGCTCGTAGTGTAGTAATTAACACTCTAGAGGTCGCAATTATAGCTCAATAGTCACGAAATTTTGCACGAGGTATGAGTTTAGGTAGAAGGAAATGCCTTTAATTTTGCATGAAGATTTGATATTATTTAGCGGGTGACATAGACGATTACTTTGGTATAAAAAATATGCAAATTTTATTTTTGGTCCATATTTTAATTCCTGGAGGGCATATACCGGCAAAGTAGCCTACATATGGAATAACTACTGATCTATCCGCTGATGCAAATTGCAATAATGTGTCTGCCAGATAACGGGCCTACTGCCTAATATATAATGGGTTTTGTGTAGAGAACTACAATTTCCTCCCATGCTACAATTTGTCTCTATCATGAGAGAGAAATTTTTAGTTCAGTTGTCAAATTGGATGTTTTATACAAATATTGCAGCATGGGGTCGCTTCGCCAACTATTTTGTACTTCAGGATTTAGGGTAAATGCGACAAAAAGAAAAGACGACCAAAGATGTGTCTAATCGAAATATTGGTTTTAGACCCCAAGTATGTTTGGACGAAATTCGTTTCAGACAATTTGGGGTCTATTTTGCCCTGTCCGTTCATCTGTCTCTCTTAATGTCTAGCTGGCTGGTGCGCACGATAACTCTCGAACGGATCTACCGATTAGAACCAAATTTTATACATAATACATTGCCCAAGCTTTGTTTAAGTTCGAATGTAGGCTATGTCGGTCCACACCTCCCCCAAAAATGTTCAACATTGTTTTCGAAAAATTGTGTGAACGATAACTGGCGAAGTGAGCAATCGATTTGCTCCAAACTTTCCATATATTATTATTCCTTCCAGATATAGATCGTATAAGACTAGATCGCTCCACACCTCCCACACAAAATTCGGAAAAGAGAAATTTAAGAGTCCTCTCGAATCGTTTTGATTTTTTTTTTCAGCGGATTGTACTTGCGCCGCAAATCCGCAAGATAACTCTCAAGGGGATTTTCTGATTGGTCGAAACTTTACACATTTTTATTATTTTATCCAGTCATGTATCAGGTTGGAATATGGACTATATCGGTCCGTCTGTCGAGTACCTCCCACACAAAATTTGGGAAAAGTGCAGTTTGAGTACCCGTATCGGATCTATTTGATTATTTCACGGTCCCTTTTCTGGTTCCTTTTGCGGGGTAAGTCATACTTCCTGAGATAATAGTCCTACTTACTTACTTAGCTGGTCCATTACAGAACATTTGTTCCATAGTCCGAACTAAGAAAATATCTCCATTCATCTCTATTTGTTGCTTCGCACTCTGGAATACCGCGCCTTTTCATCTCATCATCCACTTGTTTGCGTCATCTATACCTCCGTATTTATACGCCTTTTTAACGGGTTCATCATCGCTCATTCTTATGATATGGCCTAGCCAACGCAATCGCTGCATCTCGATACGTGTAACAATATTGATGTCGTTGTATAGCAGATACAGCTCGTGGTTCATGCGACGTCGATATTCGCCGTCAACGCAGATTTGTCCGTAGATCTTTCGAAGAATTTTTCTCTCAAACACACCAAGCACTGTCATGTCTGCCTGCGCAAGTACCCAGGCTTCGGAGCCATACATCAGCACGGGTAGTATCAGTGTTTTGTAGAGCGTTATTTTTGTTTGACGAGATGTGGCTTTGTTTTTAAACTGCTTACTTAAACTAAAGTAGCATCTGTTGGCCAAAACAATTCTTCTTTTTATTTCACAACTGATGTCGTTTGTTGTGTTTACGGAGGTGCCGAGGTAGACGAAGTCTTTCACTACCTCAATATTATAGGAACCAACTTCCACAGTCGGTCCGAGTTTAATGGACGCATTGCGCGTCGACACCATCAATTTGGTCTTTTCGCCGTTTACCGCCAGACCCACTTTCGCAGATTCTGCTTCGACCTTCCTAAAGGTATCAGTTACTTCCTTTACTGATCGTCCCAGGATGTCTATGTCATCAGCAAAGGCAAGTAACATGTGGCTATTGGTGTAAATTGTGCCATTTCTTTTGACATTTGCATCTCGTATTACCTTTTCCAGCAAAATGTTGAATAGGTCACACGAAAGGCTGTCTCCTTGTCTGAAACCTCTTTTGGTACAAAATTCTTCGGAGAGGTTCTTTCCAATTTTAACTGAGGACCTAGTATTAGTTAAAGTCATCTTACAAAGCCGGATGAGCTTTGCGGGGATACCAAATTCAGACATTGCGTGGAATACCTTTGATCGGAGGGGACTGTCGAATGCTGCTTTATAATCGACAAAAAGGTGAAATGTGTCGATCTGCATCTCTTGGGTCTTATCTAGGATTTGTCGCAGGGTAAATATCTGGTCAATGGTGGACTTGCCAGGTCTAAAGCCGCATTGGTATGGTCCAATTATCTCGTTGACCATAGGCTTTAGTCGATCGCACAATATCCCTGACAAGATCTTTTAGGCAATAGGGAGTAGACTTATGCCCCTATAGTTAGAGCATACAGTCTTATCTCCCTTCTTGTGGACGGGGCACAGGATACTCAGGTTCCAATCGTCGGGTACTCGTTCTTCCTGCCAGATGGTGCTAACTAGCTGATGAATACACCTTATCAGCGTGTCGCCTTCGGTTTTGAACAGCTCGGCTGGTAAGCCATCGGCCCCTGCTGCCTTATTATTCTTCAGCCGATCTATTGCTGTACTTACCTCATCTTGGCTGGGCGGTATACATTCAATACCATATTCTGGGATTGGGACTGTGGTATCTTCGTCGTCTTCGCTGCTATTGGATACCAACAGATTTGAATTTGCTGCAAAAAGGTAGTGGTCCGAGTCTATGTTTGCACCTCGGAACGATCGTACATGCAACACGCTCGATGCATGTGTTCCATCTATCACAACGTGATCAATTTGATTTCTTGTTCTTTGATCTGGCGACAGCCAGGTGCTCTTTTGAATATCGAGATGCCTAAATCTGGTACTGCAAACTACCATGTTTTTTGCAGCTGCAAAGTCTATCAGCCTCATACCATTGTCAGATGTTTCACTGTGGAGACTGAATTTCACGACTGTTGGGCCAAAGATATTCTCCTTTCCAATTTTGGCATTAAAATCGCCTAGAATGATTTTAATGTCATGGGCAGGGCAACGGTCATATGTTTCTTCTAAGCGCTCGTAAAATATATATTTGGTCTGTTCGTCCTTTTCTTCCGTGAAGAATTTAGCTTTTATTCGAATTGCAGCAAGTCTTTCATTCACTGGGGTGAAGCTGGAGACCAGATGTTAATACCTCCGACCAACTACAAATCCGAAACCAAACTCATGCTTTGTGTCATGGCACCTATAATACAGTGCGTCAACTTTAGGTGTTGTTGTGACGCCTTTCCCGTTCCATCGTATTAAGTATATCTGCCAATGCGTAAACTGCACCTTCTCTATAAGGAGTGCGAACATTCCAGGTGCAGATTCGCAGATCATGGTCCTTAAAACGTTTGCGGGGTTCGTCAACTTTAGAGGGATTTGTTTTTCTTTTCTTTCGTTTTTTCATAGTAGGCTGTTTTTTCTAGGGGAGGGTTACTAATCCGGCGCCCGAACCCAATTTTTAAACGTTCTTATGGAAGAACGCGCGGCACATTTTAGCTCACTACCTTTAACGCGTGTTAAAGGCAGCTACCCCAGGTGACACCACGGGAGGGACCAAGATAAATCTTGGAATTTGTCATGTTAAAGCCAGTCAGGACCGTTCCTTGGTATCTTTCATCCCCTACGTCATCACAGTAAGCAGTTAAGCTCTCGCGATTGTAATCCATATTTCTTGATGAAGTTTTAGCAGTATACATGAATTGTTGTATGGGATTTTAGCGAAATAATTAAAGAACTCCCAAATCTTTTTTCTAATTTTTCTAATCGAACCAAAATATATATTTGGAATAACATTTATACCCTACACCACTATGTGGAGAGGGTACTATAAGTTTGTTTTTGGCAAAAATTCATGTAACACCGCGAAATATTCGTCGGAGACGCCCAATGCGGTATACCAATCTTCATTTCACCAAGCGAAACTTTTCCACCAAAAATCGCGAACCTAGGTCCATGTTTCGGTATAGCCCCCATATAGCGGTACCTACCGATTTTCGGTATTTTGCGAATTTTAACTACAATTTTTAACCGAACTAGCTGTAATTTGACATTTGAGGTTCTCAGTGTACACGAAACTTCTCCACGAAAAATCGTCAATACAGTTTCACGTTTTGGTATAGCCCTTCCCGAGTTTCGGCATTTTGAGGATTTTAGCTAAAATGTTTAACCGAACTAGTTGTAATTTGACGTTTGAGGTTCTCAGTGTTCACGAAACTTTTCCACCAAAAATCGTCAACATAGGTCTACGTTTAGGTACAGCCCACATATAACGGTACCTCCCAATTTTGCGTATTTTTAGAATTTTAGCTACGATTTTAACCGGACTAACTGTAATTTGATATTTGAGGTTATCTGTGGTCACGAAAATACTCCACAAAAAATCGAACTAGCTGTAATTTTACATTCGAAGTTTTCAGTGGTCACGAAACTACTTCACTAAAAATCGTCAACACTACCTCACGATTTTCGGTATGTTGAGTGTCCTAGCCTACATTGTTTGACGTATCTACCCGTAATTTAACTATTGAGTTTCCCGGCAGTTTTTTATGAGTTTTCAAGGAATTGGCTGCATTATCCCACAGAAACTGATGTAATTAAATACATTTTTAGTCTTCTTTGGGGCTTTTTAACTTTCCTAAGCACAGTTCCACGTTTTATATAGCCTCCGTTGAACGATACCTCCCGATTTTAGCGTATTTGAGGGGTTTACCCGTCCTATCCTTTAGAAATGGCTGAAATTTAGTATTTAGTCTTCAATGGGGCTATAATAACTTTTCCCTGCAATTTGTCAGTAAATTTCCACGTTTTGATATACGTGAAGCACAAGTGTTCGAAATTTCGAACAGCCAATTTTGCACAAATGTAAAGTCGCGCTTACGCAAGTAAATCAAGTTTATTTATTTTTTATTTTTGCCTTATTAAGGCGAATGTCATTTATAGTGATATTTAATTAATTCTCTTTCGAGTTGAGCTTATTAGACCTATTATATACATTGAAAAATTAGGAGTCTACCGAAGTCCCACGCATTCAACCATTACGCTACGTTTCACGGGTGGTTAAGCCGATCTTCAGGCGTATTGAATGTTGTTTTTGTGGCAGACAAAGGCAAAGCTTGGGCACTAGTATATGTATCGCACTTCATTAGATAAATGCATATGCGAAATTATGTCAGTTAATTGAAACTCCAAACTTTTCCTATAGTCCTGCTTGGTAATCCCATTTTTCAATGTTCACACATACTATGGTAAGTTTTATGCCTACGTCATTGGTAATTGCTCTCCTATATCAGAAGATTTTTGATCATCAATTATTGTCTACTAAAGTTTTGATATGTTGATGGTGGCTCGGAACGCTAAGACGCCGGCAACCTTGACACTCAGTTGTCGGAGACACAGGTTCGAATCCCAGCCTGGCTCATGCTGAAATTATTTTTTATTTTTGCCTTACTTAGGATTACCATAGTATTTGTGAACATTGGAAAATGTGATTACCATGCAGTACTATAGGAAAAGTTTGGAGTATCAATTAACTGACATAATTTCGTATATGCATTTATCTAATGAAGTGCGATACATATACTAGTTCCCAAGCTTTGCCTTTGTCTGCCACAAAAAAAACATTCAATACGCCTGAAGATCGGCTTAACCACCCGTGAAACGTAGCGTAATGGTTGAATGCGTGGGACTTCGGTAGACTCCTAATTTTTCAATGTGTATAACAAGTTTCTTTATATTTTGTGAAACAGTTCCATCTGTTGCCTCTAACTCCCCATTATTACTTTTGTTATTTTATTTTATCATATTTTTTATTTTTTTAAATTAATTTAAAAAGTAACCAAAATATGGGTTACATACATGGACCCCTACAATCGAGGGGGAGGGGGTTTTCAAGGGAGGAATTTTTTATTTGCTGACTGATGAGACTTGCCATATGTACCAAAACTTGTTTGAAATTTTACCTTTTTCATCTAGAAATATTTTTTTGAGAAAAAGTGATTTTATTGTTAGAAAATTCGAACACCAAGTACGAAGTGGGTTAAAATAGGTGAAAATTGGGCTGAAAAAGCTGTGTTTACAATTTGTCTTAATTATAGAGAAAAATTCATTATAGGGAAATTCGTTATAGAGAAGTTCGAATGTAGTTTCTATAGAATGGCACATTTAGTTTTGGCAATTTCTTAATGTTTAATTTAACCAAAATATTTGATATTTGGTATAAAGTCTTCGTTGGGGTATTTAACATTCCGGAGAGAATTGTCGGTAAAGGTCCTAGCTTTATATTTAAAAATTCCATCACCCCAATGTAAATAAATATTTAATAATTTGTATCTATTTACATTGTACTATTTCATAAATTTTGTCGTTTTTCCATTTTTCCGCTGGATTATATCGTTAATATACTCGGAACTATTGATTTATTGAAACATTTGATTTGTTTTCTGGTTGAGTGGTTAAAATGTTGGTATTTATTTAGCCATTAAATATAATGAATGAGATTTGATGTAGTTAGGCTAATGTTAGTGATAAATAATAGTAATAATAATTACAAATGACTTGTTGAAATAAATTATGAATTTTGGAAATTTCAAATTAGCAAATTCTTAGAAAAACGGAATTAATTAGAATGTTTATGAATAAATTTGAATTGAATATTAGTATTTGTAGTAGATGTAGTTATATTACTTTGCGCAATGTAAATATGTATAAACTAGTACAGAAAAACCACTGAGTTAAATTATTTTATACTAGCACAATGCCCGCTACTTCGTAAGCGGAAAAGGAATAATATACAAATAAACAATATTTAATATGGAGAACACTGACAATTTTGATGTACTAATACCTATTTGAACTGATATTTAATTTCTTTCAAGTACTGCTCTTATACGTTTTGTTCGAATTTTTAAAAAAAGACCTCTACATTTCAACAGCGGACTACATTTTAAATTTCAGTCCATGTATTATTAGAACGGTACGGGTATTTTGAAAATGTTATCCACGTTTTCCAACCGAATTTTGGAATTTGTAATATCAAAATGTAAAAACTATTATTCAGAAGATGTTACCCTATATAACAGTTAATTTTTGAGACATTTTATTTTAGGCCTTTTTTTCTCAGGATGTAAAAAACTTCTTGTTAAACATTAGCCGCATAGATCTACCTTTTCAAATGAACTTACTATAACGTTTAGAATAGACAACAAAGATAAAAACAATTTTGTTGAAAAGGTACGTTTGACTTTTTGATTTCAGTACATTATTTAGAAACCGAATTCGTGTACATTAGTACATTATTCAGTACAATTTTTAAAATCCAGGACCTTAGCTCAAATGTTTCAGTTTAAGCTCTACTTGTTCACCAAATGTCAATGGTATTACATGTAGAAACCTTTCATACATTTAAAGGCGGATTTAAATAAACACTCTGATCCAATCTCAACAGTTATCCTCATAACAAATTTCATTTATCGATTCACCCAGTACCAGCGCTTCAATATTTAGTATTATTTAATACTTCTAGTACACTTTTTGTACGACCACCTCTAACATTGAACCTGACAAATCAATAATATATCAGAATTTCACTTCTATTCCTTAGCCCAATACCAAATTTATTGCAATTTTGTACTTTTCACGCACTAATGATATAATTCCATCTTCATTGCTACACCCAACGTTTAGTACATTTCCTATTTCTCAATTAATCATCCAGCCCTCAGCCTAATTTTAGAATTTGTATGCACACCAACACCAACACAATCCCTCATACAACAATTCGAAATTCCATATATATCCCATCATGCAACACCAAACTGGTACCAAATTTAGTACTTATAGTATGTATAAGTTTCAAAAATTACTTCCTTTAATCCAAAACTATATCCCAACCGCGATTTAGTATTTTTCGTATACATTAGTACGAATTTCCAAAACTTCCTCTCTATCTCTACTCTAAACGTCAACTGCTATACTAATACCGAATTTCACAATTTCAGCTCTACCCCTTTATACAATAAAAATTTGGACCAAATTCTGTGCCATTTAGTAATTTTTGGTACACTTATTGTACGTATATCCACAACCACATCCAAATCTCAACCCTACACACCAACAGCGGCTATAATACCAAAATTCCGAATTCCATCTCTATTCATAATACCATTAATACTTTGCGTATGAAATTACGAATTTCAATAACTATCTCCAACAGTAATTGCGAATTTCAGGATTCCACCTCTCAAATCTAAATTGTACCAAATTTAGTAACATTTATTACTTTTTGTACCCATAAGTACGAATTTCCAAAACTTCCTCAATCCCACACTCCACACTCGAAATTTCAGGATTCCAGCTCTATTCGTTCACCCAAATATAAATTGTACCAAATTTAGTACCATTTAGTACTTTCCGTACCCATAAGTACGAATTTCCAAAACTACCTCAATGCTACACTCCATAAGTAATCTTAATTTTAAATTTCAGGATTCCAGCTCTATCTGTTCACCCAAATCCAAAATGTACCAAACTTAGTACCATTTAGTACTTTCCGTACCCATAAGTACGAATTTCTGAAACTACCTCAATCTTACACTCCATAAATAATCTTAACTCCAAATTTCAGGATTACAGCTTTATTCGTCCACCTAAATTTAAATTGTACCAAATTTAGTACCATTTAGTACTTTCCGTACCCATAAGTACGAATTTCCAAGACTAAGTCAATCCTACAGTCCAACAGTAATCTTAATTCCAAATTTCAGGATCCCAGCTCTATTCGTTCCCCCAAATCCAAATTGTACCAAATTTAGTACTTTTCGTACCCATAAGTATGAATTTCCAAAACTACCTGAATCCTACACTCCATCAGTAATCTTAATTCCAAATTTCAGGATTCCAACTCTATTCGTTCACCCAAATATAAATTGTGCCAAATTTAGTACATTTTGTACTTTCCGTACCCACAAGCATGCATTTCCATAACTACCTCAATCCTACATTCCATCAGTAACCTTAATTCGAAATTTCAGGATTCCAACTCTATCCGTTCCACTAAATTTAAATTGTACCAAATTTAGTACTTTCCGTACCCATAAGTACGAATTTCCAAGACTAACTCAATCCTACACTCCAAAAGTTATTAAATTCCAAATTTCAGTATTCCAGCTCTATCCGTTCACCCAAATATAATTTATACCAAATTTAGTACCGTTTACTACTTTTCGTACCCATAAGTAAGAATTTCCAAAACTACCTAAATCCTTTACTCCATAAGTAATCTTAATTCCAAATTTCAGGTTTCCATGTCTATCTAAATCCAAATTGTACCAAATTTGGTACCATTTAGTACTTTTCGTACACATAAGTATGAATTTCCAAAAGTACACCCATATCTCAATCGTACGCTTCAACGGTAATCTAAATTCCAAATTTCAGGTTTTCAGCTCTATCCGTTCACCCAAATCCAAATTGTACCAAATTTAGTACCATTTAGTACTACTCGTACACATAAGTACAAACTTCCAAAATAATTTCCTTATATCAACACCACTTCTCAACCTTGATTTCCATACCAAATATGAACATTGTAGCTATATCCGTTAAAAATATACAATTGGTACCAAATTTAGTAACTTTTCGTACACTTATAAGTCGAATTTCCAAAAACCCTTTGGTACATCTTTCTAAATCTCCATCAGTTACCCTCATTCCAAATTTCAGAATTCTAGCTCTTCCCGTTTGCCTAATACAAAGGGTACCACATTTAGTACCTTTTAGTACTTTTCGTACCCTTCTAGGTCGAATTTCCAAAAACCCAGCCTTATCTCACGCCTACACACCGACAGCAACCCACAGTAAAAATTTCAGCTTTCTAGCTTCAGCGGTTTCGTCTGGGCGATGATATGTCAGTCACTCAGTCACTCAGTCACTCACTCACTAAGCTCTTTTATATATATAGATTTATTTTAACAGTTTGTCTTTAAATATGCACCTGTATGAAAAAATTCAAATATATATTTTTTCAAAATATTACACCCAACAAGCAATATTAAACATGAAAAACCAAGAATATTAATCCTCCACACCATATAATCTCTCTTCTAATATCCACACATAATGTCCTTAATATTGCCTGTTCATCTTGGAAAATTATTTCTAATTGAGCCAGATTGCATGTGTGGCCCATTTATTGTTTTTATCCAGATATTCATCATCAGACAAGAGGGAAGACTCCCTCTTTTACAAAAACCAAATTATCTTTTACCAAACGCAACAAAAAAATCCAAAAAAGTAGTCAGCTCATAAAATTATAACTCGGCAGCACATGACTTGTAAAGTAAGACCATAAATTCATGTTAACATACGAATGGGGAACATTTTGTAGGCTGACCTCATACATCAATTGCAGCCATCTGAACATCTGTGGACCATCGCAGAGTAGCATTTTGTGGCGCAAGTGTTGAGATAAAAACCCGCATTAATGGGAAAACAATGGCTGGCAATTTTTATGCTACAGTACTCGTATAAATGTGTGTGTGTGTTTGTGAGTTGGAGAAGATAATTAATTAAATCATTAATTTATCTACTTATCAAAGTGGGTACGAAAAAAACAACGACGACGGTTGTACAGAAATCACTAGTGTTCATTGATGATACCACCATTCATTTCAAGGATGAATTGTAAAAAAAAACACCAATATCAATAACAACAATAAAATGTGAAGAGAAAACAACAAAAAACCCCAATCAATTACTTTGATTAAGTGTCAGACATTAAATCAATGCTATAATGGCTGACTGGCTGCAGTGGGGGAGACCATAAGTTGGAAGCACATCTGCATATGTTTGTATGGGTAGGGTGCGAATACGAATATTTTACTAATGAATCTCTGCATGCGTAAATTATGTAGTACTCTAACCAACAACATAGAATACAAGAAACCAACAATTAACATATCCTTAGAGAAAAAGGATTAACGAATAGATTTCTTCTTGTGTAGAAACAAATTGATTGTTCTGCCTAACAAAGTGTGCCAAGGAAGTTATGTACTTAATGAGCAAAAAAGCATGGGGGTTGTATGAAGAAAAGGTTAATGTTGAGATGGAAATTTACATCCACAAACATTTATATATGTCACTTAAATTGATACACATATGTTCATCATCATCGCTTTAAGAGGTAAACATAAAACAAAATTCATTTAGTTTTACTACGGGCTTTGTTGGTGGTCTACTACTACGGTTTGTCTCTTAATTCAATGAGTTGATTTTATATGAAACTAGCGGACCCGGCGAACTTCGTCTCGCTATTAAGGAATAAAATTTCATACAAAAACTCAATTTTCGATTTTTCCAATTTTCCGACATTTACAGAGAGATTTTCCAAAAGACCTTCTCCTCGAAAATACGAATAACTGACAAAAAATTTTACAGAAATCGGTCTAGCCGTTCTCATTTTATGAATTACTATACATTTTTATATATATATAGATATTGATAAGCCGTTAACCAACTTAAATTTTTAAAGCTTGGAATGTTCTTTTTGGATGTTTCTTTATAGAGAAAATCCTGTAAGGAAAGGATAAAAGTCGGTCGGGGCCGACTATATGAATATGTAAAATATATGTGGGAGCTATACAGCGTTGCCGAGAGTTTTTGATCGGAAATCGTCAAATCGTCAATAAAATTTGGAAAATAGTCAACATGCTCCAAAACTAGGATTGGTTACCGTTTAATGCGAATTTTTCACTAGTAATTATGACAAGGAGACTACTTAAGATATACAGCCCGCAGCCGTAAATATAAACCAATCTCACTTAAATACCGCCATAAAAAGCTTTCACTAAATGAGTGTTTTCCTATGGTTATCTAGTATGCAGTAATGCAGTAAGTGCCAGTTTTGAATGATAGCTTTGCTCAAATGTCGCCAGATTGACCGTGTAACCGTCCATGTTAGAAATCCATACAAATTGTCATCCAAAACTGACTGACCCTACATTTTATATAAGTTGGTTTTGCCCAAAAAGTTTATAACGTATCGAAATAATGGTCGCAGACGCATACTTATACATATATCAAAATGATTGTCTCGACGAGCTGAGTCGATCTGGGTATGTCACGCTACAGGTAGCAATTTTGATCGGATCGTCATCAAAATTTGTGTGATGATGAGGGTCCCGGAGGGGAAGAACCCTATTGACTTTAGTGATGGTCAGATAATATTTAGGGGTCGGAATGGGCAAAAAACTTATTTGAAGAAAAGGTCAACGTTTTTTTTCAAAGCAAATATCTCAGCTTCCACAAGGGGCTAATGAAAGTAGAAAATATCACCTTTCTAGCGATGTAAAGGATGTTGCCGTACACGCAGAGAAAAAATATTTTTCGCTTTTGTTGGAACAAAAGTTGATGTTTTTGTTTTGTTCAAGTATTTTAATTGCAATCCAAAAATACCATCTTTTGCTCCAAGGATTTTGCCTGGTTAATGGTTGCCAATGTGTTAAAAATTGTAAAACACTTATATATGGCAATGTTTTTACGAAATGATGAATGAAAATAACTAATGTTACCACATGTTTTCAAAATTTACACGCCTCGGTAAATGGCACGTAGAAATTACCAAACGCGTAGATAACTAATAGGTAGCTACCTACCCGGTTACCTAGGACTAGAAATTACGGGCATTAAATCAGTGTTATTTTAATTTTTTAAAAATTATATATGAAATAAATAATACAATGAAACTTTTTATATTTTTTTTTAAATGTAACTCATTGAAAATGTAGGTATACAATGTTTATTCCAACCATTTCGCATTGCAACAATAAATATTTTTACTTCTGACCAAAACAATTTTCAATTGCAAAAATAAATATTGTTACTTCTCACCAAAACTATTGTAAGTTATACCAATATTTATCGCCCATTTTGACCAAAACTATTTTGAATTCTAACAATAAATATTGTTACTTCTGACCAAAACTATAGTAAGTTCTAAAAATATTTATTGTCCATTTTGACCAAAAGTATTGTGATTTGCGAAAATAAATATTGTTACTTCTGCCCAAAACTATTTATTGTTAATTTTGACGAACACTATTGTGAATTGCAACAACAAATATTGTTACCTCTGACCAAAACTATCGTAATTTCATGTTTGGTCCAAAACCTTATAGTGTCAAAAGAACAATACATAATTATATTTCGAACACATAATATAGTCCAGGGTAACAATAACGATTATTGGATTGACAATACTACATAAGGAATCCAACAATATGTTAAAAATACATATTTTGCTCTTGGAATATTGTTGGATCAAACATATTTTGTTATCTGCGTGTAGGTGGTGAAATAACGAAGATATCGCAATAGCCGCAAATTAAACCCAACTTTTCATTTTTGCGATTTTAATTATAATGACGAATATCACAGCTTTGGTTGGGGACCTTCCAAAAGCAATGGCTGACTTTGAAAGTAGAAAATCCCATCTTTACAATGATGTAAAGCAGGCTGGCGTAGGTGGCCAAATAACTGAGATATCGCAATAGTCGGTAATACATCCCATTTTTTAATTTTTTGTAATCACGCTACACGACGCAATTTTGATTGGATCGTCACGAAATTTTGGGTGTTCATGAGGGTCCCACAGAGGAAAAAGCCTATTGATTTTGGTAATGGTAGGATAGTATAGGTCGGAATTTGAAAAAACTTATTTGGAGAAAAGGCCAACGTTTTATTTCAAAGCGAATATCTCTCTTCTGCAAGAGGTATATCGAAAGCAGAACCTGGCAAGGCAAGTCGAAAATATCATCCTTACAACGATATGAATAGGTTGTCATAGGTGGCCAAACAGCAGAGATATCGCAACAGTCGGTAATGCATCCCTTTTTTATTTTTTGTGCAATCACAATACAGGAAGCAGTTTTGATCTGATCCTCGCGAAATTTTGGTGTTTGATAGGGGTCTCACAGAGAAAGAAGCCCATTGATGGCGATGTACTAAAATGCGTTTCAACAAAATTGACCTGTATTAATGAAGACATTCAGAGCAAATGCGATAAGCTATCCCAATTTTAATATTTTAAATTTTACCAGTCAAAAGCTTTTGCACAGGGGTAGTTGTGTAGGGTATCACGTAGTCGGCCCCGACTATAGCCATGGCTCGCTTGTTTTTATTATTTTCATCCATTCACAATTCTAATAGAAATTGTTCAACTGGTATAATTGGAATTTAAGCCAAACTATCTGTATTCCAGATATGTACCTAAAAATAGCCAATCTAGCTGGAAATTGCTGCTTTCATTAAATTTTGATTAAAATGCTGTTATCCTGTTTTCTTTCATTCAATTTGGCTTACATGAAAAATCGTCATTTCAGGCCATAAAATCGTCAAGTCGTCATCTTCCAATTTTGGGCCAAAAAATCGTCGAAATGACGATAAATCGTCAAATTCGGCAACACTGGAGCTATATCCAAATCTTGACCGATTTCGATATAATTTGGCACATTTATTTCTAGTCCGAATTTAGTCACACATCGCAAATTTCATCAAAATCTGACATATATAGCGTTTTTGGTAAGGCAAATACGTGAAATCAGACGAAAATATATATGGGAGATATATCCAAATCTCAACCGATTTCAATATAATATGGTGCATTTATTTCTTGACCGAATGTAGTCACACATTCCAAATTTCACCGCGGTCGGACATATAGCCTGCTTGGTGCAGCAAATACGTAAAATCGGGCGAAAATATATATATAGGAGCTATATCCAAATCTATTCCGATTTCGATCTAATTTGACACGTTTATTTCTTGAATTTAGTCACACATTCCAAATTTCATCGAAATCGGACATACATATATAGAGTGTTTAGGTTAGGTTAAAGGATGCGCAGCCATCTAATAGTATAGGTGACTGCTTCACTCGGAGACCGTTGGTCCATTGTGTTCATCATGTGTAGGTTATGGTTGAATATTTAAAGATGTGGTTGAATATTTAAAGAAGCCGTTCTTCGACGAGAAACCACAGGCCAGATCGCTTTGGATACCCTACAACCAGGTTCCAATAGCCATCTTTGATGTGCTCTCTCATTGAAGATCTCCCGAAGTTTGCCGATGTAGTGGCACATCGGTGGCCGAACGGTTTCATCAACTGATAAGTCGATAGACTTAGAACCACCTCGAGCCAGTTCATCTACTACCTCGTTTCCCATAATGTTGCTGTGACCCGGAACCCAATATAGCTTTACGATATCGTGTATATCCTGCAGAGCTCTCCTACAATCAAGAATAGCTCTTGAATTTATGGTCCATGACTTGAGAGCCTTGAGGGCCGCTTGACTGTCGACATATATAGTCACCGGTCCTGTAAGGCTGCCTTCAAGCCCTTTCACCAATTCAGCTGCTTTCCTGATAGCAAGAATCTCCGCCTGAAAAACACTACAATTATCGTAGAGCTTGTATGAGTTTTTAATTAGTGGATTCCCGCAGTAGACGCCAGGGCCAGTACCTTCTTCCATCTTGGACCCGTCTGTGTATATTCCCAGACCATCCAGAAGAGTTATGCACTCAGCCCATGCGTCTCTGCTTGGCAAGATGACGGTCAAGGAGTAGAACTTGAATTAGGTAGGCATATAATCGCTTACGCAACCATTGTCACCTAACTCAAGTCGACTTTCAATTACTTTTAGGACATTCGAGGGTCCAAAGTGTGAAATATGCCAATGGAGTTCTTACAGGAGTAGAGTGCCATGAGTGCCTTCTTCGTTCGCTCCTCTACATTTCTTTTTCATGTCAAGCGATGGCCCAGAATATTGCCGAGGTATTTTGCTTCCGTAGAAAGTTCCAGGGCCACCCCGTCCAGGACTGGAGGCTCGAATTTGGGAATATTGTGTTTCTTAGTGAATAGTACAAGCTCTGCTTTTTCTGGGTTTACTACCAGACCGTTGTTCTGGGCCCAGCTTGCAAGTTGTACTAAGGCTCTTTGCATGAGCTCAGACAGGGTTGGCAGGAATTTGCCACTTATCAGCACAACCACATCTTCCGCATAGGCAACCACCTTGATCTTCAGCCGAAGGAGGTTGTTCCTCAGACGACCTCATCCTCTTCACAACCACTGGTTGTGATTTTGGATCGGTCGACCGAGGTCCTTTATCCTTTGAGGAAGCCAATGCCGTCACTGACCCATCACTGTTCCGCCCGCTCGTGTTCCCACGTGTGTCGGATGGTATCTTCCTTTTCATCAGCTGACCCTCTATGACCCTTTGTTGGTGTTTAGAAGTTGGGCCAGCTACAGAATCAGTCGAAGCCTTCCGAGAGGATTTGGATATCCTCTTTTTATACCCTCCACCATAGTATGGAGGGTATATTAAGTTTGTCATTCTGTTTGTAACACATCGAACTAATCATTTGCGACCCTATAAAGTATATATATTCTTGATCAGGATAAAATTCTAAGACGATCTAGCCATGTCCGTCTGTCCGTCTGTCCGTCTGTCTGTCCGTCTGTTGTAATCACTCTAGCGTCCGCAATAATTGAGATAGAGTGCTGAAATTTTGCACCCGATAGTCTTTTTTCCATAGGCAGGTCAAGTTCGAAGATGGGCTATATCGGTCCACTTTTTGGTATAGCCCCCATATAACGGTACCTCCGGATTTGAGGTATTTTGACGTTCTTCGCCACATTTGCAGACCGAATTAGCTATAACTTGGCACTTAGGGTTCCTAGTGATCAACAAACTTATACCCCAAAGGATATGGGCATAGGTCCATGTTTTGGTATAGTCCCCATATAACGGTACCTCCCGATTTTCGGTATTTTGGTAATTTTAGCCACAATTTTTAACCGAACTATCTGCAATTTGACATTTGAGGTTCTCAGTGGTCATGAAACATCTCCACGAAACATCGTCAACATAGGTCCATGTTTTGGTATAGCCCCCATATAACGGTACCCCCCGATTTGCGGTATTTTGACGTTTTTAGCTACATTTTCAGACCGATGTAGCTATAATTTGACATTTGGGGTTCTTAAAAGTCAATAAACTTATATAACAAAAGTTGTGGACATAGGTCCACGTATTGGTATAGCCCCCATATAACGGTACCCCCGATTTACGGTATTTTGACGGGTTTAGCTATATTTTCAGACCGATTTAGCTATAATTTGACATTTGAAGTTCTTAAACGTCAATAAACTTATGTGACAAAACTTGTGGACATAGGTCCACGTTTTGGTATAGCCCCCATATAACGGTACCCCCCGATTTACGGTATTTTGACGTTTTTAGCTACATTTTCAGACCGATATAGCTATAATTTGACATTTAGGGTTCTTAAGTGTAACTAAACTTATATAACAAAAGTTGTGGACCTAGGTCCAAGTTTTGGTATAGCCCCCATATAACCGTACCCCCGATATACGGCATTTTGACGTTTGATGATTTTAGCTACAATATTAAACCAAACAAGCAGTAATTTGACATTTGAAGTTCTTAGTGGTCACAACACCTCTCCATCAAAAATTGTCAACATAGGTCCATGTTCGGATATAGCTCCCATGTAACGGTACCTCCCAATTTTCAGTAATTTGGCAATTTTAGCTACAATTTTTAACAGAACTAACTGTAATTTGATATTTGAAGGTTGTAGTGGTCACCACACATCTGCATCAACAATTTTCAACATAGCCCCAATATAACGATACTTCCCTATTTTCGGTACTTGGAGGATTTTACTTAAAATGTTTAACCGAACGTAGGTCCATGTTTTTGTATAGCCCCAAAACAAACCTCCCGATTTTCCGTACCTTAGCTTTATTTTTGGACGAACTTTCTGTAATTTGAATTTTAAAAGTCAACAAAAATTCTGCTACAAAAATTGTTCATTTAAGTTCATATTTTCGTATAGCCCAGATACCTCCGAACTAGCTGTTAATGACATTTGAAGTTCCCACATTATGTACCGATTTTCGGTATTTTGAGGATTCTAGCTACAATTTTTAACCGAATTAGGAGTTATTTGACATTAAAGGCTCCCATCAAAAACTGTCAACATAGGCCCATGTTTTAATATAACCTCTATATAACAGTACCTCCCAATTTCTAGCCCACCAAAAATTGTCGACAGTTAGATATAGGCACCATAAAAAAGGGCCTCCCGAATGAAGCATTTTATGTACATTATCTGACATTTTAACGTACTCACTTAAAGTTGGGGACAGGAATGAATATTTTATGGTGGGGGGTATGAAAAGTTCGGCCCGGCCGAACTTAATGCTTTTTTAATTGTTCCTTCTTGGTTTCTTCTCAGGCCTCTTCTTCTTTGAGGGCTGCGACGTTGCCGCATTGGCTAAAGGAGTGTCTTTATCAGAGCTGAAGTCTCCTCCCTTCGTCACCTCTTATGAGCTTTCGATGGGGGTCACTCCCTCTCTGGACGTAGGTATTTCACTGATACGCACTTCAATCTTTGTTACGTGAGGATATTCTCTTTCGTATCTCCTCACGAACTTGAGATTAGAGCGTATCATTTGAAACTTCCTTACGCTCATGGTGTTGGGGTATTTATTTACATACCGATTGCAATAGTTAGTTGCCCTTCGATATGATTTTTTGTTTCTTGCTTTCTTGTCTTTGGCAGAATTGGAGGTCTGTGGATTCAGCGAATCATCCATCTTATCGATACTACTACTGCTTTTTGCCTTAGAAGTAGAGGTTTGTCGGGATGGTCCGACACCAAAAAATCACCGGATGGGGGATCATTAACGAGACTAGAGGTAGGGACATGGATCACTATCGCGTCCATATCTTTCAGCGAACGGAGGAACGGACGGAAGGAAATGCATTAATCGACTCAGAAAGTGATTCTAGATATACCCCAAAAGGAGCAATGGGTCTATCTCGTATTCTTACCACAGGTGTAGGGTATAATGAACTAAGACAATATATGTTTTAACAGCCGGTTTTACCACGAAATATACCCTCAACTTATGCCATCGAAATAATTGGACTGTGAGTAGAGAAATAGAGCCAAGCTCCGACACGAAACAAAACTAGCGGCTTTACATTTATCAAAAGATATTACAAAAAATTAAACAGAACTTGGTAAGAGTAGAACCTACTCGATTTCGAGAGTATTTTAGCAAAACATATGCCCTCTTTTTCCAATGGCATAGAAAAAAGAGTATGCCCGATTTCTTTTTCTACTCTCAGGGGTACTCCCACTCGAATACGAGTAGTGAGTGAAACTCGCTCGCAGCTCTGGCCAGTTCACTGTTTGAAAAATGAAAATTAGAATAGGTTTCCTGTTCCGAATATAGAAAAAAAATCCAATCCGTCCGTTTATGTATCTGGCTGATGGGCTAAAACGATAACTCTCAAAGCATGAAACTGATTTGGCCAAACCTTGTAATTTCGTATTATTTCTTGCAAACAGAAATGGAATGCTAAAGTCCGAATATGTTTCATTGATAGCAGTGTAAAGGCTACTCGAGATGGTTTTGGAATATGTACCGCAGGTAGTCATTGTAGTCCCTATTATTCTAATTACCAATTCCAGTAAATTTAGACCAAAAATATAGATAAAAACTTCAAAATATTTCAAATCTGGCGTTACTGTTATATAGGGGCTATATCCATGTATAAGTGGCGAATTTTGTCGACCGCTAAGAAACCCAAATTCCAAATTATAGCTAATTCAAAAAATGTTGGTAAAAACTACCAAATTCCTTAAATCGGGGGCTATATCTACACATGGTTTAGCCGATAGCCTTAGCTGCTTATATAATTTTATTGTAATTTTTTATTATAATAAAAATTTCAAATATATAAAATAAATCTATATAATTATAATATGTTCACACTTTTTTGTGGATACGTTTTTATCCACTGTTAACCATAAATGACAAATTACAGCAAATTTGGGACAAAAATGTCGATAACAGCTTCAAAATCCCTGAAATCGGATGGCACCGTTGTAGTCCGCAATTTTTCTGTAGAAGGTTTTTAACACTGAACCACAAATGAATTCTAACATCCAATTTCGATAAAAACTTTAAAGTACCAGCAATCGGGCGGTACTTTTCTATGGTGGGCTGTTCCAAAACGTAGATATATGTATATCCATAATTTTCAGTGCAATTAGGAAAGCCTTATGATGTAGTATAGGATGATGTAGTGATAGATATACCCTCCAGCGTATTGTTGCCTACAGATTTCTAAATCAACAAGGAAATCCTTTACTTTTTTTTATATCAATGTTCACATTTGTATCCTCCATTTCTTCTTCTTCATCATTCATTCTTTACCTTACTTCCCCTCCCCCGCTAACAAGTAATTTATATGCCAACAAATATTATTCATAGCACATTTCGTAAAGAAACAATGACAGAAAAACTAATAAACATAATAATAAATGCAAACAATGCAAAAATATTAACGAAATAAAAACGTAAAATAAATACAAAAATAAAAGAGAATTTGCATAATTTTTTGTGTGTTTCTTAAGACTTACTCGTAGTTGCAGTATTGTACCATTGAGAGTACCTGTAGGAATCGCTACCACCAACAGCGCAACCCTTTTATTTCGTCTTTGTTGTATTGCTTTTATAGCAAAAAATAAGAAAATTATAATATCACACATGAATGTCATATAAGCAGGATCCGGTTATTATTTGCCACTGCCACACACACACACACTATTCATAATACTAATAATAATCATGAAAATGATAATAACGATAACTATAAGAAGAAGAAGAAAAGCGCGTGAATGAAACTAACTACATACATATACCAGTTTCAATTGAAATGGAAATAAAAGGTAATACACATACAAATGTTTGTACATACTCTTGTGGATGTAAGGACGGGTGCTTACGTTCATACGTGCACTCTTTTTTGCACGTGTCCCTTTGAAAATTATTACCATCGGTAGTACCAAGGATGTGTATAATGATGTACAAACAAATTATGCAGATACCAAGGAATATGGGACGTTTCAGGACTTAAAATTTTATTTAATGTTATTAATTCAATTTCTTGGATTTGGTTTTGTTTGGCACGGAATATCCCACACAATTTTTATATTATTTTAAATTACTGCTTTTGTAAATTCTTGTTGTTTTTTGCATTTTATACCAATTGTTCCTCCTTCAGTATTACTTCTTACAAACACATTTGTGCTGAGGCAATAAAAATTCACTGTCTTTTGTTGTTTGTTCAGAGAGAACGGAAACGGAAATATGATGTAAGCATAACGGTTGGTGTTCTTCCCGGTATTACAATAGTGGTGCTTCATATTAAATTACCATTTGCAATTGTAGCCAATGTGTTATGACAGCAGCAGTGGAGTAAAGGTAAGTATAGCGTAGGCTAAGCAGTTCCTCGTATTTTTTTTTAATTTCCTTGTAGATATATATAGCAACTGCAATTGCATAAATAGTGTGCCTAATGTTACTATATGCATGAGCTATATACCTTTTTGGACTATGAGAGAAAAACGAAAGTGCAAATTTGTTTGTTGAAGTATATCACAGTGGGTGCCCACTTTATGCATCTAATATTGAAGCTTTATAAATGCTTTTATACACTTAGGCTCTTCGACAGATTTCGAATGGAAACAATTACCTAACCATGATCACAAAGACTAAAATATGATAAACGTTAGTGAAGGCATAAGAAACTTTGTATCTAACGGTACATGTCTGCAAAACGAAAATGTGTCGTTAAGGTACTCCACGATTATTATCCCCGACAAGGATAACAATCTGGGCGCCATGCAGGGGTTAAGGCCAAAACTTCCCTTTCTAAATATTCTGGAAATGTTGAATGAGGGAAATTGTGCCTGACCAAACGTTATCCACGTAGCGATCTCCTACGAATTTGAGATTCCCTAACGCCAGGGTGCAGGAGAACGCGTGCCTATCGTATTCCGAGGTTTTCAGTTAGGGTACCAACAGTATTGGGACGGAGCGTCGTTGAAACATGGGCATCTCAATGTAGTACACACCAAGTTACAAGTCCTTACCATGGTACTGGAGGCCTATGCCATGGTCGACCTCCATTCCCCCTATTAAATCAATGACACATGGATTCGAACAAATTAAACAAAAATAAAACTGAAACACCATTAGAACGGACGCTGGCACTGAGCCTCAGCCAGGGTAATGCTTCTGCTGTAGCTGAGGACATCTAATCGGATCACGACCTCGACAAAAAAGCTACAGTCGTCGACGATAATCTGGCACCGGCCTCAGTGGAAGCCAACTATTCCTTGAAGCCCAGACCATCGAACGCAGGCGATGAAACTAGCCTTCCGAGGCAGGACGCTAAACTTTGCTCGCAAAGGCTCCCACCACCTCAACCAGCTATCTCAGATCGATGAACTACATCAGGAAGTTCATTGGCAGGGAACCCTAGTCCATCTCGATGAGGGAAATTAAATTAATTAAAAACAAGTGAGCCAATGCTATAGTAGGGTCGGAGCCGACTATTTGATACCCTACACCACTACCCCTGTTCATAAGCTTTTGATTAATAAAATTCAAAATATTAAAATTGGGATAGCTTAGCGTCTTTGCTCTGAATGTCTACATTAACACAGGTCAATTTTTTTGAAACGTATTTAAGTGCATCGACAGTACAACCCAAATAAAAAATGGAAAAGTGGGATGTATGCCAACCATCAATAGGCTTCTTTCTGTGTTAGACCCCCATCAAACCCCAAAATTTCGTGAGGATCCGATCAAAATTTCGTAGTGTGATTGCACAAAAATGGAAAAAGGGATGCATTACCAACTATTGCGATATCTCTGTTGTTTGACCACCTATGACAACCTACTTCACATCGTTGTAAAGGTGATATTTTCTACTTTCCTTGCCAGGCTTTGCTTTCGATATACCTCCTACAGAAGGGAGATATTAACTTTGAAATAAAACGTTGGCCTTTTTTCCAAATATTTGTTTGTCACATTCCGACCCCTGAATAATATCCGACCATTATCAAAAATCAAAAGGTTTTTTCCTCTGTGGGACCCCCAATAACACCCAAAATTTCGTGACGATCCAATTAAAATTGCGACCTGTAGCGTGATTTCCAAAAAAGTGGAAAAATGGGATGTATTACCGACTATTGCGATATCTCCGTTATTTGGATACCTACGCCAACCTGCTTTACATCATTGTAATGATGGGATTTTTTACTTTCATTGTCAGACTTTGCTTTTGGATGGTCCGGAACCAAAGCTGTGATATTCGTCATTATTATTAAAATCACAAAAACGAAAAGTTGTGTTCTATTAGCGGCTTTTGCGATATCTTCATTGTTTGACCACCTACCACAACCTACGTAGCATCGTTGCAAAGGTGATATTTTCTTCTTTCATCAGCCCCTTTTGCTTTTGATATACCCCTTTTAGAAGCCGAGATATTCGCTTTGAAATAAAACGTTGACTTTTTCTCCAAATAAGTTTTTTGCCCATTCCGACCTCTGGATATTATCCGACCATCACCAAAATCAATAGGCTTCTTCATCTGTGTAACCCCCATTAACCCTCAAAATTTCGTGACGATCCGATCAAAATTGAGACCTGTAGCGTGATTTCCAAAAAAGTGGAAAAATGGGAATTGCGATATCTCCGTTATTTGGTAACCTACGCCAACCTAGTTTACATCATTGTAAAGATGGGATCTTCTACTTTCACAGCCAGGCTTTGCTTTTGGAAAGCAACCAAAGCTGTGATATTCGTCATTATATTTAAAATTGCAAAAATGAAAATTTGGGTTTTATTTGCGACTATTGTGATATCTGCGTTGTTTGATCACCTACAAGAACCTACTTTACATCATTAGAAAGGCGATATTTTCTACTTTTATTGTCAGGTTTTGCTTTTGGTATACCCCGTATAGAAGCTGAGATATTCGCATTGGAAAAAAACGTTGTCTTTTTATCCACATAAGTTTTTGGCCCATTCTGAACCCTAAATATTATGCGACCATCACCAAAATCAATAGGCTTCTTCCCCTCCGGGACCCTCATTAACATCTAAAATTTCGTGACGATCCGATCAAAATTGCGACCTGTAGCGTGATTACAAGTTTTAGATGGACAGACGGACAGACGGACGGACGGACTGACGGACGGACACACATAGCCCGATCGACTCAGCTCGTCGAGACATCCATTTTGGTATATATAAGTATTATTTCGATGCGTTACAAACTTTTTGGCCAAAACCAACTTATAATACCCTCCCCACATAGTGGTGTAGGGTATAATTAATCTCAGAGTGGTGGGAAAGTGTGCAATTAAAAACATCCCAAGAGAAATCTTGATTTTAAAAGTCTTTTACTCATCCCGATGACCGAAGAAGCCAAGCTGGTTTCAAGGCAGTATCGACCCCTATAGCCCCTCTATAAAATTGGTGGCTTGACTCAGCGTCCCATGTTGCATTCGCCTCTCTCAACTTCACCTCCTTCTTTAAAGCGAGGTACAGTACAAGAAGAGTCCACCTCAAAGTCGAGTGAGCTGAATGCAAAAGAGATGAATCAATCCCAAATAAAATCAAGGACGGAGAGTGTTGGGAAGTCTGACCCAGAATCGGCCTTTGTACCTAGACGTGTGGCTGCCTCCAGAATTTTTATCAAAGAATACGTTGAACAGCCAAGCCAAAGCCAAGAGACCAACCCACCCTTAGACGGAATTCCAAACCTTCTATCTCTGCCGGCTATCAAAAGAAGGATAGCATGAAATACACCACCAGAGTACGTAAAAATACTTTAAATAACATTTCCAATCGTTTCGGAATCGGAACAATACAAAACGAATGATAACCCTCGTTGGCCGAGCTCGCTGTTTAGTTTTGTTTTGTTTATATTCGTGAGTGCGAACAAAACGAAAAGCGAAAAGTACTCAACTCCACAAGAGCAGATAGAAAACGGAATAGTACTAAACACATGTGAATAAATCAAAAACGTTTGGTGGTTGATAAAATTCACTGTGGTATGCTGATTGGTGGTTGATAAAATTCACTGTGGTATGCTGATGCTATCTTATAGGGTTGTTAAGTAATCACATGTGTGTGTGTGTCTGAGTGTGTCATTGACAATACGCACGGCAAACGTTTCCCAAAAATACTTCTTGTTTCGGTGGTGAATGAAACAACTCGGCAAAGCATAACCGAAGTTACATTTCCGCAATCGTACGGTTTCCATCTTTTTACATTGAAAAGTTTGTGTTTTTGTTTTGGTTGTGAGAATGAAACGATTCAGAGAAGCTGAAAAGTTTGTGGCTTTGTGTGATTGGTACGGGAATCGTTTTGTTTGTTTCCGTTCATTGTACACCACAGCTAAGGCAGTCCCTTAAGCATACTTGAGCTAAAAGTGTCTTGGTACCAGATGAACTTCGAGTTGCAGCCGTCGACAGCTCTGATACTGCTGGCAAGATCAGCGACAGTCGATGGCTGCTAATTGAAGAACGTCTGCAAGATTTTGCGTTTGCGGGCGATGGGGAACCTCTCAAACACACTCAGTTCGGTAGCGCTGTAGACACACAAAGCCAGGAGTATCTAAGAATTCGTGAGAATAAACTGCACTTTGGGCTGGGATGGATAAGGTTCCGTATAGCTCAAAAGCAGTAATAGAACGCAAGCAGTAACCGCTTCGCATCATGCAGATCAACATTCGTCACTGCAAAGCGACTGCTTAAATTCTACTTGCTCTCACAAAGGCTGATGTCGATATCGCCTTGGTTCAGAAACACTATATCTACAAAAATAGGGATGCTGGTCTAAGCGGCATCTATATCTCTCTAATTCCACGTCAGTAAAGATGGAAGCTAGAATACACAAGGCAATTCTTAAGCCCTGACCCACCAGGCTAAGATGTGGGATGTGACGCCAATGTTCACCATTTTCACTGGGGTAGCACCGACATTAATGCCGTATGGCATTGATGCCACATATGGATGACATTTTCAGAGCTTCTCTGTGTCTATCGCCCACTCCGGATCTATTGATAGGGGTCTGGGCCAAATACTGCTAGAAGTCCTACCCAACATTCCTATATCAAAGGCAAATTGGTGGAGACCGCACTGAATGATGTCGAGGGTCTTATCGGGAGGAATATGGAAAGCTCAACCTATACGTAATCAGCATTTCTTGACATAAAAGGTGTCTTCAATAACGTTAAGCTTGTATAAATCTATAATGCTCTCTCTAACCTAGTTGTTTCCTCTACCCTGATAAATTAGGATAATCAACGACAATGGTCTTGGAGTGAACCCATTTAAGATGGAGTTGGTTTTGTTTACAAACGAGTGAATAGTTAAGCTATTTACCATAACAACGCTTGATGAAGCCACGCTAGAACTCACTTTGGAAGGGAAGTACCTCAACATTGTCCTGCACCACTAATTAACGTGGAGAAGGAATGTCATAGAACGTATCAACAGATACCTTTCAGCCATTTATTCATGTGAGAACTCATTTGGTAGGAGTTGGGAACTGAAACCACATGTCATCCATTTGATCTTCGCGACCATAGTACGCCCAATTCTTACTTATGGTTCTCTAGTATGGTGAAAAGGTTTGAGTAAGTCATCGTCAATCTCCAAAGAGCAGCATCACTACTAATCACTGGGCCAATAAAAAACACTCCACAGGCTGCCCTCACTGTACTACTTGACCATCACCCGCTTAATCTTATAGGAGCTAGCAGCCAAAATGCTCACATGATCACAGCAGTTTTACGACGATAGGAACTACCACTGGGCTCGGAGGTAATCAGTGATTAGTTATCACAACAGCTACACTTCGATGAGATTAATGTACAAATACCCCACAACTCCGCATCTCTACCCGGTATAGAGGTATATACCGAGGGCTCCAAGATGGAAAAGGGGACAGGTGCAGGTCTACAGCGATACCCTCAATTTATGGCTCTCATCAGGTTGAACGAAAATTGTAGCGTCTTCCAAGCTGAGCACGTTGCAATCAAAGAAAACAATCAGGGTTGATAAGTAACATTAAAATGGGACATAGATGGACCGGTGAATATCTATGTGGATAGTCAAGCGGATCTTAAATCACTTAGATTTCACTTTATGAAGTCTTTAACAGTTTTGTAAGCTCTAAAATCAATCGTTACTTTGTGCTGGGTGCCGGGTTATTGCAACATAAAAGGAAGAGAAAAAGCTGACGAAATGGCGCGCTGCGAATCGGAGTCAACCGATATTGAAGTCGACAACTCAATCAACCCGACAACTCAATTCATGCCGCAGTTAAAACAAAGATATCGAAACAATGCTAACCAGATTGGGCATAACGAACATAGCTTTAAGGTGTCTAAGGCAATCTGGCCCATCCTCTACAAGCAAAGAACTACATCTCTGTTTTCCATGAAGAAGTCTGACCTGAAAATAACTGTGGGAATAATCACTTGTCAGTGCAGAATAAAATCAATGTCCTGCAAATGGGAAAGAATGTTGACTACTGTAGGTTATGTAAACCCAAAGAAACCCAGAGACAATGGAGCACTTATTATGTCGCTGTCCAATGCTCCCGGGCCACAGTTTTGCCGCTTCTTTGTAAACGTGGACAAAAATAGGAGTTTATCCAGGTTGATGCATTTTTGTACAAGGACATATTAGGGCATAGGAATGAAAAATTCCGAGTTTGGTCCATATCGGTTCAGATTTTGGATATAGTCCCCATATATCTTTCCCTGATTTTCTATTTTTTTTTTCATTTTAATTCATTTTGAGAAAAATCGGTTAAGAGCTGGATATAGAACACATTTATATCTACATCTCTGCTTTCCATAAAGAAGTCCGATCTCAAATTAAAGGTGGGAATAATCACGGGCCAGTGCAGAATAAGATCAATATCCTACAAATGGGAAATATATGATACTGTTGACTACTGCAGGTTACGTGGAGGCCTTCGTTTTGTCCCCATAGAATGTCATACCGATGTACCTGAAATTTGGTAGAGGTATACAACATTTGTCAAGATAATTGTCGGCATTGTTCCTCACATTTATATTCGGTATTTTGTGGGATTTTACCACATTATCGAACAGCCACCGTGGTGCAATGGTATGCACACCCGCCTTGAACACAAAGGGTCGTGGGTTCGATTCCCCGGCCAGGCAATATCAAAACACTTTTCAACGGTGGCAAAATACCCCTCAGTAATGTTGGCGACATTTCCTGAGTATTTCAGCCATAACAAACTTCTCTACAAAAGTGGTGTCTTAGACACGCCGTTCGGACTCGGTGATAAACTGTAGGTCCCATATCATTGACCTAATATGAATCAGGGTGCACTCATTGATATGAGAGAAGTCTCCCTTGTCCCTTATGGGATGTTTGTGAAACAATTATATATATATATATCGAACCAACATGGCTTAAATTTGGTTCATAGTCTTCGCTAGGGGTATAAAACATTTGCAACGGAAATTTTTATATATACTCCATTTAATATAGACCCCACATAATGTTACTGCTCGATTTAAGGTGTTTTGAAATTTTCAACTTCAAAGCACCACGTTTTGCAATAGCCCTCATATAACGGTATCGCCTGGTTGCAGGAGATTTGATTTTTTGTTTACCTTTTCTGACCGAATAAGCGTTGGCATGTAGAGTTCCTAGTGATCAAAAAACTTCTCCAATAGCAATTGTGGTAATAGGTCTATGTTTTAGTACAGCCCTCATAGAACGATTGCACCTCACGTCAGGTATTTTGCAGTATTTATCTAAATTTTTTGTTAGATTTAGCTATTTTAGCAATTATAGATTCTAGTGGTCAAAGATCTTTTCCATCAAAAATTGTGGATAACTTTTTGGAACAGCACCCTTATAATCATAACGCCAGATTTCAGATATTTTAAAATTTTTAGCTGGGTGACGTACTTGGTGAAATATACTAAGCAACGGTCTTGACCGGCTTTAACATGGCAAAGTCTAGGATTTTTGGTCCCTCTTTTATCTCAAGTGGACACTGATCTCCCCGTGGTGTCACCTGCGGAGCTGCCTTTAACACCCGTTAAAGGTAGTCAGCTAACATATGCCGCGCGTTCACCCATAAGAACGATAAAAACATGGGTTTGGGCGTCCGGCTAGTAACCCTCACCTAGAAAAAAAGCAGCCTACTATGAAAAAACAAAAGAAAAGGGAAACAAATCCCTTTAAAGTTGACGGCCGCCGCAAACTTTTTAAGGACCATGATCTGCGAATCTGCTCCTGGAATGTTCGCTCTCTTTATAGAGAAGGTGCAGTTTACGAACTGGCATATGTACTTGAAAAATACAAGATTTTACTGCCATATAGGAAATACGATGGATTAGGAAAGGCGCCACAACTACGCCTCAAGGTGACGCACTCTGTCATACATAGCTGCCATGACAAAAAGCATGAGTTTGGTTGCGGATTGGTAGTTGGTCGGTGGTCAAAACATCTGGTCTCCAGCTTCACCCTAGTGAATGGAAGATATTAGCTTAATATGCGCTCATACCCCAACCGAAGGTAAGTACGAACAGACCAACGTTATATTCTACGAGCGCTAGAAGAAACATGTGACCGTTGTCCTGCCCATGACACTAAAATATTTCTATTATTTTAAAATTGGAAGGGAGAATAGTCAGAAATATCAGATTTAAGTATCTCGACGTTCATACGAGCACCTACCTGGCTGTCTCCAGAACAAAACAAGAAAACAAATTTATCACGTTGTGATAGACGGAGACATTCATCAAGCGTGCTGGATGTACTATTGTTCCTGGTAGTAAACATGGACTCGGACCACCACCTTGTTTCAGAAAAGGTACGTAAAACGTAGCAAATAAAATACGAACAGACACAACACGGAAGTTTGACATTGGCAAGCAGCAATTACAACAGACTGGACCGATTACTTAATCAAAGCACTTCTCATCCCGATAACTTATCAGCACAATGGCAATGTATTGCCCAATCCATGGTAACAGCTGCACCAGGAGTGTCGTGCTGCTACCGAAGAGAAAGATGCGGCACATAGGGCTACTCTACAACCAGTAACAACGCGTAGCGCACGAGAGAGGTATCAATAGAATAGCGGAGAAACGTCTTTTCTGCAGCAAACAGAGAAAACAGAAAAAGCGGGAGTGTGAAAAAATCGAGATGTTCAGGAGCCAGAATAAAGATAGAAAATTATATCAAACAGTGCAACATTAAACTCATGGATTTCGTACAAGCACATCTTGCTGGAAAAGGTTATACGAGATGCAAACGACAAAAGAAATGAGGCAATATACACCAATCGTCGCATGTCACTTGCTTATGTTGACGATATTTATATCATGGGTCGATTAGTGAAAGAAGTTACTGACACCTTAAAGAATGTTGAAGGAGAATCTGATAAAGTGGGTATGGCAGTACATGGCATTTTATCGACGCGAAATGGATTCGTAGAAATCGGACCAACTGTGGAAGTTGGTTCATATAATTTTAATGTAGTTAGAGACTTCATCTACCTCGGCACCGCCATAGACACAGCAAACAACATCGGTTGTGAAATGAAAAGAAGAATAGTATTGGCCAACAGAAGTTACTTTGGTTTAAGTAAGCCGTTTAAGAACAAAGCCACATATCGTCAAACAAAAATAACACTTTACAAATCACTAATACTACCCGAGATATTCCAAATTGTAGAAATAAAGCAACAAATAGGAGGAATGGAACTATTTTCTTAGTTCGGCTTATAAGACAAATGTCCTGTACAACTATCTAAGTAAGTAATATCCATGTTTTGGTATAGCCCGCATATAACGTCACCTCACGATCTTAGGTATTTTGAGGAATTAAGCTATATTTGAAATATGAGGCTCACAGTGGTCACAAAACTTCTCCAACATAAACTTTTAGTTTAGGTACACACATTGATATAGTGGTCAAATAGAGCTACCACTCGTTTGAAGACACTTTTAGGTATATTTTTATACCCTACACAACTATGTGGTAAGGGGTATTATGTGTTAGTGCATTTGTATGTAACATACAAAAGGAAGCGAGATAGACCCATAGTTCCTTCTAGGGATATACATGGAATCACTTTCTGAGTCGATTTATGCATGTCCGTCCGTCCGTTCGCAACATACAGGTCGCATTTGTTGACCGATTTCGCTGAAAATTGGAGAATACCATTTTTTTAGCCGTCGGAAGAACGCTATTGCTTTTGGTGAAAATCGGTTCAGATTTGGATATAGCTCCCATATATATTTTCGCCCGATTTCACGTATTTGCTGCACCAAACACGCTATATACGTCCAATTTTGATGAAATTTTGAATGTGTGACTGAATTTTGTCTATAAATAAGTGTGCAAAATTATATTGAAATCGGTCCGGATTTGGATATAGCTCCCATATATATTTTCGGCCGATTTCACGTATTTCCTGTACCACAAACGCTATATATGTCCGATTTCGATGAAATTTGGAATGTGTGACTGAATTCAGTCAAGAAATAAATGAGCCAAATTAAATCGAAATCGGTTCAGATTTGGATATAGCTCCCATATATATGTTCGCTCGATTTCACGTATTTGCTGCACCAAACACGCTATATACGTCCGATTTTGATGAAATTTGAAATGTTTGACTGAATTTTGTCTATAAATAAGTGTGCCAAATAATATCGAAATCGCTTCCGATTTGGATATAGCTCCCATATATATTTTCGGCCGATTTCACGTATTTTCTGTACCAAACACGCTATATATTTCCGATTTCGATGAAATTTGGAATGTGTGACTGAATTCGGTCTAGAAATAAATGTGCCAAATTATATCGAAATCGGTTCAGATTTGGATATAGCACCCATATATATTTTCGGCCGATTTCGTTTTTTTTTTCTGCTCCAAACACGATACATAAGTCTGATTTCAATGATATTTGGAATGTGTGACTGAATTCGGTCTGGAAGTAAATGTGCCAAATTATATCAAAATCGGTTAAGATCTGGATATAGCTCCGATTTATATTTTACATACTCACAGTGGTGTAGGGTATCACATAGGGCCGACTATGTCCGACTTTGATCCTTTCCTCACTGGTTTGAACTAATTTATGCAATTGGGTAACCGCGGTCGTCAAACTTCTCCGACTTAATTTGTAGGCGGCCCGGACGAACGTAACACTTTTTACTTCTTATATTCGAATTAGTAGTAATTTTTTATGGACCCCACCCATTCTATAATTTCGCTATTTTGTTCACAAAAAAAAAACTTTAATAACGACAGTAATGTTCGTTACATTTCCTCTTTTATTGTTTGCCAAATGTCTGTCTGTCGCTCTCACTGCAAATGTCTTCTGTGTGTGAGCGTGTGGTGGTATACTTTCATCCTTAGTCTAGGCTATGATATCCTGCTGGCATGATTCTAGCTACTTCTTATATTTTGTTTCAAGGTAATAAAAAATAATTACTTTTATATAATTTCCTTTTGAATATTACATTTTTGTGGTCTTTATTACCTTCAAGGCTGGGACTGACAAGTTACACAAGACGTTGCCAAGTTATGTGTATGTATGTGGTGAATAACTGTCAACAGCTAGCGAAGGTTAACAATTTCAGCTATGACTCGACGATTCATGGTTTAAATGAGATTCAGAGTTTTTTTCCACTGAAAATAATTCCCTAAGAGTTGTACTGATGCAGTAAAAAATCACTGTTATTAAATTGTACTCAAAATTAAACGAGAAAATGTGGTTTATATGTATATGTAAATCGGTGTTTATTTCTTCCTTTAAGATTTGTGTTAATTAATGAGATTTACATTTGCATACGTTGAGGCTTAACAAATTTGCAGATATTTATGCCACACATCAGATATTTGCATTTTAAATGAAGTTTTGTAGAATAAGGTTGTGAACAAGTATTACATGTAAACGGCATATGGAAATAAATTGATGGTATCCGGAACACAATTGTTTATTCACATATGTGGGAATGGTTTATGTAAATAGATTTGATGATGTGTTAAATCCACTTTGATGTATAAATCTCTCTCACGATCTTCCAAGAATTCCATAGAAGGAACAAGGCCAGATTTCTTACTAACGTGCCACCTTCTTCTCATTGCCAAGACTGAAAGACGCGTTTAAAATACTACGACACCGCTTGTAATGAAGTACCGAGAAAATGTAAACTGTGGACATTAACCATGGCTAATGGCTAAAATATAACCATGCAAGTTTCTGTTGAAATCAAGATCGCAAAACGCAAATTTTAACATAGAGCTTTGTAATTTTGTACAGAAGGTTATATTACTCCAAAGATGTTTGGTATTGAAAAAGCGCTTTATTGGTCCAGGTTTTTATATAGCCCCAATATAACGGTACCTCCCAATTTTCGGTATTATGAAGGTTTTATCCTTATTATCACGCCGAAATGGCTTTCTGACTACAAAAATTTTTCCAAAAAAAATTGTCAGTACAGGTCCACGTTCTGATATAGGCCCCATAGAACGGTTATATATATTTATTAGCAAAATGCCCGCTACTTCATCTGCGGAAAAGGAATAAAATACAAATAAACAATATGTAATATGGAAATGGGGAAGACTGAAAACTTTGTTGCACTAATACCTCTTTTAATTGTTCGAATTTCCACACAAAAAACCCGTTTCCATGTTTTATTAGAAGCTTACCCCGGCTTAGGGTATTTTAAAGTTTTTTTTTCCACATTTCCAACCGAATTAGTTGTAATTTCGGAATTTGTTATATCAAAGTGTAGGAAAACTTTGTAAAAAAAAATTTACTTAAGTTGTGTTCCAGAACCTGCAAAATAGTACTATTCTTAAAATTTTTTGCCAAAATGCGTTCCTGTACTACAAAAAGTGGCAAAACTTGCTCTTCTCTTTAACCAAAAATGGTACAAAATGGCTTTCTCTTCTACTATTTTCTACTACACACATTTGGCTGTGTAAAAAGTTGGAAATTTGTCAAAAGGAATATTTGACATAATTTTAAAGAAGGAAGAATAAATAAACTTTGAAACAAATCATCAATAGAAAATAATTGTATAGCAAATTAAATCTGATCAAGATATTTCGCTAATAACTGTTGAATCGTTTAAAAAAAATTGATGATATGGATTTACAGAATTTCAGCAAAGCTCATAACTATTTAACAATTTCAATCTTACAGTCCAACTGCGGCAATTGTGACCAAGGCTATTCATATTTCCATGTAAGAAACCATCAGAAAACATATCCTCAAGTACGCTATCTTTTTCTAGATCATCGTACATTGCTATAGGAACGGTCAAATTGTATAGATGGGATCGCACCTTCTGTACACGTTTCCGCCTCAATAACTTGATTTATATTGCTCTTGTCCTTCACTACAAGAATAAGCGCGGTGGAACAAATGCTCTTTATGCCAAGCCCAATGATTCTACACAAACGTCAAATGTTACCTTTCCCACTAACATCAAAGAATGGAAAGGATAGGACTATCCCAGCCGATCCTATTTCAATTACATGATACATCCGAATGCAATGCTGCACATAGTTCGTTGGATTCAATCAAATCCAGGACATCTTATATTTTCCACCGATGTTGACACGGTATAATGTAGTGGATCCTGTTGGTGTTGTAGTAAATTAATGCAGCTTTGAGATGCTAAATGAAATTAATTCCAAAAGGGCATTATTGTGGCCCAATAACATAATGAAAATTAACTGTTGACGTTAATGATGATAGTTTTTAAGCAGAATAGTGGAAAGACAACGATTCAATAAATCTCTAAACGAATTATTAACATGATTTTTATATTAGTTTTCATATTAGATACACAAAACATATATTTATTAGTGTTGGGCAATCTAGTTAATTGAGCGGATCGATCTTTTTCATTCCGTTCACCAAAAAGAACCGGGTCGTTGGCTTCGTTCGTTGGCTCTTTTTCATTCAATAAAGCATTTTAGTCCATAATTTTCTTCTGAATATCGTTCATGGTTCCTCTTCTCTACATTGATTGTTTTGTGTGTGTCGTGCATCAAAAGTCAGTCGGAGCGTGTGTACTCACAGTTTGGTATGCTTGCGTTTACGCAGCTTGTGTGAGTTTGTTTCTGTGCAAAAAATGGTGGTGATTTTGAATATGAACGAAAGAGACAAAAAGATAACGAGATGAACGACATGATCTACTGAACGATATCAACTATCAACAGTAGTGCGATTCTCTAACTCATTTGTTGAGTTACCGACAAAAATCGGTAACAGTAAAACGCAAAATTATAAATGAAAAGTTCAAATAAAAGTTGACAACACTGTTGCTATCGGTAGAACTTTATGACTACTTTTGGTCGCTAACTTACCAAATAATATCGTTAACTACCGAAATTATAAGCATTTTAATTTTACCGACATTTGTCGGTAACTCAAAAAATGAGTTAGAGAATCGCATTACAGGGATCTAAATGAACGACATAAACGAATGTGATGGATACGGATCCGTTCGTTCTTTTCACGGAATCGTTTCTTGGATCCGGTTCGTTCATGAACGACACATATAATCGCGTACATTGATTGGGATTTTTGTCTAGGTCTCCAAAATATATCTGAGCCTTCGCCAAATTGGCTTTTATTAAAATATGATTTCCTATGCTTGTTATCTCAAGGGTGTTCCAGATTTGTATTGGTTGTAGCTACGGCTCTCGTTATTTTATTTCTTAATGACCAGCAAAGACTTCCAATATATGTTATTTCTGGGACTTCTTTGGTATACAGTGGTCGACATTCGTTTAAGCGCAAGCCACATTTTTATGTATATTTGTATATACTCGCGAACTAAATAAGTTTTATTAAAGTTTTCATTACAAAACAATTTGTTTTATTATAATGTTAGAAAATAAGAGAAAAATAAATTCAATACTGACACAAATGTGATTAATCGTGAAAATTTTTCTAAAAAACCTTAAAAATTGTGCGACATTCGTTTAAGCGCACACAACTTAAAACACATTTAATAAGCTTTATATCAAATTTAAACCAATAATTTCGGACATTAATATAAAATTTAGTATCCTTTATGATAAAAAACGCGAATTGGAATTGTTCATATATGACTTTGACTGGTTTTAAAGTCAAAATTCGACTATGACACCTTACCCGCCTATTTTTTACCGTAGATTATTGAAAACTGTTTTTCAGCTGTGTGCGGAGTAGCGTTGAGAGTGTCTTATTGTATTTATCTTCAATATCGCGCAGAACTTTAGACTGACCGCGAAAATATACAGGAAGGAATATACAGAAATTTCAATGTAACACATGCTTATAAAATACAAAAAAACTTAAAACGATGGAGTTATTTAATATTTAAATTATTTTGATAAAAAATGTAAGGTTTTTAACAAAAATGGCTAGAAAAAAATTAAATTTAGCATATTTACAGCTCTAAAAGTAATACTTTCGCGATTTAAGTAAAAATAAATTAATTACATCCAAACATTATTTTATTGATAAAAAGTCCTATTGTGTGGGGTGCTTTATCTGTAGAAACACGTGGCCGATTGGTTTCGTATAAACAAAAATGATATCGGAAATATTTCCCGTATTTCCCATTTTAATACAAAATGCGTAGTTTTTAGCGAGATAATGCTCCCATCCCTGGGCCTAACTAAGAAATAATGACAGAAGATCAATGTATGATCGTGAAGAGATTGAAGTGTTGATATAATTCAGCATAAAAACTATGGATCATTACCTCAGCTATTGTTTGCACTAGTGAAATACACTGCGCAACAATTAATGATCCAAAATAAGCGGTTGAGGAGTGTTGGTACAACTTTTAGCTGAAAGTGTGTCACCATTTTATAACAACGATTGCGATTCGCGATTTTTCTCCATGGAGGAAAACATAGGCGCTGCTAATAAATACTTTGATGGAGCAAGTTTTGTTCCCAATTCGTTAAACTGTACTATGACTAACTGTTTTATAAATAAAACCCTAAATAAATGTAGTTTAATTCGCGAATAACCAAAAAATATGGGTTGCGCTTAAACGATTGTCGATCACTGTATAACTTTGACTTAAAAAGAACGGAAATACATTTGAAATCACAATTCGTAACAACGAATATTTATTTTATGTTTTATATGACGTCTGTCATTGTTTTATTATTGACATTTTTAACAACTTTACTATAATTTCCGTTCCTGTACTTTAAAAAAAAAAAATATGTGTTCTGAGAGCAAATTTGACAGTTTGTTCTTTTACTAATTTTGCCATTAAAAAAGTAGTGGAACGAAGTTTTAATGTGCACACTTTGACAGGGCCCTTAGATAAGAGGGTTTTTTTTTTTGAAATTTCAATTTATTTCAATTTAGGCTTTTTTGTTCCTGTAAAACAATTGTCGCGTGGATCTACGTTTTCAAATGAATTTATTAAAACGTTCGGAATAAAAATTTTGTGGAAAAGATACATTTGACTTCAGTGCATTATTTAAAAACCGCATAATACCAATAGTACACCAGTACAATATTTCAAATCCAGGACCTTAACCAAAATTTTACAGTTTTAGCTGCCATGTAGTAGTAGTGTGCTTCAATGTTTAGAGATGGGAAATGGGTAAATACCCAAATGGTAAATACCCATTAAAATGGGTAAATTGGGTACAAATGGGTAAATACCCAGGTATTTACCCAATATGTGGGTAAAAACTACAGAAACTAAAATCAATCAATTGGACGTATTTTAACAAATTTTAACTGACTATGAATAAAATTACCTTATTTGGAAATGTGACTAGTTAATATTTTACCAATTTTGGTCCATATTTTTGGTAAATCTCTCATAAAAGTTACAGCTTAATTTTTGATATATGATGGCATTTAAAAGGGTTTGTTGAAGTCCTTCTTGCGGAAAAACGTAAATGCTGGACCGATATTCTTTTTTTTTCATATATCTTAACTTTTGATTTCAGCTGATAATCTTGAGATTTTGATCCTCTTCGACAAAACTATATTTGCTGCGGTCTGCAATGATTTTCTTCCTACATACAACTCCAACGCTCGATTTTACATATAAAAAGTATAGTCCGCGAGGTTAAACCGCTTTTTTATACCCTCCACCATAGTATGGAGGGTATATTAAGTTTGTCATTCCGTTTGTAACACATCGAAGTAATCATTTGCGACCCTATAAAGTATATATATTCTTGATCAGGATAAAATTCTAAGACGATCTAGCCATGTCCGTCTGTCCGTCTGTCTGTCCGTCTGTCCGTCTGTTGTAATCACTCTAGCGTCCGCAATAATTTAGATAGAGTGCTGAAATTTTGCAACCGAGGGTCTTTTTTCCATAGGCAGGTCAAGTTCGAAGATGGGCTATATCGGTCCACTATTTGGTATAGCCCCCATATAACGGTACCTCCGGATTTGAGGTATTTTGACGTTCTTCGCCACATTTGCAGACCAAATTAGCTATAATTTGGCACTTAGGGTTCCTAGTGATCAACAAACTTATATCCCAAAGGATATGGGCATAGGTCCATGTTTTGGTATAGTCCCCATATAACGGTACCTCCCGATTTTCGGTATTTTGAGAATTTTTGCCACAATTTTTAACCGAACTAGCTGTCATTTGCCATTTGAGGTTCTCAGTGGCCATGAAATATCTCCACCAAACATCGTCAACATAGGTCCACGTTTTGGTATAGCCCCCATATTTTTTTAGCTAGAAATTTTAACCGAACTAGCTGTAATTTGCCATTTGAGGTTCTCAGTGGCCATGAAATATCTCCACCAAACATCGTCAACATAGGTCCACGTTTTGATATAGCCCCCATATAACGGTACCTCCCGATTTTCGGTATTTTGAGAATTTTAGCTAAAAATTTTAACCGAACTAGCTGTAATTTGCAATTTGAGGTTCTCAGTGGTCATGAAACATCTCCACCAAACATCGTCAACATAGGTCCATGTTTTGGTATAGCCCCCATATAACGGTACCTCCCGATTTTCGGTATTTTGAGAATTTTAGCTACAGTTTTTTACCGAAATAGCTGTAATTTGACATTTAAAGTTCTCAGTGGTCATAAAACATCTCCAGCGAAACATCGTCAACACAGGTCCATGTTTTGGTATAGCCCCCATATAACGGTATATCCCGATTTTCGGTATTTTGAGAATTTAAGCTGCAATTTTTAACCGAACTAGCTGTAATGATCGGTATTTTGAGAATTTTAGCTACAATTTTGCCTATTCAAAAATAATCGTCAATATAGGTCCATGTTTTGGAATATCCCCCCATATAACTGTACCTCCCGATTTTCGGGAATTTTCAGTGGTCATGAAATTTCTTCACTAAAATTCATCAACATTGGTCCATTTTTGAGGATCTACATTGTTTTGATGAAACTACCCTCAATTTGACTCTTGATGTTGCCTGCAGCTTTAAAACTTTTCCGCCAACAAAATTTAAAGATAGGTTGACTCTTTGATATAGCCCCGTTAGTGGTACCTTTTACCTAGCTGAACACATTTTTTTAGATTAGATTAGATAACACTGTGCAACAAAATGGAGGTGAAAGTCTAGGGCACGGAAAATTCCTCTTGGAGAAGAAAGGCCTTGGTGAGTATATTATGAACCCCGAAGGACAGATCCGCCGTGAGTCGAACTTCCGCGTTATGGCGATATAACGGTACCTCCGGATTTGAGGTATTTTGACGTTCTTCGCCACATTTGCAGACCGAATTAGCTATAATTTGGCACTTAGGGTTCCTAGTGATCAACAAACTTATATCCCAAAGGATATGGGCATAGGTCCATGTTTTGGTATAGTCCCCATATAACGGTACCTCCCGATTTTCGGTATTTTGAGAATTTTTGCCACAATTTTTAACCGAACTAGCTGTCATTTGCCATTTGAGGTTCTCAGTGGCCATGAAATATCTCCACCAAACCTTCCGATTTTCGGTATTTTGAGAATTTTAGCTAGAAATTTTAACCGAACTAGCTGTAATTTGCCATTTGAGGTTCTCAGTGGCCATGAAATATCTCCACCAAACATCGTCAACATAGGTCCACGTTTTGATATAGCCCCCATATAACGGTACCTCCCGATTTTCGGTATTTTGAGAATTTTAGCTACAAATTTTAACCGAACTAGCTGTAATTTGCAATTTGAGGTTCTCAGTGGTCATGAAACATCTCCACCAGACATCGTCAACATAGGTCCATGTTTTGGTATAGCCCCCATATAACGGTACCTCCCGATTTTCGGTATTTTGAGAATTTTAGCTACAGTTTTTTACCGAAATAGCTGTAATTTGACATTTAAAGTTCTCAGTGGTCATAAAACATCTCCAGTGAAACATCGTCAACACAGGTCCATGTTTTGGTATAGCCCCCATATAACGGTATATCCCGATTTTCGGTATTTTGAGAATTTAAGCTGCAATTTTTAACCGAACTAGCTGTAATGATCGGTATTTTGAGAATTTTAGCTACAATTTTGTCTATTCAAAAATAATCGTCAATATAGGTCATTGTTTTGGTATATCCCCCCATATAACTGTACCTCCCGATTTTCGGGAATTTTCATGGGTCATGAAATTTCTTCACTAAAATTCGTCAACATTGGTCCATTTTTGAGGATCTACATTGTTTTGATGAAACTACCCTCAATTTGACTCTTGAAGTTGCCTGCAGCTTTAAAACTTTTCCGCCAACAAAATTTAAAGATAGGTAATATACACACACCAAGGGCTTTCATCTCCAAAAGGAAATATCTCTGCCCCAACATTTGTGCTCACAGTGTAATTTAAGCAAGTAGTAGCAGTAGGAGTCTATCCAGTGTCGAAAAGTTGTTCCACCTAAAATTGTGAAAGGACCCTAATTATTAAATTTTAATTAAGACTATTTTATGGTGGAGGGTATAAAAAGTTCGGTCCGGCCGAACTTAACGACTTTTTACTTGTTTTTGTTTTCTTTTTGATTTTTTGTTTGACAAAAAAAAACAACATTTTCATTTCAAAATAAATTTTTAAATACCCAAATAAACACCCGAAAAAGGTATTTATCGGGAATTTACCAGGTATTTATCCAAGTTTTAGGTAAATACCGGGTCGAATCCCATCTATATCAATGCTTAGTATTATTTAATACTTCCAGTGCACTTATTGTACGATCACAAATAACAAATAATTAATAAATCAGAATTCCATGTACCATTAATTATTTTTCGTACATGAATTGTTTTTTTTTTTTAAATTCTCAAAATACCGATCATTACAGCTAGTTCGGTTAAAAATTGCAGCTTAAATTCTCAAAATACCGAAAATCGGGATATACCGTTATATGGGGGCTATACCAAAAAATGGACCTGTGTTGACGATGTTTCGCTGGAGATGTTTTATGACCACTGAGAACTTTAAATGTCAAATTACAGCTATTTCGGTAAAAAACTGTAGCTAAAATTCTCAAAATACCGAAAATCGGGAGGTACCGTTATATGGGGGCTATATCAAAATGTGGACCTATGTTGACGATGTTTGGTGGAGATATTTCATGGCCACTGAGAACCTCAAATGGCAAATTACAGCTAGTTCGGTTAAAAATTGTGGCAAAAATTCTCAAAATACCGAAAATCGGGAGGTACCGTTATATGCGGACTATACCAAAACATGGACCTATGCCCATATCCTTTGGGATATAAGTTTGTTGATCACTAGTGCCAAATTATAGCTAATTCGGTCTGCAAATGTGGCGAAGAACGTCAAAATACCTCAAATCCGGAGGTACCGTTATATGGGGGCTATACCAAATAGTGGACCGATATAGCCCATCTTCGAACTTGACCTGCCTATGGAAAAAAGACCCTCGGTTGCAAAATTTCAGCACTCTATCTCAATTATTGCGGACGCTAGAGTGATTACAACAGACGGACAGACAGACGGACAGAAAGACGGACAGACAGACGGATAGACGGACATGGCTAGATCGTCTTAGAATTTTATCCTGATCAAGAATATATATACTTTATAGGGTCGCAAATGATTACTTCGATGTGTTACAAACGGAATGACAAACTTAATATACCCTCCATACTATGGTGGAGGGTATAAAAATGGGTTCAGCTAGGTGAAAGGTACCACCTACGGGGCTATATCAAAGAGTCAACCGATCTTTAAATTTTTTGGCGGAAAAGTTTTATAGCTGCAGGGAACTTCAAGAGTCAAATTGAAGGTAGTTTCATCAAAACAATGTAGACCCTCAAAAATGGACCCATGTTGACGAATTAGTGAAGAAATTTGGTAACCACTGAAAATTCCCGAAAATCGGGAGGTACAGTTATATGGGGGGATATACCAAAACATGGACCTATGTATATTGACGATTATTTTTGAATAGACAAAATTGTAGCTAAAATTCTCAAAATACCGATCATTACAGCTAGTTCGGTTAAAAATTGCAGCTAAAATTCTCAAAATGCTATACCAAAACATGGACCTATATTGACGATGTTTCGTTGGAGATGTTTTATTACCACTGAGAACTTCAAATGTCAAATTACAGCTATTTCGCTTAAAAACTGTAGCTTAAATTCTCAAAATACCGAAAATCGGGAGGTACTGCTATATGGCGGCTATACCAAAACATGGACTTATGTTGACGATGTTTCGTGGAGATGTTTCATGACCACTGATAACCTCAAATGTCAACTTGCAGATAGTTCGGTTACAAATTGTGGCTATAATTCTCAAAATACCGAAAATCGGGAGGTACCGTTATATGGGGGCTATACCAAAACATGGACCTATGTTGACGATGTTTGGTGGAGATATTTCATGACCACTGAGAACCTCAAATGGCTAATTACGGCTAGCTCGGTTAAAAATTGTAGCTAAAATTCTCAAAATACCGAAAATCGGGAGATACCGATATAAGGGGGCTATACCAAAACATGGACCTATGTTGACGATGTTTGGTGGAGATATTTCATGACCACTGAGAACCTCAAATGTCAAATTGCAGATTGTTCGGTTAAAAATTGTGGCTAAAATTCTCAAAATACCGAAAATCGGGAGGTACCGTTATATGGGGACTATACCAAAACATGGACCTATGCCCATATCCTTTGGGATATAAATTTGTTGATCACTAGGAACCCTAAGTGCCAAATTATAGCTAGTTCAGACGAACAGACGGACATGGCTAGATCGTCTTAGAATTTTATCCTGATCAAGAATATATATACTTTATAGGGTCGCAAATGATTAGTTCGATGTGTTACAAACGGAATGACAAACTTAATATACCCTCCATACTATGGTGGAGGGTATACAAATCAGGACGATTTTTAGGTTATGACCGAATCATGGGCGCTATGAACTTTATATTATGAATACTGGACTATATATTAGACACCCTAAGCATATCCGGTATGCCATATGTTGTAATCACTCTAGCGTCCGCAATAATTGAGATAGAGTGCTGAAATTTTGCACCCTAGGGTCTTTTTTCCATAGGCAGGTCAAGTTCGAAGATGGACTATATCGGTCCACTCTTTGGTATAGCCCCCATATAACGGTACCTCCGGATTTGAGGTATTTTGACGTTATTCGCCACATTTGCAGACCGAACTAGCTATAATTTGGCACTTAGGGTTCCTAGTGATCAACAAATTTATATCCCAAAGGATATGGGCATAGGTCCATGTTTTGGTATAGTCCCCATATAACGGTACCTCCCGATTTTCGGTATTTTTAGAATTTAAACTACAGTTTTTAAGCGAAATAGCTGTAATTTGACATTTGAAGTTCTCAGTGGTCATAAAACATCTCCAACGAAACATCGTCAATATATGTCCATGTTTTGGTATAGCATTTTGAGAATTTTAGCTGCAATTTTTAACCGAACTAGCTGTAATGATCGGTATATTGAGTATTTTAGCTACAATTTTGTCTATTCAAAAATAATCGTCAATATACATAGGTCCATGTTTTGGTATATCCCCCCATATAACTGTACCTCCCGATTTTCGGGAATTTTCAGTGGTCACGAAATTTCTTCGCTAAAATTCGTCAACATGGGTCCATTTTTGAGGGTCTACATTGTTTTGATGAAACTACCTTCAATTTGACTCTTGAAGTTCCCTGCAGCTATAAAACTTTTCCGCCAAAAAATTTAAAGATCGGTTGACTCTTTGATATAGCCCCGTAGGTGGTACCTTTCACCTAGCTGAACCCATTTTTTAGATTATATTAGATAACACTGTGCAACAAAATTGAGGTGAAAGTCTGGGGCACGGAAAATTCCTCTTGGGGAAGAAAGGCCTTGGTGAGTATATTATAAACCCCGAAGGACAGATGCGCCGTGAGTCGAACTTCAGCGTTATGGCGTGATTAATTAATCCATTTTAATTAAGACTATTTTATGGTGGAGGGTATAAAAAGTTCGGTCCGGCCGAACTTAACGACTTTTTACTTGTTTTATATGTTTTCACCATAATTATTTCAAAAACTTTTTTTATCGAATGTGCATCATCTCCTTGATATATTAGTGTAGAATAATCCACAAAAAATATTTGTTTGTATCTGAAAATAACGAAATTCTGGGTAAAACTCGTAAAAACCGATTTTGAGCTATATGTCAAGAACAAGAGCTGATGGAGAAACACCACGACCGGATTTGAAAATAACACGCCGATTTCATTTAGAAACAAAAAAAAATCGGATGGAATATTTAACTTTTACAACTTTGTTGAGCAGTGTTATCAGTCGGTTTTGCCGACAGAGGTACACACTCAGTCTGTGTAAGTTGAATACAGCCTACACAACCAAAATCTATTCCCCAAAAAGTATGTATTCAGAGAGATTTCAGAATGTTGTGGCCTTTTTTGAATGTATAAACATGCTAATAAAAATAAAAATTGAATTTGGATTAAAGCTCAAAAGTTTTGAACTTTTCTCGGGAAGGTACCTGAAGGAATGGACCGACATAGTCCATTTTGGAAGTGAATCTTATTTTGAGAGTCATTTCTTTCGATAGTTATCTTCCCCACCAGGCATTTAGTTGGTCAAATTTTCAACGGTGACAAAATACCCCTCAGTAATGTTGGCGACATTTCCTGACTATTTCAGCGATGTGACACTTCTCTACAAGTGATGGCTTAAGGCATGCACTCATTGATATGAGAGAAGTATCCCTTGTCGCGCCTGGAATGTTTGTGGAACAATTATTTTAAAATAAATTGCTATCAAATTTAACATTTATAGGGTTTTTAGGTGTTCACGATTTTGCTTGAAAATCGCAAGTCTTATGGAAATGGAACTGAAGAAACTGTTGTAGCAGTGACGTTTATGCTATTTACGAGGTTTTACCGATTTTGAGATATCAAAGTTCAAATTGGGCAATGCACTGACCGTATCGCCTCCATATAAAACAATATCATGCACGGTGCACCTTAACTAACCATAAATGAAAATAACTTAAACCCGGGAAGTTTTTGCGGATGCTGGAATTGTAATGTTCATAGATGAGAAAACCCAAAAACAAGAAGAGAGCGCTGGATGAATTTTAAAATAAACCGCGGTCAAAGTTCACATTCGTAGGATTTTTTTAGTTTTCAGAATTTTGCTAGGAAACAACAAGTGCTATCGAAATGGGACTACAACAATTTTGTAGAAAATTTTCTTTTCTACAACATTTTGTTTTTCTTTCCAAGCAAAATAATGAAAACATAAAAAAATGACCGCAATTTATTTAAAAAGCCCTCCGGCGATTTTTCAGAATCCGCAAAAACTTCCCAGTTGTTGTCATCTTTCATTAAAAGTTAGTTCAGAAGCACAGTGCGAATCTATCATTGAAAATAAAAATTTTGAGGCATTACATTTCTTTTTACCAAAGCCATTGTAATTTGAACAATTAAAAAAAAACAAGAAACAAGGGAACTGATGGATCGAAACTAGTCTTCCCTGCCTTACCCCTTGGCAAACAATATTCTGAAGTAAAACGGAATAATTATTTTCTTTCCAGTCCACAAATTTAGGAGGAGATATTCCGCGACCACTTATACCTAAATAAGGTAAAAAAAATCACAAAAATGTATTCAATCGGTAGGGAACCTTATATGAGGCTAAACCAAAGTATGGACCTATGTTTTTGGTGGAGAAGTTTTGTGACCACCGAAAATCGCGAGATAATATTATATGGGGGCTCTACCAATACATGTATCTATGTGAACAGTTTTTCGAATTACACGTAGTTGGGTCAAAAAAACGGAAAATGGGGAGGCACCGTTATATGGGGGCTATACCAAAACATGGACCTACGTTGACAACTTGTAATGGGGGCTGGCTATACAAAAACATGGACCTATGGTGGAGATGTTGTGTGACCACTGGGAACCTCAAATGTCGACTTACAAATAGTTCGTTCGAAATTTGTAGCTAAAATCTTCAAAATACCGAAAATCGGGAGGTACCGTTCCATGGGGGCTATGCCAAAACATGGACCTATATTGACAGTTTGTGGTTGAGATGTTTTGTGTCCACTGTGAACGTCAAGCCGCAAATTACAGGTAGTTCGGGGAAAAATTTTAGCTAAAATCCTCAAAATACCAAAAATCTGGAGGTACCGTTATATGGGGGCTATACCAAAACATGGACCTATGTTGACAGTTTTAGGTGGAGATGTTTTGTGATTACTAGGAACCTCAACTGTCAAATTACAGGTAGTTCGGTCAAAAATTTTAGCTAAAATCTTCAAAATACCGAAAATCGGGAGGTACCGTTATATGGGGGCTTTACCAAAACATGGACCTATGTTGACGGTGTTTAGTGGAGATATGTTGTGACCACTGGGAATCCCAAACGTGAAATTACAGGTAGTTTGGTCAACAAATTTAGCTAACATCCCCAAAATACCGAAAATCGGGAGGTACCGTTATATGGGAGCTATACCAAAATCTGATATAGCCCATCTTCAAACTTGACCTGCCTATGGAAAAAAGACACTCGGGTGCAAAAATATAGGGCTCTAGCTCAAATATTGCGAACGCTTGAGTGATTACAAAAGACGGACAGACGGGCATAGCTAGATCGTCTTAGAATTTCATACTGATCAAGAATATATATACTTTATATGGTCGTAAATGATTAGTTCGATGTGTTACAAACAGAAAAACAAACTTAATATACCCTACATATTATGGTGGAGGGTATAAAAATGAGAATTGATTTTAAATGATTAAAAAACTGTTCTATTATGATTGCGACATTTTGTAGCATGGAAGGTAAATATAGTTCTTTACACACAAACCAAAACGATAAAGAAACCTAGTTTTGTACACATATTTCCTTATCTAACCGTTATGTTGTAATAATTTTCATCAATGGAAAGGTCAAGAGTTGGTTATTAAGTTTCACGTTCCTAATTTTTCGGATTATGCTCCAGAGATTTTAAAATATGCACCAAAAATTATATTTAGATAATGGTGATAATAGTTTTGAATTTTGGTTATACAGGGCTAAACAATTTACTGGAATAGTTAACAGTAATGGTAATCGCAAGGCCTACAGAAGGTCGGCCATTCAGAATTCTGTTAACAACTTTTGACAGCAAACATAATAAGTTTTACATTATTGTGATTTGAGTTTCATTGTATTTTAAATCACAATAATGTTTTTGACTTATTGGCCGACCATGTATAGGCCTTGGTTAATCGCCTTTGTTTCCCATTTATTCCCCTTAGAAGACATAAGCGTCGTGTTTTGCGGCTAAAAATTTTGTCTTTACTTTAAGTTGTCTTATTTAATAACAAGTTAAAAAGCGTTAATTTCGGCCGGGACGAACTTTTTATACCCTCCACCATGAAATACTCTGAGCTAATATGGAATTATTATACCCTCCACCATAATATGGAGGGTATAATTAAATATGTCATTCCGTTTGCAACACATCGAAATATTCATCGGTGACCCTATAAAGTATATATATTCTTGATCATGGTAAAATTCTAAGCCGATATAACCATGTCCGTCCGTCCGTCTGTTGAAATCAAATGGGCTATATCGGTCCACGTTTTGATATAGCCCCCATATATCATTATCACACCGCGATTGCTGAAATTTGGTACTTAGTCTTCGTTGGGGGTATAAAACTTTCCCCCAGAATTTTGTCTGAATGAGTCCACGCCTTCATATAGCCCCTATAGAACGGCACCTCCCAATTTTCGGTATTTTGAAAGTTATGGCCACAATATTCCATTAAAATGGCTTAAATTTGGTATTTAGTCTTAGTTGGAGGTATTCAACTTCCCCCTCTAAAGTTGTCGGTATAGGTCCACGCCTTCATTTAACCCCCATAGAACAGTACCTCCCGATTTTCGGTATTTTGAAGGTTTTATCCTCATTATCACACCAAAAGGGCTGAAATTTGGTACTTAGTCTTCGTTGGGGGTATAAAACTTTCCCCCAGAATTTTGTTGGTATGCGTCCACACCTTCATATAGCCCCAATAGAACGGTACCTCCCGATTTTCGGTATTTTGAAGTTTGTGGTCTCAATATTCCTCAGAAATTGCTGAAATTTGGTATTTAGTCTTAGTTGGGGGTATGAAACTTTCCTCCTGAAATTTGTCGGTACAGGTGCACGCCTTAATACAGCCCCTATAGAACGGTACCACCCGATTTTCGGTATTTTGAAGGTTTTACCTTCATTATATCATCGAAATCGCTGCAATTTGGTACTTAGCCTTAAAATTTTCCTCCAGAATTTTGTTGGTATGGGCCCACGCCTTCATATAGCCCCAAAGAACGGTACATCCCGATTTCCGGTATTTTGAAGGTTGTGGCCTCAATATTCCACCGAAATGGCTGAAATTTGGTATTTAGACTTCGTTGGGGGTACTCAAACTTCCCCTTTAAATTTGTCGGTGTTGGTCCACGCCTTCATATAGCCCCCATGGAAAGGTACCTCCCGATTTTTCGTATTTTGAAGGCTGTGTCTTCAATATTCCACCAAAATGGCTTAAATTTGGTATTTAGTCTTCAATGTGATATAAAACTGTTCGCCAGAAATTTGTCTGTACAGGTCCACGCCTTCATATTGCCCCATTTCTGACTAAAATAGAACGCTACCTCCCGATTTTCGTAATACTGAAAATTGAGACGTCAATATCCAACCGAAATGGCTGAAATTCGTTACTTCGTCTTCCAAGAGTTATAACATATTCCAGAAGAGTATTATCAGTATAGGTCCTCGTCTTCCTATATCCCCATAGAAGCGTACTTCTTGATTTTCGGTATTTTTTAAGTTTTAGCCACATTCTCTTTCCGAAATATAGGAAATTTGGTATTTACTCTTCTTTGAGTCTAAAAACTTTCCGTCAGAAATTTGTCGGTATAGATCGACGTTTTGAAATAGCCCCATAGAACGGTGCCCCACATTGTTTTACCGAAATTGCTGAAATTTAGTATTAAGTCTTCTTCATACACGAAATGAAACTAATTATTCCTTTTTACATCAATACAACTTGTGGTGGAGGGTATAACAAATTCATCCCCGCCGAACTTAACGCCGTTCTTACTTGTTGTAATTGTGAAGGATGTGACGTCAATATCCCACCGAAATGACTGAAAGTTGTTATTTAGTCTTTCAGCGGGTTATAAAATGTTCCCGAAAAGAATTATCTATATAATAGGTCCACGTTTTTTGATTTACGGTATTTTTTTAGGTCTTAACCACATTATCTTACTGAAATATCGGAAATTTTGTATTTTGCCTTACTTCTTCTTTCTTTACGCCAGAAATTTGGCGGTATAGATCGACGTTCTGAGATAGCCCCCATAGAACGGTATCTCCCGAAGTTCGGTATTTTGCAGGTTAGCGACATTGTTTTACCGAAATTGCTGAAATTTGGTATTAATTATTCTTCATAAACGAAAGGAAACTAATTGTTCCAGTTTGCTTCAATACCACTCGTGGTGGAGGGTATAACAAATTCGGCCTGGCCGAACTTAAAGCTTTTCTTACTTTTTAGTTTACTTTCTGTTGCGAAAGTACCTATGCCACAATTTTAGGTGGAAAAGTTGCTTGACCACTAGAAACCATGAATTCCAGAAAATGTAGCTAAAAACGTCAAAATAGCTTATATCGGGCCGTACCGTTATATGGGGGCTGCACAGAACGTAGAGGTATGACCATAATTTTTGCAGTAAAAGTTTTTTGATCTGAGAATCCTAAATGCCAAATTATAGCTAAATCGGCCAGAATATACCAAAATGTCCATCTTGTTGTGGTATAGGGTATAACAACACCGACAATTTTTTTTCTTGGTAACAAAAAAATGTTGTCGAAGATCTGGGTAAAAATCGGAAAATAGGGCCCTGAGCTATATCTCGAAGACAAGAGCTGATAGAAAATAACTCGCCAATTTGAGTTAGAAACTGAAAAAAATCAATGAAACAGCCAACTTTTTCTCATTTTATTGGCCAGTGTAATCATTGGCCCACTATCTCCTAAAATGGATTTAGAAGCCCGCTCTCCTTTAGACGTTGTAAAAGGCCAGCCCTTTGCCTCTCAAAAGCTGTTCTTCTCACGAACATTCGTTATTTCCCTGTCACATTTTTACTACCTCCTTCACAACTGACCTCCCGACTGGTGACGCCTAATTTATTGTTTTGTGCACCGAATTAATATATAAGTAAAAAAGTCAGTAATAGATCACAGTGACGAAAACAAAATTACATTCTTTAACATTATAACAATAATTTTTTACATAACATTTTTTAATGTATATTGAAAAAATGTCATTATTTACTTTTTAATGAATTAATAAACAATTAAAGGAGTATATAAAATAATGATATAGTATATTACGGTGATAATCACTTACAAAATGAAACACTAAATAAAAGAACAGTAAATGATAAATAACAATTAAAATTGTAAAAGTCGGCTTAAACACACACATAGACATTCATATCAAATAGGCTACATGGACTCTTAGCGCAACATGGTTTAAAATTAAATTCCACTTGTGTGTATGAGTTGACAATACAACAATGACAGCAATAAATAACAGCGTCAATAAATTGACAATTATTTAGCAATAAAGACAAAATATTGAAAACAAAAACGTGAAACAATCGATTGAATGTACAAAAATACATGAAGCCAATAATGCGAACATGTAAAAAGAGCAGCTAAAATACAAACAAATATATCATTCAGAAGAGATTGCCTACAACCACCATCACCACATTCGATGACATTGTAGAATTGTGTCCGAATACATGGCTACAGATACAGTTATAGTTTATCAACATTTTAATGGGCATGTTGTTGTGTTTGTTAATCGTTAAATGGAAGGCAACCGAAGTAAAACACACATACACTGACCATAACAACTTTGTCCTGATATTCATTGACCCGTTGATAAATGCCAAATAGTCACTGCTAACAAGGAAAAAACAAGAACAATGAGTCCAATTGAAAACAAATAATACAATTTAATAAAATATTTATTTGAAAATTTCGTTATAAAACTTTTCCACGAATTCACAACATGGCCAACAATAAACAATGTTGCAATGGGTTCGTATTTACTACCACATGTCAACAGTCAACAAAATTGTTAGTAATACACATCGATGGTGTTTCATGTATGTCTGTCTGTGTGTGAGTGTATGATCAAAGTTTCAAATAAATCTGCTACTACTTGTCATTCACTAGTGTTAAATCTAATGACAGGATTTAAATAAGAGATACCACACATCAACAGTGGAATTTTGGCCAATTGTATATGTGAATGGGTAGTAGTGGTTTATACTAACTTCAGCGGGAGTGTTTAGGACTGTTCCATATCGGATGTAAAAAATTAACCTCAATTGATTTCCAACTATGCAATGATTCTGCTAATATTTGAAGAAAAGCTATCGTTGCGAAAATGCCTCGAAGTTATAAATTATTAAGTAGTTATCGAAATAACGGCTTTTCGTGTGCGGTATAAATCAACTTAGAAATCTTTGTAACAAAGATTTTCATATGGACGAGAACTCAGTAGTTTAACAACAACAGCATAAGCCTAGTTAAGCCTAGGCAATTTCAGAGGCCGAATAGCAACGATCCAGATTTGGATGATTTTTAACAAGGCGCAGGGGCTGCCTTCGCTGAGAAATGATTCTCATTCATATGGGAATACTAGACACTTAAAGAGTTCAGTTTTCCGCTAAAAAGGCATATTTTCAAAAACTGAGAAGCCCATTGATAATTCCCTTCGCTCTGTAATAGAGGGTAATACATGAAGTTGATCCATTGGGGGAATACTCCAACTCAAGCAATCAAATGAGATTGAATCTTCAACAATAAACAAAACAAATAAAAATAATTAAGTTACAGCGCACTTAAAACTAGAAAATAATTTTTCATGATTGAATCTCTCAAATAAAACGCTTGCATTTGAATTAAAAATTGTGACGATATTAAACGGCATGTGTTTTATTTGAGAGATTCCATCATGAAGAATTATTTTCTAGTTTAAAGTGCAATTATAAATAAAACACTGTAACTTATTTTTTTTAATTATATTCCACACATTTCAAGTTCAATCAAAATTGGACCTACAGCTATATGTATGGTGCTTCAATTACATGAAATTGGACGAATACATAGCGGCTATATCCTAATATTGACCCATTTCATTTCGTTTCATTTCAGAAATTGAGTGGTTGGTGCATCAAATACCCCAAAACGGCCGAAAATATATATATCGGCTACATCCAAACCTCGTCCGGCTTAAAAAATTTGGAAAAACAAATTTCTAGACCAAATTTTGTAACCTTTTCCAAATCTTATCTTCATTTTACAGATATAGCGAGTTAGGATAATTCTTATCGGTCAACTTCTTCCGGTATCTCCTACACAACAGTTCAAAAATGTTTTGCAAAAATGGAACTTTCGAATCTCTTAAACGAAGCAACCGATTTTGTCCAAACTTTGGATCACATAATATTTTGTTCAAACTTACTTAAATTTCGAAAATGGGCCATATCGGTCCACATCTCAGGGTACCTCCCTCACAAAAGTTCACAATTTTTCTTTAAATGCAGTTTAAAGTCTCCTCGAGCAAGCTATGAAAATAGCTTGCATGTTACCGCGAAATTATCCTAATAATTATATGGTACATAGGACCGCTCTCCAGTCCATGTAAGTCAAGAAAGATTCCGATGATCTAGATAGAAAGAGAGCTTAAATGATATGGGAGAGCATCCCTAGATGCAAGCCTATCCAGCAGTATTGAATAGCACTCACACAGATGCAGTCGTTGATGCCATAAATAACTATCGTGTGAATACCGTCCTTGGACTACATGCCCCAGCTAAAGATTGTCAGCTACCTCGACAGACCAAAGTAATTTAAGTTCGACTACTTTTTGGATAGTGTAGCTACCTCAATTCGTATTGGAAAGGATTGATGACGACTAGGAAAACACCTACCCTACGAGGCAGTTCGGAAACTTCTTAGCCTATCAATGAAAGAGAATAGTTAGTTTTTCAAAAATATTTTTATTTTTCAATATAATCTCCTGAAACTTCAATACACTTAGTCCAACGCTTTTCTAGCAATTCTATCCCTTGATTAAAATAGTTTTCCTTAAGGTCATCAAAATAGTGGTTTACAAGTGGTTTTTAGATTTGGGAACAAGTAAAAGTCACTGAGAGCTAAATCAGGAGAATAAGGTGGGTGGTCAAGCAACTCGTACTTTAATTCGTTGATTTTAGCCATTGTTAAAACACTCTTGTGCGCTGGTGCGTTGTCTTGATGAAACATTATTTTTTTGTGTTGTAAGCCAGGACGTTTTTCTCGAATTTGTACATTTAATTGATCCAAAAGGTTGCAATAGTCTCTGATTTTATTGTTTTACTCTTTTGCAGATAGTCAATCAATAAAATACCTTCAAAGTCCCAAAAACCGTTGTCATAAACTTACCAGCCGATTGAATTGTTTTTGCCTTCTTTGGGGCACTTCCTCCAGCTTCAGTCCATTGTTTGGATTGTTCTTTTGTCTCTGGAGTATAGTGGTGGATCCATGTCTCATCAACAGTTATGAAACGACGCTTAAATCCATTTTATTTCGCTTAAAACGATCCAAACAAGCCTGGGAAATGTTCATTCTTATGCGTTTTTGATCGACTGTTAACAAATGCGGCACCCATCTTGCAGAAAGCTTTTTCATCTGTAGTTCTTCATGCAAAATTATATGGACTCGATCATTTGAGATGCCCATGATATTAGCAATTTCACGCACTTTTATTCGTCGATCATTTAATACCATATCATGCACTTCGGCTACAATTTCTGTTGTTGTTGCTGTTTCATCTTCAATGCTTGTACGACCACGTTTAATTCAGCAACCCTGTTCACGTGAACAAATTAATTTTCTAATAAAGATAATGAATGTCTTGGTGAGGGTTGCATGTGTAGATTAGAGATCATTTTGTTAAATAGGGATCTAGTTTAAATACAGTCCACTTGTAAACATGTGGCAGGCAGACCTCCTTATCGTGGGAGGTCGTTAGAAGAAAGGAGATAAGAATTTCCATTCCCACATGTGGTAGTCTGAAATAGATTGGTACAGGCAATCTATGAGCAGTCTAATAACCATGTGGTTGCTTGCTACATATATGCGCATGTAAGATAAGAGTATTTTACGACCCCTCCATAAGATTGTATGGCAGATGCGTTCGTACACATATGTATGTACACTCTCACTTTCTCTTTTCTACACACTAGTTTAAGTAGGTTAAGTAATATTTTTGTATTTAGTTATTAAGAACATTTTTGCTTTTAATAAACAGTGCATGTTAAGCATTCATATAGGAAAGAAGTGTTTTCTTTCCAAACTACCGGATCCTTATTTACATTGGTCCTTCGAGCCGGATCAGTGGCCGATTCCAAAAAGAGCTGGGAATCTGATAATTTGCCTCACAGGGAGGAAATTGGGTCAGCTGGCTGGTGAAGTCTTAATATCCAATTGGGGATATTGTCCATAGGGGAAGGGACATTCACCATGCTGCTTCAAATGGAAACGAAGGCAAAGGATGAAGTGAAGAGGCTTCTTGGTCTCCTCATCTGGGCTATTGAGGAGATCAATGAAACCCAGTCTGAAGACTACCACGAAGAGATTTGTGAGTACGTCGAGACTCAACGGGCTGCAGCATCGAACCTGGCAGTTAAAAACAAATTGGTAAAGGAGAAAATGCTCCAACTGTTTACCAAGAAGGATGAGCTGATGAGACAGGCTGTAAAAGAGATGGTCGAAAGGCTGAAATTTCCCATTATACCCCTGTCATTGGAGGAAGAAGGACAAAGGAAAAAACAGAAAATAGACACCATGTACCAGGTGATATGGGAATTGGAGCGTAAAACGGCGAAATCAAGAGCCATGAATAGGATTCTTGAAATTGATCTGAAGAAAGCTGAAGAGGCTAAAGCAAGCCTTGAAACCAGAGTGAGCTCTCAGTGTGAGGTGATAAGAGACCTACACATGAGGGATGAAGAGGCCAAAATGGAAGTCCGTGGCCTGCAGGAAAAATTGGACAACGAGCGAATGCAACGCAGGATCGCGGTAGAAGCTATGAAGATTATGAAAGGGGAGATCATGGCAATGGAAGTTGCTATGACCGCATGCCAATCGGAGAAGAAAGATGCAGTCAAGCTTGCCACTACACTAAAGGAGCAAGTCAAGCGTGAGGCTGAGGAATCGAGAATAGCTAAGGAAGAATTAATAGCGGCTATCCAAGAGGGAAATTGTGAGTTGGCGGCTATGAAGGCAGAAATGAGAAAATTGAATGAAGAATTGGCTAGCGCAGAGAAAGCTCGACATTTAGCGGAAAACGAGCGTGATGTATTGGCTGCAAAACTTATAGCCAATGAGAATGCAGCGATGAAGGTTGCAAATTTGGAGAAGGCGAATAGTGCTAACGTGGAAAGTGAGTATTTGGCCAACAAAATTAGGGTAAATAGCAGCGAGTTCATCAAGACGACAGATGAGGAATTTTGTGCAGAAGACAAATCGCACATAGTAGAGAACAACTACGCGGTAGTAAATAAAACCAATTGGACGAAGAAGGATTTTCGTTTGAAGGCAGGTGTGAAAGCCAAGCAAAAGCCGGAGGAGGATAGCTGCCTGGAACGTTGGAAGGAGAAGATACCTAGGGCCAAAAAGGTGATGTCGCCAGAGAAGGATGACTTTCTTCAACGTGGTGAGAAGATGTTTAAAGCCAGTAAGAAGAAGCCACCTCAGAAGGATGACGTTTTTACTGCTAGAGTGAAGAAGCCGCCAGATGAAGACGACTCTGCCTGGAAGATGAAGCCGGCAGACAAAGGTGGTACGAGCAAGAAGGAGTGGCTGAAGCGATGGAGGAGCTTCCGGGGTGCTGTCACTTAGGCTGATTATTATAGTATTGATTTTTATATGGCAATATTTTTCATTTTAATATTTCCAATTTTTTCATATTTCTATATTTAGGATTTTATTTGATTTTTGTACTTTGAAATTTTGTTTATATTTCATATGTATATTTGGGCCCCCAAGATATTCACGTGAACATATTCATTTTCTAATAAAGATAATGAATGTCTTGGTGAGGGTTGCATGTGTAGATTAGAGATCATTTTGTTAAATAGGGATCTAGTTTAAATACAGTCCACTTGTAAACATGTGGCAGGCAGACCTCCTTATCGTGGGATAACCACACACATGTGGTAGTCTGAAATAGATTGGTACAGGCAATCTATGAGCAGTCTAATAACCATGTGGTTGCTTGGTACATGTATGCGCATGTAAGATAAGAGTATTTTACGACCCCTCCATAAGATTGTATGGCAGATGCGTTCGTACACATATGTATGTACACTCTCACTTTCTCTTTTCTACACACTAGTTTAAGTAGGTTAAGTAATATTTTTGTATTTAGTTATTAAGAACATTTTTGCTTTTAATAAACAGTGCATGTTAAGCATTCATATAGGAAAGAAGTGTTTTCTTTCCAAACTACCGGATCCTTATTTACAAACCCAATTTTTTACTGTTGCATATGAAGGAGCACTTTCACCTAACACATTCACCATATAATTATGAATTTGTTGTCCCGATAAACCTTTTTTATGTAAATATTTAATGACAGCACGCATTTCTAATTTTTCCATTGTAAAAAAAATGCGGATGCGTCTTTTTGGAACACCTGTTTCTGTATGAAGGAGTTGCCAGATCGAAACAAAATTTAACATGTGTTCATAACAGAGATGGAAGTTTCCAAAACACTTAACTTTTTTCTGTTTATACCGCGCTTTTTGTGCTAGGCTAAGAAGTTTCCGTACTGCCTTCGTACATGCTGTAGAGGTGCACATGGTTTTTCAACTATCGCGCCAAACTTACACAACTAACACCAGTAGTGCGATCCTGTAACTTTTTTTAATAACGAACCGACATCGGTAGTTAACAAAAATATTCGGTTGAATTAACGAATGTGTTATTCTGTAACTTTATGTTAACGATTGTAGAAATCGTTAGTACATACCGACGAATATCGATGGAAAGACAAATTGTCAAAAAATATATTTTAGTATTTATTAATTTGTTTTTACGTTAAAAATATTATTTCTTCGCAACTGCAGAATATAAAACGTGCAAAGGAGCAAAATATCTTCTTTTGGAAGGAAGGTACCCACAATAGGTGTCTGCAAGTATCCTAATAAAGCGAAACCCAGGAGTAACTTCAACTTTATAGACGTCTAGTGTGTATGTGAGTATTTCTAGGAAGTACAGGCACAATACATGATTCTCATAGATTTTGGTGGTTTTATTCCAGGATATCTCGTCGAGACAAAATATAGAACATCTCAAATTTATCAATTTATGATTCTGAAGTGGACAAGAACACGTCTGTTAGACCAATATATGCATGTGTGCATCTTCACCGACTTTGGCGAAGCAACGGAAGCTGAATTATTTATGTTTACCAGACATTCACTGCAAAAAATATTTAATAAATAAATGTAAGGATCATTGGTCAAAAGGCCACTATTGTATGAATACATGCTTGATTTAAAAATTATAAATTTGGTAAAACTCTTACTGTATGTATGTGAAGCGCTGTTTTATTTTTTTCCAATTACAAAGATAAGGTCATATTTTTGGTTGTTGCGCATTGTGGGAAAATTCTGAATAGCGTAATAAAAAGAGCTGTGTAAAAATTGAACTGTGAAGTTTGACATTCTTAAGCCCTTTCGGCAATGTTCGTGGATTCACATTACCGCCATTTGAATTCCTCATGTGACCTGTAGTTCGGAAATCCGAACATATAGCATTTTGTCTTCAACGCGGCATTAAAGCCAACGAAAGCCTCTTAAAAAGATAGTGTTAAGGGAATTGGTATAAACCTAACATAACAGTACCACACTTGAGTCCTTTTGAAGCATTAGCTTACGTTTTTCCTCTTTATTAAGTAAGCTTTCATATGTTGATGCTACATAAAGATCGTCCAAGGGAAAGTTATGAGTTAATCCACGATCTACATCTTTCTCTTTATGCAATTTCAATAAAGTCGGCGTTGCCGAAATCACAACAGTGGCGAAACTGTCTTATTTTATCCTACATAGTTAACACTTATCTAAATGTCTTAAGAAGATTTTTCTCAATAAGGCGGAAATTAGTTTAACAACTACTTTTTTTTGGTTGTTAACTTAACAATAATTTTCGGTAATTAACGACAAAATTTACCGACAAAAATTGTTAAAATTGATGTACAGAATAGCACTTAACGAGAATTATCGTTAACTACCGACATTCGTCGTTAATTCTGTCGATAAGGAGTTACAGAATCGTACTACAGAAGCCTTTACTAACCCAACGTCCAACACAAGTATTTTTGGTAAACGCGTGGCACGTATTCAGGTGTCCACTTGAGACCAAAATAAACCATGGTTGAGCCGAGTCAGATATCTTTTCCATATGCTTGAAAACTCTTCCACCTGTAGTGCGATTCTCCAACGCATTTTTTGAGTTACCGACAAATATCGGTAAATTAAAAGTTTTAATTTTTTTTAATTTAAAACGCAAAGTTATGAATGAAAAGTTCAAATAAAAAAAATTCTTACTGAAAAATAAGAATTTTAAGTTGTAAGAGTTTTAGTTTATAAGCATTTTAATTTTACCTATTTTTTATCGTTTTATCGGTCACTCAAAAATATGTTAGAGAGTCGTATAATTGTTCAGATTTGGTTCCCGAAATATATTTAGAACAATTTTGTAAACAAAACAAGTAAAAGAGTATCAGTCGGCTTTGCCGACAGAGATATACCATCAGCCTATGTGAATCGAAACTTTCATCTACGGACAGATCGATTGTACATAGGGTCCTTTCAAAATTTTGTGGCCCTTTTTGGACATTTGAACTTGCCGGCAAAAACGTGGATTAGTTCAACTTTAGAAGCTTTGCGGAGGAAATACTTAAAGGAATGGACCAATGAAGTCCATAATGTAAGTGGATCTTATTTTGGGAGTCATATCTTTTCGATAGATATCGCGCCCACTACTCATTTCAGTGGGTCATCGTATTAATTTTGAACCAGTATGCCAGGAATCCTCCTGGATTTGTCCACGGAAAACAGAATATCGCTGTAAACACGACCACAACGAACAGCATCGGTATACATTTCGAATGGATCTTCGAACAGACCCTAAACAGCACATAGACATAAATGTTGAACTTTTGTGGGGTAGGTACCCTAAGAAGAGGACTGATATGGGCCGTTTAAGAAGTTAAACTAAATTTGGACAAAATCCATTGGAGATCCAAAGTTTGAACCAAATTGGTTGCTCCGTTCAAGAGAGCATACTATTTTAGTGACATTTTTTAAATATTGGGGGAAGTACCGGAAGTTGTGGACAGGTATTGCCCATCTTCGAACTGAAACTATTATCAGCTCGAGAGTTATCGTGGTCTCCAGCCACTACATATGGGGCCATTAGAGACTTTTACAACTTTCGGACAGTTTTCTCAGGAAATATGAACTTGCCCCTGAAAAAACTTTTATCGTCGTAATTAAGACACCGAATACAAGTTGCTTCAACAAAAATCAAAGTGATTCGAGAGCAGGGTTTAAAGTGAACTTATTCGAAATTTTGTGTGGGAGGTACTTTCTCTGGAAGTATGTACTTGCCCCTCATGAACCTTGTACCGTCGTATACGGGGCAGTGAATAAAAGTTGTTATAACAAAAATCAAAGCGATTCGAGAGCAGGCTCTAAACTGAATTTTTCCGAAATTTTGTGTGAGAGGTACCCGAAGGAGTGACCGATTGAGTCCATATTGAAACCTCATGTAAGTCCGGTAGACATTTCACGATGTGCAAAGTGTGGACCAAATCGGTTGCTCCCTTTAAAAGTTATCGTGCGCACAAATTTTCCGAACATTTTCGTACTTTTGTGGAGAGGTACCGGAAGAAGGACCGACATAACCCATCTTCGAACTTAAACTAAGTGTGGGCAAAATATTACGAAAGCCAAATTTTGGGCCGAATCGATCGATTTGTTCGAGAGTTATCGTGCGCTCCAGCCAGCCAGACAGACAGACAGACGGACATGGCTAAATCAACTCCAAATTGTCTGAAACGGATTTCGTCCAAACATACATGGAGGGTATAATTAAATTTGTCATTCCTTTAAATTATACATTCTTGATCAGGGTAAAATTCTAAGTCGATATAACAATGTCCGTCCGTCCATCCGTCCGTACGTCTGTTAAAATCGAGATATAATATATATATATAATTGTTCCACAAACATCCCAGGGGCGACAGGGGGGACTTCTCTCATATCAATGAGTGCACCCCGATTCATATTAGCTCAATGATATGGGACCTACTGTTTACCGCCGAGTCCGAAAGCCTTGTCTAAGACACCACTTGTAGAGAAGTTGTACAAGGCTGAAATACTCAGAAAATGTCGCCAACATTACTGAGGGGTATTTTGCCACCGTTGAAAAGTGTTTGATGTTGACTGGCCGGGGAATCGAACCCACGACCTTAAGCGTGCAAGGCGGGTGTGCATACCATTGCACCACGGTGGCACCCAAATCGAGATACAGGTCGCAATTTTTAAGATAGAGCTTTGTAATTTGGTATAGAAGCTTCTATAACTCCTAGGATGTTTGGTATTGCAAATGGACTATATCGGTCCACGTTTTGATATAGCCCCATAGAACGGTACCACCCGATTTTCGGTATTTTGAAGGTTTTAGCTTCATTATCACACCGAAATGGTTGAAATTCGGTACATAGTCTTCGTTTGGGGTTTTTGAATAATTTCAAATATTTTTCCCCAACTGCTTCAACCTTAACAGTCCACAGAAGTAACTGAATTGATCGATACATTCATGTACCTATGTATGTTTGTGTGTTTGTATGCGTTTCCCGCATGGCAATACATGTGGCTGTTTTGCTTCGAATTTTATGTGTGTTTAAGGTTAAAATGCATACACTGACATAAACAATGTACGAATACAAAATAAACATGAAAAGGTAGAATCAATTAAAATATTTACATACATGTAACAATACAACTCAGCAGCAACAACAACAACATCAATAAACACTGTTGCAGCAACAGTAACATCAACAATTCATTTCGGATTATTGCTGTCGTCTACATGTTCTTTCAGAGAAATACCAACAAAAGCAACTGTAGTCGAGCAAAAAAAAAATACAACACATAGCCAAAAATCCCACATACAGTTGTTGATGTTGTAACGACAGTCAAATATAATGGCAAGAATACAAACAAATAACCCAAAGAATGTCAATCACTTTCAACAATCTCAATAAAGTATTTTTAACCAACACCAACCGTGGATTTCGCGTAACCATCAACCAGTGCCAGTGGTGAAGGTAGATGAAAATAGTGTGAGAAAATCAATAGCATTGCCAGAGGACCCTTTATCTCTATATATCATCAACGTCATCATTACTTCACCTCCGACTACCATCATCTTACTTTATTTTCAGTATCAACAAAACCAACATCATCATCGTCATTGCCGCTGCGTCGTTGTGCATATTTGGTAATCATTGTATTGATTGACAACTTGCTGAGAGAATGCTCTCAGAGTAAAATGTTAATTGAAAGTTTTGCAGAGGTTTCTGTGCAAATATCATGTATTTGTGTCAAGTACCTTGATTCGAGTTAGGTTAGATTATGTATTGCCATGTGACCTAAATCAGAAACTAGAGTTGTTCTTGAACAGCAGACCTGAATATTTCTGTATTTTTGTATCATTCACCAAAAGTTGGGAGGCAGGGTTTGTTGTTCTTTTTGTAACGCTTTGAAATAATCATTTCAGGTGAGTCTATCTATGAAAGTCTGCTGTGGTAATCCCGAAAAATGAGGTAGTACATTGAAATTTTGGACTGATCCAGGCAGGTCAAAATCGAATATGGGCTGTCCCGTACCGCCCGATTTCAGGTACTTTGACGTAGCTAAATTTTAAGACCGCTTTAGATATAATTTGGCATTTAAAAATCGAAGTGGTCAGAAAACTTCTCTACCAAAAATGGTGGTCATACCTAGCTCCATTTTTGGGTAAAGCTCCATATAGCGTTATCGCCCGATTTCAGGTATTTTGACGTTTGTAGCTAAATTTTCAGTCTGAATTAGCTTTGATTAGACATTTAAGACTCCAAGTGGTCAAAAAACTTCTACAACAAAAATTGTCAACATAGGTCCACGTTTTGGTATAACCCCCATATAAGGGTACCTTCTGATTTGAGGTATTTCTAAGATTTTAGCTACCTTTTATGACAGAACTACCTCTTATTTGACAATTAAGGTTCCCAGTGATCAAAAAATTGTTCAATAAAAATTGTTAACATAGGCCAAAGTTTTGGTAATGTAAAAATTGTAAACGTAGGCCCGTGATTGGTATAACACCCATATAACGGTACCTCCTGATTTTTGGTGTTTTTAGGAGTTTAGCTAAATTGTTTAACCGAACTACCTGTAATTTAAATTTGAGGTTCAAGGTGGTCACGCAACTTCTTCAACAAAAAATTTTCAACATATGTCCCATATAAAAGTGCCGCCCTATTGAAAACTTTTTAGATACATTTTCTGGCCTAATTTAGGTATTTGGGGTATCCGTGGTCAGAAAATAACTCCATCTAAAATTATGAACAGTTCTAAAGTTATGAATAGTTCGGGATATTTTAGGGTGGAGTTCGTCCAGGCCAAACTTAAGGGTTTTTTATACCCACCACCTCACCACTATGTGGGGAGGGTATTATAAGTTGGTTTTGCTCAAAAAGTTTGTAACGCATCGAAATAATGGTCGTAGACCCATACTTATATATACCAAAATGAATGTCTCGACGAGCTGAGTCGATCTGGCTATGTGTGTCCGTCCGTTAGTCCGTCCGTCTGTCCGTCTGTCCATCTAAACCTTGTAATCACGCTACAGGTCGCAATTTTGATCGGATCGTCACGAAATTTTGGGTGTTGATGAGGGTCCCGGAGGGGAAGAAGCCTATTGATTTTGGTGATGGTCGGATAATATTCAGGGGTCGGAATGGACAAACAACTTATGTGGATAAAAAGACAACGTTTTTTTCCAAAGCGAATATCTCAGCTTCTATATGGGGTATACCAAAAACAAGACCAATGAAAGTAGAAAATATCACCTTTCTAATGGTGTAAAGTAAGTTCTGGTAGGTGATCAAACAACGAAGATATTACAATAGTCGCAAATAAAAACCAAATTTTCATTCTTGTGGTTTTAATTATAATGACGAATATCACAGCTAAGGATCAAAAGCAAAGCCTGACTATGAAAGTAGAAGATCCCATCTTTACAATGATGTAAACTAGGTCGGCGTAGGTGACCTATTGACGGAGATATCGCAATAGTCGGTAATACATCCCATTTTTCCATTTTTTTGGAAATCACGCTACAGGTTGCAAATTTGATCGGACGAAATTTCGAGGGTTAGTGGGGGTTTCACAGGAGAATAAGCCTATTGGTCATGGTCGGATAATATTTAGGGGTCGGAATGAGCAACAAATCTATTTGGAGAAAAAGTCAACATTTTATTCCAAAGCAAATATCTCAGAGTCTATAAGGGGTATACAAAAAGCAAAAGCAACAGTGTGTATGGATTATTCTATATTTCATAGCTTTAAATTGTTTCATTGTAGGTACATTAACCCTTGGAACCCCGAATTTATTTTGCATATATAAATATATTTTTCATATTTATTATAGTCGCTAAAATAAGTCCTCTTGCCCTTCATCCAATACATAAAATTATCATCATCGATATTTGAACAGATATCCGATTGATATCTTACAAATCCCTAATATGTAATATGTAGATATATTCTACCAAAAATGTGTCAATCTCCTCATAATTCAAGTCCAGTCTTCGAATAATAATATAAATACATAGGTAGGTAATAGGTATACAAAAAGCAAAACCTGGCGATAAAAGTAGAAAATATCACCTTTACATCGATGTAACGTAGGTTGTCGTAGGTGGTCAAACAACGAAGATATCGCATTAGTCGCTAATAGAACCCAACTTTTCATTTTTGCGATTTTAATAATAATGACGGATATCACATCCTTGGTTGGGGACATTCTTAAAGCAAACCCTGACTAATAAAGTAGAAAATCGCATATTTAAAATTATGCAAAGTAAGTTGGCGTAGGTGGTCAAATAAAAGAGATATCGCAATAGTCGGCAATGCATCCCCTTTTCCACTTTTTCTGCAATCACACTACAGGTCGGAATTTTGATCGGATCATCACGAAATTTTTTCACAGAGATAGAAGCCTATTGATGTTGGTGATACCGATAGTAGTTAAATATAAAATTCAATATTAATTATTTTGGTACAGTTCGCCTTAAGTCATTTGGTATAAAAGCCAGATAGGTGAAAACTTTCTTATCTCCCTAAAAGAAATCTTTTCGAGTGAAAAGATTATGCACAGTGGTAGTGGTGTAGGGTATCACATAGTCGGCCCCGTACCGACTATAACCTTTTCTCACTTGTATTTATCATTATGTTTGTAACACATCGAAAGATTCGTCGGAGACCCAAAAAGTGTATACATTCATAATCAGCATGATCAAGGTACTATGTCGACATAGCCATATCCGTCAGTCAGTCCGTCCGGCTGTCTGTCTGTTATCAAAATCAATATACAGCTCGCAGTATGTAGGATAGACATTTATAAAATGGTATATAGGTTTCTACTACTCCTAGAATGTTTGGTATTTAAAATGGGCAATATCGGCTACGTTTTGATACAGTACCTCTCGATTTTCGATGGTTTTAGCCCCATTATCCTACAGAAATTGATGCAAATTAGTATTTTGTCTTATTCTGGACTTCAGAAATTTGTCGGTACAGATCCATGTTTTGATATAGCCCCCATAGAACGACACCGCACGATTTTCGTTATTTCTAAGATTTAAGCCTCCTCTTCAAACGGTAACATATAGTCCCCATTAGGTTGATTACGCTTTTTGACATTTTTTCCCAAAAATGATTTCCTGTAGTGATAATGAATGAACCTTTGTCTACTAATGCCTAAAATAGCACTTATTCCATTTTATTATAAAATAGTTCCGCAAAAACCACATTGAAAAAAAAAATTCAAAAAATACTAGGAAATAAAAAAAATTCAAAAAATTATTTCCTGTTGAACGGATGAATGACCTTTTGCCTTTTTATGACCAAAATAACTTTTATTTCATATAAATATTGAAAAAGGTCCCGCACAAACCACTTTTAATTTTTGTGATATATGAAATAATGTTATACCTTCTATATATATAAAAGAGCTTGGTGATGAGTGAGTGACTGAGTGACTGACATATCATCGCCCAGACAAAACGGCTGAAGCTAGAAATTTTGAGTGTGGGTTGTTGTTGGTGTGTAGGGGTGAGATAAGGCTGGGTTTTTGGAAATTCGAACTAGAAGGGTACGAAAAGTACTAAAATGTACTAAATATGGTATCCTTTGTACTAGGCAAACGGGAAGAGCTAGAATTCTAAAATTTGGAATGAGGGTTTTTGGAAATTCGATCTATAAGTGTACGAAAAGTACTAAAAGTTATTAAATTTATTACCAATTGTGTATTTTGAACGGATATTGCTAGAATCTTGGAATTTGGTATGGAAATCAGGGCTGGGAAGTGGAGTTTTAAAAGGATATGGTTTGAAAAATTCATACTCATGTGTACGAAAAGTACTATATGGTACTAAATTTAGTACAATTTGGATTTGGGTGAATGGATAGAGCTAGAAACCTGAAATTTGGAATTAAGATTATTGTTGAAGTGTAACATTGAGATATGGGGATAGTTTTGTTAATTCGTACTTATGTCTAAGAAAATTACTAAATGGTACTAATTTTGGTACAATTTGTAGTTGGGTAAACGGATAGAGCTGCAAACCTGAAATTTGGGATTAGGATTACTGGTTAAGTGTAGAATTGGAAATTCGTACATATGTGTACTAAAAGTGTACTAAATTTAGTACAATTTGGATTTGGAAAAATGGATAGAGGCGGAATCCTGAAATTTAGAATAATGATTATTGTTGGAGTATAGGAATGAGGTAGTTTTGGAAATTCGTACTTTTGTGTACGAACAGTACTAAACGGTACTAAATGTAGTACAATTTGGATTTGGGTGAACGAATAGAGCTGGAAACCTGACATTTGGAAATAGGATTACTGTTGAAGTGTAGGATTGAAATATGTAGGTAGCTTTGGAAATTCGTACTTATATTTACGAAAAGTACAAATTGATAAAATTTTGAGTTGGGTAAACGGATAGAGCTGGAAACCTGAAATTTGGAACAATGACTACTGTTAAAGTGTAGGATTGAGATAGGTCGGTATTTTTGGAAATTCTTATTTAAAAGGTACTAAATTTGGTACTATTTGGATTTGATTGAACGGATAGGGATTGAATTCTAAAATTTTGAAATAAGATTAATGTAGGAGTATATGATTGAAGTAGTTTTGGAAATTCGTACTTATTGTATACAAGAAGTACTAAGTGGTACTAATTTGGTTTTGGGTTAACGGATTAAGCTGGGATCCTGAAATTTAGAATTACGATTACTGATGGAGTGTGTGCGAAAATTACTAAATGGTAATAAATTTGGTACAATTTGGATTTGGGTGAAGGGATAGAGCTGGCATTTTGGAATTAAGATTAATGTTGGAGTATAGGACTGAGATATGGAGGTATGTTTGGAAACTGTTACATAAAAGGTACTAAATTCGGTACTGTTTGGAGTTGATTGAACGGATAGTGATTGAATTCTGAAATTTGGAAATAAGATTAATGTAGGAGTATAGGATTGAGGTAGTTTTGGAAATTCTTACTTTTTGCGTACGAAAAGTGCTATGGTACTAAATTTGGTACAATTTGGATTTGGGTGAGCGGATTGAGATTGAATTCAGAAATTTTGAAATAAGATTACTGTTGGAGTAAGGGATTAAGAAGTTTTGGAAATTCGTACATATTGTGTACGAAAAGTATTAAATGGTAGTAAATTTTGTACAATTTGGTTTTGGGTAAACGATTAGAGCTAGGGTCCTGAAATTTAAAATTAAGATTACTGTTGGAGAGTAGGATTGAGATAGTTTTGTGATTTTCATACTTATGTGTACGAAAAGTACTAAATTGTAATTAATTTGGTACAATTGGATTTGGGTAAATGGATAGAGTGGAATCGTTAAATTTGGGATTAAGATTACTGTTGGGGTGTTGGATTGAGATATGGAGACAGCTTTGGAAATTCGGACTTAAATGTACAAAGAGTACTAAATGGAACTAAATTTGGTACAATTTTTATTTGGTTGAACGGATAGAGCTGGAAACTTGAAATTTGGAACTACGATTACTGTTCGAGTGTAGGATTGAGATATAGAGATATTTTTGAGAATTAGTACTTAAAATGTACTAAATTTGGCACTATTTGGATTAGAATGAACGCATAAAGATGAAATCGGAAATTTGGAAACAGGATTACTGTTGGAGTATAGGATTGAGGTAGTTTTGGGACTTCGTACTTATTGCGTGCGAAAAGTACTAAATGGTACTAATTTGGTACAATTTGGTTTTGGGTGAACGGATAGAGCTGGGATCCTGAAATTTAGAATTATGATTACTGTCGCAGTGTAGGATTGGGATAGTTTTTTTTATTTCGTACTTATTGTGTGCGTAAAGTACTAAATGATACTTAATTTGGTACAATTTGAATTTGGGTGAATGGACAGATGTGGAATCCTGAAATTTGGAATTAAGATTACTGTTGGAGTGGAGGATTGAGATATGGAGGATGTATCGGAAATTCGTACTTATGTATACGAAAAGTACTAAATACTGATATAATTGGTTTTGGGAGAACAGAAAGAGCTGTAAATGAGTATAGCAATTGGGATGTAGTTTTGAATATATTGATGTAATTTTTGAATCGTATACCTATTATAAATACTGAATTTGGTACCGTTTTAATGTAACATAAACGGATATAGCTGGAATTTCGAATTTTTGTATTAGAGTCTATGTTATTGTTTTGATAACGAGTTTTTGAAATGCATACAAATTCTAAAGGTAGGTATGGAGGTCGCTAAGAGCTGAATTATTGAATTGGTGTTATAATATATAATTGTTCCGCAAACATCCCAAGTGGGACAAGGGAGACTACTCTCATATCAATGAGTGCACCCCGATTTATATTAGCTCAACGATATGGGACCTACTGCTCATCGCCGAGTCCGAATGGCGTGCCTTATGACACCACTTGCAAAGAAGTTTTACATGGCTGAAATACTCAGGAAATGTCGCCAACATTACTGAGGGTTATTTTGAAACCGTTGAAAAAATTTGATGTTGCCTGGCCTGGGAATCGAACCCATGACCTTCTACGTGCAAGGCGGGCGTACATACCATTGCACCACGGTGGCACCCATTGGTGTTGGAAATAAAAAAATTACAAAATGGTATTAAATTTGGTTTTGGGTGAAGCTGGAATTATATAGTTAGTATGCGAAAAGTACGAAAGTGCAATAATTTTGGCATTGTGCTATGGAATAGAAGTAAAATTCTGATTTATTATTTATTTATCAGGTTCACTGTAAGAGATGGTAGTACAATAAGTATACTAGAAGTACTAGATAATACTTCATATTGAAGCACGGGTATTGAGTGAACCGATAAATGAATTTTGTTATGAGGATCACTATAGAGATTGGATGTTTATGAAAATCCGCCTTTAAAATATATGTTAAGTTTCTACATGTAATACCATGGATTTTAAAAATTGTACTGAATAGTGTACTATTGCCTTCATGTTAACGCGAATGCGGTTTCTTATTACAGCACTGAAATCAAAAAGTCAAATGTATCTTTTGAACAAAATTGTGTTTTATTCTTATCGTTTTAGAAAGTACATTTGAAAAAGTAGATCTATGCGACTATTGTTTTACAAGAAGGTTTTTATTCTCTGAGAACAAAAAGGCCTAAATTAAAATGTCTCAAAAAAATTAGCTGTTATATAGGGATCAAAGGGGTCAAAGTGTGCGCATTAAGCATTAAGTAACATTTTTTGAATAAAGGTTTCCTACATTTTAGTATGAAAACAAGTAAAAAAGCATTAAGTTCGGCCGGGCCGAACTTTTCATACCCTCCACCATAAAATATTCATTCCTGTCTCCAACTTTAAGTGAGTACGTTAAAATGTCAGATAATGTACATAAAATGCTTCATTCGGGAGGCCCTTTTTTATGGTGCCTATATCTAACTGTTGACAATTTTTGGTGTACTAGTTCGGAGGTATCTGGGCTATACGAAAATATGAACTTAAACGAACAATTTTTGTTGCAGAATTTTTGTTGACTTTTAAATTTCAAATTACAGAAAGTTCGTCCAAAAAATAAAGCTAAGGTACGGAAAATCGGGAGGTTTGTTTTGGGGCTATACAAAAACATGGACCTACGTTCGGTTAAACATTTTAAGTAAAATCCTCAAAGTACCGAAAATAGGGAAGTATCGTTATATTCGGGCTATGTTGAAAATTGTTGATGCAGATGTGTGGTGACCACTACAACCTTCAAATGTCAAATTACAGTTAGTTCTGTTAAAAATTGTAGCTAAAATTGCCAAATTACTGAAAATTGGGAGGTACCTTTACATGGGAGCTATACCCGAACATGGACCTATGTTGACAATTTTTGATGGAGAAGTGTTGTGACCACTAAGAACTTCAAATGTCAAATTACTGCTTGTTCGGTTTAATATTGTAGGTAAAATCATCAAATTACTGAAAATCGGGAGGTACCATGGCTTTCTTGACAATTTTTGGTGGAGAGGTGTGGTGACCACTAAGAATTTCAAATGTCAAATATTCAAATTACAGATAATTCGGTTAAAACTTGTTGGTAAAATTCTCAAAATACCTGAAATCGGGCGGTAAAGTTATATGGGGGCTATACCAAAACGTGGACCTATGTCCACAACTTCTAATTTATAAGTTTATTAACACTTAAGAACCCTAAATGTCAAATTATAGCTACATCGGTCTGATAATGTAGCTAAAAACGTCAAAATACCGTATATCGGGGGGTACCGTTATATGGGGGCTATACCAATACGTGGACCTATGTCCACAACTTTTGTTATATAAGTTTATTGACTTTTAAGAACTTCAAATGTCAAATTATAGCTAAATCGGTCTGAAAAGGTAGCTAAACCCGTCAAAATACCGTAAATCGGGGGTACCGTTATATGGGGGCTATACCAATACGTGGACCTATGTCCACAACTATTGTTATATAAGTTTATTGACTTTTAAGAACCCCAAATGTCAAATTATAGCTACATCGGTCTGAAAATGTAGTTAAACACGTCAAAATACCGCAAATCGGGGGGTACCGTTATATGGGGGCTATACCAAAACGTGGACCTATGTCCACAACTTCTAATTTATAAGTTTATTAACACTTAAGAACCCTAAATGTCAAATTATAGCTACATCGGTCTGATAATGTAGCTAAAAACGTCAAAATACCGTATATCGGGGGGTACCGTTATATGGTGGCTATACCAAAACGTGAACCTATGTCCACAACTTTTGTTATATAACTTTATTGATACTTAAGAATCGTAAATTTCAAATTATAGCTAAATCGGTCTAAAAATGTAGCTAAAAACGTCAAAATACCGCAAATCGGGGGTACCGTTATATGGGGGCTATACCAAAACGTGGACATATGTCCACAAGTTTTGTCAAATAAGTTTAGTTACACTTAAGAACCCTAAATGTCAAATTATAGCTATATCGGTCTGAAAATGTAGCTAAAAACGTCAAAATACCGTAAATCGGGGGTACCGTTATATGGGGGCTATACCAAAACGTGGACCTATGTCCAAAAGTTTTGTCACATAAGTTTATTGACATTTAAGAACTTCAAATGTCAAATTATAGCTAAATCGGTCTGCAAATGTAGCTAAACCCGTCAAAATACCGTAAATCGGGGGGTACCGTTATATGGGGGCTATACCAATACGTGGACCTATGTCCACAACTTTTGTTATATAAGTTTATTGACTTTTAAGAACTTCAAATGTCAAATTATAGCTAAATCGGTCTGAAAATGTAGCTAAACCCGTCAAAATACCGTAAATCGGGGGTACCGTTATATGGGGGCTATACCAAAACGTGGACCTATGTCCACAACTTCTAATTGATAAGTTTATTAACACATAAGAACCCTAAATGTCAATTTATAGCTACATCGGTCTGATAATGTAGCTAAAAACGTCAAAATACCGTATATCGGGGGGTACCGTTATATGGGGGCTATACCAAAACGTGAACCTATGTCCACAACTTTTGTTATATAAGTTTATTGATACTTAAGAACCCTAAATTTCAAATTATAGCTAAATCGGTCTAAAAATGTAGCTAAAAACGTCAAAATACCGCAAATCGGGGGGTACCGTTATATGGGGGCTATACCAAAACGTGGACCTATGTCCACAAGTTTTGTTATATATGTTTGCTGACACTTACGAACCCTAAATGTCAAATTATAGCCAAATCGGTTTGAAAATGTAGCTAAAAACGTCAAAATACCGTAAATCGGGGGGTACCGTTATATGGGGGCTATACCAAAACGTGGACCGATATAGCCCATCATCGAACTTGACCTGCCTGCAAACAAAGGACGCATTTTCCCAAAATTTCAGCGTCCTATCTCTATTTTTGTGGATCCTAGAGTGATTACCACAGACGGACGTGGTCAGATCGACTTAGAATTTTATCCTGATCAAGAATATATATACTTTATAGGGTCGCAAATGAGTATTTCAATGCGTTACAAACGGAAAAACAAACTTAATATACCCTCCATACTATGGTGGAGGGTATAAAAATTCCGAAATTACAGCTACTTCGGTATAATAGGTAAAGGTATAAGAACGTTAAAGTTTTCAGTGTCTACCATTTTCGTATTAGATATTGTTATATCTATATTATTTGCGCATACGAAGTAGCGGGCATTTTGCTAGTATAATATAAAATGAAAATGAATGAGAAACCCACGGTTATGTCATTTCGGTTATGTCGTGTGCCCCTATAACTTGTTTCCAGTTAAATATCTGCTTATAGTGACTTCTAAAAATGGTCAAATGTTCTGAAAAATAAAAACTTTAAAATCATTTTGGGCGGAAGCTTTTTTATCGAGTCACTTTATATACGATTTTATGTAATCTTATGTAGAAACTCATCACGCTATGATACAGGGATATGAGGTTGTAAAGAAGTTATAACCCTAGTCCCCATAGAAACATACCCCCCGATATTCGGAATTTTGAAGGCTGTGGCATCTTTATTTCACTGAAATTGCCTCCATAGAACGGTACCCCCGATTTTCGTTATTTTAAATTATGTGGCCTCAATATCACACCGAAATGGATGAAATTCGGCATTAAATCTTTGCTGGGGTTATAAAACGTTCTATCTGAAAAGTGTCGGTATAGGACCACGTCTACATATAGTCCCCACTGAAGGGTAGATCCCGATTTGAGGGTATAAAACTTTCCAACTGACATTTGTCGGTATAAATTCACCTCTTCATATAGCTTCCATAGAACGGTGCTTCCCGATTTTCGGTATTTTGAAGATTGTGGCATCAATATCTCAGCGAAATGGCTGAATCTTTGTACTTAGTCTTCGTTGGCGGTATACAGCTTTCCGCGAGAAATTTGTCGGTAAAGGTCCACTTTATATAGGCCTCATAGTATCATACCTCCCGATTCTCGGAATTCCAATGCAATTCCACCTAAATTGCATAAATTTGGCTCTTAGTCTTCGTTGGAGTTATATAACTTTTAGCCACAAATTTGCCGGTATTGACCAACGTCTTCATATAGCCTCCATAGAATTTGGCTCTTAGTCTTCGTTGGAGTTATATAACTTTTCACCACAAATTTGCCGGTATTGACCAACGTCTTCATATAGCCTCCTCCTGATTTCGCTAATTTTAAGGTTGTGGCCTCAATATCACACCGAAAATGCTGACATTCGGTATTTAGTCTTCGTTGAAAGTATGAAATTTTCCACCTGAAATGTGTCGGATAGGTCCACGTATTTAAATATCCCCCATAGAAGTGTACCCCTCGATTTTCGGTATTTTGAAGGCTGTTTCCTCAATATCCAACCGAATTATCTGCAATTCATTGTCATTCAATTTTCGTTGGGGTATACAACTTTCCACCAAAAATTGTTCGGTATAGGAGTTTATATAGCCCCCATAGAACAGCGCACCCAGATTTTCGGTATTTTGAAAGTTTTAGTCACAGTATTCAACCGAAATTACAGAAATTTCTGGTCACAGGTCGAAGTTATTTCGGTATTTTGTAAGTTTTACCCACATTAATCAACCGAAATAACTGAAACTTCGTATTTAATCTTCGCTAGGGGTACAAAACATTCTATACGGTACAAATGTCCTTTGATGATTTAATCACATTTTCCTACCGAATTGAATTTTAAAATTGGAAAATTAGAATTTTGCGTTTCCAGAAGATAGAGAATTTGGTCGGAGGATACAAAAGTTCAATTCGGAAAATTGTAAATATTCATCTATGTTTTGAAAAGAACAACGATGACGCCCTATTTCCGCTCTTTTAAGAGTTTTGCTACATTTCCTTCTCAAGTGGATATAACGTTGTATTTTGGAATATCAATGTGTGGAAAACCATCACAAAAATTACACTGTGACACAAAATGGAACTAAAAGTCTGGGGTTGGAAAATTCCTTCCTTTCGGAGATGAATGCCCTTGATGAGTTTATTAAGAACCGAAAAGGAAATTTTCACCATATACAAAAACCTGGACCTATATTGACAGTTTTTGGTGGAGATATTGTGTGACCACTGGGAACCTCAAATGTCGACTTACAAATAGTTCGGTCGAAAATAGTAGCTAAAATCTTCAAAATACTATAAAAATTGTTGATCAAATGGAGAAAGTTTAGAGGGTAGGAGTTACAGGAAACAACAATTTGTTTTTTGGTTCGCCCTAATGTATATGTGGCGAATCGATATATCTGTTGATTATAAAATAAAGAAAATAACACCTAACGTGTTCAGTAATGACGCTGTATGTATGTGCTATATCGCTCTGGTATGTTATCATATGCAATATGTCGCAATCATATAAAAGAAATTCCCTGGAAAAGTAGTGCCCAAGGGTAGTGCCGTAGGGTATCAAATGGTCGACACCGTCCCACTATAACCCTTGCTTACTTGTTTTAACTATTTGTTTTCCTTGAGTTCATATTCGTAACTATATATTTTCATGCCAACTCCAGATTATTGACAAAATGAAATGCTTTTGTCTCATTGTTGCATTATGTGCAACTTCTTCAATTATGTGCTGTTTTTTTTTTTGGATTTTCTTTTTTGGACATTGCGTCATTCACGATGTCAATGGATAGAATTATTGGGTGAGTATGAATGCATGTATGTATTTATACACTGCATTTGTTCAACACTAGATACAATTGTAAATCAAAGCAAAGGACGCTCTTCTGACATGTTGTTAACACTTTTCATTAACATTTATTCAACATTTGTCATCGGGCGCAATCGAACAAAACAAAACAGCGATATTTAATATAATAATACCAACAATCATTGTCAATCAAATAATTATCGCATTGAAATTCCACATTGATTCATATCTGAATAACATTTTGTAATGAAGAATAATAGAGAAAGCCATATTGTAAATGATATTTTTTATTTGCCTATAGTAAAACAGCCAATCAATGTTTAAAAATGAAATGAATTGTCATTTATAAAACAAATTAAATACTTATATATACATACAATAGGATTACATATACATTAGACTGGTTTTAACTCAAAGGAAAAAAAATCGATGTCGAATTTTTTTATGCGGCACCGTCCTACAATGCTTAATTTTGTTAAAAATTAAGATTGGCAAAGTTTGAGCTCAATCTGAATATGTTAACACGTGCTACTGGGGCCTTAAAGTTTACATGGGCCTATTATATAGCTAATATCAAAATCTGACCCGATTTTCAAAATTTTTGTAGGATTACTTGTTTAGCCACTACACAGAACTGGTAAACTATTTTCTTCGATTGGACAATAAATCTCGGGGATGTAATTGTTATTTCTGCTACCATTATCATGCTCATGCTCAAATATATCAAGGGAGTGAAGGGAATTCATTGGATACAATAGAATATTTTCTTTCAATTTATACACCGAGCTTAGATTATCTCCTATATCGATATCTTAGTAAATTTATACTTATTATTTTACAGAGTATTATATATTTTATAGATGTAAAAAAACATGGGAGAACTGTCTAAAGCCCTTCATTTACACAGAAATTGACATAGCATTTAAAATGTGACAAAAATAACACAGTTTTCGTAATAGGGACATTTTTCAAATATTCATTATTAAAGTTTTGCAAGTGACCCCACTTCCCTGAATTGACAGTTAATTTAGAACAGCAGAAAAAACTTAGTCAAATATGAAAGGAAATGAAAAGCACAAATTAATTAATTGGTAAGTTCAGTAATTGTTTGTTATGAAATTGAGGCAAAAAATAAGGTTTCACTTCCTAGAATGACAGTTATTACAGTGCATTTCAACGATGTCAGAAACATTTTGCCAAAAGAAAGACGTGGTTGGCAAGTGACGGTTATGATTAACTTTACACAAAAGAGCAGCTTGGAGCCAGGTTTAGAATGGATGAGCGACATTTATTACTTACAAATTAGGTGAATACATTTTTGGCGGATTCTGAAACTACAAACAAAAAAGAAAAAAGCGTTGAGCGTTAACATTTTATATTCTCCACCATAAAATACATATTATTTAGTTTTCTTTCCTGCCCACAATTTTAAGTGGCGTTATTTTGTGACCACGGAAACACAAATATCTATATATGATCAAAAAGGTATCAAATAATTTGTCAATCGGGCGCCATCTTATAAGTTGGCTATATCAAAGTGTGAACCTATGTTACCAATGTTTGGTGGTTGTGGTTGAACCTCAAATATCAAATTACAGATAGTTCGGTCAACACATTTAGCTAAACTCCTGACAATTGACAATAATTTGTGTGGAAATTTTGTGACCACTTGAACCTCAATTTTCAAATAACAGATAGTTGGATCAAAATATTACATTAACAATTTTTGGTGAAGAAGTGTTGTGACCCCTAAGAATCTCAAACGTCATTACAGCAAATTCGGTTAAAAATTGTAGCTAAAACCTCAAAATGACGAAAATCGGGAGGTACCGTTATATGGTGGCTGTACTTAAACATGGACTATGTTGAAAATGTTGGAGAAGTAGTTTTGTGACCACTGGAATCCTCAAATGTCAAAATATAGCTAGTTCGATAAAAATTTTAGCTAAAATCCTCAAAATACCTATAGCTAAATATGATCCTATGTGGATAATTTTTAGTGAAGTATTGTTGTGACAACTGGGAAATGTCAAACTACCGCTATTTTTGTAAAAAAATTTAGCTTCGGTCAAAACATGTAGTTAAAATTTTCAAAATACCTAAACGAGAGAGGTAATGTTATATGGGAGATATAACACAACATGGACCTACGTTGACCATATTCAGAGGAAAATTTCGGTTTCGGTTCGATTATAACAGACAAACAGATGGACATGGCTACATCGACCTTTTTCCTGATATTTATACTTTATAGGGTCGCAAATGAACATTTCAATGCTTTGCAATAGTGAAAATTAACTTATTATACCCTCCATACGATGGAGGATATAAAAAATTATATAACCTAAAAAAAAACAAAAGTATTTTGGTGAATTGGTACAGAAGACCCCTGATTGGTATAGCAGAGTGTACACTATTTACTTATTACTTTCACAAAATAAAAAAAAATATTATTATTTTGAAGTACAGTTAGTATAGGGTATGTAGCAAAAAAATTCAAGTCGATCGGAGCAAAATTGGCTGAGATATCAGCATTGGAAAGTAACAATTTATTGTGATTTGTATCTAGCATAGAAACTTTTAACGAGTTTTTCTCGAAATCACACATTTTTTAAAAACGTTTTGCGGTGCCAACGATAGCTCGAAAACAAATAGGCCGATCTTTATATGGTTTGGTGTGCTTATTGAATACATAAAAAGCTTGTCTCTAAGCGAGACAATTTTTTTAAATTTTTTGCCCGATATTTCGACTAAAAAACAGTCTATTTTTTCGTTAAAATCAAAGTTTTAATTTGACATTTCACAACTTTTTAGATACATGTTTTTAAAATTCTGTTCCGCTTAAAGACAAGATTATTAGGTTCTTAAAACACACACAAAAATATGCGAAGATCGGCGGATCCATTTTCGAGCTATCGTTGGCACCGCAAAACGTTTTTAAAAAATGGGTTTTTCAGGTAGCAATTTACCACAAGACTAAGGGCCTGTTTATGTATGTCGATAAGTATGAATGAGCAAGAAAAACTACCAAATTTGAGTGTGTTTTTCAAATTTGTTTTTTTGTTTTTAAGCAAAAGCAAATGAAATAATATTTCCAAAACTAAAGTTTGGGAGTGTTTCATGCGCACACATAATATTTGTCAACAACAAAAATTCCGCATGTAGAATAAGATGTGCTATTTCAGATGAAAGATATAACTAATTAAAATATTGGTAGTTTCTTTGAAAAAAATCGTGAAAATTATTTTTTGTCTGCACAACTAGGGATTGCTCCTTAATGTTGCAGCAAGGTACATGGGGGCGTATGAGGAAATGAAAAAACCATTTACATAATTTTTTTCATACGCCACCCGTTCCAAAGATAATTGTTGTTATATAACAATTTGAATGAGTTCATAATTTAAATAATTTAAAATCGGAACATGTACTCAGCATGTAGTGACCCAAAGAAACCAAAGGTATTAACGTCCTCCAAGGATTCCACAAAAACCAAATGAATGCATCAGAAACCCTGCATGTTTTCGTGAAGCACAGTGTTATAAATCCTAAACAACATCTTTGGATGAAAATTCCAATAAAGTCAGTTAGGGAATAGAAAGATTACAGAAAAAAATTGTAGACATATCTAAAATCCTCAATAAATAAAACGTACTCAATGAAATGAGGTGGAAAATACCCATTTTTGAATTGTAAATCATAAAGCCCATAAAAAATTCCAATTAAAAAGCGAGGGGCCAGCAACCCGAACCCGGGTGGGCTATTAATTTAGAAATACTTTTTCACACCTAAAATAATCCAAACGCATGGCTGGTGTTTGCTGATGATTTTAGTTACCACAGAAAGAATGTGATGTTGTCCTGCAGCAGTCTTGAATGCGCAAACTTCAAGACTATCATTAAATCATTGCATGCGATGACTTTAAAATTTACATCGATTTCATTTGAAAAAATGTAAAGTCTGAAAGGTTACGACAATTCGTAACAAATTCAAAAACATTGCCTCTACTTAGCTTGAATTACGCTGTAGGGTATGCATGTCATAGCAACGGAATGAGAAGAAAATAAGGATAATAAAAATCAAATTGAAACTCTAACAAGTAAGAAAAGCGTTAAGTTCGGTAGGGCCGAACTTTTTATACCCTCCACCACAAATTTCAGCCATTTCGGTGGATTAATGTGGCCACAACCTTCAAAATACCGAAATTCGGAAGGTACCGTTCTATGGGGGCTATATGATGGCGTGGACCTATACCTACAAATTTTTGGGGGAAAGTTTTATACGCCTAAAGAAGACTAACTACAAAATTTCAGCCATCTCGGTGTGATAATGAGGCTTAAACGTTCAAAATATCGAAAATCAACACGTGGATCTATATAAACATTTTATGGTAGAAATGTTTCTTAGCCTGTGGAAACACAAAATACAAAGTTACAACCGATTCTTTGGTCAAATTGGGTCTAATACATTCAAAATATATCAAAATGACGCGTACTTTATAAGGGGCCTTATGTGGGGGCTATACCAAAACTTGGACCTATATAACCCACCAACTTTGGTAGGAATGTTTTCTGGCCTCTGAAGACACAAAATACCAAATTACAACTAATTCTGTGGTCAAATGGGTCTAATAGATTCAAAATATATTAAAATGACGCGTACTTTATATGGGGCCTTATATGGGGGCTATACCAAAACGTGGACCTATATAACCAACTTTGGTAGGAATATTTTTTGGCCTCTGGAGACACAAAGTACCAAATTTCAACCAATTCGGTGGTAAAATGGGCCAAATATCGTAAAAATTCCTTAAAACGACGACGCGTCACGCGTCCGTTTGTAAGGGGGCTATACGAAAGCGTGGACCTACATAGCCCGCTTTCAATACCAAAAGTCCTACGTAAATATAACCTATTTTCCCAAAATTTCATCAACCTACGTCAATCCGTTCGGACGCTAGAGTGATTTCCACAGACGGACAGACGGACGGACATGGCTATATCGATGTAGAATTGCACGCTGATCAAGAATTTTTGTGGGGTCTACAATGAATATTTCGAGTAGTTACAAACGTAGTGACAAACTTAATATACCCCATCCTATGGTGGAGGGTATAAAAATTGCAAACAGACACAATAACTCAAACTTGTCAACAATTAATATTAAAATGAAAGAAAAAATGTTTTAAGACAAAGTAGCACTGCCGTGAAAGAAAGAAAACAATAATAAACAAGTAAGAACGGCGCACAATGGTTCAAGAATCGATTTTCCTGGCCAAAAATCAAAATTTTGTTTTGTCAAAGATATTTAATTTCTATATGGGATTCGATAGTAAACATATTGAAACTAAGGAAACCAAAAAATTAGGCCCAAATGTTGGAAGGTGTGGGCGTGACGTGCCCCTAAAGACGAACATTTCCCCCATTTTTGGGAAATACGTCATTTTTGCAAATTTCTGGAGAAAGACGAAGCTATTTCTCTGAAACTATAACAGTTATTGTGTTCATTGTTCTGTTGTAAGGTAGGTAGGATTCTGGCCTTTAAAAATCGTTTTTGTAAATTACCGTAGCGTTTTCACAACATGATCTATATTATTTTTCCTCGGGTACTAAATTTTATGAAATTCCAAATTTAGTGGACTAGAACTTTTGTGGAACAACATGGAACAAAGTTCTGTTTTCACAGAAAGATGCCCAAAAGTCTTCTCTTTCAGCCCATATATACTTTTGTACCCGTCCCGTTCCGTCCGTTTAACACTTTTTTCAATTTATTGAAATTACATGGGTAAAAATGTGTATTTTTCTATACTGTTTCCATATGAATTACAGTTTTTTGACACAAATTACAACTTTTTTGAGTATATATGAGTTTTTATACGAGTTATATAAGTTTCATTAAAACCCAAGGAGAATTTTTTTAATTTTTAAAAAAATTTAAATTTTTTTTGTAATTTTTTTTACAAATTTTTGAAAAAAAATTTTTTTTCGAAATTTTTTCGAATTTTTTTTAGTTTTTTTGGTAATTATTTTGTTTATTTGTTGGTGTTTGAACATCTTTAATACATAGGAAGATATAAAAACCACAAAAACACTCATATTTTGATGAAAAATAGTTAAAAAACTCAAAAGTTTAACTTTGACCTTGAATTTCTCTGCAACTACCAGACCCAACTTGACCGCTTATAATTCGTCTGAAAGCTGATTGTATTAAAATAATTATGAATATATCTCTATCCGTTCAAAAGTTACAGAATTTTGACCAGGAAAAAACGATTCTGAACCACTGTGCGGCGTTAAGTTCGGCCGGGCCGAACTTGTTATACCCTCCACCACAAGTTGTATTGAAGTAAAATGAAATAATTTGTTTCCTTTCGTGTATGAAGAAGACTTAATACTAAATTTCAGCAATTTCGGTTAAACAATGTGAGGCACCATTCTATGGAGGCTATTTCAAAATGTGGATCTATACCGACAAATTTCTTACGGAAAGTTTTTAGGCTCAAAGAAGTACCAAATTTCCTATATTTCGGTAAGAGAATGTGGCTAAAACTTAAAAAATACCGAAAATCAAGAAGTACGCTTCTATGGGGATTTAGGAAGACGTGGACCTATACTGATAATACTCTTCTGGAATATTTTATAACTCTTGGAAGACGAAATAACAAATTTCAGCCATTTCGGTTGGATATTGACGTCGCAATCTTCAGTATTACAAAAATCGGGAGGTACCGTTCTATGGGGGCTATACCGAAACGTGGACCTATACCGACGAATTTTAGTCACAAATGGGGCAATATGAAAGCGTGGACCTGTACAGATATATTTCTGGCGAACAGTTTTACATCACATTGAAGACTAAATACCAAATTTCAGCCATTTTGGTGGAATATTGAAGACACAACCTTCAAAATACGAAAAATCGGGAGGTACTTTTCCATGGGGGCTATATGAAGGCAAGAACCTATAACGACAAATTTAAAGGGGAAGTTTGAGTACCCCCAACGAAGTCTAAATACCAAATTTCAGCCATTTCGGTGGAATATTGACGCCACGACGTTCAAAATACCGAAAATCGGGAGGTACCGTTCTATGAGGGCTATATGAGGGCATGGACCGATACCGACATAGTTCTGGGGGAAAGTTTTATACCACCAACGTAGACTAAGTACCAAATTTCAGCCATTTCGGTGTGATAATGAAGCGAAAACCTTCAAAATACCGAAAATCGGGAGGTACCGTTCTATAGGGGCTATATGAAGGTGTGGACCGATACCGACAAAATTCTGGGATAAAGTTTTGTACCCCTAAAGAAGACTACGTACCAAATTTCAGCCATTTTGGTAGGATAATGAATCTAAAACCTTCAAAATACCAAATATCGGGAGGTACCGTTCTATGGGGGCTATATGAAGGTGTGGACCGATACCGACACAATTCTGGGATAAAGTTTTGTACCCCTAAAGAAGACTACGTACCAAATTTCAGCCATTTTGGTACGATAATGAAGCTAAAACCTTAAAAATACCGAAAATCGGGAGGTACCGTTCTATGGGGGCTATATGAAGGTGTGGACCGATACCGAAAAAATTTTGGGGGAAAGTTTTATATCCCTAAAGAAGACTACGTACCAAATTTCAGCCATTGGTAGGATAATGAAGCTGAAACCTTAAAAATACCGAAAATCGGGAGGTACCGTTCTATGGGGGCTATATCAAAACGTGATAATGGTGTGATAATGAAGCGAAAACCTTCAAAATACCGAAAATCGGGAGGTACCGTTCTATAGGGGCTATATGAAGGTGTGGACCGATACCGACAAAATTCTGGGATAAAGTTCTGTACCCCTAAAGAAGACTACGTACCAAATTTCAGCCACTTTGGTAGGATAATGAAGCGAAAACCTTAAAATACCGAAAATCGGGAGGTACCATTCTATAGGTGCTATATGAAGGTGTGGACCGATACCGACAAAATTCTGGGATAAAGTTTTGTACCCCTAAAGAAGACTACGTACCAAATTTCAGCCATTTTGGTACGATAATGAAGCTAAAACCTTAAAAATACCGAAAATCGGGAGGTACCGTTCTATGGGGGCTATATGAAGGTGTGGACCGATACCGACAAAATTCTGGGGGAAATTTTTATATCCCTAAAGAAGACTACGTACCAAATTTCAGCCATTGGTAGGATAATGAAGCTGAAACCTTAAAAATACCGAAAATCGGGAGGTACCGTTCTATGGGGGCTATATCAAAACGTGGACCGATGTATCCCATTTTCAATACCAACCATCCTGCAAGTAATAAAAACTTCTGTACCAAATTTTGACTCTCTATCTTTAAAATTGCGAGCTGTATCTTGATTTCAACAGACAGACAGAAGGACGGACAGACGGACATGGTCAAATCGACATAGAATTTTATGCTGATCAATAATATATATACTTTATAGGGTCTCCGACGAATATTTCGATGTGTTACAAACGGAATGACAAATTTAATTATACCCTCCACCATGTGGTAACAAAGCCAAAAACAAATCGTGGGGAATACGTATAAGTTGAAAGGTATATTTTTATACCCTACACCACTATGTGGAGAGGGTATTATAAGTTTGTTTTGCCTAAAAAGTTTGTAACGCATCGAAATAATGGTCGTAGACCCATACTTATATATACTAAAATGAATATCTCGACGAGCTGAATCGATCTGGCTATGGGTGCTCGTCCGTCCGTCTCTCCGTCTGTCCATCTAAACTTTGTAATCACACTACAGATCGCAATTTTGATGGGATCGTCACGAAATTTTGGTGGTTAAAGGGGGTCCCGTAGGGGAAGAAGACTACTAATTTTGTTGATGGCCGGATAATATTCAGGGGTCGGAATGGGCAAACAACTTATTTGGAGAAAAATTCAACGTTTTATTCCAAAGCAAATATCTTAGCATCCATAAAGGGTATACCAAAAGCAAATCCTGACAGTGAAAGGGGAGAATATAGCCTTTACGACGACGTATAGTAGGTTGTCGTAGGTGGTCAAACAACGAAGATATCGCAATAGTCGCTAATACAACCCAACTTTCCATATTTGCGCTTTGAATTATAATGACGAATATCACAGCTGTGGTTGGGGAGCTTCCAAAAGCAAAGCCTGACTATGAAAGTAGAAAATATCACCTTTCTAACGATGTACAGTCGGTTGTCGTAGGTGGTCAAGCAACGAAGGTATCGCAATAGTACATTTTTCCATTTTTTTTTTGAAATCACGCTACAGGTCGCAAATTAGATCGAATTGTCACGAAATTTGTGGTTAATGAGGGTTCCATAGAGAAACGAGCCTGTTGAGTTTGGAGGTGGCCAGATAATATTCATTAGTCGGAATGGACAAGAAAAGTATGTGAACAAAAATTCTAGGTTTTATTCCTATGGTAAAATGCTTGTGATGTTGAACAAGACGATGGGATATCCAAATTTCCAATTTATGGAATTTTATTTCCATATCAGATTTTTATGGTTCTGTTGGACATATTTCAAGGAGAGAGCTTGATAATGAAACTGAACTATTTAAGCTTTAAATTCATACAAAATGTGGCACTATTGGTAAAATATTATAACATTTTGAAATTTTTTACTTTACTCACAAATACTTCTGCTTCTATTTAGTGTATTAAAGATTAATCAAGAAAACCAGCAAAACTTTCAATCAGTATAAAGTAGATGTCGGCAGAAGTCAAATATAAAATTAAATATTAATTATTTTGGTTCAGTTCGTCTTAAGTCAAAAAGCCGGATAGGTGAAAACTTTAGTGAAAGGCTTATGCACAGGGGTAGTGGTGTAGGGTATCACATAATCGACCCGACTATAGCCTTTTCTCATTTGTTTTCTTTTATCATACATTGCAAAGTAGGAAGTAAGAGATGATATGGTTATGCTCATGATTCCATACTTAGATGTCAGAGACCTCCACAAAGGAACCCATGGCATGAAAGGAAATGCCGTGTCGCCAAAGAGAAGAATGGGCATATATTGCTACTCTGCAAAGGGAGAAAAGAAGAGAAACATATTATCCACAGGTAAGAGAGAGATGGAAAAGCGGGATATGACTCAGGATATGGAAAGAACATTTCCAAAACTGTTGGTATCCATTACTGTGCTGATTCCAGCACATCAAGAAAAGAGGCGTGGTCAACGATTTTCCCGCCAGTAGATGCTGGCGTTCAAAAACCATGTTTTGGAGATGTCTCAATCAAGCCACTGTAAACAACCCAACACATGGTGGTGTGTCAAACTGTCCTGAGTACGCGTAGGCTAAAAACTGTCAAACTATCCATAAAAAAAGTCAGATGACGCCTGGCGATACTGCGTGTGTCCTGTGCCAGAAGGTTTTTTAATGTCCCTCGTACCACAAATCTAACCCCAGAAGATGGTATTGAGAGTATACCGCCCAACTGTGGAAGGTGGTACCCACATTTTTTAGGTACATAAGGACTTCGTTTATCTCGGCACCGCCGTAAACATACCAAACAACATCAGCAGTGAAAGTGGGTGAGAACTCCAGTGCAGCTATTCCATTAATAATTGTTAGAGATTAACTCTGCCACTGATCCTAAATGTTCAGTTCAACCAATTGATCCCCTTTTGGCGTGTATTTAAAACTTCGCAGATCCGTCACTTTCGCGTCATCCGCCAGATCGAACAGTTTTAAAAAATGAAGCGTTCTTAAAACTTTTAAACAATTTATGGTATGAATACATACATATGCATGATAATACGGATCGGCTTGCAAATGCCAGGAGGAGAAAGCATCAACCTTTTTTTGCAAAGCATAAAGGACGCAATACATATGAATGAATCATATTGTATAAAATACTTTATTTTTTTTTGTAATTTTTTTAAAAATTTTATAAAAAAAAAAAACATTTAAAAATTTGTTTTTTTTTTCAAATTTTGCAATAAAAGGGCGAGAAGTTCATTTTTATACCCTCCACCATAGTATGGAGGGTATATTAAGTTTGTCATTCCGCTTGTAACACACCGAACTAGTCATTTGCGACCCTATAAAGTATATATATTCTTGATCAGGATAAAATTCTAAGACGATCTAGCCATGTCCGTCTGTCCGTATGTTATAATCACTCTAGCGTCCGCAATAATTGAGATAGAGTGCTGACATTTTGCACCCGAGGGTCATTTTCTATAGGCAGGTCAAGTTCGAAGATGGGCTATATCGGTCCACTATTTGGTATAGCCCCCATATAACGGTACCTCCGGATTTGAGCTATTTTGACGTTCTTCGCCACATTTGCAGACCGAATTTGCTATAATTTGGCACTTAGGGTTCGTAGTGATTACAAACTTATATCCCAACGGATATGGGCATAGGTCCATGTTTTGGTATAGTCCCCATATAAAGGTACCTCCCGATTTTCGGTAATTTGAGAATTTTAGCCACAATTTTTAACCGAACTATCTGCAATTTGACATTTGAGGTTCTAAGTGGTTATGAAATATCTCCACGAAACATCGTCAACATAGGTCTATGTTTTGGTATAGCCCCCATATATCGGTACCTCCCGATTTTCGGTATTTTGAGAATTTTAGCTACAATTTTTAACCGAACTAGCTGTAATTTGCCATTTGAGGTTCTCAGTGGTCATGAAACATCTCCACCAAACATCGTCAACATAGGTCCATGTTTTGGTATAGCCCCCATATAACGGTACCTCCCGATTCTCGATATTTTGAGAATTTTAGCCACAACTTGTAACCGAACTATCTGCAATTTGAAATTTGAGGTTCTCAGTGGTCACGAAACATCTCCACCAAACATCGTCAACATATGTCCGTGGTTAGGTATGGCCCCCTTATAACTGTACCTCCCGATTTTCGGTATTTTGAGAATTTTAACCACAATTTGTAACCGAACTATCTGCAATTTGAAATTTGAGGTTCTCAGTGGTCACGAAACATCTCCACCAAACATCGTCAACATAGGTCCATGGTTAGGTATGGCCCCCATATAACGGTACCTCCCGATTTTCGGTATTTTGAGAATTTTAGCCACAATTTTTAACCGAACTAGCTGTAATTTAACATTTGAGGTTCTCAGTGGTCATGAAGCATCTCCACGAAACATCTCAAACATAGGTCAATGTTTTGGCATAGCCCCCATATATCGGTACCTCCCGATTTTCGGTATTTTGAGAATTTTAGCTACAATTTTTAACGGAACTAGCTGTAATTTGCCATTTGAGGTTCTCAGTGGTCATGAAACATCTCCACCAAACATCGTCAACATAGGTCTATGTTTTGGTATAGCCCCCATATAACGGTACCTCCCGATTTTCGGTATTTTGAGAATTTTAGCTACAGTTTTATACCGAAATAGCTGTAATTTGACTTTTGAAGTTCTCAGTGGTCATAAAACATCTCCAACGAAACATCGTCAACATGTTTTGGTATAGCCCCCATATAACGGCATCTCCCGATTTCGGGATTAAATTATTTCATTGAAATCTGCCTAGTGTGTACCGGGACAAAGGGAACTAATTGTTCCATTTGCCTTCAATACAACTCATGGTGGAGGGTATAAGAAGTTCGGCCCGGCCGAACTTAAGGCCCTTCATACTTGTACGTAATCAGTTCGTTTATAGAGGAAAATAGCTGTCAAATGTAAAATTTCGTTGCAAAATAGAAATTGTCAGATTTTTGTCTAAAAGTTGGTCCACTGGCTCCTCCAAATATCATCTGATTATCATCCAAATGTGTAGGATAGTTCTTTGCAATGTACACCAACCATGTATGACGTTAAACATTGTATTTGAACTACATTAGGTGTATTATTTTTTTAAAATATACATTTCCTGTGAACTTACGACATTTTCATGCATAGCAGACGATATGGAGGTAAACGTATCGAGCTACAACAATGTTGTTGTTTGGCCATGTCAATAGGTTGAACGACAGTAAACCTACAAAAAGGCTTAGCATTACGTACCGCGTAATGGTACATGCAGAACTGGAATGCCAAGTCCTCGATGGAGTCAACAAGTTGAAGTTGGATTCACGAAACATGAAATTGGGAACGTAAATCAACAATTAGGAAGGAGGGGAAATATTTGCCTTAGTTCGGCTTATAGGACAAATGATCTGTAAAGCGTCACCTAAGTAAGTATAGTAGACCAGCCTTTTATACCCTCCACCATAAACTACTTTTTATGAACATATATTAAAAAATTCGTTTTCTTCCTGTTACAAATGTGTCAATTCGAACAATATTAGGTGGATAGGTTTCTTGACGATTGGGGACCCCAAATATATAATTTACCTCATTCGATAACAATAACATTTTTGATGGTGGAGTTTTAAACACTGGAAACCGCAAATGACAAACGACATCCTATATTAGATCTCAGATTTGACAGAACAATACCTTATAAAGATTTTTATATTTTTATCAAAATAATTCAATTGGTTGTGTTTGAAAATTTTGCCTATTTGGGCGAAGATCATTTTTAATATTAATTAACTTCTCGTTGGGATCGAGCTTAATGACCGATGATTTTTGCAAGTGAAAAAGGAAACTAATTCATATTAAAAATGATCATCGCCCTAATAGGCAAAATTTTCAAATAAATAAAAAATCAGCATGAGCTAAGCTGGGGTTTGAACCCAAGTCCTTGAAAAACACATGAAAAAAAGAGTTGTCACGGCGTGTTAGCGTTCGGAGCCAAACTCATAACTTCCAAAGAAAAAAATTTTCAAATAAATAAAAAATCAGCATGAGCTAAGCTGGGGTTTGAACCCAAGTCCTTGAAAAACACATGAAAAAAAGAGTTGTCGCGGCGTGTTAGCGTTTGGAGCCAAACTCATAACTTCCAAAGAAGTTATGAGTTTGTAAGAAGCCATACAATGATTGGCTCCAGATAAGTTTTTTTCACGACTCCGAGGGTAAATTCCTCTACTATTAAAAAGTGGAGAAGAAAAGACTAAACTTCAAAGGATAGCAAATATCCTCTAACATAGTATTATACATGTTTGCTTATATCGCTCATTTACTCAAAGAGTGACACATTTCAAAAAATCGAGTTTCGAGAAAAGCCCGTTTTAAGTTGGCGATTGAAATTTGACTTTCCAACTTAAAGAGATTATTACCATTATGGACCATTTTTTGCAAACAGCTAGCCAGATATCAGTGCTAAATTTCTGTGCAGGATTAAGCATGATTTGAAGTGTTTTAGTGCTTCATGAAGACAAAAACATTTTTGTTGAATTATGCCAAACTCTAAGTAAATGAGCTGCAATCATTGAGTTTTAGAGATATCAACATGAAAGTTTGACACAAGATAAAATAGAAGTCGCAGAAAAAATAGAAATTGCTAACTCAGAAAACACATTTTTTGAATCAATTTTTTGAAATAATCAATTTTGTCATGTTAAGGACAAGAATAAAATATTTTGAAAAATAATGAACTCAAAAATCACATTTATTGTCTCAAATTTTACAATATTTCGAGAATTTAAAATTCCTAACGTTTTCTTTTGGAAAAATATTCGTTGTAATGTTATACATGACTCATCGGAACATGCCATTGTTGTAAAATGCCTCTATCAAGTTCTTTTTAATATATTCTTCAACGACAATTTAATAAATATGTCAATAATCTTGTGAAATCCCAAATGAAACAGTGTTTGAAATGGGTGTTGTAAAAGATATGACACAAAATACCACCGGAACAACATGAACAACAACAAACTTGAAGTTGTTTGCATTTTCAGTGTTGCATAGTGTAATCCAACTCAACTTTTCATTTCTGCGATTTTAATTGTAATGACGACTATCACAACTTTGATTGGGGACCTTCAAAATGCAATGTCTGACTATGAAAGAAGAAAATCACACTTTTACAACGATGCAAGATAAGTTCGAGTAGGAGGTCAAATAACGGAGATATCGCAATAGTCGTCAGATGGCCACGAAATTTTGCGAGTTGATGCGAGTCCCACAGAGAAAGAAGCCTACTGAGTATGGTGATGGTTGGATTATTATCCGGAATGTACAAAAAACTTATATTGAGAAAATTCAATGTTTTATTCTTATGCGAATATCTCAGCTTCGAAAAGAATACCCGTCAATGGAAGAAGAAAAGATCTGCTTTATATTGATGCAAAGTAGGTTGGCGTATGTGGTCAAACAACGGAGATATCGCATAAGTAGATATTGCATCCAATTTTCTATTTTTTTTTTTTTTTTGTAATCACACTACAGGTCGGAATTTTGAAATTTTGGGGGTTTATGAGGGTACCACAGAGGAAAAAACCTATTGGGTTATGGTCGGATAATATTCAGGGGTCGGAATAGACAAAAACTAATGTGCAGAAAAATACAAATCCTTTTGTGATTACCTCGGCTTCTCGTAGGGGTATTCCAACAGCAAAGCCTTTCAATGGAACAAGAAAATATCACCTTTACATTGAAAGTGGTCAAAAAGAGTAATATCACAATAGTTCTTGTTAGTTCTAGGTGAGACTGACTTTATTTTTAGCCGTATCTCGTTAGTTTTTCATATATCTGGGTGAATCTGGAGCCAATATGGTTTAGGATTTGACTACTTACAAACCCACAGCCAACACACATGTATCCTTGGTGCCAATTATAATACAGTGCGATACTTTGATGTGTTGTTGAGTTTCTGTTTCCTAACCACCGCAATTTCTGATGGCGATGATATGAGTTTTGTACAGTTTAACTACATCCGAATTCGAGTCACTAGTACAAAGTAGGAAATGTGTTTAAGTTACACAATAGTACCAATATGACTTAAAAAGGGAACATGTATTACTATCATCACTAAATACCAACTGTTCCTTTAATCATGATTAAAAACGTTAATTTCTTTGAAATTAAAAAATGTGTCACGCTTTCTGCTAATGCGTATTGTGTGATTGCTTTTGGCTTGAATGTATAAAAATAGAGATAACTCGGTGTGAGATATTTACATACGCATGTGTACTCGAATATGTACATATGTGCTTCAGTCCTTGCAAATTATTTGTCTTCAATTGCTTACGACTTCTTTCATCTTTTTTATCTCTTTTCAAACATTTGAATAGCTTCCATTGCTTTGACATTAGTGACAACTATTACTGAGTGCAGAATTTTCTACATTTATTGTTCAGACAATAAATGGTGTTGCTGCAACTATTACCACTGCTCACATAACTTGAAAACAACATCTACTCCCACTCCCCTTCCACATTCTATAGATCTTTTGTCATTTCATCCTATCTGGCCACTCAAATTATTTTTTTTTTTTCCTAGAAGCACCAATAATAATGGCGACATCGATGAGCTGTTGATGATGACGACGATGATTGTGACTGTAAGTGCAGAAGAACGACTAGTAAATCTGACTGGTCTTATTGTAGTCATGAAATGATTGGCTTTTTTACCAGAAATCTATTGTCTGTCAAGCTTTTGTGCTGGTGGTGGTGGGGCATTGATTTGAAGATATTTTCTATTTTTAGAAAAGAATGTGTTTTACATTGATATTTTTTGTTAGAGGCAGGGTGACACATTTGTTAGATTAAAAATTTCCTATTGTATTTGTGATTGTCAGAGATATTTATTGGAAAACGGAAGAATGAAGACTTGTCCGAACTTATTTATAGAATTTGTATAGAATTTGTCCGAATTCTTACGAATTAGAGTTCATGTATGTGACGACTAATCAGATGTTAGACTAGATTTCCTAAGAAATACCGCAAATTGAAAATTACCGCAAATTAACGTTGGTTAAAGTTCGTAACTTACATAAAGGAGGTGTAAGTCTCACTCTGAAACCGAAATATCAAATTGCGGAAAACACTGTTTTTATACACTCCACCATATGGAGGATATAATTAAATTTGTCATTCCGTTTGTAACATATCGAAATATACGTCGGAGACCCTATAAAGTATATATATTATTGATCAGTATAAAATTATATCTCGATTTGACCATGTCCGTCTGTCCGTCCGTCTGTCTGTTGAAATGAAGATACAGCTCGCAATTTTAAAGATAGCGAGTCAAAATTTGGTACAGAAGTTTTTATTACTTGCAGGATGGTTGGTATTGAAAATGGGATATATCAGTCCTCGTTTTGATATAGCCCCCATAGAACTAGTACCTCCCGATTTACGGTATTTTGAAGGTTTTAGCTTCATTATCCTGCCAAAATGGCTGAAATTTGGTACGTAGTCTTCTTTAGGGGTATATAAATATCTTATTTTGTCGGTATCGGTCCACTCCTTCATATAGCCCCCATAGAACGGTACCTCCCGATTTTCGGTATTTTGAAGGTTTTAGCTTCATTATCACACCGAAATGGCTGAAATTTGCCACTTAGTCTACGTCGGTGGTATAAAACTTTCCCCCAGAACTTTGTCGTTATCGGTCCATGCCTTCATATAGGCCCCATAGAACGGTACCTCCCGATTTTCGGTATTTTGAACGTTGTGGCCTCAATCTTCAACCGAAATTGCTGAAATTTGGTATTTGGACTTCGTTGGGGGTACTCAAACTTTCCCTTAAGTTTGTCGGTATTGGTCCACGCCTTTATATAGCCCCCATGGAAAGGTACCTCCCGATGTTTCGTATTTGGAAGGCTGTGTCTTCAATATTCCACCAAAATGGCTGAAATTTTGTATTTAGTCTTCAATGTGATATAAAACTGTTCGCCAGAAATATGTCTGTACAGGTCCACGCTTTCATATTGCCCCATTTCTGACTAAAATTCTTCGGTATAGGTCCACGTTTCGATATAGCCCCCATAGAACGGTACCTCCCGATTTTCGTAATACTGAAGATTGTGACGGCAATATCCAACCGAAATGGCTGAAATTCGTTATTTCGTCTTCCAAGAGTTATAAAATATTCCAGAAGAGTATTATCAGTATAGGTCCACGTCTTCCTACATCCCCATAGAAACGTACTTCTTGATATTCGGTATTTGTTACGTTTTAGTCTTTTTTGAGCCTAAAAACATTCCGTCAGAAATTTGTCGGTATAGATCGACGTTTTGAAATAGCCCCCATAGCATGGTACCTCACATTATTTTACCGAAATTGCTGAAATTTAGTATTAAGTCTTCTTCATACACGAAAGGAAACTAATTATTCCATTTTACTTCAATACAACTTGTGGTGGAGGGTATAACAAGTTCGGCCCGGCCGAACTTAACGCCGTTCTTACTTGTTAAGTGTATCTAAAATCTTCATTTTGAAACGGGGATCTTAATTTTTTACGTAAGATTATTACTTGGTCTCAATTTACTTTAAGTCCGTCCGTTTAGTTATGTCTGGCTGGCTGACTGAAGCGCACGATAACTCTCGAACGGATCAATCTATTCGGTCTATAATTTGGCTTTCATAATAATAAAAAATAATTTTGTCCAAACATAGTTCTAGTCCGAAGATGGGTCATATCGGTCCACTCCTTCGGGTACCTCCCCCACAAAAGTTCCCTACTTTGCACATCGTAAAATTTCTACTACACATACGCGTAGATGAATTTCGTTTGAAGTAGATCTGTCCACATCTTCCGGGTCTCCAACCCAAAATTTCGGTAAAGTGCAGTCTAAGAGCTGCTCTCAAATCACAAAGATTTTTGTTGTGACTACTTGTATACGCTGCCCCCTTTACGACGGTACAAGTTTTTGTTTGGTTCGAAGGGTATAAACAACCCCCATGGTTCAAAGTATAGTGCGGAGCCGATGAGCCATATCGGTACACTCCTTCGGGTACCTCCTACTCCTCGAAAGTTCCAATCCTTTTATTTAAATGGTATATAAGAGTTCAACATTTTTGTTAAAGTGCAGCATGAGATCTGTTTGAAGATCCTTTGAGAAATTATACAGATTCTAATTCTTGTGGTCGTGTTTACATCGATATTATGTTTTTCGTGGGCAAGTACATGCTTCCTGAAATAGTGGACTAAAACCTCTAAGATCCACTTCCAAAATGCACTATGTACATATATCGATTCCTTCATGTACTTCCTCCGCATCAATTACATCCTTAATCCATATGACCAAAAGGAGCCACTCTATCTCTATCTGAAACCACTATGTAGTGTACAAGTTGCTTTTAGTTCAAAAGTTTGTAATACATAATGGCCGTAGACCCATAGAGATGTATACGAAATAAAGGTCACTACGATCTGAGTCGATCGGGCTATTTGTGTTCGTCCATCTTCCGGCCTGTCCACTTAAATTTTGTTACTACGTTACAGGTAGCTAGCGTATCGTCATGAACCTTCGTGTGTTGATGGGAGTCCCAGAGAGAAAAAATCCTATGGATTTTGACGATGGTCAGATAGTATTTAGGGGTCGGAATGGGCAATAAATTATGTGGAGAAAATGTCAAAGTATTATTTGATATCGCAATAGTAGCAAATCCATCCAAATTTTCCATTTGTATACCTTACACCAAAGTCTGTGACAATCACTCTAGAATACAGAAAAACTGAGATCGTATGCTGAAATTTTAAAAAATGCGCAGTCAAGTCGAAGCATGGGCTATATCGTTCCACGTTTTTGTGTAGCCCCCATATAACGATAACGTCCCATTTCCGGTATTTCGACATTTTGAGCTACATTTTCAGACCGTCTTAGCTATAATTTGAAATTTATGATTCCTAGTGTTAAAAAACTGATCTACCAAGTATTATAGATATAGGTTCATGTTTTGGAATAGCCCCCGTAAACGAAACCATCAGAGTTCCCGTATTTTGATTTTTAGCTGCATTTTCAGACCGAATTAGCTATAATTTGGCATTGTGGTCGAAAAACTTATCTGCCAAAATTTGTGGCATGCTTTGGTATAGTAACAACACCGCCCATTTGCATATATTTTAACATCGTTTAGTTACATTTTCAGTTCGAATTTGCTATAATTGGCATTTAGGAACGTTAAATGGTCAAAAAAGCTTATCTGCCAAAAAGATTGGTCAAAGGCACATGTTTTGGAATAGCCCCTATATAACGGTACCACCCGATTTGAAGTATTTTGACGTTTTTACCGGATGAGCTATATATTGGCATTAAAGGTTCAAAGTGGTCAACAGACTTCTCCACCACAAATTGATCGTACTGGGTAATGATCAGAGACGTACAGCGCTAGTCGAGCAAATTTATAGATCCCCGTTTTGCACGGTGAGTCAAGACGTTTCTACGAGAGAGGAACAGGACAACCCGCAATTTTCCTTGGCTCAGACCACCTTCCTATCACTGTCTTTCTAAATAGACCACCTGACTTCAAACCATCTGAACGCAGCATTGTTTTGAACCATGAAAAGCTGCTTGGCAAGGGTTCCGAAACTTGATCGCCGCTTCAGAGAGCTGTCGGTTCCCTTAGATCTCCGAATTGCTCAGAAGGTACCACCAGAATTAACGAATGACGTTGCAGACGTGATCCGAAATATGAAATCATCCAAAGCGTTGGGCAGACACGGAATACCAATGGTAATGGATGAATCCAGAGATGAGTATTTAAAAAGTGTGCTCAACCTATCGTTCTCCAGTCGCCAGCAGCAAGGATTCTAGAAGCATTCTAAAGGAAAATGCATATTGCTACAATAGCATTACACGCCATATCCACACATAACAGTAGAGGACTAAACCAGAACAAAAATTGTGGACGCAGGTTCAGTTTTGAATAGCCCCATATAACGGTACCACCAGATGTCAGGTATTTTGACGTTTTTACCCATATAAGTATAATGGTACCTCCCTATTTTCGGTGTTTTGAAGATTGTATCTACTATTGTTGACCGAAATACCTGTAGTTTGACATTTGAGATTCCCAGTGGTCACGAAAATTCTCCATCATAAATGTTCAACAAAGGTCAATTTTTTGGTATAGCGCCCATATAACGGTACCTCCCGACTTTCGGTATTTTGATGATGTTTGTGAAGATCTTAGCTATATTTGTAGACCAAACTCTCTGTAATTTGACATTTGTTATTCCCAGTGCACACTGGTCCCAACCTGCGACAAAAATCGAAAAATCGATATCAGCAAATCTCTGCGACATTTCAGCAAATTGTCTCTAAACATATCATATTTTAATATTCCAGCACTGTTTTTGTACTTTATAACGGTATTTAACAAAGCAAAGCAGAGGAAGATGACATTTACGTATGATCTTTCAAAAACTTTAAAATCGTCAGTAAGGTTGTGACTTTTTACAAGGCAAATAACTCAAAATTGAAAAGATAAATATTTTGTGTTTGAAATGGAAGTTTTAGTTCAAGGTATTCTAATTACTTTTACATAAAATTTTTACTTATTGCTCGAATAAAACGTGCTGGAAATTAAATTTTTTATAATACTTTTTTTGTTCAATTTTTTCCAAGTCTTAAAAATTGAAGTTGAGTTTTACTAACTTCGCCATCCTTCGCCACTCTCAATTTTTTTAGAGAATGTTCGAAATAGTGTCAAGTTTACAACAAAATTGATTCCCGCTGCATATATTTGCGCTTTCGTGCGTGACATCAAAAATACTGACGATGCCTCTGGTCGTTTCAGTGAATATGCCGTATTACTGTATTTTAAGTTTCTTCTTTGTTTTGTGTTTTAATTAATTGTTTTGGTGTTTTTCTTTAAAGATTTAGATATTTTTGTTTTGGCATCTACATATGAGTGTATTTTTTACATTTGTATATTTTTGATATATGTATGATGCTTCATATAACATGAAAAACAAGTAAAAATGTAAAGTTCGGTCGCACCGAACTTTAGTATATCCCTACCATGAAATATTCTGACCTCAAATGGAATAATTTGTTTCTTTTCCTGTCCACGATACCAGCCGGAGACGTTTTTTGACCACTAAGAACTCCAAATAGCAAATTACAACCAATTCGAACCGAAAATGTAGATACAAATCTCAAAATAATTGAAATAGGGAGGTACTGTAATATGAGGGCTATACCGAAACCTGGACCCAAGACCACAATTTTTGGCGCAGAAGGTTTTTGATCATTGAGAACTCCAAATGGCAAATTACAACCAATTCGGGCCGAAAATGTTGATAAAATCTTCAAAATACCTGAAATCGGTAGGTACCGTAATATGAGAGCTATACCGAAACCTGGACCTAAGACCACAATTTTTTGCGCAGGAGGTTTTTGACCATTGGGAACCCCAAATACCAAAGTACAGCCACTTAGGGTTGAAAATTTAGATAAAAGTTTCAAAATACATGAAATCGGGTGGTACCGCTACATGGGGGCTATAGAAAAAATTGGACCCATATTGATGATTTTTTGGCTAAAGTATTTTTTATTTATTTTTAGCATATACTGACAAAATCAGATCGATCCGACGAGTATAAATATTTCCCATACAAGTGGGACCACTGTGCAGTGGTCGCAAAACTTATACCCCAAAAATTGTCAACATAGGTCCCTGTATTGATATAACACCCACTTATCCTTCCTACCGATTTTAGGTGTGTTTCAAAACAGTAGCTACATCTGGTGATCGAATTATCCGTTATTTGATATTTGTGGTTCCCAGTGTTCAAAATATTTCTCCACCAAAAATTATCAACATAGAACATATAACGATACCTCCCACTTGTGGGTGTTTGGACGTTTTTAGATAAAATTTTAGCTATAATTTGGTCCAATGACATAAGGTTGGGTCCAACCGACATATGTTAAAAACAATTAGTGGAAAAGATTTGGCATTGTTCGCCAAGGGGTAAGGCAGGGAATACTATAGTTTCGATCCACGCCACTGGATCTCATCAGTTACCTTGTTTCCTGCCTTACCCCTTGGCGAACAATGCCAAATCTTTTCCACTAATAAAATAGTTGTTTTAAAATATTAAAACAACAACAATGGGATTAAGCCAGACTATTTTGAAAAAAAAAAAACAAAATTTCTTCCAAACTTTTGATCAAAATCGGATATGCACTACATAGTCTACCTCCAGAAAACAGCAGGCTCGGCACACGTTTTGGTAAGTGCAAAATTGGATGTCAGTTTCCATTGTATGGGAAATCATCGGATTTTCCTCGCTTTTTTCATAAGAGTGTGTTTTTGATGACCATGAATAGGTGCACTTAGCATTGGATTATCCAGCAGCGCCAAAAACTCGGACCGTCAACCAGGATTACGTCTAACTATTGATTCAGCGGGATCATGAAATGTTTTTTTCTGTAGGGAACTACGACATCTAGTTTTTTAGGTAAATCAATTAAAATATACGTCTATGTAAAATGTTAGCATCCTGACTAAATTCGTTTTGGATCGGGTCCAAAATTTGGCATTCGTAATATTTTGTACAAACTTAGTTTAAGTTCGATGATAAGCCATATCGTTAATATCCTTTCGGTTCAATCGAAAGTTCAAATATTTGCTCTAAAATTGTGCGCACGATAACCCTCGATGAGAGTAACCGAGTAACCTGTATTATTACCTTCAGATGTTTATGTAGTATTCTCGGTCCACTCCTTCGGGTACCTGCCATACAAAATTCGGAAAAATGAAGTTTAAGAGCTCAGCAGATTGTCCTTGTACCCCCGAGGGTACATTTTTTTCGGGGGCAAGTCCATTCTTCCTGTTATAATGGCCTAAAAGCTTCAAGAAAAATTGACGGCACCAAAAAAATGGCAAATCAGCAAGATAATACTCGCAGGGATTTTTTGATTGGTAAAAACTTTGCACGTCTTATAATTTCCTAAAAAACTCATCAAAATTTCAGCTTGAATCGCGATTTATTTAAAAACCGCTCCGGCGATTTTCTTTTTTTTTTTTTTTTTGATTTTTCTCATCTGTGAACAGTGTAGTTTTAAAATCCGCAAAAACTTCCCAGGCGTAAGCACCTTCTATTTAAATTTGGTCCATGCGGTATGCGGCCATAGTTAAGACGTAAAATTTTTTCGGTGGCAAAACCATATTTCCTGAAAAATTTACATAAACACTCCAAAAACCGTCTGGACATTATAAGTATTGAAGTTGCTTCTTTTCTTCAAAGTTGAAGCTGATGATATATCTGGCACAGCTGACTGATGTTTTCTTACAGGTTTTTGTTCCACAATAAATCCAATTATCAAATTACAACCAAAACAGTATAAAATAATAACAAGTCTGGCTTTTGGGAGATACTTTTAAATGGGGTCTATCTCTAAAAATTTTGTTGCCAATTCCCAGGACAGGCATTGAGAATATGTAACGAAAACACGTGTTAATAAAACACGGTACTTCACGAAATGGTGCATATGTTGAAATGGGCTTGCACAATCCCCCTGTTAGACATACGTGACTTAAGAAGCGGGATTACTACGTCTTCTGTCTAGGCTTCAATAACTATGTGGTTTGCTAACGACAAATTAAGGACATCAGTTTGATAATAGATTCCTATTTTAAAGATTTATTTAACATCGAGAGTCGGTCAAACGCTACAACATCTTTCGTCTGTCACTCTAGATTTACACTATGAAGCGTCTGTTCTACCAACTTTCATTCCAATCAAGCATTTCAATCCTTTCCCGATAAAAACATCACATTTTACGACGGTGACGTATAACCATAGCACAATGCTAGCCATATTTTCAATATATAGTAGTAGTAGTAGTATCTGCTGCCTCTTCGGAGATGTTGCTGGATTTTTTATCTTAGTATTGAAATAACTTTTTCTGACATTCTGACTGACACGAACTGGAAACTTTTCTCCATTTTTAAAGAAAGTATTTCAAATAGTTAAGCTGAATTTAGCTGAGCGGCTGCGGTTCAATTATTGACCAGAATATTTTCGGCTGTGGAAAATCCGCGCAATGGTGTCTTACATTTCCTTAGTATTTCAGCCACGAAAAACTCTACAAGTGGTGTCGTAAGATATGCCGCACATAGGGGAAATATATGTTAAAAGTTGATTTAAACTCCTAAAAACATAATTTATAATCCGATTATTATAATATTTTGCACAAATCATATCTTCGGTCCAAGGAGTATTTCTGTAGAAAATAATGACAATTGGTCCAGATTTCAACATTTTAACCATATTTTAGCATTCCATATTAGGTAAATACCGCGCCAAAAGGGCAATGTAGGTCCAATCAATTATACATTATGCATGCATTGTAGAACTAGTCTAGAATTTAGTGTGCCAATTTTTAAATCGGCTTAGATTTATATGATCCTATATAAATCCATTCGATTTTTATACCCTCAGCCTTTAGGCTAAGGAGGGTATATACACTTTGATACGATGAAAATGTGCCTCATCGAAATAATGGTTTTAGACCCCAAGTATGTTTGGACGAAATGTGTTTCAGACAATTTGGTGTCGATCTAGCAATGTCCGTCCGTCTGTCTGTCTGTCCAGTGGCTGGAGCGCACGATAACTCTCGAACGGATGAACCGATTCGGTTAAAATTTTGGCTTTCGTAATATTTTGCCCAAACTTAGTTTAAGTTCGAAGATGAGCCACATCGGTCCACTCCTTCCGGTACTTCCCCTACAAAAGTTCGAAAATGTTCGGAAAGTTTGTGCGCACGATAACTCTTGAAGGAAGTAACCGATTTGATCCATACTTAGCACGTCGTGAAATTACTATCAGACTTAGATGAGGTTCCAATATGGACTAAATCGGTCCTTTCCTTCGGGTACTTCCCACACAAAATTTCGGAAAAGTTCAGTTTAGGACCTGTTCACGAATCGCTTCGATTTTTGTTGTAGTAACTTCGATTCACTGTCCTCTATACGACAGTACAAGTTTCATCAGGGGCATATTTGCTGAGAAAATAGCCTGAAAGATACGAAGAAATGTTCGGAAAAATTCTGCGCATGATAACTCTTGACGGTAGAGATCGATTTGGTCCATGCTTTACCCACCCCAGTATATCTACCAAATATATATCAGGTTCGAATATGGACTACATTTGTCCACTCCTTCGGGTAGCTCCCACACAAAATTTTGGATAAGTTCACTTTAAGAACTGCTCTGGAATCAATTTGATTTTTGTTGAGGCAACTTTCATTCACTGCCACAGTTACGACGGTAAAAGTTTTTTCAGGGGCAAGTCCATACTTCTTGAGAAAACAACTCTAAAAGTGTAAAACACTCTATGGCACCATGTAGTGGATGGAGAGCACGACAACTCCCGAACCAAATAATGAGTTGATCCACACTTTGCATATCGTAATATTTATTCGAATATTAGATGAAATTGGAAGGTGGTGCTTGTAGGTCCACTCCTTCCGGTACCTCCCCCACCAAAGTTCGATAATATTAGCTAAAATAGTAAACGCGATATTTGTCGTTTCATATTCTTAAAATTTTCAAAACCCCTTAAATATATACGTTTTTGGAAAAAAGTGTTTCAATTCACACAGGCTGAGGGTATATCTCCGTCGGCAAAGCCGACTGATCCTCTTTTACTTGTTTATTTATACTAATATTATTATAATTTTATATGAGAAAAAAACGCGATTTTTTTCTGAATGGAGTAAACATATATCAAATGTTTTGATATAGTCTGATAAATAAGGTTACAAGCAGAGTTCGAAAATAAACAGTACACTAACATAGTGTACCGATCACAGTATCACTAAAATATTTTTAGCGTTAGTGTTCCGGAACACAAACACTAAAAAATATTTTAGTGATACTGTTCCGGAGCACAACGATAAACGTAGTGTTCCACATTTTGGTACACTAAAAACGTTGGGTACCGCAGTCGGAACACTAAAAATCGTAGTGCTCCGCAGTCGAAGCACTAAAAATCGAAGTGCTCCGCAGTCGGAACACTAAAAATCGTAGTGCTCCGCAGTCGGAACACTAAAAATCGTAGTGTTCCGCAGTCGGAGCACTAAAAAATCGTTGTGTACCACATGTCGGAACACTAAAAAATAACGTAATGATAACGTACCACACACGAGTTTATTATGATTTGCGAGGAAAATTAAATATTTATAATTTTTGAGATAAGTACAAATTAAGACATAAAAACTCAGATACACCTCTTAAATCCATGTATGTATACATATTAATAACGTTGGGAACTTAAGTAGAAAATATGAAAAACATTGATTCAGTTGTTGTACAATGGCGTACTACAAATTGTAATGTTCTGACTGTGGATACATTAGATTATTATGATTTGTGAGGAAAATTAAATATTTTATAATTTTTTTAATAAATACAAATTAAAAAATAAAATTTAATAGAACACGTGAAAACGCCTGATTTGATTTTTGATTAAAAATCGTAGTGTTCGGCTGCGGAGTACTAAAAATCGTAGTGTTCCGACTGCCGGATCACTAAAAATTGTAGTGTTCCGACTGCCGGATCACTAAAAATCGAAACAATGGAACAATAAAAAACGTAGTGTTCTGCTGCGGAGCACTAAAAATCGTAGTGTTCCGACTGCCGGATCACTAAAAATCGTAGTGTTCCAACTGCCGAATCACTAAAAATCGTAGTGTTCCGACTGCCGGATCACTAAATATCGTAGTGTTCCAACTGCCGGATCACCAAAAATTGTAGTGTTCCGACTGCCGGATCTCTAAAAATCGAAACGCTGTTAATTATAATTTCTTAGGAAAATTAAATATTTTATGGGTTGTGGGACGAGTAAAAATTAATAAATAAAATGCATGTGTTTTAAATTAGTTACAAACGTTGAGATCTTTAGTAGAAAATTAGAAAAAAATCATCATCATGAATATTGTTTCTTGTACAAATGGCAACAGGTACAATTTCCCCAAAATAATAAGTGTGTGGTAGTATTTATCCCGAAATCATAAAGTTGACTTTAAATGTACAATCCTGCTTGCGGAAAATCAGCACATTCTCATTGATTGATATTAATTGTTGTACAAATATCAACAGGTACAATTTCCCCAAAATAATAAGTGTCTTCAAACGTACAAGTCTAATTGGGAAAATCCACATACTTTCTTCAAATGAATTTACTGAGGAATTTTGTTTTTGATACAAAAAGTTACAGGTACAATTTCCAAATATTTCATTTTCCTAAGAACACATAATTCCTTTGTTATTTTTTAGTGTTCCAACACGTGGTGCACTACGATTTTTAGTGCTCCGGCAGTCGGAACACTAAAATTGTTAGTGCTCCGCAGTCGGAGCACTACGATTTTTAGTCCTCCGCAGTCGGAGCACTACGATTTTTAGTGCTCCGGCATGCGGTACACTACGATTATCGTTGTGTTCTGGTACAGTATTACTAAAATATTTTTTAGTGTTTGGAACGGTACGGTACGATACCATAGTGTTCATTTTCGAACACTGGTTACAAGGCAGACCAAAATTTAGTGTTTGCAAAAGTTGACAAATTATTTTTTAAATTGCTTTACTAAATTTTTTAAATTTTACATGAGAAAAAAGTGATTTTTTCTGAATGGCGCAAACATACATCAAATTATTTGATATAGTCTGATAAATAGGAGCGGAGCGCCTGTTATAGGACAGTCCAAAATGAGGTGTTTTTAATTTTTTAAAATTTAGTGTTGACAAACGTTGCCAAAATATTTTTATAAATATTTTACATAAATTATTCCAATTTTACTTCAAAAAATGATTTCAGTTGAGAAAAAAGCGATTATTTCTATTGGGGCAACAGTGCTTGCCTAACGTCATGCAAACACAAATTTCAATGGCCAATTTTATGAACTCGAATACACAGGAGTACAAATAAAATAAGTATGTACATTTTGCGAACGCTGAAACCAAAATATATTTCTTTTTTGTAAATGGCTTTTTTTAATATCATATGTTGGAAATCGTGATCGAGAGGAATTATGGTCCGCAAACGTTCGCATCATGCACTTTTTCACTTTTGAAATTTGAGTTATAACAAAAATTATCATAAACAAGTAAGAAAAGCGTTAAGTTCGGCCGGGCCGAACTTTTTATACCCTCCACCACGAACTGTATTGAAATGAATAGGTACAATTAGTTTTATTTCGTTTATGAAAGTACTAAACTCTTCCTTATATTGCAGGAGTAGCTTATATTTGAACTGATAATACTCCATTCAAAGCAGCTAATATGTGGCGACATTCTTGTTGTTTCCAAAACAAGGGCCAATATTTACAATTTTCCGAATTGAGCGAAATGCATAAAATTAGGCAAAACCAACTAGACCTAAACCTGGATGTTCTGGATTTGGATAGTTAACAACATCGGGAGCGTCGTTCTATGGAGGCTGTATAAAACGTTAACCTGTACCGATAAATTTCTGGAGGACAATTTCGTAACTCCAACGAAGACTAAATACCAAATTTCAGTTATTCTTATTGAATATTGTGGCTAAAACTTTTTTTCCTTTATTCATATTTATTGTATTTTGTACATTAATATACATAAAGCCTCAGCGCCCTGATGGCATTGTAGAGGCAGTTGGCAAATATTCAATTATTACAAAGTTTTTTACAATAAACACTTTTTTTAAATTTATAAATTACAGAAAAGTAATATTAAAAATATATATTTTTTTACAAATGTACATAATTAGGTCATTTACATCAAAAGTGTTTCCATCCTATTACATAAATACCTTTTAGTGGCAGATTAAAAATTAGAAACGTTTGAAGGGACTTTATATCTGAAGGCAATTCGTTAAATTTCCTAGTTCCCATATAGTCTAATCTCTGTTTAGTTTTCTCAAATTTGCATTCATAATACCGAAAATTGGGAGGGATCTTTCTATGGGGGCTATATAAAAACATGGAACAGTACCGGAAATTTTCAGGTGGGAAGTTTTATACCACCAACGGAGATTAAATATTATATTTCATCCGTTTCGATGGGATATTGCTGACACAACCTTAAAATACCGAAAATCGGAAAGTACGCTTCTATGGGGTTATTTGAAAAAAGGGCTTATACTGATACTTCTCTTCTGCAATATTTTATACATCAATGACAATTTAAATACTAAATTTCAGTCATATCGGTGAAATATTGAGGCCACAACCTTCAAAATACCGAAAATCGGGAGATACCGTCCTATGGGGGCTATATGAAGGCGTGGACCTATACCTACAAATTTCCGAGGGAAAGTTGTATACACCCAACGAAGACTAAATACCAAATTTCAGTCATTTCGCTGCGATAATGAGGCTAAAACCTTCAAAATACCGAAAATCGGGAGATATCGTCCTATGGGGTCTGTATCAAAACCTGGAACTATATAAACATTTTATGGTAGAAATATTTTTAAGCCTGTGGAAACACAAAATACAAACTTACAACCGATTCTGTGGTCAAATGGGACTAATACATTCAAAATATCTTAAAGTGACGCGTATTATATATGGGGCGTTATATGGGGGCTCTAACAAAACGTGGACCTATATAAACAAACTTTGGTAGAAATGTTACAGCCAATTCGGTGCTCAAATGGGTTTAATACATTCAAAATATCTTAAAATGACGCGTACTATATATGGGGCGTTATATGGGGTCTATACCAAAACGTGGACCTATGTAAACATTTTATGGTAGATATGTTTCTTACCCTCTTGAAACGCAAAATGCAAAGTTACAACCGATTCTGTGGTCAAATAGGACTAATACATTCAAAATATCTTAAAATGACGCGTACTATATATGGGGCCTTATATGGGGGCTATACTAAAACGTGGACATATATAAACAAAATTTGTAGAAATATTTGTTAGCCTCTGGAGACACAAAACGTGTGAATTATAAATTTTCGCGAAAATATTTTTATTTTAATATTCAAATAATTTTATAGTATTCGAACATGTACTTTTTTGCTTATATTTCCCGTATGTGCGCCGTTCGGAATCGGCCATATCTTTGAGCCAATAAGAATCGGCGTGCACTCATTGATATGAGGGAAGTCCCTTTCCCTCTTCGGCGATGTTGTGGGAACATATGTATGGAAGTTTATAGAATACAAACGAATTCGTCAACAATTTTTCAAACTATTACGAGCAGCTCCATTTGTGTGATTGAATGGAAAACGATTTAAATAAATTACAATGTAATTTGTTTTCCTATAATATTTGTGAACATTTTTACAGTCTACTACTAAAAAACATGAAGCTGTGATTATTTGATAGAACATAAGTGAACCCACCACAAAAGTACCCATGTTCTTTGTACAAGCACACATGAAACCTGAAACTCATGCAGGAAAGCTAGTAGAGCAAAGGGGCGTAAAAAGGGAGTTAACATGAAATATAATCTGACATTCGTTACAGGGTGACAAAGTATTTAAATGTATGTGTGCGCGCGTGTGTGTGAATCTGTTGGCCATTTATGTGTGTGTGTTTGCCCACTTAACTTTGTTGAGTAGCTTTACATCATGTGCAACAAGCAGGAAACATGATGCCATGCTGGTATTACATTTTATGGCGGTTGTTTCCGTTTCCGTTTGACTTGTAGGTACAAACAGAATATAAACTCTAATAATACGTAGCGTTAGCCAAACAGCCAAAAAAAAAAACGGACCAGCAGCTGAGCAGCAGTACCAACACTATAATGCCAATGGTAAAACCAACGAACCACCAAACCAACCAACCATCCAACCAGCATATATTATTTAAAACTGATTTCAAACAGAAAATTTGTCTGTCAGTTTTGCCAAGTAAAACGAGAAAATACGACAACGGAAAGGAAATAGAAATTTTGAACTCTTACTGGTAGCCAACATCTATTTGCCTTAATCCCATAAATTTTTGGCAACAAAGGGTATCGGAGGTGGGAGACAATTTATGCAAAATTCGCATATTACATGCAAACCATCCAACAGCAAGCTGCAGCTACTTCAACTTTTTTTCCAAAAAATGCCTTTTCTTTGAATATTTTATTGCTGTTCTTTTCGGTTTCTTCGTCATTTTTATTGTTGTCCGTCCATTCACAGCTAGGCCAGGCAGGACATGCCAGGCCAGGCCAGTGTGGTGGTGGTTATCTTGATTGAAATTTATTTTCTACTCATTGTGCTCATTTTCAAGTGACTTACCTTTCTTCCTCTTATTAATATTTTTCTGCTGTTTTTTCTTTCTTGCTCCAGCAACTTTGCTGACAACAGTGTAGTTAGTGAATGCTCTGCATTAGAACTTTATGAAAAACGGAACTACTGTCACTTTTCCGACTGTAATAAAATTTTAATAACGGAAATGAAATGTGATTTCTTTGGGGTTTACATGCATGTTTGTTCGAGTTCTAAGGTGGTGTTGGTGATTGTAAACTTTCTTGTTGACTTAAAATTTATCTTGTCATTTATATCAAAAGAAGATGCAGTCAGTGCTTCTTTTTCAATTTTTCGTCCTTTGTAAATCTGCAGTTTTAGAACTTTGCTAAAAATGCTTTGGCAGCGTTGCTCGTTTTCTACTTTTTTGAGATAACACATAGAGGAAATACTTTTATTTCTAAGGAAGGTAATCAACTTGCCTAATAAGAACATTTATTTGTGATATTCATGTGACAGAGTTTTGAATAGGAAGATGATAACATGTCCAGGGAAATGCAGTAAACGTATCCTTGTCACAAACATCGGAAATATTATATAAGAGATATTATATATAGGGTAGACCAACTGGCATATTCAGAAAATAACTACCTTTCACAAATTGGAGCTACACCCGGTTGAGACGATATAGGATCATAGATTACGAAACATCCCACGTTAGATGCGTTAATGGTAAAGGAAATAATATATGGAGGAAATACGTAAAACGAATAGAAGACCAGGAATTATGGAAAGAAAAGGCTAAGTTAGAGAAATGTAGATGATTAAGTCGCCAAACAATCAGATTTTCCTAGAGAACGTACCAACATGTAAGTGCCAAAAAATATATATCCTCAACCAATGATCGTAAAAAGAATATGAATTAAATATCGATTACAATGTGCAACCCGAAACAAATAACCATATTCTCATATCTCGCAGTTGTTATGGTACCAAAGGTTTGGAAGGCAAAGTTTTAGCTCTTTTCATATAGTAACAAGTAAGAACGGTGTTTAGTTCAGCCAGGCCAAGTTTGTATCCAAATTTTTATCCTCCACAAACTGAATGGAAGTAAATACGAACAATTAGTTTCCTATCGTTTAATGTTTATTCCTTGGAGGCGCAGAATACTTAACTGATAGTAAATCATTTATGATTGATAAATTTTTGAGGTTATCCACCCTTTGAGATTCCAAAATACCAAGTTATATTCACTTCAGAAGCAAAATATACCAAAAAACCCTTTTACCCTCCTCCACAAACTGAATTGAAGTAAATACGAACAATTAGTTTCCTATCGTTTAAGGTTTATTCCTTGGAGGCACAGAATACTTAACTGATCGTAAACCACTTGTGATTGATAAATTTCTGAGGTTTCAAACCCTTTGAGCTTCCAAAATACCAAGGTATATCCACTTCAGAAGGAGAATATAATTACACATTTTAAAAAAGCTCACATGGGGCGTCATCGTTGTTCTTTCGAAAACGTAGACCAATATTAACAATTTTCTGAATTCTGCTTTTGTATCCTCTAACAACCAAATTACAGCAATCTCTGTTCGAAAATTTGATACAAAACCCTTAAAACATATAAAATTGGGCAATGCCTGCCTATATATTTATAGTTTTTTTTTTTTTTTGTGAATAAGTTTTCCAAGAAAACTTAAATCTTATAGTTATATGGGGTTCTATAATTATCTTTATAGTTCTCCACAACTTTAAAAATATCGTAAACCGGGAAGTTCCGTTCTATGGGGGCTATACGAAAACGTGGACATATACAAACAGGTTGGATATTGAAACCACAACCTGCAAAATATCAAAAATTACGAACTTTAAAAATACCGAAAATCGGAAGAGGCCTTCCTCTGGGGGCTAAATGAAGACATAAACCTATACCTAAAAATTTCTGATGGACCAAGACTAAATGCCAAATTTCTGCCATTTTGGTTAGATAACCATCAAAATATGGAAAGTCAGTAGGTACTCTTCTATGGGGGCTATATAAAAGCATGGACCTATATTCATAATTCTCTTTTGAAAGTTCATTAACTTCGTTTTGATATTGACGCTGAAGCCTTCAAAGAGACGAAAGTCGGGAGGTCCTATGTGGCCTATATGAAGACGTGGACATGTATCTACAAATTTCAGGAGGGAAATTTTGTACCCCCAACGAAGACTTATTTCCAAAATTCAGCCATTTCGGTATGATATTGGGGCCACAACCTTTTTAAATACCTAAAATCGGGGGCAATATCAAAACGTGGACCGAAATACCAAACATCCTAGGAGTAGTGGAAACTTCTCTACAGTAGTAGGAGGCGCTGTGTCCTGTATCAATTAAAAAACTTAAAAAACTAATTAGTGTCAAATAAATCAAACAACCCTTTAACTGGGGTAATTAATTCTTGATATGTGGCCTGCAGGTGTTTATGTTTATGGTTAAGTCTATGGGTAAGATATAGAATTGTTATTGTTATCCCTTTTTTGTTTATTTGTATATATTAAAAAAACTAATTAAAATCTAGGATTGATTTGGAAAATGAAAGGGGGGGAAAGCAGATGGTTAATGCAAGTGGGTGGGTGTGAGGTGATGTGATACATACAAGCAATAGAATTGTTATTGATATTGATCATGGTGTATACATATGTGATTTGTATGGGATTTTCTATGCTATGGACGATCATGCTATTTTGTTGTGAGGGATGATTGTGTGTCATTGTCAATGAATCTTTTTTAGATCGCATCCAATAACATTTCAATGTATTTTTTTTTTTGTTTGGCTTATATTATTGAAAATGTGTGTTTATGAATCCTACAATGGATTATTTTTCTGCAGTGTTTCGAGTTTTGGTGTTTGAGTTTGTAAGGTGACATATTTTAGAAATGATATTAGTATCAAGTCATGTATTATATGTGTTTTGTTATGAAAGACCATAAATTCAATTTTCCTTGGCTGTGGAATTTTCTGAGATATTTGTTTGAAGTAATGTATTCATTGTCCTAAAATTTCTTTCTTATTGGCGGTAACCAAGAGTCAACATATTTGAGATTTGGGGGCGACAATTAGGATTTCTGTTTTCTAAACAATTGTGTTTGGGGTTTGTAATGCATAAATATTGGATTTGTGGGTCATGTATTAGAAACAAATTTTAAAAATGTTGTTAATATTAAGTCATATGCTGGCTGTGACATTTCCCAAAATATTTGTTTGGAGTAATGGATTCATTGTGGTCTTCAAGTGTTAAGAGTTTTTCTTATTGGCGATAATTAAAGATTTTGTGTTTTAGTGGCGACCGTTAGGTATTTCTGTGTGCTTTAAGTTTGTAAGGCATTACTATTGAATTTATTGGTTATGAATAAAATACAGATATGTATTAAACATTTTATTAGGTCTAGCAATGAAAAATTATATATTAAATATTGTTACAGTTAACATGCCTTTAAATATTCGTTTTTAATGATGGATTCTGGTCTGCAAGTGTAAAGAGCGTTTCTTATTGGCGACAACCATGGAATCGAATCAACTGTAGCGTTTGTATGCCACTTGAGTGGTAGGAGAGCTAAACGTATTAATATATGCAGGTTTAATTTATTATAGCTCTGTTCCTCTACGTGCAAAAATCCTAAAAGTTGACCACTTTTTACTCGAAAAGTGTTCCTTTACTTCAGACACTATACAATTCATACAACTTTTACTACTTTACATAGTTTACCGACAATTAGAGATTTAGTGTTTTGGTGACGACAATTGGGGATTTATGTAACTTATACAATTATATTTGAGGTTTAAAAAGCATAAATATTGGATTTGCGAGTTATGATTAAGAAACATATACATATAATAAATATGTTATTATGTGTTTCATAAACTCTGACATTTCTTCACATATTTGTTTTGATTGATAGTCTTCAAGTTTAAGGTGTTTTTTATGGGTGACAACCATAGAATCTTTTAATGCAATTGTTTGTGCATGTTTACATAAACATATTAACGAAATTACTTAAAATTTTAAAGGGATTATGTTGGAAATTGAAGGGATGCAAGTGGATGATGTCCGTTGTGAATGAAGTCGTCTTTTGTACATACATTTGCATAGGGTGACTGTTCATAGTAAGTTGTTGGTGTTGTTGTAGTGAACACATATTGCAATGAAATGCAGGTGGATGGGTGTGAGGCTCATTGTATTGTGTATGCGATTTGTATAGGCATTTTGTAGATATGGATGGTTATTGTTGAGGACGCATATTTATAGTATAAAATCTTCTAACATACAAACAGTGTTAATACAATAACAATAACTTAACCATTAACATTTCAATAGAAATGTTTTTGTGTATAATTATGCATTTATATTTCCAGAGTTGTAGGATTTTTTAGTGTAATGGTGACGACAAATAGGGATTTCTTCATCCTAAACAATTGCAATTAATGTTTTGAGATTTATATATTGGATTTGTGGATTATGAAAACGATATATAATTCAAATTTTAATAATAGGTGTGTACGATAATCTAAAAAAATATATAAATTAGTACAAAAAAAAACTATATGTTGTTCGATAAAAAAAAATTTTAGTGAAAGATAGAACAAACTTTTTAGTAGTTTTGTGATAGAGAACTTACACATTTTTGGCTGGAAAAATTTGTACGTATCGACAGCTAACTTTTAATCAGTAGTTAAATGTAAACAACTTGAAATGTTTACATGTATGACCAAGAAAACTACACAATTTAATTTTTGGAATCATTTCAATAACTAAAATACAATTATAACATTAATGTTTTATGTTATTTGGTTGAAAAATCGATTTTTTTTGCTTGAGGGAGTAAAATTCATTGAGAGTAGTTACTGAAGTAATTATTGCTGGAAAAGTTATCATACATACCTAATACCAAGTCCAGTGTTACGTATGTTTTATTATGAAAATTATGAATTAAATATTTCTTAGATTTGGCATTCCTTTGAGTGATGAATTGTTGGCTGTCTTCAATATCTTTGTTACTTTATAGAAAACAAGAAAATAAGTTATATATTCATATAAAACCCCACCACTTCACCCCAATTAATTTGAAAACACATGGTTTAAGAGCTACAGGTTTAAAAACTACCGCTTTAAGAACCACATGGATTAAAAACCAACCCGGTATAGAAACCACGTGGTTTAAAAACCACACGGGTTTAAAAAGCCCGTGAGATAAAAACTGTTTATTATAAAAAAGGCTGGATTTGCCATTCAAATCCAATAATAAGAAAGTTGGAAGTGTAAAAAAAATTTGTACATTTTTTGCATGTTAAGCAAAATGATTTTCTAGAAATTTGTTACCACTGGAAACCATGAAGAACGTCGATAAATGAATTACTTGAGACCTACATATATCTATAATTTCCTAAATATATTTGGCACGAGAATTCTTCAACATTTTTAGGGTTTCAAATGGAAAAATTGGATGCTATGTACAATATATGGATATTGATATTAGGTTCTTACTTCAATTAACCAAATGCAAAAAGGATAAGTTTAAATTTTATGGATGTTTATGAAGAAATGAAACGTTAGTTTAATAGTTTCATCTATACATCAATGTCTACAACAACCTTGCTGTAATTAAAAGGTTATTGTTATGGTGAAAAGCGAAAATAGTAGAAAAATTGTGACAAAATTATGACAGTGCGATTGTGTGTTTAAAGAAATTATATCCACCGATTTAAATATTAAATTTATATCTAACACACAAGAACTGTATGATAATAAGTTGCAAGTTTTGATTTTAAAATCCTTTGTGCCAACGTTGCTTGTGAACAATTTTGAATGTTTGTGGAGGTATATTTCCCACACCGGTTGTAATATTTACGTATTCTAAGTGGGTGTTGGTAGGTTGTCATCAGAAGAATAAATCTGAAAAGAGTCGTTAAAAAAAGATCTGGATTGGCTGTGTTATGTTTGTTTAATTATAAGTATTAAGGACAAATTTGGAGAAATTATACAGAGATGCTAATGAAATAACATTAAACAAAATTACAATTAACACATCCAATTAGTAATTGTAATTTTAGTGGTATTCAATGAGAAAAACGTGTGATGGGGATATATGTGCTTATGAAAATATTGTGCTTATATTGCTATTTGATAATTGGACTTTAGAGGAAACTAGCACTTTTGGTACAATCTGAAGTAACATATTAGGGATTCGTTTGTTATCAAATGTTGTTGATGATAATATTGTGTATCAGATTATGGGTAATTTATGAGTTATAGAGTCGGAAAATAAAATATATTTGCAGGCGTTTCGAGCATATCTACTCCAAGTATGAGCATTTCATATTATACAGACAAATTACATCCTATTTTCCTCTAGAATTATTCGAACTCATATTTATGAGAATTCACGGCATGAATAATGAAAATATATAGGAAAATAAAACTATATTTTAAATATATAAGAAACACACTTTTCTATTTTGCCCTATTCATAATATTCCAATATTGCCAACATGGTTACATTTGATAACTCCATATTAAAGCTCTTTCTTTGCGATGTCTAATTATAATAGACATAGAAAATATTTAGTTTTATCTCAACGGAAAAAAACCAACGGAAAAAGACCAAAGGGTATCTTTAGCGCTAAAAAGAAAGTAAAATTAGGCAATGTGAATGGCATATGCTTGAGGTCAGTATGGTACTGAGGATGAATTCAGTAATGTACTTAATGATTTTGCATCAATTAAGCGATCATGAATAATCAAATAATATGCCGAGGTTTTAGGTGATATTGGTGTATTTGTTTCAACTTCTTGCTTCACATCTGTTGGTCAGCTTTTATGACTTCTTTTTGATAGCGTACCTTAATTACAATAAGCGGTGCGTTTGAAATATTTAGGATTGGTTTAAAAATGATACAATTGGTTGAGTTTCTTTACAATAGTAGTTTTGTTGAAACTTTACATTCATGTCATAGAGTACTGCATATCTGCGATCTTCAAATTTTAGGTTTAAATCATCATATGGATATGCTTCGAAAAAATGAACCTTTATACTTACTAAATTGGAGTGAATAATATTCTAATTATTTTTTAGATCTAAGAATAAAAAGTGTGTGGTCTTTTAATCGTATAATCCTATCATAGAAATGCAGTAGGACGCGACTTCCCGATATTTGTTTGCATTATTTGTTTTTTACCCCAAAATATAAATATAAGTAATTGAAAAGGACGCATATCGATCCGCTTCACCGCATAGTAATATAGCTATTAATAATTTAAACAATCAATTAATTCATTAGGGTCATCCCAGTATATAAAGTTTGCTTTGTTGAGATTAACAGTCATTAAACCTTTACCAGTGTGAGTTAATTCGAAGAGTTTTTTTTATTTTCTATTTTTTGTATACTTTGAACCTCTGTTTACATATTTCCATCAGTTTGGTTATCTTTACGATGTACGCATGTATTCTCTAAAATGTTTTTAATATATTTAGCTCATATGTATCAAAGTCTTTAGAATTTTTATTAAATAGTCTGATGTAAGACCCAATGTTTGGTTTCCAGTTTGTATTCTATCATCATCGACGTACAGCTTGTTATTACTGAAATTCCAATCCCTTTTTTCACCTTTGTAAGGACCATATGCTATATCAAATAAATTTCTTTCTAGTAATGAATATAAACTTGTGGCTCCATTCGCTTATACTTTTTTAGATTAATCTTCAGAATAAAATATTTCATCGTTAGATTCATCTTGATCTTTGCTCTTAGTATTAAACTTGGTTTCGTTTTTTTAGGTTTAAAATTTCTTCTTTCTTAATAGTATTCATTGCGTTTTTAGGTTTCAGCTAAATTTAAAAGCGATAATTTGACAACATCATTAAGTGGTTTTATTATAGGTTTAAAGGTGTATTCCAATCGTTTCCCAATTTTGTCTTTACCCTGCTTGATTGAATGAAATTTTCTTTTTTACAATACTTCTTGTCTTAATAAGTTATTTTAGGACATCCTACTCCATTTTTATAGATACTTCGATTTTTAACCGGGTGGTTTTCAACCAATGGTTATAGACTGATGGTTTTAAACTGGTGGTTTTAAACTGGTGGTTTCAAACCAGTGGTTTTAAACTGGGTGGTTTTAAACTGGGTGGTTTTAAACCGGTGGTTTTAAACTGTGTGGTTTTAAACTGGGTGGTTTTAAACTGGGTGGTTTTAAACCAGTGGTTTTAAACTGTGTGGTTTTAAACTGGGTGGTTTTAAACTGGTGGTTTCAAACCAGTGGTTTTAAACTGTGTGGTTTTAAACTGGGTGGTTTTAAGCCAGTGGTTCTAAACCAGTGGTTTAAAACCACCCAGTTTAAAACCACTGGTTTAAAACCACCCAGTTTAAAACCACTGGTTTGAAACCACCAGTTTAAAACCACCTAGTTTAAAACCACCAGTTTAAAACCACCTAGTTTAAAACCACTGGTTTGAAACCACCAGTTTAAAACGACCCAGTTTAAAACCACACAGTTTAAAACCACCGGTTTAAAACCACCCAGTTTAAAACCACCCAGTTTAAAACCACCCAGTTTAAAACCACTGGTTTGAAACCACCAGTTTAAAACCACCAGTTTAAAACCATCAGTCTATAACCATTGGTTGAAAACCACCCGGTTAAAAATCGAAGTATCTATAAAAATGGAGTAGGATGTCCTAAAATAACTTATTAAGACAAGAAGTATTGTAAAAAAAGAAAATTTCATTCAATCAAGCAGGGTAAAGACAAAATTGGGAAACGATTGGAATACACCTTTAAACCTATAATAAAACCACTTAATGATGTTGTCAAATTATCGCTTTTAAATTTAGCTGAAACCTAAAAACGCAATGAATACTATTAAGAAAGAAGAAATTTTAAACCTAAAAAAACGAAACCAAGTTTAATACTAAGAGCAAAGATCAAGATGAATCTAACGATGAAATATTTTATTCTGAAGATTAATCTAAAAAAGTATAAGCGAATGGAGCCACAAGTTTATATTCATTACTAGAAAGAAATTTATTTGATATAGCATATGGTCCTTACAAAGGTGAAAAAAGGGATTGGAATTTCAGTAATAACAAGCTGTACGTCGATGATGATAGAATACAAACTGGAAACCAAACATTGGGTCTTACATCAGACTATTTAATAAAAATTCTAAAGACTTTGATACATATGAGCTAAATATATTAAAAACATTTTAGAGAATACATGCGTACATCGTAAAGATAACCAAACTGATGGAAATATGTAAACAGAGGTTCAAAGTATACAAAAAATAGAAAATAAAAAAAACTCTTCGAATTAACTCACACTGGTAAAGGTTTAATGACTGTTAATCTCAACAAAGCAAACTTTATATACTGGGATGACCCTAATGAATTAATTGATTGTTTAAATTATTAATAGCTATATTACTATGCGGTGAAGCGGATCGATATGCGTCCTTTTCAATTACTTATATTTATATTTTGGGGTAAAAAACAAATAATGCAAACAAATATCGGGAAGTCGCGTCCTACTGCATTTCTATGATAGGATTATACGATTAAAAGACCACACACTTTTTATTCTTAGATCTAAAAAATAATTAGAATATTATTCACTCCAATTTAGTAAGTATAAAGGTTCATTTTTTCGAAGCATATCCATATGATGATTTAAACCTAAAATTTGAAGATCGCAGATATGCAGTACTCTATGACATGAATGTAAAGTTTCAACAAAACTACTATTGTAAAGAAACTCAACCAATTGTATCATTTTTAAACCAATCCTAAATATTTCAAACGCACCGCTTATTGTAATTAAGGTACGCTATCAAAAAGAAGTCATAAAAGCTGACCAACAGATGTGAAGCAAGAAGTTGAAACAAATACACCAATATCACCTAAAACCTCGGCATATTATTTGATTATTCATGATCGCTTAATTGATGCAAAATCATTAAGTACATTACTGAATTCATCCTCAGTACCATACTGACCTCAAGCATATGCCATTCACATTGCCTAATTTTACTTTCTTTTTAGCGCTAAAGATACCCTTTGGTCTTTTTCCGTTGGTTTTTTTCCGTTGAGATAAAACTAAATATTTTCTATGTCTATTATAATTAGACATCGCAAAGAAAGAGCTTTAATATGGAGTTATCAAATGTAACCATGTTGGCAATATTGGAATATTGTGAATAGGGCAAAATAGAAAAGTGTGTTTCTTATATATTTAAAATATAGTTTTATTTTCCTATATATTTTCATTATTCATGCCGTGAATTCTCATAAATATGAGTTCGAATAATTCTAGAGGAAAATAGGATGTAATTTGTCTGTATAATATGAAATGCTCATACTTGGAGTAGATATGCTCGAAACGCCTGCAAATATATTTTATTTTCCGACTCTATAACTCATAAATTACCCATAATCTGATACACAATATTATCATCAACAACATTTGATAACATACGAATCCCTAATATGTTACTTCAGATTGTACCAAAAGTGCTAGTTTCCTCTAAAGTCCAATTATCAAATAGCAATATAAGCACAATATTTTCATAAGCACATATATCCCCATCACACGTTTTTCTCATTGAATACCACTAAAATTACAATTACTAATTGGATGTGTTAATTGTAATTTTGTTTAATGTTATTTCATTAGCATCTCTGTATAATTTCTCCAAATTTGTCCTTAATACTTATAATTAAACAAACATAACACAGCCAATCCAGATCTTTTTTTAACGACTCTTTTCAGATTTATTCTTCTGATGACAACCTACCAACACCCACTTAGAATACGTAAATATTACAACCGGTGTGGGAAATATACCTCCACAAACATTCAAAATTGTTCACAAGCAACGTTGGCACAAAGGATTTTAAAATCAAAACTTGCAACTTATTATCATACAGTTCTTGTGTGTTAGATATAAATTTAATATTTAAATCGGTGGATATAATTTCTTTAAACACACAATCGCACTGTCATAATTTTGTCACAATTTTTCTACTATTTTCGCTTTTCACCATAACAATAACCTTTTAATTACAGCAAGGTTGTTGTAGACATTGATGTATAGATGAAACTATTAAACTAACGTTTCATTTCTTCATAAACATCCATAAAATTTAAACTTATCCTTTTTGCATTTGGTTAATTGAAGTAAGAACCTAATATCAATATCCATATATTGTACATAGCATCCAATTTTTCCATTTGAAACCCTAAAAATTTTGAAGAATTCTCGTGCCAAATATATTTAGGAAATTATAGATATATGTAGGTCTCAAGTAATTCATTTATCGACGTTCTTCATGGTTTCCAGTGGTAACAAATTTCTAGAAAATCATTTTGCTTAACATGCAAAAAATGTACAAATTTTTTTTACACTTCCAACTTTCTTATTATTGGATTTGAATGGCAAATCCAGCCTTTTTTATAATAAACAGTTTTTATCTCACGGGCTTTTTAAACCCGTGTGGTTTTTAAACCACGTGGTTTCTATACCGGGTTGGTTTTTAATCCATGTGGTTCTTAAAGCGGTAGTTTTTAAACCTGTAGCTCTTAAACCATGTGTTTTCAAATTAATTGGGGTGAAGTGGTGGGGTTTTATATGAATATATAACTTATTTTCTTGTTTTCTATAAAGTAACAAAGATATTGAAGACAGCCAACAATTCATCACTCAAAGGAATGCCAAATCTAAGAAATATTTAATTCATAATTTTCATAATAAAACATACGTAACACTGGACTTGGTATTAGGTATGTATGATAACTTTTCCAGCAATAATTACTTCAGTAACTACTCTCAATGAATTTTACTCCCTCAAGCAAAAAAAATCGATTTTTCAACCAAATAACATAAAACATTAATGTTATAATTGTATTTTAGTTATTGAAATGATTCCAAAAATTAAATTGTGTAGTTTTCTTGGTCATACATGTAAACATTTCAAGTTGTTTACATTTAACTACTGATTAAAAGTTAGCTGTCGATACGTACAAATTTTTCCAGCCAAAAATGTTTAAGTTCTCTATCACAAAACTACTAAAAAGTTTGTTCTATCTTTCACTAAAATTTTTTTTTATCGAACAACATATAGTTTTTTTTTGTACTAATTTATATATTTTTTTAGATTATCGTACACACCTATTATTAAAATTTGAATTATATATCGTTTTCATAATCCACAAATCCAATATATAAATCTCAAAACATTAATTGCAATTGTTTAGGATGAAGAAATCCCTATTTGTCGTCACCATTACACTAAAAAATCCTACAACTCTGGAAATATAAATGCATAATTATACACAAAAACATTTCTATTGAAATGTTAATGGTTAAGTTATTGTTATTGTATTAACACTGTTTGTATGTTAGAAGATTTTATACTATAAATATGCGTCCTCAACAATAACCATCCATATCTACAAAATGCCTATACAAATCGCATACACAATACAATGAGCCTCACACCCATCCACCTGCATTTCATTGCAATATGTGTTCACTACAACAACACCAACAACTTACTATGAACAGTCACCCTATGCAAATGTATGTACAAAAGACGACTTCATTCACAACGGACATCATCCACTTGCATCCCTTCAATTTCCAACATAATCCCTTTAAAATTTTAAGTAATTTCGTTAATATGTTTATGTAAACATGCACAAACAATTGCATTAAAAGATTCTATGGTTGTCACCCATAAAAAACACCTTAAACTTGAAGACTATCAATCAAAACAAATATGTGAAGAAATGTCAGAGTTTATGAAACACATAATAACATATTTATTATATGTATATGTTTCTTAATCATAACTCGCAAATCCAATATTTATGCTTTTTAAACCTCAAATATAATTGTATAAGTTACATAAATCCCCAATTGTCGTCACCAAAACACTAAATCTCTAATTGTCGGTAAACTATGTAAAGTAGTAAAAGTTGTATGAATTGTATAGTGTCTGAAGTAAAGGAACACTTTTCGAGTAAAAAGTGGTCAACTTTTAGGATTTTTGCACGTAGAGGAACAGAGCTATAATAAATTAAACCTGCATATATTAATACGTTTAGCTCTCCTACCACTCAAGTGGCATACAAACGCTACAGTTGATTCGATTCCATGGTTGTCGCCAATAAGAAACGCTCTTTACACTTGCAGACCAGAATCCATCATTAAAAACGAATATTTAAAGGCATGTTAACTGTAACAATATTTAATATATAATTTTTCATTGCTAGACCTAATAACATGTTTAATACATATCTGTTTTTTATTCATAACCAATAAATTCAATAGTAATGCCTTACAAACTTAAAGCACACAGAAATACCTAACGGTCGCCACTAAAACACAAAATCTTTAATTATCGCCAATAAGAAAAACTCTTAACACTTGAAGACCACAATGAATCCATTACTCCAAACAAATATTTTGGGAAATGTCACAGCCAGCATATGACTTAATATTAACAACATTTTTAAAATTTGTTTCTAATACATGACCCACAAATCCAATATTTATGCATTACAAACCCCAAACACAATTGTTTAGAAAACAGAAATCCTAATTGTCGCCCCCAAATCTCAAATATGTTGACTCTTGGTTACCGCCAATAAGAAAGAAATTTTAGGACAATGAATACATTACTTCAAACAAATATCTCAGAAAATTCCACAGCCAAGGAAAATTGAATTTATGGTCTTTCATAACAAAACACATATAATACATGACTTGATACTAATATCATTTCTAAAATATGTCACCTTACAAACTCAAACACCAAAACTCGAAACACTGCAGAAAAATAATCCATTGTAGGATTCATAAACACACATTTTCAATAATATAAGCCAAACAAAAAAAAAAATACATTGAAATGTTATTGTATGCGATCTAAAAAAGATTCATTGACAATGACACACAATCATCCCTCACAACAAAATAGCATGATCGTCCATAGCATAGAAAATCCCATACAAATCACATATGTATACACCATGATCAATATCAATAACAATTCTATTGCTTGTATGTATCACATCACCTCACACCCACCCACTTGCATTAACCATCTGCTTTCCCCCCCTTTCCTTTTCCAAATCAATCCTAGATTTTAATTAGTTTTTTTAATATATACAAATAAACAAAAAAGGGATAACAATAACAATTCTATATCTTACCCATAGACTTAACCATAAACATAAACACCTGCAGGCCACATATCAAGAATTAATTACCCCAGTTAAAGGGTTGTTTGATTTATTTGACACTAATTAGTTTTTTAAGTTTTTTAATTGATACAGGACACAGCGCCTCCTACTACTCTCTACTAAATTCGATGTTTATATCGAATTTTATGTTGATCTAGGGTCTCCGATGCATATTTTGATGTATTACAATCGGAATTACAAATTTAATTATGGTGGAGGGTCCTAGCAAAATTTGATGGAAGGGGTTCTTTGCGATGACGTGATTTCATGTCATCTTTTGCATTGGTTCAAAGGAAGTCGTGAAAGATCCGATCTTTTCATTAGGATTTGAACCTATGCAAAGGGAGTCGTGAAAGATCCGATCTTTTCATCAGCATTTGTACCCATTCCATCGATCCAATAGAGATGATGTTTGTGTTTTTATTTACACACCTGTTTATTTTCATTTTGTTCCAGTACTGCAAAAATCTACTAATTTTTACTATTTATACCCTATACCACAATGTGGAAAAGGGTATAATAAGTTTGTTTTCCCAAAAATTCATGTAACGCCGCGAAATATTCGTCGTAGACCCCTCATGTGGTATACCAAACTTCATATCTCGACGAGATAAAGCGATTTAGCGATGTGTGTCCGTCCGTCCGTCCGTCCGTCCGTCCGTCTGTCCGTCCATTAAAAATTGTAATCAAGCTAGAGGCCGCAATTATGGACCGATTGTCACGAAATTTAGTATGGAGGTCGGGTTTGGACCAGAATAGAACTGATTAGTTTTTGGCGATGATCGTGAAATGTTAAAGGGATGAAATGGACCAAAAACAAAATTTTTGCTCGATTTTGTAGCCGCTCTGTAGGTCGCAATAATAGTCCGATCGGCGCGAAATTTTAAACGTAGTTTTGGTTTGAGATGAAGAAGTAGCGTGCAAGTCAACGGTATGATCGGATAATATTTAGCGGGTTAAATTGATCAAAACTTTTGTGTGAAAATTGGTAAAATTTCTAATGCACATCTTATAACTTTATCCCAAGAAGACGCGTTTAGTGGTATAGGGTATCACATGGTCGGCCCCGTCCGACTATAGTCTGTTCTTACTTGTTTTACTATTTTTTTATTTTTTCCGATAACATAAAGGAAAAATTGTTATCGTAGTAAAAATTAGTAGATTCTTGCAGGTTCTGGAACAGACAACTAAAACTTCTAAACAATTGGTATTGTATGAAGCTCGAAATGTCTGCAATAAAAATGAAGTCCCAATCATCGAGCTAAAAATAGAATCGGACTGCACACATTGCTATTTTAAAAGTTCCCTTGTCTGTTCTAAATCTGACATACATAGAACGAAATCAATCAAATCTCGCTTCTTGGAATTTGAAAAAAAGTCCGAAACGAAAAGGAACAAGTGTCTGAAAATAAAGAAGAAACGACTTTTGGAAAGAAACAATTAAAAATAAATTAATTAAGCATAAATGGTATTTTTCCGAAAAAGTCTCTCCTCCCCGTTCGTTACATTTTGTTCTTAGAGATCCCTAAAGCAAACCGGGTTGTAGATCCCTACATGTTTTCGTCACTAAACAAAAGAGTATAAATTTCCAAAATGTTGTTATAAAATAAGAAAATTATAAAATAAAAGTAATTTACGAAATAGAAATAATTAAAGGAGTGCATTTGGAGTCCATGTCGAAATCTGAACTGGTGATGGGAAGATAATAGAAAAAACCTTTTGTAAGATGAAAGAATATCAGTTGCGGAGAACGGAGGAAGTAATCTTTTGCGTTGCAGCGGTGGTGATTACATTGCAATTTTGGGTGTAAACTTTTTGCTGATCAATTAATTGTAGTTATTTCGTGAATTCGTTTGAATTAATAAAGAGTTTTGTTTGTCCATATTTCAATAGAGCATTTCCATTTTCCAAACAAGACATGTCATGCCAAGGGGTTGTTAAAAATGTCATGTCAAAGCATTGGTTAAAACGACATGTCAAAGAATGGGTGAAAATGTCGTGTCAATGCATTGGTTAAAATGACATGCCAAAGCATTGGTGAAAATGATATGTCAATGCATTGGTTAAAATGACATGCTTAGGATCCAAATAAAAAGAACGTCATCTTTTGGGGGTCACGCTCATATAAAATTCATGAGTGAAAATGACAAAAAGATGACATGCCAGATCACTTGCACCCATGATTCAACTCATGATTTTTCATCGAAGATGTTTGGTTTGAATGAACTCACATACACACGGTATAAAACTTTAGTAAGAAGAATTTGAGAGATATTTGACGTTTTGTTTGCAGTTGCCTTTCAAGGTCTTAATTCAAACACAATAATAAGGGGTAATTTGACATTTCACAATTTTTGGCAAGGGATACGTTTTTACCGAAATGAGTCCATAACAAAATATTTGATTTTTGTAATTATTTTATGCTTTGAATTTACATTTTTATATTAAGTGCTTTTATAATAACATTAAAACAATAGCCCAGTCAAAATAGACATGCGTATAAGGGGTGCCACAGTGGTGCAATGTTATGCACACCCGCCTTGCACACAAAACACTTTTCAACGGTGGCAAAATACCTCTCAGTAATGTTGGCGACATTTCCTGAGTATTTCAGCCATGTAAAACTTCTTTACAAAGTGGTGTATACATATTCTTCATCAGGGTAAAATTCTGAGTCGAACTAATCACTCTAGCATCCACAAAAATGAAGATAGGAAGCTCAAATTTTGGGAAGATGCGTCTTTTGTTTGCAGGAAGGTCAAGTTCAATGATGGACTATATCGGTACACGTTTAGATATAGCCCCCATATATAAGGGTACAGCCCGATTTCAGGTATTTTGACGTTTTTCAAACCGAATTAGCTATAATTTGACATTTTGTGTTCCCAGTGATCAACAGTCTTATATCCAAAAAGTTCTGGGCATAGGTCCATGTTTTAGTACAGACCTCATATAACGGTACCTCCCGATTTTCGGTATATTTAGGATTTTAGCTAAAATTTTTAACCGAACTGGCTGTAATTTGGCATTCGACATTTGAGGTTATCTGTGGTCACGAAAATTCTTCACTAAAAATCTCAGTAAAGGATTTTGGCTACAATTTTCAACCGAACTAGCTGTAATTTGACGTTTGATTTTATCTGTGGTCACGAAACTTCTTCTACCTCCCGATTTTCGGTATTTTAAACCGATCTAGCTGTTATTTGACTTTTGAGATTCTCTGCAGTAATAAAACTTTTCCACAATAATTTTTATACACAGGTCCACACTCTGATATAGCCCCGTAGATGGTACCTTTCACCTGGCTGAAAAGATTTTTTAGATTAGATTAGATAATTTAAGCATTTTGGGTATCCATGTTCGAAAAATGTTTCCACCTAAAATTGTGAAAGGAAAGTAATTCTTCCCATTTTAATTAAGACTATTTTATGGTAGAGGGTATAAAAAGTTCGGCCCGGTCGAACTTAACGACTTTTTACTTGTTTAAGTTTACATCGAGAAGTAAACCAAGTAGGCGGGGCAAGTTCCGTCCATATAAATTTTTCGAAATATTCGAGTTAAGATACCCAAGTATACTTACCTTTTATGTATATAGTATCATTGGCAACTTTACGGACAAGAATGTGGGTAATATTTTTCTAAAAAATATTAACCCTCATGGAGGTCATCCGTTTTCGAAAATCGGTCAAAAATAAAATCGAACAAAACTATACACATTTGGGAGTGTTGCCTAAAAAAATCCGTCATCGATTTTTTCCCTTTGAGTTAAAACCAGCTTAGTGATCATATTAGACCAAAATATTTTAAAAAATGTTTAGTTTTTGGTATTTTATTGTTCACCAGCAGCATTTCTAAGGTAAATCGCCTTGTCTAAGTCTTTTGGACTATGCCCTGTTAAAGTGCAGTGTGCTGCTAAGGCTGCTAAATTTTTGGAGCTAACTGGTAATTGCAGATATTGGACGTCTTCAATCTTTCCGAAAAGCCAAGTATATAAATTATTGATTTATATGCTTTTTCCTTCTTGTATTCTTTTTCAGTTTTTTGTTTTTCTTTTGCATATTTTACTAATTCTACTATGGTCACGGTGCTCTTGAACCAACTTTAAATGAAAGGAGCACACACCTGGGAAGTTTTTGCGGATTCTGAAACTACAATGTTCATAGAGGAGAAAACACGAAAAAAACAAAAAAATCGCCGTAGCGCCTTTTAAACAAAACACGATCACAGTTCACATTTTTAGGGTTTTTAGGTTTTTTGTGTTGTTGTTATTGTTGACCTGTTTTGAATTTATCCTTCGTTTGGTTTATTTCGGCTTTAGGTCAATAAAAGAATTGGTATATTTTATTATTTTCTTTATTTTCCAATATTTCGGCTGCAATCTGCAGTCATCTTCAGGGAAATACTAAAAATAACACATATTAACAAATGGAAAATCGTACTAACACGAAAAATTCTTACTTTACTGAGAAAAGCAACAGGTTTCTTACACCGTCTATGCTAAACTAAGCTTTTGTCCGTTTATGTTTATGAACTAAGTTTCTATAAATGTGTGCACAATGGTCCGTATCAGTCTTAAAATTCATTCTTTTTTCGTTTGGAATATTTATTATATTTAACATTTCTAAGGTAAACCTTCTCTTGTAATTATTTTCTTGTGTCAATATTTTAACGTCTTTAAAATTTGGTTTATGCCCAGTCATAGTGCAATGTGCTGCAAGCGCCGTCTTCTGTTCAAGTGGTTTGTCCGTTTTCTGATCAGATTTGTGTCCTGATAGCCTAGTCTTAAGTTTAGTCTTTGTTGTACCAACATATACCTTTTGGCATATGTTGGCTCCGTCTCCGTTACAACCTATCTTATATACTACATTGCACTTATCGTCATTGTTTATTTTGGATTATGTTCTACTAAATAGGCTATTGACGTTATTTCTAGATTTTAGAGCTAATTGGTAGGTATCCTTATTGTAGATGTTTGAATTGCAAAGTCTCTCCGAAAGTCCAGGTATATACGTGATTGGCTTATACAGTTTTTCCACTTTCTCTTCTTTAGTGGTCTTGTTAGCATGTTTAAATAACTCGTTAATAGTTTTTAGGTTTTCTCGATTGTGCTTGGGAACCGCAAGCCCTATCCAAATGAAAGTAAAGAAAATGTTGTAGCAGTGAAAATTCTCTATAAGGTTGTCTTTTATGATATTTTCGTAGAGTATGCCATTTTTAGATATAGAAGCTCAAATGAGGGCAATTCACTAACTGTATCGTTTCCTTATAAAACAATGTCATGACTGCAATTTCCCAACATAAACTTATACATATGTCTCGAAAATGGTACAACCTAGGAAAAAATTACGAAAACCAATCTTGTAGAGAATTGTAACAGCTATAAGATTCTAGTCATATTTCGATAAGACTCACCGTTTTCAAGCAAATCGTGAAAACCTAACAAAAAACCCTAAAAATGTGACATGAACTTCTATATCTCAAAAATGGTAAAACATACTAAAATATCATAAAGGTCAATATTGTAGAGAATTTTCACAGCTACAATATTTTTCTCTAATCCCATTTTGATAGGACTTGCGGTTTCCAAGCAAAATCGTGAAAACCTAAAATAACTCTAAAAATGTGAACTTTGAACATTTGACTGTTATTGTGCTCAAGAGGCATGTAAGATGGCCACTGTAGGATCCGCTAGTGCTTTTTGAACATAATGCCAAGAAGCATGGACTTGCCCTTTACAAACATTATATCGCTGTAAACAGGGACACAAGGTGTACTTTCGGTAAATATTTCAAAATAATACACGAACCGTCATTAAACTGGAGTTATGCGAAAATTTTGAATCTTTTGCGAGGAACTGAAGAGGTTGTGCAAAATGAATCTTGTCCCCGAAAAAAAATTCTACAGAACATAAGACACACTTCTTCTTTGCTACATTTTCAGACCGAATTATCTATACGTTGACATTAAGAGTTCCTAGGGCTCAAGAAACTCATCTATAAACAATTGTGCTACTCCCCGATTTCCGATATATACCTACACTCCACGTCAGTAGAATAGAACACCAAAAATTCTGTTAATGTTAGCTTATTTATCCCGAAGCGAATGAATCTACGTTTTAAATCTTGTAGGGATTTAAAGCCTATGATGTTCCGTATCAAACACAGAAAAAATTATGTTTCTAACTTTTCGCGAAATGATTTTCTGCTCATTTTTCCGATAGTACTATGAAAAATAGGCATTTATTTTCGGTCATCAGGATAGAACAGTAATTTTGTTTCTAACATTTGGCTGAGTGTATTAAAATAGCGGATGTTTTCATATCAGATTATCTTCCTCTAAATGTGGAGCATATGTCCAAACCTTTAAACGGCAGACTTGTTCGCGGAAAAATCATTTTATGAACAAAACATCAAGGTTTTTATAAGAAATTTTGACGTTTTTCATACTTATTTTGAAAATGTTCCATCTTTTCAGCATCCGAAGCACTCGATTGTATCCGTCGAGGTTGTCTGTGTCATATTCTATCTTATTGTGAAGAAATATGACATAACTGCGCGACTCTTATTGATATTTCGCGATGTTTTAATTATCTGTCAATTTAAACCCGTTTACGCTGTTATTTCGGCGTCCGCGGAATTATTTATATCGTTTTATTGGTGAAAAATAACTAGAAAGCCCCGCTTTATCGACTGAAATTTCATTCGGCGTTAATATCTCCACAATTCACGAAAATAAAATGACTGTTCTATCCTGATGACCGAAAATAAATGCCTATTTTTAATAGTACAATCGGAAAAATTATCAAAAAATCATTTGGCGAAAAGTTAGAAACATAATTCTTTCTGTGATTGATACGGAACATCATAGGCTTTAAATCCCTACAAGATTAAAAATGTAGATTCATTCGTTTTGGGATAAATACGCTAACATTAACAACAATTTAGGTGTTCTATTCTACTGACGTGGAGTGTTTATCGGATATATGGTAACATGGGGCGCCTTCGCCACGTTTTTGTTCAAAATGTTCCCGTTAAAGTTTTGTCAAATATTATTTTTGGTAAAAATAATATTTTTACCAAAAATAATATTTGAAAAATAATAATATTTATCTTATAAGTTTTCATGTATAAATGTTAATAATTTTATTTTTAAAATAATATTTTTGAGAATTTACAAAATGTCTAAAAAGTGGCGAAGCCTCCCCACCCATGTGGCAGCTACGCCATCTATATGGGACATTCTCCAACGGACTCTAAAAATGTAATTTACCATACTTTTTCCTTAAATATCAACATTATGCGAAAAAGGAACATGTTTTCTATTGAATAATCAAAAATGATTCTAAAATTCACAAAAAGAACCAGATTCTAATACTTAATTGAACTAGGAACCTTGAAATTAGGTACAAAAAACAAAACTTTTTTTTTTAATTCCATATAATAGTGTGGTGTATCTGTGGCATAAATAATTAAACCATCACACCCCTACCATGGCGTAGGCGCCCCACCCCTTACATATTTCATAATATTAATATATTGACATTTGTAATTGTTTTTTTTTTTTCATGCGAATTACTGGGATTTATATTCTTCAGTAGTTACCTTCTAACAGTATAAAATATGTTTTTGATATCACAAAAAGTAAATAAGATATCGCAAAACACACCTTCCATAATTATTTTTCCTAATACCCAAAAAACACAAAACCGCGTGCGTCCGCTATTATGCCTATGACACAACTGGGAGATGATAGATCTTCTGGGAGATGATAGATCTTCATTAAACTCACAATTTTGCCTTTAACGGATTTTTTCTAGTACTTATAGTTCACGATGAAATCGGTGCTGGCGTAGCCGCCCCAGTGGTGAAGGCGCCCCATGTTACCATAGATATCGTCAATATATTGACGTTTTTGGGCACATGTTCAGACCGAATTAGCTATAACTTTGCATTTAGGACAGAGCCCACATTGTGATATAGCCCCCATATAAAGATACAGCCCAATTTCAGGTATTTTTATCTGAGCGAATTAACTAACATTAGGAATTTGGGGTCAACAGTGGTCAAATAATTATCCAGAAGGAACGGCCATAAAGGGCCCGGGCGAACTTTACGCTTTTTAGTTGTTAATTTTAAGCCCGAAGGATTGCCTGAAACGGATTTCGTAAAAACATACTTGGAGTCCAAAAACCTTACTTCACATATCGATTGTATCTAACGATAGGCACCGTCGTTAGCCTAAAATGTGAGGGTATAATGACCTCGCACATATCGAGTTCTCAATATATTAACATGCCTTTGTGGCCGCTTAATATGTTTATACCCTCCACCATAATATCGAGGGTATGATTAAATTTGTCATTCCGTTTGTAACCCAGCGAAATATTCGTCGGAGACCCTAAAACATATATACATACTTATATATTCTTGATAACAAAATTCTAAGTCGATATAACCATGTCCGTCTGTGAAATCAAGATGCAGCTCGTAAGTTTAATGATAGAGCTTTATAGTTTGGTATAGAAGTTTCCTCCTAGGATGTTTGGTATTGAAAATTGGCTAAATCGGTCCACGTTTTGCTATCGCCCCCGTAGAAGGTACCTCCCGATTTTCAGTATTTTAGAGGTTTTAGCCTCATTATCCCACCGAAATGGAGGAGATTTGGTACTTAGGCTTCATTGGGTGTATACAACTTTCCAACCGAAATTTTCGGTATAGGTTCACGTCTTAATATGACTCCAATAGAACGGTACCTCGCAATTTTCGGTATTTTGAAAGTTGCGACGTAAATATCCCTGAAATTTGGCATTTAGTCCCATGGGGGTATAAAACTGTCTTTCTGAAATTTACCGGTCTAGAACTTCATATAGCCGCCATAGAACGGTACCTACCGATTTTCGGTATTTTAAATATTTTTGCCTCAATATCCCACCGAAATGGCTGAAATTTTGCATTTAGTCTTCCTTGGGGATATTAAAGTTTCCAGCTGAAATTTGTTGGTATAGGTCCCCGCTTTCATATTGGCCCATAGAACGGTACCTCCCGAATTTCGGTATTTTGTAGGTTGTGGGTATAAAACTTCCCACTTGCAATTTTTCGGTGTATGTCTACGATATCACATATCCTCCATAGAACGGTACCTCCCAATTTTCGGTATTTTGAAGGTTAGGGCTTCAATATCCCACCGAAATGGCTGAAATTTGGTGTTTATTCTTCGTTGAGTGAATAAAACTTTCCACCAGAAATTTGTCGCTTTAGACAAAGGTACAAAACATCAATCACAAAAAAAGTCATACATTATACGTTCAAGTTTGGCTATGACACAATGTAGAGGTACTACCCGATTTAAGATTATTTGAAGATTATAGACACGTTTTCCTTTCGAATTGGTTGTTAGTTGGAATTTTGTTTTCATAGCAGTTAGAAAACTTACTAACAAAAACAGAATCCATATAAATATATCTAGGTTTAAGTCTAATGCCCATGGACCTGCATTGCCCAATTTTATGTATTTCAAAGGTTTATGTAAAATTTTCGAACTGAGATTGCTGTAGTTTGTTATTGTGTGTAGTCAGAAGAAAGAAAAAACAACGACGACGTCCCATGTGAGCTATTTTAAAGAGTGTTGCTATATCGTCTTTCTGAAGTGGATTTAACAGATAATTACCAGTATAAAGAGACCATCATTAGTTAAGATATTAATCTCCTCCAAGCAATTAGTCTTAACGTAGAGGAAGAGTTTCGCAGTTACTAATTGTTAATATTCACTTCAATAGAGTTCGTGGTGGAGGGTATTAGAAGTTCCGCCTGGCAGAACTTAACATCGGTCTTACTTGCTTTTGGTTTTGTTTTCTTTTTCTTTTTATTTAGGTCCCTATTTGAGTAAAAACCGCTATATTTTCTGCTCTAAGATTGAAAAGTAGATTCGTATGTATTTATCATTTCAATAGATTTCCTTCTATATGCTATGAGAACTTAACACCATCCTTATAAACTATCTTTTGGTCATTTGAAACTTAAATTACCTCTTCTCAATTCTTTGCACGGCTGTTGCTGAATAAGCCTTGCCTTATATTAACTAAAACTTTTCTATAGAGCTTGTTGCTTAACGCCGGAAACCGGAAGCCAAAAATTGCTCTATTTTGTACAACAAGCAAATTCACAAAACGGTGCAGTAACATTGGTAACTCGAATACAGCAATCATAGAGGAGCATGGCGCGTCACAACTACAATCTACTGTGATGTCTACATTACAACCTTTATCTCTTTTTGGAAAAAAGCAAACAAACAAAAATTCGTTGCATTGAATTGAGAGTAGAGAACATTGTATTTTGCAGTGTGTGTTTATGTGTATACCCAGCAAAAACAAATGTCTGATGTCCGACACTTCTGAACAATTTCGGAAGAAAATCGTTCAGATTTCGTAGCGATTTCTAAACGATATTTCGTAAGGCATTTCGTTCAGATTTCGCTACGAATTCGGAGCGAATGTTGGAAGTAAATTTCCCTTCGAATATAGCAATGTCGTTCCGAAACTATGTAAACCACTCCGTACAAATTTAGTTAAAGCGGGGTACACATTTTGAATAACAGTTTTTTTAATTTATTGGAACAAAACCAGTAACCTAGCCCACAGGGCCATTTTTGTACATTATTAATACAGTCTATTGTTTTTAGAATAGATTTTAATTCATGAATAATATAATATTAGTAATTAAGTAAAAGTAATTTAAGCGTCCGCAAAGCTTTTGTATATGATTCTAGTCCGATTACTCCTCAGGCGAGCCAGGCAACCTTATTCAATTTTCCTGGGAGCCAATCCTTGACATATGGGGATGCGGGTTTTGGTCCGATGTTCTGCATTTCAAGAAAACCAGCCGCAGACCATTAGGTTGGCACATATGCACAGTTTCTACACATTTTATGACATTATTTTCTATTGGGGTCATTTACACTCCTGTCGTAATCGTTATCTAATAAATTTATGTTTATTTCATTGCTCCACTGAACCATCCCATTCGACTGTTAGGAAGCTGTGGAACTTTTTTGTTAATCGTTCTAGTAATTTGGCAGCTACTAGTCTTCCTTCTTCAATCTGATAGGGTGCATATAATGTTACCTATGTCAACAGAAATTACCCAAAATGAAATTAATGATGATTAATATTGAAATGAACAACATGGGAACTACCGATTTTTGTTGTTGTCTTTTTGGGGCTACAGCGTGTTTCTTCATTTTTCTTTCTCTTTCAATGCGTTGCGGAGAAAACCCACGGTTCTTTCCTGGGATTTGGCTATTATCGAAGATCTTTCTCCTGCTTGACGTCAATCTTCTCTCTTCAGGACAATAATGCTCTTTTATGTGGGAGCTACACAAAGGAGTGGTCCTATATTTATTTCATAGTCGGAAGTAATCCAAGTCTGCAAGAAACAGTACGATGTGCAACGTTTTGACCTCTTCGAAAGTTGTCTTACGCACTAGCCGGCAGACAGAGGGTTTTGGAGCTTTTGGGCCATTATCTCAGGAAAATTGCACCGCCATAACAAAGGCTGCAAAGAAAACTTGTTGCAAAAAAATTTCAAAACGTTCCCAGACGAGATGTTAAACTGTGCTTGTACCAAATTTTGTGAGGGAGGTACCCAAAGGAGTGAATCGACATAATCCCCATACGAACATGATCTATGCATAGAGGTAGTTGAAACCTTTTGAACTTCCGTCCTATCTTCAGCCTTAAAATATATTACGATACTCAAAATATGAACCAAATAGGTTAATCCTTATGAGAGTTATCGTGCGCACCAGTTAGACGGACGGACAGACTGGGTTAAATCCACATCAAATTTCTTGAAATATATTTCGTCCACACATTTGAGGCACATTGTCGTCTAACCTTCGTTAGCCTAAAGGCTGAGGGTTTTGGTGCATGATGTTTTAAGTTTAAAGTTATTATTAAAAAACAAAACAAGGTCATTTTGCAAATATCGCTCATTTACTCAAAGAGTGACACATCTCAAAAAATCTAGTTTCGAGAAAAAACGCGTTTTAAGTTGGCTATAGAATTTTGACCTTCCAACTTAAAAATATTATTACACAAAAAATAAAATAACTACTTTGGCCATATTTTGCAAACTGCTAGCCAGATATCTGTGCTAAATTTCTATGCAAGATCAAGCATGATTTGAGATGTTTTAGCGCTTCATACACTCAAAAAACTTTTTTGTTGAATTATGCCAAACCCGTAGTAAATGAGCTGTAACTCGATGAGTTTTAGAGATATCAGCATGAAAATTTGACACAAGATAAAGTAGAAGTCATAGAAAAAATAGAAATTGCTAACTCAGAAAACGCATTTTTTGAGTTATGCCAGTCTTTGAGTAAATGAGCGATATGTATTTACCTTTCTGTATATCCAAATTCATGTTTGATATCCTAATCAAATTGATTCCAGTGGATCCAGAGACACCAGGGGCACATTGATTTTCTTCCGGGATTTGTCTAAAAATATAAGAAATTATATTATAAAACTTTATAATTACTTATTCATACTTACGAATTTTCTACTTTGCAACTTTGTTTTCCAACAATAAATCACCACCTAATTAGAATCAGCTGATTGGTTGTTTTCAGGAAGAAGTTTTCACCAGCAAGAATTTGCAGTCTCGCGACAAAAGAACTGTCAAAAATCTTTCTCGGATCGCTCTCTTTTGCAGTTTTTTGTGTTAACAGACGACTTCCTGCAACAATTGTGGTACAAGATGTTGCAAATTTTAGGGTAATTGGTTCCAGTGGCTATAGAGACACCAGGGGCACATTGATTTTTTTCCGGGATTTATCTAAAAAAATAAGGAATTATATTATAAACCTTATAATTACTTATTCATACTTACGAATTTTCCATTTTGCAACTTTGTTTTCCAACAATAAATCACCAACTAATTAAAATCAGCTGATTGATTGTTTTCAGGAAGAAGTTTTCACCAGCAAGAATTTGCAATCTCGCGACAAAAGAACTGTTAAAATCTTTCACGAATAACTCTCTTCTGCTGGTTTTTGTGTTAACAGACGACTTCCAGCAACAATTGGGGCACAAGTTGTTGCAAATTTTAGGGTAACCAGACAGAGCTACTATCAGTCAAAGCTGGTACTCAACGTACTTTTAGTACAATTTTATAGCAAATTAAATATGCTTTTGTCTTGCAAAAAATATTGAAATATAATAAGTATTTAAAGTACCTATTATTAGGTACGACATTAGGAAAGGAATTATTCAAATAGACTTTGATATTAACAAAATATACCACGATCACTGTCAGATTTATTGACCAGATTTACTTTACGATTTCTGACCGATTGGTTTGCAAACGTCTAAACAATTTGGAAAGAATCTTTTTTTCGATTTCACCCGACTCTTTTCATTAAAAGTCAATTTTGTTTTCATCTTATTTTTCTTGCGTATTTTTATCTTTGCTTGTTTTGTGCCTTAGCGTCACGGATATTTTTTCTCTTCTTTTTCGCTTTGTTTTTTACAATTTTAATCATTGAATTAGGTAAAATTTTGGCCCAAAAATCTTATACAAATAGCATTAGTATTTAAAATATCGAAAAAATATTGACACCTTATTTGGGCTTTGTTTTACATTTGTTTTTACGATGTTTTCTTTATAAACCCGTTTTTGTTCTTGTTTGTCTATGATTTCTAGGTAAACAATGTTGTTGGTAGGAAATCCCGTTGAAGCAAAGAGGAGATTGCACATTTCTGTTTTGTGTCGTGCACTTAACGAACGTTTTGATGTTGTTGTGTTGAGTTGAATTTATTTGTTGGTAAAGTGTGGTTTTAGAAAGGAGAGGGAAGAGAAAAATTGTAACTTCATTTGACATTGCGATTTAGTTTGTTGACTGATCTCTTACGGCGTGGATGAGTTTTTGTGAAGTGAATAATAATAATTGCTATAAGGTGACTTATAGGCCGTGTACATATAACTGGATTTAACAAACTCACTGGCTTTTAAATGTCATTTTAATTGCTTATATTTCAAATAAATCCTCATAAAAAAGGTTTACCCTGCAAAAAGTTATAATATAAATGGCCCATTAAATATAATATTATTGAAAAACTTTACAACTTATTGCAAAAAGTAAAATAAACAAGTTTATATAGATATGTTGCGACAAGGCTTCTGAAAATCTGTAAAAAAAGAAGCCCAAACGTTATTAAATTCGCTGTTGGGTAACAACAATACCCGTGAAACTGTTGAAGGCCGTGAATTTCTTTTAAATAGCATCAACGATGAAGAAGTCCGAGTGCAAGATGATGTTTTTTTTGATTGAAAACAGTGAACATGATAGTTCTTTGAATAGCATAAACCATGAACAAATGTCTGTCAATAACGATAACAATAATGCCCACTTGAGTGATGATGGAATAAACGCCGAAACAGGAAATAGTATGTGTTCCGAGGATCTTAAGGTTTTTTAAAATTCGTGGTCCATAAAACACCAAAATCCAGTTAATGCAATGAATGAACATCTTGGTCGACTTCATTTTTATGACAAAAAATTGCGTCTAGACGTTCGTACGCTAAGGGAAACTCCGAGAAATACAACTATTTTTGAAATGGGCAAGCGAACATATTACCACTATGGTCTTGAAAACTGCTTGACAGACTTTTTGTTTCAAACAAACCTGGAGAGCGAAACAACTAAACTGAGATTGAATTTTGGAATTGATGGGCTTCCTTTATTTAAAAGTTCTAAGAAATGTCTTTGGCCAATAATGTTAAGTGTTTCACATTATCCAGCAGTTTTTTTGGTGGGAGTGTATATATATGTAGATTCTAATAAAATTGCAGACAAATGGACAAAGCCCCAAGACCCAAATGAATTTCTTAAGTATTTGGTTCAAGACCTTAAATTACTAATAGACTCAGGATTTTTATTTAGAGGGAGAACATATGAAATGGAAGTGGGAAATTTTATATGTGATAGTACAGATTGTCCATTATTGTTGTACAAAATGTACGCAAAAGGCGATTACTTTTTAAGAAAAATAACATTCCCCTTATGCAATGCTGAAATGCGTACAAATGACTCCTTCAAAAGAGAGTCCAAAGGGAACATCACAACATACAAGAACCATTTTCCTTAGATTACATGCATGTAGTTTGTCTTGGGGTAACAAAACAGTTTTTAAAATTATGGACAAAGGTAAACTCAAAAAATTTTTCACTAACTAGTGCCCAAATCAATACAATTTCAGAAACGCAACATTTCGTTATCGAAACAATTTGGTTCTGATTTTAATCGCATTCCAAGAAGTCTTGAAGAGATTGATCGATGGAATTTCGATCTTTTCTTTTATACAGTGGCATAACTGTATTAGGAATATTTTGGATGATAATCGATACGAACACTTTTGCAAATTACATATTGCCATTCGAATATTATGTGACAAAAATCTTTGTTTTCAATACAATGTCCAAGCAGAGTTCTTATTGAAAGAATTCATTTTAGATATTACAGAACTATATGGACAGGAGTATATAAGTTACAATTGCAATTCATTGTCACACCTTAGTGCCGAAGTTTTAAACAACGGGCCGTTAGACAATTTTAGCGCGTTAAAGTATGAAAACTACTTACATACGTATGTTAAATAATCATAAAATTTTATTTTGCAAATTACAGGCCTGGAGATTTAAAAAAGAATGTCATTCCGATGTTCGAAAATTCTTACACACAAATTTAAAACTTATATTCATTGATGACAAATTGGCTTCAAAATTTTCGTGGCCAAATATGAATAATAATGTTGCAGTGAAAGATTTTAATTTTATAAAAATTCTCACAGGTACGAGACACCCTTTTTATTGCATAATTATAAAATTAACATTCTTTATTTTTATAAACAGATGTAGCAATAGAATATATTCCCAATACAACATTTTCGATTGAGACGAATATAAGCAAGTTTTTCCATAGTACCAAAGACAAGTTAAATAAAAGTTTAAAAAGACAACGAGATGATGGAACCTAATTATTAAATTATGTATAATACCTACAAATATAGTTATATGTGTAATGAACTCACATTTTCAATTTAATTTTATTTGCAAACAACATATTTGTTAGTTCCTTAATAGTCTTTTCTATACTTAATATATATTTTTTTTACTTTATGTATTAAAAATACATTCGTTTTTTAAATATATAAGGTAATTTATGTTCTTGTGTGCCAAAAAGTCGATATTGCTTATAATTGCTAAGCTATCTTAATATGCTGCTAATTTACTCTTAGCCTCTTTTTATAACATTTTGAATAAAAACATACATATGTACTTATTTCATAAAATACAAAATCAATTGTTGTCACTTTACTATCAAAAAATTGGAATGTTTTACACTTTTTAAAAAAGTTATAAATTTGAACATTTAAATTTTTGCAGGTTGTCTAACATGCCATTAATAGAACTTTAAGCGAAGATTCGGATATATATGTAGGAAAATAATGCTATTTTTTCATAAAGTTATACAAGTTCTAAACATCTTTATATCCCACCCCGATTTTCATACAACAATATTTTTGAAATCTGAATTAAAATTTTTCGTTTTTCGTACAAAATAATTTCCGAAATCGTTCAGAAATCTGTACAAAGTTTCGGAAGACATCTGATTTTCATACGGCATTATTTCCGAAATCGTTCAGAAGTCTGTACGAAGATTCGAAAGGTACATCCGATTTTCATACGGCATTAGTTGCTAAATCGTTCAGAAATCTGTACGAAGTTTCGGAAGGTACATCCGATTTGCATACGGCATTATTTCCGAAATCGTTCAGAAATCTGTAAGAATATTCTGAAGAAAAAATGTTTTTCCGAATTTCCCAAGGATTTTCATCAGATTTCGTTACGAAATCGTTCCGAAATTATGTCAACCACTTCATACAACTTTCGTTAAGATAACTTTACGATTTCGGATCCGAAATTGGACGTATCGTCCGAATTTCGTTCCGATTTCGTTACGATATCGGTACGATTGGTTTGCTGGGTATGCATTTGTTAGTAAATGCAATTGTATCTGTGACTCACAGAAATTTGTAATGTTGTGGTGTTTATTTGTCTAGCTATTTGTTGTAGGATTGCCACTACTTGGCTAATATTGCCATTGTGATATAGTTTTTCTACCAAAATTAGAAGATGAGAAAGGACCAAAATAACTACAACATCTATTTATTCCAAAGGATCAATACTTCTTTGGGAGAACAGAGATTAATAACTAATCTTGGGGAATAATCTCCCACTCAAATTGAGTGGGATATAACTGTGTAACGACCAAATGTCAAGATACTCGTTTTTGATACATTTTAATATTGCTTTTATATTATTGAATTAATTTAAATAAACCCTATTTCAAATTTTAACGGTCAACCAGTCCACCTAGCGAGTATAGTAAACATCAACACATAATGCATAAAAAGCACCCCTAGCCGATAATAATACTACTAAAGCGACAGTTCATGGTACAACTGACAACGCAAATGCAGATAAACATTGCCCGTGGGGAAGCAGTGAACGGATGGAGTGATCGGCCGCATTGCAATAAAAGGAGGTGTCTGCACACATTCTTGGCATTAGGGTCTCCTTTTTTATTCATATTTTTTAGGAGGATAAGTAATGTACCATTAGTTTACATTATAAGTATTGTAGTAATTATAATTTAGTATTAATGAAAGGTTGCATCGACACTGCGGCCTCCTATAGAGTAATATATAGATAAACTTAGAAAAATAAGAACTGATGCTAAGTAGATATTTAAGTTATAGACTTAAGAATTATTGTTAGAAAATAAGTTATTAAACAACTTTGTCTAGAATTTTGATTAAAATATAAACTTGAAACTTGAAAACACATTCTTGGCAGTCGTCTGTTGAAGGCTGTTGAGTTAAGTGTGATTGGGAAGAAGAAAAGGTGCACAACTTTGGTTGGTCTGAGCTATTGCCCAGTGAATATATATCTGACATACGAGTCCTAAGATCCATGGTTTTGGTATAGTCCTAACTACTCTAATGATGGCGGCTACTCCTGCTTTGTTTTAGGACTAAATTTTATGTTACTTTCATGCATCAACTCGAAAAAAGAACAAAACAATTTTTTTAAAAAAAAAAATATTTGGGTGTTTTGTTGGCAAACATGATGTATATATTTTTTTGATATATATTGCAAATACATATTTCATTTATTCGGCGACTTATATTAATTTGATGGAGATTATTTTTGTCTTTGACGTCTTCTATCTAGAATGAAGTTTTGTGGGACAAAACTTAATAAACTCAGACAAAGTACAACATTAACCCTAAAACGTGATTTTACTTCTGACAGAATCCTGGCGTTTAGGTACGAAACATATGAAAACATATGATTCGGCGGTTCAGTTATCGATTAAATTCTAACAATAATCGATCATTTTTTTTAATAATTCCATTCGTATCGTGTCATCCAATTAGTATCTACGGATCGGAATTTTTCTTCGAACAAAAACTCGCTCGATAACGGATGCGAGAATTAGGCCCCTGATGTCGAATATTTCAAAACCTGTAGAAATGGGCGGAACTTGCCACGCCTATTTAGGTTACTTCCCGACGTAAACTTTCAAAACGCCGATACACGTGTCTTATTTTTTCGGCCCTCTTTCATAATCTGTGCCGGGTTTCTTGTAATTTTAAAAAAGTGCCAGTGTGGCCACAAATTTTTGTCAGTCATCAGACAACCACAAAATAACATATTATATTTATCGATATTTCCGAAAAATCGAGAGTCAAAACTGATCGTGTGTACCACGCTTTAGTAAGGTGAACAATAAGCCTTAGTTCGTTGTGGGACTGGACCGGGCGCAGGGTCAAGTGAGAGCTGTAGCAATACACCCTATTCTTCGGGCTTCGTTGTCGACGACTGACCGCAGGGCCATATGAGGGCTGTAGTAATACACTCTACTCTTCGGGCTGCGTTGACGCCGACTGACATTTGGGCCTAGTGAAAGCTGTAGCAATACACCCTATTCTTCGGGCTGCGTTGACGGCGACTGACCGCAGGGCCAACTGGGAGCTGTAGCAATGCACTCCATTCTTTGGGCTACGTTGACGCCGGCTGACCGCAGGGTCAAGTGAGAGTTGTAGCAATACACTCTATTCATCGGGCTGCGTTGACGCCGACTGACCGCAGGGCCAAGAGAGTGCTGTAGCAATACACCCTATTCTTTGGGATGCGTTGACGCCAACTGACCGTAGGGCCAAGTGAGAGCTGTAGCAATACACTCTATTGTTCGGGCTGCGTTGACGCCGACTGACCGCAGGGTAAAGTGAGAGCTGTAGCAATACACCCTATTCTTCTGTAGTAATATACCCTATTCTTCAGGCTGCTTTGACGCCGACTGACCTCATGGCCAAGTGAGAGCTGTAGCACGTTGACCGTGTTAGCTGTTGTGCCAAACCTGCCGCTATCATAGCGCGTCATAATCGGGCCGCTACTGTGTCAAAGCTGTCACCATGACCATTCGTCGTTATATTCATCGGGTATCATTTGTATAAAAGCCGCCAACAGAAATCATTCTCATCGGGCCGCTGCTTTCCTGAAGCTGCCACCATCATAACTCGTCGTCATCGGGCTTTCGCTGCTGTTTTTAAATTGTGATAAAACCCGACTTCAATGTGAAAACACGTCGTCACAACTGTATATATTTCCCTAAACGTTACTTCAATACGAACTGCGGAAAATTGTTCTAAGGTCAATTTCCGATCTGTTTTTAAATTGTGATAAAACCCGACTTCAATGTGAAAACACGTCGTCACAACTGTATATATTTCCCTAAACGTTACTTCAATACGAACTGCGGAAAATTGTTCTAAGGTCAATTTCCGATCATTCATACTTTATATGAATCGGATTTGGATTACGGATCAACAAGGTTTTTAATTTAACTAGTTTGTTGGAATAAGAACAAGTAAAAAATCTTATATTTAGGCAGGGCCGAATTTTTTATACCATCCACCCTAAAATATTCTGAACTAATTGTTAGATTTCCTTTCGGTGTACAATTGTAGGTGGAAATATGTTATGACTACGAGCCCCAAAAATGCCTAAATTAGGTAAAAAATTGCACCTACAAATATCTTTAATCTGGTGGCACCCTTATATGCGGCCTATATCAAAGTCTAGACCTATGTGGGAAGTTTTTGGTGCAGAAATTTTGTGACCATTGGGAATCTTAACTCTCAAATTACAGCTAGTTCGATCAAATAAATGTAACTAAAATCCGAAAAATACCGAAAATCGGGAGGTACCGCTATATTTTTAGTGGTGAAGTTTTGTGACCATTGGGAATCTCAAATGTCAAATTGCAGGGAGTTCCGTCAAATAATGTAACTAAGTTCCATGTGGTGGAAAAGTTTTTGGACCACTGGGTATCTCAAAGGTTAAATTACAGGGCGTTCAGTAAAAAATTGTAGATAAAATCATAAAAATTACGAACTATGTTGAAAATTTTTTTTCATGGAGAAGTTTCGTGACCACTAGGAATCTCAAAGGTTAAATTACAGGGCTTTGGTTCAAAGAATGTACCTGTAATCCTGAAAATACCGAAAATCGGAAGGTACCGTTATATGTGTTCTATACAAAAACATGGACCTATGCTGACAATTTTTGTTGGAGAAGTTTTGTGAACACTGGGAACCACACATATCAAATTACAGCTAGTTCGGTTAAAAATTTTAGATGAAATCCTCAAAATACCGAAAATCGGGAGGTACCGATATATGGGGAGCTATACCAAAACATAGACCTATGTTTACAATTTATGGTGTCGAAAATTTGCGATTACTGGGAACCTCAAATGTCAAATTACAGCTTGTTCGGTAAAAAATTTAAGCTAAAATCCTCAAAATATCGCAAATCGGGAGGTACCTTTATATGGGGACTATACCAAAGCGAAAAGGTATCTCAATTATTGTGGAAACAGAGTGATTACGACAAAGAAATGAGAAAGAAGGAGCAACTAATTTCGAATGACTGAGGTTTTTGGATAATAGGGTACGAATCCTTGGGCTCTATCTTATATGTATATAATGATATAATGGAAGGAGCAAGGTTCTGGCCTTTCTGTCTGCACTCATCATTTTCCGACAATTATAATTGGAATAATGCAAGGCAACAACCCTATGCCACTCTGTATGCCTCTGCTATACGTTAGTATGAAGTTGTATGTGTACTTTGTGAATTTTTTCCTGAACTTCCTTGTCGTTTTTTGTATTTGTTTTCGTTAGCTCTTCCTCCTATAGTATATTTTTTCTCCTCTTTTTTTGGCTAGGCAAAGATAATGTCAGTTATTTTTCGAAATTAAATTGTCAGTAACATTGCAAATTACCATTTTTATGGTATGTTGCCTCTTTTATTGTTATATCGTTTGCCATTCGTTAGAGAGTACATTTGTGGCTATGACTGTGGCACTGCTATTGCCACTGTTTGTTCGTTAGTTCGTGTGAATGTGCCTTTTGTATAAAAATGCAATAAACAAATCGGTAAAGGTTATGATAAGACTTATAATGGTAATGCCACATAGTATAAGAAGTCATATATGTCGGAATTAACAAACAAGTAAAATACAAATTAAATAAAAGAAGAAAGAAAAAAATAACTTCGAATAAAAATTTAAAAATAAATTTGTAAAATCAGGAATTTTTATATGAGTTCTTAGTTATTGTATAAAATGAACTTTAGTTGAGATTACAAAGCAATAACCATTATAGGCAAAATATTACAAATTTAACCCAGGGGAAACTATTTATATGTAAATTGGCATTATATAACCGAATTGGCATTAGTGAGATGGAAAGCCAATTTGTAAATTATTTAGTATTTCCTGTCCGATTTCAACAACAAATCAAAGTTAACTGATAGACAAATATATTGTCATTAAGCAAGGGAGTATTAGTCGGATATTAGCATAAAATACTAATAAGTCGATAATACAATGTCCGTCTGTCTATTAAAATCAAGATAGAGTTTGCCATATTTGACATACAGTCATATAATTTAGTACAGATATTTAAATTCTCGTAGCCGTTGTCCATGCATTCCAGAACGCTTGAATATTTTTCTGGTCAACTTTCGTAGCACAGTGCCATTTATCGAAATTTTTCAAAAAGTTTGCACCTTCTCGAGGCCAAAACTGTCTGAAGGAGCGTTCCAAAGCTTTTGCGATGTATTAGAGTATTCTTAATTACTGTCTTAGCTACAATTTTTGTCCGTGTGTTCGATCGAAACTCTCAATAGTTTGACTGTTATATGCCAAAATGTATAAAAAACGTGTATAAAAACTTAAAGTCTAAATCGGGAGGCTCGATTTTCACCGTAGACCTATGCTTTAGTGGACTTTTTTGCTCAGTTCAATCCCAGGAATCAGAAACGCGAAGGGCCCATTAAAGTTTTCAAATCGCCCCGGCCTAATATACAGTTATTTGTTTGAAGTGTTACCATAAATACACTAGAGGTCGGATAGGTTGATCGTGTACTCCGTGCTCGTGCTATCGTCGTTCGTTAGTTCTAGTACTAATCTAACCTCTAAAGTATACTACAAGTACCGACTAGTGGAAAAGCACCCGAAGGTGAAGTGGAACAACATCCAAAGGTGGAGTGGAACAACACCCGAAGGAGGAGTGGAACAAAACCTGAAGGTGGAGCGGAACAACACCCGACGGTGGAGTAGAACATCACCCGAAGGTGGAGTGGAACCATACCCGAAGGTGGGGTGCAAATGGTAGATCCACACAAATAGATAGCTCTTAAAAAGTACTACTCAACACACTCTACACTCCCGTATCAGTTTGCGGACTACGAAACCTCAATGTTCTCAAGACTGTTTGGCTTCCTCCCTGCAGAAGGAAGCCTACCATTCCCACCACAAACTGAAATAATTAAGTAAACAGTCGCATAAGGTGATTGAGAATTATTCTGTAGTCATATTTATAAAATCGCTAAATAACGCACTGTCTGTGCACACGCAGAGAAGGGATATTGTAGGAGCAATCATATTCTAATAACAAAATAGTGTATTTTAAAATTCTGAAAATATGTATTGTTGGTGCAACAATATATTTTGTATAATTATGTTTCCTGATAAAAATATATGGTTGAAAGAACAATATATATTTTCAGATTTTTAAAATACACTATTTTGTTCCTAGAATATGATTGCTCCTACAATATCTCTTCTCTGCGTGCAGTAATGCATGTGTACTGGTTGTACAACATACGTCCAGTTTTGGGTATAGCCCCCTACAACGGTATCTCCCGATTTTCGGTATTTTCAGGATTTTAACTAATTTTTTAACAAACTACATGTAATTTAAGCTACATTTGTTGACCGTTCTATCTGCAATTTGATATCTGAGGTCCACAGTGGTCACAACACCACCAAGAAATGTTAACATAGCTCACACATTGATATAGACCCCATTGAAGGCATCTTAGGTACAGTTTCTGACCCAATTAAGTCATTTGGGGTATCCCTGATCATAAAATATCTGCACCTTAAATTGTGGACAGGAAAGAAAACTAATTACAGTATAGTGTTGATAATCCGGATACTCGTTGATCCGGACACTAGAATTTTTTACATTGTAGACTCTGTAATCCGGACATCTCATATCTGTCGTACCTCGATAATCCGGACATCAATATTTTTCCTATCTTGAGTAATAGATTCTTATTTATTTCTTTGACATTATAATTCTTAGCAATAGCAATTGGTGTATAAATAAGAAAAATTAAGTTTTTCAAAGTTTTCGGTCCACATCTCGTCTTTCTAGCTTGCCACTGTTGACTCCGTTATACAGTCAATATGGAATTAACCCAGATATGCCCAATGTAGTACACATAAAATTATTGTTGACATGACACTTTACTGTTATAGAAGAACCGTTTTTTATGTTGACACACTCAGTATTCATCAATACCTCGTGGCAGATTTACTGATCCCATAATTTTTGGCTACTATTGTTGAGTTGAATAATTGAATAATTAATTAGTGATATTTTCAAAATGAGTGAATAAAGGGTCACGTTCACACGGTGCGTAAATTTTGGACACATTTACAAGTGTATAAATACTATATCTTCTTCCGATTTTTATTTATAAAGAATTGCTTGAGTGTTATATGTATAAACATTTAGTTACTGATTTTTTTATTTTAGTTTTGTTGTTGTGACTCCCAAAGGGAGTTATATCCGTTTTTAAAATTTAATTTTTTTAATTACAATTTTTGTTTCGAATCTAGAAGAAAATTACAAAATAAATTTTATTTCGAAGATTCATAAAACAATTTATAATTGATTCAACATTTTTAAGAAAATTAAGTAGTAGTCAATACAAATCAACATTTAAACAAAACTTTGCCAGCCGGATGTGTATATATTTTTTTTTTGTTTTTTAGTAGCTATTAAGATGAATGGAGGCTTATGAATCTAATCGGTAATGTGTCGGAAGTGGAAAAGCGCCGAAGAAAGTATTAACAAGTAAAAAAGCGTTAAGTTCGGCCGGGCCGAACTTTTCATACCCTCCACCATAAAATATTCTGAACTAAAATGGAATAATTAGTTTTCATTCCTGTCCCCAACTTTAAGTGGGTACGTTAAAATGTCAGATAATGTACATAAAATGCTTCATTCGGGAGGCACTTTTTTATGGTGCCTACGTCTAACTATGTATGTTGACAATTTTTGGTGGGCTAGAAATTGGGACGTACCGTTATATAGGGGTTATAATAAAACATGGACCTATGTTGACAGTTTTTGATGGGAGGCTTTAATGTCAAATAACTCCTTATTCGGATAAAAATTGAAGCTAGAATCCTCAAAATACCGAAAATCGGTACATAACGTGGGAACTTCAAATGTCATTAACAGGTAGTTCGGAGGTATGTGGGCTATACGAAAATATGAAGTTAAATGAACAATTTAGGTTGCAGAAATTTTGTTGGCTCTTAAATTTCAAATTACAGAAAGTTCGCCCAAAAATAAAGCTAAGGTATGGAAAATCCGGAGGTTTGTTTTGGGGCTATACCAAAACATGGACCTACGTTCGGTTAAACATTTTAAGTAAAATCCTCAAAGTACCGAAAATCGGGAAGTATCGTTATATTGGGGCTATGTTGAAAATTGTTGATGCAGATGTGTGGTGACCCCTACAACCTTCAAATGTCAAATTACTGCTAGTTCGGTTTAATATTGTAGCTAAAATCATCAAATTACTGAAAATCTGGAGTTACTTTTATATAGGGGCTTTATCAATACATCGACCTTTCTTGAAAATTGTTGGTGGAGAGGTGTGGAGACCACTAAGAACTTCAAATGTCAACTGTTCAAATTAAAGCTAATTCGATTAAAACTTTTAGGTAAAAATCTCAAAATACCGAAAATCGGGAGGTACCGTTATATGGGGCTATACCAAAACATGTACCTATGTTCATAATTTTTTGAATATAAGTTTTTTGGTCACTAGGAACCCTAAATATCAAATTATAGCTAATTCGGTCTAGAAATGTGAAAATGTAGCTAAAAACGTCAAAATACCGTAAACCGGGGGATATCGTTATATGGGGGCTATACCAAAATGTGGAGCGATATAGCCCATCATCGAACTTGACCTGCATGCAAACAAAAGACGAATTTTCTCAAAATTTCAGATTTAAAACGTCAAAATACCTGAAATCGGGCGGTAATGTTATATGGGGCCTATTCCAAAACATGGACATATGTCCACTAGTTTTGTTATATAAGTTAATTGACACTAAAGAACCCTAAATATCAATTTATAGCTAAATCGGTCTGAAAATGTAGCTAAAAACGTCAAAATACCGTAAATCGGGGGTACCTTTATATGGGGGCTATACCAAAACGTGGACCTATGTCCACAGCTTTTGCTATATAAGTTTACTGACACGTAAGAACCCTTTAGGGCTATATAGCTAAATCGGCCTGAAAATGTAGCTAAAAACGTCAAAATACCGTAAATCGGGGGTACCGTTATATGGGGACTATACTAAAACGTGGACCTATGTCCACAACTTTTGTTATATAAGTTTATTAACACTTAAGAACCCTAAATGTCAAATTATAGCTACATCGGTCTGAAAATGTAGCTAAAAACGTCAAAATACCGTAAATCGGGGGTACCGTTATATGGGGACTATACTAAAACGTGGACCTATGTCCACAACTTTTGTTATATAAGTTTATTAACACTTAAGAACCCTAAATGTCAAATTATACCTAAATCGGTCTGAAAATGTAGCTAAAAACATCAAAATACCGTAAATCGGGGGGTACCGTTATATGGGGGCTATACCAAAACGTGGACCGATATAGCCCATCATCGAACTTGACCTGCCTGCAAACAAAAGACGCATTTTCCCAAAATTTCAGCGTCCTATCTCCATTTTTGTGGCTGCTAGAGTGATTACCACAGACGGACGGACGGACGGACGTGCACAGATCGATCAAGAATATATATACTTTATAGGGTCGCAAAAGAGTATTTCAATGCGTTACAAACGGAAAAACAAACTTAATATACCCTCCATACTATGGTGGAGGGTATAAAAAGAAAATCGTGCGATTTTCACTATTTACAAAAAGTTTTTGTAAAAATATGCTCGTACCTTCTGGATAAAAGGAAGCGCCGGAGGCGAAAATATTTTTGAAAAAATTGCGCGATTTTTTTAAAAATATTTTCACAATTTAAGAAAATACAAAATTTTTGTAAATATATGCAATTTTTTTACTACTACGAATTAAGAAAAAAATATATTTACATGTCTGTAATTAAACAAGTAAGCAAAGGCTACAGTCGGTCGGGGCCGACCATGTGATACCCTACACCCCTACCCATTAGAATTAGCTTTCCACATATCAAAATTTCTTTATGGAAGAAATAAATTTATTGTAAGAAGTAACTTTGTGGATTCTGGTAGATTCTGCATCAGGGGGAAGATCAGTAGATCTATTTCCATATGTAGTCTACTTTGCCGGCATATGTCCTCCAGGAAATAAAATATAGACGAAAATTTGTTTTGTATTTTTCATACAAAAGTAATGGTCCATTTTACCCGCTAAATATTATCAGATCATCATCCAAAATTGTAAGCATTTACATCGACCTTAAGTCTTACCTCGTGCAAAATTTCGTGATTATTGAGCTATAATTGCGACATCTAGCGTGTTTATGATTACACTACCAAGAAATAACAGGGTATATTAGGCTGTAACTCTGTTATCTTATCATGTACACCAACACAATTAACATCAATAGAAAGGTCAAGCGTTCCTCTTCTAAGTATAGTTAACTTGCCCGGAATGGCTCATCCAGGAAAAAAGATAAAAGCTGTATATTAAAAGTTTTCACTATATTCACACAAAAGCTTTGGTCCATTTAACCCTCTAAATATTATCTGATCGCCATCTCAAATTGCAAGCTTCTTCTTTATTATATTCTTTAACCTTATTTCAAATTTCGAGGCGATCGGATTATTATTGTGACCTACAGAACAACTACAAAATCGGATAAAAATTATGTTTTTGGGCCATTTCACCAGCTAAATATTTCACGATCATCACCAATTAAAATAGCGATCTATTCTGATGTGAAACCGACCTCCATACCAAATCTCGTGACGATCGGTCCATAATTGCGGGCTGGAGTTTGATTACAACTTATAATGGACAGACGGACACATATCTCAAAATCGCTTTATCTCGCCGAGATATGAAGATTGGTATACCACATTGGGGGTCTCCGACGAGTATTTCGCGGTGTTACATGAATTTTTACCAAAACCAACTTATAATACCCTTTCCACATAGTGGTGTAGGGTATAAAAACAAGTAAGAAAAGTATATAGTCGGACGGTTTAAAATTTTGCGGGTTATTATTTTGACCTACAGAGCCGCTACAAAATTGGTTAAAAGTTTTGTTTTTGGTCCATTTCATTCCCTGAACATTTCACGTTCATTAGCAAAAACTAATCATTTCTATTCTGGCCCGGACCCAAGCTCCTTAAAAAATACTTTACAATCGGTCCATAATTGCGGCCTTAAGCTTGTTTACAATTTTTAATGGACGGACACACATCGCTAAATCGCTTTATCTCGTCGAGATATGAATTTTGGCATACCAAATAAGGGGTCTAGGACGAATATTTCGTGGTGTTTGGAGAGACAATATGTAGCATGGGATAAAAATGTGGTTCTCTACACAGAACCCATTATATATTAGGCAGTAGGCCCGTTATCTAGCAAACACTTTATTGCAATTTACATCAGAGGAAAGGTCAGTAGTTTTTTCCCATATGTAGGCTACTATGCGAAATATATATGTCCTCCAGGAATTAAAATATCGACCAAAAATAAAGTTTTTATATTTTTCATACAAAAGTAATGGTCCATTTCACCCGCTAAAGAATATCAGATCATCATTCATTTTTCGACCTATACTCTTACCCGGTGCAAAATTTCGTGACTATTGATGTATAATTGCGACTTCTAGCGAGTTTTTTATTACACTGCAAACAAATAACGGAATATATTAGGCTCTGTTATCTGATCATGCACACCAACATAATTGGCATCAATTGAAAGGTCAAGCGTTCCAATTTCAAGTATATCTCACTTGTCCGGAATGTCACTTCCAGGAATTAAGATGTAAGCTGTATATTAAAAATGTTCACAATTTTCACACAAAAACAAGTAAGCAAAGGCTATAGTCGCACGGAGCCGACCATGTGATACCCTACACCACAACCTGTAGGAATTAGCTATGTGTATGTGCAACCGCATTGCACGCTGAATGTCCGGGTATGATTCCCAGGCCTGGCCACATCAAATTTTCAACGGTGGCATAATACCCCTTTGTAATGCTGCCGATATTTCCTGATTATTTCAGAACCAAGAAAAACTTCTCTACAAGTGGCAACTTGTACACGCCTTTCGGATTCGGCGATAAAAATACGCCACATATCAATGACATAACATGAATTCATTGGTATACGATAAGCCTCCCTTGTCCCTACTGGGATTTTGTGGAACAATTTTTATACACTATACCACAATGTGGAAAAGGGTATTATAAGTTTGTTTTGGTAAAAATTCATGTAACACCGCGAAATATTCGTCGGAGACCCCCAATGTGGTATACCAATCTTCATATCTCGACGAGATAAAGCGATTTTGAGATGTGTGTCCGTCCGTCCGTCTGTCCATTATAAATTGTAATCAAACTCCAGGCCGCAATTATGGACCGATCGTCACGAAATGTTGTATTTTTATTGGTGATGATCGTGAAATATTTAGTGGGTGAAATGGACCAAAAACATAATTTGTATCTAATTTTGTAACTGCTCTGTAGGTCGCAATAATAGTCCGATCAACGCGTAATTTTAAATAAGGTAAGAGTATATAACAAAGGAGAAGCTTGCAATTTGAGATGGCGATCGGATAACATTTAGAGGGTTAAATAGACCAAAACTTTTGTGTGAAAATTGTGAAAATTTTTAATATACAGCTTATATCTTAATTCCTAGAAGTGACATTCCGGACAAGTGAGATATACTTGAAAGTGGAATGCTTGACCTTTCAATTGATGCCAATTATGTTGGTGTGCATGATCAGATAACAGAGTTACAGCCTAATATAGTCCGTTATTTGTTTGTAGTGTAATAATAAACTCGCTTGAAGTGGCACTTATACATCAATAGTCACGAAATTTTGCACCGGGTAAGAGTATAGGTCGAAAAAGATGCCTACAATTTTGAATGATCATCTGATATTCTTTAGCGGGTAAAATGGACCATTACTTTTGTATGCAAAATATAAAAATTTTATTTTTGGTCGATATTTTAATTCCTTGAGGACATATATATTTCGCAAAGTATCCTACATATGGAAAAAAACCAATGACCTTTCCTCTGATGTAAATTGCAATAAAGTGTTTGCTAGACAAAGATATATAATAGGTTCTGTGTAGAGAACCGCATTTTTATCCCATGCTACATATTGTCTCTCCAAAAGTTTATGTAACACCACGAAATATACGTCCTAGACCCCTTATTTGGTATGCCAAAATTCATATCTCGACGAGATAAAGCGATTTAGCGATGTGTGTCCGTCCATTAACAATTGCAAACAAGCTTAAGGCCGCAATTATGGACCGATTGTAAAGAATTTTTTAAGGAGGTTGGGTTCAGGCCAGAATAGGAATGATTAGTTTTTGGTGATGATCGTGAAATGTTCAGGGGATGAAATGGACCAAAAACAAAATTTTAACCAATTTTGTAGCGGCTCTGTAGGTCAAAATAATAACCCGCAAAATATTAAACACAGTTTGAGTTTATGATGAAGAAGAAGCGTACAAACCAACGTGAAGATCAGATAATACTTAGCGCGTTAAATGGACTGAAACTTTTGTGTGAAATTGGTAAAAATTTCAATAACGTAGCGGTTAAACGACGGAAGTAGTAGTACTACATAAGTGGGATTCATTACATTTTAGTTTGTGTGAACTAAATTTTCCTTTCATGCTACAAAAATGTCTTTGTCATGCTAGATAACTTTTTGGTTTTGGTCATAAGTATTATACATTACATCTCTGGTATTTGATAATTAAATTTTCACAATCATTGAAAAGAAGTTCCATGGAGAGCGATTGTCAAGGGATAGTGGTATAGGGTATCCCATGGTCGGCTCCGTCCGACTATAGGCTTTTCTTACTTGTTTAAATTATACATTTCTAAACAATATGCCAAAATTGGAAAATTCACATTGATTGTGGGTTTATTGAAGATCTATCGTCCTCACATATGCTTGGTAATGCACGCAGTTTTGTGATTTTCAGGGCATTTCGAAAATAGTTCATTGTGGTTATATACATATTTTATACCGATAGAAGTAACTAATAATAATGAATAGAAATTCAATTAATTTGAATGCAAACAAATTTATAAATCCCAAAATTATACATATTCAACTACACACTAAGTAAGAAAGTACTTATAAGTCAGCTCCGCTAACGGTGATATACCCTCAGCATATGACCAAAAAATAAACAAACACAATAATTATGCCGTATAAAATATATATATTTTGTAGGTATCGTAATGTAAGGCTTTGCCAAATCTAACTTCTGATTTTTGAAAAAGTTTGAGAATTATTTTTTGGAAATTTTGGACCATTATCTCAGGAAGTATGGACTTACTCCGGAAAAATTGTACCGCGGCAATAGGTACCGTGAAAAGAACCTTCTTCAAAAAATTCAAATAGATCCGAAACTGGTCCTTAAACTGCACTTTTCCCAAATTTTGTGTAGGAGGTACTCGAAGAACGGGACCGATATAGTCCATATTCCAACCTGATACATGACTGGATGAAATAATAGGATGTGCAAAGTTTGGACCAATCAGAAGATCCCCTTGAGAGTTATCTTGCGGATTTGCCATTTTAGTTAGGTTTCTCTATTGTTATTCAGTGTTTCTTGGACCTTTTCGGCCATAATCTCTGGAGGTATGGACTTCGCAAAGGGGACCGCAAGGACAATCTGCTGAAGAAAATCAAAACGATTCGATAGGACTCTTAAATTTCACCTTTCCAAATTTTGTGTGGGAGATACTTGAAGTTGTTGAATGATATAGTCTTACCGGATCTATATCTGGAAGGAATACTAATATATGGAAAGTTTGGACCAAATCGATTTCGCACTTCGACAATTATCGTTCACACAATTTTTCAGACAAATTTTGAACTTTTGTGGGGGAGGTGTTGAAGGAGTGAACCGATGTGGCCCATATTCGAAATTAAACTAAGTTTGGGCAAACATTACGAAGTGCAAAATGTGGTTCCAATCGGTAGATCTGTTCGGGAGTTATCGTGCGCAGCAGTCAGCTAGACAGTAAGAGAGACAGATGAACGGAACTGGAAATTTCTCTGTCATGATATAAGACAATTGGTAGCATGGGAGAAAATTATGGTTCTCTACAGAAACCCCATTACATATTAGGCAGTATTCCCGTTATCTGGCAGACACATTATTGCAATTTGCATCAGGGGAAAGGTCAGTAGTTATTATTCCATATGTAGGCTACTTTGCCGGTATATGCCTTCCAGAAATTAAAACATGGACCCAAAATAAAATTTGAATATTTTTCATACAAAATTAATGATCAATGTCACCCGCTAAATAATATCAGATCATCATTCAAAATTATAGGCATTTTCTTCTACCTAAACTCTTACCACGTGCAAAATTTCGTGACTATTGAACTATAATTGCGACCTCTAGAGGGTTTATAATTACACTACAAACAAAAAACTGGATATATTAGGCTGTAACTCTGTTATCTGATCAGGTACATCAACATAATTGACATCACTTGAAAGGTCAAGAGATTGTCTTCCAAATGTAACTCACGAGTGGGGAATGTGTCTATCAGTAATAAAGTTATAAGCTGTTTATAAAAAAATTTCACAATTTTCACACAAAAGTTGTGGTCCATTTAACCCTCTAAATATCATCTGATCGCCATCTCAAATCGCAAGCTTCTTCTTTGTCATATACTCTTATCTTATTTAAAATTTCGAGGCTATCGGACTATTATTGCGGCCTACAGAGCAACTACAAAATCGGATAAAAATTATGTTTTTGGTCCATTTCACCCGCTAAATATTTCACGATCATCACCAATTAAAATAGCGATCTATTCTGATGTGAAACCGACCTCCATACCAAATTTCGTGACGATCGGTCCATAATTGCGGCCTGGAGTTTGATTACAATTTATAATGGACAGACGGACACACGGACACACGGACGGACGGACGGACACACATCTCAAAATCGCTTTATCTCGCCGAGATATGAAGATTGGTATACCACATTGGGGGTCTCCGACGAATATTTCGCGGTGTTACATGAATTTTTCCCAAAACAAACTTATAATACCCTTTCTACATAGTAGTGTAGGGTATAATTACGCTTTGATCGGTCTATTATTGAGACCTACAGAGCCGCTAGAAAATTGGATAAATATTTTGTTTTTGGTCCATTTCACCCGCTAAATATTTCACGATCATCGCCAATAAGAATAGGGATCTGTTCTGATCTGAACCCGACCTCCATACAAAATTTCGTAACGATCGGTCCATAATTGCGGGCTGGAGCGTGTTTACAATTTATAATGGACAGATGGACGGACGGACTGACACACATCTCAAAATCGCTTTATCTCGTCGAGATATGGAGATTGGTATACCACATTGGGGGTCTCCGACGAATATTTCGCGGTGTTACATGAATTTTTACCAAAACAAACTTATAATACCCTTTTCCACATTGTGGTATAGGGTATAAATAATAATGAATATGAATACGAAATGTCTTCGTGGAATAACATAGTTTGGTAAAACTTCTCCGAACTGATACTGGCATAATTTCATAAATTAATCCAAAAATATTTTTGTAATTAAAAAAAAAATTGTTGGGGGTTATGTCCGCGTTTTTTGTGGGAATTATGTCCTCTTTGCATCGCGGACATAACTCCCAACGAATTTTGGGAGTTATGTCCGCAAAGCAAAGCAGACTTAACGCCCAAAATCATTTTGGGAGTTATGTCCGTGGGAGTTATGTCCGTGGGAGTTATGTCCGGGCACCCATGTGCCCAATGTCCTATATTAGGACGGCTTCAAAAACAATTTTTTTTAATAAATGTTTAAAAACCTATAAGCACAGTGTTTTTAATTCTCATTTACTTCCCAAATAATATAAAAATATTTTTTGAAATCATCAAGACCAAGCAATGGGCATATCTGGCTTAACTATCTGAATCTGTCGAGTTATTTTTCTACCGTTCAACCATTGATGGCTGACTATGATAAGCAACAGAATTTCCAACTTAGTGTTGGGTAGTTCCCTTAAAAATCGATTATCGGTGTTTCATTCCTCTGAAGGAATTAGTTCACTAGCCTTCTGATTAATGAGAAAGTCCCTTGGAAGCATGTAATGTATTCCAAGGTTGTTTTACCTAGAAAAGTTAAAAACATTTATAGCGTTGGGCTTAATAGCTTAGGGTAGAGGGCTTTGTCAGTACTTACAACTACCAATGTGTACTATAAAAACCCAGTAACCCATTTTTTCTGGGCACTTTTGCTATAGATAGAACTTAACGACTACTTTTTTGATCGCTAACTTACTGAAAAATTTAATTTCTGCAATTGGAAGATTTAATTTGGTCGATTTTTGTCGGTTACGCACATAATGAGTTAGAGAATCGTACGACTCCTTTTATTTTCCTTCTTTAATACACAAAATAACCGGCAACTACGGATTGTTGTATTGCATTCCCGTAGTTATACAACCAATACATAGATTTAAATCCCATATAGTTTATTTGATTGCTATAACTTTTATATAAAACTATACAAATTTTTTGTTTCGGCGACGAGATAAAGTCAGTTGCTTATGCTCATAGAAATGGCTGAAATATATTTACCATAATGAGAGTCGTAAGAGGCTCATGTCCCATCGACACTGAAAATCAATAAGTGTACATGGGCTACGAAGTTTATATCATTGAAAAAAAGTACAAAAATACAAGCGTTGCATTGTAGTCTCCTAAGTATCTATGCTCCATTGATTACCAATTTTCCATATTCAATAATGTATGATAATTGATGTAATAGTCCTTCAATATATTCTTCTAAAAGTGCTTTACAATCTTCCAACAATAAAATGATACAAAATATAATTAATAATTTGATTATAAACAATGAAAGTTTACTTCAATGTCCTTTTATATCCTTTCACAAATTGCACTCATAGAACACCTTGCTCCATTCTATACAATTTCCCTTGAAGTAAGATAGCAAATTATGAAAAGAAATAAACAAAGAATGAGAAATTTGCATTCACGTCGTGTATAAAACAGAGCAGAATATACAACAGCAACAATAAAGCAACAGACAACAACAATAAGGCAAAACAAAGAAAGGTAAAAACGCAGCATAAAAAAGAAACAATATAACAAAAAGCATCTAACACGGTCATTCAAAAGATAATAAGTCAATAAAGAAAACCCAAAGAGAAAAGAATTTTCTCATAAAAAATACCCTCAAAGTGGCAACGGAAAAGGTACATTCATTATGGCAATAAAGACAACGTCGCTTTTCAAAAGAATTATACAAAAGGAAGAATTGAGATGCACACACGCGTACACAACACAAAGGACAATCTCCCATATAAATAGAATGAATGAACGATTGTGCGAAGAAAGGACTTGTGTTTGAAGTCCGTTTTTTGATATTTACTTGAAACTCTAAATGAATAAACATACGAAGGATTTTTACCACTAAGTCAGAAGGTGGTTGGTGGTAAGTAAGTGTATGCGTGTATCCTTTTGAGGTTGTCTACAAATGTCCTTATGTTCGGCATTATGCATTGAAAGTGTTTGTATGTGTGCGAAATTCACCATACAATCTGTATAACGGCGCGTGTTTATTCATCTCAAGGGTTTTTATGTTGAGTACTTATAAATATCCTTTAATATACTTGTCTTCCTTTGCTCTTCTTCTTTTTATATCTTCATTGTTGTTGTTGTAGATTTTTTGTATTCTTTCAAGTGTTCTTAAGTTGTATTTTTCTTCTATATGCTGATTTAATAGATATGGTCGATGGAGGTGTGTTATTTGTGGTTGGCATGAGAGCCCACTCGCATTTGTCATACTTTAAGTGGCAACTTAAAAAAAAGAAAATACGCACAAACCATCCTCTAACACCACTTAACCAAAGTACCATTGAAGAAAATATTAGCTGTGGTTAAGTTATGCCCAGTTAACATTCAGATAAAAGGTCAATGTCTCTAACAATTGCGCAGATGAAAAAAAGTTTTCTTCACGAGAAAAGGAATGTGTGAATTTTATTGACAGACAATGTTATATTCAAATGCGGTTTTCATTCGATAAAAAGAAGAAGATTTTTATAGGTAAGCAATTTGTGTAAGCAAATTTGTCGTAAGTGACAATCAAAATCACTTTAGTTACAAGCTAGAATTTTTTATAAATCCTCCAGAATCTGGAAAAATGTATCAGTTGCACTTGATTTGAGAAGGCTTACAAGTAAAAAAGCATCTGTTGACAGAGATACACCCTCAGCCTCGACATAGTCCAATTTGGCTAAAAACTTACTTTGGAAGTCATTTCTTTTCGATAGATATCGCGCCCAGTTGGTCACAGTATAAAGCTTTTAGGAAGCATGGACTTGTCCACGAACCACATAATATCGCTCTAAACCTATACCCTAAGATACAGTACTTCTGGCGACGAAAATCGTTGACCACGCCCTTTTTTCTTGAAATGCTGCAATCAAATGAAGTCATTGGATCCCCAGTCGGGGCTGTACGGCACATGACCTATCAATTCCACGTTTTGTCTGGTCAAACAGGAGCTGGTTTGAATCGATCGCATTGTCAGGATGCAGAACGATTCGTCTTCTCTTGTCCGTTTGTCGAATTTCTCAGGAGACTTCACGCAAACAAATTGTAGTGTACTGCTCAGAATTAACCGTCCTACATTTCTCAAGCCGTATAGTCGCCACACAGTTAGTTTTCTCGAAGAAACAGGCAAATACTTGCTTCGAAGGTCTACTTCCATGAACAACTTTCGTTGGATTTGGCTTTCTTTCGAAGACCCAAACGGTCGATTCCTGTTTTGTTTCGGGCTCCTATGCATAGATCCAAGATTCGTCGTCTGTGACGATCTTATAAATGTCATTTGAAGCATCGCGATAGTTTTTGTCCACAATTTCTTTGCACAAAATCCACAAGACCCTTTTTTGAGCGATTGACCAATTTTGCTGGATCTAACGACAAAAATCCATTTTTGCGGCCAGGTGTTCATGCAATATCAAATCTTAGTTAGTGGAAGAAATGTCCAAGGATGCCTCTATCTCACGGTATGTAATACGACCATCTAGCATTATCCGTTCACTCACGGCTAAATTTTGTTCTGGTACAACGGCCGATTTTGGGCGACATTCACGACCTTCGTTTTTTGCGAATGTCGGCCACGATTGAATTCATTAAACCAGTTTTTCATAGTGCTATAGGATGGCTCTTTATCGACATACAAAGATGCACTCTTACCGTGATAATCCACGTCGAAAATTATGAAAAATTATATGACGATAATCTTTACAAGTAAATTCCATTTTTTGCGAATTGATTGCGAACACATGGTCGTATGTCAAACTGTCCAGAGTACGTTTAGGCTAAAAACGACACTGCATGTTGCCTAGGCCAGAAGGCTTTTTTGTACCCTTCGTCATTTTTAAAGTTAAACTACATTTGGACAAAATATTATGATGTCCAAAGTTTGGGCCAAATCTGTTGCTCCGTTCAAGAGATATCGCGAGTACCATTTTAGTGATTTTTTTAACTTTTGAGGGGAGGTACCGGATGGATATGGCCTTTATTCCAAAATAAACTAAATTTGGACAAACTATTTTGAGGGTAGAATCGGCTTGTCCGTTAGAGTCTCATCGTGCGCCCCAGCCAGATAGACGGACAGACGGACAGACGGACGGACAAATTGCCTGAAACGGATTTCGTCCAATAATACCATTATTTCGATGAGGCACATTTTGCCCATATACACTTTCATAGGGGCAAAATGTAAAATTGAGCTTTCCGTTTAAAAAAAATCCAATCAAGAAAAAAACCCATCATTCCAAATATTTTTTTAACAAATATTGACCGCTGCGCGCTAAAGATATGACCGTTTTAATTTGAATGTTTAGAAAAAAGGCTTGATATAATAGGCTGTTTTATGTCATTACCCTTAACTGAATTCGATCTCTTTGCGATGATGTGAAAATACTCCCGAAATGTCTAAATGGATTCACAAAAAAATAAATTGTTTTTCAAAATAGTCAGGCTTAATCCCATAGTCGTTGTTTTAATATTTTATTAAAACAACTTTAATTTATTAGTGGCAAAAAATTGGCGATGTTTACCAAGGGGTAAGGCAGGGAATACTATAGTTTCAGATCTAGCCACAGATCTTCATCAGTTCCCTTATTTCTTGTTTTTCAACAAGAAACTTTTTATACCCAAGTGTCAATTGCTAGCTCAAATAGATACGTGCGCAAAGAAACACTCTGATCGAGAATTTCTTTGGCACTACCTAAACTCTAGCAACTTCACTTGCAAACAAAACCAAATTTTTCCAACTGCTATGCGTTCGTCGATTCTAGACGAAAAAGCACGTAACTAATTTGTTGGTATTGCATACTACAGCAATAAACAACATTTTGACGGTGCCCGGTCTCACAATTAGGAGGGTTGGCTTTTTTTGTTTGGGATGACGACTTCTATTTTGTTTTTCAAAATAGTCAGGCTTAATCCCATAGTCGTTGTTTTAATATTTTATTAAAACAACTTTAATTTATTAGTGGGAAAAAATTGGCGATGTTTACCAAGGGGTAAGGCAGGGAATACTATAGTTTCAGATCTCGCCACAGATCTTCATCAGTTCCCTTATTTCTTGTTTTTCAACAAGAATCTTGGTAAACATCGCCAATTTTACTTTTTCAAAATGTGGTTTTTGATTTCCTTTATTTTTTGCTGTGGTGATGCTGTTCGTCAGCAAAACATTTCAGTACATTTTCAGATTTTTTTGACCAACCTCTCCAGAGATGTCGCGCCTTGAGAAAATCGAATTCTCTAAAAACTATATGCAAAGAAATATTCATAACTTCTTTAATATTGGTCCAATTTAAACAAAAATCATTCTGTATGTTTTGTTCCGTTGTTGCTAGCTATTTAATAAAAAATAAAAAAATGCACAGTGGGCTTGGATGCAAATTTCGCGATTTAATATTTAAAATCAAATTGCAACAATGATTGACCCCTTCGATTTTCTTTAAACTTTTTTGTATTAAACTACGATTAATTACAAAAATTTTAAGCCATATTTGGTAGTGGGATTCGAATGATTACTATTTATACCCTACACCACAATGTGGAAAGGGTATTATAAGTTTGTTTTGGTAAAAATTCATGTAACACCGCGAAATATTCGTCGGAGACCCCCAATGTGGTATACCAATCTTCATATCTCGACGAGATAAAGCGATGTGTGTCCGTCCGTCCGTCTGTCCATTATAAATTGTAAACACGCTCCAGGCCGCAATTATGGACCGATCGTCAAGAAATTTTGTATGGAGGTCAGGTTCAAGCCAGAATAGATCCCTATTCTTATTGTTGATGATCGAGAAATATTTAGCGGGTGAAATGGACCAAAAACAAAATTTTTATCCGATTTTGTAGCGGCTCTGTATGTCGCAACTATAGTCCGATCGCACAGTGTGTCCAAAATGGGTGTTTTGTGTCAAAATCTATATTTTCTAAACGGATATAGATAGAGCTATGAAATTTGAAGGAGATGTTTATCAGACATGGATCTTTTATTCCAAGTAGTTACAAGCCATTCGGTCAACGTCCTATATAGCATTTTAATGAATAAAAAAGGTTTTTCGATATTTTAAAGTGTGTGTAATATAGATACATTTAAATAAGAATTGATAATTTCTTAGAGTTATTTAAAACGCATTTTGAAGTTATAGAAACATAAAACGCTATACTCTGAAATACAGACTTGTGTTTTAAAAACATGAAATAATTCAATTTATATGCATACTATAAAAAAATGTAACTAATTAAATTCATGGAGGAATATTTACTTAGCATAAAAATGGTAATATTTCGGTGCTTAAAATATGTTTTTTTGTTTATGGGTGCTATTCAAAAGCGTGGGACTATGTTAACGACAGCTGATTCATATACCGCAGCTGATCGCCAGTATCACCAACTAAGGGCCATTATCAATGAATGGCAACGTCATTGTTGCCATAAATAAAAGAATGACAGACTGTCATTAGTGAAACTATTTTCGTTATTTCATTTTGTTAAATATTAGCAAATTATATTTGCAAATATTAAACAATATATAATTCGGTCGGAAAATGTATCTTTGAATACCAAAAATCAGGGGTTCGTTATATGAGAGTTCTATCTTAAAGTGGACCTATGCCCACACTATTGTGTGTGCAAGTTTATTGAACACTAGGAACCCTAAATGCAAAATTGTAGCAACTTCGTTCCGAAAATGTATTTAAAAACCCTAAAATACCTGAAATCGGGCGGTACCCTTATATGGAGGCTACATCAAAACGTGGACCTATATAGAATTTTTAGTAAGGAGATAGCTTACTCGTAGAAAACGTTATATTTAAATTTTTAGCTAGATCGGTTGATAATTGTAGGTAAAATCCTCAAAACATGTAAGATTGGGTGGTAACGTTATAAAGGGCCTATTTCCCGGCGTCGCACTTGGTCGCAATTTCTTTATTGAAAAATTGATAGTTCGAGAGCTCCCCTATATTTGGTATCATTACAACAGTGGAACCCCGTGGAACTTTTTAGTTATATCCTATTAAAAAAGAACTTATTAGAAATATACACGTAAAAATGTTCAAAATAAACCAGGTTATTATACAGAACAGGAACGCAAATACATTTATTTCTAAGCACCATTTAATACGTCAGGTTCCGTATTATCGGATAGCAAAAAGAACCATTAAGAAATTCCAAAAACTCGTGATAATATGGTCCTCACAATATCTACGAATTTCCTTGCGATTTTTAGTATTTGTTTTAACGAAAATAAGATCATGTTATAGGTACCGTTAGTTCAATTATAATGGTACAACTAACGACATTTTTGTTTTTCTCTCTTAGCTAGCATGTTTTCTATCCCTTCATATACAATTTTTAGGAATTTTTGGCAATTTGTTTTTTTTTTTGCATTTTTGGCACAAAATATGGAATTTGGACACACTGTGGATCGCCTCGAAATTTTAAATAATGTAAGATTATATGACAAAGAAGTAGCTTGCAATTTGAGATGGTGATCGGATGATGTTTAGAGGGTTAAATGGACCACAACTTTTGTGTGAAAATTGTGAAAATTTTTAATATACCGGTAATATCTTTATTCCTGGACCACACATTCCGCCCACATAAATAATATTTGGAAGGACAACTCTTGCCCTTTCAATTAATGCCAATTATGTTGATTTATGTGGTCAGATAACAGAGATACAGCCTAATATATCCAGTGTTTTGCTTGTAATGTAATCAAAAGCATACTAGAAGTCGCAATTATAGATCAATAGTCAGGAAATTGTGCACGAGGTAGGGGTTTAGGTCGAAGAAGATGCCCTGGAGGCCATATACCGGCAAAGTCGCCTATATATGAAAAATTAACTACCGATCTTTCCTCTGATGAAAATTGCAATAATAAGTGTGCTTGGTAACGGACCTACTACCTAAGATATAATGAGTTTTGTGAAGAGAACCACATCTTCCTCCCATGCTACAAATTGTCTCTATCATGACAGACAAATTCCCAGTTCTTGCAAATTGCGTGGAACCCTATCATATTACCTGTCCAATGCTAAACAACGCCAATTTTCAAATTTAAGAATATTTCTTAAAATGTACTGTATATAATTGTTCCACAAACATCCCAGTAGGGACAAGGGAGCCTTCTCTCATATCAATGAGAGCACCCTGATTAATATCAGCTCAATGATATGTAGACAGCGGAATTTTATGCAACACCTATTTTTGTAAAATGTGCATATTTTTGGCTTCTAATTAAATTCCAATCGAAATATATCACATATGCAAAAATATGAGAAATGTATAAATTATGCATATGCAAATATTATTTTTGCATATGGAAAATTTCTGTATTTCATATATTTTCGTATGCTACATATATTTCAATAATATCTTCTAAAATGTTTATGTGTACATTTTTCTGTTTGAAATTCACTTCAGACAAGTCAATAAAATAGAGAAATCTGTAACCAGAGCCACAATCTTCAAAATGTCGAAAATGGGGAGCTTTCGTTGTATGGGAGCTATATGAACGCCTAGACCTATACCGACAAATTTCAGATGGAAAGTTTAATACCCCCAATGAAGACTTAATACCAAATTTTTGCCAATTCGGAGGGATATTGAGACCATAACCTTCACAGTACAGAAAATCAGTAGGTTCTGGTTATGGGAGCTATATGAAGACGTGGACATATAACGACAAATTTCAGGTGGAACGTTTTTTACCTCCAACGAAGACTGAATACAAAATGTCAGCCATTTCAGTTTGATATTGAGGCCACAACCTTCAAAATACCGGATATCGGGAGGTACGTTTCTATGGGAGCTATATGAAGACCTGGACCTATACCGATAAATAGCAGGTCGAAAATTGTGATGAACGAATACTTAATACAAACTTTCAGCCAATTCGGTGGGATATTTACGACACAATGTCTTGCATGTGGTTTAGCAAATATGTCAAAATATGCAAAAAATTAGGTCCAGACTAAATGTCCGTTCTAAAACTACTTATTGGTGCCACCATGGTACAATTGTTTGCACACCCGCCTTGCACGCTGAAGGTCGGGCGTTCGATTCCCGGCCAGCAAACATCAAATTTCCAACGATGGCAAAATACCCCTCAGTAAAGTTGGCGACATTTTCTGAGTATGTACAACTTCTCTACAGGTGGTGTTTTAAGACATGCAATTCGGACTCGGCGATGTGATAAGGTTGCAGACTCCAAAAATTTATTTCTTACAATGAGCTTATTTGTCCAAAAGAAACTTTGATTTGCTGAAAGCTAACTCGCATGGTAGTGGTGTAGAGTATCGTATTGTCGGCCCTGTCCGACGATAGCCTTTGCTTACTTGTTTTTTCTTAATTTTTAAAATTTGTCAATACAAATTTTCCTTTATACCGTTGTGAAACTGTTGTTATTTTACCAAAAAAAATACAAAATTACATTTTCTAACATTTGGTACAACCACAACCAATTCCTAAATAAAACAACAAAACAAATGTTAGAAACTATAATTTTGTAATTTTTTGTTAAAATAACAAAAGTTTCACACTGCACTATTGGTAATTTGCCCTGTTTTTGAGGCAAACATTAATACCGGTGGACTTATGGGCTTTTTGTACATATTTAATGCTTTATATGCAAAAGTAATATAAAACAAAGAATTACACAGTAAAATTCGGATAAAGCGAACATCGGTTATAAGAAACTACGTTTACAGCGCACAAAGTTTTGTGTTTCCAAGGCATTTTTCTTAATATTGAATATTTCTTTAGAGAAAGTTTATTTTTAGTGCATATCGGATGGTTTTTCGTGTTTAATATTTCCTTCCCAAAAAAAAAAAATAATAATAAATAAATAAAAAATTTTCTGCAAGGAGGGCACATTCAAAAAAGTGATATAACTCAAAAACGCAAAAAATTAAAAGTGCAAAAATCGACTTTTTGCCTAAAAACCTGTTCAAATTATCTATAATGCGGTGTAGGGTATAAAAATGTCAAATGGGGCTGTTCTAAAACGTGTACCTATATCTACCATTTCTACATGGATATTTTCTTTTCGAATGGAAGGACCTCTGTAAAATTGCAATTATTTTTTTAGACAATTGGAGAAATCGGTCGTCTTTTGGAAAATTTTGCGCGATATTCTATTATAAAGCGCCAAAACACACTATATCAAACAATTGAATTGTATATTTTTCAGAGACCTCAAACAAATTATGTGGCTCTATTCAATTGAAGACATGAACCAATATATATCTACATAGCCATCTGTATCTTAATTTCAGCAAATAGAAAGACGGCAGACACACGGATATCATTGAATCGCATTAGAATTTTATTCTGATCAAGAAATATTTTCCTTGAAGGATATCTGACGTATAATACATTTATTTTTCCAACATTTTGTGGGGAAGGCTATTTAAATGCACACATCAACCGTAACGCCCGCTGAAATACCAATATTTTATACAATCCCCTTTTGAAGTCTTCCTCTTAAGGACTTTCGAAATACTTTTTTTCATATTTAAAATTTCGCTGGGTTATTTGATTTTATCACTCATTGCGGCAAGCGTCCTTTGAATGATAAATAGTCACACTATATATTATCATATCGATATTCTAAAGTTTCCAAAATAATAGCCAGCGGGAATACCAATTTTAACACAGTACCCACAACAATTCTTTTTGATAGAAATAAACGATGTGAGATTTCCAAAAGACGACGACGATGATGATGATGTGTTGCGCTGATACCGCTAACAACCAACCATTTATTCTGGGGAAAACTAAGGAGGCTATTTTGAATGCATGTTTAGATGTTGTTATACAATAGTTAACTGTTTACGTGATCTGAAAGATTTATTGGTTCTTAATAAAAGACCAACATCAAAAGCAGAAGCCGAGGCAACAAGAACACTAGCACAGAGAAATGGCCACATTTAATGGCCATATAACCCCATTGGGCCTAAAGATAAATGTTAAACTGCTACGAAGTGAAAACAGAAAATGTATTCAACGTGTTTTCTTCCATCTTAGATTCCCTTCCTAAGATGATTTTTATCCCTTAAGCAGCCTTCGCTTTGACTGCCATAAACAAAACAAATCCTTGTCTTTCGAGTTGATGAAAGATAATAGGATTTTGTGTATGACTATAACTAATAAATAACATTGAATTACTATTATGAGTAATAAACTGTGAAAGCTTAAGAACAATTCCATAGAATACGCCGCTTGACGATGACTTGATGTGAAATCACAGAAAATTGATTTCAAATGGATTTTGCCTTCTTTCGCAGGGCTGTTAGATTTATTGAGATTAGAAAATGATGACCAAACATAATAGATAATAATGTGGATGCCTAATGCAATGACATATTTATATTCATCTCTGTGGAAAAATGTGTATAAAATAAAATAGCTAACACTCAATAATTCTAACCGCAACACTACTTTACTATATTACTAGCAAAATGCCCGCTAATTTGTATGCGGAAAAGGAATAATATACAAACAATTTTTAATAAAAATGGTGAACACTGAAAATGTTTATTTATTAATACCTATTTTAATTGCTATTTAATTTCTTTTAAGTACTGTTCGTACAACTCTCGTTCGAATTTCCAAAAAAAAGATCTTAGCTTAGTTCCAGTACTTTTTAATGGCAAAAGTGTCAAAAGAGCAAACCGTCGAAAATGAGTTTTACTTCACATGTACGGGAACGGAAAAATGGTAGACACGTCATAAAACTGGAACAAAAGTCAAAGCCAATCAGAAGCCGGCAAACATGTTGCAGATTTTTGCTCTGGAACGAAGCTCTTATCGCACCCCTACACATCAACAGCCAATATTTTAAATTCCACTCCATGTTTTATTAGAACGATAGAGGTATTTTGAAGATTTTATCCACATATCATACCTCCAATCGAGGTAGCAGAAATTTCAGAATTTGTGATATCAAAATATACAAAACATTTATTCAAAAATGTTTATTTAATGCGCCCTTCTAACAGTGAACCTGACAAATAAATAATAAATCAGAATTCCACTTCTATTCCTTAGCCTCATACCAAATTTATTGCTCCTTCGCACACTTCGCACACTAATTGTATAATTCCAGCTTCACCCAACACCAAATTTAGTACCATTCTGTACTTTTCGTACTTAAAACACAAACTCAATACTTCAATCATTAGCAACATCCAAGCCTAATGTCAGAATTTGTATGCATTTCAAAAACTCCTTATCTAAACACTAGCGCAGACACCAATACAAATATTCGAAATTCCAGCTATATCCCTTTATGCATCTATCCTTATCTACACTCTAAACGCCAACTAATACCGAATTTCACAAATCCAGCTCTACCCTTTTACCCAAAAACAATTTGAACCAAATTTTGTGCCATTTATGCCCGTAATTTCTAGCCCTAGGTAACCGGATAGGTAGCTACCTATTAGTTATCTTTACCTACGCGTTTGGCAATTTCTACATGCCATTTACCGAGGCGTGTAAATTTTGAAAACATGTGGTAACATTGGTGATTTTCATTCATGATTTTGTAAAAACATTGCCACATATAAGTGTTTTACAATTTTTAACACATTGGCAACGATCAACCAGGCAAAATCCTTGGTGTAAGTAACACGGCCGTTTTCGACCCGGTAACGTTACCTCTGGATTGAAATAATGAAATTTTGCTTACACGGGGGATATCCATGAACTCATAGATAACTACGCGTAGAAATTACGGGCATTAGTAAATTTCGTAAACTTCTGGTACGTGTATCCACAACGACATTTCCACCCTACACACCAACAGCGACCATAATAGCAAATTTCCAAATTCCACCTCTATTCATATAGCATTTAATATTTTTCGTATCAAATGTAGTACTTTTCGTACTCATAAGTACGATTTTCTAAAACTATCTCAATCTTCCACTCAACAATAATCATATTTTCAAATATCAGGGTCCCAGCGCTATCCGTTCACCAAAATCTAATTGTACCAAATTTAGCACAAGTAGGTACACATAAGTATCAATTCATTCAAATCCAAATTGTACCAAATTTAGTATCATATAGTACTTCTCCTACACATAAGTACGAATTTCTTATACCACCTCCATATTTCAATCCTTATTTCAAATTTTAGGTTTTCAGCTCTATCCGTTCTCCCAAATACAAATTGTACCACATTTAGTACCATTTAGTACTTTTCGTACACTTAAGTACGAATTTCCAAAGCTGTCTCCATAACTCAATTCTACACTTCAACAGTAATCATTGTTCCAAATTTCAGGACTCCACCTCTATCCATTCACCCAAATCCAAATTGTACCAAATTCAGTACCATTTAGTACATTTCGTACACATAAGTACGAATTTCCAAAACCATTTTCTTACATCAACACCACTTCCCAACCTTGATTCCATACCAAATGTCCGTTCAATATATACAATTGGTACTAAATTTAGTAAAATTTAGTTCTACACCTATAGGTCGAATTTCCAAAAACCCTTTGGTACATTTTTTTTACATTCCCTCATTCCAAATTTCAGGTTTCTAGCTCTTCCGTGCACGTACCCGTCTAAAAGGTATTAAGGGTACTATATTTAGTAACTCTTGGTACTTGTCGTACCCTTCTAGTTCGCAAACTAATACGGAATTTCGCAATTCCAGATCTACCCCTTTAATTTATATCAGCTTACAGTGACTTCACAAAATTGGCATAACTCTGATAAATTCAAATTTTAAAATCATTTTGCGCGTGAGGTTTTTTCACCAAATCACCTAATAATTAAGGTTTTATGTAATCTTATGTAGAAACTCATCAGGCTATTATATAAGGTTATGAGGTTATAAAAAATCATTACCCAAATATATGTATATGCGAACTACATCCAAATCTGAATCAGTTTCAATATAATTTGGCACCACCGCACAGAGGTCGAAATCACTGATCTAGCAGCGCTAAATTAATAACTTGGAAACAAATTAGTTGTATTTTTGTACTTAGGGTTTCTAGTGATCACTAAAACTTTCCACCAAAAATTGTGGACATATGTATGGCCCTTTTTATACCCTCAGCCTTTAGGCTAAAGAGGGTATTTACACTTTGATACGACCAAAAATGTGCCTCATCGAAATAATGGTTTTAGACCCCAAGTATGTTTGTACGATATCTGTTTCAGACAATTTTGAGTAGATCTAGCAATGTCCGTCCGTCTGTCTGTCTGTCCGTCTGTCTGGCTGGTGCGCACGATAACTCTCGAACGGATCAATCGATCCGGTTCAAATTTTGGGTATCGAAATATTTTGTCCAGATTCGATTTAAGTTCGAAGATGAGTTATATAGGTCCACCCCTTCAGGCACCTCCCCCACAAATGTTCAAAAATTGTCGCAAAAGTTGTGCGCACGATAACTCTTGTAGGAAATAACCGATTTGGTCCATACTTTGCACATCGTGTAATTTCTACCAAACTTACATTAGGTTCCAATATGGAATCAATCGGCCCAATCCTTCGGGTACCTCCCACACAAAATTTCGGAAAAGTTCAGTTTAGGACCTGGTCTCGAATCGCTTTGATTTTTGTTTACGCAAGTTGTATTCGCTGTCCTCTATACGATGCTGTAAGTTTCATTAGGGGCAAGTCCATACTTCCTGAGAAAATAGCCTGAAAGTTACAAAAAACCCTATGACACCGTGTGTAGTCGTTGGAGCGCATGATAACTCTCGAACGGATCTGCCGATTCGGTCCAAAATTTGGCTTTCGTAATATTTTGTCCAAACTTAGTTCAAGTTCAAAGATGGATTATATCGGTCCACTCCATCCGGTACCTCCCCCACAGAAGATCGAAAATGTTCCGAAAATTTGTGCGCACGATAACTCTTGAAGGGAGTAACCGATTTGGTCCATACATGGCACATTATGAAATTTCTACCAGACTTAGATGAGGTTCCAATATGGACTCAATCGGTAAACTCCTTCGAGTACCTCCCACACAAAATTTCGGAAAAGCTCAGTTTAGGACCTGCTCTCGAATCGTCTTGGTTTTTGTTGTACCATCTTGTATTCACTGTCCCCTATACGAATGTACAAGTTTCCTCAGGGCCAAGTCCATACTTCCTGCAAAAATATCCTGAAAGTTGAAAAACAAACCCTATGACACCATGTTAATGGATGGAAGCGCAAGATAATTCTAGAACGGAAATGCCGGTTCCGGCCAAAATTTGGCATTCGTAATATTGTTTCCAAACTTAGTTTAAGTTCGTGGATAAGCCATATCGGTCCACTCCTTCAGGTACCTACGCCACAAAAGTTCAAAAATATTCGGAAAAATTGTGGGCACGATAACTCTTGATGGGAGTGACCGATTTGGTCCATACTTTACACATTCTCATAATATCTACCAGATATAAATTAGGTTCGAATATGGACTATATTTGTCCACTCCATCCCGTACCTCCCACACAAAATTTTGGATAAGTTCACTTTAAGACCTGCTATTGAATCACTTTGATTTTGTTGAAGCAACTTACATTCGCTGCTTCAATTACAATGGTAAAAGTTGTTTCAGGAGCAAGTCCATACTTCTTGAAAAAACCCCCTATGGCACCCCCATGGTCTAGGCCGGTCCATTCCTTTAAGTACCTTTTCAGCAAAATTTTTGAACTTTAATCCTAATCAAAAGAAAAAAATGTTTCAATTTGCACAGGCTGAGGGTATATCTCTGTCGGCAAAGCCGACTGATACTTTTTTACTTGTTAAGGTATCTCCCTTCTCTGTTATGAACACATGTTAAATTTTGTTTCGATCTGGCAACTCCTTCCTTTTGCAATGGAAAAATTAGAAATGTGTGCTCTCATTATTAAATATATATATAAAAATGGTGTAAAAAATGTATAGTAATTCATAAAATGAGAACGGCTAGGCCGATTTCTGTAAAATTTTTTGTCAGTTATTCGTATTTTCGAGGAGAAGGTCTTTACGGAAGAAAATTTTGGAAAATCTCTCTGGAAAAGTCCGAAAATTGGAAAAATCGAAAATTGAGTTTTTGTATGAAATTTTATTCCTTAATAGCGAAACGAAGTTCGCCGGGTCCGCTAGTATTTACATAAAAAAGGTTTATCGGGACAAGAAATTCATTATGATATGGTGAATGTGTTAGGTGAAAGTGCTCCTTCATATGCAACAGTAAAAAATTGGGTTGCTGAATTTAAACGTGGTCGTACAAGCATTAAAGATGAACCACGTAGTGGACGTCCAAAAACAGCAACAACAACATAAATTGTAGCCAAAGTGCATGATATGGTATTAAATGATCGACGAATAAAAGTGCGTGAAATTGCTAATATCATGGGCATCTCAAATGATCGAGTCCATTTAATTATGCATGAAGAACTACAGATGAAAAAGCTTACTGCAAGATGGGTGCCGCATTTGTTAACAGTTGATCAAAAACGCATAAGAATGAATATTTCTCAAGCTTGTTTGGATCGTTTTAAGCGAAATAAAATGGATTTTAAGCGTCGTTTCATAACTGTTGATGAGGCATGGATCCACCACTATACTCTAGAGACAAAAGAACAATCCAAACAATGGACTGAAGCTGGAGGAAGTGCCCCAAAGAAGGCAAAAACAATTCAATCGGCTGGTAAGGTTATGGCAACGGTTTTTTGGGACTTCAAAGGTATTTTATTGATTGACTATCTGCAAAAGGGTAAAACAATAAATTCAGAGTACTATTGCAACCTTTTGGATCAATTAAATGTACAAATTCGAGTAAAACGTCCTGGCTTACAACACAAAAAAATAATTTTTCATCAAGACAACGCACCAGCGCACAAGAGTGTTTTAACAATGGCTAAAATCAACGAATTAAAGTACGAGTTGCTTGACCACCCACCTTATTCTCCTGATTTAGCTCACAGTGACTTTTACTTGTTCCCAAATTTAAAAAAAAATCCTTGGCTAGGAAAGCGTTGGATAAGTGTATTGAAGTTTCAGGAGATTATATTGAAAAATAAAAATATTTTTGAAAAACTAACTACTCTCTTTCATTGATAGGCTAAGAAGTTTCCGAACCGCCCTCGTACGTTGTTTGCGTGATTCCCAAGATATCGCAGCGCCCGCTAATAAGAAACAAAAACCTGTTTGAGATTTTCTGTCTTTAGTGTCAGTGGCCAAACTTGCATCCACGTAGCCATTTTTGCAATAATTAAGTTTCACATTTGGAGTAGAATTTAGATATTTTAAAACATATAGCACGGACGTTCAATGCTGCTTTCGGGAATCGTTATTCAAATGAGACAACATATTTACACTGCAAGCTAGGTCTGGTCGGCTAAAAACTGAAATATGCAGTAATGATCCAATAAGTTATTGGTATATTGTAGAACCTATCTTTTCGGATTTTCCTTTAATTTTTAGTGCTTTCTCCAAGCACAGTTTAGGTTGCATGGGTACTTCTGATAAATTCGAATTTTCTTGGACATACTTCTTAATTAAATTATTGGTGAAAACTGGTTGCGAAATCGATATTGAATTTTCACTTACTTCAACTTCAAGCCAACACAAATCTTCGGTTGTCCTAAATCTCGTATACGGAATTGTTTTTCAAGTGCCTTAATTAAACGTTCTACTTCTCTTGAATTATTTGAAGCTCTAAGGATATACATTCAGAGTAACTATCATTGCATCCGTTGACTAGCTTGTAATAAACGCATTGATCGTATTTCGATTGAATTATGCCAAAAAATTTGAAAACAAAATCTATTCTTTTGAACCACTAACGAACTGTCTGTTTAAGGCCGTATAGAGCTTTTTTCAGTCTGCAAACTTTGTTTTTATCTTCCACAAAACCTTCTGCCTGGTTCATGTAAATTTCTTCTTTAAGGTTTCCATTGCGAAAAGCTGACGAAGCATCCAATCTCTTAATTTCAAATTGTGTTCGACTGATAATGAATATATAAGTCGAATAGTATTTTGACGAACTACCGGTGCAAAAGTATCCGTATACTGGAGTCCGTATTCCTGAGCATATCGTTTTGCAACCAATCATGATTTTCGCTTTTCAACACTGCCATCCGCTCTACAATTACTTTTATATACCCATCTGCAGTCTATGGGTTTTCTACCATCAGGCAAGTCAACAAGCTCCCAAACATCATTTTCAAGAGGAGATTCTACTTCTTTCGCCATTGCTTCTTTCCATTGCTTAGAATTTGATGAATTTATTGCTTGCTTAAATGTCTTTGGATCTTGAAAAGCATGATGTACAGCTCCACTTACTACATTCTTTGTTTTTGTCCTTGATCTAAGACTTTGCCTTATTGAGCTAACCAATGGAATGTTCGATACCTTTTCTTCAGGTTCATTTCTTCAGTACTTTCCTCGTCTTCAGGTTCATTTTTCATTTCATATTCAGTACTTTCTTTGTCTTCGCTCATATTGGCATTATTGTATTACCAACAACCAGATTTTCTACTTCTATTAAAGGTTCTTCATTTTCTACATTTGATTTTGAACCGCTAATTTTCTTAAATTCAAATTCATAAAACCGAATTTCCTTCTAAAATTTTTCGTCGTCAAATTTATTTTCCAAAAATTTCACGTTTTTATTTTTGTAAATGTTGTTAGTTCCTTTCTTCCATAAACGGTAAGCTTTCGAATTTTCGTCAAATCCCATAATAATATCGTCGGTGTCATGCTTAAGTGTTCCATACGCCATTTGCTTGATTCGAGAAAAAATCTAGTTAATGTTTGAGCCAGGTGGTGCCAAAATTCCATACTTTAAGAGCTCAGTTCTACTTAACTAAACTCAAAGAATATATCAGTAGTTTATTTAAATTAGATATCTGTGATAGTCTAGAAGTTATGGCCGATTTTCATAATTGCAAAAAGTTGCTGAATTGTTCCATGGGATCCTTTTTCACATTTTGTCACATTTCAACAGAACCACTTTTTATCAATTGTGTTCCACCTCCCTTATGTGAAGTGCTACTGTGAGGTTTAAAATTTACTGCTGCACATGAAACATTTATATGAGCAAATAAATACATTGAGGACCATTATTAAAGGTCTCCTTAACATTTATTTATTTGAATCGTATAGAAGTAGCGTAGAATATGTGGTAAAAATTCGATCGGAACTGATTTTTGCATTTCTAATGTAACATAAAAACGTTAAACACCTTTTTCTCAAAATACCATTTTTGTACTCGGTGTCCACACTAGCTTAAAGACGAATAAACGTATCTGTTTATATTTTTGTAGGCTTACATCAAAATCTTGTCTTAAAACTAGCGAATTTTTTAAGCGAAAAGAAAGTGTGGTTTTCGTATAACATTACATTATTCAAATATATTGAGATTTAAAAACTATTATTTTTCAGAGTTGAGCTGTTAGACCTTAGATATACATTGAATACATTAGGAGTCTACCGAAGTCCAACTCATCCAACCATTACGCTACGTTTCACTGGTGGTTAAATTGATCTTCAGGCGTATTAGGATGTTGCTTGTGTGGCAGGATGTTGTTATTGAAGTGACCAAAACGTTTATGCCAAATTTCGGATGTGGGGTCAGGTTCAGAAGTCTTCTTACATTTCAAATGATCAGTTTTTGAACTTATCATATACAATCCATTCTCCGTGATTGCTTCCACGTAGATTTGCTGTTCTTTTCGTACATACGCTTTATTACCTTTTTCTAATACCTCGAAGCCTAAATCGGTCATCTTTGACATTGAAATTAAATTTCCTCCAAGTGATGGTACAAATATCGTATTTTGTAAATTTAAGGACTTCACTTTGTTTTCCACCAACACGTTTAATTGTATCGTTCCAATTTCTTCTGCTTTCACATTTGTATCATCAGCTAGTGCTACTTTAGCATTATAATTTTTATTTAACTACACAAATAAAGATTCATCAACGCACATGTGGGATGCGGCGCCACTGTCAAGACATCATGTTGAAAGATTTTATTTATTTTCCACACTCTTTTCTCTGCATCCATTTGCCCTGTCAGATATTCCACAAGCCGTCTTTATAGAATGATTGCCACCACTAATTCTGGAACAATAGGCATGTTTTCTTCTCCAACTCCATATTTCAAAAATCTTGCTTTTGATGACCATTAAACAAAGGATTTCGTGCATTAAAATTGGTCATTTCTAGTCCTTGATTCTTCGTTATAATATTTTCCACACCATTTCTTCGCAATGGTTACGGATTAAGGCCCATAAGCTGTTAAAATGTTAAAAGTTTTCCGGGGATTGGTTTTACAAAAGTAGGACAACGTTTATTATAAATGATTGACAATGCAATATTCTGAATACACATTTTCAATAACAATACACATTTTCAGAAATTAATGCTACATTGATAACTTTGAACAAGTAGAAATTATTTAAGTTGTTACAGATACATAAAACTCAACAGTACCTATTAGTGCTTTTCGTACTAATAAGTACGAATTTCCATATCTCAACCCTACACTCTTGCAGTAATCATAATTGCAAATTTCATTACCCAAATCCAAATTGTACCAAATTTAGTACTTTCCGTACACATATGTACGAATTTCCAAAAAATACCCATCTCAATCCTACACTGTAACAGTAATTTTAACTCTAAATTTAAGAATTTCAGCTCTACCCGTTCACTCAAATCCTAATTGTACCAAATTTAGTACCACTTAGTACTTTTCGTACACATATGTACGACTTTCCAAAACCACCTCCATATTTCAATCCTACACTCTAACAATAAGTTTAATTTTAAATTTCAGGTCTCCACTGGAAACTTTCCAGTTTTCCAGCTCTATCCGTTCATCCAAATCAAAATTGTATTAAATTTAGTACCAATTAGTTCTTTTCGTACAAATAAGTACGAATTTCCCAACTACCTGCATATCTCAATCCTACACTCTAACAGCAATCTTAATTCCAAATTTCAGGATACCAGCACTATCCGTTCACCCAAATCCTAATTGTACCAAATTAAGTAACAGTTCGTACTTTTCGTACACGTGAGTACACATTTCCAATACTCCTTATATGTACCCTTCTTTTCAATCTTGATTCTCATTCCACATTTCAAGTTTTTGACTCTATTCGTTCACAAAATACGAAGTGGTACGAACTTTAGTACATTTTAATACTGTTCGTACAGTTATAGTTCGAATTTCTAAAACCCCTTGGGTCATCTATGCTACACTCCATCAGTGGCCCTTAGTCTAAATATCAGGATTCTAGCCCTACCGGTTCGTCAAATACGAATGGTACGATATTGAGTACTTTTTGTACCGTTCTAGTTCGAATTTCCAAAAACCCGAGTATATTTTTTTATCCATAGGCAGTTCAATTTTGAAGATGAGCTATATCGGCCCACGTTTGGGTATAGCCCCATATAACGGTACATCCCGATTTTCAGTATTTTGAGGGGTTTAGCTTAATGCAGAATGATTCTTCTTCTCTTGTTCATTTCCCGAATTTCTCAGGAGACTTCAGGCAAACAAATTGTATCGTACCACTCAGAATTACCCGTCTTAAGTTCCACAAGCCGTATAGTAAGTAGTCACATGGTCAGTTTAGCCGAAGAAACAGGCGACCATTTACTTCGAAGTGCTTTGTCCGTGAACAACTTTTGTTGGATTTGGCTCGCCTTCGAAGACCACCACCACGGTCGATTGCAGTTTTGTTTCGGGCTCATACACTACGTATTGCCAGAAACTGTAAATATTTGCAACAACAAAATATAGACATTAACTGAACCTAACACATTGTGCGTATTTCCTAGAATAATGTTTCCTTTTTATTTTCGCCGTACTGCTTGGCCATTCCCTTAAAGTTTTTTTTTTTTTTTTTTTTTGTTTTGGTCAGAGAAACGTTTGAATATTCAACAAATTCGTTTGACCACAAAATATTAACATTATTTATTTCGTTGTTACGCTTATTAACAATTCTTTGTTGCGTTTTGGTTTTTTGCTAATTTATCTGTTGAGGATTTAATTACAGCTAATTTTGCATAAATTATCTGATTACCAAGCAAAGAGACCATCAAAAAATTTTTTCTTCGTTTTGTTTTTTGGCCAGGAATAAAAAATAACAGTTTAAAAGAATTTCGAGCCCTTGGGTCACAGCAGCAGCCAGCCAGCCAGACAATAATTTGAACTTTAAACCCACGGTTGCTACTTATTTTTTATTTCATTAACCGTAATAAGAAGAAAAACAACAACAAAACACCAAAAATAATTAATTTCTTTCATGAGAAGAAAAGAAAAAAAAATAACGACCAAACAACACCGTGAAAATCCCTTGAAAAAAATGTTAAAAAATTTCCATTTCTCAACATTATTTTAATTGCCTCAGCTTATTTTCACACCCGGTAGCTTATCTTTTCTTCGGTTTTTTGTTTGTCCGTTTTCTTTTTTGTTTCGGTAATGAATCTAGCATACGACGATTGGTGGGATTTGTGGGATCTCCTGTTGTTTGCAAACACCTACCATGTTGAATGTTTTTAAGTAATTTTAATTTTTCCATTGTTTTTTATGACTTTTTCAGCGAAGGATGGCGAGGGGTATAATAAGCTCATCATACCATATGTAAAAGCTCCACATGAAAAATAGGTTAATGACCTGATAAGATCCTAAGCAGGCAAATGAAAAGTTTCAAATACTCATAGAGGGATATTTAGAAAAACGTGGTATATAAAATTGAAGAAGCAATGTAAAGGATCTGAGGATGGGGAAGTTTACTCTTAGATCAGCTTGTAGAACATTTGCTTTATAACATGTCACGTAGATATGTAAGTAAAGTTTTATTATATTTCACTGGACCCCTGTTTCTAATTAGGGGGATTTTTATGTACTGATCTAATGTTCGCAACGAATCTTTTTTCACAGGTTTTGCAAGGCATGAAGTAGGGTTCAACATATTCGCCTTAGCCAAACCCATTCGTATTAAAAATTGTTTTTTTACCTCTTCATTGTGAAGAAGAAGTTAAAAATTTCCTTTACAATTTTTCCCACAATTTCTGCATTGATATATTTTTTCTCTCTCTATCTCGCCCATTCTCTTTCATTTGTAATTTAACTTGTCCACAACATAATGAGCTTTAAAGTTATATTCTTCCTTTAGGATCTTAAAAGAAACAAAAAGGTTTTTCCTTCTTAATCCTTAGTGTGGCCAAACAACACTGTAAGGATAATATTTGTCCTTTATTTTCCTTTTCCCAAGAATAACATAAAGAAAAAAGAAATCATTCATATGGAACGGTTTTATTTAAGGCCAAAAGATATACATCAATATCATGTATAATTAATAAGTCACGCCTTTCTCTTTTGTCGGGGAAGGAGTGTTGAAGTGAATGACAACCATTCAGTCAGTCATTCAATGGGAATAAAGTGAATGGTAAAATAATCGGATGGGATTTTATTGAAATGTAAATAAGAAAAAAATTGTCGTCTGAATTAAAATTGAAATAAAAACCTCGAGATTTAACATAAAGACAATTCAAGAATGTTACTTTAAATAAGGGATCGGAATTACTTATTTGTATATTTTGTATTAAAGAATGTAGACACATGGCACTCGTTAAACCATAAGCTATAAAGATTGGGTTTTGTTTACAATTTCAAATATAGGGTCAAACCGAACCACTTACGGTAATACTAGTAAGTAACGTAGATAATGATAGTAATCGAAGGCCCTACAAACCTAACTTAGGCGGTATTGAGTGGTGTACCAGAGATGACTTACTTATATTTGTTACCTGAGGAATAGTGTTGTCGTTGTAAGAGCTCGGTTATACTAAGAAGCTCGTTCCAGGAAGTCGTTGAATCAGAGACTAATGAATGTATAGACGAAGAAGTAATCTCACCTAAATTCTCTCACTGGGTGTGAATTGAGTCAGTTGGCTATGCACTCGATTTTTAAAATGGCAATAACTATAAATTTTTAAACTATTTACTCTGGTAAAAGACAATGTGTGGGTAATCTTGGCCGCATCCACATTAGGGTTATGACTTTTTTACAATCTCATATCCCTGTATGATATGTTGATGAGTTTTTACATAACATTGAATAAAATATTAATTATAAAATGATTCGATAAGAAATGCTTCCGAAAAAAAAACTTTAAAAGTTTTTATTTTTCAGAACTCTTGACAATTTTTTTAGGTTACTGTAAGCAGAGATTTAACTGAAAACAAGGTATAGGGACACCAGACATAACAAAAATGACATAACCGTTTGTTTCTCACTAATTTTTTTATCATCGTAATATAAAATATATATCGTTTTATATTATACTAGCAAGTGCCCGCTACTTCGTTAGCGGAGAATTCACACGAATATAAAGTAGGATAATAAATAAATAAAAGAGTATAGTTTCACCCGTTCCTATTTACAAATTCTTTAACCAGTAAAGTACGACAGTTTAAGGTATTACCACATATTCTTTCGATAATTACCGAAATTATAAGCATTTTAATTTTACCGACACTTGTCTGTAACTCACAAAATTAGTTTGTGAATCGCACTACTGCACAGATTTCATTACACATTTGTTTTAAAATAGTTGTTTGGTGGATAGAATATACGGAATCGGGAGAATATATGGGAGCTATATCCAAATCTCAACCTATTCTCGTCAAAAGAAATAGCTATAGTCCTTTGGTCAAAATTGCGACCATCATAAATTTTAACCCGGATAGGATAATAAATGCGACAAAAGTGCTTTAACGGATGGACGGGCACGTATAAATTGACTCAGAATGTGATGCTATGTAGATCATCGAAAGGAACCATTGACCTATTTCGTTCCCTTTTGCATGTTACATACAAATGCACAAATTGATAATACCCCTTAAGCTACTTTGCTTCATCAAAAAAGTCATCCCAATGAGCAGTGGGAAAACAAATATGATCGGGAACTTTGTTTCGCAACTATTTCTTAAACTGGGAAAGAAAAGGCAATTCAAAACATATTGCACGATTCATCAGTCTTCGAATCTAAACAAAACCAAATGATAAACTTGCTGATCTCTACAATTTTATCGTAGTTTGCGTTCGATCACCACAAAAAATATTTTAACTGATATTTTTCCTCATAAACCACTGTTTTGTTTTGACACATTGTGTGCGCAATGTAAAAATAAAGTGGACTTCAATAAGAGCGCTGTTGAAAGATATTGTTTTTTAATTCGTTATAGGGAGGTTATTTTGTGTGGGAAATATAACTTGTGCTTAAAAAAAAAACTTCTTTATAGAGAAGTATTCGTTATAGGGATGTTCGTTATATAGAGGTTAAAATAGGTGAGCATGGACTGAAAAAACTGTGTTTTCAATATTTCTTCGTTATAGAGAAAAATTCGTTATTGGGAAGTTCGTTATAGAGAAGTTCGCGCCATACTTTTTGGGTCCCCTCGTAATAATACAACATAATGTTCGTCTCATTAGAAAATATAACGTCATCAAAGTACTTTAAAGGGCTTGAAATCTTCTCTGTAGAAAATTCGTTTCCCTATATTTTACGGGGAGAGCAGTGGTTTTTCCTATCCCTTCGTGATAATGCTTTTCTGACTTTTTCACGTAACGCACATATTCCAAAATCGTTTTCAATTACAAAACCAAAATTTGATTCTGGTTTGTGGTCTATTATTGATTTCCTAAATTATTTAGTGACGAAAAGTTATAGACTCTACATTTCTATATATCAAGAACGCCATAATAATTCTTAATTGCAAACAGAACAACTCAATTAAAAACACAATTTTTAAAACATCTTCTTCTAACAAAAACTGTATGGGGTTAGTTTTTGACGGAATCGACATCCTCAGATGTAAAAGAAAATCTTGCAATTTTTCTCAAAAATCTACTTCCAAAAATGTTGAGTATTTTGGTTTGAGTCTGTTGACAGCACTCAACATGAGTAATCCTTTGTCTATACACTTCATTTGTCTATGCCCTTACCATAACCTAACAGTTCTCAGAACTTTACAGTATGTATTGCATTTTTATTTTCCAGGCTGTGAGAGGGTTGCGCCATATTTTTTGGTTTCCGTCGTAATAGTGCAACATAAATTTCATCTCATCAGAAAATATAACGTCATCAAAGTACTTTAACGGGCTTGAAATCTTCTTAGTAGCAAATCTGATTCGTTCGTTTATATTTTGCGGGGAGAGAATTTTTTCCTACCAACATTATTTATTGAAAGAATTTTTGTTTTAATTTTAAATTGAAAATCAAAATTTTTAACGAATGAAAATCTGTTGTGCGACACCTGTTATGTGAAAACAAAATCAGGCTCCGTTTGTCTTTGTCTTTCTATTATTTAGTGGTTTACGATAAAAATAAGTGCGCCTAGAAGAAAACTACAAAATTTGAAATTATGTCAAGAAGTTATAGCATTGTTAATTTGACACATGTTTTGCAGAGGGCCAACTAAGTGAATAAGTACGTAATAATAATGAAAAATAAGGATTTTTGTTGTTGTTATTTTTGTGGTTCCAGGACGAATTTTCTAAAACCCGGCCTTATCTCGCACATTTGCATCAACAGTGACCCACTGGTAAAATTTCAAGCTCCTCAAGAAATCTACATCCTCCGATAAATGTATAAATGAAAATATTGCATTTTTTTAAATCGCCTTCGAAAAACGTTGAGTATTTTTGTTTGGGTCGGTTAACAGCACATAACATGATGCGGTGCTCTTGAACCAACATTAAATGAAAAGAGCTTACACCTGGGAATAAAAAAATCGCCTGAGCGCTTTTTAAGTAAATCACGGTCAAAGTTCAAATTTTTTTGGGGGTTTTTAGGTTTTCACGCCCTATCAAAATGGAATAAAGAAAATGTTGTAGCATCGAAAATTGTCTACAAAATTGTATTTTATGATATTATCGTAGGTTTTACCATTTTTAAGATATAGATGTTCAGATTAGGAAAATTCACAGACTGCATCGTCTCCATATGAAACAATGTCATGTCTGCAATTTCTCTACTTTTACTTATATATCGCAAAAATGGTACAACCCAGAAAAAAATTACGAATTTGTCACAGCTTTTCAAATTTTTTAGTCCCATTTTGACAATACTTGCCGATTTCAAGCAAACTCGCGAAAACCTAACATAAAACCTAAAACTGTGACCTGAACTTCTATATCTCAAAAATGGTAAAACCTAGGAACAAATCGAATGAGTAATCCTTTGTCTATACGATTCATTTGTTAACATCGATTTCGTTTTCAGAACAACTCAATTAAAAACACAATTTAAAAACATTTTGTTCTAACAACAACTGTATGGGGTTAGTTTACATACATACTCAGATGTAAAAGAAAATCTTGCAATTTTTCTCAAAAATCGACTTCGAAAAATATTGAGTATTTTGGTTTGAGTCTGTTGACAGCACTCAACATGAGTAATCCTTTGTCTATACACTTCATTTGTCTATGCCCTTACCATAACTTACAGTTCTCCGAACTTTACAGTATGTATTGCATTTTTATTTTCCAGGGCTGTGAGAGGGTTGCGCCATATTTTTTGGGTTCCGTCGTAATAGTTCAACATAATTTTCATCTCATCAGAAAATATAACGTCATCAAAGTACTTTAACGGGCTTGAAATCTTCTTAGTAGCAAATCTGATTCGTTGCTTTATATTTTGCGGGGAGAGAACTTTTTCCTAACCCTTCGTGATGAATACCTGTTATGTAATACTTTTCTGCCTTTTTCACGTAACACACATACTCCAAAATCGTTTTCAATTACAGAACCAATATTTTGTCTCTGGTTTGGGGACTATTATTGATTTCATTAATTATTTAGCAATTTCTTCAAATTACAGATTTTGAAATTGAAAATTGAAATAGTTATGACTGTACATCTCCATATACGATAAAATTCTTAATTGCAAATAAATCGTTGTAATATGCACAATTTTATTGCACTTTAATTTTGCAAACATTTAGTTATTACCAAAAAGTCAGGTCCATACAGATTTTAGCAGTTGTTATTTCTGGCCGATTTCTGAATTTATTCCCCTAATGTTGTCTTCAACATCAACTCATTTGTTCAACAAACCCAACATTATTTATTGAAAGAATTTTTGTTTTAATTTTAAATTGAAAATCAAAATTTTTACAAATGCATCGTTTGTAATAATTTTTTCTAACTGGATTTTAACGAATGAAAATCTTTTGTGCGACACTTGTTATGTGAAAACAAAATCAGGATCGGTTTGTATTTTTTGCGTAATTGTCTTTCTATTATTTAGTGGTTTACTATAAAATAAGTGCGCCTAGAAGTAAACTACAAAATTTGAAATTATGTGTGATTTAATTACGATATCAAGAAGTTATAGTAGCATTGTTAATTTGACACATGTCTTGCAGAGGGCCAACTAAGTGAATAAGTACGTAATAGTAATGAAAAATAAGGATTTTTGTTGTTGTTATTTTTTGTGGTTCCAGGACGAATTTTCTAAAACCCGGCCTTATCTCGCACATTTGCATCAACAGTGACCCACTGGTAAAATTTCAAGCTCCTAGCTTTAGCCGTTTTGGCTGGGCGTTGATGATGGGTCAGTCAGTCAGTCAGTCAGTCAATCACTTATCACCAATCTCATTTATATATATATAGAAGATATACTTTATTTCATATATCATAAAAATTAAAGTGGTTTGTGCGGAACCTTTTTTAAAACTTAAATGAAATAAAAGTTATTTTAGTCATTAATATAATAAAAGGGCATTCATTCGCGCAACAGGAAATAGTTTTTTGAGACCATTTTTTCATTTCATAGATTTTTTTTAATTTTTTTACCCTCAGCATTTATGCTAACGAAATTTCTACCAGACTTAGATGAATTTCCAATATGGACTCAATCGGTCCACTCCTTCGGGTACCTCTCACACAAAATTTCGGATAAGTTCAGATTAGGACCTGCTCTCGAATCGCTTTGATTTTTGTGGTAACAACTTGTATTCACTGCCCTCCATAAGACGGTACAAGCTTCGTCAGGGGCAAGTCCATACTTCCTGAGAAAATAGCCTGAACGGTGAAAAAAGCCACTATCACACCGTGTGTAGTGGTTGGAGCGCAAGATAACTGTCGAACGGATCTGCCGATTCGGTCAAAAATTTGGCCTTCGTAATATTTTGCCCAAACATAGTTCAAATTCGAAAATAAGCCATATCGGTCCACTCCTTCAGGTACCTCCCCCACAAAAGTTCAAAAATGTTCGGAAAAATTATGCGCACGATAACTCTTGAAGGGAGTGACCGATGTAATCCATACGTTGCACATCCTAATATATCTACCAGATATAGACCAGGTTCGAATATGGACTATATTTGTCCACTCCGTCGGGTACCTCCCACACAAAATTTCGGATAAGTTCACTTTAAGACCTGCTCTCGGATCACTTTGATTTTTGTTGAAGAGATTTGCAGGCGCTACCTCCATTACGACAGTAAAAGTTTTTTCAGAGGCAAGTCCATATTTCTTGGGAAAACAACTCAAAAGGTGTAAAAACCCCTATGTCACCATATGTGGCGATCGGAGAGCACGATAACTTTCGAACTGTACAACCGATTTGGTCCAACATTTGGACTTCGTCATATTATATTCAAACGTAGTTTCATGGGGCAATACCGGTCCACAACTTCCTGTACTTCTCCCCAATATTTAAAAAATGTCACTAAAATGCTAGGACGATATCACTTGAATTTGATCCAAACTTTGGATCTCCTAATAATTTTTAAAAATTTAGTTTAACTTCTAAAATGGTCCATATCGGCCCTCCCTTAGGGTACATCCCCCACAAAAGTTCAACATTTTTGTCTTAGTGCAGTTATTTCCTAATCCACATTTTTGTCGGCAAGTTAAAATGTCCAAAATGGGCCACAAAATTCAGAAGAGACCTTAAATACATTCGATTTGTAGGTGAAAGTTTCACAACACATTGGCTGATGGTATATATCTATCGGCAAAGCCGACTGACACTTTTTAACTTGTTTTTATACCCTACACCACTATGTGGAAAGGGTATTATAAGTTTGTTTTGGGAAAAATTCATGTAATACCGCGAAATATTCGTCGGAGACCCCCAATGTGGTACACCAATCTTTATATCTCGGCGAGATAAAGCGATTTTCAGATGTGTGTCCGTCCGTCCGTCCGTGTGTCCGTCTGTCCATTATAAATTGTAATCAAACTCCAGGCCGCAATTATGGACCGATCGTCACGAAACTTGGTATGGAGGTCGGTTTCACATCAAAATAGATCGATATTTTAATTGGTGATGATCGTGAAATATTTAGCGGGTGAAATGGACCAAAAACATAATTTTTATCTAATTTTGTAGCTGCTCTGTAGGTCGCAATAATAGTCCGATCGCCTCGAAATTGTAAATAAGGTAAGAGTACATGACAAAGAAGAAGCTTGCAGTTTGAGATGGTGATCAGATAATATTTAGAGGGTTAAATAGACCACAACTTTTGTGTGACCAATGTGAACATTTTTAATAAACAGCTTATATCTTTGTTCCTGAAAGACACATTCCGTGAGTTATATTTGGAAGACGATCCCTTGACCTTTCCATTGATGACAATTATGTTGATGTACGTGATCAGATAACAGAGTTACATCCTAATATATCCAGTTTTTTGTTTGTCGTGTAATCATAAACTTTATGGGGTGTCCGACGAATATTTCGATGTGTTACAAGCGGAATGACAAATTTAATTATATCCTCCATATTATGGTGGAGGGTATAAAAATTATGAAAATATGTTTATCCGTTCAAAAGTTACAGAGTTTTGACTAGGAAAAAACAATTCTGAACCAATGTGCGGTTGCAGCTTCAATGAGTGTCGGAAATTTCCTTTTACTACAACAACATCGGAAGAATTAAACTATTTTCTAAAAGTTCTCCCTTCTCTCTGATACCTTTCACAGATTTTGAAGTGCTAATGGCCTCAGGTAAATTACCGTTTTCAGTCAATCTTACTTGAAACGTGGTAGGCTCCCCTAATCCTAGTGTAACATCCTGGTTAACAAGGCAAATTTTGGTTACAGAATACAGTCGGACCTCGATTATCCGTGATGGTCGGGACCGGAGGCATTACGGATAATCGATTTTCCCGGATAATGGAGGCAATGGCTTTATGCAGTTTTTGAACATATTTTTAAGTAAAAATTACATAATATTATACAATAATATCAAAATCTGCAATTCTTATTAAATTTGTTACGGTAATCCACCAAATTTTAAAATGATACATAATATCATCATCAGATTCATCTGAATTGACTTTGTTTTTTGTGATACCATAAATACACAAATTGTGTAATACGGAGAATTTTCAGTTTTCGTTTGTTTACCTTTTGTTTGCTTAATCAAATTAATTGGAAAGTGTGTTTTTACTCCCGGGTAATGAAGTTTATAACGAAAAATAGACGAAATGGAAAAAAAGTCTAACATTCTTTTTCTATCACGGATAATGGAGGTTCCCGGATAATCGATTCACGGATAATCGAGGTTCATCGAGGTTTAATTTGCCGGCGATTACCCATTTGTTATTAATATCTAGGTCATAATGCAACTAGTTATGATGTGGATTGAGGTATTGATATAAATCGATGCTATATGATCACACTTGTCAGTTTATCCCCTGTATTCCATATATGGCATATGCTCAAGCATGATAGGTCTGGCCAGTCAATACCCTCTAATCCTTGTACAATTCTAATTTAATATCTATATATATATATATATATATATATATATATATATATATATATATATATATATATATATATATATATATATATATAATAGAAAAATGTTTGTATGTTTGTTATTTTGTGCCTTATAGACTCAAAAAACCGCTACAAAAATTGAAATATTTTCCATTGTATCGATTACAGACACTTTGCAGGCAAAGATTTTGTTTTTTAATTTTTGTTGTTGTAAATATTCACTCAGTTATTCACTATCAAATAAAAGAGTTTTTGTTGCATCAGATTTTAAAAAATTGTTGCATAAAAACTAACTTCATTTTTGTTTTGTTTAACTGGACAAGATTTATATTCAATTAATAGCAGAGGGTGAGATTTAATTTATAAAAATTAGTTTAAGGCCTGGAGGTACTTAGTTATATAGCAACAAATTTTCAAAAAATTATATTTTTTGCCTTTTTATGGGTTGTACGCGCTTGTTCCATAGAGTGCATCTTGTAAACTTGGCCGAACTTAGGTTGGATTATTTTTTGGGGAATGAAACTGGAATCTCTGGATACAGAATAACCACATTAGGGCTGCAAATATTTGCAAATCTTTTGATGACTGCACTTTTAAAATAAGGGATTTTACATAAAATTCATACAAATTTAGCTGTGCATTTGTATGGGAGCTAAATTAAAATATGGACTTATCTTGAGAAATGTTTGCATGTAAGATTTCTACCCCCGGAGACACTATAATACATTATTATAGCTAAATATGTTATTACAAGTGGGATAACAATTAAAATTTCATAAAAGGGGCTACATCGAAACATAAATCCGTGTTGAAAATGTTTTGTAAGAAGATTTTATACGCAGTGAGAACACGGAATGCAAAATTACAGCCAAGTTGGTTTAAAAATGTGGTCATGATATTCAAAATGCCTTAAATTGGGAGGTACAGTTACATGGGGGGATATATCAAAACGTGCACCTATGTCCATAATTTTTGGAGAAAATATTTTGTGGCCACTAGGAACCCTACGTACCAAATTACAGGTAATTAACTACGAAATTGTGGCTTAAATCCTCAAAATACCGAAAATCTTATGGTACCGTTATATGGGGCCGATATTGTTCATATTTGGCCCATTATTACCCACAGGTACACGCTGAGTTTGTGCCAAATTTCAGTGACGTATCTCTATTCGTTTGCAAGTTATTAATTTCGCGCCGCTAGATCAGTGCTTTCGACCACCGTGCATCGCCTGGAATGAAAATAGGCTATATCACCTTTTGAAATTCCGCGTTGATCTGGAGATATAGCATCAAAGCCGGAGGTACATCCAAAGTATTTAGTTTTTGTATGCAAATATCTTTAGAACTATGTATTACAAATACAATCTCCAAATTGGGTATGTGTGACGGAATTTGATGTAAAAATAAATATACCTAATAATATTCAAATCGAATCAGATTATGAATCAAAATTTGGAATGTGTGCCTGAACTTGGTCTAGAAATAAATACGCCAAATTATATCGAAATTGGCTCAGATTTGCATATAGCTCCCATATATATTTTCGGCCGATTTCCTGTATTTTATGCACCAAACACGCTATGTATGTCCAATTATATCGAAATCGGTTTAGATCTGGATATTGCTCCTGTATATATTTTCAGACGATTTCCTGTATTTGATGTACCAAACACACTATATATGTCCAATTTCGCTGAAATTTGAAATATCTGACGGTATTTGGTCTAGAAATAAATGTGCCAAATTATATCGTAATCGGTTCATATCGGAACATAGCTCCCATATATATTTTCGGTCGATTTCATGTTTTTATTACGTATGTCCAATTCCAATGAAATTTTGAAGAGACTTAGAAGTCAGAAGAAGTCATCATTACATATACAAGTACTTATAGTTGGGAAAGAATTGACCAAGGCTACAGCTGTTAAATATCATATCTTTGAGAGACTTATTAAGAATTTTGTTTTATTATGATATATCTAAACCAGTATTTGAGTGAAAATTATGAATACTAGTGGGAGTTATCCTAAGATTAATTTAAGATATCACAATATGTTAATACATATGTACATGACCTGAAAAAATAAGTCCCATGTATAAAATAGATTACAACTATCTTAATTAAAGTCACTCCAAGTCCAATCTGTAGAAATAAAGAGAAATTAATAGTGTAAGGGCCTGTTTCACTATGTCGAAAGAAAATGATTGCGAACGAAAAACACCTAAACTTTGGTTTTCATGGCAATATTTGCTTTGTGTTTGCTTTAAAACAACTACAACATTTAAAAATCATACACGAGTATAGTTGTTATTCTTTCGTTTTCATTTTCATTCGACATAGTGAAACAGGTTATAAGAGTATGTAACCTACGTAGGAACACTAATAATCGAAAAGGCTTTAGGAGTAGCGTTACCTACTGAAACATACAAAAATACCACAGTAGCTCCATAACAGCCCTGAATGGGTAGATAACGCCTTCACATCTCCTATATTTATGCGTTGAAATATTAAAAAAATTAATATAATTGTAGCATTCCATTATATTTTATCTTAGTCGGGGTAGCAAAGCGCACCGGGTTCAGCTAGTATTGTATAAATCTGAACACTAGAGATTGCATGTGTTCCGCTGTGTATCCAGTATAGTCTCTTATTATTCTTCTTCGAGTTTTACAATCCTCAATCTCATTACAGAATCTGCGTAAACCTTAACATTTAAATTTCCTCAATGTTGCATATTCAGGAGGGCATTGTGACAGCATTCCTTAGTTTGACGATGAGGATGCCGCTGGCATAGCACGAAGCAACGTACTATAAATCGAAGTTGTCCTTCAGACAGTTTAAATTAGAAAATTTCCTGAGATAAACTCTCTCCTACCTTCTATGGCATTAGGAGAGCTATTCAAGGAACAAACTTTAGGACCATTTGCGCTTCTCTTTAAGGAACCTTGTCCGTTTCTCTTTAATTATATTTACCTTTAAACTCTTCGTTGACGATGGGTCTAGTTTTTCCGATTATTATCCTGTCTACGTCAGGTTCCTCCTCGGGTCTGATATCAACAAATTCTAGAAGAACTCTACGTCATCCAATATTTTTTTTTTTTTTACTTAAATAAAACTGTTCTCAAAATATAAAATTAATTAATGTGAATACCTTTAAACACCCCTCCTCCCTTGTATGTTGATATAACATGAACAAAACAACTTAATATTGATATAACACAATAAATAAAGCTGATTATTGCCTACAATACAAACATACATAATATTTGCTAATGGGAAGCCTGAAGGGAACGTTGAAATGATACCTTCTAATCTGGTAACGACGTTGAAATAATAACAAATTCGTACTACCTGTGTCTGTACGCACCTACATCATATACTACGAAGTTATACAAACAAACCCCGACACATATGAAAATATTACCGGAAAACTGATGACAACCAATTTACTTAAGTGATGTCACACAAAATAAAACAAGCAAACAAAAAACACCAAACAAACCTACCTATCAACCAATAGTGAGATACCTTGGGTAACTGTCACTTGTTTCCTATATTTTTCTTGGCCTCTGTTATGTAATCAACCTGCAAACAATTCAACCTTCAACCTAATCGACGACCCACTTCAATCACACACACAAACCAACTAAAACCCAATGAGAGTGGGAGTAAAGTAACCCATGAATGAAGAAGATAAAAACAAAGAGAAAAAACTCGTCTACCAGCAAAAAGGTGAACAAATTTAACATCTCCATTATTACTGAAAGTGATGGCCAAGAAGATGTCTAAAGGTTCTAATCAAACTTAAATTCATTCATGAACTACGACTGATTTTGCTCCGGCATAAGGAGGCAAGTAAAGGTGAAACGACCGGAAGGACTAAAGGACGACAGGCAACAAATAAAAAAGAAGAAATGTGACATGAATTGACATCAGACTTAACATCAGTATCATCTTCACTGTGACACCTTTTCCTACTCCACCCCCACCTCGTAACAAAGGCAAATAAAAAAACAAAAACGACATCAATGGGAAAAAGCCTTAGCAGTGCCGTAAAAGGAAATAAAAATTGAAAAAAAAAGAAAAATGAAAACACAAATGTTGACATTTCCTATATAACGGATCTGAGGGTTTGATTGTTTTCTGTTTGTTTTTGGTATGTCTGCGTGCGTGTGTGTCGGCGTCTGTTTTGGATAGGCATGTATGTATGTGGGTTGATTAGTTGGTTTCTTAAGGTGTCAATAGTTTTAGGAAAATAAAAACATGTTAGTTTTGTTCCCTCCTAAATTGGGTTTAATGTATTTAAAATTGGCATTTCTTTCATTTCTTATTTAAAGCGACGGGGCACAGTGCGAAATATGGGAAGTTTAGTGGAACTGTAGGAAAATTTTAATGTACATAAAATTCATTATATTTATATTGCAATCGTTAGCTAAGTATCCCACCGTAAATAGCGCATAGTCAGTTTGGCAATTTACTTCGCGAAACGGCTTAGAAATTCACTTAAAAGTTAGACTTTTGTTTCAATTTTTTTTCTGAGAAATAGATTTTCTATTCATTAAAGATAATGGAGTGGTGTGAGCAAACGGTATGTTAGTATGCCATGATTTATTTTTCTTAACATTTTAGAAGGAAATTATGAGATTTTACTCTTTAAGAAATGCAAATAGATTTTTTTTTTTGTTTTTGCGCAGTTTTAATAGGAAAGACGTGCTTTTTTCAAGTTTTCAAAATATTTTGTTGTTTTCCGTGGACATTTCAAAAGTGATTCATTCCCCTGCATTCTCGTGTTAAGATATTCTCCTATGTTGGGAAAGCTATAAAACAGATACAGAAATACGCAGTTTTCGGAGATATTCAAGATCTTTCAAAATGCTTTCGTAAATTTCATTTAATTGCATTTAATTTGTGACTGTGTTTTGAAGAAGTGGACCCGCTAATTCTAACAAATGATGATTTCTGTGAAATTAAGAATCCTATCGCATTTTTTGAATAGTTTTGACCTGAAAATGTTTGTGATCTATATACATCAACATTTTTGGATGCTGTGGTGCAAATACCAATATACGTTAAAAATTGTAATGCAGCGCCAACCTGAACTTAATCTGAGACACTATTAATAAAATTTATCATAAAAACATGCTGAATAGACCTATAAACATTAAAGATACAAACGAAAATTTCAAAATTTGAACATTTCACTCCTTAATGGAAGTGCAGGGTTGTGAGGCTACACCCAAAAGTGGACCATTGCTGACAGTTTATGTGTGAGGAGTTTTTTTTTATCCGCTATCATCTCAAAATTTACATTTGCATTAAAATCTGTTCCACATATGAACGAACATACGTTGCAAATATTTCGCACAGAGGGTTTGCATCTACGAAGAACATAAAATGCGCCAACCTGAACTTAATTTGAGACATTATTAATAAAATTTATGATACAAACATGCTGAATAGACCTATAAACATTAAAGATACAAACAAAAATTTCAACATTTCACTCCTTAATGGAAGTGTAGGTTTGTGAGGCTACACCCAAAAGTGGACCTTTGCTGACAGTTTATGTGTGAAGAGTTTTTTATCCGCTATCATCTCAAAATTTACATTTGCATTAAAATCTGTTCCACATATGAACGAACATACGTTGCAAATATTTCGCACAGAGGGTTTGCATCTACGAAGAACATAAAATGCCAAAATACAACCAAATATATTGGAAAATGTTTCTGTAACATTTAAAATATGTCCTATAGGCCGGTGCCGTTCAATAGGGCCTGTACCAAAACGCGAACCTATATTGAAAATATTCTGTACATTCAATATACCAATTTTCAGCAAAATCGATTGGAAAATGAATTTAAAATGTAAAAACGGCAGCCGCTGTTACATGAACGCTACAGGAAACCGCGGGTCTATATGGCGCAATTTGAGATACAAATTTAGAAAATGTACTAGTAACATTCCACTAAAGTGATCATATTTCGCACTGTGCGGGGGTTGTAAAAGAATTGGATTGTTATATTCAAGGAAGTGTATTAAAATAATTAAATGGTGTCTCTAAATGCCAATAAATCCTATGGAAGACCAAATTTCTTCTATTGAAGTTTTCTACTTGCTATAGAATGCGATATTGGCATTTCGTTGTTCTTCCAAGGGAATGTTGACAAATTACTGATATGTAAAACATTAAATATGTTAGATTTTTTATTTTAAAATATCGATTACAATCGATATTATCGTTAATGCGATATTCGCATTTCGTTGTTTTCCCTTGGTATAGGGATGCTGAAAAACTATTGATATGCGAAACATATTAGAATTTTATACCCTACTCCACAATGTGGAAAGGGTATTATAAGTTTGTTTTGCTAAAAATTCATGTAACATAGCGAAATATTCGTCGTAGACCCCCAATGTTATATAGCATTTTTCATATGTCGACGAGATAGAGCGTTATAGAAATGTGTGCCCGTCCATCCGTCCGTGTGTCCGTCTACCCATTATAAATTGTAATCAAACTCCAGGCCGCAATTATGGAACGATCGTCACCAAATTTGTAGTTCTGTTTCACATCAGAATAGATCGCAATTGTTATTGGTGATGATCATGAAATATTTAGGGGGTGAAATGGACCAAAAACAGTTTTTAGTTTTTGAAATTTTGCCTGTTAGGGCAATGATTATTTAATGATTTTTATTAATTTTCTCGTTTAGAGAAGCTCTTCAAACATATCAACTGTGGAATGGCTTCTCTGTCCTAGAACTTTTGGGTTTTCAAATGCAAATGTGTTTTTTACAAAAACGGATATTTGGCCGTTGAATTGTATGTCTTCATGACAAACGATTTTTTGCGCTGCCTTTGAAGTTATGAGTTTGGCTTCGAACGCTAACACGCCGCGACAAATTTTTTTCATATGTTTACAAGGACGTGGGTTCAAATCCACAGCCTGTTTTTATACCCTCCACCATAGTATGGATGGTATATTAAGTTTGTCATTTCGTTTGTAACACATCGATCTAATCATTTGCGACCCTATGAAGTATATATATTCTTGATCAGGATAAAATTCTAAGACGACCTGGGCAAGTCCGTCTGTCAGTAAGTCCGTCTGTTGTAATCACTTTAGCGTCCGCAATAATTGAGATAGAGTGCTGAAATTTTGCATATCGGTCGTCTTTGGTATAGCCCCCATATAACGGTACCTCCGGATTTGAGGTATTTTGACGTTCTTCGCCACATTTGCAGACCGAATTAGCTATAATTTGGCACTTACGGTTCCTAGTGATCAACAAACTTTTATCCCAAAGGATATGGGCATAGGTCCATGTTTTTGTATAGTCCTCATATAACGGTACCCCCCGATTTTCGGTATTTTGAGAATTTTAGCTTCAATTTTTAACCGAACTAGGTGTAATTTGCCATTTGAGGTTCTCAGTGGTCATGAAATATCTCCACCAAACATCGTCAAGATAGGTCCATGTTTTGGTATAGCCCCCATATAACGGTACCTCCCGATTTTCGGTATTTTGAGAATTTTAGCTACAGTTTTTAACCGAAATAGCTGTAATTTGACATTTGAAGTTCTCAGTGGTCATAAAACATGTCCAACGAAACATCGTCAACATAGGTCCATAGCCCCATATATCGGTACCTCCCGATTTTCGGTATTTTGAGAATTTTAGCTACAATTTTTAACCGAACAAGCTGTAATTTGCCATTTGAGGTTCTCAGTGGTCATGAAACATCTCCACCAAACATCGTCAATATTGGTCCATGTTTTGGTATAGCCCCCATATAACGGTACCTCCCGATTTTCGGTATTTTGAGAATTTTAGCTACAGTTTTTAACCGAAATAGCTGTAATTTGGCATTTGAAATTCTCAGTGGTCATAAAACATGTCCAATGAAACATCGTCAACATAGGTCCATGTTTTTGTATAGCCCCCATATAACGGAATCTACCGATTTTCGGTATTTTGAGAATTTTAGCTGCAATTTTTAACCGTACTAGCTGTAATGATCGGTATTTTGAGAATTTTAGCTACAACTTTGTCTATTCAAAAATAATCGTCAATATAGGTCCATGTTTTGGTATATCCCCCCATATATCTGTACCTCCCGATTTTCGGGAATATTCAGTGGTCACGAAATTTCTTCACTAAAATTCGTCAATATGGGTCCATTTTTGAGGGTCTACATTGTTTTGATGACACTACCCTCAATTTGACTCTTGAAGTTCCCTGCAGCTATAAAACTTTTCCGCCAAAAAAATTAAAGATAGGTTGACTCTTTGATATAGCCCGTAGGTGGTACCTTTCACCAAGGTCAACACATTTTTTTAGATTAGATTAGATAACAGTGTGCAACAAAATGGAGGTGAAAGTCTGGGGCACGGAAAACTCCTCTTAGGGAAGAAAGGCCTTGGTGAGTATATTATGAACCCCGAAGGACAGATCTGCCGTGAGTCGAACTTCCGCGTTATGGCGTGATGAAATTTTTGTTAGAGACCCTGTGGGCCATCAGGAATTGGCGTTATATCTTTGTTTACTGTTGCTTAAGTGCTCTACAAAAACAACAAACAAAGATATAATGCTAATTCATGATGGCTTACAGGGTCTCTTGCAAAAACTTCATCACGCCATAACCCGGAAGTTCGACTCACGGCGCATCTGTCCTTCGGGGTTTTTAATATACACACACCAATGGCTTTCATCTCCAAAAGGAATTACCTCTGCCCCAACATTTGTGTTCACAGCGAATTGCTCACAGAAAATTGCATTTAAGCAATAGTGGGAGGCAGTAGGCTTCTATCCATTGTCGAAAAGTTGTTCCACCTAAAATTGTGAAAGGACCCTAATTATTCCATTTTAATTAAGACTATTTTATGGTGGAGGGTATAAAAAGTTCGGCCCGGCCGAACTTAACGACTTTTTACTTGTTTTATTTATTATTATACCCTACACCACTATGTGGAATGGGTATTATAAGTTTGTTTTGGGAAAAATTCATGTAACACCGCGAAATATTCGTCGAAGGCCCCCAAAGTGGCATACCAATCATCATATATTTACGAGATTCTCGTAAAGCGATTTTGAGGTGTGTGTATGTCCGTCCGTTTGTCCATTAAAAATTGTAATCAAACTACAGGCCGCAATTATGGACCGATCGTCACGAAATTTTGTATGGAGGTCGGGTTCAGGGCTGAATAGATCCCTGTTCATGGGGTCGCTTCGCCAACTATTTTATACTATCAGCCTTTAGGGTAAAGGGAATATATTCAAAATACGACCAAAGGTGTGCCTCATCGAAATAATGGTTTTAGACCGCAAGTATGATTGGACAAAATTCGTTTCAGACAATTTGGAGTCGATTTAGCCCTGTCCGTTCATCTGTCTCTCTTATTGTCTAGCTGGCAGGTGCGCACTATAACTCCCGATCGGCTTTACCGATTGGAACCATTTTTACACTTCGTAATACTTTGCCCAAACTTAGTTTAATTTCGAATATGGGCTATATCGGTTCACTGAATTATGAATTTTTTTTGTAGAAGGTTTTTTTCACGGCCCCTATTGCAACGGTACAAACTTTCCAGAGTAAATTCATACTTCCTGAGATAATGGTCCAAAAAATAATTCTTAAAGTGTTTTAAAAATCAGAAGTTTGCTTAGTTAAATTGATTTCGTATAGCCTTACATTACGATACCTACATATTCCACTTATTTTGAAGGAAACTCGTGATACAAAATCAATATATTTTTTATACGGCAAACTTTTTGTGTTTGTTTCTTTTTTTGGTCAGAATTTTAATATCTTCCTTGATGTGTAATTGAATATGAGTAATTTTTGGGATTTAAAAATTTGTTTGCATGCAAATTATTAGAATTTCTATTCATTATTAGTTATTTCTACCGGTATAAAATATATGTTTTATATCACAATATATAACCACAATGAACTATTTTCGGAATGCACTGAAAATCACAAAACTGCGTGCACAATCAAACATATGTGAGGTACAAGTGCACAATTTTTGGACGATAGATCTTCAATAAACTCACAAATTTCCAAATATCAAATATCAGAGACATGGCAAATTGCATTGTATAAATATTTATATTGGGTGTATTCCAAAAAGGAACCTGATATTTAAAGACAATTTAAAGATGTAGCAGGAGATGCCAATCTATGTGAATTTTTCAATTTTGGCATTTGTTTTAGAAATGTATAATTTATATAAATGTTCCACAAACATCCCAGTAGGGACAACAGGGGCTTTTCTTATATCAATGGATTCATAATAGGTCCTTGATATGTGATCTAGTTTTTATCGCCGAATCCGAAAGGCGTTTCCTAAGTTGCCACTTGAAGACAAGATTTTCATGTCTGAAGTACTTAGGAAATATCGCCAACATTACTAAGGGGTATTTTGACACCGTTGAAAATTTGATGTGGCCAGGTCTGGGAATCGAAACCAGACATTCCGCGTGTAAGACAGTTACACATAGCTAATTCCTAGAGGTTGTGGTGTAGGGTATCACATGGTCGGCCCTAATTTTCTCTTTTTATTAATTTTCTCTTAACCTTGATGATCGAGATTTTTTGCAAATGAAAAAGGAAAGCCAAGGACTTGAACCCACACAGTCAATATGTCTGAAGAGCTTCCCAACTAACAGCGAAACCGGTCACATAATTTGGTGGCTGTGTGGGTTCGAGACCTTGGCTTTGCTTTTTCACTTGCAAACAATTTCGATCATCAAGCTTAACTCTAAACGAGAAAATTAATAAAAAGTTTTATCCGAATTTGTATCTGCTCTGCAGGTCGCAATCATTTAATATATATTTCAATATATTGGTAAGATAACATTATTATATTGGCAATATTAAGGCCCACGAGATTGTCGAAATAATGATTTTAGACCCCAAGTATGTTTTTTTAGACAATTTTGGAGCCGATTTACCCATGTACGTCCGTCTGTCTGGTGCGGACGATAACTCTCCAAGAATCAACCTATTTGGCTCAAATTGTAGGTCTCGTACATTTTGTCCAAACTAAGTTTAAGTTCGAAGATGGACCATATCAAGTTCAATTTTTTTCGCTAAGATTATTCACACGATAGTTCCAGAAGGGACTAACTGAATTGTTCCAAACTAGGGATGTGGAAATATTACTTCCGTGCATATATCAGGCTCCAATATGGACTATATCGGCCCACTGCTTTGGGAAAGTATAGTTTAAAAGCTCTGCTCGAACCGTTTTGAACTGGTTTGAAACATGTTTGCTTTGCGGCCCCTTTTACAAGTGTGAATTTTTTTTTGTCAAGTCCATACTTCCTGAGACGACGCCAACTAAACTGACTAGTGCCTAAGATAACCCTCGAAGGGAGTAACCGGTTTTGTCATAATTTTATACATCGTATTAGTTCTTAGAGACATGGATGACGTCCGAATATGGACTACATCGGAACAGGGGCAAACCGACTAGGGATGTGGAATATTACTTCCATGCATATATCAGGCTTCAATATTAACTATATCGGTCCACTCCTTTGGGAAAAGTATAGTTTAACAGCTTTGCTCGAACTGGTTTGAAACATGTTCGCTTTGCGGCGAAGTGCGGTGCACTTTTTTTTTGGCCGACGCCAACTAAACTGACAATTGCCTAAGATATCCCTAAGATATCCCTATTTCGAGAGTAAACTAAGATAATGACCCCAAAGCTCCCGAGAACCTGAGGCCACCAACAAAAATTGCTAATGCTCAAGGTAAATCTCAAAGGTAGCACCCAGTTTGGTTGAAATTTTGCAAATTGCAAACAAATTTTATTCAGCACTTTGCATTATCTTACGTATGTCAAAACCACTCTTCGAGCGCAGCTTAATAAATAGGAATCATTTGTGCTCATAACCAATTGTTTTGCATTGAATTTCTTTATTATCAATATAAAATTCAAATTATCACTGCATAAAATAACAAAAGTAACTGAAAGTAGAAGAAAAATATAACGAGTGTCCGGATTATCGATGTAAGAAAATTGCCGTATGTCCGGATTACAGAGTCTGCAGTGTAAATATATTAAGTGTTCCGATTATCGCGTTGCCCGGAGTTACGAGTGTCCGGATTATCGAGACTATACTGTATGTACATCTGGATCTCATTTGAACATTGGAGAACCTCCCAGATGAAGGGTGCTGAAACAATCTATTCATACGCAAACGGATATAAATACGGGTGTGTAGCGGGTGGGGAGTAGTTATAAATCATTCCGCGACTTTAGTCGTCAGTGTAATCTAAAGAGTAAAGTAGTAACCTGAATGAGAGTAAAGTTGTGTGCTTACTAATTGCTAAAGTTAGCTGTGTACTAGTAGAGAAATAAAGTCTTGCGTGAATAACTGAATTGAATCACGTCAATTAAGCATTGTAGAATCGTAGTCCAAAATGAACCTTCGTTTTATTTGGGGAATAAAACAACATCACAATGGAGCTAAGTAAAACCTTAACTCCGTAACAATATCTTTCATGTCCCAGGTAATCGAGAAAACAAAGATTGTGTCGGTGCTCGCCAGTTCTTTCAGTTTTATGGAATACTTTGAATGTTGGTAGTTTTATACACCCAAGAAGCTCACACCTGTCTGATTTGTATGGGCACGAACCTGCCAGCCAAACCACATGGAGGCTCTGTACCAGGAACTCCGTTGTTTATGCGACAAGTCATTGGTTTAATGACTTTATAAGGAACTTTTCCTTTTTTGTCCACCCTGCAAACTTGAGACGATCTTGAATATCACAATTTGCTAAAAGTTTACGATATTCTCTACTTTATATACGTTGTATGCAGGTATATCGATGCCTTACTTCCTCAACCTCGTATCTTAAAAAATACAACTTTTCAGGAGAGACAAAAAAAACGGTTTATCTTTTGATACATCCGTGCTTGGAATAATATGCTAATCATTTTTAATTTAAGCATGAAACGCATTTTTTGAGATACGAGTTTGAGGCAGTAAATAAAATCTAATGTTTGTGGGCCCATTACAACAAAAGTACATGCGATAGCGACAAACGCCGAAACATGTATCTCCTCTTTTTATACCCTCCACCATAGTATGGAGGGTATATTAAGTTTGTTTTTCCGTTTGTAACACATTGAAATACTCATTTGCGACCCTATAAAGTATATATATTCTTGATCAGGGTAAAATTCTATGTCGATCTGAGCACGTCCGTCCTTCCGTCCGTCTGTGGTAATCACTCTAGCATCCACAAAAATGGAGAGAGGACGCTGAAATTTTGGGAAAATGCGTCTTTTGTTTGCAGGCAGGTCAAGTTCGATGATGGACTATATCGGTCCACGTTTTGGTATAGCCCCCATATAACGGTACCCCCCGATCTACGGTATTTTGACGTTTTTAGCTACATTTTCAGACCGATTTGGCTATAATTTGACATTTAGGGTTCTTAAGTGTCAATAAACATATATAACAAAACTTGTGGACATAGGTCCACGTTTTGGTATAGCCCCCATATAACGGTACCCCCCTATTTGCGGTATTTTGACGTTTTTAGCTACATTTTTAAACCGATTTTGCTATAATTTGACATTTAGGGTTCTTAAGTATCAATAAACTTATATAACAAAAGTTGTGGACATAGGTCCACGTTTTGGTATAGCCCCCAAATAACGGTACCCCCCAATATACGGTATTTTGACGTTTTTAGGTACATTGTCAGACCGATGTAGCTATAATTTGACATTTGAAGTTCTTAAATGTCAATAAACTTATATAACTAGTGGACATAGGTCCATGTTTTGGAATAGCCCCCATATAACGTTACCGCCCGATTTCAGGTATTTTGAGAATTTTACCAACAAGTTTCAACCGAATTATCTGTAATTTGAACATTTGACATTTGAAATTCTTAGTGGTCACCACACCTCTCCACCAAAAATTGTCAAGAAAGCCCCCATATAACGGTACCTCCCGATTTTCAGTAATTTGATTATTTTAGCTACAATATTAAACCGAACTAGCAGTAATTTGACATTTGAAGTTCTTAGTGGTCGCAACATCTCTCCATCAAAAATTGTCAACATAGGTCCATGTTCGGATATAGCTCCCATGTAACGGTACCTCCCAATTTTCAGTAATTTGGCAATTTTAGCTACAATTTTTAACAGAACTAACTGTAGTTTGACATTTGAAGGTCGTAGTGGTCACCACACATCTGCATCAACAATTTTCAACATAGCCCCAATATAACGATACTTCACGATTTTCGGTACTTTGAGGATTTTACTTAAAATGTTTAACCGAACGTAGGTCCATGTTTTTGTATAGCCCCAAAACAAACCTCCCGATTTTCCGTACCTTAGCTTTATTTTTTGGACGAACTTTCTGTAATTTGAAATTTAAAAGGCAACAAAAATTCTGCAACAAAAATTGTTCATTTAAGTTCATATTTTCGTATAGCCCAGATACCTCCGAACTAGCTGTTAATAACCTTTGAAGTTCCCACGTTATGTACCGATTTTCGATATTTTGAGGATTCTAAATTTTTTAACCGAATTAGGAGTTATTTGACATAAAAGGCTCCCATCAAAAACTGTCAACATTGGCCCATGTTTTATTATAACCCCTATATAACAGTACCTCCCAATTTCTAGCCCACCAAAAATTGTCAACAGTTAGATATAGGCACCATAAAAAAGGGTTTCCCGAATGAAGCATTTTATGTACATTATCTGACATTTTAACGTACTCACTTAAAGTTGGGGACAGGAATGAATATTTTATGGTGGAGGGTATGAAAAGTTCGGCCCGGCCGAACTTAATCCTTTTTTACTTGTTTGGTCTTCTATAGCGCTGCATTGTGAGAATATGGTTATTTTGTTCGTGGTACCTCAAATATACACACAATCAGTGACGTAGATAATAAATGCCATTATTCCAATTTTATCGTCCACTTACCACCATAAAGACTGCCTGCTTTTATGTCATTTTTTTCCGGGGTATTCTTCCAGCAAAAATTACCCATAACAAAACCCCTTACTAACCCATTATATTGACATGGAAATGTTGTAATAAGTGGTTATTTTTGGGCACTGAAGTAAGTAGTAGTACTCAGCTTAATGGCCAACAAATAAAAGGATTTTGAAATGAGTATTTTTGCCTAAGAAGAATGGAACTAAATTGAATTGAATGGTACTGAACGTACTGGATGATAGTCTCGTTAACATATGCAAGTGCTTCGAGAACTGAGATCGGAGGTCAGAATTTGAATTGATGTTAATGAAACACCAATCATCTTATTATGAATAACTAATAATACCTCAAAAAAATCATCTTCCAGTAGATGTTTAATTACTGGCATACTTCATTTTAAAAACATGACAAATCCAACAACACAATCAGCACAAATTCATTGTTCTGCTACTTTTCATTTGAAACTGATACCTTTTGCGACAGGCAATTTTAATCTTCATTCCAAAGTCCAATCTGGGGCAATTTCAGCGGCAAAATAATACCACATCACCCAACTGTGAGAGTTAATGGTTTTTGGATATAGCAATTCAAAATTATTTTTTGTTTGTTTTTCTGTTGAATTTGTTTTCACGTTGATCCTTCTTCTGGAAATTGGATACCATACCAATTAGTTTGGAACCGAAAAAACACAAACAAATACGACACAATCGGCCACGTGAATTTGTGAATGAATGGTTGTATGCAAGAATATGGGTGTCCAATGTTTTTTTTATAACAATTTTCATTTGCAGCAACAATTACCAGTACTCCAGCTATTGTTGGTTTATGTATGTATAGCCACTGTATTAATGAAACGCTATGAATGCATCTCCAATCCCAAATATCACTTCGAACAGAGGTGAAGAAGGCAGAAATGAAACAAAAAAAAAGAATGTTCAATTTTTTATTCCTGAACATAGGGACCCTCTCGAAACAAAAGTAGTAACTGGAAATATCATACAATGAAAGAGTGTCATGGTAATGGCAAACTATTTTCACATCCCAGTATTTTAATGGTGTATAAGCGACAAAAAATAACATTTAAAATCCAAAATGACAGCAAGTGGCGGTGGCAGAAATTGGTAAAAGCATTGTTCGCTCTTTCATTTGCCTTCTTTTTTTGCTTTCTTTTGAACTTTACATCTCTTTATTCTCACGTACCCAAAGTAATTAAAGTGTAATGTGGAAACATTAAAAGGACATTTTAAATGTTTCAATGAAAGTACAAGAAGTGTTTGAGAGCACACCAGCAAATAGTATGAAAGAGATATGTCTTTCGAATGAATTGGGGATGTGGTAGTGGTTTCCAGAAAAATAAGGATGTACTTAAAATGAAATTGCCGAAATGCAAATAAAATTACCAGACACTACTGGAAAACGTTTGAAATCAGCAGTTGAATATTCGACAAGACAAGGGGAAAATGAAAAAAAAAGAAAAACTGAAAGACGTTGCACTGTCTTGTAGTTTTAAAAATAGAATCCGACTTTGGAGTCGATTCCGAGGACAATCAGAAATATAACTGAAAATAATAAATATGAAAAAATGTTTAAAATTTTTTTATATTATTCTGCTAATCTGTTTGGTTGTAGGTAATTATTTCTCAAGAGAAAACGTTCATTAAAATAATTCGATTCATTTGAATAACAAGAATTAATCGAACAAAATGACGGTACTATATTGAGTATTTGTGGTGTACAAGTTTTGTGACCCCTAAGAACTTAAAATTTCAAATACCAGCCGGTTCAGTTTAAAATTGTAGCTAAAATCCTCAAAATACCGAAACATGGACCTATGTTGACAGTTTTTTTTGTGGAAAAGTGTTGTGGCTGCAGGGAACCCCAAATGTCAAATAACGCTTAGTTCAGTCCAAAAATGTAGCTAAAATCTTGAAAATAGCTAAAATCGGGAGGTACCTTCATATCGGGGGGTATGTCAAAACATCGACATATGTTGACTAATTTTGAGGAAATGTTGTAATATTGGCGACATTTTCTGAGTATTTTAGGTATGTAAAACCGTTCGGACTCGGCGATAAACTGTAGGTCCCATATCTATGGGCTAATATGAATCGGACTGCACGCATTGATATGAGAGAAGTCTCCCTTGTCGCTTCTGGGATGTTCGTGGAACAATTATATATTATTATACCTAAACGTAGATATATGTTGACAATTTGTGGTGCATAAGTTTAGTCACTGCAAAGAACATCAAATGTCAAATTATCGATACTATATCCAAAAACTGAAGCTAAAATATTCAAAAAAACCGGAAATTGGAAGGAACAGTTTTGTGCGGGTTATACCAAAACATGAACCTCTGTCGAAAATTTTTAGTGGAGAAGTTTCGTGACTGCAGAGAACATCTAATGCAAGATTGCGGGTAGTTTAGTCGAAAAATTTAGCAAAAACCCTATAAATACCGAAAATCGGGAGGAAGCGGGAACCTCAAATGTCAAATTACGGATAGTTCAGCTAAAAAATGTAGCTAAAACCCTCAGAATACTGAAAATTGGAGGTAACGTTATGTGAGGGCTATTCCCAAACATGGACCTATGTTGACAATTTTTAGTATAGAAGTTTCTTTTCCGCAATGAACAGCAAATGTCAAATTGACAAAGTTGACGCCGATGGGAGAATTAGCGACAGTGTTATTGTGTTTGCGATGGTAAATCAGTGTGGCCATCAGTTCAGCTGCGCCTTTTACAAAAAAGCATTTAGCTGATTAACTGTAGAATCGTTAGATTTCCTCGTTCAGTCTGCCAATGGCCTTGCTCAACTTTGGGGATGTGCAGTTACTAATTTGTGACTGCGACACTCCGAGACCTTCCCGTCTATTGTGATCATCCAAGGAAAATAAAAAGGAAAATTCTGCAAAGACAAAATATGGTAGAAAAAGAGAAGAAAAGCTAATAAAAAAGCAGTAATGAAAATGTATATAAAGTAATTAAATAAAATTGAAAAAGAAAGGTAGTTTTAAGGAAGAAAAATTTTGGGTGGTGATAGTTGGAAGAAATTTGGAAATACGGTTCGGCTGTTCAGGTTGCGCTGTCGCAGCCACTTCACATTTCTAATGATATTGTAGATTAGAGCAGGTTTTACAGTTGAATAGAAGATTAGACATGGTGGAAAGTGAACACCCACTAATCTATGGCGCCTACAAGCTAGAGCTCTCCGTCTCCTCCTCATCCTCACAGAGTCTGCAGTAGTCAGTAACGTCATCGTCGCATTTGATGGTGAAGGCCCTGCTATAGCAGTGTCTAGTAATAACTCCTGTCATTACTCTATCTTCAGTTTTACTCAGGTTCAACAGAGAGTTCGTTCTTTTGGCTGACAGAGATGACCAGATGGATTTTGACACAATGCACCAAGGTTTATTATGTCATAATTCACTGGCTCTTTCGTCAGAGAACGTCTCAATATTTTGGAAAAAGTGACAAATGAGTGGTTTGATGGAGTCGGCGATTGCTAGATCTGTAGACTGCTATCCTAGTCTAGCTAATTAGTCTGCTTTTTCATTACCCATAAAATCGCAGTGTCCTGGTACACAGCATAGTCAAGGCTTTTCGCACTTAAGGACGATCTCAGACTTGATGCTACAGGATTTGATGAATTTAAGAGCCGCTTTACTATCCACAAAGATAGTCAGCGGTTCAAAGATTTTTGCATTCATACTTTTTATCAACTCCGCTGCCTTTTTAATCGCGAAGATGTTAGCCTGGAAAACACTACAGTTGCTGTCTAATCTGTAAGTGTATTCAAGACCTAGCCTTTCACAGTAGACGCCAGCCCCTGTACCTTCTTCCATCTTGGAAATTTACCCAAGACTTTTTCTTTGCTCGCTTGATTTCACTCTTATATTTATTGAAACTCAGTTTATAGGAGCCCCAATCAATGTCGAGTTTAGTCTAATGCGGCCTGTTGTACAGCCGCCTAGTGGTTTTTCTAAGTTCGCCAAGATCCTTGTTCCACCACACCGGCTGAGATTTCATCCCAGGGTAGGTTAGTGGACAGGATTCCTTACGGCAACGGAGAAGAACGTCTGTAAGATTATTTACTGTTCCATTAAGTTCCTCAGCCATTTCTATGTTAGTACTAAGAGTCAGTTGAGAACTTGTTAGTTCCGTGTATTTATCCTAGTTGCTCTTCTCGAGTTTGGCGACCTCCGTCAAAAGAGACCTCGAAGAATATCTTCATATGATCCGAGAAGGAACATTCTTTAGATACCCTCCCGTTCCTGATGACGGAGCCTTCCAGATTCGGGAGGGTTAGGTCGATGACCTGCACTCTATCCCTAATTTTAAAGGTTGGGTCGTTAGCCCTTTTACATGTTCGTAGATTATATAATAAAATAAAATAGAATATACCTTACCCCTTTTGTTGGTGTCCTTACTGCCCCATTGGAAATTGTGAGCGCTTGTGTCGCATCCCAAGATCACGCATCTTTCCGACATCCAGGTTTGGTGGGACTGGGTCTTCAAACGGCATGTATACAGATGATAGTATTGTGGCCACATGTCACCATTGCTGTAATTAGAGAGAAAGATTAGATTTAAGCTTTTTTTACCTACTTTCTACTCTTAATGAATTTTGTGGGGGTGAACTCAGTCGAAACCGAACCCATCCTAAACCAAAGTTCAGTTTTTCCTCACGGTCTAAGATACACCTCCCCAGGGGGTCAACCACCACTCTTGCAACCATCCCACCGTCCTCGTTACAAGGTTCTAGACTAATAACAGTCCAACCCGATGTAGTAAGTTTGGGATTCTGCAAGGTTAACATCTTCAGCAAGAGTTCTTTGTCGACAGTGGGTGGAGGCCAGGCTGAAAGAATTCTCCTGGACGGAATCTCGGATAATGATACCGCAGCACGATCAGCTCCTTCCCATTCTGCGCCAAAGCCATCCAAGCACGAAGAAATCTCGCGATTTCCTGTTCAGACACTTAATTACCTTGACAACCTTTCGCAGGAAGGCGATGATTGTCACTTTAATGTCTTTATCAATCGCCACTGTGACCGGTCTGTCTATAGCTTTTTGCGCACTTGACCGTACGCCTTGGAGTTAAATTTTCCAGAGGAGGTACATACCTTCTCTGTACTCGGTTGTTTTTTTGTTTGGATGGATTCGGTTTCGTCAGAATCCACTTCATACGGTTGAAGAAGATTAGGGAAGGGGCAAACACAACGCACACGTAGGTTAAGTTACACCATTACACATGGGCGTAGGCAGGAATAACTAGGGAGGGGCAGCTGCCCCCCTCTAGATCCTACAAAACAGTTCATTTGTATGTAAAAATTATAAATATTACGAAAAAAAGCATTTGCCCCCCACCTAGAACGACAAAAATAATTCCTGGCTACGCCCATCCCATTACACAACCCCTACTAATGTTCATCGCCAATTCTGAAGTTAACATTGCTTTTATTCAGGAGCCATATGTAGTTTCGGAAAAGAAGTGGCCCCGTACCCACCGAACCTGAGTGTACGCAAAATGCTGAACGAGAAGATGGCCTTGTTTAACCTGATTCGCGGATGTGACGCAAATTCTCACAATATTGCCAAGGCAAAGACAAAACATAACAAAAATGATATTAAAACATCACTTTATCGAATATTTAGCTCCGAGATAACTAAACTCTTCTAATCAGTATAAACCGCTAAGTTTGGCTGGGTCACCATAAAATAGTCTGGACTAAAATGGAATAATTAGCTTTCTTTCCCGTCCACAATTTTTGGTGGCCATATTTTATGACCTAAGTTCAGAGCTCCGGACTACTCGCTCGAATTCTACTCTCTAGTGAAACTCGGCCGAGTTCGAGTAGAAAAAATAAATGGAGTATATTCTATTTTTACTCGTCACTCGCGAAGCATATTTCAGACTTACTCGAAAAGTGTTTGCGAAGAGTATGAATTTTGCAAGAAGCAACGAGTGGGAGTGAAAATGCTCGAAATAGAGTACGAGTTTACTCGAAGAGAAAAATCGAGTGAAAAAGAATTGATATATTTTCGAAAAAAAATCTTGTGTAGTGGTAGGGGAAGTTGAGGGGGTCATGTTGGGGGTGGGTCAAGTTGTGGTGGGGGGCAAGTAGAGGAGGAACAAGTTGAGGGGGGAGATGTTGAGAGCGGGGAAGTTGTGGGGAGACAAGTTGATGGGGGACAAGTTGAGGGTGGACATCGTGAGAGCAAGGAAGTTGAGGGGGACAAGTTGAAGGCGGAGAAGTTGAGGTGGGGCAAGTTGATGGGGGACAAGTTGATGGGTGACAAGTTGAGGGGGAGGGGGGGGGGCAATTTGAGGGCGGGGAAGTTGAAGGGGGACAAGTTCAGCAAACAAATTGCCTCCCCCCTCAACTTATCCGCCCTCAACTTGTCCCCCTCAACTTACCCGCCCTCAACTTGTTCTCCTCAACTTGCCCTCCACCAACATGACCACCCAAACTTCCCTCAAAATTACACAAACATTTAAAAAAAAAAAATATATATATCAATTCTTTTTCACACGATTTTACTCTTCGCGTAAACCCTTACCCTATTCGCGAGTGCTCCCAAATAAAACAAAAGAATGGGGAGTAAACTTATTTTAAAACTCGTACTCTTAGAGTACTCCCATTAACAGATGCTTTCCACTCGCGACTAAAATCGAGAAAATCGGAGATTGCCTACATTAGCCCAAAAAATATATCCAAAAATGTTTTCTTATGTCAGTTTGGTTATCTCATGTGGCTCTAAAGTTTATTTTCAATTATATATCTGCTTACAGTGACTTCAAAAAATTGCCCATGATTCCGATAAATCCAAATTTTAAAATCTTTTTGTGAGTGACGTTTTTTCATCTAATCACCTTTTAATTAAGATTTTTTGTAATCTTATGTAGAAACTCATCACGCTACGATGCAGGGACATCAGGTTGTAAAAAGTCTTAACCCAAATGCACACAGTTTGATACGATCAAATTGATTCAGCCATGTCCGTCCGTCCGTATGTCTGTCTAGCTGTCCGGTGAGCATGATAACTCTTAAACGAATCAACTGATTCGACCCAAATTTCGTAATATTTAGGTCTATTCCTTCCACTACCTCCCCCAAAAAAAGTTCAAATATTTTCGCTAAAATGGTGGGCACTATAACTCTTGAAGGGAGCAATGGATATGGTCCAAACTTGCACATTGTATTATTCTTTCCAGATATAGATCGGGTTCGAATGTGGTTTACTCCTTTGGGTACCTCCCACTCAAAATTCGGAAAAAGTGAAGTTTAGGACCTCTTCTCGGATCGTTTTGGAATTTGTTTCAACAGGTTGTCTTGGCTTTGTCCTTTAAGACTATATCAATTTTATTGGGGCACTTCCATACTTGCTGTGAAAATGGCCTAAAGGGTCCAAGAAACCCTGACGGCAACAACTAAAATGACAAATCGGAAACATTGTCCACACTTTGCACGTCTTACTATTCCTTCCAGACCTAGACCGGGTTAACATTTGGACTATATCGGTTCACTCCTTCGGGTACCACCCTCAAAAAATTCGGAAAGAGTGAAGTTTAAGAGCTCCACCCAGATCGTTTTGATTTTTTGCAAAATGTTTTCCCTACAGCCCCCTTTACAACGGTACAATTTTTATCCGTCAGCACCGCCGACATATACTATTTTACTTTTTTCTCACAGACTTGGTTTACTACATCGGACCACTACTTCGGGTGCCTCCCATACAAATTTAGGAAAGAAAGCCGTTTAAGGACTCCTCGCGGATCGTTCTGAATATTTGCAACATATTGTTTTTGTAGCCCTTGTTACGACGGTACAGTTATTTCGCAGGTCCAACTCCATTCCTCTTAAGAAATTTTCCCAAAAACTAAAACGACCATTAGATGTGCTCAGGGCAATCATTAATGTTTCGATCGGAATTTTCCGCACGGAAAATAATTTTAAAAAAGTGTAATTCTTTTATTATCAGTATTTGAAACGTTCAAAACTACTAGAACAACGTAATTACTAAATATTCGTTTTTGGACATAAATATGGAAATATAAAATTATGATATTGGGGAAAGAGAACATATTCCGCACGGAATTTTTATTCATGATTGTGTTTACTTATTTTCTTCAAGCTGTGGGTATATCTCTGTCGTCACAGTGGGTGCTTTTTAACCTTTCCGATTCATTGATTTCCAACTCACCTTCTTACGTGTCGGCAAATTGTACGTACATTAGTTTAAAGAAATTTATGAATGGATTCAAACATAGGTATGTACATACTAAAAATATTATCTATCATGGATTAAGTTGCAGGATATATTTTAATACCATCGCCTACATTTAATGTTCGTAAGCAATTCAGAATAAAGCACTTCGTGTAATGAAAAATTGCAATCAATTTCAAATAAATTATATTCTTTTCATACTACTTTGACATGTATTCCAATCAATAGCACATAACACGCCCACACAAACTCTCACACATATCAGTGAATGAATGTGTGTCTGTACAAAATAACAATCGACTATTTTACAACTTTTAGTCTTTTGTTGTTATTGTCGTTGCTGTTGCTTTTATCTTTCAACCATTATCAAGTCATAAGATTTATGAGCTTTTCATGTGTTCTTTTGCTCTGCAATTCGACAAGTGTTTCTTCAATTGTTTGCAAGCATTGATATCGATATCGGTATGTTAAAGGAGAAGAAGAAAACTTTTATAAATTTGATGTTATTAACATTTAATGTAAATGTGACGTCGTATATTGACATATGAAGTCATTCATTTAATTATTCCCGTGGAGCCGAGCCAATAAGATTGAGTTCATAATTTTGCCAATGCCACTTGCTGAGTTCATAACTTTTGCCTTCATATTTCTTCGTGGCGATCGAAACATACATACATGGCAGGATGTCCTTGATGCTGCTGCTTGAGCGTGTGTCTCGATAGCCAAGAAAGAATTTCACTTTGCCAAAACTTAAAGTTGATTTCCATTTGACCAGAGAAGCAATGTATTATTAATGATTGTACTGTTTGTCCTTGTGTTGGTAGTTGTACAACTACATCAGATGGAACGATTTTTTTCTGTATTGACATTTAAAATATAATTATTGAAATGTTGATTGCAATTATTGTATATTAAACTCAATTTTTCTTATGAGATGTAAGTTTAATCATTTTCTGTTATGAATCATATTACCTTAGCCAAGGTTGGAAATGTTACAAACCATCAAAAACAAAAACACAAAACATTTTTCAAACTGTTAGTCCTCCATGGTAATGCTGTAACAACTGGATAATCAGGTGTCGAAAATCTTTAAGCTGTCGGTAGCCACCCCAATTGTTTCTGGTTAAATGGGCAGGGTGTTTCCGCTAGACTGAAGCAAGTCAAATAATCTTATTGCATTTGCATTGCATTGTCGTTGCTTTTGAACCAACGTAGAGCTTCATGTATTTGTTCATTAATGCAATGAAACTTCTTCATTGATGTAATGAAATACTTAAATTAATGTAATGAAATACTTTCATTAATACAATGAAACTTCTTCATTAATGCAATGAAATTTCTTCATTAATGCAATTTTCAACGGTGGCAAATACCCCTCAGTAATGTTGGCGGCATTTCCTGAGTATTTAAGCCATGAAAAACATATCTACAAGTGTTGTCTTAAGACACGCCGTTCGGACTCGGCAATAAAAAGTAGGTCCCATATAATTGAGCCAATATGAATCGGGGTGCACACATTGATACGAGAGAAGTCTCCCTTGTCCCTTCAGGGATGTTTGTGGAACATAGAAAAAAATGAAATACTTTCATTAATGCAATGAGGCCTTACGTTGGTACAAAATCAATGATACATTTCATACTCACGTCACTTCATACTCACGTAATGAATAAAAAAGTCAATGCTAAATATGTTTAATTAATTTTATTGCAATTAGTTTTGACCATGGATAATATAACACGTCATTTTTAATTCCCCAGGTATTAACTACATACATTAATGATACCATTGGTCGTTGTCATCTGTAAGTAAAGAATTAACAATTTGTTAACAAAATAACTAGTTTTCTACACAATTACTTACCTTCATATTTTGCCGCTGAGTCATCCCCTGTGTACGTCCATGATGTTGGGATACAACATACAAAATTCACATAAAACAACTGTACACATAAAAACTACATGAAAGAGTTTTAGTTTAATATTTGTATGTTCTTTTCACATTAAACACTTCATACCTAACTTCAACGAAGTTTATGGCCCTATTAGGCGTTCTTGCCAGTAAGTAGAGTGGAAAATCATAAAATATTGTGTAAATTTATTTGTCTTTTGTCGCTGAATACCAAACTCTGACATTTTCTTTGACATTTCACTCTTCTTTAGATTATCTATTGGTTACATCTATTACAAAGAAAAAAGCCGAATAAATGAAAATTCACTTAAATAAACAAATGAATACGTAAAACCTAAAAGAAATAGTTTACCCAATATTTACATACTTACTTTTCTAAGTTAAAAACACGCCATCGCTTATTGTTGTGACAGAGAGAAAGGTTGTTTTGCCTAATTGTGTTTTCTGCTTGTTAAACGCACACCCTCACATTCACACCACACAGCTGGAATTTGCTTCACAGCAACAATGAAATAAATAACAGTTGTTCTGAGAATAACATATAGAGAAAATAAGTCTTGATATACGAGTAGAAATAATGAGGCAAACATATTTTAATGAGAATGAATATGTATGTATATCAAAACCAATCGCTGAAAGTAAAGAATTTTTGTACAGTTACGCTGTTAGTGACACTTCTGCTAGATTTTGTAAATATTCTTGCATACATATGCAGAATGTATGTATGTATGTATATGATTCCATACACACATATGTATGTATGTGGCAAATTTATAAATATGTTTGTTCCGTTTATGATGGTGGAAAATTTAAAACATTTGTTTAATAAAGAAAAAATAATTAGAAGTAAATTGATAATATGAGGGTGATAATAAAGACAAGACAATAAAGACTACAGCAGACCTTATTTTCATTCCCAAAATAGTATTAGGAACTTCAAAAATGTTTAATTTATTTAATGAAACTGTTTCATTTGTTTAATGAAACTGTTTGATTTATTTAATGGAACTGTTCCATTTATTTAATGGAGCTAACTAAAAACATCAAATAAATCAAAATTTCCGCCATTTTTTTAAAAAAATACTAATTAGCATAATTTCAATCTCACATATTTTTCTTAAATTTAAAGAAATAATAAGTTTCATTACATCAATGAAATCCGTTTCATTTATGCAATGAAACCAAAAATCATTTAATTTTAGGTAACGTAAGGTTTCATAGCATGGAAGAAACATTTCATTGTATTAATGTTACATTTCATAGCATCAATGAAAAATAATGAATGAAACCCGTTTATTGATACAACGAAGCATTTTTCTTTCTATATCTGAAACCAATGCGACCTATGAAGCAAATTTGTAGATAAGGGCAAGAATAAAATATTTGGAAAAATAACGAACTCGAAAATTACATTTATTGTATCAAATTTTATAATATATCTAAAAATTCCATAATTTGTATACATTTCGCACCATGTCTCCAAAACTGTTAAATTGTTCTTATGTTTTCTTTTGGAATGATATTCGCTGGAATGTAATACACAAATCTTCAAAACATTCCATTGTTGTAAAATGCACCTATCATGTTGTTTTTAGTATATTTTTCAACGAGAATTTCAAAAATATGTCAATAATGGGGTGAAATCCCAAATGCGAGAATTAACTGAAAGATGTGATACAAAATACCGCTGACATAACATGAAATAAGCATCTTAGAGTTTCATAATGTTCCGAAGAATTGCTGAGAACATTATTTGGAAGATATTTGCAAAATGTTACTTGGTTCAACTCCCAATAGTTTAGCTGATACCGACCACAATTCTAGAAATTATGTAAAAAATTCTAGGTTTGATAGATTTTGATGCCTTAGATGGTATTTTTCTTTTGTGGCCGGTTGAACAAATAAATTCTACTAGTTTAGAGCTACAACATTGCTGAAGACATCAAGGCCAAATTCCTATTCATTTCTGAGATAAAGGTCCGATAAATGCAAAAAAATGCAGATTTAGCCCGGTTGAGATGAGGCCATAAAATCCGAACTGGACAAAACCCAACTAGGGTTTTTGTAAAATAAAATAATTCTAAAAAGTACAAATAGAAACAGATTTTAGCAGTTATTCTATATACACTCCGGTTGATGTACGAGTATAGCTGGATTCCTGAAATTCGGAATTAAGATTATCTAATCAGATTGTGATAGAGATAGACGGATAGAGAAAGTGGTTGAGCTGGAATTTTGAAATTCAGTGGGGATATTAAGCGAACGTATAAAGCAATAAATCAGAAATTTAAAATGTGGTTGGCTGTTGATGTGTAGGAGTGAGATACGACCGATTTTTTGGAAGTTCAAACTAATGGGGTACGGTCTGCACTTTATTGAAATTAAAATCCATTTAAAGTAAGCTTCAGTACAAAAAAATCATTATTCGCCCTTTCCGCATACGAAGTTGCGGGCACTTTGCTAGTTGAATTTTAATTGGGTACAAAAAAAATCATATTACTAAAATAAGATATATTTAGCATAACATTCAATCTAACTTCAAATTATAGTATGGCATATATGTCGCGTAAACCATATAAGTTAAACCTGGCATATTTCTCTTATTAACCCACCACACCCCTCTCATGGCGTAGGCGCCCCACCACCGACATTTTTCACAATATGACTATATTGATGTTTGTAATTACTTTTTTCATGCAAATTATTGGGATTTCTATTCTTCAGCTGTTGTCTATTAACTGTGTAACATATATTTTTGATATCACAAAAGGTAAGCAAAATATATGTACCTATAATTGTTCCACAAACATCCCATACGGGAGACTTCTCTCCCAAAATATACCTACCAAGAATATTTTTCTCATAACCCTGGAAACACGAAATCGCGTGAATCCCCAAATCATATCTTTGACCCAAATGTCAACTTTTGGGAGACGATAGACCATCGTTAAACTCACAATTCTCCCTTTAGCGATTTTTTCTAGCGCTTGTAGTTTTCAAAAGATCGTCGATGACGTAGGCTCATTAGTTGCGAAGCCTCCCATTCTACCATACTCCATATAACGGTACAGCACCATTCCAGTTATTTTGACGTTTTAGACACATTTTCAGACATAATTATTATAATTAATAAACATTTGGCAATTAGGGTTCATACTGGTTAACAAAGTTATATATCAAAAATTGTAGACACTGGCATGTTTTGTTATATGTATATATACTAGAGGTCATAAAATTTATGTACCGAAAATTGTGGACATAGGTCCATGTTTTGGAATTTCAATTTCTTAGGTGAGTGGTCATTACAGAAAGAAAACTAGTTATATTATATTAACACAGAATGTTTCATGGTGGAGGGTATAATAAGTTCAACTCGTCTGAACTTTATGCATTTTTATACCCTCCACCATAGTATGGAGGGTATATTAAGTTTCTTTTTCCGTTTGTAACGCATTGAAATACTCATTTGCGACCCTATAAAGTATATATATTCTTGATCAGGGTAAAATTGTGAGTCGATCTGTGCATGTCCGTCCGTCTGTGGTAATCACTCTAGCATCCACAAAAATGGAGATTGGGCGTGAAATGCGTTTTTTGTTTGCAGGCAGATCAAGTTCGATGATGGGCTATTTCGATCCACGTTTTGGTATAGCCCCCATATAACGGTACCCCCTAATTTCCGGTATTTTGACGTATTTAGTCACATTTTTAGACCGAATTAGCTATAATGTGACATTTAGGGTTCATAGTGATCACAAAACTTATATTCAAAAAATTATGGACATAGATCCATGATTTGGTATAGCCCCCATATAACGGTACCACCCGATTTCCGGCATTCTTAGACCGAATTAGCTATAATTTGGCATTTTGGGTTCCTAGTGACCGCAAAACTTATATTCAAACAAAAAATTATGGACACGGGTCCATGTTGTGGTATAGCCCCCATATAACGGTACCTCCCGATTTTCGGTATTTTGAGAATTTACCTACAATTTTTAACCGAACTAGCTGTAATTTGACATTTGTAGTTCTTAGTGCAACATAGGTCCATGTTTGGATATAGCCCCCATATAACGGTACCTCCCGATTTTCGCTATTTTGAGTATTTTACCTGCAATTTTTAACCAAACTAGCTGTAGTTTGACATTTGAAGTACTCAGTGGTCACCATAACTCGGTACCAAAAACATAGGTCCATGTTTGGATATAGCCCCCATATAACGGTACCTCCCGATTTTTAGTATTTAAGGATTTTAGCTACAATTGTTAATCGGAATAGGTGTAATTTGGCATTTGAAGTTCTAAATGGTCGCCACACCTATCCACCAAAAATTGTCAACATAGATCCATGTTTGAATATAGTCCCCATATAACGGTACCTCCCGATTTTCGGTATTTTGATTATTTTTAACTAAAATTTTTACTAAACTAGCAGTAATTTGACATTTGAAGTTCGTAGTGGTCACCACACCTCTCCACCTCCACAAAAATTGTCAACATAGGTCCATGTTTGGACATAGACCCCCATATAACGGTACCCCTAATTTCGGTATTTTGAGGATTATAGCTACAATGTTTAACCACACTAGCTGTAATTTGACACTTGAAGTTCTTAGTGGTCACCACACCTCTTCACCAAAAATTGTGAACATAGGTGTATGTTTGGATATAGTCCCATATAACGGTACCTCCCGATCTTCGGTATTTTTAGGATTTAAGCTAAATTTTGTTGTCTGAACCACCCGTAATTTGACATTTGAGTTTCTTTGCAGCCATGAAACAAAGGTCCATATTTTCGTATAGCACCCGTAGTTAGGCATTTGAGGTTCCCTACAGTCATGAAACTTCTTCACAAATTGTCAACATAAGTCCAGGTTTAGGTATACCCCCATATAACGGTACCTCCCGATTTTCGGTATTTTGATGGTTTTAGCTAATGTTTTTTAACTGAACTACTTGTAACTTCACTTTTGAGGTTCCCTGCATACACGAAACTTCTTTACAGAAAATTGGTCCTTGTATCGGTATAGCCCCAATTATCGTTGTAAAAAATTTTAAAAATAGGTCCATGTTTCGATATAGCCCCCATAAAACGATAACTCCCTATTGTCGGTATTTTAAGAGTTGTATCTACATTTACTACCTAGATAGCGGTAATTCGATATTTAATGTTCTCAGTGGGCGCAAAACTTCTACACCAAAAATTGTTAACGTAGATCCATGTTTTGGTATACCCCCATACAAACCTCCCGATTTTCTGTATTTTGAGAATTTTAGCTTCATTGGTAGGCCGAACTGTCTGCCGTTTGAAATTTGAGAGCTACCAAAAATACTACAACAATAACATAGTGCTACAAAAGTTGACAAAAATTTTTTGCAGGGGTTCTGATGCATATATTCAGTTTTGTGGGAGTCCATGGAAGACGAAAATACCTTTAGTTTCTGGGCCACTTCGTTTTTTTGATTTTATAACGGTAAATGTAGTGAAAACGGGGTTTCTTGGATTTTCAACTTAAAACGGACATAACCGCTTTTTTCCACAACGGATTGATTTTTATTTAAAAGGTGAAAATCATGTCTTTCGAACAAGTTATAATTTTTAAAAATCGGGTGACAAATGGTTATGTTATAGTGATTTCAGTGTGACAAAAACCCATTAAAACACAGGAAAATGTTTTTCTCGTGCTCTAGGCAATTATTTACTATTTTCAAGAAGGAAATTTAGTTAGCTTTACAAAATGGGGAAACCGATGAAATCGGTTGAAAAATAGATGAGTTATAGCATTTTTTGTGTTTTAACTTTTTGGTTTTTCTTTTATAAAAGTTGGTACCTTAGTGCGAATAATTGTAATTTGAATTTGTCTACTTAATAATTATGCACAAGGTACCACTCTTTTATAAAGGAAAAACCAAAAAGTTAAAAGTCTAAAGATAGCATATCTCACGCATTTTCCTACCGATTTCATTGGTTTTCCCCATTTTGTAAAGCTACGCAGTTTGGTGTCTTCTACGCAGCATAGAGCACGAGGAAAAGCATTTTTCTGTTTTTTAATGCGTTTTTGTCACACTTAAATCACTATAACTTAACCACTTGTTACCCGATAAAAATCAAGCAGTAAAAGCCCGTTGTGGAAAAAAGAAGTTATGTCCGTTTTAAGTTGAAAATCGAAGAAACCCCTTTTTCACTACATTTACAAAATCAAAAAACGAAGTGACCCAAAGAAACTAAAGTTATTTTCGTCTTCCATGGACTCCCACAATACCGAATTTAAGCATCAGAGCCCCTGCATATTTTCACTGTAGCACAGTGTAATTGTTAATGTAGGTCCATATTTTCGAATAGCCCAAATATAGCGGTTCTTCCCGATTTTCGGTATTGTGAGGATTCTAGGCACAACTTATAACCGAACTAGCTGTTATTTGACATTTGAAGTTCCCTTTGATCACAATCCATTAGAAATATTTATCATAGGTCTAAGTTTTGGTATAGACTCCATGGTCGTACATCCCGATTTTTCGTGCTTTGAGGGTTTTAGCTAAAATTTTTAGCTGAACTAGATGTAATTTGTCATTGCGGATGTAATTTGTCATTTGCTGTTGTCACATAGCTCCTCCACCAGATACCCCTCCAAAAATAGGCACCACATGAAAGTGCCGCTCGAATAAAGACATTTTGCGTACATTATCTGACATTTTTAGGTGCCCACTTAAAGTTGTGGATAGGAGTGAAAACTAATTATTCCCTTTTAGTTCAGAATATTTTATGGTGGAGGGTATGAAAAGTTCGGCCCGGCCGAACTCAATGCTTTTTTACTTGTTTAGTTTTTAATTATTTGCACAGCAGCCAAATATTATAAATGTGAAGCGATGTATTGTACGATGTCCGAGTTATTGTCATGTTAGTTTATTGTAACGGGGTTGGAAGCGCAAATGTGGTTGATTCGATGTTATCCACCAAAATATTGAGTATGTATGTTATATGGAAAACATAGTAGCAATCATACTTCGTCACATTATAGAACGTTTGTACCATAGTGGATCTCTCTCCGATAAATGAGTCGATTATTCTGCTGATAAGCATCTCATCAATCCAGAAAAACAGTAACGGAGGAAAAATATCAAGGTTGGTTATTTATTTAACCCTTTTGTACATTCTCCGGCCGTAGTTAAAGGATGGAAAATTTGGTATGATTATCAAAACAAATAAAAAACTCATATTAATCATATTCCACATGTTCCATGCATTTTGACTTAAAACCCAAACAAACCCCAACATTTTTAAGGCAAAATAATAAATATAAAAATATTCTATAATTTAGAACTTTTAGCTCACTTTTCCATGATATCTCTATACACGAACAAACAGGTTAGGCCAAAGAAAAGGAAAGCAAAATTCAGTTTTATGGCTCTAAGAAAAACACATTGGCTTTGTTTTACTGACTCCATTCATGCTCCAACTCCTGTTCGTTGTTTTTTGCATTTCTCTATATTAACTTGTGATTTATATACATTATAATAATGTTTTCAACACATATACTATGGTTAGAGTATATTCAGCAAATGGCTGCTGCATTGTTATCTCCTGCTATTTTATTGCCGTTACCTTCAATGATTTCTTTTTTGTTTTTTCTTGCCGTACTTTTTTATTCCGCCTGCCAGCGTGGCCTGAATGAACCTGAGACTGTTATGGCAAGCCAAACAACCACCTGCTGCTTTCAATGTAATTATTTTTTTAACATAACTGATATAAGACCAGTACACCCCCGACCTCTTGATGTTGTGAATATATAAAAAAAACAAAATATAACGGTCTTCATTTCGCAGGTCCCCCGCAACATGCATGGAATTCAAGGTAAGATCCCAAATACTGATAAGGCTTTGCAGAATGACGAAGTAAAGGAAAGTAGCAACGCTTTGATAAATGGTTGTTAGTAAAATGTTTGATGGGGTTTCCATTTTTATTCACTTTCAACGCCACCACTGCTGCCGCTCTATAAAGCATCGTTCTAATAAGGTTCCCTTCTTTGTTGCTTGTGGTTGGTTGGATGACTGAGGGGGGCCGTTTTAAGTAGCTGCTGAAAATTTTATGTATTTTCTTTTACAGGGAGTTTTTAACTTTTTTTCCCACCATTTTTTTATTAACGTTAGGCCCGGTACATGCTGCAATAAACTTTTCCTTTTTTGAATTATGATTTGTAAAGCTAGCCATGATTTAAATCTTTAATAAATTATTTAGTATAAAAAATGTGTTGGCAAAATATTTGAGCAGAGAGTGAGATATGGGTTCTGAGCGACTTTTGTATCGTTATTTAAGGATATGTTTCGTTACAAAAAATATTACGTTTATTACAGCGATGATAAAATCATAAACGTAAGCCCAGATTGGTTTAGAATTATTGAAGTAATAATTACAACGTTTTTCCTTTTTGGCGTGGACTGAAAAAATTCATTAAATAATCTATAATATATAATTCTGCAAAATCTATTCATTATTTTTGGTTTATTTTATGTGACAGCATAATTACTCGTCCCATAAACCGAACTAAGAAAAGGTGTATATACTTCTCTTTTATTTATTTATTTTCGTATTTGTTTGACATGAGTTTTGCATTTTTAACTAACTCACCTCGCGATAGGTCTAAGATCTCCCGTATCCCGCATACATAAATTGGTATTCCCATATGTCAGGTATTTCGAAGATTTGTACAACACGTTAGATTTTAATCGGTCGTAAGGGATTTATTTACCCACAAAATACGAACTGGCAATTTGTAGTCAAAAATAAATTATTATATTTAGTAAACATATGGGAAACAGATAAGAGTCGGACGGGGCTGACCATGTGATTCATAGAAATTATTTTATACAATCAATTATATGGGTATATTAATTTTGTCATTCCGTTTGTAAGATATGGAAATATTCGTCAGTAGAGAAGCACGTTTGGTATTGAGAATGTCCCCCCGATTTTCGGTATTTTGAAGGTCGTGGCTTCAATATCAAATTGAAATGGCCGAAATTTGGTATGTAGTCTTCGTTTGGGGGTATAAAACTTTACCACCTAAAATTTATTAGTATGTACGGTGCACATCTTCAAATAGCCCCCATGGAACGGTACCGCCTGCTTTTCGGTATTTTGAAGACTTATATATAATCTCCATTGGGGGTACTAAATATTCCCACACAGAATTGTATATACAATTCATTCGATAAATGCAAAATTATGTTAGTTAATTGAAAATCCAATCTTTTCCTATATTCCAACTTGGGAATCCTATTTTTCAATGTTCACAAATGCCATGGTAAGTTTTATTCCTACGTCATTTGTATTTGTCTTCTATATCAGAAGATTTCTATCATCAATTATTGTTTACAGCTCAGCTCGAAAGAAAATTAATTAAATCAACTATTCTATACATGATATAGCTCAAAAAACTCGCTACTTGGTAGATATTCCCGGTGGTACAGTTTCAAACAAAGTAAGACAATTTTATAAAAGTCTAAAATATATAACTATAATTTTGTGACAAAAAATTCGTGTGCTGTATCCTATATACCGATTTCGTCTTATTGAGATCTGAGGAGCATTTTTGTAGTTCGTCATTTTCTTTCTTCAATTTTGATCAGAAAAATGTGTAAGAGGATTTGACGTGAATATGACGTTGGTGGATTTACTGCATTCAGAATTTGTACTTTTTGATAACAGCTACAACTTTGCCACCGTTTTAGAAGATATGAGCTTGACAAAGTGATCCCGGTACCTGCCGATTTTCGGTATTTTGGGTTATGAAGCTACATTTTTTGATTGAACTACCTGTAGTTTCACGTTTGGGGTTCCCAGTGGTCACAAAATATCTCCTCTAAAAACTGTCAGAATAGGTCCATGTTTCGGTATAGCCTGTCAACTTAGGTCCATGTTTTGGTATAGTCCCCGTATAGCGGCACCACCCGATTTTCGTTTTTTTTTTTTTTTTTTTTTTTGATTTTAGCTACAATTTTTCCCAAGTATCTGCAATTCGACATTTGAGGTTCCCAGTGGTCACAAAACTTCCCCGCAAAAAACATAGGTCCACACTGTGATATAGCCCCATAAGGTTCCCGACCGATTGAACACATTTTTTATGCTTTTTTGCCTTATTTAGGTATCAGTGATCACAAAATATATATACCTAATATTGTGGACCGGAAAGAAAATAATTATTCCGTTTTAGTTCAGAATATTTTATGGTGGAGGGTATAAAAAGATCGGCCCGGCCGAACTTGACGCTTGTTTACTTGTTTTAATTATTATGAAAGTACTCATCATCAGCTTCCCGATTAGGGTGTCAAAAACTGTTTTTTCCAAACAAAACGGATTTCGGTTTACCGAAATTTTAATTTTTTCCAAAAACCGGTTTTCGGTTTTCCAAAATTTTTGGTAAATAGGTACAAAAATTGCTCATATTTGATAAATACTGCCACCGTGGTGCGATAGTATGCACACCCGCCTTGCACGTTGAAGGTCGTCGGATCAGTTCCCTGGCCAGGCAGCATTACAATTTTCAACGGTGGCAAAATACCCTTCAATAATGTTGGCGACATTTCCTGAGTATTTCAGCCATGTAAAACTTCCCTACAAGTCGTGTCTTAATACACGCCCTTCGGACTCGGCAATAAAGAGTAGGTACCATATCATTGAGCTATTATGAATCGGGGTCATTGTCATTGATATGAGAGAAGTCTCCCTTGTCCCGTATGGGATGTTGGTTGAACGATTATATTAAATATTCGTTTTAAATTGTAGCTACAACGGTGATTTTAGGACAATTTTACTAGAGTTCGGCAATGTAGTTTCTGTACTAGTTCCAAAACGTGTGAGTAACGTCATACTGACTAACGTGTTGTATTACGTATACGTATTTTTTCATACACTTTACAAAAAATATTTTTCAAATTTAAAGGTATCTGACATTTTTAACTTTGGCGTACCTAGTGTTAGTTACAATTAGTTCACTTTCAAGAATACAATTTTAATGAAATATTTAAAATATTACTATTTTTTAAAACCCGGTTAACCGACATAAATAACCGGTTTTTTCGGTTAACCAAAATTATGGTTTTGGCGAAAACCAGTTTCGGTTTTGTAACTCAAAACCGGATAATCGGTTTCGGTTTTAGACACCCTATTCCCGATTCATAATAGCTTTGATCTTACTTCTTTATATTTATGCAGAGACACAACACAGCAAAAAGAGTATATTTTACAACACAAAATCTTTTTTAATTTTTATACAAAAAAGTGTCAACTTTGGCACTGCACCAACTAACGGCATCCATCGGTATTTTCCAAATTAATTATTTTCGGTTGATTTGAAGGGTTTTTTTATTATGTCTCGCTAAACAAATTAAAACTCAAAACCTCAAAACCACAAAATCAAAACTCGATCTGGCAACACAAAACCCAACTACTGCTTTTGTTGTCTCAATATGCACTTTCGAAATATATCTATTAGAAGTTGTTTGCATTTTTAGTGTTGCACTGTGTAATAGCCAAAATGATGCTCAAACGCATTAAAGATCACCTGGAGGACGCCATAAACTCCAAACCGTTCAAGTCGGTTTCCAGTTAATAATTGAATGTAGAAAGTGTAGAATTAACCGTGACATTAATATGTCAAAGCAACACATTTTCTTGAAACACATCAAACCGTTATATAATTGAGGGTATTATAATAAGTTTGTTTTTTTCTGTTTTTTTTTTATTTTTTATCAAAGCAAAATCTGAGTCGATTTAACCACGTCCGTCTGTCCATCTGTTGTAATCAATCTAGCGTCCGAAATAAGTGAGATAGAACGCCATATATTTACACCCGCGTGTCTTTTCTCCAAGGAGAGTTTAAGTTGGAAGATGGACTATATCTGCTTATATTTGTATAAAAATTTGTAGACGTAAGTCAACGGTTTGGTATGTACCCATATGACAGTATATTCCGATTAATTTTAAGTTTTTAGTTTTCTGACCTAATTAACTATAATAATTAGAAGCAATGTACTTAATGTCCCCTTCGATCCCATGTGTTTACAAAAGTTATTCGGGCTCAAATGTCAAATTTGATAAACTAGAGAAAGAGTCCACCAAAGAGAGTCTGGCAGTAAACGGCCTACTGTGGCAGTTCTTTGAGGAAGTTAATGACTTTATTTACCTAGGAACCTGACTTTTACTGCACGTGCTAATGTACGGTTTTGGAGCCTGGGTGGTTGGCAAAGCAAATGAGGTATCACTTGATGTATTTGAGAGAAAAATTCTTCAGAAGATATATGGGCCAATTTGCCTAAACTACGAATATCGGCTACATTTGAAGTACTCAATGTACACGTTGGATTCAAAAGTTCGGCTTTAATTACTTTGTATCGGGCAGTCTTTAGGTGTGTGGTAATATAAGTCATGATGGCGACGGAAATACATAATAGATAAAATAGTTGATAGCTAACCTTTAAACATGTCTTTGGTTTGATATTACCACAATTATTCTCCAGAGTACATCCCAGGAAGGTCAGTGTCCACTTGAGAGGAAAAGCCGATTAGAACGGTTCCGTGAACAATTGTTATAAAACTTTTTACGCCTAATTACATTAATTGCTTTATTAATAATTGGCTAACTCAATGATAGTTTCAGTTTGATGACATCGAACAAAACAAAAGCTGTAATTACCATCAAAGAAGCATGACATACAGATTAATATCAATGTGTCATATGACTCCATTATGAAAGGATGTTTTAAAAGCATCTGGTATGTTATGTAGACATACATATGATTCATGTAGTATGGGCTCTAAGCATAATGGCCAATGACTTTATTAGTACTTTTATTTCATTAATTGTTAGGTTTACAGTACAACAAACCTATAACAGACTAAATTAACTAAAACATAACACAAAATAATGTTTATGCTTCTAAGCACTTGTTCATTTTAACTCTGTTTAACTGTATTCCATGTCCTTCTCTAGTTATATTTTTGTTTTTATTGCATTTGTTATCGTGTTTGTCCTAGTTGTTGTTAAAGCCTCATTGTTAATATTCTGGTTATTGCTCCTTCTACAACTTCCACGACGACTACTATGTACTTGATCCCAAACAACTTGGGGGTTATTGTTCTTATTTGTTAAACATACCAAAGAAATTAATTCATTGAAGTTTGCTTCTTATCTTGATACCATAAGTCTAATTTTCCATGTGTACAATGAACTTTTGCATACACAATAAAACTTTCATTTCTTCTGTTGTTCTCGATTTTCTATAATACAATGGAAATTTCGAAGAAAACACAAGAATTTTTGCAATTGTATTTTCCAATAGAAAGTTTGGTTTTCAGTATAATCATTTTCTTTATATGTTTATTAAGGTTTTATCAGTTTCTTTGTGTGTTTGTATGTATGTGTATTTCAACATCCTGCCTTCCTTATCGAATTGCTGAAATCTCTGGTATATATGTATTTTCACACAATTATATTGTTAAGTTTATTGTTTTGATCAACAAAAGGGGGAATTTTTAATTTATTTTATTTTTTGATAAGAGCCTAGTTTAATAATGTTTTAAGGTTTAAAGAAAATTGTTGGTCATTGTTAAATTATCCAACATAGTATGGAGGGTAAATTTAATTTGTTTTTTTTTTTTGTTTTTACGTATTGAAGTAATCATTTGCGACCATATAAAGTATATATTCTTTATCAGGATAAAATTCTGAGACGATATAACCATGTCCGTCTGTTGTTATCACTCTAGCGTCCGTAATAAGTAAGCTAGAGCGCTATATTTTTGCACCCGAGTGTTTTTTCCATATACAAATCAAGTTCAATGATAGGCTATATCGGCCCACGTATAGCCCCAATATAACGGTACCCCCAATTTTCGGTATATTGAGGATTTTATCTATTTTTTTTTTAACCGAACTACCTGTAATTTATCGTTTGAGGTTCGCAGAGGTCATAGAATATCTCCACCAGAAATTGTCAACATATGTCCATGTTTCTGTATAGCCCCCATATTGTGGGTATTTGGATGATTTTAGCTATATTTTTGGACCAAACTACTTCCAATTTAACATTTAAGGTTTCTAGTGGTCACAAAATATCTTGACCAAAAACCATCAACATAGGTCCATGCTTTGGTATAGTCCTCCAAAATACCAGAAAAGGGCGGTACCGTCATATGGGCGCTACACCACAACGTGGGCTTAGGAGCACAATTTTTAATGGATACATTTTTGTCCAATGGGAACCATAAATCCCAAATTACAGCTAATTCGGTCTGAAACGTAGCGTAAAACGACAAAATACCCGAAATCGTTACATATGGGCTATCCCAAAACATAGATCTATGTCCAAAATTTTCTGAAGATAAGTAGTTTTTTTTGTAACCACATCTGAAAATGATTCGTGTAAATTCTTAAATTGGTTCTATTCTGCTGAACCATTAAAAACTAATAATATGTTGGATTTTTTCATAAATCGAGCAAAAGTGCCGTTATAACGCACATGTGATTCATGTTAGGTATTAAAAATACCGGCTACTATCTACTCTACACGTCCACAAAAATAAAATTTACAATTCTTCTCCTATCGATAGATATTAAGGTATTTGTAGGCAAAATGGGTTGGTTCTATTCAGATGAACCGAAGTGTAAATGGTGAGGGTATAAAAAGACGAAATATAACCCATACATACGCTGTCTTTACTGGAAAATTTTGTTGTAATTTTTCTTATTTTATAATGGCAGACGCACCTTTTTGTATTAAAACGCCAAAAATATCAAAAGACATTTAGAAATAGTTTTTGGGCGATTTTTATCGACTAATGAAAACACGACGATTATTTCGAGGTATTACATTACTTCTTACCAAAGGTACCACAAAAAAACTTCAAGACCCCGTAAGGCATCAATATTGAACTATACCTGCCAACCCTTGCGTGATTCTATAATAATTGTTCCACAAACATCCCAGATGGGACATATTAGCTCACACGGTGCTCTTGAAACAATTTTAAATGGAAGGTGCTTACACCTTGGAAGTTTTTGCGGATTCTGAAACTACAATGTTCATAGATGAGAAAAATCAAAAAACAAAAAAATTGCCGGAGCGCTTTTTAAATAAATCGCGATATAAATTGACATTTTTAGGGGTTGTTTAGGTTTTCACGATTTTGCTTAGAAACCGCAGGTCGAATCAAAATGGAACTAAACAAAATGTTGTAGCTATGAAAATTCTCTACAAGATCGACGTTAATGGTATTTTCGTAGTTTTTACCATTTTTGAGATATAGAAGTTCAAATTGAGACAATTCAAATTCAATTCAATTCAGTATCGCCCCCTTATAAAACAATGTCATGAAGGGTGCGCCTTAACTAACTTTTGATGAAAACCGCTTACACAGGGGAAGTTGTTGTGAATTCTGAAACAGCAATGTTTATAGCTGAGAAAAATCCAAAAACAAGAAACAATCGTTGTAGGGATTTTTATATAAATCGCGGTCAAATTTCACATTTTTATGTGTTTTATAGGTTTTCACGATTTTGCTTGGAAACCGTAAGTCCAATCGAAATGGAGCTAAAGAAAATGTTGTAACTGTGAAAATTCTCTAGAGGATTGAGGTTTTTATTTGTTCCCAACCTGTACCATTTTTGAGATAAAGAAGCTCAGTTTAAATTTGTTGATTTTTTTGTTAGGGTTTCGCGATTTTGCTTGAATACGGTAAGTCTTATCGATATGGGACCTGAGAAAATCTTAAAGCTGTGAAAATTCTCTACAAGACTGGCTTTAGTAACTTATCCTAAGTTGTTCCATTTTTTTAGATATATGAGTTTAAGTTGGGAATTTGCAGTCATCACATTGTTTTATAAGGGGGCGATACAGAATTGACTTGAATTTGAATTGTCCCAATTTGAACTTCTATATCTCAAAAAAAGTAAAACCGACGAGAATATCATAAAGGCCAATCTTGTAGAGAATTCATAGCTACAACATTTTCTTTAGTCCCATTTTGATAGGACTTGCGGTTTCTAAGCAAAATCGTGAAAACCTAAACAACACCTAAAAATGTCAACTTAAATCGCGATTTATTTAAAAAGCGCTCCGGCGATTTTTTTTTTGTTTTTTTTATTTTTCTCATCTATAAACATTGTAGTTTCAGAATCCGCAAAAACTTCTGAGGTGATGTGGGACCTTGTTTATCGCCGAGTCCGAACGGCGTGTCCTAAGACACCACTTGTAGAGAAATTTTACATGGCTGAAATACTCAAGAAATGGGTATTTTGCCACCGTCGAAAATTTTGATATTGCCTGGCCGGGGAATCGACACCACGACCTTCAGCGTGCAAGGCGGATGTGCATACTATTGCACCACGGCGTGATAATGGGTAGTATTTAACTCTGTTATCTGATCACATACATGACCATAATTGACATCGATAGAAAGGTCAAAGGTTACTTTTTTAAACAAAACTCAGACGGTCGGAATGTGTCTTCTAGAAATAAAAATATACGATACATATTTAAAATTTTACCAATTGTCACACAAACGTTTTGGTTCAATTAATCTGCAAAATATAATCTGATCGTTAAATTGCCACCTCTTTCTTTGGTATAAACTTAAACATTACTTAAAATTTCGTACCGATCGGACTATAATTCCGACCTTCAGAGCTGCTACAAAAAAGGGTAAAATTGTTGTTGGTCTGGTCCGAACCCGGGCTCCATTCAAAATTTCGTGACGATTGGTCCATAATTGCAGCCTGTAGCATGATAACAATTTTTAATGGACGGGCGGACAAAAATCTCGAAATCGCTTTATCTTGTCGAGATATGAATAGCTCCTACACGAGAGTTGTGAGTTATGTCTTTTGGTAGTTATGTCACGGCGCTGTTTTTAACAAGTACCTAATTGATGACTGTACGGCCTTATGATTAGGTTTCCCCAGACAGATGGCGCAATTTTTTAAATATTTTTCTTTTTTAAAAAATACGAAATTTCACCCAAAATTATTTATGTTAATTAATAAAAGCTTTCGAATTTTTTTTTGCCAAACACTAAATCGCATTTGGGCCCCAAGCATATCCAAGAGGACCTAATGTAAAATTCAATTAAACCCCAATATTATTTATCCACAAATTTGACCCAACAGCTAAATGAAGAAAAGATCCCAAAAGACAAAACTAGGCCCAAAAAGTTTTGCTATTGTATTCCATATTTCTGTTTGAGGCATAATTTCGTTTTCGAGTTAGGGTGTTATTGTTCCTAGACTGTACGTAGAATGCCACGTTCCCATCATGCAACGTTCCTCCTGCAACTGAATATCATCACCTTCTGCGAATGGATCTATGGTATCTTCGCAGTGAACACTACTGGACTCTATTTGCCGAACAGAATATCCAAGTATTCGTAAGGGAAAGAAGTTCGTAATCTCTGGGAGGACATGAAGCAGAAAATAAACATTGACAAGTAAAAAAGTATCAATCGGCTTTGCCGGCAGAGATATACCCTCAGCCTGTGTGGATTGAAATACTTTTAAAAAAAAAAAAAACGTATGTATTTATGGGGGTTTCAAAATTTTGGGCGTATGCACCGAAAAAAGTATGGATAGGATTAAAGCTCAAAAATTTGCGGGGATATCGATAGATAGGACTTTTTTATCACACTAGCCTACGAAAAACATATTATCGTTGTAAACAGGGCCACTAGGAAATCCTTCAGTAAAAATGTCCAAAGGATCGTCGAACCACACAGAAATTTTGAACATTTGTGTGGGTGTTACCACAAGGATTGGACAGATATGGCCCAAATTTGAACATAAACTAAGTTTCGACAATATCTAGAGATCCAAAGTTTGGACCAAATCTGTCGCTACGTCTATGAGAAATCGCGCGTACCATTTTGGCGAATATTTTCGAACATTTGTGGGGGAGGTACCGTAAGGAGTCGACCTATAAGCACTACCTTCGAATTTCATCTAATATTCGGAGTAATATTACAATATCCAAAATGTGGGCGAACGCAGTATTCGGTCCGAGCCCTCCAGCCACTACATATGGTGCCACAGGGGTTTTTACAACTTTCGGGCTGTTTTCTCAAGCAGTATGTACTTGCCCCTGAAAAAACTTTTACTGCTGTAATTGAAGCAGCGAATGCAAGTTGCTTCAACAAAAATCAAAGTGTTTCGAGAGCAGGTCTTAAAGTGAATTTACCCAAATTTTGTTTGTGATGTACCCGAAAGAATGGACAAATATAGTCCATATTCGAACCTGATCTATATCTGGTAGATATTTTAGGATGTTTAAACTATCACTCCCATCAAGAGTTTCCGAACATTTTTGAATTTTGTGGTGGAGGTACCTGAAGGAGTGGACAGACATGGCTTATCTTCGAACATAAAATAAGTTTGCACAAAATATTACGAAGACCAAATTGTGGACCGAATCGGCAGATCCGTTCCAGAGTTATCTTGCGCTCCAACCACTACACACGGTGTCATAAGGCCTTTTTGTAACTTTCAGGTTATTTTCTCACCGTTATACCGTTATATGGGGGACAGTGAATACAAAAAAAATCGAAAAAAATCAAAGCGATTCGTGAGCAGGCCCTAAACTGAAATTTTCCCAAATTTTGTGTGGGAGGTACCCGAAGGAGAGGACCGATTGAGTCCATATTGAAACCTCATCTAAGTCTGGTAGAAATTTCACGATGTGCAAAGTATGGACAAAAACGGTTACTTCTTTCAAGAGTTATTGTGCAAATTTTCCGAACATTTCCGAACTTTTGTAGGGATGATACCGGAAGGACCGATATAACCCATCTTCGAACTTAAACTAAGTTTGGACAAAATGTTTTGAAAGCCAAATTTTGGACCGAATCGGAATCGAGAGTTGTCGTGCGCTCCAGCCAGCCAGACAGACGGACGGACTCAATCAACTCCAAATTGTCTGAAACACATTTCGTCCAAACATATTCCGGGTCTAAAACCATTATTTCGATGAGGCACATTTTACCCGTATGAAAATGTATATACCCTCGTTAGCATAAATGCTGAGGGTATAAAAAGTATTTGATCATCATGTTGATTTGCAGGATCCTTCTCTGTCATAATCTCAACGTTTATTTAAAATTTCGCACCGATCGGACTGCTATTGGGATCAAATCAGTAGCTAAAAAATAGGTTAACAATTTTGTGGCCTGTAGCTTGAATACAATTTTAAATCGACGGACGGACTTATGACTATATCGGTTTATCTCGTCGAGATATGAAAAAGTAAATGAAAATTAATGGGAGTGTTTATTGCTTTGGATTATTTTCTTCAAATTGTATATTGTTATTGGTTGCGAATGACTTATATGCTGTGACGATAAAGTATACCCCACCCCAACACATATGTATAGGAAAATAAAACCTTTTCGTTCTATGCAAGATTTTACTTTTTCATATGTGGGTAATCCTGAAAGCCAATGCTCTAAAGTTATCAAATGGCATTGGTTTAAATTGAAATATAATTATTTTCCAATCATTTTTTTTGTGTCACATTCTAACCATTGTTCAATACTTGGAAAGAACATACATATGGACATATGTACGTTAGGGTTATGACTTTCGACATTTTTTCTCAAAACTGATTTCCGGTAGTGAGAATGAATGAACTTTTACCTATTAATGCCTAAAAAGCATTTATTCCATTTTATTATAAAAAAGTTTCCGAACAAACCACTTTGAATTTTTTTTTTTTTGAAAAAGTGTTATGAAAAAAAAAATTAAAAAAATATTTCCTGTTGTACGAATGAATGACCTTTTGGCTATTAATGACTAAAATAATTTTTCATTTGTATGATATATGAATTAAACTTTTATATAAGATATAATGATATATATGTAATAATACGATGATAAAATTAGTGAGAAACAAACGGTTATATACCTTGTTTTCAATTAAATATCTGCTTACAGCGACTTCAAAAAATTGTCAAAAGTTCTGAAAAAATAAAAATTTTAAAAGCTTTTTGTACGGAAGCTTTTTTATATAATCACCTTTTAATTAAGATTTTATGTAATCTTAGGTAAAGACTCATCAAAATATCATACAGGGATACGAGGTTGTAAAAAAGTCATAACCCTAATGTACGTACGAATGTTGAAATAGATAGCAACAATCCTAGCATTTTAAAGAAAATCTAGCTTTTATTCTTGGTTTTTACTTACCTTTTGTCTGTCGTTGAAATCATTCGTATGACCTTAAGCAGAGTAAAGACATTTAATATATTTAATAACATCTGTCTACACACACAAATGCTGGAAAAATTGTACTTCGACACATATATGAGTGAGTGTGCGTGTGTGTGCGCAAAAATCCAAATCATAGAAGAATTTACTCTAATAGCAAGAAAATTGAAAACATATTTTCTATCATTCTAAGCAATAACTACAAAATAGACAAATAAAAAAATAGTCATCCTAATGCAATCAAATACTCTTTACGTTTTCTCTTGTATGGACTTTTTATATGGCAGATTTGTTTTTCATTCTTTTGGAAAAAAACTTCAAGTCATCCTTTGCTGTTAGCTTCTAGGTTTTCTTCCCATTTTGTTCTTTGTCTTTAGGGTGTTGATGAAAATTGTGATGAGGTTGGCATGATTGCTTACCATTAGCTGACCTCCAGATGTGTTACTAAAACAAAAGCAATATGTTCACCAAATTGTTGACTAAAACTGCAGCTTTACGGGCTTAACATGTTTTTCATTATATCAAAATGTGTTCATGCTTTTGTTTCTTCTACTTCTTCATTTTCTTTTTCATGTTGTTTTTCTTTTAGTTGGTTTTTTAGTTTGTGTTCGTGTGTGTATGTGTGTGTTTTGTAGCACATTTTGTTGACGATAACAAAATGAAGAAGAAGCAGGAGACTGTCTTATGTTTGTTTGTTTTTATCTTCAGTCTCATTTAAGGGTTTTATTTTGTGGGTGTCTACAGGATTTTAGGTGTCAGTTAGTTAATACATTCTGTCTGAACAATGAAAATATGACTTAAAGAGTTTACCAAAAAAATAACAAGTATTTGTTTTATGTTTTAGTTTTACATGATAAACAGAAATTTAGAAAATCCTTAAAGTAACATAAAGAAATATGAATAACAATCCATTTTCAATGTCTCAGAATTTTTATTAAGAAAAATAAAATAAATATTGGAAGTATTAGTTGGACATGTGTAGAATATGTATGTTTGTGAAGCTTCTGTATAGCGCAAAATACTATGACAAAGTTCGAGTTTTAACAAAAGGGTAAGAACCACATTTCTTGAATTTGTTGAAAACACTCTGCACCAAAACGGAGCTTAAGGTCTAAGGAGTGGAAAATTCCCTTTGGGGGCGAAAGCCCTTGATGAGTAAATACCTAATCCTAAAGAACAGATCCGCCGTGAGTCAATCTTTTAAGTTATGGCGTGATGATTTTTTTGCTGGAGACCCTCAATGGATTCAACCTAGGACATGTCATACCAGTAACACCCTATAACCGCTGGAAATTGAGTTATATTTGTTTTAATGTTACAAAAATCATCACGTCAAAGCTCAGTTTCTAGACTTACGACAAATATGTCCATCCGGGTTTTCAACGAACTCAACAAGGTTTCTCATCACCAAAATTAATTTTCCGCCCCAGCCTTGATCATATTTTTTCACGCACAGAAATGTATTCTCACAAGCGTTAAGAAATCGTTTTTAAGGTAATTTTATCTGATTGAAAATTTTAATAGTTTGCTAATGAAATACATATACAGGAAATCGGTTCATAAAAACCGATTAAAAATCCGGTTTTGATGTCCGAATAACCGGTTCCTTAATCCGCATATCCGAATCTGTTTTTCCAAAAAAAAAAAAAAAAAAAAACCATCATATTAATGTGTTATGGTCAATATTTTGTATGACTCCGAGAATTCATTCCATTCAATAACATAAATGGTATGTATTGAAATAATTAGATATAGGGTTACCCTAGCATGGTACGGTTACAATTGAAAAAGGACTGCTAAAACAAGATTATGTCGATTTCATCTCTTTAGGAACCATACCTTAAATCTTCTGGGCGATATTTTTGCAGAGATTTCTAAGCTCAAAAATTTCATCTTGTAGTACTACTATTGCGGTTCTTGAAATAAAGGACGAACGGAAGATGGAACGAAGCGAGTTAGAAGGTCAAAATATTCCACGAAAATAATCCTTATTTAATTTGACTGAAGACATGTCATCTCAAAAATAAGATGAAACAATCCTTATTTAATTTGACTGAAGACATGTCATCTTAAAACTAACCTGAAACGACCGTGAACAAAGATACTAATTTCAGATGGCTTATACGGTATCAAACAAAAAAATTTTCAGCCCCCAAAATTTCGGTTGACTGTGTAATTGAGTGATGCAAGGGAAAGGTACTAAAAATTATTCGTATAAATATTACTCCATATCCGCAGCATTGAAGCAAACGGCGAGTGCTATGGTATTAATGTTTTGAAATTTGAGAAACCTGACAAATGAACCCTACTAAAGTTTATAATTAATGGACCATACTGTCCAGTCTGCGTCTGAAATGTCCAGGTTCTGAACAAAGAAGGTGCAATTTACACAATAATAGACGTACTTGCAAAATTCATTGCCGATTTCTACGCCTTAAATTTTACTCCATATCGCCAGCATTGAAGTACACGGCGATTGCTCTCGTATTAATGTTTTGAAATTTGAGAAAATGACAAATGCCTCGCATTCACCCATGAGAACGTTAAAAACTTGGGTTTAGGCGTCGAGGTAGTAACCCTCCCCTCCCCTAAAAGCAAAATACTTCAACATGGTAGTTAGCAGTACCAGATTTAAGCATCTCGATATTTATTAGGGCAACTGGCTGTCTCCAGATCAAAGAACAATAAATCAAATTGATAACGTTGTGATAGATGGAAGACATTCATCTAACGTGTTAGATGTACGTTCGTTCCGAGGAGCAAACATAGACTCCGACCACCACCTTGTTGCAAAGGTACGTACCTGTCTAAACGTTGCAAATAAAGCACGTACCGACACAACACGAAGTTACACATCGGTAAGCTGCAAACACAACACATAGCCACAGCATATTCCACTCAACTGGACCAATTGCTTAATGAAAGCACTCCTCGTCCCGATAACATATCAGCGCAATGGCAAAGTATTGCCCAATCCATGCAAACAGCCGCATACTTGGATACCAGAGACCTCCACCAAGGAATGACCAGAATGATATGATGCCATATCATAGGGCTACTTTACAATCAGTAGCAACGCGTAGCGCACGAGAGGTATAGGGAGAAAAAGGAGAGAAGAGAAACGTATTTTCCGCAAGAAAGAGAGAGAAATGGAAAAGCGGGAGTGTGAAAAAATCGAGATGTACTGGAGTCAGCATGATGTCCGAAAATTCTACCAAAGAGTGAAGCATCAAACTGATGGCTGGTCCTGTAGAGACCAGCAAGGTAATTTGGTAACTGATACAAATTGCTAGTATCCAATACTAACGAAGACAACGACGATACCACAGATCATATCCCATAAGATGGTATTGAATGTATACCGTGTAACGTGGTTTTATCGCAGGCTGGGGTAGACTTAGTCATGTTCAGGGTCGCCATAAGGGCCACTAAACCTTACGGAATAATAGTAATCTCCCTTTTCTGGGGGGTTAAATAGGATATTTATTCATGTAAAACTAATTTATAATCTACTGATGTTTAAATACGATAATTGGCTGGGGGATCGCCTACTTGGATTCCGTAAATGATTTGATGATGATCGGGAACTCTGTGATTCGCCGTTCGGTAGCAGGCGATCTGAAGATAATCGGGAACTCGGTGATTCGCTGTTCGGTTGTAGGCGATTGAAAATAATCGGACTCGATGACTCGCTGTTCGGTAGCAGCCGATTTGAAAATAATCGGAAACTCAGGGTTCGTATGTGTTCTGCCACTCGGTGTTCGTATGGTTCCTCGGGACCTCGACTCTCGTGTTGTAGGGGTTCGGCCACTCGGTGATCCAGCACTCGGTTTGGTTGTTCGCGTCGCGGTTAGTTAGTGCTAGTTCTAAATTAACATCTACAATATACTAGGAGTACTGACTAGTGGAATAACACCCGAAGGTGGAGTGGAACAACACCCGAAGGTGGAGTGAAACAACACCCATAGGTGGAGTGGAACAACACCAGAAGGTGGAGTGAATGTATTAGCCACCGCGCAAAGGGTTTGGCTCTCTAAAATACTTCCCAACCTCTCTACACTCTGGTGTCGGTTGGCTCCCTGGCGTTGGCCGTATGGCTGGTTCCCTGCAGTAGCAAGCCTAACAGTCCCACCACAAAATGAAATACTTAAATGAACGGTCGCACAAAGCAATTGAGAATTACTCTGCTATTCTCATCTTAGTGGTTAATCAAAATGCATTGTAGCGCACCGTCCCCATAATAGTGAATGTGTACTGGTTGTATAGGTATGGGTCTTAACAGTGTGGATGGCATTGCTTTGTCGGGTGGTGGGCCGTGATGTTGTTGCTAATATGTACGTGATAATTTTGTCACGTTACAACCGCCCGGCCAAGATGAGGTAAAAACAGCAATAAACCTGCTGAAGAATAATTAGGCAGCAAGAGCCGATGGCCTACCAGCTGAGCTGTTCAAATCCGGAGGCGACACGCTGATAAGGTATATGCATCAGCTAGTTAGCACCATCTGGCAAGAAGAACGTGTACCCGACTATTGGAAAGTGAGCATCCTATGTCCAGTCCATAAGAAGGGATATAAGACTGTGTGCTCCAATTACAGGGGCATACGTCTGCTCCCTATCGCATGTAAAATAGTATCCGTCATTTTTTGTGAGCGACTAAAGCCTATGGTCATTGAAGTAGTTGGACCCTATCAGTGCGGCTTCAGATCGGGTAAATCTACAATTGACCAGATATTTACTTTGAGACCAATCCTGGAGAAGACCCAAGAAATGCAGATGGATACCTTTCATCTTTTTGTCGATTATAAAGCAGCCTTCGACAGCCCTATACGTTCAAAGATGTTCCAAGCCACGTCTGATTTTGGTATTCCCGCAAAGCTCATTAGGCTTAGTAAGATGACATTAACTTATACTCGGTACTCAGTTAAAATAAGAACCTCTCCGATGAGTTTAATACCAAAAAAGTTTTCAGAAAAGGAGGCGGCTTGTCGTGTGATCTCTTCACCATCCGGCTGGAAAAGGTCATACGAGATGCAAAGGTCAAACGAAATGAAACAATATACACAAACAGCCATATGTTGCTTGCTTATGCAAGTAAAGTAAGTAACTGACACCTTTGCAAACGTCGAAAGGGAATCTGCTAAAGTCGGTCTGGCAGTAAACGGCGATAAAACCAAGTTGATGGTATCGACACAATGTTGGTACCTATAATTTTGAGGAAGTAAAGGGCTTCGTCTACCTCGGCGCCGCCATAGACACATTAAACAACATCAGTTGTGAACTACGAAGAAAAATAGTGTTGTCCAACAGATGCTACTTTGGATGTGGAATAAAGCCACATCTCGTCAAGCAAAAATAACACTTTACAAAACACTGATACTACCAGTGCTAATGTATGGTTCCGAAGCATGGGTACTTGCGCAAGCAGATAAGGCGGTGCTTGGTGTGTTCAACAGAATTTTTTTCGAAAGATCTACGGGCCACTCTGCGTTGACAGCGACGTCGCACAGTGTTGCCGCTTCCATACAAAAGTGGACAAAAATAGAAGGAGTTGACCTAGGTTGATGAATTTTTGCACAAGTACTTATAAGGGCATCGGAATGAAAAATTTCAACTTTGGTCCATATCGGTTCAGATTTGGATATAGCCCCCATATATATCTTTCCCCGAATTTGCTGTAACTCGCAATATGTAATATTTTCTTAGGCCCCTGAGTAACTCTACTCTCTATTTTCACAAAAATCGGTTCAGATTTGGATATAGCCCCCATATATATCTTTCCCCGATTTTGCTATAACTCGGCCAATTTTAATCGAATAGCCTTCAAATTTTATATGTGATGTTTTCTTATGCCCCCGAGTAGTTTCACCGGTTTAAGTAAAAATCGGTTCAGATTTGGATATAGCTCCCATATATATCTTTCCCCGATTTTCATATGATTATCGCTTTAGATTACCTGGGAAATATTTTTCATATTTAAAGAGCTATAACTTCATTATGGGCGCACATATCGACAAAATTCTTTCAGATTCGTTGTATCGGATGCGTTTACTGTAAGAAAAAAACATAAACATATGTAAAAGTTAACATCACATTTTTTGATTTTAGTCCACGCGGCAGCACTGTGCGTCGTATGAACAACTATATCAACTATACTACGACATCAACATAGTTGAACAAATCGAGATACAACGATTGCGATGGCTAGGCCATGTCAAAAGAATGGGTGATGATGAACCTGCTAAAAAGGCGTATAAATACGATGAAGTTAGGTGAGCAGCGAATTGCGAACACCAACAATATTTTCAGAAGCACGAGCTGTACCAGCATGCATTTTCCGATTGTACGTTAATTTGGTTCACATTCAACACCGGGCTTTTAATATATCCGACCTTAAGGGATTATAATCACTTGCAAATTTTACAAAATCGAAATTTTTTTATTAGTTCCTTTAAAGTACAGTAGTGCAATTCTCTTACTCATTTTTTGAGTTACCGACACAAATCAGTAACATTAAAATGCAAAATTATGCATGAATAGTGTAAATAAAAGTTGACAACATTGTTGCTATTGGTAGAACTATTCGACTACTCTCTATTGGTCGCTATCTTTCCAAATAATATCGTTAATTACCGAAAATATAAGCATTTTAGTTTTACCGATTTAACGGTAACTCAAAAAATGAGTTAGAGAATTCAGAATACACTACAGGTAGAACAGAATATGTTGCGACAAATTAGAGTCGATCGGACAACGATAACCTGAGATATGAGTGTTACAAAGGAAGTCTCCCTTGTCTCTTCCAAGATGTTTGTGAAACATTTATTTCTCGAAATGGTATTTTTGAAAGCGGTGCCCATTGTAGCTCGAAAACAGATCTTCTTTTTGTGGGATTATTACACACATAAAAATTTTGTCCTTAAGAGAGAAAACAAATTTTGAGGTATTTATTGCCAAAAAACTATCCATTTTTTAGTTAAAATCGAAGTTTTGATTTTGATAGTTCTCCATTTTTTGCAAAAAAGGATATATTTAATTCCGTTTCGCTTAAGAACACGATTATTAGGTTTTTAAAGCTCCCACAAAAAATGTGATGATCGGTATATACGTTTATGAGCTACAGTGGGCACCGCAAACTGCTTTGGTAAAAGCAGTGTACAGATGGAAACAAAATCTTCTAAAAAGTCATGTAAAATGGCGTTTTTCGTGCTTAATAAGTGGCCATAAACCCCCCTGCGCTGAGGGGTATTTTGTCACCGATGGAAATTTTATCTTGCCTGGCCTGGGAGTCGAACAGCAGACCTTATGAGTGTAAGACGAGTCTGCATACTACTGCACCACGGTACAGAAGTTCACATGACTCCTAGGATGGCATTGATTAAGCCCCCATAGAAGGGTACATCCCAATGTTCTGTGTTTTAAAGGTTTTAGACACATTATGTTACGGAAATGATTGGAATATGGTGCCCATTTTTGATATAGCTTTTATTAGAATGGTACAGCCCGATTTTTGGTATTTTCAAGGTTTTATCCGAATTAGCCTACAGGATGTATAGTTGTTGCGGGTTCTCAGATTGGAAGGTACTATGATACCGCACGATCTGAAATATCTTAAATGATATTTTTTAAGAAGGGTTGTTTTAGTTGGATTTTATACGCTTTTCAATTATCCAGTTTATAAAAAAGCTCACACCTATATTATGTTTCGCTTCATTGCAACTAAATTACAGTGCGTAAACGGACATTTAAGGTGCAGGTTCATACATAATGGTCGCTGAAATATTTGCGGGGGTAGTCTCCTTTATAGGGTATTAATATAAGTCTTTAACTTTGACATTTTAAAGTCAGTCAGAATTTTGATTTTCTATTTCTAATTTTTCCAGTGCAACTAAAACTTCTTCCAATGCACACTACATCGTTTTTCCGGCTATGTATTATATTCGATTGCCTATGGCGATTATTCATTGTATTTTCTTGAGAATATGTACCTAAGTTATATATTTAATGTAAGACAACTTCATGATAATAACCTTTTGCTGGTTAATATTTCAGCTGTAATATCTAATTTTTTTTACTCGAAAAGAAACACATCATTTAAAAGTAAATCTTCCCATTGAGTAACGCAACCTTCCAAAACAATTCAGTAGTATATTATTAATTTCCACCTATTTTCCTCTAGATAAAATCAAATGTAATCTATTAATATTTTCATTTTTTAACAATTCAATTGGTAATAATTTATCGTTTTTTTTCAATGGACGGAAACATGATTTTAATTAAAATATTGGTTACACTTTTTTCTCCATTTTTCCCAATAAACAAATTTGTCATCTCAATATTATTAAATTTATATGCTTTTAATGGCTCATTTTGCCCTTGTAAAACAAGAACAACAAGTGCAACGTTAAATGCAATCTATTCAATTCAACCAGGCTATCTATTTATAATCATTTTCGTTTTTTTTGTTCTTCCTCCATACAGTTGGCAAAAACAACAATAGAAAGAAAATTTACATTTTTAACACGTTGCTTTTCAATTTTTATGTTTTACGAGTCGAATGGTAGTTTTTTGCGTGAGCTGAAACTTTTTCCGCAAGCCAATTTTTTCGCAAACACACACACCAACACATTGTACTTTCAGCTATAAATTCTTTGTCTATTGCTTCATGGGAGTTTAAAAGTTTTATGCTAGCCATCAGTGTTGACATACACACCAGCATAAAAAGCTGTAGTTAAATACATACATCGAAACTGACAAACAAACACAGAACAAAAATGCTAAAGGTGGTAACACCAATGATGACATGACCAATACAAATACAACAACAGAATTGACACGCAATCCCATATCAAAGTTTTTGAAGCCATACACGCACCTATCACGTATTCACTGGTGAATGTGTGTGTGCTTGAACCCCTAGTGCCACTGTCACTAAAGGTAGGGTCACATTAGGCAAATATTTGCCGAAAAATGACAAATATTTGTTTGCTTCAATCTGACCAGCAAATATTTTTCAAGGGCAAACAAGAAAACAGCTGATTTTGGGGAAACAAAACCATTTGCCAGCAAACAAAAAATTTTCCAGTTTGCCCATAATGTGAACTCTCTTAAGCAAATATTTTTCACTCTTTTGAGTAAATATTTATTAGGTCTTACAAAAGTTTTGTAAGAGCAAACAAGGGCAAATATCTGCTGAAACACATTGTTGTCACCTATTAAAAAAGAATATTATGAATATAAAAAAGATAACATTACTTGTAAATATATAATACAAAGCGAATATTTAATGAATACACAAATAAACAATTGAAATGTGAGTGTGTATTCTCTGATACTGAATGATGCCCAAAATCAATTTTTCCGAATTCTCTGGACCAAATTTGATAAAATTTTAGGTGAAGATTTGTTAGGTATAGGAATAGGAATAGGCGAGCTGCTTTTTATAACGGAAAATAGAAGAGGCAAAACGCGAAATTTTAGAGATTTATTGTGGAATCTATCGTTGATGGATGTCTTGGAAGTAGAATACCGCTATCCAAACCTATTTTGGAAAACCTTATAATTAGAGAAAATATTTCTAAATTTAGTCAGTGGGACTGCAAAAATGCCATGAACACTGATTTCAATGCTTGCATTACAATTAAATAATCATTTTGGTTATTATTGTACTACTTCGTGGATTTATTTTTTAGTGTCTATTGTCTTCAAGAAGTCGGCCAATTTTTACAAAAAAACTACATCTTTATCACGGTGCGCCTGGTAGGTTCTTACACCTGGGAAGTTTCGTGGATTCTGAAACGCGCTGCCGTTTAAAGTTCATATTTTTTTGGGGTTTTTTAGGTTTTTTATTTTGCTTGGAAACAGCAAGTCCTATCGTAATGGGACTAAAGAAGGCGTTGAATGGAAATTATCTTCAAGGATTTTGCTTGAAGTCTTATAGAAATTGGACTAGAGATAATCTTATAGCTGTGAATATTCTCTACAACTTTTGTAATTTTTTCCTAGATTGTAATATTTCTTGAGATATATAACTTTAAATTGTGACATTGCAGTCACATGCAGTTATAAGCAGTCGATGGAGTCAGTGCATTGTCCCAATTTGAACTTCTATATCTCAAACATTGTAAACAATAGGAAAACGTCATGATGGTCAATCGTGTATAGAATTTTCAATTCTACATTTTCACTTGCGGTTTACAAGCCAAATCTTGAACGCCTATAAAGACCCGAAAAATGTGAACTTTTACCGCGACATATTTAAATATCGCTTGGCGATTTTTTGTTTTTTGATTTTTCATTGAACATTGTAGTCTCAAAATCCGAAAAACTTCCCAGGTGTAAGCACTTTCCATTCCAAATTGATTCAGGCGCACCGTGTTATCTGTCAATTTTAATAAATTAACACAAAAAATCCTTTTTTGGTTTTGAAAACATTACATTGCAAACTAAAAATTAAAAGCTGTTAATAAAAATAATATTCCAAAGCACAATGTCAATGTGCCATCATATACATATGTACATATGTATGTACATACATTCGCAACAATACTCAAATAAACTTGCCAAACAGATGGTATTTTATTCCCATTCTCCACAACAAACAATAAACGAAACGCCATATTTTTTATTTCTCTCTTTAAATTTTTCTAGTCCAAATAAATTTATGTTTGTCGACAGTTTGCTCAAACAGTTTTTGGGTGAAAATATTTTTTCAAATGTGAACACATGGCAAACATGTTTGCCCGTTGCCATATTTGTCACTGTTTGAGCAAACAAAATAGGCCAAATATTTGCCTCTAATGTGAACACAAACAAAAATTTGCATGAAATTCACATTTGTTTGGGCAAATATCAGGAAACAAATTTAGAGCAAATATTTGCCTAATGTGACCTTACCTTAACAAACATGTTTGATACAGGAGCAGACCACTCACTCTACATTTATGTCAAATCCTACTTTAATCATACTTTAGCTAGGTTCACAGTTTTGCCACACACTCACTCAATTTCGAAAAACGACATATGCACATTAGGGTTATGACTAGACAGGGGAATTTTATGCAACTCCTATTTTTGGTCCGATTCATGTCAAATTTTTTGGCTTCTGATTAAATTGCAATCGAAACATATGACATATGCAAAATTATGTAAAATGCATACATTTTTGCATATGCAAAATTTATGCATTTTACATGTTTTCTTAAGCAACAAATATTTCAATAATAGGTACAAAAATGTTTGTGTGTACAATTTTTTTGTTTAAAATTCTCTTCAGACAAGTCAATAAAGTAGAGAAATGTATAACCACAGCCACAACCTTCAAAATACCGAAAATCGGGAGGTCTCGTTCTATGGGGGCTAAATGAAGGCCTGAAACTAAACCGAAAAATTTTAAGTGGAAAGTTTTTTGCCCCCAAGGAAGACTTAATACCAACTTTCAGACATTTCGGCGTGATATTGAGGCCACAACCTTCAAAATACCGGAAATCGAGAGCTACCCTTCTATGGGGTCTATATGAATACGTGGACCTATACCGAGAAATTTCAAGTGGAAAGTTTTATACCCCCAACGAAAACTTAATACCAAATATCAGTCACTTCGGAGGGATATTGAGGCCACAACCTTCAAAATACAAGAAATCCGGAGTTACCGTTCTATGGGGGCTACAAGAAGACGTTGACCTATACCGAGAAATTTCAGGTGGAAAGTTTTATTCCCCAACGAAAACATAATACCAAATATCAATCACTTCGGAGGGATATTGAGGCCACTACCTTCAAAATACCAGAAATTCGGAGGTACCGCTCTATGGGGTCTATATGAAGGCGTGGAGCTATACGACAAATTTCAGGTGGAAAGTTGTATACCCCCAACGAAGACAAAATGCCAAATTTCATCATTTCGGTGGCATATTAAGGCCACAACCTTCAAAATACCGAAAATCGAGAGGTACCGTTCTATGGGGGCTATATGAAGACGTGGACCTATACCGACAAATTTCAGGTGGAAAGTTGTATACCCCCAACGAAGACAAAATGCCAAATTTCAGTCATTTCGGTGGAATATTGAGGCCACAACCTTCAAAATACCGAAAATCGGGAGGTACGGTTCCATGGGGGCTATTGAAGACCTATACCGACAAATTTCAGGTGGAAAGTTTTATACTACCAACAAAGACTTAACAAAATGTCAGCCAATTAAGTGTGATGTTGAGGCCACAACCTTCAAAATATCATAAATCGGGAGGTGCAGTTATATGGGGTCTCTATGAAGACGTGAACGTATGCGGACACATTTCAGTTGTCCCCTACCGAGGACTTAAAACCAAACTTCAGCCATTTCGGTGGGACATTTAGACCACAAATCCTTGAATATATTTTTGCATATGGTTTTGTATATGCTCATTTTATGCAAATATTTAAAAATATGTCAAAATATGCACGATATGCAAAACATGCAGAAATTTCTGGGCTTAATTCGGTTCATTTTGTAATAGAACGAGTTTCTGTCTAATCAGATTTTCTCTGCGACCATCTTAACCATATATGCATTTGCATAGGATTCCGCTGTCTAGTTATGACTTTTTAACAACCTCATATTCTTGTACCATATTCTGATTAGTTTTTACATAAAAATAGATAAGATCCTAATAATAAGGAGAATTGAAAAAACTGCTGACGCACAGAGTCATTTGACAAATTTTCTATATGAGATTTTTTGAGAAACTTTTAAAGTCACTATAAGCAGATATATTACTGAAAATAAACTTTGGAGCTAGACGACATATTCAAAATGGCACAACCATTTGTTTGTTTCTTACAAAAATTATGATCATATAATTACATACATATACTATATCATTTTATATCATAATATACATGGTAAATTTCAAATTTCCTTTTCAATACCATTGAAAAAAAAAATAATTTTTTTTTGCGAGCACATCCGCGATTTTTGGTACCTACGTTAAGAAAAAAATTGTGGTTTCAAATATGTTCGCGTTCACAAAATTGGATGCTGCACCCAAAAGTTATAGGGGGTTTTGTTTCCTTATAAAGAAAAAATATTTAATAAGTAAAAAGTCGTTAAGTTCGGCCGGGCCGAACTTTTTATACACTCCACCATAAAATAGTCTTAATTAAAATGGAATAATTAGGGTCCTTTCACAATTTTAGGTGGAAAAACTTTTCGACAATGGCCTCCCATTATTGCTTAAATTACACTGTGAACACAAATGTTGGGGCAGAGATAATTCCTTTTGGAGATGAAAGCCCTTGTTGTGTGTATAATAAAAACCTCGAAGGACAGATGCGCCGTGACTCGAACTTCCGCGTTATGGCGTGATGAAGTTTTTGCAAGAGACCCTGTAAACCATCATGAATTAGCATTATATCTTTGTTTGTTGTTTTTGTAGAGCACTTAAGCAACAGTGAACAAAGATATAAAGCTAATTCCTGATGGCCCACAGGGTCTCTAACAAAAATTTCATCACGCCATAATGCGGAAGTTCGACTCACGGCGGATCTGTCCTTCGGGGTTCATAATATACTCACCAAGGCCTTTCTTCCCCAAGAGGAATTTTCCGTGCCCCAGACTTTCACCTCCATTTTGTTGAACAGTGTTATCTAATCTAATCTAAAATAATGTGTTCAGCTAAAATTCTCAAAATACCGAAAATCGGGAGATACCGTTATATGGGGGCTATGCCAAAACATGGACCTATGTTGACGATGTTTCGTTGGAGATTTTTTATGACCACTGAGAACTTCAAATGTCAAATTACAACTAGCTCGGTTAAAAATTGTAGAAAAATTCTCAAAATACCGAAAATCGGGAGGTACCGTTATATGGGGGCTATACCAAAACATGGACCTATGTTAGCGATGTTTGGTGGAGATGTTTCATGACAACTGAGAACCTCAAATGTCAAATTGCAGATAGTTCGGTTACAAATTGTGGCCAAAATTCTCAAAATACCGAAAATCGGGAGGTACCGTTATATGGGGGCTATACTAAAGCATGGACCTATGTTAACGATGTTTGGTGGAGATGTTTCATGACCACTGAGAACTTCAAATGCCAAATTACAGCTAGTTCGGTTAAAAATTGTAGCTAAAATTCTCAAATACCGAAAATCGGGAAGTACCGTTATATGGGGACTATACCAAAACATGGACATATGCCCATATTCTTTGGGATATAAGTTTGTTTATCACTAGGAACCCTAAGTGCCAAATTATAGCTAATTCGGTCTGCAAATGTGGCGAAGAACGTCAAAATACCTCAAATCCGGAGGTACCGTTATATGGGGGCTATACCAAAGAGTGGACCGATATAGCCCGTCTTCGAGCTTGACCTGCCTATGGAAAAAAGACCTTCGGGTGCAAAATATCAGCACTCTATCTCAATTATTGCGGCCGCTAGAGTGATTACAACAGACGGACAGACGGACGGACAGGCGGACATGGCTAGATCTTCTTAGAATTTTATCCTGATCAAGAATATATATATACTTTATAGGGTCGCAAATGATTAGTTCGATGTGTTACAAACGGAATGACAAACTTAATATACCCTCCATACTATGGTGGAGGGTATAAAAATGTGTTCAGCTAAAATTCTCAAAATACCGAAAATCGGGAGATACCGTTATATGGGGGCTATACCAAAACATGGACCTATGTTGACGATGCTTCGTTGGAGATTTTTTATGACCACTGAGAACTTCAAATGTTAAATTACAGCTATTTCGGTTAAAAACTGTAGCTAAAATGCTCAAAATATCGAAAATCGGGAGGTACCGTTATATGGGGGCTATACCAAAACATGGACCTATGTTGACGATGTTTGGTGGAGATATTTCATGACCACTGAGAACCTCAAATCGCAAATTACAGCTAGCTCGGTTAAAAATTGTAGCAAAAATTATCAAAATACCGAAAATCGGGAGGTACCGTTATATGGGGGCTATACCAAAACATGGACCTATGTTAGAGATGTTTGGTGGAGATGTTTCATGACGACTGAGAACCTCAAATGTCAAATTGCAGATAGTTCGGTTACAAATTGTGGCCAAAATTCTCAAAATACCGAAAATCGGTAGGTACCGTTATATGGGGGCTATACCAATGCGTGGACCTATGTTAACGATGTTTGGTGGAGATGTTTCATGACCAATGAGAACTTTAAATGGCAAATACCAAAGAGTGGACCGATATAGCCCATCTTCGAACTTGACCTGCCTATGGAAAAAAGACTTTCGGGTGCAAAATTTCAGCACTCTATCTCAATTATTGCGGACGCTAGAGTGATTACAACAGACGGACAGACGGACATGCCTAGATCGTCTTAGAATTTTATCCTGATCAAGAATATATATACTTTATAGGGTCGCAAATGATTAGTTCGATGTGTTACAAACGGAATGACAAACTTAATATACCCTCCATACTATGGTGGAGGGTATAAAAATTCCCTTCGGGTTGTAATAAAAAATGTATACATAAATCGTTAACAGAATTTGATATCTATCCGTAGATGCTAAAATATTTGCAAAATTTATTTTTATTTTCACGGAAAATAAAAAAATAATGAAGAAACCTTGGGGTAAATTTTATTTATTCTAATTAAGAGTCCATAAAAATCTCTAAAAAATAGATTAAAAATACGTACAGAATCTAGACAACGCATAGACAAATGTGAGACCAAAATTATAAAGATTGGGTTCATTGCATGCATATTGCAGCAACAACAAAAGACGAAAACTTATTGTTGAAATGTATTTCAAAAATATATATTTTGCTTTAATGCGAAAAATTAGAGAAATATTTTTGGGAGTTATTCTACTATTTCGCTAATTTTCCATACAAAACCTGAAGTATTTTGCTAAAACTATTACAAGGAAAATAATTTGTCATCGTGAAAGTATATTTGCTTTTTGCGATAAGCAAAAGAAATAAGTAGTAGAGCGTAATAATGAAATTACAACCAAAGAAAAAACACAAAAATTAAAAAGCGTGTAACTCGCGAATCCGTTTAAATCAGTTGAGGTGCATGTGCTTTTCGGATACAGGGAGTCCATGTCTATCAATATGCATGGATTTTCCCATGTTTTATTCAGCGGCCACAGTGTGCCATCAGTTGCATCTTACTATTCAAAAAACCTTCAAGTGGGCAAAAATTGCGCGATGTGCATATGATTATAAGGTGCATCCGATTTCAAAGGCCGCCTATTAAAAATACGTCAATATAAATTATTCTAGACAGATTCGTCAAGAACTGCGGATGTGCCACCACATTCTATTTTGGGATAAATAGGGATATTACTCCCGAATCTCTGTAATTTGTGACACACCTTTTTGGCAAATATAATAATCGCTTATAAAGGATTACATTTATGTAAAAATAATCAAAGAAAATCGCGGTTCAATTCGCGGAATTGTCAAAACATATTTTTTCAGATTTTCCTACTTTCAAGGTATCTATATCCGGCGTTATAGATTCGAACGCGGAAGGGCTTATTAAATCCGACACGTAAAAAAAACTAAAATCACGTGGGGTTCAGGGGTACCTGTACGACAGTTGTAGTTAAAGCCAAAAAATACGTTTTTTCAGAAAATTTACGCACCATATTTCGCCTTTGGACTCCTATTACTAGGAAGCTGTACGGAGCACACTCATGAGATATACATCGAACGACGTGGAATCGCGAGTTCTACAATCCTATAAACTAGTTTCGATTATTTTCTAGTTGCACTCTCTAATTATAAGAAAAATTCGAAAAACACTGAAATCAAAACTTCAAAATGTCAGCATCGATTTTAGGGGGATGCAGTGTATATATCGAAAAGTCATACACTAGAACCATGTTGCCCAAGGGGTATTCTTTAGTTCTCTCTTTGAGCACAGGTTTGAGTTTTGCGTGGTTTGGCCAGAAATCAAGAAAGAACACAAAAAAACTTGTTTACTTCAACACATTTTTCCCATTTTTTATATTACCACCAACGCAGCTTCCACGAAAATTATTTGTTATGGTCCATATTATGAGATCGTGGCTAAAACACTTCAATTAATATAAATTTATTCATATTTTATAAAATATATTAACAGTTGGCGACTTATTAAATGGTGAACTTCAACTTTAACGATTGTAAAACTTTTTTGAATATTACCACATATATGTATGAAATCATCATGTCAATTAAACGTGGTTTGTTCGTGACCGTTTTATTACATAAATATAATAAACGGCATTTTAGCCATTAATCATTCATTCTTGCTACAGGAAATCATTTGTGAGAAAAAAGGTCGAAAAGCCATAACCCTAACCTAACCATAATACATAACCCACCGACAACTATTTATATGTTCTATATATGTTGTTGTTGTCATGACCATTCTGGTGCAGGATTTGTTGTTGTTGTAGTTAATATTGGTACTCTCGTGTGACTGGGTTGATTTCTAACTCTGACACAGTGGGACATCTTACAGTAGCCAAATAACAGTCTTCCAATAATAGACAAATATATCTCCTCGTGGAGGACCCTATGTACATTTCATTTAAGAATAATTTGTACATCCTTATTTGTCCTTATATATTTGAGTGTGGGTTGTTGCTGATATATATGGGTGAGATAAGGTTGGGTTTTTGGAAATTCGAACTGGAAGGGTACGAAAAGTACTAAAAGTTACTAAATATGGTACCCTTTGTATTAGGCAACCGGGAAGACCTAGAATTCTGAAATTTGGAACGAGGGTCACTGATAGAGAGTTAGAAAGATGTACCAAAGAGTTTTTTGGAAATTCAAACCATAAGTGTACTAAAAAGTACTACATGTTACTAAATTTAGTGCAATTTGGATTTGAGTGAACGGAAAGAGTTGAAATCCTGACATTTGGAATGAGGGTCATTGATAAAGAGTAAGAAAGATGTACCAAAGGGTTTTTGGAAAATGGAACTATAATTGGTACTAAATTTAGTACAATTTGGAATTGGGTGGACAGAAAGAGCCGGAATCAGTAAATTTGGAATGAGGGTCACTGATGAAGGGTGAGAAAAATGTACCCAAGGGTTTTTCGAAATTCGAACTATAAGTGTACGATTTGGATTTGGGAGAACGGATAGAGTTGGAGTCCTGAAATTTGGGATTAGGGTCATTGACGAAGAGTGAGAAAGATGTACCAAAGGGTTTTTGGAAATGCGAACTATAAGTATACGAAAAGTACAAAATGCTACTAAATTTAGTACAATTTGTATTTGGAATGAGGGTCATTGACGAAGAAATTCGAATTATAAGTGTACGAAAAGAACAAAATGTTACTGAATTTGTACAATTTTGATTTTGGGTGAAGAGATAGAGTTGAAATAAGACATTCATATTTCTGTTGCAGTGTAGAATTGTGATCTGGAGGTAGTATGTGTTCGATTTGAGTGAACGGATAGGCTGGAATCTTGAAATTTAAAATAAAGGTTACGGACTTATGGGTATATGCTTGATGGGTATGAAAAGTACTAAATGGTACGACATTGGCTACAATTTGGCATTAGCTACACGGAAAAAAACTTAGATATGAAAGTAGTTTTTGAAAAATCGTACTTATGTGTACCGAATGGTACTAAATTTGGTATAATTTGAATTTGGAGAATATAGAGCTGGTCATTTTGAAAATTCGTACTCATGTGTACGGTTGTTGGAAAAGATTTTGAAATATGTACTATATATATTATCACGAAAGGTACAAAGTGTTACACTCAATACAACGTTAGTTTGTGGAGTTGATATATGGTGGTGGTTATGAAAATGTGTACCATAAAGGTACGAAAGTAATAAATTGTACAAAATTTAGTATTGAGTCTTTCTGGATTTCTGAAATTGTGTATATGCATACCATGAGTGTACGAAAAGTACTAAATTGGAATAATGTTGATATTAGATGAAGGGATAAAACTGGAATCCTAAAATTATAAATTGTGGTCACAGGTGATGTGTACGGTTGATATCAAATTTACTGGAATATATCTGTAATGCCAAAATTTGGTAACATGGTAACTATTGGTCAGAGATGTTGAGATAAGGAGGTTCTTTTTTTGGAACTATAAGTACTATAAGGGTACGGAAAGTAATAAATGCTACCAAAATGGTACAACTTGGATGAAAGGATAAATCTGGAATTCTGATATTAGGGTCACGGGTGTTCACTGCTGATATTATGGACACAAAAATCTAAAAAAATTTGGTTTAGGATGAAAGGATAGTATGTTCATCCTGACATTTTGAATGAGTGTCACTGTTGATGTATTTGGTATTATACGAACGAATTTTATTCGAATCGTCTTACAGAAACTCGCCATAAGTGTACTAAAAGTATTAATTTTGTGCCATAAGTATTAGCGAGGAATCGATTTTTGTAATTTGAACACATTTTTCATATTTTACTAAAATAAGAAGTCTGTATGCATCCTCTTCTCTATTAATGTGAATTTTTCGCTAACGAAGTAGCGGGCACATGTTAGTATTCTCATAAAAAACCACAAGCTTTTATCATATAACACCTTTGGGTCATCTTAAAGACTCTAAAGAATTCACAAAGGTGTTCTCAATGAACGTTATCGGGACCAATAGTCTCATCTAATAGTGGGCTATTGAAGCTTCTGATAGAATACTCTTGGGTCTTCTCATAGAAGGACGTAGGGTCTTCTCATAGAAATCCGTCGTTTCTTCTTACAGTAGAAGAACGTCGGGTCTTCTTATTGAAGACCATTGGGTTTTCTCATAGAATAACTCAGGGTCCTCCCATATAAGTCCGCCTCGACTTCTTATAGAAGACTATTGGGTCGTCTCATGAAAGATAATTGGGTCTTTTCATAGAACACCAATGTGGCTGCCCACAGAAGACATTTGGGTCTTCTCATAGAAAATCAATAGGGTTTCTCATAGAAGGTCATTGGGTCTTCTCATAGAAAACCAATAGGGTTTCTTATAGAAGGTCATTGGGTCTTCTCATAGAAGGACGTAGTCTCTTCTCATAGAAGACCGTCGTGTTTCTTCTTGAATACCATCGGGTCTTCTCATAGAAGGCCAATGGGTCTTTTCATAGAAGCAGGTCGTGTCTTCTCATAGAAGATCATCGTGTCTTCTTAAATAAGACCACTTCTTCTTAAATAAGACCACTGGATCCGTTGAGTCCTGTCATAGATAACCATTGGGTCCCCTCATAGAAGACTATTGGGTTTTATCATAGAAGACCATTAGGTCTTCTCAAAGAAGAACGTCGAATCTTCTCATAGAAGGCAATCGCGTGTTCTCATAGAATACAATTATATAAGAGGATCTTCTTCTTAAGAAGACCATTGGGACTTTCCATAGAAGACCAATGTGGCTGCCCGTAGAAGAAATTGGGTCTTCTCATAGAAAACAAATAGGGTTTCTCATAGAAGACCATTGGGTTTTCTTACAGAAAGACGTAGTGTCTTCTCATAGAGAGACGTAGTGTCTTCTCATTGAAAGACGTAGTGTCTTCTCATTGAAAGACGTAGTGTCTTCTCATAGAATACCATCGTGCCTTCTTCTATAAGATGATCATTGGATCTTCTCATAGAAGATCATTGGGAGGGACATAGGGTTTTATCATAAAAGAACGTCAGAATACATTGGGGTTTCTTAGAGATAATCATTGGATCTTCTCATTGAAGACTATCGCGTCTTCTTTAGAAGACCATTGGGTATTCTCATTAAAGAGCGTTGTGTCATCTTATAGAAAGCCATTGGGTCTTCTCGTTGAGTATGTTTGGGCCTTCTCAAAGAATACCAACAGGTCTAAGGCCACTGGATCTTTTTATGGAAGACAATCAGGGTTTCTATTTGATGATCATGGGGGGTTTTTCATAGAAAAATATTGGGATTCTCATAGAATATCATGTGTATTCTTACAGAAGGCCACTGGGCCTCTTGGAAATCAATCAGGTCTATAGAAGACCATGGAACTCATGAAAGACCATCGGAATATCTCATATTAGACCATTGGGTCTTCTATTGGAAGAACGTCGATTCTTCTAATATGAAAACATTGAGATTTTTCACAGAATACCATCGCCAAGAAGACGATTAGGCCTTCCCATTGAAGACCATTGAGGCCTATTTGATACCACTGTCTGAGATTTATGTTGTGTGGCTCTCCAACGAAAGAAATGGACGTTAACAAAATCGTGCAGCTGATTTTTTAAACAATCTCTGGCATTTTAGTGTTTATGTTGGCCTTTTTTTCAACTATAACGGATATCCTTTACAGTTTTTACTTCTATAAAAAAGTGTCATACTGCTGCAATATTTGTGTGTGTGTCTGTGTATTTTTGTGTGGAAAGCTAATGTAAAATTTCTAAAAAAAAAAAAACATTGAGCAACAACCAGTAAAAGGAAACTGAACAAAAAATTGGCTGCCAGCATGTTGACGCGTACGTTTTCCGGCGTAATCACGATTAAAGTGTCAACAGAATACTAATTAGATTGTTGTTTGTTAGCCTTCTCTTGGAGGGAGCAATCAACACAAACACATACACACCACTCAGTTATAGCTACACACCACGCATCCATAACAGTTCCATAAACTTCCCACTTTAGTGATTCTAAGCATTAGATCAACTAAAAATGTCTCTAGGATACTAACAAGAATAGCAACGGTGCGCTTCTTTATAATGCGGAGAACACGTACATATATACATACGTACACAACCATAGAAAAAAAACTGTTACTTTCTTAACTTAATGTCGTTCTAACAAAGTCTGGCCAACAATGGATGTTGTTGATATTGGTGATTGGATACCAAGTCTCGTTGATTGTTATCACTTTTAGGTGACAGTTGTCTGCGTTGTAGTGGGATTGTGGGTCTTTCGCAATAAGGGTTTGAACTACGAGCGGATACATGAATATAGTTATGTGAAGTAAAATCTTTTCTGAAGAACTGTTTGAGAATGATGAGTGTTTTTTAATAAAGCAAGACAAGTCATACAGCCCTGGGCACATTTTACCATCGTAGAAAGGGCCACAAAGAAAAAAAAAATGAAAAAAAAAAAAAAAACAATCTTTAAACGGTATTCTTTCCAAAATTTGTGTTGGATGCACCCGAAGGAGTGTTTCGATGTAGTCCATAGAAATAATACGATGTACAAAATTAAGACTAAACCAGTTTCTCCCTCCCTTATCTTAGGCTCTAGTCAGTTTAGTTGGCGTCGTCTCAGGAAGTATGGGCAGCAAGGCGAACACATTTCAAACAAATTCAAAACGGTTCGAGAAGAGCTGTTAAACTATACTTTTCCCAACGGAGTGGGACGATATAGACCATATTCGAACCTGATATATGCATGGAAGTAATATTTCCACATCCCTAGTTTGAAACAATTCGGTTAGTCCATTATGGAACTATCGTGGAAATAATCTTAGAGAAAAATTTTGAACTTTTGTGGGGGTAAATAACGACTCCGGCTCCGGCGACACTAAAAATTAATAAAATGTTCACAAATTTTTAACTTTTTCCTCTATTTTGGCCTATATAGGCTAATGTGTTAGTTTTTATACCCTAATAGCTGACCCGGTCCGCGTTGCTGGCCCGTTGTTTGGGTTCTCCGTGTAAACTTTAGTTATCTATCCAGTATTGATACACCCATAATTAGGCATCCCTCTAGAAACTTCATAATATAAATCAATGTTTTGACATAAATTCCATGTAATGGTATCCCCAAAATTTAAAATATAAAATCTCTTTTATTATACCCTTCACCATAAATCGACAGTTTAAAGCACTTTGTGACCCACATATAATTGTCGGTGCACGTCAATTAACATTGCTATATATTGGATTGTTGGTCTCGGTTGGGGTCGTAATTATTGGTTGTTTGGGTTCTCCGTGTAAACTTTAGTTATCTATCCAGTATTGATACACCCATAATTAGGCATCCCTCTAGAAACTTCATAATATAAATCAATGTTTTGACATAAATTCCATGTAATGGTATCCCCAAAATTTAAAATATAAAATCTCTTTTATTATACCCTTCACCATAAATCGACAGTTTAAAGCACTTTGTGACCCACATATAATTGTCGGTGCACGTCAATTAACATTGCTATATATTGGATTGTTGGTCTCGGTTGGGGTCGTAATTATTACTGCAAAGAATTGTTCCACATTGTCCACGTTTTGATATAGCTCCCATAGAACTCTACCGGCTGATTTTCGCTATTTTTGAGGATTTAACATCATTATCACACCGAAATGGCTGAAATCTGGTTTTAATATATTTTAAAGAGGAGAGCATAAATATTCGTATCGGCCGAAAGACACGCCTTTTTATTTGCGCTCGGTATGCAACCGTTGTAGGTTCACGTTTTGATATAGCTCCCATAAAACAATACCTCCCGATTTTCGATAGTTCATAGATATAGCCACTGTTCAGTATACGTCCTCGTTTTGAAATAGCTCTTTTTGGTGGATTTAACCTCATTCAGCCCCATCGAACGTAACGCCTTTTTTCTTCGCGCTCTATATGCAATAGTGGTAAAATACCCCTCAGCGAAATGTATGTTCCTTCGGGATATGTATGGCAACATTTATATAATTCATAAAAGAAAAATTACTTCTATAAATTGTAGTTGTTATTATCGAGATTTTGCTGTATTTAAAAAATGTATCTTTACCTAGCTATTCCAAGGACTGAAATCAATGCTCATGAAGTTTCACTTCCCACATTTTGAGATTTTATCCGTAATTATAATATTTTCAAAAATCGAACACGATCGCGGTATTCTGATTCCAATGATGATATTGTATTGTATATCAATAACTTTGTCTGATTTCCAATGGATCTTTCTGGAATTTCGATCTTGTGACATCTCAAGTTATCCTGATTTTACTGTATTCCAAAATGTGGAGTTGATCGCGCTGTCCCACTTATTGTTTAGTGTTCAGCGTTTATAGCGTTTTTTAGGCACGCTTGCAAAATTATGTATATTATCTGAAATAATAAATGTTTGCAAATTTTGTGATGACCGCGATATTTCACTTTTCGCGATATTTCACTTCCGCGAAGGCCATTCAGGGTCAAGACAGTAATTACAGTAGTATTGCAAACAATCTGTAAACAAAACAAAAAATTTTTTGAAGGAGAAGCTCCGGTCACTACACTTAGCCGTATTAAAATAGCTCACGACCGCGCTATCCCACTTGTTCAAGCTAGTGTTTATATCATTTTTGTGTCACGCTTACTAAAATTATCTATATTAATTGAAATAATACATTTTTGAAAACTTTGTGATGACAGCGATCATTCAGGTAAAACAATCTGTAAACAATACGTTCAAAAATATAAAAGATTTCAGATTTTCTTAAAAACATTGTGGGGGAGGACCACCGGTCACTACTCCTAGCCGTATAAAAAGAGCTTACGACAGTTCTAATTAATTGAAATAATACATTTTTGAAAATTTTGGGATGACCGCGATTTTCACTTCCGCGACGACCATTCAGGGTCAAGACTGTAATTACCATAGCATTGCAAACAATTTGTAAACAATATATAAAAACGTATCTTGAATTTCGCGGTTTTCTTAAAAAAATTGTGGGGAGGACCACCGGTCACTACACTTAGCGGGATAAAAAAAAATAGATTACGACGTATTTTCAGACCTAAAAACTCCACATACAAAATTTCATAAGATTTCAGAATCGATTTTTCGGAATTTCTATATAGTGACATCTCAAGTTATCGGGATTTTACTGTATTCCAAAATATGGCGTTGACCGCGTTATCCCACATATTGAAGCCAGTGTTATAGCGGTTTTGTAGTCACGCTTACTAAAATTAGGTATATTATCTGAAATAATACATTTTTGAATAATTTGGGATGACCGCGATATTTCACTTCCGCGACGACCATTCAAAAAAATATATAGCCTATTTTCACCACCGGTGTTCCCAGTACATTATCTGAAATTTTCAAGAAAATCTATTCAGCCGTTTTTGAGTCTATTCGGAACATACAAACATACAAACATACTAACATACACACATTGCCTTTTATATATTAGATACCACAATGTGGAAAAGGGTATTATAAGTTTGTTTTGGTAAAAATTCATGTAACACCGCGAAATATTCGTCGGAGACCCCAATGTGGTATACCAATCTTCATATCTCGACGAGATAAAGCGATTTTGAGATGTGTGTCCGTCCGTCCGTTCGTCTGTCCATTATAAATTGTAAACACGCACCAGGCCGCAATTATTGACCGATCGTCACGAAATTTTGTATGGTGGTCGGGTTTAAATCAGAATAGATCCCTATTCTTATTGGTGTTGATCGTGAAATATTTAGAGGGTGAAATGGACCAAAAACATAATATTTATCCAATTTTCTAGCGGCTCTGTAGGTCTCAATAATAGTCCGATCAACGCGTAATTTTAAATAAGGCAAGAGTATATCACAAAGGAGAAGCTTGCAATTTGAGATGGCGATCGGATAATATTTAGAGGGTTAAATGGACCAAAACGTTTGTGTGAAAATTGTGAAAATTTTTAATATACAGCTTATATCTTATAATTCCTGGAAGTGACATTCCGGACAAGTGAGATATACTTGAAAGTGGAACTATAGACCTTTCTATTGATGCCAATTATGTTGGTGTGCATGATCAGATAACAGAGTTACAGCCTAATATATTCCGTTATTTGTTTGTAGTGTAATAAAAAACTCGCTAGAAGTCGCAATTATACATCAATAGTCACGAAATTTTGCACCGTGTAAGAGTATAGGTCGAAAAAGATGCCTACAATTATGAATGATGATCTGATATTCTTTAGCGGGTCAAATGGACCATTACTTTTGTATGAAAAATATAAAAAATTTATTTTTGGTCGATATTTTAATTCCTTGAGGACACATATATTTCGCAAAGTAGCCTACACATGGAAAAAACTACTGACCTTTCCTCTGATGTAAATTGCAATAAAGTTTTTGCTAGATAACGGGCCTACTGCCTAATATATAATGGGTTCTGTGTAGAGAACCACATTTTTATCCCATGCTACATATTGTCTCTCCAAAAGTTTATGTAACACCACGAAATATTCGTCCTAGACCCCTTATTTGGTATGCCAAAATTCATATCTCGTTGAGATAAAGCGATTTAGCGATGAGTGTTTTTAAGGAGGTTGGGTTCGGGCCAGAATAGAAATGATTAGTTTTTGGTGATGATCGTGAAATGTTCAGGGGATGAAATGGATCAAAAACAAAATTTTAACAAATTTTGTAGCGGCTCTGTAGGTCAAAATAATAACCCGTAAAATTTTAAACAAAGTTTGAGTTTATGATGAAGAAGAAGCGTACAAACCAACGTGAAGATCAGATAATACTTAGCGGGTTAAATGAACTGAAACTTTTGTGTGAAATTGGTAAAAATTTCAATAACGTAGCTGGGTTTCATTACATTTTAGTTTGTGTGAACTAAATTTTTCTTTCCTCCTACAAAAATGTCTTTGTCATGCTAGATAACTTTTTGATTTTGGTCATAAGTATTATACATTACATCTCTTATATTTGATAATAACATTTTCACAATCATTGAAAAGAAGTTCCGTGGAGAGCGATTGTCCAGGGATAGTGGTATAGGGTATCCCATGGTCGGCCCCGTCCGACTATAGACTTTTCTTACGTGTTTTTTTTTTTATTATTATTGTTGAACTAAATGGGTTAATTTTTTATTTACGCATATAATCTGGTCTTGAACAAGTCGATCAACTATTTGTCATTTTTCACTAATTAATGCATGAAAAGTGTTCGTTTTTAAGTTTGAACCCAGTTACTTGTCAAACTGCATCTCAATTTTATTTGTTGCAGCTGAATCAGCTTTAAAATATTGCTAAGAAAATCTAAAATAATTATTAAAATGCCAAAAAATAATGCCAAATTTAAAAATGAAACTTTTTATATATCCTTCACCATAGTGTGGATGGTATATTAAGTTTGTTTTTTCTTTTGTAACGCATGGATGTAATCATTTGCGAACCTATAAAGTATATACAGTGAACGTCAAAACAAATATTGTGAAGTCTGCTGTATGGTCAGGGAATAGATTTTATGTATTCATTCTAGCATCCACATTCAGGTATATTGCTATTTTTAGCTAAATTTTCAGGCCGAATTGGCATTTAAAGTTCCAAAACTTCTCTACCAAAAATTATGGACATAGGGTCCACGTTTCGGAGTAGCATCCATATAACGTTTTTCGGTTATTTTGTTCTTTATAGCTAAATTTTTAGACCGAATAAGCGGCATTAAAAATTGTGAAAAGGTCCGCGTTTAGGCACAGCCTCCATATACCGGTACCGTCCTGTACCTTTTTGGTTTAAATTAGCTGTAATTTAGCATTTAGGTTTCGTAGTGATAAACAAACGTCACCGCCAAAAGTTGTTTACATAGGTCATCGTTTTGGAATTGTTACCATAAAACGGTACCGGCTGACTTAAGTTATTTGGATGTCATTTGGATCCAAGTAGTTAAAAAAATCCTCCACCATATTTGCGAACAATACAATTTTTTCGGTATGAAACCATATAACGGCACCACTACTTTCAGTTTTTATTGCTGTTATCTACATTTTCGGGCAAAACTCGATGCCATTTGGTATTTATATTTCCCAGTAGTTAAAAACGTTTCTGTCATAAGTCCATGTTGTGTACATACCCCAATATAAAGGTACCGCCCGATTTCAGGTAGTTATAATTTTTTGGTTGACTGAATTATTAGGTATTTGTTTTTTATTTTATTTGCTTATACACAATTTCATTTCTTTACCCCCCTATTTTGTAAAAAAAATTATGTTCATTCGTCTTTATTCGTAATAATTTTGGCATGGATAACTCGGACTCTAGATAACATAGAGACCTAATTCTTCGTAGACGCGTTCTATATATAAATTGGGGTTATAACTTTTTTGCAATCGCGACATTTCAGAGCATATAATGCACCTTTGACAATATTGAATTTTTTTGTTTTTCTTTATAAACTCGCGAGTTTTATGTTTATATTTATTGTAGCTATTGGGCAAGAGAATATGTGGTCATTTGCAACTAATTCGCGAAAGTTACTGACTGTTTTTAATGACTTTGCCTGTGAGAATCGTATTTGTTTTTTACAAATATTTATTCAAAGCAAATTTGAATTTTTAAATAGAACAAATATCAAAAGGGCTTTAGTAATTGCAGTCGGTGCGGAAACTTTTATCACTGAAAAACCGCGTTTTCGTTATCAGCGCAATTTTCCCCACATGGTAATGATATGGTATTTTTTTGGTTATAACCCTAATATACATATGTACTTAAGAATTCCTCATTTAAAAATCAGTGGTCTGCATTAGCACTAAGGCAAGTAATCGCTCTACAAAATTTGACAATTGGTGTGAAACAAATAAATTTTTATAGAAAAACAGGAGGTTACCCCATAGCAAAGTAAAAATTTAGTTGTTTTGAGCTATTCAAACGGATGTTCTATTGAGCTGTGATCCAGTAGTGGGTAGTCAACTAAATATTATCAGATTATAAAAAAAGTACTAAAATATTTGAGATTACGTGGATAAAATAATTCTAAATTAATAATTGAAAAAAGCTAACAAATGCTAAATGAAAATTTTGCTGCTAAATAAAAAATAATGCTAAATTTTGCTGCAAAAATGTTAAAATGGTCACATATTTTTTATGTTAGAACATAATTCTTCTGGTTGGAGAGAGGATTTTTTCCAAAGAGCGTAACAACAGGGCTCTCGCTTATTTCATAATAAAGAGCTTTGTGTATGCTTTTATACAATACGTAGAAGCGACGAGGGGATGTTTCTATATTTTATAATTGTACCATACACCACTGTGTGGGGAGGGCATTATTCGTATAAGTTGGTTTTGACCAACAAGTTTGTAACACATCGAAATAATACTCGCAGACCCATACTTATATATACCAAAAATGAATTTCTCGACGAGCTGGCTATGTGTGTCCGTCAGTCCCTCCGTTCGACGGTCCATGTAAACCTTCTAGTTATGCTACAGGACGTAATTCCGATCGGATCGTCCCCAACTTTTTGAGGTGGATGGGGGTCCCGCAGGGGAAGAAGCCTATTGACTTTGTTAATTGTCGGAGAATATTTAGGGGTAGGAATCGGGGAAAATATTTATTTGGGAAAAGTCAACGTTGTATCTCAAAGCGAATATTTCAGCTTCTATAAGGGTATCTCAGCTTCTATAAAGATACACCAAAAGCAAAACCTGACAGTGAAAGTAGAAAATTTCACCCTTCCAACGATGTAAAATAGGTTGTCGTAGGTGGACAAACAACAAATTTATTGCAATAGTCGCTAACGAAACCCAACTTTTCATTTTTGCAATTTTAATTATAATGACGAATATCAAAGCTTTGATTGGGGACCTTCCAAAACCAAAGCCTGACTATGAAAATAGAAGATCCCATATTTACAATGATGCAAAGCGGGCTGACGTAGGTGGCCAAAAAACGAAGATATCGTAAAAGTCGGTAATGGGATGCATTTTTTTTTTTTTTTGTTTTGTAATCACGCTACAGGTCGCAATTTTGATCGGATCATCGCGAAAGGAAGAAACATATTAAGTTGAAATAATATCTCCGATATCTCCGCTTCAAGCAGGTGTATTCCAAAAAGGAAAGCTTGTCAATGGAAGAAAAAATTAAGAGTGATCTTTTCTTCCATTGAAGTGCTTTACTTTTGGAGTAACCCTTGAAGCAAATTAGGATGGCGTACATCCCACTTTTCATGTTTTTTATTTAAATTCTACTGACGAATATCATTGCTTTGCTTGGATGCGTTTCGTCCCAGCTGCGATACCGAAATTGACCATCATGTGCAATGGCAAGCTTCTTCTTCGTCATAAACTCGAACCTTACTTAAAATGTCAGTGTCTGCTTGACTGCTTGTTTGTACGGTTGTCTGCAATGGATCCTCCTGCAAACACACTCTGCGCGAAGTGTTTCAATTCACTTAAATCTAAATTTATTGCCTGTCATTTATGCAGAGCAAAGTATCATTTAATATGTGCCAAAATTGAAGATAAATTCGCTGAAGCTTTTATGAATAACTCTAATATCGTCTTTAACTGCAATGATTGCCTAAATCCTTAACAAATGAAGTGAGAGAAATGCGAGAATTCATCAAAACAACAGTATCTGCTCAGTTGCTTGAAATGAAGCAAAGTATGATGGAAAGTAATAAGCAAGATCGTCAAAGAAAACAAACAAATGTTGGTACTCATCTAAATAGTGTTGTTGCATCTAATGTAGCATCAAAAACTCAACATAGAATGGTCGAACAAAATAAAAAAGTAATTCTTCCCGCGTTGTCTTGTTCATCTTTGTCATCAACACATACTGCAGTGACTGAAGGTGATAATAATGCTGACATGTGTGAAGCTAACATGTATGGTATCGAACATGTTGCTAATGAAGTATCTGATACAGCACAGCAGCCGGTAGCTAACACGTCTGATTGGGTTGGTGTTCAGAGGCGTAGACGCAAAAGGCGTAATGTTGTATTTGGTTCTAATCCCGAGCCAAATGATTTAGAAATAATTAAATCCAAAAAATGGATTCATCTGTCTTCGTTTAAGCCAAGTGTATCTGCAGAACAAATTATAAATTATGTACGAACAAAATCTAATATCGAAACTGAGCACATGCAGTGTTTTAAGCTAATAACAAGTAAGAAAAGCGTTCAGTTCGGTCGGGCCGAACTTTTTATACCCTCCACCACAAATTTCAGCCATTTCGGTGGATTAATGTGGCCACAACCTTCAAAATACCGAAATTTGGAAGGTACCGTTCTATGGGGGCTATATGATGGCGTGGACCTATACCTACAAATTTCTGGGGGAAAGTTTTATACGCCTAAAGAAGACTAAATACCAAATTTCAGCCATTTCGGTGTGATAATGAGTCTAAAACGTTCAAAATATCGAAAATCGGGAGATATTGTATTATTGTATTATGGGGGCTATATCAACACGTGGACCTATATAAACATTTTATGGTAGAAATGTTTCTTAGCCTCTGGAAACACAAAATACAAATTTACAACCGTTACAAAATATATTAAAATGACGCGTACTTTATAAGGGGTCTTATGTGGGGACTATACCAAAACGTGGACCTATATAACCCAACTTTGGTAGGAATGTTTTCTGGCCTCTGAAGACACAAAATACCAAATTACAACCAATTCTGTGGTCAAATGGGTCTAATACATTCAAAATATATTAAAATGACGCGTACTTTATATGGGGCCTTATATGGGGGCTATACCAAAACGTGGACCTATATAACCCAACTTTAGTAGCAATATTTTTTGGCCTCTGGAGACACAAAGTACCAAATTACAACCAATTCGGTGGTAAAATGGGCCAAATATCTTAAAAATTCATTAAAAAGACGACGCGTCACGCGTCATTTTGTATGGGGGCTATACGAAAGCGTGTACCTACATAGCCCGCTTTCAATACTAAAAGTCCTACGTAAATACAACATATTTTCCCAAAATTTCATCAACCTACGTCAATCCGTTCGGACGCTAGAGTGATTTCCACAGACGGACAGACATACAGATGGACAGACGGACGGACATGGCTATATCGATGTAGAATTGCACGCTGATCAAGAATATATATACTTTTTGGGGTCTACAATGATTATTTCGAGTAGTTACAAACGTAGTGACAAACTTAATATACCCCCATCCTATGGTGGAGCGTATAAAAAAAGATGCTGAGACTGCCAATCTAAAGAGAGTTAACTTTAAATTTGGAGTAACATCATGCTTTTACAATCGTATTTTGGATCCAAATTTGTGGCCAATGGATATTAAGGTGCGTCAATTTATAAATTTTCACAAAAATCCAACACCGAGTCATCAGAGTTAGCTAACTCCATCAATGGTTTAAGAGTATACTACCAGAATGTATCAGGGTTGCGTACTAAATCTAAATATGTATATAAATTTTCTTCACAATGTGATTTTGACATCATTGTACTTGTTGAAACATGGCTGAATGATGACTTTTCTAATGCCGATTTTTTTGATGCTAAATTATACAATGTCTATAGAAAAGACAGAAATGCTGTACTTACCGGTTGTTCAAGAGGTGGTGGAGGCCGATAGCCTTAGATGCTAGTGCTATTTTTTATATAATTTTATTGTAGTTTTTTATTATAATAAATATTTGAAATAAATAAATAAATAAATAAATAAATAAATAAAGGTTAAACTATATTTATGTGATTATCATATATACCCCCTGGTAGCGTAGGCGATTTGTATGATGAACATTTAGCTAATATCTCAAAATTAGATGGGGATTCCCTTAATGACATAATGTGTATTTTGGGTGATTTTAATTTGCCCAATATCTCATGGGTTCAGTTCGTACGCAATGAGGCTCTGTCTCCTATTAACGTTATAAAAGAACATGAAATTAATTTGATTGATGATCTTTTGGCTATGAATTTAAATCAAATTGATCACGTTTCTAATAAACTGAACAGATTCCTTGATCTGGTTTTTGTTTCCGATGACATTATATATAGATTGTATGAGTCATTAACGCCCTTATCTCCATCTAATGTTCATCATAATCCACTCTCACTGGAAATTAATGCCTTTGAATTCATTAAATGTCATTCTAATAATATCATGCCAGCCTTTAATTTCAACAGTTGTAATTTTGAAATGCTAAACTCTAAATTGCTCTTGGTTAATTGGGAAACCTTGTTTGCGCAACGTTCTACAGAACAATGCTATAATATTTTCATTGATAACATTTTAACTATACTTAATGAGCACGTACCACGTACGAAATATAAGCATTATATTCAGCCTTGGTACAATAAAAATCTTAAAAAAATTAAAAATCTTCGAAATAAATTTCAGAAGAGATTTGTAAAATCGAACTCTCTCATTACCAACGTGAATTTAATTTCTTAAATAAGTATTTATACAAACAATACTTATTTAATAAAGAAAGTGAAATTAAATCTAACCCAAAAGCTTTTTGGTCTTACATAAAGTCCAAAAAGCGCCAGACTGATATTCCTTCCTCTGTAACATTCAATGGAATAATGTCACAAACAGAAAATGAAGTAGTCAATTTGTTTGCCGATTATTTCAAATCCAATTTTGAGATTTCTTCAAACGCCAATGTTAATGTTGATGTTATAGAGACTAATTTAAATGTTGGTTTCGTTAGTATTACTAAAGATGATGTTTATAAAGCTATAAATGAAATGAAAAATGGCACCAAAGTTGATTCTGATGGGCTCTGTGCTCATTTTTTGAAAAAGTGTAATGTTAGTCTTAGTTTTGCTATCTTTACATTTTTAATTTATCCCTCACAGAAGGTACATTCATTGACCGTTGGAAATCCGCGTTAATTACCCCTCGTTTCTAATTTGGCAACATTCAGTGAATTTTGTTTATCAACGTTGGAGCAGGGAAGTCAGTTAGAAACTATCTATACTGACTTTTCTAAAGCCTTTGATAAGGTATCGCACACAATTTTATTCTAATATATAAAAGGCAATGTGTGTATGTTAGTATGTTTGTATGTTTGTATGTTTGTATGTTCCGAATAGACTCAAAAACGGCTGAATAGATTTTCTTGAAAATTTCAGATAATGTACTGGGAACACCGGTGGTGAAAATAGGCTATATATTTTTTTGAATGGTCGTCGCGGAAGTGAAATATCGCGGTCATCCCAAATTATTCAAAAATGTATTATTTCAGATAATATACCTAATTTTAGTAAGCGTGACTACAAAACCGCTATAACACTGGCTTCAATATGTGGGATAACGCGGTCAACGCCATATTTTGGAATACAGTAAAATCCCGATAACTTGAGATGTCACTATATAGAAATTCCGAAAAATCGATTCTGAAATCTTATGAAATTTTGTATGTGGAGTTTTTAGGTCTGAAAATACGTCGTAATCTATTTTTTTTTATCCCGCTAAGTGTAGTGACCGGTGGTCCTCCCCACAATTTTTTTAAGAAAACCGCGAAATTCAAGATACGTTTTTATATATTGTTTACAAATTGTTTGCAATGCTATGGTAATTACAGTCTTGACCCTGAATGGTCGTCGCGGAAGTGAAAATCGCGGTCATCCCAAAATTTTCAAAAATGTATTATTTCAATTAATTAGAACTGTCGTAAGCTCTTTTTATACGGCTAGGAGTAGTGACCGGTGGTCCTCCCCCACAATGTTTTTAAGAAAATCTGAAATCTTTTATATTTTTGAACGTATTGTTTACAGATTGTTTTACCTGAATGATCGCTGTCATCACAAAGTTTTCAAAAATGTATTATTTCAATTAATATAGATAATTTTAGTAAGCGTGACACAAAAATGATATAAACACTAGCTTGAACAAGTGGGATAGCGCGGTCGTGAGCTATTTTAATACGGCTAAGTGTAGTGACCGGAGCTTCTCCTTCAAAAAATTTTTTGTTTTGTTTACAGATTGTTTGCAATACTACTGTAATTACTGTCTTGACCCTGAATGGCCTTCGCGGAAGTGAAATATCGCGAAAAGTGAAATATCGCGGTCATCACAAAATTTGCAAACATTTATTATTTCAGATAATATACATAATTTTGCAAGCGTGCCTAAAAAACGCTATAAACGCTGAACACTAAACAATAAGTGGGACAGCGCGATCAACTCCACATTTTGGAATACAGTAAAATCAGGATAACTTGAGATGTCACAAGATCGAAATTCCAGAAAGATCCATTGGAAATCAGACAAAGTTATTGATATACAATACAATATCATCATTGGAATCAGAATACCGCGATCGTGTTCGATTTTTGAAAATATTATAATTACGGATAAAATCTCAAAATGTGGGAAGTGAAACTTCATGAGCATTGATTTCAGTCCTTGGAATAGCTAGGTAAAGATACATTTTTTAAATACAGCAAAATCTCGATAATAACAACTACAATTTATAGAAGTAATTTTTCTTTTATGAATTATATAAATGTTGCCATACATATCCCGAAGGAACATACATTTCGCTGAGGGGTATTTTACCACTATTGCATATAGAGCGCGAAGAAAAAAGGCGTTACGTTCGATGGGGCTGAATGAGGTTAAATCCACCAAAAATAGCGAAAATCAGGCGCCACCGTTCTATGGGAGCTATTTCAAAACGAGGACGTATACTGAACAGTGGCTATATCTATGAACTATCGAAAATCGGGAGGTATTGTTTTATGGGAGCTATATCAAAACGTGAACCTACAACGGTTGCATACCGAGCGCAAATAAAAAGGCGTGTCTTTCGGTCGATACGAATATTTATGCTCTCCTCTTTAAAATATATTAAAACCAGATTTCAGCCATTTCGGTGTGATAATGATGTTAAATCCTCAAAAATAGCGAAAATCAGCCGGTAGAGTTCTATGGGAGCTATATCAAAACGTGGACAATGTGGAACAATTCTTTGCAGTAATAATTACGACCCCAACCGAGACCAACAATCCAATATATAGCAATGTTAATTGACGTGCACCGACAATTATATGTGGGTCACAAAGTGCTTTAAACTGTCGATTTATGGTGAAGGGTATAATAAAAGAGATTTTATATTTTAAATTTTGGGGATACCATTACATGGAATTTATGTCAAAACATTGATTTATATTATGAAGTTTCTAGAGGGATGCCTAATTATGGGTGTATCAATACTGGATAGATAACTAAAGTTTACACGGAGAACCCAAACAACGGGCCAGCAACGCGGACCGGGTCAGCTAGTTACTTAAATTGAAAAGTATCGGTTTTCATTCAATCTTCTTAAAGTGGATTGAGTCCTATTTATCCAACAGAATTTGTCAAGTTATTGTTGGGGACTATTTATCATATTCATATATACAAACATCTGGAGTTCCTCAGGGGAGTGTGTTAGGCCGTCTCCTTTTTAATTTATTCATTAATGATGTTTCAATATGTTTTCAAAGGTCAAAGTTTTTACTTTATGCGGATGATCTTAAGATTTTCTCAAAAGTAAATTCTGTACTTGACGCTGTTTATATGCAATCAGACTTGAATAATTTCTATGATTGGTGTCAGAAAAATAAATTACCATTAAACGCGTCCAAATGCTTTCATTTATCTTATAATAAATTATGTCATCCTATTCATTGCTCTTTTACATTGGGTGTGAATACAATTACAACTGTCACTTCAATTCGTGATCTCGGGGTCATGATAGCTTTCATAAAGCGAAACGGTAAAGATTTTACAGATCCTCATACCCTGAAAGTAATTTTCACGGCGTATGTCAGATCTAAAATTGAATACGCCTCAATAATATGGGATCCACATAGTAAAAACCATATTTCTCGTATTGAGAGAGTCCAGCGAGTATTTATCAAATATGCCTTAAGATCATTTCAGTTCGTTGGTTCCTCCACTTACATATCAAAATGTCTGTTGCTTGGGTTGCAAACCCTTGAGCATAGGCGAAAAATTCAATCGGCTTTGTTTATTTTTATACCCTCCACCATAGTATGGAGGGTATATTAAGTTTGTTTTTCCGTTTGTAACGCATTGAAATACTCATTTGCGACCCTATAAAGTATATATATTCTTGATCAGTGTAAAATTCTAAGTCGATCTGAGCACGTCCGTCCGTCCGTCCGTCCGTCCGTCTGTGGTAATCACTCTAGCATCCACAAAAATGGAGATAGGACGCTGAAATTTTGGGAAAATGCGTCTTTTGTTTGCAGGCAGGTCAAGTTCGATGATGGGCTATATCGGTCCACGTTTTGGTATAGCTCCCATATAACGGTACCCCCCGATTTACGGTATTTTGACGTTTTTAGCTACATTTTCAGACCGATTTGGCTATAATTTGACATTTAGGGTTCTTAAGTGTCAATAAACATATACAACAAAATTTGTGGACATACGTCCACGTTTTGGTATAGCCCCCATATAACGGTACCCCCGATTTTCGGTATTTTTACGTTTTTAGCTACCTTTTTAGACTGATTTAGCTATAATTTGACATTTAGGGTTCTTAAGTATAAATAAACGTATGTAACAAAAGTCGTGGACATAGGTCCACGTTTTGGTATAGCCCCCATATAACGGTACCCCCCGATATACGGTATTTTGACGTTTTTAGCTACATTATCAGAACGATGTAGCTATAAATTGACATTTAGGGTTCTTAAGTATCAATAAACTTATATATTAGAAGTTGTGGACATAGGTCCACGTTTTGGTATAGCCCCCATATAACGGTACCCCCGATATACGGTATTTTGACGTTTTTAGCTACATTATCAGACCGATGTAGCTATAATTTGACATTTAGGGTTCTAAAGTATCAATAAACTTATATATTAGAAGTTGTGGACATAGGTCCACGTTTTGGTATAGCCCCCATATAACGGTACCCCCGATTTGCGGTATTTTGACGTTTTTAGCTACATTTTTAGACCGATTTAGCTATAATTTGACATTTAGGGTTCCTAAGTATCAATAAACTTATATAACAAAAGTTGTAGACATAGGTCCACGTTTTGGTATAGCCCCCATATAACGGTACCCCCCGATATACGGTATTTTGACGTTTTTAGCTACACTATCTGACCGATGTAGCTATAATTTGACATTTAGGGTTCTTAGCTGTTAATAAAATTATATATTAGAAGTTGTGGACATAGGTCCACCTTTTGGTATAGCCCCCATATAACGGTACCCCCCGATTTGCGGTATTTTGACGTTTTTAGCTACATTTTCAGACCGATGTAGCTATAATTTGACATTTAGGGTTCTTAAATGTCAATAAACATATACAACAAAGTTGTGGCCATAGGTCCACGTTTTGGTATAGCCCCCATATAACCGTACCCCCCGATTTACGGTATTTTGACGGTTTTAGCTACATTTTCAGACCGATTTGGCTATAATTTGACATTTAGGGTTCTTAAGTGTCAATAAACATATATAACAAAACTTGTGGACATAGGTCCACGTTTTGGTATAGCCCTCATACCGTATAACGGTACCCCCGATATACGGTATTTTGACGTTTTTAGCTACATTATCAGACCGATGTAGCTATAATTTGACATTTAGGGTTCTTAAGTGTTAATAAACTTATATATTAGAAGTTGTGGACATAGGTCCACGTTTTGGTATAGCCCCCATATAACGGTACCCCCGATTTGCGGTATTTTGACGTTTTTAGCTACATTTTTAGACCGATTTAGCTATAATTTGACATTTAGGGTTCTTAAGTATCAATAAACTTATATAACAAAAGTTGTAGACATAGGTCCACGTTTTGGTATAGCCCCCATATAACGGTACCCCCCGATATACGGTATTTTGACGTTTTTAGCTACACTATCAGACCGATGTAGCTATAATTTGACATTTAGGGTTCTTAGCTGTTAATAAACTTATATATTAGAAGTTGTGGACATAGGTCCACGTTTTGGTATAGCCCCCATATAACGGTACCCCCCGAGGCGACCGGACTTAACGCCCAACGGACATAACGCCCAAAATCAATTTTGGGCGTTATGTCCTCCTTGACCCCGGACTTAACGCCCAAAATAAAATTGGGCGTTAAGTCCGCCCCCATAGCGGACATAAGGCCCATTGGGCTTTATGTCCGTTTTCCGAAATTAATGATTTTCCCACTTCATAAGTAAAATTCAGATTTATTTAGAAATAAAGTTGTTTTATATATGTATGTAATAAATAAAAAATAAGCTTACTGAAATCATATTTAAATGTATACGGATTTTCCAACAATTTGTGGACAAATGGACCCAACATTACAGTACTGTGATCGTTATGATTTACTTGAGTTTTCTCGAAACAAGATTTACAAGCATGCACAATTTTGCAAACCTGCAATTTTATTTTTTAAAAACATATTCCGTATAAAAGATTTTTCTTGCTACATGTACACATCTACAACGCCATAAATAAAACATTGAGTCATAGAAAATCAAAATTCAAACCTGAATATGCTGAAAGCGATGGAGCAAAAGTCAAAAAACGGTATATTTTACAAGAAATCGCGCGCGCTTTTTTTTAAATATACGGTTTTTGACTTCCTGCATATTCAGGCTTGCTCTATGACTCAATTTTATTTTCAATGAGGAAACAATTTTAAATATTTATGAACATTTAACCTAACAACTTACGAAAGCGATCGAGCAAAAGTCGAAAACGGTATATTTTATAAGAAATCGCGCGCGCGATTTTTTATAAAATATACCGTTTTCGACTTTTGCTCGATCGCTTTCAACATATTTAGGTTTTATGACTATGGCTCAATTTTATTTTCAATGAGGAAACAATTTAAATACATATTAACACTTAACTTAACATACGAAAGCGATCGAGCAAAAGTCGAAAACGGTATATTTTATAAGAAATCGCGCGCGCGATTTTTTATAAAATATACCGTTTTCGACTTTTGCTCGATCACTTTCAACATCTTTAGGTTTTATGACTGTGACTCAATTTTATTTTCAATGTGGAAACAATTTTAAATACATATTAACACTTAACTTAACATACGAAAGCGATCGAGCAAAAGTCGAAAACGGTATATTTTATAAGAAATCGCGCGCGCGATTTTTTATAAAATATACCATTTCGACTTTTGCTCGATCGCTTTCAACATCTTTAGGTTTTATCTATGACTCAATTTTTAATTCACAATAAGAAATAAGTCACTCAACACGCTGTTAAACATTCCGTTTTGTCAGAGCTCCTTATGCGTCCAACTAGTTTAAAATCTACTGAATGATGTTTGCTATTTTAGGAATCAATCAAATCATTTTTAAAATCTACTTAACCATAATATAACCTAAAAGAGTCTACCATTTTGAAAATTTTAAAATTTTTTTATAACAAAATTAGACAGAATGTTCAAAATAATAAATTATTGTAGGTTTTGGAACACATCAATTGAAACCGGCCCTGCATTACAAATACTAATCATTAAAATATGAAAAAACTCAACATAATATTTTTTGGCGTTGTGTCCGATTATTTTTGGGCCTTATGTCCGGAGTTAGGGCGGACTTAACGCCCAATTTTATTTTGGGCGTTAAGTCCGGGGTCAAGGAGGACATAACGCCCAAAATTGATTTTGGGCGTTATGTCCGTTGGGCGTTAAGTCCGGTCGCCACCCCCCGATTTGCGGTATTTTGACGGTTTTAGCTACATTTTCAGACCGATATAGCTATAATTTGACATTTGGGGTTCTTAAATGTTAATAAACATATACAACAAAAGTTGTGGCCATAGGTCCACGTTTTGGTATAGCCCCCATATAACCGTACCCCCCGATTTACGGTATTTTGACGGTTTTAGCTACATTTTCAGACCGATTTGGCTATAATTTGACATTTAGGGTTCTTAAGTGTCAATAAAAATATATAACAAAACTTGTGGACATAGGTCTACGGTTTGGTATAGCCCTCGTACCGTATAACGGTACCCCCGATATACGGTATTTTGACGTTTTTAGCTACATTATCAGACCGATGTAGCTATAATTTGACATTTAGGGTTCTTAAGTGTTAATAAACTTATATAATAGAAGTTGTGGACATAGGTCCACGTTTTGGTATAGCCCCCATATAACGGTACCCCCGATTTGCGGTATTTTGACGTTTTTAGCTACATTTTCAGACCGATGTAGCTATAATTTGACATTTAGGGTTCTTAAATGTCAATAAACTTATATAAAAAAGTTGTGGACATAGGTCCACGTTTTGGTATAGCCCCCATACCGTATAACGGTACCCCCGATATACGGTATTTTGACGTTTTTAGCTACATTATCAGACCGATGTAGCTATAATTTGACATTTAGGGTTCTTAAGTGTCAATAAACATATATAACAAAACTTGTGGACATAGGACCACGTTTTGGTATAGCCCTCATACCGTATAACGGTACCCCCGACATACGGTATTTTGACGTTTTTAGCTACATTATCAGACCGATGTAGCTATAGTTTGACATTTAGGGTTCTTAAGTGTTAATAAACTTATATATTAGAAGTTGTGGACATAGGTCCACGTTTTGGTATAGCCCCCATATAACGGTACCCCGATTTGCGGTATTTTGACGTTTTTAGCTACATTTTCAGACCGATGTAGCTATAATTTGACATTTAGGGTTCTTAAATGTCAATAAACTTATATAACAAAAGTTGTGGACCTAGGTCCACGTTTTGGTATAGCCCCCATATAACGGTACCCCCGATTTACGGCATTTTGACGTTTTTATCTACATTTTCAGACCGATATAGCTATCAATTGACATTTAGGGTTCTTAAATGTCAATAAACTTATATAACTAGTGGACATAGGTCCATGTTTTGGAATAGCCCCCATATAACGTTACCGCCCGATTTCAGGTATTTTGAGAATTTTATCTGTAATTTGAATTATCTGTAATTTGAACATTTGACATTTGAAATTCTTAGTGGGCACCACACCTCTCCACCAAAAATTGTCAAGAAAGCCCCCATATAACGGTACCTCCCGATTTTCAGTAATTTGATGATTTTAGCTACAATATTAAACCGAACTAGCAGTAATTTGACATTTGAAGTTCTTAGTGGTCACAACACCTCTCCATCAAAAATTGTCAACATAGGTCCATGTTCGGATATAGCTCCCATGTAACGGTACCTCCCAATTTTCAGTAATTTGGCAATTTTAGCTACAATTTTTAACAGAACTAACTGTAATTTGACATTTGAAGGTTGTAGTGGTCACCACACATCTGCATCAACAATTTTCAACATAGCCCCAATATAACGATACTTCCCTATTTTCGGTACTTTGAGGATTTTACTTAAAATGTTTAACCGATTGTATGTACATGCTTTTGTATAGCCCCAAAACAAACCTCCCGATTTTCCGTACCTTAGCTTTATTTTTTGGACGAACTTTCTGTAATTTGAAATTTAAAAGTCAACAAAAATTCTGCAACAAAAATTGTTCATGTAAGTTCATATTTTCGTATAGCCCAGATACCTCCGAACTAGCTGTTAATGACATTTCAAGTTCCCACGTTATGTACCGATTTTCGATATTTTGAGGATTCTAGCTAAATTTTTAACCGAATTAGGAGTTATTTGACATTAAAGGCTCCCATCAAAAACTGTCAACATAGGCCCATGTTTTGTTATAACCCCTATATAACAGTACCTCCAAATTTCTAGCCCACCAAAAATTGTCAACAGTTAGATATAGGCACCATAAAAAAGGGCCTCCCGAATGAAGCATTTTATGTACATTATCTGACATTTAACGTACTCACTTAAAGTTGGGGACAGGAATGAATATTTGATGGTGGAGGGTATGAAAAGTTCGACCCGGCCGAACTTAATGCTTTTTTACTTGTTGATTTATTAAATAATACGATTAATTCTTCCGAATTATTATCATTGATACCAATGTATGCTCCTCCGAGGCAAATGAGGTACGTTGACGTTTTTAATATACCAATGCATCGAACAAATTATGCTCGACATAGTCCCTTAACGCGTGCTTTTTATTATATTAATGAGATTAGTATGAACTACCAAAGGAAATATAATCAACATTTAGAGTTTTGCATTTCGAAATAGAACTTTAAACTGTATTTTATTACTGTAATTTATTAAATTTAACTTTGTTATCATAGTCTGTAAGGAATTTATGTTCTAAAGACTGAAATAAATAAATAAATTTCGCGCTGATCAGAATGTTATTGCGACCTACAGAGCAGCTACAAAATTGGATAAAAGTGTTGTTTTTGGTCCATTTCACCCCCTAAATATTCCACGATCATCACCAGTAAGAATAGATGTCTATTCTGGTGTGAGACCGACCTCCATACAAAATTTCGTGAAAATTGGCCCATAATTGCGGCCGGTAGTTTGATTAAAATTTTTAATGGACGGACGGAAGGAGAGACCCCACAAAATCGCTTTACCTCGTTGAGATATGAATTTTGGTATACCACATAGGGGTCTACGACGAACATTTCGCGGTGTTACATGCATTTTTCCAAAAACAAACTTATAATACTCTTTCCACATTATGGTGTAGGGTATTATATCGCTTAAATATACTGGAAGAAAACGTTCACTAATGCGAACCACGCATTCTCCTTTTACGTTCAGTTGTGAATTTTAAGTTTGACGGAAAACACACATATAATTCTTGTAGTCTCGGTTGTACAATAGAAGCGGGGAGGTGCTGTAAAACATGATGTTGTTCGGTATTTGTATTTGAGTGTATCCAAAGGACCTGTTCACACATACTCTGTTACGATTACAAAACCATCTACGAAACCATTCTTATTTATAGAAATCCCATAAAACAATGATGGGGAAAGAAACTAATCATACTGTCATCCACTTAAGTAGAAGATTAAAATGTGATTTGTTTTACAATTAATTTAAGTGGCTATAACTCTTCCTGCTACTACGCGGATTACTTGGAGTTATTTAAACATAAGGAAAACAAACAGAAAAAGAAATAACAGCACTGAGGAAAAAAGAGATTTTTACTTACGTTTGGCAAAGACAGTCAATGAGAAAAATAAACAAGCAATTTAAGCAAAGCGAAATCAATTTTCTTTGTTTAATTGTTTTCAAAAAAGAGAAAAAAAAAACGAAAAAACCTAATGGAATGGCATGCGAACACGACAAAAGCACATAACTTTGTTGGTCCTTAACAAATCCCCAACCCCATGTGCCTACAGCCTCTCATGGCACATCGTAGTATGTCACCCAAGGCAACATTAATCCTTTATAATGTATTTCCATTCGTTAACACTTAAATGACAAACGCGCTGGTCTTCTAAGTGTTTGAAATCTTTGGCAAATAAGAAACCCTGGCAAAACTTGTAGAACAACAAATTGCGTGCATCTCAAAACATATTGTATTTACAAATATATATTAACATTCTTAGCACATCCACAGGAAAAAAGATGTTTTACTTGTCCTGGTTTGTTTTTCGATTTAATTTCTTATTGTCCATTTTTATTTGCTGCGTATCGCATCCTTGCCTATTGTCGTCCTGTTGATACCTCCCCATTTCAAGGCAATCGTGTTTTCCTTCTGTTGTAAATCACTTCAAAACTAATTGGTTTTCGATTTTCTCTCAACAAGAAACAAAAACATTTACAATTGGAAATAATTTACCCCCTCTGATTGGCGGGCGAACTGGTGAACAAAAATAAGAAATCTTAAAGTTGAAAACATAATCACAAAATGGGAAGCAAGGTAAACACGAAATGAACGCTACACATCATGGATTTCTAAAGGGGACTTCGCTAGGAAGTTAGATTTTATATGAAATATTTCGAACTGTATACAAAAAATAATTTGTTTATACTCCTTCCCCCTATTTTTTCCATTTAATCCAAAAACCTTATATATGAAATTTTATGGTGTTCCGTTAAGGTCAACCCATGCCACCTGAGCGATCTTTGTTTCTATAGTAATTTGTATGCATTTTCACAAGCAATTATGGTTCAATCGATGAAACATCTTTACCAGTTTCTAATTGTGACTGAAAAACCAATTCACCGATGTTCGTTCATCCTTTCAATGGAAAATATTTGTCCGTCTTTTTCCACTTTGATATTATTTTAATTAATAACTCTTTCAACTAAATTGTGCCTGTCCGGTTTATGCAACTTTTCTAGAAGTGTCTATTACTCCTAGGATGATTGGTATTGAAAATTGGCTACATCGCTCCACGTTTCGATAAAGAATCATAGAACGGTACCTCCCGATTTTCCGTATTTTCAAGGTTTTAGCTTGATTATCCAACCGAAAAATTTGATACTTAGACTTCGTTGGGGATATACAACTTTCTACCCGAAATTTTTTTCATAGAGCCTCCATAGAACGGTACCTCCCGATTTTCGGTATTTTGAAGGTTGTGGCCTCAATACTCCCACGAAATGGCTGCAATTTTGTATTTAGTCTTTGTTGGGGTATACAACTTTCAAACTGAAATTTGTCGGTAATGGTCCTCGTCTTCATAAAATACCCATAGAGCGGTACCTTCCGATTGTGGTTGTGGCCTCAATATCCACCCGAAATGACTGAAATTTGATATTTAGTCTTCATGGGGTAAAAAACCTTGCACCCATAGAATGGTACCTTTTGATTTCGGTATTTTGAAGCTTGTGGCCTCAGCATCATACGGAAATGGCTGAAATTTGTTATTAAGTCTTCGTTGGGGGTACGAGGATAACTAAAAAAGTTTGCGGCCTAGGCAATACGCAGTGTCGCCAGGCGTCATTTGACATTCTTTTTGCAAAGTTTGATACTTTTTAGCCTAAGCGTACTCAGAACAGTTTGACATACGACCATGTGTTGTGTTATTTACAGTGACTTGAAAAAATCAGTTTGCAAAAAAAAAGCAATTAAGAACGGCTATAAGTTCGGCCGGGCCAAACCACGAGTGGTCAAATGGAAGGTGCTTACACCTGGGAAGTTTTTGCATATACTGAAACTATAATGCTTATAGATGAGAAAAATTAACGAACAAAAAAATCGCCGGAGGGATTTTCAAATAAATCGCGATTTAAGTTCACATTTTTAGGGGTTCTTTAGGTTTTCACGATTTTGCTTGGAAACTGCGAATCCTTTGTAAATGGGCCTAAAAAGAATGTTGTAGCTGTGAAAATTCTCCACAAGATTGACATTTATGATATTTTCGTAGGTTTTACCGTTTTTGAAATATAGAAGTTCAAATTGAGACAATGCACTGACTGTATCGTCTCCTTATAAAACAATATCATGCTCAGTGCGCCTTAACTAACTTTTGATGAAAACCGCTTACACATGGGCAGATTTCGCGGATTCTGAAACAGCAATGTTCATAGATAAGAAAAATAAAAAATCAGAAACAATCGCCGGAGGGATTTTTAAATAAATCGCCATCAAAATTCACAATTTTAGGGTTTTTTTAGGTTTTCACGATTTTGCTTGGAAATTGCAAGTCGTATCGAAATGAGTCCGAAGAAAATATTGTAGCTGTGAAAATTCTCTACATGACTTACCTTTAGGTTTTTTTTCGTAGGATTTACCATTTTTGAGATATAGAGGTTCAGTTCAAATTTTTAGGTTTTTATCTTAAGTCTTGAAGATTTTGCTTGGAAACCGCAAGTCACATCAAAATGGGACTAAAGAAAATGTTGAAGCTGTGAAAATTCTCTACAAAATTGGACGATTTATTTTTTCTGAGAATTGCAGTAATAACATTGTTTTATAAGGAGGCGATACAGTCAGTGCATTGTCTCAATTTGAACTTCTATATCTCAAAAGCGGTAAAACGTACGAAAATATTTATAAGGTCAATCTTGTGGAGAATTTTCACAGCTACAACATTTTCTTTAGGTCCATTTACATAGGAATAGCAGTTGGCAAGCAAAAGCGTGACAACTTAAAGAACCCCTAAAAATGTGAACTTAAATCGCGATTTATTTGAAAATCCCTCCGGCGATTTTTTGGCTTCTTCATATTTCTCATCTATGAGCATTGTAGTTTCAGAATCTGCAAAAACCTTCCGCTTAAAATACCTTCCGCACCTTCCGCTTAAAATAAGCTAAGGCGCACCGTGTGGTATTAAAGTAAAATGGAGCAATTATTTTCCTTCCGTTAATGATGAAGTCTTAATACCAAATTTCAGCAATTTCGGTAAAACAATGTCGCTAACCTTCAAACTACCGAAATTTGGGAGCTATATTAAAACATCGACCTATACCTACACATTTCTGGTTTCCTATATATCGGTGAGATATGGCTAAAGCCTTCAGAATACCGAAAATTTAGAGGTACGATTCTACGGGGATATAGGAAGACGTGGACCTATACTGATAATTCTTTTCTGGAATATTTTATAACCCCTCTAAATAACAAATTTAAGTCTTTCTCTGGGATATTAACGTCACAACATTCAGAATTACGAAAATCGGGAGGGACGGTTCTAAATTTCCTTTATCAAAGAGTGGACCTATAACGACGAATTTCAGCCATTTCGGTGGGTTGTTGTGGCCACAAACTTCAAAATACCGAAAATGGGGAGGTACCGTTCCATGGGGGCTAAACGCAGGCGTGGACCTGTACCGACAAATTTCTGGGGGAAAACTTTATACCACCAACGAAGACTAAATACCAAATTTCTGCGAATTCGGTGGGTTATTGTGGCCACAAACTTCAAAATACCGAAAATCAGGAGGTACCGTTCTATGGGGGCTATACGAAGGCCTTGACATATACCGACATATTTTATACGGTAAGTTTTATACCCCCAACGAAGACTAAATACCAAATTTCAGCCATTTCAATGGATTATTGTGGCCACAACCTACAAAATACCGAAAATCGGGTGGTAGCGTTCTATGGGGGAAAGTTTTGTACCGCCAACGAACACTAAATACAAAATTTGATATATTTCGGTGGAATATTGAGGCAACAACCTTCCAAATATCGAAAATCGGGAGGTACCGTTCTATGGGGCTATACCAAGGCCTGGACATATACCGACATATTTCATATGGAAAGTTTTATACCCCCAACGAAGACTAAATACCAAATTTCAGCGGTTCTATGAAGACCTATACTTATAACTTTTTGGTGGAAAGTTTTATACCACCAACAGAGACTAAACACATAATTTCAGCCATTTCGTTGGGATTTTATTTATTTACTTTGCAATTGAAGCCAGTTTACAATTCTATGGCCAATTTAAAACTCAATTCGACGGGCCAACAACGCACAATGTCGCGAGTTCATATTAACTGTGGCCAAAAATAGAAGGAGTTGTCGTAGGTGCATCAATTTTGGTACACGTACCTATTACTGACTTACAATCTTCAGGACAAAAAATTGGGTTGGTCGGTCCACGTTTTGATATAGCCCCCATAGAACCGTACCTCCCGATTTTCGGTATTTTGAATGTTTTAGACACAATGACCAACCGAAAGTATTCAAATTTTGTGGTTAGTCTTCGGCAGAGGTATCAAATAATCCAACAGAGAGTTGTGGGCTTAGGTCCACGTTTTGATATAGCTCCCATACAACGGTACCTCCCGATTATCGGTATTTTGAAGATTTTAGCCTTATTATTACACCGAAATTGCTGAAATTTGGTATTTAGTCTTCGTAGGGGGCATTATACCTTCACCTTGAAATTTGTCTGCATAGGTCCACGCCTTCGTATAGCCCCCATAGGACGGTACCTCCGGATTAAGTCTCCGTTGAGGGACTTACAACCTTCCACCAGAAATATGTCGGTATAGACCCTCGTCTTCCTATAGCCCCCATAGAACCGTGCCTCTTCATTTTCGGTATTTTGAGTGTTGTGGCCTTAATATCCTGCCGAAATGACTGAAATTTGGTGTTTAGTCTTCATATTGTTTGTGAGCATATTGAATATATCAAACTCTTGTCTCTGTATATGAGAAATTTCCTTTAAAAGATTTTTTTGACCGATTAGTGGTCAAAAAACGGTAAATTTTTTGTAAAAAATCGAATTTTGATTTTCGCTGTTCACATTTTTTTTAAAAATTGATATTTTTAAAATTCTCTCGTTTTAAAGCAAGATTATTAGGTGCTTAATAAGCCCACAAAAATATATGATGATTGGTTCATTCGTTTTCGCGCTATAGCCAACACCGCAAAACGAATTGTTGAAAAAGGGGGTATCCTCTCAGTGAGATGGTCGCGGAAAAATAGAAATGACATATTCGTCTGCAAACCTCTGCAGCTGGGACCCTTATATATTTGAAGTATTCACTTTTTACTATTCATACAGCAAAAAATATCGATATACACTTTTATGCAATTTTTTTCCCACTCCACTCAATTTAAAATTTGCTTCAGAAAATTAATAAACCTAGTAATACATGTTTAGGTAAATGTAAACACCATATGATTAATATTTACATGCAAACAAAAGTGTAGCCAAGTTTATTACATCCCAAGAGAACCTAGGAACCATTTTTGCAGCGACCATTACTTTTAAATTTTAAATATTAACGCATAATATAATTTATTAATTTTAGAAAAAAAAAACACAAAAATACGTATTAACTAAAATTGTCGGATTTAAATCCTCATATAGCAAAAACTACTTCACGTATCAGTACCAAAATTCAGATTCTTCTTAATAAATATGTTTTCTATCACTCCCCATCAATAAATTTGTTCAACGAAGTATTTAGTTTTTACCATTTTTGGCCACGGTCGTGACACTGTGCAACGCGGACCGGACCACGGACAAATAAAATTAAATAATGCATTACTGAACTTCAATGCATTTGGTGCGGAAACTTTTTTGCGATAGAGCAAAAATGCTCTACACGGATATGCGATGGTATTTTTGATATTTGCAAAAACTTCAATAAAGTTATAACACTAGTCGACATTTGTAGGCCATCTTCGAAATTGACCTGTCGCAAACAGAAGAGAAATCTTTTAAAATTGTACATCTCTATTTTAATTCGTGTGCTTGTTGTAAAAAATATATATTAAACGTTGGACTTAAGTATATCCACTATATACATATGGTAAAAAATGAAGTGTTTGCCCTCCCAAATATCGACCACTAAAAATAATTTACCCGGATGTAGAAAATGGGTTGAATCCAACAAGTTGTTATACCCTCCACAATAATATGAAGGGTATAATTATATTTGTCATTCCGTTTGTAACACATCGAAATATTCGCCTAAGACCCCATAAAATATATATTCTTGATCAGGGTAAAATTCTAAGTCGAAATAACCTTGCCCGACTGTCCGTCGCAATTTTAAAAATAGAGCTTTATTGTTTGGAACACTCCAAGGATGTTTGGTATTGAAAAAGGGCTATATCGGTCCATCCCCTTATACAGCCCCCATACAACGGTTCCTCCTGCAGCATTTGCTGCAAATTTCATGGAAATCTATTCAGTATTTTGGAGATGTAACATATTTAAAAAAGTAGGCGTGGTCGGGTATTTAAGCCCAAAAGAAGAACCTAGGATCTAGATTAATTCGTAAATGCTCAAACCGATACTTTCGTTATTATTGCAAATTTAGCGTTATTTTTATACCCTCAGCATTTATGCAAACGAGGGTATATGGGCAATATTATTGAAAATTTAACATCGTTGAAGCCAAGGTTTACCCGTTTATAACTCGCGAATAGTGGTTGTATATTGTACAATTTACATGCTTTTGGATAAAATGAAATGTTTTTAGACTTGGCAAAAAATATTGGCCTTCAAAGTTGATTTGCTTGGAAGTTGTGGCTATATTTATGTTAAACAAGTAAGAAAAGCGTTAAGTTCGGTTGGGCCGAACTTTTTATACCCTCCACCACAAATTTCAGCCATTTCGGTGGATTAATGTGGCCACAACCTTCAAAATACCGAAATTCGGAAGGTACCGTTCTATGGGGGCTATATGATGGTGCGGACCTATACCTACAAATTTCTGGGGGAAAGTTTTATACGCCTAAAGAAGACTAAATACCAAATTTCAGCCATCTCGGTGTGATAATGAGGCTAAAACGTTCAAAATATCGAAAATCGGGAGATATTGTATTATGGGGGCTATATCAACACGTGGACCTATATAAACATTTTATGGTAGAAATGTTTCTTAGCCTCTGGAAACACAAAATACACATTTACAACCGATTCTGTGGTCAAATGTGTCTAATACATTCAAAATATATTAAAATGACGCGTACTTTATAAGGGGCCTTATGTGGGGGCTATACCAAAACGTGGACCTATATAACCCAACTTTGGTAGGAATGTTTTCTAGCCTCTGAAGACACAAAATACCAAATTACAACCAATTCTGTGGTCAAATGGGTCTAATACATTCAAAATATATTAAAATGACGCGTACTTTATATGGGGCCTTATATGGGGGCTATACCAAAACGTGGACCTATATAACCCAACTTTGGTAGGAATATTTTTTGGCCTTTGGAGACACAAAGTACCAAATTACAACCAATTCGGTGGTAAAATGGGCCAAATATCTTAAAAATTCCTTAAAACGGCGACGCGTCACGCGTCATTTTGTATGGGGGCTATACGAAAGCGTGGACCTACATAGCCCGCTTTCAATACCAAAAGTCCTACGTAAATAAAACATATTTTCCCAAAATTTCATCAACCTACGTCAATCCGTTCGGACGCTAGAGTGATTTCCACAGACGGACAGACGGACGGACATGGCTATATCGATGTAGAATTGCACGCTGATCAAGAATATATATACTTTGTGGGGTCTACAATGATTATTTCGAGTAGTTACAAACGTAGTGACAAACTTAATATACCCCCATCCTATGGTGGAGGGTATAAAAATGGGTTGAAGCCAACGTGTCTTTTTTTGTTTTCTCTCGATTTGTGATTAAACCACACTTTTCACGATTTTCCCGTTAAAGTAAAAGTAGAAGGCAACTAAATAAGGATAATCTCACTAGTGTATAACTTCTTAAAATTTGATCTGCGTCTACCATTAAATGATGCTGATATTTTGAAGCCAGATTTTAAGTGTTTTTTGAAATTTTCTTATAATTTCGTTCCGCAAACAGGTTTTTTAAAAAATCATATATAGGAATGAAGAACTCACGATTCTGATTTATTTGATATATGTGTCGTGAATGTAGCCTACACAGCTTCAGAGAAATCTGTATCCAAATACGAAAATTTTGTGCGAACAAATTTCTAAAAATCATATATTTCGGGTCTAATTTGTACAATTGGCACTCGATTTACTCGTGCATGATTGCAAATTTTGGATTTTTACGTTGCGGATCTAATAAATCATTATTCGTTAAAATCCATCTACTAAAACGCGAGATAGGAGAAATTCAGAGGTAGGAAAATCACCTAATATTGTTTTTGAAAATATCGCGCATTTTATCGCGTATTCTGTCGGCCGCTTGCTCTACTATGAAAAAACTAGTGCAGCATCTTCCTTTTTGCGGAAACAGAGATTTAAAAACTTCACTGATAAGGGAACTACATTCATGATGCTACATCCACGGTTCTTGCCTGATTGCCTTGAAATAGGTATATGGCGAATAACAAAATTCCTTTACAATTCCATTTGAAAAAAATAAAAATTTTTTTTACGAGCACATCTACGATTTTTGGTACAGAGGTAAAGGAAAAAAATCCGGTTTCAAATCTGCTCGCGTTCACGAAATTGGCCAATGCGCGCAAAAGTTATAGCGGTTTTTATTCTCATATAAAGAAAAAATATTTAAAAATATCTTTTTTGTTGTTATGAGAAAATGTATGCATAAATCGTTAACAGCAGTCCATATCTATTCGTAGATGTTTAAATAGTTATTAAATTTATTATTATTTTCGCGGAAAGTCAACAAATAATAAAAAAATTTTGAAGTAAATCCAAATTATCCTGTCCCAGAATCCGTACAAACCCTCAAAAAATAAATTAAAGAATATATGCGGAATCTAGACAATGCGTAGAAAAATATGATACCAAATTTATAGAGATTGGGTACATAAATTGCATATTATAGCAACAACAAAAGAGAAAAACTTATTGTTGGAAAATATTGTTGGAAAATATTGTTGCAAATATTTTTTTGGTTTAATTCTAAAAATTAGAAAAAAATATTTGGGAGTTCTCCAACTATTTTGCTAAAATCCCATAGAATAATGAATGTATACAGTTAAAACTTCATCAAAACATATGGTTTACCATCGCGAGAGTTTAACTGATTACTGTGATAACTTATAAGGGTAGGAAATTAAGAGTAATATTGAAATTACAATCATTCAATTAATATTATAATTAAAAAGCCTGTTATTCGCGAATTAGTTAAAGTCGGTTGATGCGCATCCGTTTTTGGATACAGCGAATCAATCTCTGTCAAAATTTATGCATATTTCGATGTTTCACTCAGGGGCCATTGTGTGCCACCAGTTGCATCATACACTGCAAAAAACCTTAAAGTTGGTAAAAGTCGCGCAATGTGCATACGATTTTGATGCGCATCCGGTTTCGTCAGCGCCTATCAAAAATACGTCCAAATATACCAATTTTAATTAGATTCTTCAAGAACCGCGGATGTGCCTCCACATTCTATTTTTGGTGAAAAACCCATATTACACGCGAATCTCTGTAATTTATGACACGCGTTTTCGCAAATATTAGAATCGCGTATAAAGGATTCCATTTACGTAAAAAAATTTCAAGAAAATCGCGGTTTAGTACGCGGATTTGTCGAAATAATTTTTTGTTGCTTTTCCTATTTTCAGGGTATCTATATCCGCGGTTTTAGTGGATGGATTCGATCGCGGAAGGTCTCATTAGATCCGTCGCGTAAAAAAACTAAATTCACGCGGGGTACAAAGGAAATTGAATGGCACTTGTAAATTTTAAAAGCAAAAAATAGGTTTTTTAAAAAAAATCACGCATCAAATATTGGCCTTTAGACTCCAATTACTAGGATGCTGTAAGGAGCACACTCATGAGATATGCATTAAACGACGTAGAATCACGAGTTTTATAATCCTAATGTGAGTTTTGAATATTATCTTGTTGCGCGTCCGAATTATTAAAACAATTCAAAAAACCCCGAAATTCCGGCTTCAAAATGTCAGCATCAATTTTAGGTGGATGCAGTGGATATATCGAAAAATGATACACTAGTATCATATTGCCCATGAAGTATTCTTTGAGTCTTTCTTTGGGCATATGTCTATAAAATGTAAGGTTAAGCCGAAAATCGGAAGGGAGCATAAAAAAACTTGTTGGCTTCAACCCATTTTTACCTATTTTTCTACATTGATGCCAACACAGCTTCCACGTAAATTAATTTTAATGGTCGACCTTATGGGATTCCTCCTAAAACACTTCAGTTTAAAGAATGTATATCATACTATATAGAATATGTTAACAGTTCGCGAATTCTGAAAGGGTGAAACTCGGATTCATCGATTGTAAAAAATTGTTGTTTTTCGCCATATATAGATGCAGATTTTCATGGTGACACTAAAACCGGATGCCGAACGAAATTGTATGAACTTTGCGCAAATTAGCGATGTTTTATAGGTTTTTTAATGCTAAGATGCAGCCGATGCTACATCTTAGCGTCCAAATTATATTTCGAAAAATATATACAAATTAAAAGATATGGTATTGCTGTACATGAAAATCACATGCGGACAAAACGATTTTGATAATTACGCGACTTACACATATTTTAATAATGCATATAAGTTAAAGCGGTTTATTTGAATTCTATTTCCGTTTAAGAAGTCTAATGATTTATTTCAACAACCCGATAACTTTCCTCAATGGGAAACCTTCTATGTGAATGTAGATAAAGCAAAATCCGCCCATTTTCTTGGGAGTTTCAAGAAAAATAAAAGAAGTACTCCTATAGAATTTTTCCAATATTTTCGACTCTTGAATGCATGTGAAAACCATTATTCCAAACCAAAATTAGTTTTTTGTAACAGAAATATTTGCTTATTTTGGTCTCATTTGATTCCCCGTGAAGTCTTTATTTAAAACTGTTACTTTTTTTGTAATTTTTGACGGGTAAATGGACCTATATTTTCAAAAAATTCGGATTACATTTAAAATTTTGTCAATTTTTTGTAAATTCCGCGAATGCTGAGAAACATTTTACAAATATTATGAAATCTACTTAATGACGTCACTTCGTGATAACATTTTAGTGACAATTGTGCTCAATAAAATAATTTGCGTTTTTAAAATAATTTTTTCTTAAAAGCAGAAGTAAAACCGCGATAACATTTGTCCGCAACAACCAAAAATTTGCTCGCGAGCGGATTTGTACTGGGGAATTTTTTCTTAACCTATGTACCAAAAATCGTTAGTGTAGCGCGAAAAGAAAAAATTCAATTTTTTGGAAATGGAATATGAAATAATTGGCAGTTTTGCCCATATACACTTTCATACGGGCAAAATGTGCCTCATCGAAATAATGATTTTAGACCCCAAGTATGTTTGAACGAAATGTGTTTCAGACAATTTGGAGTCGATTGAGAAATGTGCGTCCGTCTGTCTGGCTGGAGCGCACGATAACTCTCGAACGGATGAACCGATTCGGTTCAAATTTTGGCTTTCGTAATATTTTGCCCAAACTTAGTTTAAGTTCGAAGATCAGGCTTGAATGGCAACAATGGGTGTTGATATCTATATATATAAAATAGAAATTTGTTTGTACGTTTTTTTGTTTGTTTGTTTGTGCCCTATAGAAGGGAAGGAATTGACCAGGGCTACAGCTATGAAATATAGACTATATTTTTTTTTAAATTCCACGTTGATCTGGAGATATAGCATCAAAATCTGAGGTACCTCCAAAAAATTTAGATTTTGTATGCAAACATCTTTAGAACTGTTACAAGTACAAGCTCCAAATTTTGTATGTATAACGGAATTTGATGTAGAAATAAATTTAACAAATTATATTCAAATCGGTTCAGATTTGGATATAGCTTCCACATACATATATTTGCATCCGATTTCTTTATTTAATGCACTAAACACGCCATTAAGGTCCAATTTCAATAAAATTTTGAATGTGTGACGTAACTTGGTCTAAAAATATATGTACCAAATTATATCGAAATCGGTTGAGATTTGGATATAGCTCTCATATATATTTTCGGCCGATTTCCTGTATTTGATGCACAAAACACGCTATATATGTCCAAATTCGCTGAAATTTGGAATGTTTAAAGGAATTTGTTCTAGAAATAAATGTGCCAAATTATATCGAAATCGGTTCAGATTTTTATATGGCTGCTGTATATATTTTCGGCCGATTTTCTGTATTTGATGGTCAAACACGCTATATATGTCTAATTTCGCTGAAATTTGGAATGTCTGACGGAATTTGGAATATAGCTCCCATATATATTTTCGGTCGATTTCATGTTTTTGTTACGTATTTCTAATTTCAATGAAATTGTGAAGTAGTCAGTAGAAGTCATCATTATATACACAAGTACTTATATTTGGGAAGGAATTGACCAGGGCTACAGCTATGAAATATCATATCTTTGAGAGATTTCTTAAGAGGGATATTTTATTATGATATATCTAAAGCATTATTGGATTAAAAATTGTAAATTCAAGTGTAATATAAGGTATCACAATAGGTTAATATGTATATGACTTGGAAAAAATAAATCCCATGTATAAAATAAATTACAACTATCGTCAAATTTAAGGTTCTCAAACTGGTTTTATTCTTAATTTAATTCAGTTAGGTAGATCTAAATACAATCTGTTGAATTAAAGAGAAAAAATAATAGTGTAAGAGTATATAACCTACGTAGGAATACTTATAATACTTATAGTCGAAAAAGCTTTAGGAGAAGTGTTGCCTCTTGAAACATACACAAATACCATAGTACCTCCATAATAGTCCTGAATGGGTAGAAAACGCCTTCATATAGTCTATATGTATATGTACGTTAAAATATTAAAAAAGTTAATATAATTTCATTCATTCCATTATATTTTATTTTAGTCGGGGTAGCGAAGCGCAACGGGTTCAGCTATTATACATAAAAGTGGGAGTTATCCTAAGAGTAATTTAAGATATAACAATATGTATATGACCTGGAAAAAATAAGTCTCCTGTACATATAAAAGAAATTAAAACTATCCTCACATTTAAGGTTTTCAAACCTGGTTCTATTCTTAAATTAATTCAGTCAGGTATATCTAAATCCAATCTGTAGAAATAAAGAGAAATTAATAGTGTAAGATTATAGGAGGGGTGTTACCCACTGAAACATACAAAACTACCATAGTAGCTCCATGACAGCCTCCTATATGTATTAGGGTTGTAACTTTTTTACAACCTCATATCCCTGTATCATAGTGTGATGAGTTTTGCCATAAGATTACTTAAAATCTTAATTATAAGGTGATTCGGTGAAAAAACCTCACGCACAAAATGATTTTAAAATTTGAATTTATCAAAATTATGGACAATTGTTTGAAGTCACTGAAAACAGATATATAATTGAAAATAAACTTTAGAGCCACATGAGATAATTAAAATGACATAAAATTTATATCTCACTATTTTTCTTTAATTCTGAGAATCGTGAAAATGTCGTAAACGCTTTTATTCAAAAATATACTTTTTTAACAAAAAACAAAAAATTAAAAATTTTTTTCAAAGTGACTTTTTTGCGACTTTTTTAATATTTGAATGAAATAAACGTTATAATAGTTATTAGTAGGCTTATATTTATTCATTCGTGCAAAAAAAATAATTTTTTGAAAAAAAAAGTTTTTTTCATTTCATATATTTTTTCAAAAAATTATTTTTTTAAAATCGATTTGTGCGTGAACTTTTTTATATTTCAATGGAATAAACGATAGCATAGTGATTAATAGGCAAAAGTTCATTCATCCCTGCTACAGGAAATCATTTTTGAGGAAAAATGTCAAAAAGTCATAACCCTAATATTTATACGTTAAAATTTAAAAAATTAACATAATTATAGCATTCCACAGCGCACCGGGTTTAGCTAGTTTTTTATAAAAGCAAACATGATAACGGCATTGTTAACAATGTTTCTAAAAACTATTTTCAAAGAAATGTCAAGATCATCATTCTGTCTGCCGGAATCAATGTCAAAACTGCTGAAAACGATAGGGAACAAATTAACCACCAATCTGATTACTAAAATGGCATAAAAAGTCAAAAATTTGGAAATTATTAATCGTTTATTGTGGTGCATCATTTTCAATGCTCAATTTAAAAATGCCCACTTTTTGTTTTCCTGTAAAATTGTAGTATAACGGTACTGTAGATGAAATGTTTTTATATGCCACCTTAAATACAAGTTTTCAGTCTACAAATATATATTTTGAATTGTTAAAAAATCTCAACTCGTTTCGAAGTTATCAACCCAGCAAAATGTTCGATGCCAAGGATGCTATTGAATCATGGGTGCAAGTGATCTGGCATGTCATCTTTTTAGCATTTTCACTCATGAATTTTATATGAGCGTGACCACCATAAGATGGCATTCATTTTCGGATCTTAAGATGACATTCATTGTCGGATCCAAAGCATGTCATTTTGACCAATGCTTTGACATGTAATTTTCACCAACCCTTTGGCGTGACATTTCATGTCTTGTTTGGAAAATTATGTATTGAAATATGATTTTCATGACAAACCAAACTCTTTATTAATTCAAACTAATTCATGAAATAACTAGAACTAATTTATCCGCATAAAGTTTACACCCAAAATTTCAATTTAATCACCGCCGCTGCACCGCAACAGAGTTTACTTCGTCCACTCTCAGCCGCTGATTTTGTTTCATCTTACAAAAGCTTCTCTATTATCTTCTCATCACCAGTTCAGATTTCAAAATGGTCTCCAACAGCACTCCTTTAAGAATTTCTAGTTTAATTTTCTTATTAGTAATTCTTATCTTACCGATATTCTCTGATGTCCTTTTATAGGGTATTAATAATAATCGAAGCCTTTTTCCACTTATCTCCACTATTTGTTTCGCTCTTACATGGAAATATGTATGTATGAATGTGCGTTAAGGACACATAACAAGTGTAGTAACAAATCAAACAGTAGTCACTAATATCTGGGAATATCCTGCTGTGACCATTTGCTTTTACATATGTTAGCACATACTTCAATTCTTGCCTTGCTTTCATTACTAACTAGTTCGAGCTCTCTACGCACCAGCTTTTCTCCCATTACTTCTCTCCAAGTAATGGTCTTAATGTATCATCCATTCTATAAACAAAACAAATTTGTTACAGATTTTTTTCTTGTTCGCTGTTATGTTCAACAAAGTTTTCACATATTTCTCTTCGAAGTTTTTTCTTCGTTCCTTACATTCTTCTTCGGTACTTTTTTCCGTTGTAGTATGTAACGAAGGTCATAATCTTCCTATGGTTTGTTTAATTAAGATCATAAATTAGAATATCCTACTAGGGATTGAAATGTTATTAGCCATGGGTAGAGAGATATAGGGAGAGGCTTATTGATGAGAAATACCAGAAATCTATAAAAGAATGTTGTAAATGGTAATAAATTAGAAATGAAATAAAATAATTGCAGAGATTTTGTTTTGCATGGGGGTATTGGTGGAGAATATGTAGGTTTTATTGAAGAAATTGAATTGGTACGGGAAGAGTATTCTGGAAGAAAAAAAATCGGAATTAGTAGCACAACACGCATAGGTTATTTATATTAAAACCCTGGTATGCTGATCACCATAATTGTTGTAAGCCGATAGCCGTAGTCGCTAGTGCTTTTAGCTATAAGTTTATTATAATTTTTAATTGTAATAAATATTTAAATAAATAAATAATTGTTGTAATAGCTAGAGAGTGGTACCTGTAAATTTTATATTCAGTAAACAATATTTAAGACATGTTTTAGGGAGGTTAGTTCCGAAAGCAGAATGAACAGTCGTTTTAGTTCGCGGTGGCCGATGTACTTAAAAATTAAAAAAAATATGATATAAAAAATAGTTTCTTTAAAAAACCTTTATGCCACTTGTTGTAATTTTTTCACAAACTTTTATGTTTTGCTGCTTGTAAACATCTGTGTTCATATGTTCCATGTTGGATTATTTGCTTTGTTTTATTCTGAATTTAACTCTCTTCGGAAAAAGACTACATACCCCCATCCCAAAACCAGTGTCAACTTTGAAATAACAACAACAGCATTGCTTTTGCTAACTTTTAGACAAAACTACAGACCCGAAAAAATCTCTGTTGTCAAAGGTTAATCCTTTTACAGAATAACATAAACAACATAAATAATCCTTACAAGGATTTAAACATAAATTACATGCAGCAACTCTCGCACTCAGTTAGGTATTTGTGTTTACCCGAATTTCATGCTTATGCATTACAGTCGGAGATTAAACCTGGTTGGCAAAAGGTAAATATCAACCAACAAACGAACGAACGAATGAATGACTGGATGAACTACATTAAGAAGGACTTTTATGCTAAATGTTGACTTAATGGATTAGATGACTTAATTAAAAATACAAGCAAGGGTGAATTAGAAACAGGTTTGCTTTTTTATGTGAAACAAATTACATCTGTATTAAAATTCATGCTGTTCTTTTTTATATAAAAAATATTCTTCTGAAACTTTGACGTAGTTCAGTTTCTTTATTAACTTATTTGAAATGGGTCTCTGGTAAAGCTGATAACTATTGCTCTATTTTAAACAAGGTTTAATATCAACGAGACCTGAATAAATCGGGAGGTACCGACATATGAAGTATACACAAAAACATCAACCTATAATTAGCATTTTCTGCGTGGTGGTTTTCAAAAAACTCATATTGGGTGGTATCAAGGGACACCCTTTAGTCCCTACCAATGATGTACCTATGTATATGTACTATGTATATTTACAATTTTCTAAATTGTTGTACACACTGAGACCCGAAACTGCAAAATGTTGCAATTTCGGTCCGAAAATATGACAAAAAACCCTAGATAAAACTGGGTGGTACCGTTATTAAATCATAGACATATCGTCGATGTCATGCTTAAGTGTTCCATACTCCATTTTGACTTGTTAAGATATAGGTGGTCTCTAGGGGTTTCGCGTATGCTCATTCAGAATTTTTGGTCTGCATTTTCCTATCTACTCTAGTTTCCGAGATATCTACATTTCGATGTATAAAATTTATATTTTAATAACCTGCTAGTTTATGGCTTCAAACATTAACAAGTAAAAAAGCGTTAAGTTCGGTCGGGCCAAACTTTTCATACCCTCCACCATAAAATATTCCGGACTTAAATGGAATAATTAGTTTTCATTCCTGTCCCCAACTATAAGTGGGTACGATAAATGTCAGATAATGTACATAAAATGCTTCATTCGGGAGGCCTTTTTTTATGGTGCCTATATCTAACTATGTATGTTGACAATTTTTGGTGGGCTAGAAATTGGTAGGTACCGTTATATAGGGGTTATAATAAAACATGGACCTATGTTGACAGTTTTTGATGGGAGCCTTTAATGTCAAATAACTCTTAATTCGGTTAAAAATTGTAGCTAGAATCCTCTAAATACCGAAAATCGGTACATAACGAGGGAACTTCAAATGTCATTAACAGCTAGTTCGGAGGTATGTGGGCTATACGAAAATATGAACTTAAATGAACAATTTTTGTTGCAGAAATTTTGTTGGCTTTTAAATTTCAAATTATAGAAAGTTCGTCCAAAAATAAAGCTAAGGTACGGAAAATCGGGATGTTTGTTTTGGGGCCATACCAAAACATGGACCTACGTTCGATTAAACATTTTAAGTAAAATCCTCAAAGTACCGAAAATCGGGAAGTATCGTTATATTGGGGCTATCTTGAAAATTGTTGATGCAGATGTGTGATGATCACTACAACCTTCAAATGTCAAATTACAGTTAGTTCGGTTAAAAATTGTAGCTACGTGTAAAATTGTCAAATTACTGAAAATTGGGAGGTACCGTTATATGGGAACTATATCCGAATATGAATCTATGTTGACAATTTCTGATGGAGAGGTGTTGTGACCACTAAGAACTTCACATGTGAAATTACTACTAGTTCGGTTAATATTGTAGCTAAAATCATCAAATTAATGAAAATCGGGAGGTACTTTTATATTGGGGATTTATCAATACATCGACCTTTCTTGACAATTTTTGGTGGAGAGGTGTGGTGACCACTAAGAATTTCAAATGTCAAATGTTCAAATTACAGATAATTCGGTTAAAACTTGTAGGTAAAATTTTCAAAATACCGAAAATCGGGAGGTACCGTTATATGGGGCTATAAGTTTTTTGGTCACTAAGAACCCTAAATATACAAATTATAGCTAATTCGGTCTAGAAATAGGACTTAAAACGTCAATATACCTGAAATCGGGCGGTAACGTTATATGTGGCTATTCCAAAACATGGACCTATGTCCACTAGTTATATAAGTTTATTGACATTTAAAAACCCTAAATGTAAATTTATAACTAAATCGGTTTGAAAATGTAGCTAAAAACGTCAAAATGCCGTAAATCGGGGGTACCGTTATATGGGGGATATACTAAAACGTGGACCTATATCCACAACTTTTGTTATGTAAGTTTATTTATACTTAAGAACCCTAAATGTAAAATTATAGCTAAATCGGTATGAAAATATAGCTAAAAACGTCAAAATGCCGTATATGGGGGGGCACCGTTGTATGGGGGGTATACCAAAACGTGGACCTATGTCCACAACTTTTGTTATATAAGTTTATTGACGCTTAAGAACCCTAAAATTCAAATTATAGCTAAATCGGTCTGAAAGTGTAGCTAAAAACTGCAAAATACCGTAAATCGGGGGGTACCGTTATATGGGGGGTATACCAAAACGTGGACCGATATAACCCATCAGCGAACTTGACCTGCTGACGCATTTTCCCAAAAATTCAGATGATTTTGGTGGAGAGGTGTGGTGACGACTAAGAACTTCAAATGTTCAAATTACAGCTAATTCTGTTAAAACTTGTAGGTAAAAATCTCAAAATACGGAAAATCGGGAGGTACCGTTATATGGGGCTATACCAAAACATGTACCTGTGTTCATGATTTTTTCGAATATAAGTTTTTTGGTCACTAAGAACCCTAAATATCAAATTATAACTAATTCTGTCTAGAAATGTGACTTAAAACGTCAAAATGCCTGAAATCGGGCGGTAACGTTATATGGGGGCTATTCCAAAACATGGAGCTATGTCCACTAGTTTTGTTATATAAGTTTATTGATACTTAAGAACCCTAAATGTCAATTTATAGCTGAATCGGTCTGAAAATTTAGCTAAAAACGTCAAAATACCGTAAATCGGGGGGTACCGTTATATGGGGCCTATACCAAAACGTGGACCTATGTCCACAAGTTTTGTTATATAAGTTTATTGACACTTAAGAGCCCTAAATGTCAAATTATAGCTAAAGAACCCTAAATGTAAAATTATAGCTACATCGGTCTGAAAATGTAGCTAAAAATGTCAAAATACCGAAAATCGGGGGGTACCGTTATATGGGGGCTATACCAAAACATGAACCTATGTCCACAAGTTTTGTTATATAAGTTTATTGACACCTATGAGCCCTAAATGTCAAATTATAGCGAAATCGGTCTGAAAATGTAGCTAAAAACGTCAAAATACCGAAAATCGGGGGGTACCGTTATATGGGTGTTATACCAAAACGTGGACCTATGTCCACTTTAGAGCCCTAAATGTCAATTTATAGCTAAATCGGTCTGAAAATGTAGCTAAAAACGTCAAAATACCGTAAATCGGGGGGTACCGTTATATGGGGGTATACCAAAACGTGGACCTATGTCCACAACTTTTGTTATATAAGTTTATTGACGCTTAAGAACCCTAAAATTCAAATTATAGCTAAATCGGTCTGAAAGTGTAGCTAAAACAGCAAAATACCGTAAATCGGGGGTACCTTATAACGAGGGTTTTGTCTAAGGCTGAGGTGAGTTCAGTCGCAGCCAGGGTCAACTTAAGGACCCACGAAACCTTAAGTGAAAACACTAGTGATGACAATTCAATTCTTTATTATCACCCCTTGGTGCTTAATTTATGATTAACATGTGAATACTTATGTAGTAAATGCAATTATATATGGTGGTTATTCGTCTCAGCTGGGTGGAGCCTTACTGTGGGCTCGTAGTAAATCGTCTTCGGGCGACACGAGAAAGAGTGATGTTGGTAAAGTTGTGGTTGTAGCGGTGTTAGCTTGATCGTACCCAGTGGTAGTGGTCGTTACGTCGATGCTCGGCTGTAGTACTCGCACCCAACGACTCGGCTTGTTTGGCTTCTGAGTTTTGTAGTCGTGTTGAATCGACTCGGGTTGATGGTATTCGGCTTGGTGTAGTCGTGTTGAAGCGACTCGGGCCGATGTCTTCGGGTTGAGTATACTCGGCTTAGTGCAGTCGTGTTGAAGCGACTCGGGTTGATAATCCTCGGCTAGGTGAAGTCGTGTGGTGACCCTAGGCTCTGGATTCGGCTTTGTTAGTCGGGTTGGTGATTCTCGTTGGGGCCCTTTGGTTTAGTCAGCCTGGAACGAGAAGTCGATCGTATTTGGAGGGAAGCGAACGAACCGGGGAAGCGAACGAGTCGCGGAAGCGAACGAATTGCAGTGTATACAAAAGAAGCGAACGAGTCGCGGAATCGAACGAATCACAGGAAGCTTCGTTTATGTTGGGTACCAGGCGCCTGCGGACACTGCCACACGTCAACTTCGTGTATCCTCGGTTAACTCCAGCACTTCACGACTTCTGGTGTCCAAAACCGAAATACTTATGTGGGTAGCAAAAGGAAGCGAATGAGAATTATATTCACACACTGTGGAAATGGTTCTCATCCGAAGTAAAATAATTCCATTACATCGAGTGTTATAACTGAGGGTATTTTATGAAGATTGCAGAGTATGTATTAACCAATGGTAAATTCATAGATGGCGGCACTCGTAGAAATATGCACATTAAGGTGGGGCATATAATGAGGTGGGTTAACCACAAAATAAAATATTTTTAAGGAAAACGAATAAATGTAATGGTCACGTTACAACCGTTATATGGGGGCTCTACCAAAACGTGGACCTATGTCCACAACTTTTTTATATAAGTTTATTGACACTTGGGAATTATAGGGAATTATAGCTACATCGGTCTGAAAATGTAGCTAAAAACGTCAAAATACCGTAAATCGGGGGGTACCGTTATATGGGGGCTATACCAAAACGTGGACCGATATAGCCCATTATCGAACTTGACCTGCCTGCAAACAAAAGACGCATTTCAGCGTTCTATCTCCATTTTTGTGGATGCTAGAGTGATTACCACAGACGGACGGACGGAAGGACGGACGTGCACAGATCGACTCAGAATTTTACCCTGATCAAGAATATATATACTTTATAGGGTCGCAAATGAGTATTTCAATGCGTTACAAACGGAAAAACAAACTTAATATACCCTCCATACTATGGTGGAGGGTATAAAAAAGATGAATTGTGCGATCACTTATATCCGGATAACGGATGAGTAAATAAAGAAGAAGAATATATATTTATTTATATTAGGTGCATTTCATATTTAAAGAAAATTTAAAGATGTAGCAGGAGATGCTCATTAATGTGAAAATGCACAATTTTGGCATATTGTTTAGAAATGTATAATTTATATAACTGTTCCACAAATATCCCAGTAGGGACAAATGAGGCTTATCTTATATCAATTTGTGATATGTGACGTAGTTTTTATCGCCGAATCCGAAAGGCGTGTCCTAAGTTGCCACTTGTATAGAAGTTTTCATGGCGGAAATGCTCAGGAAATGTCGCCAACATTACTAAGGGGTATTTTGCCACAGTTGAAAATTTGATATGGCCACTCCTGGGAATCGAAACCGGACATTCAGCGTGCAAGGCGGTTGCACAATGCTAATTCCTAGAGGTTGTGGTGTAGGGTATCACATGGTCGGCCCCGTCCGACTATAGTCTTTGCTTACTTGTTTTTATACCCTATACCACAATGTGGAAAAGGGTATTATAAGTTTGTTTTGGTAAAAATTCATGTAACACCGCGAAATAATCGTCGGAGACCCCCAATGTGGTATACCGATCTTCATATCTCGACAAGATAAAGCGATTTTGAGATGTGTGTCCGTCCGTCCATCTGTCCATTATAAATTGTAAACACGCTCCAGGCCGCAATTATGGACCGATCGTCACGAAATTTTGTATGGAGGTCGGGTTCAGATCGGAATAGATCCCTATTCTTATTGGTGATGATCGTGAAATATTTAGCGGGTGAAATGGACCAAAAACATAATATTTATCCAATTTTCTAGCGGCTCTGAAGGTCTTAATAATAGTCCGATCAACGCGTAATTTTAAATAAGGTAAGAGTATATCACAAAGGAGAAGCTTGCAATTTGAGATGGCGATCGGATAATATTTAGAGGGTTAAATGGACCAAAACTTTTGTGTGAAAATTGTGAAAAATTTTAATATACAGCTTATATCTTAATTCCTGGAAGTGACCATTACTTTTGTATGAAAAATATACAAATTTTATTTTTGGTAGATATTTTAATTCCTTGAGGACATACATATTTCGCAAAGTAGACTACATATGGAAAAAAACTACTGACCTTTCCTCTGATGTAAATTGCAATAAAGTGTTTGCTAGATAACGGGCCTACTGCCTAATATATATTGGGTTCTGTGTAGAGAACCACATTTTTATCCCATGCTACATATTGTCTCTCCAAATGTTTATGTAACACCACGAAATATTCGTCCTAGACCCCTTATTTGGTATGCCAAAATTCATATCTCGACGAGATAAAGCGATTTAGCGATGTGTGTCCGTCCATTAAAAATTGTAAACAAGATTAAGGCCGCAATTATGGATCGATTGTAACGAAGTTTTTAAACAAAATTTGAGTTTATGATGAAGAAGAAGCGTACAAACCAACGTGAAGATCAGATAATACTTAGCGGGTTAAATGCACTGAAACTTTTGTGTGAAATTGGTAACAATTTCAATAACGTAGCGGTTAAACAACGGAAGTAGTAGTACTACATAAGTGGGTTTCATTACATTTTAGTTTGTGTGAACTACATTTTCCTTTCCTGCTACAAAAATGTCTTTGTCATGCTAGATAACATTTTGGTTTTGGTCATAAGTATTATACATTACATCTCTGATATTTGATAATTAAATTTTCACAATCATTAAAAAGAAGTTCCGTGGAGAGAGATTATCCAGGGAGTGTGGTATAGGGTATCCCATGGTCGGCTCCATCCGACTATAGACTTTTCTTACTTGTTTTAAATTATTTTTTATTTTTAACTTTTTAGTAAATACATTTTTTTTGACCACTGATAACAAAATTTTAGTCAATTTAGGCCGAACATTTAGATAAAACATTTAAAATGCCTGAAATCGTGTAATACCGTTATATAAAAGCTATATCAAAACCTGTACTCCAAATGCCAAGTTACAGCCAATTCTGGCTAAAAATGAAGATAAAATCCTTAAAACACTTGAAATCGGGTGGTACCACCATATGGGGGCTATACCAAAACCTGTACCTATGTCAACAATTTTTGGTGGAGAAGTTTCTGTACCACTGGGGACTCCAAATGTCAAGTTACAGTACCGATATATGGGGGCTATACCAAAACCTGGACCTATGTCCACAATTTTTGGTGGTTAAGTTTCAGTACCATTGGGAACCCCAAATGCCAAATTACAGCCTATTCGGGTTAAAAATTAAGATAAAATCTTTAAAACATTTGAAATCAAGTGGTACCGCTATATGGTGTCTATACCAAAACCTTTATCTATTTTCATAAGTTTTAGTGAGGAAGTTTCTGTCCCAATGGGGGGTCCCATTGCCAAGTTACAGCCAATTCGGCCTAAAAATTATGATAAAATCCTTATAATACTTGAAATCGGTGGCTATGTCAAAACCTAGACCTATGTTCACAATTTTTGGTGGGGAAATGTCAGTATCATTGGAAATCCCAAATGACAGCTAATTCGGCCAAAAATGAAGATAAAATCCTCAAAATACCTGAAATCGGGTGGTACCGCTATATGGGGGTTATAGGAAAAAATTCACCCATATTGGATTTTGTTTCATATTCATGTATTGTCATCCAAATCTGAAAAGTGTGCGGAGCTTCAGTTCGATTGGTCAGCTGCAACTGTGTGGAAAATGAGTTACCAGATTTGAAAAGCAAATTAAATAAAACACCGTAAAAACACTGTAAAAATGGACCAATATTGGTTTTGATTTCATATTCATGTATTGTCATCGAAATCTGAAAAGTGTGGAGAGTCTCAGTTCGATTGGTCAACTGCAACTGTGTTAAAAATGATTTACCAGATTTGAAATGCAAGTTAAATAAAACACTGTTAAAACACTAAAAAATGGACCAATATTGGTTTTGATTTCATATTCATGTATTGTCATCGAAATCTGAAAAGTGTGCAAAGTCTCAGTTCGATTGGTCAACTGCAACTGTGTTAAAAATGATTTACCAGATTTGAAATGCAAGTTAAATAAAACACTGTTAAAACACTATAAAAATGGACCAATATTGGTTTTGATTTCATATTCATGTATTGTCATCGAAATCTGAAAAGTTTGCAAAGTTTCAGTTCGATTGGTCGACTATAAAAATGGACCAATATTGGTTTTGATTTCATATTCATGTATTGTCATCGAAATCTGAAAAGTGTGCAAAGTTTCAGTTCGATTGGTCGACTGCATTGGTCAACTACAACTGTGTTAAAAATGAGTTACCAGATTTGAACACCAAAGCAAGTTAAATAAAACACTGTAAAAAGCCAAGAATTTTCATGAGTTTACTTCCAACCATTTACTAGTTATGAGAAATTAAAAACGCTTTTCAGAACCAGTGATTAATCGGTGTGGTCAGAGTCAAAACTACAGTCATGGGCCGGGATATATAAAAACATGGAACAATACCGGAAATTTTCAGGTGGCAAGTTTTATACCACCAACGGAGATTAAATATTAAATTTCATCCGTTTCGATGGGATGCAACCTTAAATACCGAAAATAGGGAAGTACGCTTCTATGGGGGTTATTTAAAGAAAATGGGTTATACTGATAATTCTCTTCTGCAATATTTTATACACCCATAGCAATTTAAATACTAAATTTCAGTCATATCGGTAGTATATTGAGGCCACAACTTTCAAAATACCGTAAATCGGAAGGTACGGTCCTATGGGGGTATTTGAGGACGTCGACATATCCCGGCACATTTCGGCTGGAATGTTTCATACCTTTATCAAAAACTTAAAACCAAATATCAGCTATTTCGGCGGAGAACGAGCTATATGTAGAAAATCGGGAGGTACCATTCTATGGGGGCTATATGGAGACATGGACCTATACCGACAAATTTCAGGTGGAAAGTTTTATACCCTCAACGAAGACGAATTACCATCTTCCGTGTTATAATGAGGCTAAAATCTTCAATATACCATAAATTGGGATATATCGTTCTATGGGGATACCCCCCAAAACTTGCACATATACCGACAAATTTCAGAGGGAAATTTTTTGTAACCCGGAAAAAGACCAAATACCAAATTTCAGATACTTCGGTGGAAAAATGAGGCTAAAACCTTTACAATACCGAAAATCGGGCGGCGCTATATGAAGACGTTGACCTATACCGACTAATTTCAGGTGGAAAGTTTTACACCCACAACGAAGACTATGTACCAAATTTTAACCATTTCGGTGTTATAATGAGGCTAAACCCTTCAAAACACCGAAAATTGGGATGTACCGTTCCATGGGGTGTACATTAAAGCGTGGACCGATACAGTTAAATTTCTGGGAAAAAGTTTTGCATCCCAAAAGAGAACGAAATATAAAATTTTGGGCTTTTTGGTAGTATAGTATAGCTAAAACCTTACAAAATACCGAAAATTGGGAGTTATCGTCCTATGGGGACTATATGAAGGCGTGGACCTGTACCTACAAATTTCCGGGGGAAAGTTTTATACCCCCAACGAAGACTAAATACCAAATGTCAGCCATTGCGCTGCGATAATGAGGCTAAAACCTTCAAAATACCGAAAATCGCGAGATATCGTCCTATGTGGTCTATATCAAAATCTGGACCTATATAAACATTTTACGGTAGAAATATTTCTTAGCTTCTGGAAACACAAAATACAACCTTCAACCGATTCTGTGGTCAAATGGGACTAATACATTCAAAATATCTTAAGGTGACGCGTCCTATATATGGGGCGTTATATGGGGGCTATACCAAAGCGTGGACCTATATAAACAAACTTTGGTAGAAATGTTTTTTAGCCTCTAGAGACACAAAATATCAAATTACCACCAATTCGGTGCTCAAATGGGACTAAAACATTCAAAATATCTTAAAATGACGCGTACTATATATGGGACGTTATATGGGGGCTATACCAAAACGTGGACCTATGTAAACATTTTATGGTAGATATGTTTCTTAGCCTCTTGAAACGCAAAATGCAAAGCTACAACCGATTCTGTAGTCAAATGGGACTAATACATTCAAAATATCTTAAAATGACGCGTACTATATATGGGGCCTTATATGGGGACAATACCAAAACGTGGAACTATGTGAACAAAATTTGGTAGACATATTTTTTAGCCTCTGAAGACACAAAATACCAACTTACAACCAATTCGGTGGTCAAATGGGACAAATATCTTAAAATTTCCTTAAAACGACGACGCGTCACTTTGTATGGGGGCTATACGAAAACGTGACCTACATAGCCCGCTTTCAATACCAAAAGTCCTACATACATATGATAGATTTTATCAAAATTTCATCCACCTACTTCAATCCGTTCGGACGCTAGAGTGATTTCCACAGACGGACAGCCGGACGGACATGGCCAAAATGATGTAGAATTGCATGCTGATCATATTCTTGATATAGTTTGTGGGGTCTACAATGATTATTTCGAGTAGTTACAAACGGAATGACGAACTCAATATACCCCCTATCCTATGGTGGATGGTATAAAAAGTCAAAGAAAACATTAAACATGTCATAGTTTTCAGAGGATTTTCATCTCTAAATTGATACAATCTGTGTTAATGCTATTGGCCAGAGTTTTCTATAGACCATACCCTTGAAGTAATCGATGAACATTTGTGAAAATACATTGATTTCTGTAATGGCGCTGTAATAATTTTGCTCAGTTAGCCCACAGTCATTTGGTATAGAAGCCAGGGTGGCTGATAACTTTAATAGTTCCTAAAAGAAATTTTGGCCGTTGCCTAGTTATTTTAAATGTTCTTTGAAAATAGAAGACATTGCTAAATCACAGTTATTTTAATTTGGAAAATAAATCACATTTTTGCTACATCAGTGAAGCTTACTTTGAGATTACTTACTATATTCTATTCAAATCAGAATATACCATATACCTACTTGGGGGCCCCGTAAAGATGGCCCTGTTAAGATAAATAAGGTCATTGGATTCACGTGAAACTTTGTTTTTGTAATATGACAATTGTGTTATTTGTCTAAAATATGAAATAAACAACCTTTAGATATTTTTGTCTACAATAATGTTAGTCGGCTTAAAGCGTCTGTGGAATATTTATTTCCATTCTACACAGAGATGTCCAAAGGTAAAATAAAATGCTTTATATTCGAGAATTGTTTCTAAGCAAAAAAAAAAAACTTGTCATTGCGTGTGCAAGTGATGGATAGTGATTTAATTGCAAGCAAATTGTTAAAAGAGATGGCAGACATTGTAGACAGGCTGAAAAAAATATATAATAACAGCTTTGTCATTTCATTTATGTTGTCTTATTTAGGAAAATGATTCGTCTTGCTTTTTCAAAGCACCTGTCTTTTGGTTACGTTTGAAATGTCATCATAACAAAGCTGGTAGTGATGCTGCTACACGTACAACAAGGATCAAAGTGGCAACAAATGTTCATCAACAGTTGTCAAATGTTGTGTCAGTTGTCAGGTTTGCAAATGTTCCATCATGTTTCAGCTGTCGACTGCTGGGTTTGTTATGTCTACTTTGGTGTTGGCAAATTTACAAGAAAATTGTTCATATCTCCATTATGTAGCAATCCTAATATCTATGTTTTGACAAACACAAAACATTGGTGGTGTCCCTTCCAAAATTAAGTTCTCCCCAAAAATTAACCTTGGTTTAATTTGTTTTCTTACGAACTTTATTTTGAAACAAATATTTTTACCTTAACATTTATTTATTGTCTACTGAGGGATTAATGGGAATTTCCATTTATCTCATTGTCTAATAGGGGTGGGGAGGAAATCTTCCATTCACTATCATCTGACAATGATGAAATGGTATTTTATTAACAGTTGACAGTTAAGATTACCGTCATGCTTTGCTTCATTCATTTTCGTTTAGTCTTAGATGAGAGTCCAAATGGAAATTAGCTTATGATTAGAACGGAAATTATCATTCAATGCAGCGGCATTACAGCCAAGAAATATCCAGACATTAATTATGTTGACATTAATCGCCTGATCCAATAAAAGTTGAATTTAATGACGAAGTGTTATTTTTGCAGACTTGTGTATGTACAGACAGTGGGAGTTGTTGTGAGGCAGATGCATTGGGAGTTTTACCTAGTTGTATGTTTATGGAAAACTAGAGTTTTTTTTAAGATTGACAAATATTCGGAACATGGGTCTGATAATCACTGTTGTTTAAAAATCGTTTTAAAAATAAAAAGTAAAACATTGTTAAGTTCGGTTGGATCGAACTTTTTATAACCTCCACCAAAAAATATTCTGAATTAAAAAGGAATAATTAAAAATAATGGAATACTTTCTTTCCAGTACACAATTTTAGGTGGATATATGTTATGACCATGGATACCCCAAATGCCTAAACTACATAGTTCAGAAAATGTATCTAAAAATGTTTTTAATCGGACCTATATATAAAGCCCAATAAAGTCAAACGCTTGTATTCCTGCAAAATAAATAATATTATGCAGAATAACATTAAATGAGACAAAATCAGCAGTTAAAATAGGAATGAACCTCTCTGTTATTTTCAATACCAAAAGGGGCTTAGGACAAAGTGACATTCTATTGTGTGACTTATTTAACATCCTGCTGGAAAAGGTCAAGGCTGTTGCTAATGTGCAGTGCTGCTCAAAACATTTGCAACTTTAATGGAATTTCGCATTTTATATAGTTCTGCGGTAATTTATAGAATTTAAAATGGGTTGATTGTTTATTGTGGGCTTTTTAAATATTTAAAAAATAATTTGGAATAATAATTTTACAAAAAAATATTCAAAACAAAGTTTGAACTCACATTTGGTTCTGCTCAAAACATTTGCAACTGAGAAAATTTGATTCAAAATCTGAAGAAATTATTTTTGTTTTGATAATATATTGCGATATAAATATTTTAATTTTTTATCTGAAGACATCATAAAGGATTCCAGTAAACTAAATAAATTAGTATATCCTTTGTAATCATGTGCTCTAAGGATGATTGTTAAATACCAAGTTTTTATTCGATATTTAATATTAGGGTTCCAGAACCTCCTACATGTATTTTGATCACTTAAGCTGATCGGGTCTGATATTAATACAAACATATTTTCAAAAAAGTACCACTTTTACGTGGTTTTATATGCGTTAGTGGCGGTCCATAATTAAAAAAAAAAAAAAAAACAAAAAATCGCCGGAGCTCTTTTTAAATGAATCGCGATCAAAGTTCACATTTATAGGGTTGCTTTAGGTTTTCACGATTTTGCCGCAGGTCCTATTGAAATGGGATTAAAGCAAATGTTGTAGCTGTGGAAATACTCTACAAGATTGTCCTTAATGACTTTTTCCTAGGTTTTACCATTCTTGAGATATAGAAGTTGAAATTGGTACAATGAACTGACTGTATCGCCTCGTTGCAAAACAATCTCATGCCTGTATGGCTTAACTAACTTTAAATGGAAGTTTTTGATGATTCTGAATCTACAATGTTCATAAATGAGAAAAATAAAAAAAAAAACAAAAAATCGACATATTGATTTTGAAATACATCGTGGTCACATTTTTAGGGTTTCTTTAAGTTTTCAGGCTTTTGCTTTGAAACCGCATGTCCCATCGAAATGGGACTAAGCTAAATGTTATAGCAGTGAAAATTCTCTACAACATCTTTTTCATCCTATGTCAATAGGCATTGCGGTTTCCATGCAAAATTATGAAAACCTAAAAACCCCTAAAAATGTGAATTATTTAAAAATTCCTCCAGCGAGTTTTTCTTGTTTTTAGATTTTTCTCATCTATGAACATTACTGTTTCAGAATTAACAAAAACTTCCCAGGTGTAAACGGTTTTCAGTTATAGTTAGTTAGTGTGCACCGTACATGACATTGTTTTATAAGGAGGTGACACAGTAAGTGCATTGTCCCAATTTGAACTTCTATATCTCAAAAATGGTATAACCTATGAAAATATCATAAAGGCCAATCTTGGAGAGAATTTTCACAGCTACTATATTTGCTCTAATCCTATTTCAATAGGATTTGCGATTTCCAAGCAAAATCGTGAAAACCTAAAAAACCCTCATAATGTGAACTTGACTGCGATTTGTTTTAAAATCGCTTCGTCAATTTGTTGTTTTTTTATTTTTTCTCATCTATGAACATTTTAGATTTAGAATCTGCAAAAACTTTCCAGGTGTAAGAACCTTCCATACAAAGTTGGTTCAAGCGCACCGTTATGTTAGATAATAGTTCCTTTATCTAACTGCTACTTGATATAATTTGCGTCAAGTGAGAGGTCAAGATATGGTTTTCAAGTTTTCCGAATATGCCCCCAGAATTAAAATTACTGATTAAAAATTAAATTTGATTATTTTCCTACAAAAGTTATGGTCAATTTTACCGCTAAATACTATCAGATCAGTATCACAATTATTGGCACAATCCTTGACCAAAACTATTACCTAGTGCAAACACTTGCTAGTATTGATATATAACTGCGATCTCTAGCGTGATTAAGAGGTTATCCCTACTTGTCAATTTCAAAAAATCGAAAAAATTTTATTGGCTTATTTTGAAGTACTGGTAGAGTGTGCCGCAAAAATGTCAAGTCGTTCGGAGCAAAATTGGCTGAGATATGACCTTTCAAAGTGGAGAACCCGTAGTGGTTTGTGTGTTTAGGCGTACTTTATTGGTTTATTATACCACTTTTTTTTGCATAATTTTAATGTACCTCACAATGGCTACCTGCCGGAAATTTCCCGAATTGAAAACGTACACTGGCCTATTAAATTCTAATCCATATGGCGATGTAGAAGTCATAAAGAAGGAATGTATCGGACACGTCCAAAAGCGTATGGGGTCTCGCCTTCGAAGTTTAATAAAAAGTAACACAAAGCTTGGAGGCAAAGGCAAAGAAAAATTGATTGACAAGCTCACTGTCTACTATGGACTTGCAATTCGACGCCATTCGAATTAAATTCACGATATGCATGAGGCAATATGGGCGACATTTGATCATTACAGTTCAAGCGATACAAATCCACGTCACGAGCTATGCTAAAAAATCGACCAAGCACGAATTGCACTGGCAGAGAGACGTGCGGCTGAGTGCACTCGTGAAGGAAGAAGGTTGCGAAGGCAACACCAAATTTCCATTTTACAAGCTGCATCGTCGGCGGAAGAGCTCCTGTATGGACCAGGAATAGATGACTTCTTTTAATTTTACCAAAAATACGTTTTTATTCATGTAAACCGAAATAAAAACTCAAAACGCGTTTCGAAATGTCATTTTTTGAAGCCGGTGCCAACGATAGCTCGAAAACGGATAGACCGATCTTCGTATATATTGGTGAGCTTACTAAATACATAAAAACCTTGTCTTTAAGCGATACAGTTTTTTGTTTATTTTTTTTTTTTTTTTTTGCAGATTTTTGGGCAAAATTCGGTCAATTTTTTCGTTAAAATCGAAATTTTGAATTTTACAGGTCACTATTTTTGTTAAAATAGATTTTTGAAAATTCTGTCTCGCTGAAAGACAAGAGTATTAGGTTCCTTAAACGCGCACCAAAATATATGAAGATCGGCCCATTCGTTTTCGAAACCCTTTTACAAAAATGGGTTTCGTTGGTAGCCATTTACCACAAAACAGTGCAATATTTTTCAACAACAAAAATTCCAAAGGTAGTTTTAGATGTGCTCTTTCATAAGAATAAAAAATGTACCTAAAAATATTGCTAGTTTTCTCTGAAAAAATTATGAAAATTTAGTTTTTTTTGTCCAGCACCACTAGGGATAACTACTTAAGGTTACACTAGCCACAATTAAAACTGAGGGATCCCTGCATATACTATGCTGTAACTCTGTTATCTGACCACGTACATCAACATAATTAGCATCAATTTAAAGGTCAAGGGTTTCTTCTAAATATAACTTAAATTGGTTTTACATAGTTTCCAGGAATAAAAATATAGTCATTTCCCTAAAAACTTAACCAATTCTCACACAAAAAAATCTGGTCCATTTAGCCCGCTAAATATTATCTGATCATCACGTTAAATTTCAAGCTACTTTTCTGTTGTAAACCCAAACGTTACATACACTTTCGCGCCGATCAGACTGCCATTGCGACCTACAGAGCCGCAACAAGATTGGATAACAATTTTGTTTTTAGTCCATTTCACAACAAAGTATTTCACGATCAGCGCCATAAATTATAGGGGTCTATTGTGGTCTGAACCCGACCTACATACAATTTTTATTGGACGAACGGACACACATCTCAAAATCGCTTTATCTCGTCAAGGGATGCATACACCATATGGGGGGACTATTTATTTCGCGAATATTTCGCGGTGTTACAAGCATTTTTCGAAAAATAAACTTACAATACCCTTTCCACATTGTTGTGTAGGGTATAACAATAAGAAGTGCGTTTAGTTCGACCGGACCGAACTTTTAATAGCCGCCACCACGAAGTTTGGTTATGGAAATACTAAGCTCTTTCTTTCCAAACCATGGACTAATATTTACAATTGGGCAAAACCGGTTCTAGAGGGCTAGGTTTAAATCTGGATATATATGAATATTATTTAAGTAAGTTTTCTGTTTTTTGGGAACACAAAATTCCAATTAAATTACAATTAATTTCAACCGTTGAACATTTGATGTTGCCTGGTCGGGGAATCTAACCCACGACCTTCAGAGTGCAAACCGAGTGTACATACCATTACACCACGGTGGCAACCATAGGTTTGGTCTCTCTGAACCTGTACTGGTTTAGATTTTATATTATAATTTTTATAAAAAAAAAAAACAAATATAATTCAAAATAAAGGTCGAGAGTGTTCATTGCCAACAAATATTGGGGTGAAAAAATGTATTAGGGTCTTGTAAGATGATGAAAATCAATGTTTATAGCTTTAATAAATATCTAGAGCTCCGAAACATCTAGAGTTCCGAAAAATAACGAAAATCCCACGGCTGACCGCTTCATGTTAACATCAAGGCCTTTAATTTACAAATTTCAAATGGATGTCATTTCGGTGGTAGTTCAGCCATTTAAAATAACGAAAATCGGGTGGTATCGTTCTATGGGACCTACATGAAGACCTATACTGATAATTGCTTCTGAAATATTCTTCGAAAATCTGGAGATACTGCCATATTCGGCGTATGAAGGCGTGGACCCATAGTGCCAAATTTCATGTGGAATGTTTTGTAACCCCAACAAAGACTAAATACCTAATATCAGCCATTTCGGTGTGATAATGATGCTAAAACCTTTAAAATACCGAAAATCTGGATGTACGTTTCAAAATATGGACGTATGTATACTGATAATTCTCTTCTGAACTTGGATTTTATGCTGAATATGCTTACTTTATTGGTTCTCCCAATATTTCGATGTGTTACAAATTGAGCCACAAATTTAATCATACCCTCCATATTATGGTGGGCAAAAGTGGGTCTGGTGTTAGACAGAAAAAATCGTCGAAGATTTATTTATTTACCAGACAACCGACATAGATTTAGTAAAACGTATCGAGCTACAAGGATTACGTTGGCTGGGCCATTTCAGCAGGATGGATAAAGATGCCTCAGCCAGAAAGGCATATGAATACGAGTCACTTTATATGATGGCTATACGAAAAAATGGACCTATGTTGACAATTTTTGGTGGAAAAGTTGTCTGGCCACTAAGACCTTCAAATGTCAAATAAAATATATTTTTTTTAACAAATGTAGTTAAATTACTCGGAATACCGAAAATCGGGAGTTACATTATATGGGAGGCTATACCGAAACATGGACAATTTTTGGTGAAAAAGTTTTGTGACCACTAGGAATCTCAAAGGTCAAATAACACGTAGTTCTGTCAAAAAATGAAGCTAAATCGGGTAAATACCAAAACATGGATGTTGAAATTTTGGTGGAGAAGTTTTGTGAAAATATCGAAAATTTAAAAATGTCAAATTATATATATTTTGTTTAACAAATGTAGTTAAATTACTCGGAATACCGAAAATCGGGAGTTACGTTATATGGGGGCTATACCAACAGAAATTTTAAGATCACTGGGGAAAAATGTAACTAAAATCCTGAAAATACCGAAAATCGGGAGGTACGTTATATGGGGCCATACCAAAACGTGGGTCGCTATAGCCCATCACCGAACTTGACCAACCTATAGACAATAGACACTCGGGTGCAAAAATATAGCATTCAACTCAATTATTGCGGACGCTAGAGTGATTACAGCAGACGAACATGTTTAAATCGACTAAGAATTTTATACGTTATAGGTTCGCAAATGATTATTTCAATGCGTGACAAACGGAAAAACAAACTCCATACCATACTGTCGAAATAAGTATAATTTCTATTTAAAAAATTAAATTAAAATGTTGCACATCTAAATGAAAATTTTCGTCACTCTTCACAAAAACTGTAAATCTCTCTCTCTCTGTAGTTGATAGGTCATCATTAGCGTGACATTTTCCTTTACAAATGACAACAATAACAACGACAACATTTTCCCGTCTTACTTTTTCAATAAACCCAATATACTTGTCGTCAACAAACTCGACTCGACATCTAAAAGAGGAAATATTGTTTTCCCTAACTAATTTTTTAAGCCTTGACTATGCTTCATTAACGAACGAACACTACCAATGACAGCAGCATTTCCCTTCAACGGCAACTCAAACCGGTGAGGAAACAAAATCTGAAAGCTTTTGTCCTTTTATTTATGCTGCTGGTGCTCGTGCTGCTGTCGCTTTTGTTGTTATTCTTGCTTGGCATTTCATCCTGACCAACTTTAAACGAAAATTGTTTCGTGTCACAACATTAACTGCAAATGATACAAAAGCCAAGCTAACAGCAAAGCCAGCAATGCAGACAGACGAGGCCAACTTGGTACATAACCCAGTCATAAAGAAGTCTGCAGTGAATCTCTCTGTTTCTCTCGCTCGTCAACCAACATTTGCCGTCAAAAAGAACGTGGTCTGCAAGTTAAAAATATGCAACCAACATTAGTGGCAGGCAGACAAAAGGCAAATGTTTCAATGGAGAATAGTACCGGAAGGTCTGTTCGTCGAGGAGAAACGGTTAAAACAAGCAACCATCCATGCAACTAATAACAAAGCTAACGAAAGAATGAATTAGTGTTGGGAATGCCACATCATATATTTCCAGTGAAAAATGTAAGCGCGAAGAGTCTGAATGCCACGAGGACCAAAAATGGAACAGTAGGTGGAATCAGTTTTAGAAGAAGTTGGAACATTTCGTTCAAATTTAAATTGTAGGCGGGGATTTTTTAACAATACTTTTTCAAGCAACTTTAAAGCTTTAGGCATGGATTTTTTAACACTACTTTTTCAAGCAACTTCAAAGCTTTTAGGCGAGGATTTTCTTAACAGTAATTTTTCAAGCAAATTAAAAGTTTTGGGCGTGGATTTTCTTAACAATATTGTTTCAAGCAACTTTAAAGCTTTAGGCGTGGATTTTCTTAACAATATTGTTTCAAGCAACTTTAAAGCTTTAGGCGTGGATTTTCTTAACAATATTGTTTCAAGCAACTTTAAAGCTTTAGGCGTGGATTTTCTTAACAATATTGTTTCAAGCAATTTTAAAGCTTTAGGCGTGGATTTTCTTAACAATATTGTTTCAAGCAACTTTAAAGCTTTAGGCGTGGATTTTCTTAACAATATTGTTTCAAGCAACTTTAAAGCTTTAGGCGTGGATTTTCTTAACAATATTGTTTCAAGCAACTTTAAAGCTTTAGGCGTGGATTTTCTTAACAATATTGTTTCAAGCAACTTTAAAGCTTTAGGCGTGGATTTTCTTAACAATATTGTTTCAAGCAACTTTAAAGCTTTAGGCGTGGATTTTCTTAACAATATTGTTTCAAGCAACTTTAAAGCTTTAGGCGTGGATTTTCTTAACAATATTGTTTCAAGCAACTTTAAAGCTTTAGGCGTGGATTTTCTTAACAATATTGTTTCAAGCAACTTTAAAGCTTTAGGCGTGGATTTTCTTAACAATATTGTTTCAAGCAACTTTAAAGCTTTAGGCGTGCATTTTCTTAACAATATTGTTTCAAGCAACTTTAAAGCTTTAGGCGTGCATTTTCTTAACAATATTGTTTCAAGCAACTTTAAAGCTTTAGGCGTGCATTTTCTTAACAATATTGTTTCAAGCAACTTTAAAGCTTTAGGCGTGGATTTTCTTAACAATATTGTTTCAAGCAACTTTAAAGCTTTAGGCGTGCATTTTCTTAACAATATTGTTTCAAGCAACTTTAAAGCTTTAGGCGTGCATTTTCTTAACAATATTGTTTCAAGCAACTTTAAAGCTTTAGGCGTGCATTTTCTTAACAATATTGTTTCAAGCAACTTTAAAGCTTTAGGCGTGGATTTTCTTAACAATATTGTTTCAAGCAACTTTAAAGCTTTAGGCGTGCATTTTCTTAACAATATTGTTTCAAGCAACTTTAAAGCTTTAGGCGTGGATTTTCTTAACAATATTGTTTCAAGCAACTTTAAAGCTTTAGGCGTGGATTTTCTTAACAATATTGTTTCAAGCAACTTTAAAGCTTTAGGCGTGCATTTTCTTAACAATATTGTTTCAAGCAACTTTAAAGCTTTAGGCGTGGATTTTCTTAACAATATTGTTTCAAGCAACTTTAAAGCCTTAGGCGTGGATTTTTCTTAACAATATTGTTTCAAGCAACTTTAATGCTTTAGGCGTGGATTTTCTTAACAATATTGTTTCAAGCAACTTTAAAGCCTTAGGCGTGGATTTTTCTTAACAATATTGTTTCAAGCAACTTTAAAGCTTTAGGCGTGGATTTTCTTAACAATATTGTTTCAAGCAACTTTAAAGCTTTAGGCGTGGATTTTCTTAACAATATTGTTTCAAGCAATTTTAAAGCTTTAGGCGTGGATTTTCTTAACAATATTGTTTCAAGCAACTTTAAAGCTTTAGGCTTGGATTTTCTTAACAATATTGTTTCAAGCAACTTTAAAGCTTTAGGCGTGGATTTTCTTAACAATATTGTTTCAAGCAACTTTAAAGCTTTAGGCGTGGATTTTCTTAACAATATTGTTTCAAGCAACTTTAAAGCTTTAGGCGTGGATTTTCTTAACAATATTGTTTCAAGCAACTTTAAAGCTTTAGGCGTGGATTTTCTTAACAATATTGTTTCAAGCAACTTTAAAGCTTTAGGCGTGGATTTTCTTAACAATATTGTTTCAAGCAACTTTAAAGCTTTAGGCGTGGATTTTCTTAACAATATTGTTTCAAGCAACTTTAAAGCCTTAGGCGTGGATTTTTCTTAACAATATTGTTTCAAGCAACTTTAAAGCTTTAGGCGTGGATTTTCTTAACAATATTGTTTCAAGCAACTTTAAAGCTTTAGGCGTGGATTTTCTTAACAATATTGTTTCAAGCTACTTTAAAGCTTTAGGCGTGGATTTTCTTAACAATATTGTTTCAAGCAACTTTAAAGCTTTAGGCGTGGATTTTCTTAACAATATTGTTTCAAGCAACTTTAAAGCTTTAGGCGTGGATTTTCTTAACAATATTGTTTCAAGCAACTTTAAAGCTTTAGGCGTGGATTTTCTTAACAATATTGTTTCAAGCAACTTTAAAGCCTTAGGCGTGGATTTTTCTTAACAATATTGTTTCAAGCAACTTTAAAGCTTTAGGCGTGGATTTTCTTAACAATATTGTTTCAAGCAACTTTAAAGCTTTAGGCGTGGATTTTCTTAACAATATTGTTTCAAGCAACTTTAAAGCTTTAGGCGTGGATTTTCTTAACAATATTGTTTCAAGCAACTTTAAAGCTTTAGGCGTGGATTTTCTTAACAATATTGTTTCAAGCAACTTTAAAGCTTTAGGCGTGGATTTTCTTAACAATATTGTTTCAAGCAACTTTAAAGCTTTAAGCGTGGATTTTCTTAACAATATTGTTTCAAGCAACTTTAAAGCCTTAGGCGTGGATTTTTCTTAACAATATTGTTTCAAGCAACTTTAAAGCTTTAGGCGTGGATTTTCTTAACAATATTGTTTCAAGCAACTTTAAAGCTTTAGGCGTGGATTTTCTTAACAATATTGTTTCAAGCAACTTTAAAGCTTTAGGCGTGGATTTTCTTAACAATATTGTTTCAAGCAACTTTAAAGCTTTAGGCGTGGATTTTCTTAACAATATTGTTTCAAGCAACTTTAAAGCTTTAGGCGTGGATTTTCTTAACAATATTGTTTCAAGCAACTTTAAAGCTTTAGGCGTGGATTTTCTTAACAATATTGTTTCAAGCAACTTTAAAGCTTTAGGCGTGGATTTTCTTAACAATATTGTTTCAAGCAACTTTAAAGCCTTAGGCGTGGATTTTTCTTAACAATATTGTTTCAAGCAACTTTAAAGCTTTAGGCGTGGATTTTCTTAACAATATTGTTTCAAGCAACTTTAAAGCTTTAGGCGTGGATTTTCTTAACAATATTGTTTCAAGCAACTTTAAAGCTTTAGGCGTGGATTTTCTTAACAATATTGTTTCAAGCAACTTTAAAGCTTTAGGCGTGGATTTTCTTAACAATATTGTTTCAAGCAACTTTAAAGCTTTAGGCGTGGATTTTCTTAACAATGTTGTTTCAAGCAACTTTAAAGCTTTAGGCGTGGATTTTCTTAACAATATTGTTTCAAGCAACTTTAAAGCTTTAGGCGTGGATTTTCTTAACAATATTGTTTCAAGCAACTTTAAAGCTTTAGGCGTGGATTTTCTTAACAGTAATTTTCAAAGCAAATTAAAAGCTTTAGGCGTGGATTTTCTTAACAATATTGTTTCAAGCAACTTTAAAGCTTTAGGCGTGGATTTTCTTAACAATATTGTTTCAAGCAACTTTAAAGCTTTAGGCGTGGATTTTCTTAACAATATTGTTTCAAGCAACTTTAAAGCTTTAGGCGTGGATTTTCTTAACAATATTGTTTCAAGCAACTTTAAAGCTTTAGGCGTGGATTTTCTTAACAATATTGCTTCAAGCTACTTTAAAGCTTTAGGCGTGGATTTTCTTAACAATATTGTTTCAAGCAACTTTAAAGCTTTAGGCGTGGATTTTCTTAACAATATTGTTTCAAGCTACTTTAAAGCTTTAGGCGTGGATTTTCTTAACAATATTGCTTCAAGCTACTTTAAAGCTTTAGGCGTGGATTTTCTTAACAATATTGCTTCAAGCTACTTTAAAGCTTTAGGCGTGGATTTTCTTAACAATATTGCTTCAAGCTACTTTAAAGCTTTAGGCGTGGATTTTCTTAACAATATTGCTTCAAGCAACTTCATTACACTGTGCTCTGACATTTAAATTATGTTTTGTGCCAAGTTAATGTAATGTCCTGACAGAACTACCTATTCATATTCGTCCCTTTGTGGTGTTTGTACCTCTTCGATGAAATGTTGTTGCACCAAACCTTTTGTGACTTTCAATTGTCCAGTTGTAATTATGTTTAGCAAGTGCTTGCGAATGCTGTCACTGTTGCTAGCTACGATCGAAGCATGATACTATACGAGGGCAAAAAGCCAGCGATGATTGCCACAATACTGTGAATTCGAATAATTAGCTGTCCAACATAAGGCGCACTATCAGTTTTTCGACAAGTTAAAAAACCTGAAGCCACATTAAACCCATTAGCTAGCAAATCTCTGCAATGACACGCAACCCTATCCAATCATTGTCCTTGTCAGTATCATCTTCTAGCTGAGAAGCGGAAAATATGTCATTTGCTCTGTATGGTGGTCCATCGTTTAAAGCTGTTCGTTCGTCTAGCACTTTTCTCAGACGGGAAATACATTTTTGTGACAACTAAATTGTATGCTTCTGTCATTGATGGGGACGACGGCATGACGAACACACGCAGTGTACACCTTTTCCCGAACATTTATTATCAAAGTTGTTTTTTCCAACAAATGCAAAACTTGAATATTTCATATTTTTTTCTGTTTGTAATCTATTGCTGGAAATGTCTTCTCACTCAGAACTCTGCTGTTGGGAATTTGCTTGCTACCGTTGATGATTCTCTTGGTTTGTGTTGCAAACATTTTGAATGCAACAATGATGGCATTAGAATAGTTGGTGGCGTGCTGGTTGGTGGTGGCGATGGCTATGGCGGTCACATCAACTAAAATGTCATCAACAATAATATAAACAACATGGTCACCAAAAACAACAATAACAACAAATCTCACAAACATTCATTGTCATTTTGGTTTAGTTGTTAACGCCACCAATGTTGGTCCATAGCAGACGACACCCCAGTGCCTGTGATGGAAATGCGGCAATGGCTTTTGCAAAACAAAATAACAACATGAAAAAATGCATTAGGCGACAACACCACCACCACCACCAACAATAACAAAGACTAGATAAATTTCATAGAATAACATAACCATTCTCGTACAAGAGCCCTTAAGTCGCCAGGAGGACATTGCATTAGCCAACTTGCAATATCATTGTGGCCAAGAATAACAACAACACCACCAGAATGTTAATGACCGCAATACGTTTTGAAAGCAGCCAACAACAACAGCAGCAGCATCATCCAGCATATGCCACTGCAAATGACATTTGATAATAATTCTTATTTTTAGACGTCCAACGGCAGCAATAACAGCAACAACAGAAACTACTGTAACATTCTGGAGTATAATATGAGGAGGGAAAAAAGAAGGAAATATAAGGCAAAAAAGAAACCCCACTAAGTATTCACATCCTGATGTAAAAACATGACAATGGTCAACGTTTGTGAATGATTGCTAGCAGCCAGCCAGTCAGCCTGGGTTCGGTGTTGCATATAAAATCACCAGCAGTATCAGGCTTATGTGACAATATTTTGTGAAATTCAAAACCCGTAAGGGGTTTAAATTTGAGGGAGTTGTAAAGATGGGTAAACATTTAAATGAAAGTCTTTAAAAGGTTGCGAAAATTTTCTTGTTAAACATTATGGAAAAAAATTCTGAAAGTACTTAAGAAAATATTCAAAATTTGATAGTCATTGTAAAAATCTACGATCAAAATAGTGGAAACTGCCTTCAGCATTGAAAATAATAAAATATAATATGCATCCTGCCCTCCCTTCATTCACCGAAAGAAGATCTCTAAATGTTAACAACAAAAGACCTCCTCATGTCTCTTTTAGACAAAACGCACTCTCTTGATGTCTTGTATAGACAACAGGAAACTCTAGAGGTCATTTATAGATATGAAACTTGAAAAAACAAGTGTATCAAGGCTAATAGAGCCAGCATGCCTAATTCTTATTGATGACCGCCATATTATGGTGGAGGGTATAAAAAGGCTCAACTCCTTGTATTTATTGTTGGTAAACGACATTACCTTTTTCACCAATTTCTACCGAACTACCTGTAATTTGACATTTGAGATTCTTAGGGGTCTCAACACAAAAATTGTCAACATATGAGGCGTTCAGAGCACACTTCGACTAACTCCATAAAACAAAAAGTTGAGAAAAGCAATGATGAAATTTATATTGTTTTTTTAAATTCCCCTGATAATATGGATTCAAATATATAATGTAGAATGCAGAATAGCAGGTATAGCTTTCATCTAACGGTATAAAAAATAAAATAAAAAAAATAGTCAACAAACAATCGTTAGTAATGTTGTGGTAATGGTGGAGTTAATCGAAGTGTGCCCTGAAAAATGTAATAAAGTTAGGTCTTGAATTTTTTATTTTTGATATGGACTTATTTGCGTTTCAACCAGAGGTGGTCTGCTTTTTTAGGTTTTCGACGGTCACAAAGTTGTAAACGTCAAAAACATCATATACCAGTAGAAAACGTATAAAAAGTAGTAAACGTCATAAACCCCAAAAATGCTACGTTATCACCACATTTTTTACTTCCAGCTACAGTATAATCTCGATAATCCGGACACCACATGTTTCGGCGGTGTCCGGATTATCGAATTGTCCGGATTACCGAGTAGTAACAAAAAATATTAATTTGTAAGCTTAAATCATTAATAACGGACAATTACTAAATAGTAACCTGACATCTAAGGTATACGAACTTATACTAAACAAATATCACGGGTTTTGACCATTTTGGAGTAGTTTTCCTGGCTACCAAATTTACTTCTTATATTCCTCCACTTAGGTGTCTTTTCCTGAGTATTTTTGTCGTCTAAAACTTTTCTACAATTGGTGGATTCATAGTTTTTTGAGGATATAAACATCGTAGCGCACGTTTCAACTTAAAGGAGAAAGTGAGAAAACTCACGGGGATTTGACATTCATAATTGGGCTGCATATTTTAGAAATTTTTATGAACATCAGGAAATGACTTCATCTCGTCGTCGATTTTTTTTTTATTCAAATGTTATAGCCTACGAATGAGACAAAATGGAATGAAATATATTGGTTGCAAAATTACGAGAATGCAATACAACAATCCGTAGTTACCGGTGATTTTGAATATCAAAGAAAAAAATAAAAGGAGCCATACGATTTTTTAACAATTTGTTGAAATTTCTATACAAGTTGTGGGATTCTTGTAACGAACACGCATATCAAGCTTTTTGTAGAAAATTAACTTATGTTGAAACTGAGGTATGGGGTATTGTAACTCGCGATCAGTTTTACTATACCATAACTTTTGACCGCATTTCGGCAAAATAAACTGTTTTAGACCGATTCACCGAGGGGTTTCTTAAAATAATAATTTGAGCGGAAGCTGTGGTCGTACTAATGTAAAAAAATCGGAAAAAATCGTTGAAATAAACGAGTTTCATTATGTTATTTTCCAATTAGTGGTTATACAACACAATGTAGAGCTTAATGTTGAAAGGGGAAGTTAAAGAGCACACTTCAGAGTTGAAGTTTCTAATTTATTATTTTTTAATATATCCACTGTTTCTACCTCAAACGGATGCTGACATTTTGAAACCTGAAAAATGGGGTTTTTTGAATTTTTGCTCTAATCGGGACGCGCAGCTGGATTTCATTAAAAGCTTTTTATTGGATTGTAGTACTCGTGATTTCGCATTTTTTAATGTATAACATGAGGGTGTAGCCCTCACAGGATCACAGTAATCTGCGCCTAAACACGAAATTTTTGTGCGTAAATTTTTCTCAAAAACCTATTTTTTTGGTTTAAAATTTACAAACGTCATTCGATTTCCGTGGAAACCCGCGTAAATTTAGTTTTTTTTACGTTCTGAATCTAACAAGCCACGACGCGTAAAAATCCACCCACTAGATCGGCGGATATGATACCCCCCAAATTTCGAAAATTTGCAAAAAATGTTTTTGAAAATATCGCGTATTTAGACGCGTTTTAGATGTGTCAGTTCTACTTAAATAAATAGATCGATACGCGTGTTTAAACTGCGCTAAAACAGATGTTTCAAAACTATCGCTAATCTAGAGATATAAAAGATTTTTTCTAAAAATTGAGTGCGATGCTACATCCACGGTTCTTGATGGATCGCATTGAAACGGCATAGAATGACGTATTTTTTAATGGTGATTATTGAAATCGGATGCGCATAAAATGTAAATGAACTTCGCGGAAATTATGACCATTTTACTGTATTTTGCATCCTTAAATGCAGCAGATGCTACATCGTGGCCGCCAAATAGAATTTGACAAACTGTACATCAAATAAAAGGGATTGATTCGCTGTGTTGGAAAATCGGATGCGCATCATGTCATTTTCATAATTACGCGGTTTATATGCGTCTCAAATGTTGTAATATTCAATATAACATTATTTTAACGTTATGCCACAATTGGATTTCCTTGTGATTTAATATAAGGTTCTAATAATATTATCCAATAGGAAAACTATAAACGAAAAATTTTTTACAACGGAATATCATCATTATTGCGTGAAATTTTGACGAAAATGCCGAAGAACTCAAACATTTTTTCTCCAACTTTTCCTATAAAACCATTAAAAAATAAAATTAGAATAATATGATTTTAATTTTTTCGTAATATTTTCTTCGTATTTTTGCAAATAACATTAATACTATAGCTCCAACCTTCACAACTTAGGTTTCATTTTATGCCTCAAAATGTCTGGATGCTGTTATAATTTTTTTTATATATTTTTCGTAACTATGAGCGCTATTGTTTCAAAAATATGTTTGTAAATACGTGAAATTATTTAACAAATTTGATTTTTCGCGAATCCATTGAGACTTTGCGATTATTTTTTGCATCATCGCAAAGGGTACAAATTCAGTTAACGATAATAGGATATAACAGCTAACTATATTAAGCCGCGATTTTTTTAGAATTTTTTCTAATTATCATAATTAAAACGGTCATATCTTTTGCGCGCAACGATCAAAGTTAGTAACGAAAACAGATTTGGAATGCTGATTTTTTTCTTAATCTATGTACCAAAAATCATTGATGTAGTATCAAAAATTTTTTTTGATTTTTTTAAAATGGAAAAGACAATTTTAGACATTTTTCCTGATATGTGTTTCAAAATACCTCCAGAAGAAGTATCAATGTTATGGGAAATATGATTTCCCATGCCAACAGATCTAGACGAGAGGACTACGGGAGTTTTTGTACGCTAGCAGCAGCAGTCGGTTTTGAGGGGGTTCACGTCCTTCGTTAAAATCTATCTGTTTCACGTTACTATAATGATTTTTAACTCCCTATTTTGTAAAGAAAATGAAGTTACATGGGCCAAAGTTACCAAGATACCTAAAACGAATTGCCCCAATAAATCTGGTAACAATAAAATATGAAATCTAACAAAAAAAAGGTATCGATATTGTTGTCGTTAGTCAGGCTACTCCTAGGTGTTTTGGAGAGCACAGCCTCTATACCCGCCCTACCTTTGGTTCTACTTGGCTGACGTACTTTTAATAGAACCCCATATTTAGGCCAATATCTAGTTATCTATTCCGACATCATCTTATTAAGGAAACTCATAGGTTAAATTTAGCAATCCATATTAAATAGATATATAACAAGTTTTATTCATTTCATGCTGACTTATAACTATTTCTAATTTAAAAGAGTAAACAAAACGAGGAGTAAAACATTTTTGTGCGAATATTTTAACTTAACTATTACTCATTTGTTCTGAAGGTAGGGTGTCTGAAAAACAAGATTTGAAGTGAAGAGTAGAATTATATAAACGCTAGGTTGAGTTAAGCATAAAGAATAGATAGATTAAACCACATAATTCTTTTTGTTTACATATGCTTCTTCATTGAATCAAAAGCAACGTAAAACAAAACTCTATGATACCAGAAAAAAAAGAGGTGCGGACTTACCATAACATAACCAGGTTACTTATTGAAGAGGCCTCCCAATGTTGGTTGTCTTATGGAACGATGACAAGAACTTTAATTCTTGTATCCTGTTTTGAAATTTCAATTTATGTGGTTTAGTCTTAGAATTATAATTTTAGCATGCAATAACAATTTAAAGTTACTTAATATATAGGTTTCACTGATTTTTTTTTTTTTTAATAAATCACTTTAATGAATATTAAATTTTTACTTTCATTATTTGACTATTTTAGTTATATTTCATATTTCACAATTTATTTTATAAATTAGCCAGTAATAACTTTAATCACACATTCAACATACACTGATCAATTTTTCTATTCTTTTTTATTACGAATTAAATACTTTTTACCAAGAACTCGCGGTTTTCTTTTTTAAATAATCTTCAGCGACCGAGTTTCATAAAACATAAATTACAACTAGATTAGAAAAACCAGACAAGAATTCCATCACTCGGTGATAACTGTAGTTGTTATAGTAGTCATAAGGAAGAAACAAAAATGTGATCAATGTATGCTGAGTAGGTTTGGCAAATGCAAACTTGAGTGGAATAAAAGCAAATTTTTTTTTTTGTTGTTGGATATTCTTAGTTTATAACTTAGTTTTTATAGATCTCATTTTTTTTACTGTTTATGAGATGCTAGACAATTACAATTATTTTTTCTCTTTTTTTCTCTTGAAAATTAAGTGGAGATTAAAGTTAGGGTTGAAAATCGAGATTTTTAGTTTGAAACGAAATAAAATAATGGGAAATGTAACATTTGATAACAATTCGAAATATTTTCATGTAAATCTTATTGGGACTAAAAATTTTAACGATGCAATACTATAATTTTATCATACCGAAATGTTGAGTTTTCATCATATCAAAGATGGTTTAAATTGGAGTTCTGTACTTGACGATCGAACTTTCCAGGAAATTTACCAGTGAAATGATGCTGTAGTACTGACGATTGTAGTTATTCCGACGAGAATAATGATGACGAAGAGTATTCCTTTTAAATAGCCATGATTATGGAACTTTCATTATGCGATTATGAAACTTTGTACTAGTACCAAAATTTAGAATGTTTCACAAGTCTGCATGATCGTTTAAGCAATTCGCCTGACAAAGTTCCTTTTGGTTTTATGGGATTTGGAGGTTCTTAACAAAACCCAACAGCAGTGGACAGGTACAGTTGTTACCACGGGTGTTAAGGCTGCTCCCAAGAATGGAGCTTGGCTTCAGAAACCTCGTGGTGTACAATACCGCCTTTTAAAAATCAATTAAAACTTGTATTTAATTAAATTTTGATTAAACACTTTATCAAAAAAAAAAACTGGGAAATTTTATGCCGTTTATAGATTTAGAGGTTAATAGTGTCAACTTTTGATCAAGATTATGATGTTCACTCTCGGAAGATTAATTGCAAAAGAAAGCATTAGAAAAAACGTGTTAATATCAAGCTTCTTGAGACCCGTTTTATGAGACAAGTGGTTCAATATAAAAATTGGAGTGGCCAGATCGTTAAACATGAATCAAATTTATAACTATAAAATATATAAATTTATCGTGGTGAACATGGATGAACATATGTCCGTTAAATGTTTAGTGCCAAAGTGATACAGGTTTGAATAGAAAAATTAAAAAAATTGTTTTGCGATGAAAGTATACTACATTCTCTAGAGCATATTTTGGTTACCGGCAGAAATCAGTAAAACTAAAATAAAGTTATAGCCAGGTACTACCGACAGCAACAATGTTGTCAATATTTATTGGTACTTTCCATTCACAATTTTGCGTTATAAGGGGTTACCCCAACATATCACTTTCAGAAAATCGAAAAAAATTATAGACTTATTTTCAAATTTTCAAAGTGCCAACGATAGCTCGAAAACGAATGCACCAATCTTCATATATTTTGGTGAGCTTATTAAATACATAGAAATCTTGTCAGATATATTTTATACAACTTTTTGCCCGATTTTTGGACAAAGAATGTACAGTTTTTTGGTTAATATCGAAGTTTTGACCTTGAGAGTTAACAACCCTTTTTTAAAAACGATTTTTTTAAAATTCCGTTTCGCTTAAAGACAAGATTATTGGTTCTTAAAACGCCCACAAAAATATATGAATATGGGCCCATTCGTTTTCGCGTTATCGTTTGCACCGCAAAACGCTTTAAAAATGGTTTCGCAAGGAGCAATTTACCACAAAACTATGCAATATTTTTTATCAGCAAAAAATCCAAAAGTAGTTTAACATGTGCTCTTTCAGATGAAAGAAACATCTACTAAAAAATTGTATAGTTTCCTTGAAAAAATTCATGAAAAATGAGTTTTTTTGGTCTGCGCAACTAGTGATAACCCTTTAAATATACCAAATTTTTCGGTAACCAAAAAATGCAATAGATAATCGCACTACTGGTCTCTATTCGTTTCCTCGTTCAGTTTTAAATCCTAATAAAAAATTCAGTTATTAATTCCAACGCTGAATTTCCATATTGACTGTATAACTAGGTAAACATTGGCAACACAGAAAGTTGAGATTTCGACCGAAAACTTTGAAAAACTTAATTTTTCTAATTTATACATCAATTGCTATTGCTAAAAACGAAAACGCCAATGAAATAAATATGAATGTAATGCTCAAGATAGACAAAAACAGTGATGTCCGGATTATCGAGGTAAGACAAATATGTGTTGTCCGGATTACAGAGTCTACAATGTAAAAAATTCTAGTGTCCGGATCACCGCGTTGTCCGGATTAATTTTCTTTAATTTTTTAAATAACTAAAATAATTGAACAATAAATTGGATGACGCACGCCATCTACCGTACAATCTGTACACTTCCACTGCTTTACGTGTGCTGCATCTGTCTATAAAGTGATTTTGTTTATTTTGTCGAAAACCTTTTTTTGGCTAGGTTACGACGTTTCCGACGTATGTAATATACGTCAAAAATGTATGTTATATACGTCATAATTTCCTAAAGACCATCTATGGTTTCAACAAAAGCCGAAAGAGCATTGAATGTAAAAATGTACACGTTGCGAGCAGAGCTACATTTGAATGTGGAGTTAATCGAAGTGTGCACCGAAAAAATTGCATATTATTCAGTGGTCAAAAAAGTTGTTATTTAAAGGTGCTCATCTTTATTATTCAGGAGAGATATTATAATCATAAATAGATATGGCTATATCAAAGGCTTTGACACTAAAATCTCAAATTTTTCAAATAGTGGAGTTAGTCGAAGTGTGCACTGAGCGGCTCATATGTAGGTGCTTGTTTAGGTTTAGCCCCCGTATATCTATACCTTCCGGTTTTCGTTATTTTGAGGATTTTAGCAAACTTTTTAACCGCTGGGTGCAATTTGATATTTGAGATTCTTAGGGGCCACAACACTTCCTCTCCAAAAAATGCCAACATAGGCACATCTTTATATATATCTCCCATATAACGGTACCTCCCAATTTCCGCATAACATCCTAATTCTACAACCTAATTCCTACGTCTCATTTTATCGCAGAATGGAATGTGACACCCAGGACGTTGGGGTAATTAGTGGTCGGAATTATTGACCTATCAACCTATCAATGTTCGGGCCAGTCGAACTTAACGTAGGTTTTTCTTGAAACAATTTGGAAGAGGCATTTGACATTGTATGAGTGTTTTGTGTATAGAACACATTAAGAAAAAACCAGCTAATGCTTACTAAATTCGGGGTCGATTCCGGAGTTTGAGCCGGAGTCGTGAATAAAATTGGACTGGAGTCGGAGACAGAGTCTGATAAAATATGACTCGACTCCAAAGCCCTGCCTTTAAAGAATCTCTTTTACATGATCAACCGCTAGATGGCACCCCACCGAGAGTTCGACATCGGCCTCTTTTGTGAAAATAAAAAATCCAAGTATTCTTTATTTTAACAAAAGATGACCTTAACTACTCTGTAGGGGGTTTGAGACGTTCGCCATCTTCTTCGATAAGCAGCCATCGACTATTACAGATTTTCCCATCAGGAACCTCCTCTGATACCATTGGTATACTCGTTTTCTTTTTAATGCTCTTACACGTTAGAAGAGAACCGGAATATACTTTGTGGCTTGTGTCAGCTTGTGAGGCTGACTTGGCTGTGGTATCTATCTTGCTCCCAGTATTTTGGTAACAAGCGGAAGAGTTAAAGAGTTTGCGTTCCTGGCTTGGTTTGGATCTCTTAGCCTTGGGGTTTGGTTACTTCGTTGAACTTACTCTCTTCACCATGGTTTTTAATGAAGGAGGGTTGGTTTTGGTACGCCAGTTTTTTTATACCCTACACCACTATGTTGGAAAGGGAATTATAAGTTTGTTTTGGAAAAAATTCATGTAACACCGCGAAATATTCGTCGGAGACCCCCCAATGTGGTATACCAATCTTCATATCTCGGCGAGATAAAGCGATCTTGAGATGTGTGTCCGTCCGTCTGTATATTATAAATTGTAATGAATTATTGACCGATCGTCATGAAATTTTGCATGGAGGTCGGGTTCAGACCAGAATAGATACCTATTTTTATTGGTGATTATCGTGAAATATTTAGCGGGTGAAATGGACCAAAAACATAATTTTTATCCAATTTTGTAGCTGCTCTGTTGGTCGCAATAATAGCCCGATCGCCTCGAAAATTCGAACAAGGTAACAGTATTTGACAAAGAAGATGCTTGCAATTTGAGATGGTGATCGGATGATGTATAGAGGGCTAAATGGACCACAACTTTTGTGTGAAAATTGTGAAAATTTTTAATATACCGGTTGTATCTTTATTCCTGGAAGACACATTCCGCCCACGTAAATAATATTTGGAAGGCCAACACTTCCCCTTTCCATTGAGGCAAATTATGTTAATTTACGCGGTCAGATAACAGAGTTACAGCCCCTAATATATCCAGTTTTTTGCTTGTAGTGTAATCATAAGTACACTAGAGGTCGCAATTATAGCTGAATAGTCACGAAATTGTGCATGAGGTAAGTCGAGTAAGATGCCTAAAATGATGGACCATTACTTTTGTATGAAAAATAAAAACATTTTATTTTTGGTCCATATTTGAATTCCTGGAGGGCATAAACCGGCAAAGTCGTTTATATGTAGAAAAATAACTACTGACCTTTCCTCTGATGAAAATTGCAATAATATGCGTGCTTCATAACGGTCCTACTGCCTAATATATAATGAGTTTTGTGAAGAGAACAGTTTTTGCAAATTGCGTGGAGCCCTAGCGTATTACTTGTCGAATTGTCCAAAATTTGAAGATGTAGCAGAAGGGGCTAAACAACGCAAATTTTCCAATTTAAGAATATTTATTAGAATGTATAATATATAATTGTTCCACAAACATCCCAGTAGGGACAAGGGAGCCTTCTCTCATATCAATGAATGCACCCCGATTAATATTAGCTCATTGATATGTAGAATTTTATGCAACTCCTACTTTTGTCAAATTTTCGGAATGGGCATATTTTTGGCTTCTGATTCAATTCCAATCGAAATATATCGCATATGCAAATATATGCAAAATGTACAAATCATGCGCATGCAAAATTTATAATAATATCTTCTAAAATGTTTATGTGTACATTTTTTCTGTTTAAAATTCTCTTCATAAAACCTTCGAAATGTCGCAAATGGGGAGCTCTCTGAAGGCCTAGACCTATACCGATAAATTTCAAGTGGAAAGTTTAGTAACCCCAATGAAGATTTAATATCAAATTTCAGCCATTTCGGAGGAATATTGAGACCATAACCTGCAAAATGCCGAAGATCGAGAGGTACCATTCTATGGGAGCTATATGTAGACGCGGACCTATACCGACAAATTTCAGGTGGAAAGTTTTATACCCTCAACGAAGACTTAATACAAAATGTCAGCCATTTTAGTGGGATATTGAGGCCACAACCTTCAAAATACCGGATATCGGGAGGTACTGTTCTATGGGAGCTATATGAAGACGTGGACCTATACCGATAAATGTCAGGTCGAAAGTTTTATACCCCCAACGAAAACTTAATACAGAAATTTAATCAATTCCTTGCATATAGTTTTGAATATGTTCATTTTATGTAAATATGTCTAAATATGCAAAAAATTAGGTCCAGACTAATTCGTTTTATTTTGTTATAAAACGAGCTTTTGTCTAATCACATTACCTCTATGAGACCGACAGCTTATCGCCGAGTCCGAACGGCGTGTCCTAGATATCACATGTAGAGAAGTTTTTCATGACTGAGATGCTCAGGAAATGTTGCCAACATTACTGAATAGTATTTTGCCACCGTTGAAAATTTGACCACGCTGGCACCCTATTAGAAATGTCATAACATCAAAATTTTACATATTCTGATTTTTAAAGAATAGACGTCCTATACATTTAATTTGAATACAAAAAAAAATCATAAAGTATCTTCGTTTCTAATATTATGCCGTAGAGTGGAGCTATATTTTAACTTCCTCAAATTTCCATGGTAAAATTATTTATTGGTGTCACAGTGGTACAATTGTATGCACACACGCCTTTCACGCTGAAAGTCGGGGGTTCGATTCCCGGCCAGCCAATATCAAATTTCCAACGATGGCAAAATACCCCTCAGTAAAGTTGGCGACATTTTCTGAGTATTTCAGGTGGTGTCTTAAGACACGCCTTTCGGACTCGGCGTTAAACTGTAGGCCCCATATCATTGATGTAATATGAATCGTCGTGCACTCCCTGTCCCTTCTGGGATATTTGTGGAACAATTATTATATTGTTATTTTAACTTGATGTGATAAGGTTGCAGACTCCACAAAGTTATTTCTTACAATAGGAATTTTGATTTGCTAAAGGCTAATTCGAAGGATAGTGGTGTAGGGTATCGCATGGTCGGCCCTGTCCGACTATAGCCTTTGCTTACTTGTTTAATTTATGGTTTGATTTCCTTTTGATTCGTCTCCTTGGACATGGTATCTTTCGACTTTGAGGGTTGTCCTATCTGTATGGCTTGGCCTCCCTGTGCAGAAGGTGTTGTGGTCGAAAGAGGTGAATCGTTTATACTTTACTGGGTTAAATCACCATCAATCCATGTTGCCCTTTATGGGATATAGGAGTCGATGTTGATTTTGACTTATTTCAGGAATTCTCTCGGGTAAGTGAGGGAGAGCTTGAGATATATCTTTATTAGTTTGCATTCTACCATCGTGATGGATGAGATTTCCCTGCCGATGTATTTCCTCAAGAAGTGCACTGACCTACGGTACGTCTTCTTTTCTTTGGCCAATCGACTTGCGGAATTAGTTAAGGTGGTGGAAACGTTGTCGGCCAAAGTTTTGGTCGTTGTTCCATACTCAACAGCATCCTGTGACCGGAGACCTGTACTTTCGGCTACGGCCGATGGTTGTCCTGGCTTCAAGGAGTTGTTTGCTTCCGCTGGGGCCGAGCTCAGATTATCGTCGACTATACCCCCTGGAATGACGGTGATTTCAAGTTCGTCATTTTATAAAATCGACCACAGCAGAATCACTACCATGGCCGAGACTCGGGTCCCCAATTCACTCCGGTAGGGTAAGAAGTTTTGGGCTTTGTTCAGCCAGGCTGTCCTGGACAACTGCTAGACAGGGTACACTTTTTCCTTCACCCACCCGAAAATACCGCCCAGTCAACAGTAGGACGGGTTTCACCGTTATGGTTTTGTCAGAACCATTTACCGTGGGCGTTGCGTTGTTGCAATCCTTTTGTTTTTGGATTGTTGTGTTTTCTTTATTTTTAAGTAGTTAGGTCCATGCGTCATCGAGTTAATGGGGGAATGGAGGTCCACCATGGCATAGTCCTCCAGTACCATGGCAAGCATTTGACATCTAAGTAAGTACTGCGTTGAGTTTCCAGGTATGAACGAAGCTCGCTTCTAATACTGTTGGTAACCTAACAGCAAACGTTAGAATACCGATAGGAAAGACACCCTGATGTGGTATCCGATGGAATTGCAATTTTCGAATTTTTTTTCGAAAAAATTTTAACAGAACTGAATTGTGCTCAGTTTGTGCTCATTTGTCCCGTAAAATTTTTTTCGATACCTCGTACCATTTTCGAAAAAAAACATTACTTTAAAAAATTAGACATAATTTAAATTTTCGAATTTCTAAAAAAGTTGTGCCGATTTGTGCTCATTTGTGCCGCAAAATGTTTTTTCGATATTTTATATCATTTTCGGAAAAACCAATTTCGAAAAAACAAAAGTTGTGCTCATTTGTGCCGAAAAAAAATGTTCGATATCTATACCATAAAATGGAATAATTAGGGTTCTTTCAAAATTTTAGGTGGAACAACTTTTCGACAATGGATAGACGCCTACTGCCTCCCACTATTGCTTAAATTACACTGTAAACACAAATGTTGGGGCAGAGATAATTCCTTTTGGAGATGAAAGCCATTGGTGTGTGTATATTAAAAACCCCGAAGGACAGATGCGCCGTGAGTCGAACTTCCGTGTTATGGCGTGATGAAGTTTTTGCAAGAGACCCTGTAAGCCATCATGAATTAGCATTATATCTTTGTTTGTTGTTTTTGTAGAGCCCTTAAGCAACAGTGAACAAAGATATAACGCTAATTCCTGATGGCCCACAGGGTCTCTAACAAAAATTTCATCACGCCGTAACGCGGAAGTTCGACTCACGGCGGATCTGTCCTTCGGGGTTCATAATATACTCACCAAGGCCTTTCTTCCACAAGAGGAATTTTCCGTGCCCTAGACTTTCACCTCCATTTTGTTGCACAGTGTTATCTAATCTAATATAAAAAAATGTGTTCAGCTAGGTGAAAGGTACCACCTACGCGGCTATATCAAAGAGTCAACCTATCTTTAAATTTTTTGGCGGAAAAGTTTTATAGCTGCAGGGAGCTTCAGGAGTCAAATTGAGGGTAGTTTCATCAAAACAATGTAGACCCTCAAAAATGGACCGATGTTGACGAATTTTAGTGAAGAAATTTCGTGACCACTGAAAATTCCCGAAAATCGTACAGTTATATGGGGGGATATATCAAAACATGGACCTATATTGACGATTATTTTTGAATAGACAAAATTGTAGCTAAAATTCTCAAAATATCGATCATTACAGCTAGTACGGTTAAAAATTTACAGCTAAAATTCTCAAAATATCGAAAATCGGGAGATACCGTTATATGGAGGCTATACCAAAACATGGACCTATGTTGACGATGTTTCGTTGGACATGTTTTATGACCACTGAGAACTTCAAATGTCAAATTACAGCTATTTCGGTTAAAAACTGTAGCTAAAATACCGAAAATCGGGAGTTACCGATATATGGGGGCTATACCAAAACATGGACCTATGTTGACGATGTATGGTGGAGAAGTTTTATGACCACTGAGAACCTCAAATGTCAAATTACAGCTAGTTCGGTTAAAAATTGTAACTAAAATGCTCAAAATACCGAAAATCGGGAGGTACGGTTTTAAGGGGGCCATACCAAAAAATGGACCTAGGTTGACGATGTTTGGTGGAGATGTTTAATGGCAACTGAGAACCTTAAATGTCAAATTGCAGATAGTTCGGTTACAAATTGTGGCTAAAATTCTCAAAATACCGAAAATCGGGAGGTACCGTTATATGGGGGCTATACCAAAACATGGACCTATGTTGACGATGTTTGGTGAAGATATTTCATGACCACTGAGAACCTCAAATGGCAAATTACAGCTAGTTTGGTTAATAATTGTAGCTAAAATTCTCAAAATACCGAAAATCGGGAGGTACCGATATATGAGGGCTATACCAAAACATGGAACTATGTTGACGATGTTTGGTGAAGATATTTCATGACCACTGAGAACCTCAAATGGCAAATTACAGCTAGTTCGGTTAAAAATTGTAACTAAAATGCTCAAAATACCGAAAATCGGGAGGTACGGTTTTAAGGGGGCTATACCAAAACATGGACCTATGTTGACGATGTTTGGTGGAGATGTTTAATGGCAACTGAGAACCTTAAATGTCAAATTGCAGATAGTTCGGTTACAAATTGTGGCTAAAATTCTCAAAATAGCGAAAATCGGTAGGTACCGTTATATGGGGGCTATACCAAAACATGGACCTATGTTGACGATGTTTGGTGAAGATATTTCATGACCACTGAGAACCTCAAATGGCAAATTACAGCTAGTTCGGTTAATAATTGTAGCTAAAATTCTCAAAATACCGAAAATCGGGAGGTACCGATATATGAGGGCTATACCAAAACATGGAACTATGTTGACGATGTTTGGTGAAGATATTTCATGACCACTGAGAACCTCAAATGGCAAATTACAGCTAGTTCGGTTAAAAATTGTGGCTAAAATTCTCAAAATACCGAAAATCGGGAGGTACCGTTATATGAGGACTATACCGAAACATGGACCTATGCCCATATCCTTTGGGATGTAAGTTTGTTGATCACTAGGAACCCTAAGTGCCAAATTATAGCTAATTCGGTCTGCAAATGTGGGGAAGAACGTCAAAATACCTCAAATCCGGAGGTACCGTTATATGGGGGCTATACCAAAGAGTGGACCGATATAGCCAATCTTCGCACTTGACCTGCCTTTAGAAATAAGACCCTCGCGTGCAAAATTTCAGCTTTGTATCTCAATTATTGCGGACGCTAGAGTGTTTACAACAGACGGACAGACGGACATGGCTAGATCGTCTTAGAATTTTATCCTGATCAATAATATATACACTTTATAGGGTCGCAAATGATTAGTTCGATGTGTTACAAACGGAATGACAAACTTAATATACCCTCCATACTATGGTGGAGGGTATAAAAAACAAAAGTTGTGCTGATTTGTACTTGATTTGTGTCAACTTGTGCCGTTTAAATTTTTTCAATATCTCTAACCGTTTTCGTGATACGGCAATTTCGAAAAACCACTATTTTTGTATGAAAAATCACTGTAATTTCTGTAAAAATGCAGATATCAAGATGATCTTTTTTGGTGTTGGGTTGGATTCGCCAAGCACAATTTTTCGTACTTACATTAGCTCTGTTCCAGAATTAAAAAGTTTTTACAATTTTTACCACTTTTACACATTTTGCGTTCCCGTATACAAAATTTATATGAAAATCGTTTACGAATTTTTCAATTCTGTAAATTGTGCTGAATTGTGCTCAACTAGTACAAATATTGTTTTACGGAAGTAATAGGATTTTTTCATTTTCAGCGAGTAACGAGTAAAGTTGGAAATTTTCAATGTAAGGACGAAAAATTGTGCTTGGCGAAACGGTATGGGATATCGAAATTTTTGTTGAGGCACAAAGGAGCACAAACTGAGCAAAATTCAGCACAACTTTTGTTTTTTCGAAAAAAGAAAATTACAATTCTGTCATGTATTCGAAAATTTCGTTTTTTTCCAAAAAGTTGTGAGATATCGAAAAAAATTGCTGCACAAATGAGCACTAACTGAGCACAATTCAGCACAACTTAAATTTTTTCGAAATTCGAAAATTGCAATTCTGTCAACATTTTTTCGAAAAAAAAATCTTTTGTTGAATATCTCAGCTTTTTTCGAATTTCGAATTTTTTTGCACAGCTTTTTTCGAAATTCGAAAATTGCAATTCCTTCGGATACCACATGACACCCTGGCGTTAGGGGATCTCTAATATGTATACCGCTTCGGTCGGTCACAACTTCCCACATTCAACACTTCCAGTATATTAACTGAAGGAAAGTGTGTATTTAAGCCCTCGCATCGGGGCTTACAACACCATTTTATTCAAACGAACGATCTCATCTTTCTTCGCCAGATTTAGGTTGCGAATGTAGTTGCTTATTGTGGTTTGTTTTTGGTCAAGATGTTGTTTATTATTGTTGATTGTGTTTAGCTAACTGACCTTTGGTAAATTTAAGCAAATAAAACAAGGGGTTTATTGCTTTTTCATCCCAACGTTTCGTCGCTTGTTTGGCGACTTCTTCAGGGGACTTGTGATAATGTTTTTTAATCTTGTTACATTGATTTTATATTAATTAAACATATAAGACAATTAACAAGAATTAAAAGCTAGATCAAACAAAAACAGCACAACGTTTTTGTTTGATCTAGCTTTTAATTCTTGTTAATTGTCTTATATGTTTAATTAATATAAAATCAATGTAACAAGATTAAAAAACATTATCACAAGTCCCCTGAAGAAGTCGCCAAACAAGCGACGAAACGTTGGGATGAAAAAGCAATAAACCCCTTGTTTTATTTGCTTAAATTTACCAAAGGTCAGTTAGCTAAACACAATCAACAATAGTAGTTGCTTATTTATCTCCAGATTATTGATAATGGTCGTAATGGTGTCGATCTCCGGAACGGGTTTTAGCGTAGAGGGATTGTTCTTGACATCCTTGGGAAGATTCTTTCTTTTGGTTTGTTTAGCAATGTGATCTCTGTAAAACTCTTGTTCACTTCGTCTGTCATCTTGTGAACATCCAATGAACTGAAGGTTGAGTTAAGACTGAACTCCACCAAAGCAGACATATCAATAACCCCGGAATTGGATTATTTAAGCCCTGCAGCTTGTAGCTTTATCTCTATTTCCTTCATCCATGGTTTTATATATAATCAGGCTTTCTATAAATAGTAGACTTTTTAAGGGACTCTCATAGAAAGAAAACCCTTTAATAGTTTTCTATAGATAAAAGACTTTTCACGGTCTTCTCTAGATAGAAGATCATCAGAGGTCTCCTCTACATAGAACAATTTAGTAGATAGGACACCTTACAAGGGTATTTTGTAGATAGAAAATATTTCAAGCTCTAAACTTTCTATTATCTCGCCAACATGTACCTTTTACATAATTTATTAATAAACCTCATCCAGGCAAACATTCCTGTTCCAACTACTCAAATCTCTATCCTCATCCACAAATTGATTTTATAATTGGAAAGTACTTTCATCATAACCAACTCATACTTGATCAAATAAATTATTTTGATTTAATTTGCAATACAAAGTTTTTCTTCTTCCTTTATTTTATTTTTTGTGTAAAGTTTTGCCAATTTTTCGTGGTTTATATTCCGACATTATGAATATCAAGCGAACAACGGCATTGCTGATGAAATTCAATAAGTGGTCATGGACAATAACGCATGTATGTATATATCGACAACAACATCAACAGCTATACTGAAAACTTTTCAAATGTATAAAAATTCCTACTATATTTTATAAGTGAACATGTTGGAAAAACACAATGAGAGCATTCTCATAATAAAAGCGAAACCGAAAAATTATCATTGTACTGAATATCGTATTGGTGATTTCATTGAATTTCGTTAACATTTTAAACAAGCTAAAAATGGCTTTGGTTTTACTATGTCGAAATGGGTTAAGTCCATAAAATTTGTAATGAGAAAATAATATCATTATCTAGCACGCTTAATCTTTCTGTTTGCAACATTTTGATATTTTCGTATTTTTTTATTTCCAACATTTATTTAACAATTATAAAACACATTTATATGTACATTTGAACATTGCATGTATAATTTTTTTGTTAAAAATATGCCGTTCCTACACGGAACATAGGGCGGAAACTAGTTCGTTCCAACGTTGTCTATCTTGGGCAATTCTTCGTATTTCTGGCCATGTGCCGAAGTTCTTGCTTTCTGCCTGAATTGTTCGTATCCATGTCATCTTGGGACGTCCTCTGCGCCTTGTACCCTGGGGATTCCATTCGAAGGCCATTTTATTTAGATCAGTGTCATCTTTTCTGAGTGTATGGCCTATCCATCTCCATTTTCGCCTTTTTATTTCCCTTTCTATAGGTTCTGATGGCGTGAGTTGCAGAAGGTCTGCATTGGATATTATGGTCGGCCAGAAAATATTGCATATTCTTCGTAAGCATTTGTTTATAAATACCTGCAGAGCTTGATTAATGGTTTTGGTCACCTTCCAAGTTTCGCATCCGTAAAGTAGTATTGGTTTGATGCTTGTGTTGAATAGACGCAGCTTGGTACTTCTGCTTATGGTTGCGGGATGACCATATTTTCCTCATGTTGTGGAAAGCAATTCTAGCTTTATTGATACGGCTTTGTACGTCAGTATCGGCGCCCCCGTCCTTCGTGATTATGCTCCCCAAATAACAGAAGCTGTCGACGTCATCCACGACAGTGGGTGTGCTGTCCACCATTACAGTCAAAGGAGAAGTTTGGTCTTTTTCATGTTAATTTTGAGACCTATCGTTTTTGCATTTTGTAATAGCTGTTCCAATTTAGCTCTGGTTCCTGCGATGGAATGACTCATGAAACAAATGTCATCAGCATAATCAAGGTCGCTTAGCTTTTCATGTGGACGCCATTGTATGCCATCTTCTATTTCTGAATTTGTTTTGCGCAGGACATTATCAAGCACAAGTATAAATAGAAGTGGGGATAAGACGCATCCCTGGCGGACGCCGTTGCGAATGGTAAAGTTTGGGCTAGTTTTTTTGTTTAAATCGCACGCTACATTCTGCATTTGTGTAGAGCTCGCGGATAATATCAATGATTTTATTAGGGAGCCCATATTCAGTTAGGGTATCCCATATTGCGTCTCTATTGAGATTATCGAATGCCCGTTCAAAGTCCACAAATAGTAGATATAAAGGTGACCTGAATTCTACGGACTGTTCCACAACGATTCGGAGTGTGTTTATATGGTCAGTGAATGATCTCTGTGGTCGGAAACCTTTTTGTTCGCGCCTCAATTGTGGGTTTAATACTGGTGTGATTCGGTCAAGTATTATAAAGGCTAGAACCTTTTGGATGGTGTTTAGGAGAGTGATTCCCCTCCAGTTTCCGCATGAGCTTAGATCTCCTTTTTTTGGAATTGTGATAATGACACCTTCTTTCCATTTCGATGGTATATTGTTAGTACTCCATGCTTCGCTAACGATGGGTTGTAATATGGGGGTTAAGACATCTGCGGCGTATTTGAAAAGTACCGGGGGTAGATTATCAGGTCCTGCGGCTTTATGACTTTTGAGTTTTGAAATTGCGCTGGATATTTCCTCATTCGTTGGTGGTGCTACATTTATGTTGTGCGGCGGGCTGTTTCGGGATTGTTCCGTTGGCTGGTATTGAACAGTACTGTTATCATCGGCGTCTTTATAAAATTCGGTCCAACGTGTAAGTTGATGCTCAATTGTTGTAAGAGGGAGTCCGTTCTTGTCTTTAAGGAGCGGTATGTTTGGCCTTTTGTTTGTGATTTGTTTTATTGCAGTATAAACTCTTCAGCATCTGCTGCCACTCCGTTTATGAAATTATTTTTGTCTTCCTTTGCAAATTGCTTGACTTGTTTTTCAGCTTCCGTATATTGTTGCTTTTTGGTAAGTTTTTCTGCAGCATTTTTTGTGTTTATTAGATCCTTTTTAAGTGCTCTCCTTCGTTCGATGGCTTCCCATGTTCTAGGGCTAATCCATGACTTTTTTTCCCTATTCTTTAGTCCAATCGTTTTCTCTGCTGCTATCCTACAGGCGTTGGTGACATCTTCTAACGTATGGGGGTGGTTGTGTTTTAAAAGTTCATTGTTTAGACATGAAACATAATTATGGCGCATCTCGCCATTCTCCAGACCCTCTATATTTACTTTAGTGTTACGTTTCCTCTGGGATTCAATGTTTTCGTATGAGCGTAGTTTGACTCAGGACAATTATGTGTAGTATATATCGACGCCTCCAAACAATAGTATGCTAAGTCGACTTAACGTCCTTTAACTTAAATTCTGTCAAATTTTGGTAATAATCGGACAATCCGAACAGAAGTTATAAACAAATATTTACTTAGCATAGTACTGAAGGTCAAAGAAATTTCCAAACTTTTAGAGCTTGTCCTGCAAAACTCACTGTTCAGAATTAGCAAACTATTATTTGGAGGTGTCGAACGTCCTTTAACTTAAATTCTGTCAAATTTTGGTAATGATCGGTCAATGCGAACAGAAGTTATAAACAAATAATATTGACTTAGCATAGTACTGAAGTTCAAAAAAATTTCCACACTTAGAGAGCTTCTCCTGCAAAACTCACTTTTTAGACTTAGCATACTATTATTTGGAGGTGTCGATATGTACATATATTAAATGTACTTTATGAGAGAAACATTTCATTTATTTTTAATTTCCCAGTTGTTCGGGTAACTAGGGAATAACTAGCAATTTTGCTGGCTACTGGTAAACACCCCTAGTTACCACCCAATCTACTCGCAATGCTATAGACTGGTGAATTTAACATGGGGATGTCATAGGAAGGGGTCTATTGTCCCCTCACTGCATTACCAGTAACCACCCAATTCGATAGTCATTTGAAATGCAATTGTCCCCTCACAGCATTACCAGTAACCAGTCAATTCGGTGGTTAGAAATGATAGCCCAAATCACTAGTAAGTTGTAATCAGAATACCAGTTTGAACAACACAATTATAACAGTTAATCTGTATATTTCGAATATGCGCTAACCACGCTTTATTTAATTACATGACGTGGATAAACATACATACATATATTTTATATAGGGCAATTTAATGTTAATCTTTAAATTCCTTGATATTGAAACTTATGCGTGAATCCTTGATACTGGGACTTATGTTGCTTATATTTATTTGGTCCTGGGAATGTGCATCTCAAGTGTGCTTCAGATAATTCAGATGTACCTGAAATAAAATGCATAAAAGTTTAATGAGATAATTAAAAAATATATTGTCCCAAAAAGTATCTATACTTACCAAATATTCTTCTAAAAATATTCATCCTTTTTTAATTTAGCCCAATAACATGTTTGTTGCATCTTTATTTTACAATAAGTTTTTGCACATCAAACTCACCAAAATGTTTTTTTTTTAATTCTGAATAAAAAAATGACAATACATTTATTCTATTTTGTTTTCAAAAAGAGAAAAAATGTTGAAAAGAGATTACAAGAGAGAAACATTGTCGATTACACTATCCATCGGTAGTCTATAAAATAGTCAATATATTACACACCGCATTACCTGTAACTAGTGAATTGACATGATAGGCAGGGACGCCCTTTTCAAGTGAGAAAAGCAAGCTATAGGTTATTTTATTTGCCATTTTTGGGTGTAAAATAACTAGGATCAATGAGTAACTAGTTACATGCCTATGTAAAAGTAGACAATTGCTATTTATAGAACAACTGGGTTATTTCAGTGTAAGCGAGTGTGTGTGTAAGAGTGTGTGGAATATTTTTGTTAAAAATTTTAACCCTCATGCGGTTTATCAAAGGTGTCTTTTTTGTCCTTTTTTCGAAAATCTTTCAAAAAACTCCTTAAAATTGTAATCGTATCAAATCCAAATATACTACAAAATTGTTCGCCATACAATTTTACTATAGGTCTCAGAACACACCAAATCTGTAACTCTTGTCTAATCGCCAGGAATCTCTAAAAATGAAAAACACGTTTTAGGGTTAAAGTCGTACTTCATCTGAGTTTATTCAAAATTGTCCCACAAAACATAATTTTAGAGAGATGATGTTAGGGACAAAAATATTCTTCATCAAATGTCACTGTGGGTCACCAAAGAAATGAAATGTCTATTTACATTTTATAGCAAAAAAAAATATCAGTATCAATTTTGCTGAAAAAACATGAAAATATTTCCCAATTTTTTTGATGAAAAATTTTTCCTTCTTTTTTTCGAGTTGGTACATGGAAGTAATATAAAACTTGGTTATAGGTGGAAAGTGTCAAAGGATGAAAAATTCTACACAAAATTTCACTATGAGTTGCAAAATAAACCATATATCTATGTATACAATTTCTTGTTTGTGAATATTCTTCACCGATGTTATTATACCCTATACCACAATGTGGAAAAGGGTATTATAAGTTTGTTTTGGTAAAAATTCATGTAACACCGCGAAATATTCGTCGGAGACCCCCAATGTGGTATATCATTCTTCATATCTCGACGAGATAAAGCGATTTTGAGATGTGTGTCCGTCCGTCAGTCCGTCCGTCCGTCCGTCTGTCCATTATAAATTGTAAACACGCTCCAGGCCGCAATTATGGACCGATCGTCACGAAATTTTGTATGGAGGTCGGGTACAGATCAGAATAGATCCCTATTCTTATTGGTGATTATCGTGAAATATCTAGCGGGTGAAATGGACCAAAAACATAACATTTATCCAATTTTCTTGCAGCTCTGTAGGTCTCAATAATAGTCCCATCAACGCGTAATTTTAAATAAGGTAAGTGTATATCACAAAGGAGAAGCTTGCAATTTGAGATGTCGATCGGATAATATTTAGAGGGTTAAATGGACCAAAACTTTTGTGTGAAAATTGTGAAAATTTTTAATATACAGCTTATATTTTAATTCCTGGAAGTGGCATTCCGGACAAGTGAGATAAACTTGAAAGTGGAACGCTTGACCTTTCAATTGATGCCAATTATGTTGGTGTGCATGATCAGATAACAGAGTTACAGCCTAATATATCCCGTTATTTGTTTGTAGTGTAATAATAAACTCGCTAGAAATCGCAATTATATATCAATAGCCACGAAATTTTGCACCGGGTAAGAGTATAGGTCGAAAAAGATGCCTACAATTTTGAATGATGATCTGATATTCTTTAGCGGGTGAAATGGACCATTACTTTGTATGAAAAATATAAAATTTTATTTTTGGTCGATATTTTAATTCATTAAGGACATATATATTTCGCAAAGTAGCCTACATATGGGAAAAAACTACTGACCTTTCCTCTGATGTAAATTGCAATAAAGTGTTTGCTAGATAACGGGCCTACTGCCTAATATATAATGGGTTCTGTGTAGAGAACCAAATTTTTATCCCATGCTACATATTGTCTCTCCAAAAGTTTATGTAACACCACGAAATATTCGTCCTAGACCCCTTATTTGGTATGCCGAAATTCATATCTCGACGAGATAAAGCGATTTAGCGATGTGTGTCCGTCCATTAAAAATTGTACACAAGCTTATGGCCGCAATTATGGACCGTTGTAACGAATTTTTAAGGAGGTTGGGTTCGGGCAGGAATAGAAATGATTAGTTTTTGGTGATGATCGTGAAATGTTCAGGGGATGAAATGGACCAAAAACAAAATTTTAACCAATTTTGTAGCGGCTCTGTAGGTCAAAATGATAACCCGCAAATTTTTAAACAAAGTTTAAGTTTATGATGAAGAAGAAGCGTACAAACCAACGTGAAGATCAGATAATACTTAGCGGGTTAAATGGACTGAAACTTTTGGGTGAAATTGGTATAAATTTCAATAACGTAGCGGTTAAACAACGGGCGTAGTACTACATATGTGGGTTTCATTACACTTAACGTGAACTAAAATTTCCTTTCCTGCTACAAAAATGTCTTTGCTTTTGCTAGATAACTTTTTGGTTTTGGTCATAAGTATTATATATTAAATCTCAGATATTTGATGATTAAATTTTCACAATCATTGAAAATAAGTTCCGTGGAGAGCGATTGTCCAGGGATAGAGGTATAGGGTATCCCATGGTCGGCTCCGTCCGACTATAGACTTTTCTTACTTGTTTTTCAATAACTTCTTCAACAAAAACCGTTTTTAACCAAATATCAATCGTCGGCTCGAAATATAAGAGTGAGCAAAGAAAAAATGTCAATGACAAGTTTTTCTTGTTTGGATGTTTGGTTTTGAAAATGGGCTATATCGGTCCACGTTTTGATATAGCCATAATAGAACGGTACTTCCTGATTTTCGGTATTTTAAAGGTTTCGCCACAAAATCTTACCAAAATGGAAGAAAGTCCTGTACCCCAGAAATCTGTCGCTATAAATCATCCGATTTTCGGTATTCTGAAGGTTTTAGTGACAAAAACTCTACAAAGAAAATTATCAATATTTTTTCATATTTTATTATATTCCCAATATGAAGGTACCTCCAAATTTTACACAGCCGGAATAGAAACGGAATGGAAACATCGATGCCTAATTGGTATTATAACTTGTATAAGGATCCGATATTTTTCTGTGAGCGTGGCGGAAGAGCCTAGTACTTTCGTAAACGAAAGGAAACTAATTGTTCCACTTTGCTCCACTACAACTGGTGGTGGGGGGTATAAAAAGTTCGGATCCGGCCGAATTTAAGGCCGATCATACTTGTTTTAATATTATCTTTGGAACAACCCATATAACAATACCGCCCGACTTTAAGCATTTTAAAGTTTTAATCGACAGTTTCGGCCCAAATTGGATGTAATTTAGCATTCAGGGTTCAAAGGCGCCCAAACAATTTCTACAGTAAAAATTGTGGACTTATTTCAGGCATTTCAACGTTTTGATCAAAAATTTCGGCTTAAAAACTTCTCCCCCAAACATTTTGGACAAAGGCCCACGTTGGCAAATGTCCCTACATAATCGTATCGTTCGACTTCAGGTAGTTTGATGTTCTTATCCACAGTTAAGGCCCAAATTGGATGATAATTGATATCCACCATAAATTGTGGACATAGGTCCCCGTTTTGGGTATAGCCCCTATAACGGCGCCGCTTGACTTCAGGTATTTTTAGTTTTTATTGACAGTTTCAACTCAATTTGTGGTAATTTAGTATTTAGAAATCAAAGTGGCCACAAAGCTTATCCACCAAAAATTGTGGACATAGGTCCATGTTTTGAAATAACCCCACGACAACTGCATCGGCCGATATCAGGTCATTTGACGCTTTTAGCTACATTTTCAGATCGACTTGGCTATAATGTGGGGTTTAGAGTTCACAGTTGTCAACACGCTCATCCACAAAAAAATGTAGAAATAGGTCCATGTGTCGGTATAGCCCCATATGCAGGAATAGCATGATTTTAGGTATTTTGACATTTTCAGACCGACTAAGCGTTACTTTGGTATTTAAGGTTCGAGGTGCTCAAAAAGCTCCTCTACCAAAAATTGTGACCATAGGCTGACGTTGTGATATAGCCTCCATATAACGGCACGTCCGATTTCAGTTTTTTATCGTTTTTAGCTTTATTTTCAGATCGAATTAGCGATAATTTTTACATTTGCGGTTTCTGGTTGTCACCCAACTTATCCATTCAAAATTGCGGACATATCCCACATATTACTGTACCGCCCGGTTTAAGTATTTTGACGTTTGCGCCTGCGTTTTCAGACCGAAGAAGGTATAATTTGGCATTTAGGGTTCTTAGTCGTCAAAAACTGTTCCACTAAAAATTGTGGACATAAGTCCACGTTTTGAAATAGCCCACATATAATGGTACTACCTAGTTTCAGGTATTTTCAGACCCAATAAGCTATAATTTGGCATTTAGGGTGCTTAGTGGTCAAAATGCTTATCATACTTATAATTTTGAGCATAGGTCTATGTTCTGGAATAACCCCCATTTGATGTATTTTGAAGTTTTAACTAATTTTTCAGACCGAATTAGCTGTAACGTGGCATTTTGTCCAAAATTTTCTCCACTAAAAATTTTGGACAAATGTCCATGGTAGAGTCCCCAGATAACGGTTCAACCCGATTTCAGTTATTTTGAAGATTTTACCTGACCGGATCAGCTAAAATTAGATGTGCACTATGGTCCTAAATCCAATTTTTCTTGACAAAATTATTTCGACGTCCCTTTTGTATTGAAATTGTTTATTATTTATGATATACGAGGGCGGTTCGGAAACTTCTTAGCCTATCAATGAAAGAGAATAGTTAGTTTTTCAAAAATATTTTTATTTTTCAATATAATCTCCTGAAACTTCAATACACTTAGTCCAACGCTTTTCTAGCAATTCTATCCCTTGATTAAAATAGTTTTCCTCAAGGTCTTCAAAATAGTGGTTTACAACTGTAATTGCATCTTCATTTGAGGTAAAACGCTTGCCAGCAAGGATTTTTTTTAGATTTGGGAACAAGTAAAAGTCACTGGGAGCTAAATCAGGAGAATAAGGTGGGTGGTCAAGCAACTCGTACTTTAATTCGTTGATTTTAGCCATTGTTAAAACACTCTTGTGCGCTGGTGCGTTGTCTTGATGAAAAATTATTTTTTTGTGTTGTAAGCCAGGACGTTTTTCTCGAATTTATACATTTAATTGATCCAAAATGTTACAATAGTACTCTGAATTTATTGTTTTACCCTTTTGCACATAGTCAATCAATAAAATACCTTTGAAGTCCCAACAAACCGTTGCCATAACCTTACCAGCCGATTGAATTGTTTTTGCCTTCTTTGGGGCACTTCCTCCAGCTTCAGTCCATTGTTTGGATTGTTCTTTTGTCTCTGGAGTATAGTGGTGGATCCATGTCTCATCAACAGTTATGAAACGACGCTTAAAATCCATTTTATTTCGCTTAAATCGATCCAAACAAGCTTGAGAAATGTTCATTCTTATGCGTTTTTGATCGACTGTTAACAAATGCGGCACCCATTTTGCAGAAAGCTTTTTCATCTGTAGTTCTTCATGCAAAATTAAATTGTACTCGATCGTTTGAGATGCCCATGATATTAGCAATTTCACGCACTTTTATTCTTCGATCATTTAATACCATATCATGCACTTTGGCTACAATTTCTGTTGTTGTTGCTGTTTTTGGACGTCTACTACGTGGTTCATCTTCAATGCTTATACGACCACGTTTAAATTCAGCAACCCAATTTTTTACTGTTGCATATGAAGGAGCACTTTCACCTAACACATTCACCATATCATTATGAATTTCATGTCCCGATAAACTTTTTTATGTAAATATTTAATGACAGCACGCATTTCTAATTTTTCCATTGTAAAAAAATTGCGGATGCGTCTTTTTTGAACACCTGTTTCTATATGAAGGAGTTGCCAGATCGAAACAAAATTTAACATGTGTTCATAACAGAGATGGAAGTTTCCAAAACACTTAACTTTTTTCTGTTTATACCGCGCTTTTTGTGCTAGGCTAAGAAGTTTCTGAACTGCCCTCGTATGTAAGTGTAAAAACAGTAACTATTATTTTTTTCGCCCAAAATTACCAAAACATTCAAACGGTTAAAATTTTTAAGTATTACCGATCAGTTTCAATTGGATGCTATATACATTCATAATAATTCTGTCATCTTAAAATGCATATGCAGTTTTTTTCCTAGTACTTGATTGCAAATTTTAGATTTTTACGTTCCGGATCTAATAAATCATTACTCGTGAAAATTCATTTCTAGAAACGCGAAATACGAGAAATTCCAAAGTAGGAAATTCACCTAAAATGGTTTTGGAAAATATCGCGCATTTTATGGCGTTCCCGATTCTCCTATTTTAAAACTTTCAGTCACATAATTCAATCGAATTTACTAAATTTACTTTTTTATATTTTTGAACCGAGATTGCTGTAATTTTGTATTGCGTGTGTTCAGAGGATACGAAAGCTCATTTAGGAAAATTGTAAAAATTGGTCCATGTTTAGGAAAGAACAACGTGACGCCCCATGTTAGCTCTTTTAAAGGGTTTTTGTACATTTTGATCCTAAAGTGGATGTAACTTGCTATATCGAACTCCCAATGGGTAGAAAACTTCCTAGATATAAGACTTAGCGTGATGGAAGAACTTAGTACTTTCATAGACGAAAGGAAACTAATTGTTCCCATTCCAAAGAGCCAATTTTTTGAGGTATTTTAATTAAGACCATTTAGTAGTTATAGTAACCTTATATTAAGTATTTCCAATAGCGACCCTCACACCAAACTTTAGAATTTGTACCCATTAAAAAAAAAAAAAAAAAAACACCTTATCATTCATGCAATAACAAAATGGTACCAAATTTAGTGATTTTCGTACACCTGGGTATAACCATAAAAAATTATGATATACCAACCACAAATCTCATTTCCAGCTCCATCAGTCGATTACAATAATATTTTTTTCGTGGACTGATGAGCTCTAAAAATCTCACAAAAAGGGCTGCTTGGCTGGATAACTATCAATAGAAATGCCTCTCGGAGATAAATGCTATTTATTTGTGATAACGGATTAGAGCTAGTCAACATTTCCTTCCTCGTATTCACATATCGTAAGGAACTCGATCTTCGACATTATAACTTTACGATTGTGATATTGAGTATATAAATCTGAGCTAAACAAGTTCGTTTTATTAACATTTACATTTGAGTAATAAAATCGACTTAATCCCTTTCTCTGTCCAAAGCAATAGCCAGCCACTGTACTATGTGAATGTTCACCTAAATATCAATTCAGATAAAACAGTCTGTATATATTTATATATATTTAATGTGAATGTGATGACCATTGTAGTATTGTGGACGTTGCGTTGCCAATTTAAAGGCGTGCGTTTTGTACATTTATGAGTGTAATTTCAATGGAGAACAGTCATATGGACGTCAATAACATACATACGCGCACGGACGTACATACATACGAACAAACTATAGTTGCTTTAATTTGTTTTTGCAATCGTTGGAATGTATTATTGTTCAAATGCTAGCATTTCTATTGTATTACTTTTATTGTCGTTGTCATATATGTATGTATATAAATTGCACACACGTGTGTTCGCGTATAGTTATCTACACTTATCTGTGTGCATGGGAATATTTCTTCTATTATTTTGTGGTCGTTTTGTACGCATTCGAATGCGCTGCCATGATATTTGTTGTAAATATTCATTTATGCACATAATGACCACAAATGGAATAGAATCAGTAGCATCAGCATTTGCTGAGGTAGCAAGGGTCTTACGATTAAAGGGCCGTTTCAACAAAATGTTTAAATGTCAAATTTCATTTCGTGGGAGTTCAGTCAAATCCCCTTGTTTATAAGCTTTAAATTGCTTCTTTAACCAATTTTTAATATGGGGTTATTTGAGGTTAACTTTAAGGCCTAACTTATCCGTGTTTTCCATTTAATACTTCCCTGTCCCACATTACAACAATTACAACAATTCACATGCAGCAGTAGCTATACCAACATTCGACTATAAAAGAATCCATCCGCCGTTCATACATACACACACTCGCACATCCAAAGCTATTAACAAAACCACAAAATGCGTAAATGATATGTATTTATGTACATGTATATGAAATGCATTCTTTAGCATTTTGATTTTGTTTTTTTTTTTATTTTTTGTTTCATTTTCTGTATCACTGCCAGGAAATTCCCTTGTTTGTCGTCTCCTTTTGCTTTGTGATTTGTAAAATAAATTGTTGTTATGCGATATGTGTTAACAAGATTCATTGTAGTGTCATAATGTTTGTTTATTTAATATATACATACATATGTATGTCACATAACTAAATTGTAACCCAACTTAAATTGTTACAAAATAACACAAATTAAATTTAAATAATTTCATAATTTTTATAAGGACATTTTAAATAAACTATTTATTGTTGCTTAAGGACATGTTTGCAATATTATTGCAATACAAGAATTTATATAAGGGCTGAAAATTTGTGAGCCTAATAAAGCAAATAGGGGTTTTGTGTTTTACACGTGGTTGAATTAGTAATTATATGTCAGTAAGTCAAAGTATATTTTTCAGAGTAATAAATTGTCTATGATTGTGGATTACAAAAAAGCCTTCGACACCGTGCAACATGACCAAATAGTGGAAATCCTTACATCTATTGACATCCAAGGAAAAGAATTACAATGCATCAAGCAATTATATTGGAAACAAACAGCACAAGTCGACATTAATGGAGAACTGACAGAATGCTGAGATATTTGCTTTGGAAAAAAAAACGTTGTCTTTATATCCACATACGTTTTTTGCCCATTCCAACCCCTAAATATTATCCGACCATCACTAAAATCAATAGGCTTCTTCCCCTCCGGGACCCCCATCAACATCCGAAATTTCGTGACGATCCGATCAAAATTGCGACCTGTATCGTGATTACAAGGTTTAGATATACAGACGGACAGACGGACGGCACACATAGCCAGATCGACTCAGCTCGTCGAGACATTAATTTTGGTATATATAAGTATGGGTCTACGACCATTATGTCGATGCGTTACAAACTTTTTGGCCAAAACCAACTTATAATACCCTCCCCACATAGTGGTGTAGGGTATAAATGTGGGTTAATGATTAATATACACTGTGACACAAAATGGAACTCAAAGTCTGGGGGGTGGAAAATTTAGTTTGGAGATGAAAGCCCTTAATGAGTACACTACAAAGCCAAAAGGAAATTTTTGCCATAGATCAAGTTTCTGAGATATCGCGCGATGAAGTTTTTGATTTTTTTCCCTATAATACTTGGGAAATGACTCCATATCTCTGTTTGGCGTTGTTGTAGCTTCGCCAAATCGATCTTTTTGTAGAACATTTCATTCTCAATGCCTTTTATGTCCCTTTCGTCCTTTTTTTTGAACCGTAGTGAAAGTACCACAAGATGAGATTTTTCATCACCCAAATATTCTACAAAAATGTTACTTAGAAAATTTTATATACGGTTCTCTTTGACAACTAATCGATTTTGTACCGTTTTCTTTGTCCTTTTTGACATTTAATCGGCTTTGGTTCAGAAAAAAACTATGTTTTCTTTCTCTGTATATTCGTCATTGGTTATTTATTGGTATGTGACATGTAATGATGAACACGTTAATAAAAAGTTTTCTTGGAGGATAGATCCGGTTATCTCAATTTTTGAACCGGATATTCCGACATTAAAACCGATTTTTGACCCGGTTTTAAGTAACCGATTAAACTTATATGTATAGCATTAATAAGCTTATTGAGTTGTCAATCAAATTAAATTAATTCGCTTATGAAAACTTTGCTAGTTGCAGTTCTAAAACAAAAAAACCGTTTTCTTAAACCATTTTTAAGGACAACAAGTAAGCAAAGATATGCTACAATATATCGCACCTGTTCAACAAAAGGTAGTAACTCAAACTTTTCTATTTTCCAATAGAGACAAAAACTGTTGGTACATAAGTAGTAGTATGAAAAGTGAAATACCGGTATTTTTGACGAAAGAATAGACAAAGAAATGACAGATTTTTTCAGTGGGTAGGGTAATTCATTTTCTTAATAAAAATTTAAAATTTTTAGTTACTACACTTCTGTTGAACAGGACAATTAATACGCCTGGGCTCCACGGAATTCGCAATAATGCACAAACTGGGAAGTTCTCTGTCATGATAGAGACAATTATAGCATGTGAGGAAAATGTGATTCTCTACATAAAACCCACTTTATACTAGGCAGTAGCCCCGTCGTGCAAAATTTCGTGACTATTGAGTTATAATTGCGACCTCTAGCGTATTTATTATTACACTACAAACAAATAATTGGATATATAAGGCTGTAACTCTGTTATCTTATCATGTACACCAACACAATTGGCATTAATAGAAAGGTCAAAAGTTTATTTTCAAGTATAGCGGACGGAAGGACGGACGGACACACATCTCAAAATCGCTTTATCTCGTCGAGATATGAAGATTGGTATACCACATTGGGGGTCTCCGACGAATATTTCGCGGTGTTACATGAATTTTTACCAAAACAAACTTACAATACCCTTTCCACATAGTGGCGTAGGGTATAAATATCAGTACACGCAATATGGAAATCAAAGCCTGGGGGTGAAAAATTCTTTTTGGCGATGAATGTCGGTGAAAATAATATGATGAACCCGGAAGGACAGTTCTGCCATAGGTCAAAGTGAATATTTTTTGTTAGTTTTTTACGTATCTATGCGAAACTGGTACGTTGTTTGTTTTTGTTTTTACTTATACCTCTGTGATAATATATTATTGTGTATCAAAATGTTTATTATCCTGATGATGCAATTCTTCTCATTGAACTTTTTTCTTTGCTTACCTTTATACTTCGAGCTGACGATTGATGTTTGGGGATAAAAAGTTTCTTGTTGAAGAAGTTATTGAAAAATAACTTCGGTGGAGAATATCCACAAACAAGAAACAAGGGAACTGATGAGATCCAGTGGCGTGGATCGAAACTATAGTATTCCCTGCCTTACCCCTTGGCGAACAATGCCAAATCTTTTCCACTAATAAACTAGTTGTTTTAAAATATTAAAACAACAACAATGGGATTAAGCCAGACTATTTTGAAAAAACAAAATTCATTTAAAATATTTATAGCTTACCACACAATGTGGAAAATTTGTTTTGCCCAATATTCGTGTTACATCGCGAAATATTCGTCGTTTACCTTAATTTTTCATATCTCGACGAGATAGAAATTGTAATCAAACTCCAATCTGCATTTATGGGCCGATATTTACTTAATTTTGTTCGGAGGTCGGTTTCCGACCAGAATGGACGCAAATATTTAAGGGGGTGAAATGGATCAAAAACACAATTTTTATCCGATTTTAAAGCTGATCTGTAGGTTGCAATAATAGTGCGGTCGGCGCGAAATGAACCATAACTTTTGTGTGAAAATTAGGGTTTTTTTAATTCTTGATACAAATTAAAATACTGTAGCGGTTAAATAACGGAACTACTTCCTAATATATAAGTGGGTGAGAAGTCCAATGCAGTTATTCCATTTTGGTGAAATCAATTGTAGGTCCGTACAACTTTTGATATTGCAAATGGGCTATAGCCTCGTCGACGTTTTAAGGAATTTTGAATGTAGTAGTCCCACGTGACCATTGAATTGGTTGCAATTGTGGATTTTGTGTTTTTACAGAGGTTAAAAAACATTTCTACTAAAAATTGTTTATATATAGGTCCTCTTTTGGTTAGCCCCATATATAACACATCAAGTGACGCGACCCGACAACTTAGGGAGTTTTAGTGGTATTAGTCCCAATTGACCACGAATTAGTCGTTGTTTGTATTTTCTGTTTCCAGAGGTATTGTATAAGTTAGATACTTTGTCCCACAACTTCCCCTGCTCGATCAATCACGGATGCTCATTGGCGCACTGGCATCTCTTCTATAATTCCCTCTGCGGATACCGTAGTGTGCGGATCGCCGCTGGGCATCGGTTGTTGTCGGTTTGCTCGCCTTGTTACACTTTGCTCTCACTGGAATAATTGTAATTGTAGTAGTATATGACATGGGATCCTCTGCGATCACTCAGAACCTCTGCGTTCACTTGTCAATAGTCACTAGTCGAAGAATAACGTCTACGCGTTATTACTAAAAGGCCTCTGTCGCCACTACCACCGATTACAAAAGGTAATCTATTTTGTTGTACGAAAAGAATCATAAATAAACTTCCCGCATATTATTACATTTAAATTGATACTGCTTGTGTTTTTATTTCTTTGGTTCTTTTCTCCCCCACTGCTCATCATCATACGGTAATCCTGAGTTATCGAAGAAACCTATGGATTTCCCCTCCCTCACCTAAACATTTGGTCGCATCGAGCCAGATAGACGCCAGTATTGTTGTTGTTCCCCCTCTCTTGAACGAGAATTGAAGCTTTTGTTGTTGCTTTGCACGGAGAAATCATTGGATCATCTCACGTCACATATCATTGCTAACATTAATTACATCAACAAATCACCATACTAACACCAGGTACGTAAACTCAGATTTCCATAAAAAGTGAGCTACCGCGAGTGTTAGTATTTTTCGTTTCGTTTACCGTTTGAGCATTAATAGAAACATAAATCGTTGGTCGAATTTCAGTCTCCCTACGCGAGTGCATTAAATTCGTTGCCTTCATTCCCCCACCATACAATACAGTCCACACAAAACTTATTGAAATCGTTGTTGTACTGATCATCCGCAATCGCGTTGATCATACAAATCATTATTTGTGTTGTTGTTATTCTTGTTAGATTTGCTCCTTACCATTTGGTCTCATCATAACAACGAACTCTCATTACTTCCAATCGTCCTTTATTGTTGTTAAACAATTAAAAAGTTCATATTGGTCGACTCATATTAGCACTTCTTGTGTTAATACTAGCTTTGTCCACTACACAACACCTTAGTTGTTGCTAAACTTGCTATTTTCTTTTTGTTGTACTGATCACCTACGTCGCGTTGATCATACAAAGAAAGCATTCGGTGTTGTTACTTTGTAAAATTTGAATTGTGGCTCTTCTCATTTTAACTGAGAACTTGCAAATATATTTGTAATATTTGCAATAACAACATCGTCAACTTCCAATCACTCTTGCTCTCGTGTAATTAAATTATTACACGCACTGATCTAGCTCTCATTTATTTGTTATTGTTGTTATTCCCCAAGGATCTTTTCTATCGAAGACCTTTTCTTAAAAATTTGCATTGGCAAATTTAACAACAACACACATTGCACATTGTCGTTTGGTATTAGTTGTTGGTACGATCCTCTCCATCCAAAAATATTTGGCGTTGATATTCCCCCTCGGTTTACATAAAACCCTTTGAAAATTTACACAGCCAAATTTACAATAATAACGCACCATCCAAATTCTCGCTGCATTTCATTTCTTTGTTGTATAGATCGTCAAACACCAACCAAACACATTCGTTTTTCTATTCTCCTACCTTTGTCGGTCAGTTATTTATTCTAATTTGAGAAATTACATGGTAATTATACCAACAACATTCCCGCCTTTTTAAGCGTCCCTTAAAAACTCTGCTGATCCTCAGCACGCACTTGCTTGGTCGTTTGCAACGTCTGTTGCTCAGTGGGAGCTTCACTGTTCACACATAACCATTTCTCTGCTAGCGTCACTTGTGTTGTCGAGTCCTCTTTGTGCTATATTCGTTGATGTCCCAGCACAGTGGGGTAAGATAGTACAAATAGTACAGTGGGGTAAAAGCACGAAAAGTTTTTTTCTAATAATTAATTATGAAAATTATTTTTCGATAACTTTTGGAAATATAATTAATTGGCAGTAGGGTTTTTGGAATTTTTGGACAAATTCACCCTACATTCGGCACTTATTGCACCAATTTCTAGCAGAGAATATAAGTGAAAAATAGTTGTTTTTTGACTCTTTTATATTGTTTTTGGCAATATTTGTTAAACATTTTGGAATAATATTTGAGTCTCCGTAGGGGTTTCGGTATTTTTGGACAAATACACCCTACTTTTGGCATACTTGCACCAACGTGTTCGCCCTACTTTAATTTCAAATATAATTACACCCTGTTAAGATTCTGTTGTATTCTTAGAATATTGGAGGTTTTGTGTGGGAATTTCTAATTTCCTGTGAGCTATAGCCATTTGTTCTTCAACTTGAATTTCATTTCTTCACCTCTCTTTGTTGTTTGTTGCAAATTCAATTGCAGATTTAACTTACAAAATGTCTGTCACCCCGCTTACTCGGTTTATTAGAGCTTCAGACATCGTTTTGAAACGTGTGGCTTCCTTTGAACAGAAAAGTGAAACCAAATATAACATACATTCTCTAGAAATCCACAATTCTGAGCTTCAAAAATTGTGGAACAAAGTTCATTGCACTTACGAGGAGTGCAAAAACTGCCTCACGACATCCGAGACTGCACAGACTGATGGTATTGATGTCGTTGAGGAAAAGTACGCCACATCCTACATTGCTTACCTTCGGTGCATTAGCACAATTAGTCGGCATCTTGAGCGCCTTAAAACTCTTGGTAGTGAAACTCCTTCACCTGCTATAGCTTCTGCACTCTCACCACCTCCACCAACTGAATTGTCGAGCGTTTCAAAAGAAACGCAATCTTCGGGTTTGCTTTCGGGTAAATCTTTAGAAATCTCACCACCTCCTAAACATTCGTTGAATCCTCCTGAAGTAGCAACTCCATCCAATAAATCATTGGACGAATCCGTCTCGTCGGTTTCTGTGCAGTCTACTTCTCCGTCCGTACCTGCTCCACCTGAAACTTCTTCCAACAACATAACTTCCTCTAGTGGCACTGTTAATAACTTCACATCATCTGTTGATACCTACAGCTTACCACTACCTCCCAGTTTGCTTTCTAGCGCGTCTTTAGCCCCTGTTTCTGTGCAGTCTACTCCTCTTGGTGTAATTGTTCCAACAGAAACTTCCTCCACCACAACTTGTAGTGACCCTGCTGATAATCAATGCTCCAAGTCAACTGTCGATACCCATAGTCTGCCTTTACCACCTATCGACATTGATATTTTTGCTGGCGATTTTATATCCTGGCCATCTTTTAGGGATCTGTTCACCACTCTATTTATTGAAAACTCACGCCTATCAGACATTGAACGGTTCTGCTATTTGTTGCAGAAAACCACCGGTGAGGCTCGCGAAATCGTTTCGAGATTTCCACTCACCAATTGTAGTTTCCCTTTAGCGTGGAAAGCTTTGTCGGATGCCTATGATAACAAACGCATCCTGGTGGATAGTCACATAAAACAATTGTTTGCTCTCCCAGCTCTAGAAAAAGAAACAGTTTCAGGTTTGAAAGTTCTTCAGCGCGGTATCAATAGTTGTCTAGCTGCAATGACCGTCTATGACGTCGTCACGGATCATTGGGATCCAATAATAGTTTGTATTTGTTTGCAGCGTTTGCCTAAATTGACATTGACTCTGTGGGAGCAAAGCATCAAAAAGAAGTCGTCGTTGCCTTCTTGGAAAGACTTAGATGCTTTCCTCACAGAGAGGATACAAACATTGACTTGTATCCAAAACTTGTATGAAAATCAGGTCACAAAGAAAGTTGTCTCATCTCGCTCCTCCAATAAAGTGTTGTCGGTACATAAATCTAACGATGTATCATATCCTCGATCTACAAGTTTGCTGACAAGTACTTGCCCAATTTGTTCTGGCCAGAGCCACGTTCTTCGTCTCTGCCCGCAGTTTATTAAACTATCATTTGAGGACAAATTCTCGATTGTGAAAAAGTATAACTATTGCATAAATTGCTTATGTCGTGGTCATGCTGTTAAGAAATGTAACAGCAAATATAGTTGCAACTTGTGCAAACAACGGCACCATAGCCTTCTCCACCGACCACAAGTTAGAAGAGTTATTGCTCCGACCACATCAAAACTGTCTCCGTCTTTTACTGAAGTCAAAAGTCGAGATCACAGTTGTGTTTTGTCGCAGCCCCGACATTCTCCAGGCATTTCTACATTGCCCTGCACTTCTCCGGCTTTTACAAATGTCAAAAGTCGAGAGTCTAAGTCTACTGTGTCGCCTTGCTCTTCTTACAAACGCCAAAGCAATCATACAGACACTAATACCTTGCGCAATAGTAAAGTTCTTACTGCGCCATCTTTGTTGAAACCCCCTCCTGCTTTTACATATGTCAAAAGTCGAGTATTAGCTTCAACTCTGACGAAATCAACTCCGGCTTTTACGAAGGTCAAAAGTCGAGTATTTAGCCCTTCTTTCTCGCGCTCAAATACCTCTCCGGCTTTTTCCAAGATCAAAAGTGGAGTATTTCGTCCTTCTTTGTCGCGTCCAACCTCCTCTTCGGCTTTTACTGATGTCAAATGTCGAGAACTTAGTTTGTTGGATCGGTCTTCGGACAACACCAAACTCCTCCTCAGATAATAGTTTGCTTTTGGGAACTGCCAAAGATAGTTTTGAATTCGTTGCTTGCCCAAAAATATATTTTCGGGTACCTTCTCATCGGTCCGGTTCCTGCCACCTCTTGTTCCTAATCTCGTTTTTTAAATTGAAATCGACCACTGCGTTATGCTAACAACTAAGAGAAACATATCGCTAGTGCTGTTATATCTTGAAAACTTAAATTGAATTGTTCAGTGACTCGTCTCCATATTCTTGAATCGAGCGAATATCGGAGTCGATCCTTTCTTAATTACTCGTTTATTGACATCGCTTGTTTGAACTATAGCTCTCTTGAAATCTGAATTTACGTTCATGAATCTTCTTACTGACATATTGGTATAATATTATTAATCTTTATTGTAATTATTCCTAGCTTTAATTAGTTGATCCACGCTTACGTGTATCAAGGTGGGCGGCAATGTATAAGTTAGATACTTTGTCCCACAACTTCCCCTGCTCGATCAATCACGGATGCTCATTGGCGCACTGGCATCTCCTCTACAATTCCCTCTGCGGATACCGTAGTGTGCGGATCGCCGCTGGGCATCGGTTGTTGTCGGTTTGCTCGCCTTGTTACACTTTGCTCTCACTGGAATAATTGTAATTGTAGTAGTATATGACATGGGATCCTCTGCGATCACTCAGAACCTCTGCGTTCACTTGTCAATAGTCACTAGTCGAAGAATAACGTCTACGCGTTATTACTAAAAGGCCTCTGTCGCCACTACCACCGATTACAAAAGGTAATCTATTTTGTTGTACGAAAAGAATCATAAATAAACTTCCCGCATATTATTACATTTAAATTGATACTGCTTGTGTTTTTATTTCTTTGGTTCTTTTCTCCCCCACTGCTCATCATCATACGGTAATCCTGAGTTATCGAAGAAACCTATGGATTTCCCCTCCCTCACCTAAACAGGTATGATAACATTTCCTGAAAATAATGTCAATATACATAGCACTCATATAACGGTGCCACCACCTTTTATGTATTTTAAGTTTTTTATATAAATCTTCGGTCTTAATTGGCTGTTTTTTTGGCATGTATTGTTCCCAGAAATCAAAAAATGTATACACATAAAATTTTAGACATATGTACGTCCACGTTTTATCACTTCTGTGTAACGGTACCACCCGATTTGAAGTGTTTTCACTCTTACTCTACATTTCGCCTAAATTTACTGTAATCTGGCATTTATGGTTCTCAGTTGTTAAAAACTTCTCAACAAAAAATTTTGGACATAGGTCTACGTCTTGATAAAGCCATTTCAGAACGTTACTCTCCGATTTTGGGAATTTTTTAGGTTTTAACTGCATTGTCCCATGAAAATAGCTACCGAGATGACTACAATTTGGTATTTAGTCTTCGATATAGAAACACAACATACCTACAAACAGTAGTTGATATAGATGCATGTTTTAATATAGCCCCAATATAAGAGATCAGTTTTTCGAAATTTTTGGTAGGATTATTGTTATTTTCTGGATTATAGCGTATTTTTCATACAAAACAAATGAAAAAGTATCAGTCAGGTGTGTCGACAGAGATATACATACCCTCTCCTTGAACCTAATGAATGAAACACAATACTTCTGAGTTTTATAGGTGTTTTATGAGTTTTTGTTTTTTTTTTTCATAGAAAGTATGGACTCGTCCCGAAAAAATTGTACCGTCTTAACTAGAGATGCATACAAAACATGTTGACAAACATTAAAAAAAAATCCCAGACGAATTCTTAAACTTCACTCCTTCTAAACTTTGTGTGTGAGGTACCCGATGTAGCCGATATTCGAACATAATTCGAGGGTGTAAGGAATAAAACGTTTGGACCAAATCGGATTGTCCCTTCGAGGGTTATCTTACGTACTATCCAATTTTGTTGACGCCTGCAGTCTTTTTTTGGAGCTTTTTTGCCATTATCTCAGGATGTATGGACTTGTCCCCGAAAGAAATGCGTCGCCGTAACGGGTCCCACAAGAAGAACTCTTTGGAAAAAATTTCAAAACGATCCGAGATGAGCTGTTGAACTGCACTTTTCCAAAAGAGGCCCGCCAGGACAATATCCTGATTCAATTCAATACACTCCGCGAGGATATCCTAAACTTCACTTTTTTCCGAATTTTGTGTGGGTGGTACCCGAAGGAGTGGACCAGTAGTCCATATTCAAACCCGATCTATGCCTGAAAGTAATATTACCATATGCAAACTTATGACCAATTCGGTCACTCCCTCGATAGTTATCGTACGCAGCAGCCAGACCGACAGCTCGACGGACATTGCTCAATTGTCTGAAATAGATTTCTTCCAACATACTTTGGGTCTAAGCCCATTATTTCGATGAGGCACATTTTTGGTCGTATCAAAGTTTAGTCTAAATGCTGAGAGTATAAATAGCTGTAATCCTACATTTAAGGTTCTTGGATTTCTAGCGGTTAAAAAACTTATTCACAAAAGTTGTAGATATATGTAGGTCCAAATTTGGGTATAACTCCCATATATAACTCCTCCCGACTGTAATTCTGAACAGCGGGTTCTCAGACCGAAGTTGATGTAATTTCGTACAACGGATTCTCCGATTTAAAGTATTTTAATGATATTTTCAACTAATGTGGCTGTTGTAACTTGGTACTATGGATTCTCAACATTCTTGCATCAATATATGTCCATATTTCGGTGTATACCCCATACGGACGTACCTTTCGACTATACGTAATTTAAATATAGAATGACTGTAGGTTCGGATTTCTAATGGCTTAAAAACTTCGATGTCTTATTTGAATTTAACGGTGTTTTAAATAAGTGATACGAATAAGCCTTGACGAGACGGATTTCCATTTTACTTCAATAAAACTCCCTTCAATAAAATACAATCCACAAATTTCGGCCAAGCCGAACTTAACACCGTTCATGATTGTTACTCTTATGATTCTAATTAATTATACTTAAATGGTAAATGTTGATGTATTGAGAAGTTAACTCTCCGTTTTAGGCAGGAGTTCATCAGCTTCATAAAGACTTCGCACATTCTATGTGCCAATGTTTTGATTTATTTTACCTACTGGTATTCTTAGCATTCTCGTGTTAACGGAGATTGAGAGTTTTGTGTTGTTTCTTAACTCCATCAATTTGTTGGTATTCAAGGAAATATAATTCAGTGGTTTCCCATTGCTTTCTGAAGGGTATAAAGTTTTTATTCTATATTACAGGGCGATCCTCTGGAGTACTTACGCTTTTTTGCTAACGCTTACTATAAAACAGACGCAAAAAGAAAGAAAGGGAGAAAATTAATGTACACTGAATAATTTTCTTCCAAAAATCGTGATGTGCGCCGTTGACCGTCTTTAATTTCTCCACCCTCGACGTAAGCCTGTTTATGCACGCAGAACTTACATCGGCCTCTTATCATGCATTATGTGATGGATTTGTTACAAAGTAATCTCTCCAGGCCCTCTTAGGTACAGACCTTTTAGTATGTTTTGTTGTTTTTCCGTTTGTAAAGCATTAAAATAAACATTTGCGATTTTATAAAGTACATATATATGTATTAAGGTCAGGATAAAATTCTGATTGGATCTAATATATAGAATAGATCCGATCTAAGCATGTCCGTCCTTCCGTCTGTTGTAATTACTCTAGCATCCACGGCGTTTTTAGGTCCAGTGATAGGGCCCTAACATTTTGGGAAGATGCGTCCTTTGTTTGCAGACAGGTCAAATTCGAAGAAGGGCTATATCGGTCCACGCTTTGATATAGCCCCCATATAGCGGTACCACCCGATTTGAGGTATTTTATGTTTTTAGTGACATTTTCGGACCGATTTAGTTATAATTTTGCATTTAGAGTTTCTAGCAGCCAATAAACTTATCTATTGAAAGTTATGGACACAGGCCCATGTAACCCCCATATAACGGTAGTGCCCGATTTGAGGTATTTTTAGGTTTCTAACAATATTTTTAGACTGAATTAGCTATAATTTGGTATTAGGAGATCTAAGTGGTCGTGAAACTCACATACCAAAAATTATGCCATTGCTCATGTTGTGGTATAGCTCCATATAACAGTACCACGCGATTGGAAGTATTTTGACGTTTTTAGCCACGTTGTAGATATAGCTGTTTTGGAAAAGGCCCCATATAACGGTACAATCCGATTTCAGATATTTTGACGTTTTTAGCTACAGTTTCTAACCAAATAAGTTATATTTTGCCATTAAGGGTTTCAAGCGGTCAAGAAACATATCTACCAAAAATTGTAGACATATGTCCATGTTTTGGGTATAGCCCCCATCAGAGACGCACAATTTTGATGCAACATCAGGCAAAACTGACAGCTAAGACATGGAACTTTTTAAAAATATATTAGCTTTTGTTTCATTCAAACGCGTATTTCCTAAGAATAGCTCAAAAAGTCGGAATATTTGTATACCCTCCCCCATAATATAGAGGGTATAATTAAATTTGTCATTCTCTGTAACATATGGACATATTCATCGGATACCCTATAAAGTATATATATTCTTGATCAGGGTAAAATTCTATGTCGATATAACAATGTACGTCTGTCAGTCCGTCCGTCTGTTGAATCAAGATACAGCTCGCAATTTTCAAGATAGAACTTTGTAACTTGGTATAGAAGTTTCTATTACTCCTAGGATGTCTGGTATTGCAAATGGGCTATATAGGCCAACGTTTCGATATATCCCCCATAGAACGGTTCCTTCCGATTTTCGGTATTTTTAATGTTTTAGCCTCATTATCACACCAAAATGGCTGAAATTTGGTACTTAGCCGTCGTTGGGTGTATAAAACTTTCCCTCAGAAATTTGTCGGTATAGGTTCACACCTTCATATAGTCCCCATTGAACGGTAACTTCCGATTTTAGGTATTTTGAAGGTTGTGACTACAATAATCCACCGAAATGGCTAAAAATTGGTATCGATTTTAATTTGGGGTATTAAACGTTCCATATGAAATTTCTCTGTATAGGTCCACGCTTTCATATAGCCCCCATAGAAGTTCCCTCCCGATTTTCGGAGTTTTGAAGGTTGTGGCCACAGAAATGGCTGAAATTTGGTATTTCGTCTTCGTTGGGAGTATAAAACTTTAACACTGAAACTTGTCGGTACAGGCCCACGCCTTCATATATCACCCATAGAACGGTACCTCTCGATTTTCGGTTTTTTTAAGGTTGTGGCCTTGTGCCTTAGTATAGCCCCATAGAACGGTGCCTCCATATTTCCGATATTTTGAAGGTTGTGGCCTTAATATTCCACCGAAATTGCTGAAAATTTGTATTTGGTCTTCATTTGAGGTATTAAACGTTTTGTATGCAATTTGTCGGTATAGGTCCCCGTCTTCATACAGCCCCCCTAAAACGGTACCACCCGATTTTCGGTATTTTGAAGGTTTTAGCCTAATTATAACATCGTATAGGTCCGCGGGTTCTTATATCCCTGAAGCGTACCTCTTAATTTTCGAAATTTGGAAGGTTTTACCGAAATATCAGACATTTTTTATTTAGTCTTCTTTGAGACTAAACACTTTCTGCCAGTAATTTGTAGGTATAGATCGATGTTTTGTTTTAGCTCCCCTGAAACGGTACCTCCCCAATTTCGGTATTTTGAAGGTTAGCCACATTGTTTTACCGAGCTTGCGGAAATTTGGTATTTAGTCTTCTTCATAAACGAAAGGAAACTAATTATTCCATCTTACTTCAATACAATTCGTGGTGGAGGGTATTACAAGTTCGGCCTGGCCGAACTTAATAATTTTTAATAATTTTCCTATGTAGGTCATGGGTTTAAAATTTTCCAGTATGAATATAAGCTGCCATCTAGTGTCAGAATTTAAATGGTTGGCTACAGACAATAGCTGACCTAGATTATGGTTTCTATGGTTATATTAGAGTATAACTCTGTCGTCTGACGACGTACATTAACATAATTGACATCAATGCAAAAGTCAAGAATTCTTCTTGCAAATATGACTGACGTGGGCGGTACGTGTGTTACAGGAAAACGCTATAGCATCTATATTAAAAATTTTACCAATTTTCAGGCAACAATTTTGGTAAATTTAACTTGCTAAATTTGCTGGTTTTTATGTTGTTTTGGAGACTGTTTGGTTTTCCCAATCCTATTTTTGCATCAGAAGATAATCGGTGCTTTTGTTCATGACATTTATTAGCAGCATAAAATAATTCATACCGTATGCCCCTCCAGAGGGGAAAGAGGGAAGAAACATATCTACCAAAAATTGTAGACATATGTCCATGTTTTGGGTATAGCCCCCATCAGAGACGCACAATTTTGATGCAACATCAGGCAAAACTGACAGCTAAGACATGGAACTTTTTAAAAATATATTAGCTTTTGTTTCATTCAAACGCGTATTTCCTAAGAATAGCTCAAAAAGTCGGAATATTTGTATACCCTCCCCCATAATATAGAGGGTATAATTAAATTTGTCATTCTCTGTAACATATGGACATATTCATCGGATACCCTATAAAGTATATATATTCTTGATCAGGGTAAAATTCTATGTCGATATAACAATGTACGTCTGTCAGTCCGTCCGTCTGTTGAATCAAGATACAGCTCGCAATTTTCAAGATAGAACTTTGTAACTTGGTATAGAAGTTTCTATTACTCCTAGGATGTCTGGTATTGCAAATGGGCTATATAGGCCAACGTTTCGATATATCCCCCATAGAACGGTTCCTTCCGATTTTCGGTATTTTTAATGTTTTAGCCTCATTATCACACCAAAATGGCTGAAATTTGGTACTTAGCCGTCGTTGGGTGTATAAAACTTTCCCTCAGAAATTTGTCGGTATAGGTTCACACCTTCATATAGTCCCCATTGAACGGTAACTTCCGATTTTAGGTATTTTGAAGGTTGTGACTACAATAATCCACCGAAATGGCTAAAAATTGGTATCGATTTTAATTTGGGGTATTAAACGTTCCATATGAAATTTCTCTGTATAGGTCCACGCTTTCATATAGCCCCCATAGAAGTTCCCTCCCGATTTTCGGAGTTTTGAAGGTTGTGGCCACAGAAATGGCTGAAATTTGGTATTTCGTCTTCGTTGGGAGTATAAAACTTTAACACTGAAACTTGTCGGTACAGGCCCACGCCTTCATATATCTCCCATAGAACGGTACCTCTCGATTTTCGGTTTTTTTAAGGTTGTGGCCTTGTGCCTTAGTATAGCCCCATAGAACGGTGCCTCCATATTTCCGATATTTTGAAGGTTGTGGCCTTAATATTCCACCGAAATTGCTGAAAATTTGTATTTGGTCTTCATTTGAGGTATTAAACGTTTTGTATGCAATTTGTCGGTATAGGTCCCCGTCTTCATACAGCCCCCCTAAAACGGTACCACCCGATTTTCGGTATTTTGAAGGTTTTAGCCTAATTATAACATCGTATAGGTCCGCGGGTTCTTATATCCCTGAAGCGTACCTCTTAATTTTCGAAATTTGGAAGGTTTTACCGAAATATCAGACTTTTTTTATTTAGTCTTCTTTGAGACTAAACACTTTCTGCCAGTAATTTGTAGGTATAGATCGATGTTTTGTTTTAGCTCCCCTGAAACGGTACCTCCCCAATTTCGGTATTTTGAAGGTTAGCCACATTGTTTTACCGAGCTTGCGGAAATTTGGTATTTAGTCTTCTTCATAAACGAAAGGAAACTAATTATTCCATCTTACTTCAATACAATTCGTGGTGGAGGGTATTACAAGTTCGGCCTGGCCGAACTTAATAATTTTTAATAATTTTCCTATGTAGGTCATGGGTTTAAAATTTTCCAGTATGAATATAAGCTGCCATCTAGTGTCAGAATTTAAATGGTTGGCTACAGACAATAGCTGACCTAGATTATGGTTTCTATGGTTATATTAGAGTATAACTCTGTCGTCTGACGACGTACATTAACATAATTGACATCAATGCAAAAGTCAAGAATTCTTCTTGCAAATATGACTGACGTGGGCGGTACGTGTGTTACAGGAAAACGCTATAGCATCTATATTAAAAATTTTACCAATTTTCAGGCAACAATTTTGGTAAATTTAACTTGCTAAATTTGCTGGTTTTTATGTTGTTTTGGAGACTGTTTGGTTTTCCCAATCCTATTTTTGCATCAGAAGATAATCGGTGCTTTTGTTCATGACATTTATTAGCAGCATAAAATAATTCATACCGTATGCCCCTCCAGAGGGGAAAGAGGGAAGAATGCTCCGCTCATGGTTTCTTAAAAGAATCTTCGTAGTAGCACAAAGCTATAACCAGCGTATTAGCTTGGTATATACACTGGAAATATTTTTGGCCACTTTTTCCAAACAAGTGGATCCAACGTGGAACTTACGCAGAGGGGCCCGGGCCGAAATGAAAATGAAAAATTGTCATATGTCCCACCATACCATTGTTATCGAACACTTTATCGTTTTCGAATGTTTCTCGATAGGTTTGCGGATATTTTGTTCGAGAACGACACACGAGAATGCATTGAGAACCATTCATTCGTCGCTCAGTTTGTGACAGAAAAACTTCGATTTCGAATATCGGTAATAATGTTTGGTGGAGTTTCTTGATGCTTCTGTTATATACCTTTTTGGTCTTTATTATTTGTTATGTTTGCGATACTGTTGATAAACATTGTTGTCTTGTATTTGTTAACCTACCCATATGTTGTCTTTATTAACACTTGTTGTTTATAATAAATGTACGTTGCATGTACAGTATAGTCTCGATAATCCGGACACTAGAATTTTTTACATTGTAGAGTCCATAATCCGGACATCACATATTTTTTTGACCTCGATGATCCGGACATAAATTTTTTTTCCTATTTTGAACATTTTGTTCTTATTTATTTTATTGACGTTTTCATTCTTAGCTATAACAATTGGTGCATAAATAAGAAAAATTAAGTTTTTCAGACTCGACTTTTTGGCTAGCCACAGTTGACTCAGTTATACTGCCAGGAAGATGAATCTGTCGAATAAAGCAACGGTATTTAAAACCTAGTGTTGCTCAGCCTTATTCCCTACAAAATCGGTCTTGCGTGTTCCTTTTCTCTAAAGGAATTAGTTCATCAGCCCTTCGGTTAGTGAGAAACTCCCTAAGGAGCATGTAATGTATTCCAAGGATAATTCACCTATACATGTTTAAAACGTTTGAATTCGTAGTTTATTTTTTAATGGGGTTTAAAACTGAACGAGGAAACGAGAAGAGACCTTGTATATAAATTACACTGTGTTATTTTTTAAGTCATGGTATTCTGATAGAAGACTAAATAAGAGAAGATATATACGTGTCTCGTCGTCATGGTTTATTAACCATATTCTGATAAAAGACTAAAAAATAGAAGATACCTGCCTCGTCGTTTTTTCAACTTGCGAAGTTATAGGCTTCCAAAAATTTCAGATATGAACAACATAAAATTATTTTTTGAAACAAAAAAATTTCCAAAGTAAAAAATATTTTTCGAAACAAATTTTCTTGTGAAAAAAAACATTCACCAAGTGTTTGAAAATGATATAGATTTCGAACTTTTGGCGAACAAAAAGAAAAACACAAGAAAAAACATTTGCCAAGCGTTCGAAAATGATATCGCTTTCGAAACTTGTGGCAAACATTCAAAAAATATCAGCAACCGGTATTGAGGCATGTTCTAGTGCAAGGCCATATTGAATTCCAACAAATCTTTCGTCGTTTTTATTAGGTCCAGAAGTTTTCAGACCAATATTGTTTTGTGTATTTATGCTTAAAGATGAATATTTTACCTTATTTTATTTGTTGTTATTGTTGTGCAAATGACACATGTTGCATTGAATAATAATTGTGTGGCATTGTGGATTAGTTTTTAATAATTTTATATACGCACACATTTTTTGTCTCTTTGTACATTTATATGTATATGTATATATACCTACCAACGTTTAGATTTTGTCGTCATTTCTGTTTTTAATTAAGTTCTATTTTTCTAATTGCTTTTAATCCTCAATTTCATTTTTATGCTGGTGTTAGAGTTTTGTTCTATTATTTCATTTCAGTCGTTGTTATTATTGATGTTGTTGTGTGTGTGTTTGAGTCAGGGTTGGTGCTTCTGTTGCAACAGTGGCAAAACTGAATTACTTTGAATCCTAAAAATAATTAAATGAAGCTTAGCATTTAATGCCATACAATTTAAAGTACCTTTTCATATGGATGTGCCATCAACCCATTCAAACAATTGTAAAAGTCAATGATGTAAATTCAACAGACACATATACGTATACTGAAAATAAATGGACATACAGATTCACATCAATTTAAGAGGAAATTCCACCATTTAATGACTCCAATAACGGATTATAAAATGGTGACGGGGGATTATATCAATATGCGGTCAGTAACCCCTATACCAGCAGTTCCGTAATATTCCTTGTAACAGCATATTGATTTAACCTATATTGAATGTGAATATTTCTGGAAATAAACGATTTGTATTCATATGTTTCTTGGGAATTCCGACTTTATCATTTTTGTTGGGAAAAAACTGTATTTCCTAGCAAAAGGGCTATACCGATTACGAATATTTCTTAGAATGAATTATTTGTTTGATTTTGCAAGCCAACATTGTTTTCATATTTTTGAAGGAAAGTTAGACTTTAAGATTGTAGTTGTGTAAAACAAATAGTTCCAACTAAATGGGCTTTCAGAGAAATGTTTATGGAAATCTTTATAAATAACAAGTAAAAAAGTATTAAGTTCGGCCGGGCCGAACTTTTCATACCCTCCACCATATAATATTCATTCCTGTCCCCAACTTTAAGTGAGTATGTTAAAATGTCAGATAATGTACATAAAATGCTTCATTCGGGAGGCCCTTTTTTATGGTGCCTATATCTAACTGTTGACAATTTTGGGTGGGCTAGAAATTGGGAGGTACTGTTATATAGGGGTTATAATAAAACATGGGCCTATGTTGACAGTTTTTGATGGGAGTCTTTAATGTCAAATAACTCCTAATTCGGTTAAAAAATTTAGCTAGACGTAGGGGATGGAAGATACCAAGGAACGGTCCTGACCGGTTTTAACATGGCAAAGCCCAGGATTTATCTTGGTCCCTCTTTCATCTCAAGTGGACACTGACCTCCCCGTGGTGTCACCTGGGGAACTGCCTTTAACACCCGTTAAAGGTAGTGAGCTAACATGTGCCGCGCGTTCACCCATAGGAACGTTAAAAACTTGGGTTTGGGCGTCGGGTTAGTAACCCTCTCCTAGAAAAAAACAGCCTACTATGAAAAATAGAAAGAAAAGAAAAACAAACCCCTCTAAAGTTGACGAACCCCGCAAACGTTTTAAGGACCATGATCTGCGAATCTGCACCTGCAATGTTCGCACTCTTTATAGAGAAGGTGCAGTCTTCGCATTGGCAGACGTACTTGAAAAGTACAAGGCCGATATTACTGCCATACAGGAAATACGATGGATTGGGGAAGGCGTCACAACAACACCTAAAGGTGACGCACTGTATTATAGCTGCCATGACGTAAAGCATGAGTTTGGTTGCGGATTCGTAGTTAGTCGGAGACTAAAACATCTGGTATCCAGCTTCACCCCAGTGAATGAAAGACTTGCTGCAATTCGAATAAAAGCTAAATTCTTCAACATCACCTTTATTTGCGCTCATGCTCCCACTGAAGAAAAGGACGAACAGACCAAAGATATATTTTACGTTGCCCTGCCCATGACATTAAAATCATTCTAGGCGATTTTAATGCCAAAATTGGAAAGGGGAATATCTTTGGCCCAACAGTCGGGAAATTCAGTCTCCACAGTGAAACATCTGACAATGGTATGAGGCTGATAGACTTTGCAGCTGCAAAAAACATGGTAGTTAGCAGTACCAGATTTAAGCATCTCGATATTCATAAGGGCACCTGGCTGTCCCCAGATCAAAGAACAAGTAATCAAATTGATCATGTTGTGATAGATGGAAGACATTCATCCAGCGTGTTGGATGTACGATCGTTCCGAGGCGCAAACATTGATTCGGACCACTATCTTCTTGCAGCAAAGGTACGTACCCGTCTAAACGTTGCAAATAAAGCACGAACAGACACAACGCGGAAGTTGGACATCGATAGGCTGCAAACACAACAGATAGCCACAGCATATTCCACTCAACTAGCCCAATTGCTTAACGCGAGTACTCCTTGTCCCGATAACATAACAACACAATCGCAAAATATTGCCCACTCCATGCAAACAGCCGCAAAATCCATACTTGGATTCCAGAGACCTCCACAAAGGAATTCATGGTATGACCAGGAGTGTCGTGCTGCTACCGAAGATAAAAATGCGGCATATAGAGCTACTTTACAATCAGTAGCAACGCGTAGCGCACGAGAGAGATATCGGGAGAAAAGGAGAGAAGAGAAACGTCTTTTCCGCAAGAAAAAGAGAGAAATGGAAAAGCGGGAGTGTGAAAAAATCGAGATGTACAGGAGCCAGAATGAAGTCCGAAAATTCTACCAAAGAGTGAAACATCAAACAGATGGCTTTGGTACAGGCACATCCTCCTGTAGAGACCAGCAAGGTAATCTGGTAACAGATACAGATAGCGTGCTCAGGATATGGAAGGAACATTTCTCCAATCTGCTGGTATCCAAAAGTGGCGAAGACGATGATACCGCAGATCCAATCCCAGAAGATGGTATAGAATGTATACCACCCGGCCAAGATGAGGTAAAAACAGCAATCAACCGGCTGAAGAATAATAAAGCAGCAGGAGCCGATGGCTTACCAGCCGAGCTGTTTAAAACCGGAGGCGACGCGCTGATAAGGCGTATGCATCAGCTAGTTAGCACCATCTGGCAGGAAGAACGCGTACCCGACGATTGGAACCTGAGCATCCTATGTCCCGTCCACAAGAAAGGAGATAAGACTGTATGCTCCAACTATAGGGGCATAAGTCTACTCCCTATTGCCTATAAGATAGTGTCAGGGATACTGTGCGAACAAATAAAGCCTATGGTCAACGAGATAATTGGACCATACCAATGTGGCTTTAGACCTGGCAAGTCCACCATTGACCAGATATTTACCCTGCGGCAAATCCTAGAGAAGACCCAAGAGATGCAGATCGACACATTTCACCTTTTTGTCGATTATAAAGCAGCATTCGACAGTCCCCTCCGATCAAAGGTATTCCATGCAATGTCTGAATTTGGTATTCCCGCAAAGCTCATCCGGCTTTGTAAGATGACTTTAACTGATACTAGGTCCTCAGTTAAAATTGGAAAGAACCTCTCCGAAGAATTTTGTACCAAAAGAGGTTTCAGACAAGGAGACAGCCTTTCGTGTGACCTATTCAACATTTTGCTGGAAAAGGTAATACGAGATGCAAATGTCAAAAGAAATGGCACAATTTACACCAATAGCCACATGTTACTTGCCTATGCTGATGACATAGACATCATGGGACGATCAGTAAAGGAAGTAACTGATACCTTTAGGAAGGTCGAAGCAGAATCTGCGAAAGTGGGTCTGACGGTAAACGGCGAAAAGACCAAATTGATGGTGTCGACGCGCAAAGCGTCCATAGAGCTCGGACCAACCGTAGAAGTTGGTACCTATAATTTTGAGGTAGTTAAAGACTTCGTCTACCTCGGCACTGCCATAAACACAACAAACAACATCAGTTGTGAAATAAGAAGAAGAATTGTATTGGCCAACAGATGCTACTATGGATTAAGTAAGCAATTTAAAAACAAAGCCACATCTCGTCAAACAAAAATAACACTATACAAAACGCTGATACTACCCGTGCTAATGTATGGCTCCGAAGCATGGGTACTTGCGCAAGCAGATAAGGCAGTGCTTGGTGTGTTTGAGAGGAAAATTCTTCGAAAGATCTACGGGCCGATTTGCGTTGACGGTGAATATCGACGTCGTATGAACCACGAGCTATATAAGCTATACAAAGACATGCATATAGTTAAACGTATCGAGATGCAATGATTGCGTTGGCTAGGCCATATCATGAGAATGAGCGATGATGAACCCGCTAAAAAGGCGTATGAATACATGCCACATGGCGGTGCACGCAGAATCGGCAGGCCTAAGCTTCGATGGAGCACACAAGTGGATGAAGAAATGAAAAGGCGCGGTATTCCAAAAAGTCAAGCGAAAAACAGAGAGGAATGGAGATCTTTTCTTAGTTCGGTCTATGGAACAAATGTTCTGTAATGGGCCAACTAAGTAAGTAAGTAAGAATCCTCAATATATCGAAAATCGGTACATAACGTGGGAACTTCAAATGTCATTAACAACTAGTTCGGAGGTATCTGGGCTATACGAAAATATGAACTTAAATAAACAATTTTTGTTGCAGAATTTTTGTTGACTTTTAAATTTCAAATTACAGAAAGTACGTCCAAAAAATAAAGCTAAGGCACGAAAAATCGGGAGGTTTGTTTTGGGGCTATACAAAAACATGGACCTACGTTCGGTTAAACATTTTAAGTAAAATCCTCAAAGTACCGAAAATCGGGAGGTATCGTTATATTGGGGCTACGTAGCAATATTGTTGATGTAGATATGTGGTGACCACTACAACGTTCAAATGTCAAATTACAGTTAGTTCTGTTAAAAATTGTAGCTAAAATTGCAAATTACTGAAAATTGGGAGGTACCGTTACATGGGAGCTATATCCGAACATGGACCTATGTTGACAATTTTTGATGGAGAGGTGTTGTGACCACTAAGAACTTCAAATGTCAAATTACTGCTAGTTCGGTTTAATATTGTAGCTAAAATCATCAAATTACTGAAAATCGGGGGGTACCGTTATATGGGGGCTTTCTTGACAATTTTTGGTGGAGAGGTGTGGTGACCACTAAGAATTTCAAATGTCTAATGTTCAAAATACAGATAATTCGGTTAAAACTTGTTGGTATAATTCTCAAAATACCTGAAAGCGGGCGGTAACGTTATATGGGGGCTATTCCAAAACATAGGTCCATCCATGTCCACTAGTTATATAAGTGTATTAACATTTAAGAACCCTAAATGTCAATTGATAGCTAAACCGGTCTGAAAATGTATATAAAAACGTCAAAATGCCGTAAATCGGGGCTACCGTTATATGGGGGCTATACAAAAACGTGGACCTAGGTCCACAACTTTTGTTATATAAGTTTAGTTACATTTAAGAACCCTAAATGTCAAATTATAGCTATATCGGTCTGAAAATGTAGCTAAAAACGTCAAAATACCGTAAATTGGGGGTACCGTTATATGGGGGCTATACCAAAACGTGGACCTATGTCCACAAGTTTTGTCACATAAGTTTATTGACATTTAAGAACTTCAAATGTCAAATTATAGCTTCATCGGTCTGAAAATGTAGCTAAAAACGTAAAAATACCGTAAATCGCGGTTTACGTTATATGGGGGCTATACCAAAACGTGGACCTATGTCCACAACTTTTGTTATATAAGTTTATTGACATTTAAGAACCTAAATGTCAAATTATAGCTAAATCGGTCTGAAAATGTAGCTAAAAACGTCAAAATACCGTAAAACGGGGGCTACCGTTATATGGGGGCTATACCAAAACGTGGACCTATGTCCACAAATTTTGTTATATAAGTTTATTGACACTTAAGAACCCTAAATGTCAAATTATAGCTAAATCGGTCTGAAAATGTAGCTACAAACGTCAAAATACCGCAAATCGGGGGGTACCGTTATATGGGTGCTATACCAAAACGTGGACCTATGTCCCCAAGTTTTGTTAAATAAGTTTAATGACACTTAAGAACCCTAAATGTCAAATTATAGCCAAATCGGTCTAAAAATGTAGCTAAAAACGTCAAAATACCGCAAATCGGGGGTACCGTTATATGGGGGCTATACCAAAACGTGGACCTATGTCCACAACTTTTGTTATATAAGTTTATTGATACTTAAGAACACTGAATGTCAAATTATAGCCAAATCGGTATAAAAATGTAGCTAAAAACGTCAAAATACCGCAAATCGTGGGGTACCGTTATATGGGTGCTATACCAAAACGTGGACCTATGTCCGTTATATGGGGGCTATACCAAAACGTGGACCTATGTCCGTTATATGGGGGCTATACCAAAACGTGGACCTATGTCCACAACTTTTGTTATATAAGTTTATTAATACTTAAGAACCCTGAATGTCAAATTATAGCCAAATCGGTCTAAAAATGTAGCTAAAAACGTCAAAATACCGCAAATCGGGGGGTACCGTTATATGGGGGCTTTACCAAAACGTGGACCTATGTCCACAAGTTTTGTTATATATCTTTATTGACACTTTGGAACCCTAAATGTCAAATTATAGCCAAATCGGTCTGAAAATGTAGCTAAAAACGTCAAAATACCGTAAATCGGGGGTACCGTTATATGGGGGCTATACCAAAACGTGGACCGATATAGCCCATCATCGAACTTGACCTGCCTGCAAACAAAAGACGCATTTTCCCAAAATTTCAGCGTCCTATCTCCATTGTTGTGGATGCTAGAGTGATTACCACAGACGGACGGACGGACGGACGTGCTCAGATCGACTTAGAATTTTACCCTGATCAAGAATATATATACTTTATAGGGTCGCAAATGAGTATTTCAATGCGTTACAAACGGAAAAACAAACTTAATATACCCTCCATACTATGGTGGAGGGTATAATCAAATGTCGTTCGTTGATAACGGCATCAGTTGAGAACGACTGGACCGATTTGGATAATTATTTTTGTGTAATGTTCGCCATTACCCGACTTAGGTTTTTATGTAAAGAAAATTTGACCACGTCCACTTTTTTCAAATTCAATTTTATCTTTTCCACAAAAACTACTGAAAAGAAATTTCTGAAATTATCAGGGAATGTACAGGGATGGCCCCCGCCTAAAATGGGCTAAAAATTTTGTTTAATTTCTGAGGGGGCGGGATACTTCCCCTATACCCTATTTCTTTAAAAATGCAATATCTATCTGTATATAAATAAAAATCAAATGTCGTTCGTTGGTAATGGCATCAGTTGAGAACGGCTGGACCGATGCTGTCCAGCATAGTTATTTTGTCCTATTGAAATTGTGTCATTGTAAATGTTGTCAAATATTTTATTTTACCCCAATATTGATATACATATTTTTTCATACAGTCATTCTCTTTGAAACCTTCGTATCAAACACATATAATTTTATTAAATAAAGAATAGTTTTTTTTGTAACGCGTTCGTGTTTTCAATCCGCTTCAGAACCTTCTGCAATTGGCGCCCACAAAGATTAGTATTCCGCTACAAATTGACGCCCAACATCGAGGCCCGAATAACGCCCAGAAAGCCGTGAAGAAGGATTTTTATTGAAAATATATTGGAGAATTGGTTTCCGACAATAGTGGACATAAATTGTGGCCCTTTCCGTCTGGAAAAATACCAAAATTTTTTTTTCAACCCGTGCAGAAGGTACACGCAAAAGCAAACGAATTACGAGGAATACGAACATGGATTCACTTACAACTGAACAATTTGAAAGTCGATTGAGATCCATAAACAGACCCAGCGACCTCAGCAAGATATAATGGAGAACGATGTTCTACGAAAGTTGAGGAGTTTATATCAGCTATAACAACATACCAGCTTGTTGAAGACGTTACTGATGCTAATGCTGTTAATGGTATGCCTATGCTACTTCAAGGAGATGCTGCAGAATTGTGGAGTTGTGTTAAGGGTAAAGCCAAAACTTTCAAAGATGTCATTAAAATGTCACGTGAGGCCTTTGCTCCACCGAAACCAGCATGGCAAATCTATGCGGAATTATTTGAGCTTAAACAGGGTAAGAATGAACCTACAGATACATTCATTCGAAAGAAGAGAACGTTATTTGCGCAGTTAGCAGAAGTTCCTACAGAATCCAACTAGATTGATATGGTGTTCGGGATGCTTCATCCACAAATAAGGGAACGTGTCTTTCGTCATAAAGTTAAAAATTTTGAAGAAATTCAGGCAGATGCAAGGGAAGCTGAACTTACAATTAGTGAACGCATTGTTGTGAACACTAAACATTTAGAAAGTTGTCCTCAATGTGGTTTAAACCATTCCTCCTTTTGCCGAAAGAAAGGCCATACTGATGAAAGCTACTTTAAAAAGCAAAATATTGGTGAAAATTTAAATTCTAATGCTAAGACAGAAGTTTTAAAGCAGAAATTAGCTTGCTGCGGATGTAATGCACCAGGTTTTGTTCGTGCGAAATGTCCTAAATACAATAAAAAGCCAGGAAATAACAGTCAAATGAACGTAAGTTTCAATTCGTATGTTATATGTATCGGTCGTGACATTCCTAGGGTGAATGTTGAAATATTTGGATTTTCTGGACAAGCTTATTTTGATACCGGCTCTAAAACGAGCGTAGCCAGTTCAAGCTTAAAACGAATTTTGCAGTTAAAATGAAGTAAATTTGATACCATTAGGTGTAAAACAACGTTGCCGGATGGATCCACAACTAATCAAACATTTCTTACAACAACACGCAAGATATTGGTTGGAGGAAGGAGTTTTGACATCGATTTTTTGGTTTTTCCTGAAAATAAAAACAATCGCACTCTTCTGGGAACAGATTTTATGGAGCAGGCAATTATTGTATTGCATATGTGGCAGAAACATTGGTATTTTAAAGGCTGTCCAACTAAAGTTTTTGACTTTGCTCAAGAGCTACCAGTCGAGTTGAACTTAGTAGAAAGGAACAAAATTACTGAATCGTATGTTAAACGCAAGTTACATGGTAGAATGATAAAAGGAGTCGCATCTGCCAAATTCAGTTAAATACAACCCTGTATATCTGTACGGGAGCGTGTCAAATACAAAACAACAATAATACGGCATGACATTTCATTACAAAAAAAAAAAAAATAAGTAAATAAAGATTGTTATTAATTTTCGAGTTTGTGAACAAATAAATATCAATACAACGAATTTTCCGGCTGGTATGAGACTACAAAGCAACTTTTTTCGCCACAACAAAGCCTTTACAGATGTGGAGCAGCAGTTACAATAACAGCAGCTGCAATTGGCGGAACAGCATGTGCTGTATTTGGAACTGCTTTCTTTGGCTAACGGACATTTTTCCTGCATAATAGCACATTGGGTTCACTGGAATCGCATTAACAACGTCAGGTTGCCTCACAGATGAATTTGATTTCCAATAAAAATTTTGCCACAACAACAAGAAGGTATAAAGTTTGTATGTCAAGCAATTTTTTTATGTTATCGATTCCGCGACTGTACGGAGTGGGTATAATCCATCCAAAACGTTTCGAGCATCAACCGGAAACGACTGTTTGGGATCCACATTAACATCAATCAGCTGCTGTAGCGACAATTTCAACAAAGTTCACCCCCAACAAAAGCAAGAACAGTTGCATCCACCAGAAAACCACCAACATCAGCGGGAGATTTTTTAAGGACTACATATTCCTTGGGAGTCATCGTGGTGCAGTGGGAAACACGTCCGCCCAGAAGGTCTGCGGTTAAATCCCTGACAGCGGTGGCAAATCAGCGTAATGCTTGATTACATTTCCCGATTATTTTAAGCATGAAAAACTTCTCTACAAAGTGGTGTTGTAAGACACGCTTTTCGGACTCGGCGATAAAAAATAGAGCCAATATAATTGAGCCAATATGTATAGGCGCGCACTCATTGATATGCCCCATCGGGGATGTTGTGTGAACAAATGTATGTGTAAGTTCCTTAACTTAACCGCATTTTGTCGTTGGATAATCTTCTCTCCCCATGTCTAACCCTAATTTAACTTCGATTCTGGATATCTGAAAGATCCATTTTTAGTGCTTTTGTTAATTTTTTATTAATAATACCGTAAATGTTTATTAAACATGTTGGACACACAAATAGTTTCTATTTTAATTAGCCATTCATAATCCCTTTTCATAGTTATTTTATCTGTACATCCAGCTGCCTCTGTATCTAAAGAAAGACATCGCAATTCATTACACACATACATTATTTATTATCTGCATTCTTCACATTACTTACCGACGGCGTATTTTTCAAAATCGGTTTAACTAACCGCACTGGCACCTTATGTTTCGGGACATGCACAATTTAGGTGTAGAATACAGAAGCAGGAATACGTACACCATTATCACCAATAACATTTTCACAATATTCACCGTCCTGTGACAGCGATTGTAGCAACCAACATTGAATTTGTTTTGATTATTATTATTAGCATATATTTTGGTTTGGGTAGATCTTTCAGAAGCTGCTGCAGTTTCTTTCACCCAATTTCTTGTAGAAATCGACGTACATGTGTATATTCCTGAGATTTTAAAGGTTCTCAAATGACTAGCCCAAGATGCACAAAACGGTTTGTCTTTTCTCAAATGTTTGCATTTCATAGCCATGGGAGATTTTCAAGACTTCAACACCAAGAGCTGACAGTACATCCATTTTTAGTATTGACTGCACTTTTTGATTATAAGATATAAAGAAAATTAAAAAAAAAAACATTTTGTAGTTTCAATTTTTATATCCAAATGACATTTGTGCATATACACACAAATACATATCGTCACCATAAATGCCAAAAGACGTAACCGACATGAAAATCGGAATTCGTTTTTTGGTGGAATCTGATACATTAAGCTAAAATACATGCTCTGGTAAAATTTTAAAATTCTACGTTTAAAAATAGCGATCCTATTCAAGAACTGCCAAAAGACGTAACAGCATGCTGTAATTTTCAAAAAACACAAAAGGCGTAACCCACATTATTTGAAAATTAAACAGTCGTACAAACAATTTAGTCTTTGATTTTTTCAGCAATTATAATGCCAGAGGGGGTATATTGAGCTTATTACGGAAATGTATAATTTCCTTTGGGGCGGATCTGGTTATTTAACCCGAAAGTCCAGATTCAAAAACCGGGTTAGACCCGGTTTTACTGAACCCATTACTATAAAGTGGGTGTCGTTTGGAAGCTTATAGAAATACCTATCACATGGCGTGATCATTTTAACCGGTTTGCCTTACATGCGGCTTATTTCTCCATATGTTTAATTTGACTCTCAGGTGACGGTATCTCATGAATGGTGATTCCGTTTTAAAAATTGTACAGACCATTCTTGTTGCTAATTTTTATACCCTCCACCATAGGATGGGGGTATATTAAGTTTGTCACTACGTTTGTAACTACTCGAAATAATCATTGTAGACCCCACAAAGTATATATATTCTTGATCAGCGTGCAATTCTACATCGATATAGCCATGTCCGTCCGTCTGTCCGTCTGTGGAAATCACTCTAGCGTCCGAACGGATTGTCGTAGGTTGATGAAATTTTGGGAAAATATGTTATATTTACGTAGGACTTTTGGTATTGAAAGCGGGATATGTAGGTCCACGCTTTCGTATAGCCCCCATACAAAATGACGCGTGACGCGTCGTCGTTTTAAGGAATTTTTAAGATATTTTGCCCATTTTACCACCGAATTGGTTGTAATTTGGTACTTTGTGTCTCCAGAGGCCAAATAATATTCCTACCAAAGTTGGGTTATATAGGTCCACGTTTTGGTATAGCCCCCATATAAGGCCCCATAAAAAGTACGCGTCATTTTAATATATTTTGAATGTATTAGACCCATTTGTCCACAGAATTGGTTGTAATTTGGTATTTTGTGTCTTCAGAGGCCAGAAAACATTCCTACCAAAGTTGGGTTATATAGGTCCACGTTTTGGTATAGCCCCTACATAAGGCCCCTTATACTTCATTCTGGCTTCTGTACATCTCGATTTTTTCACACTCCCGCTTTTCCATCTCTCTCTTTTTCCTGCGGAAAAGACGTTTCTCCTCTCTCCTTTTCTCCCTGTATCTCTCTCGTGCGCTACGCGTTGCTACGGATTGTAAAGTAGCCTTATATGCCGCATTTTTCTCTTCGGTGGCAGCACGACACTCCTCATCATACCATGGATTCCTTGGTGGAGGTCTCTGGTATCCAAGTATGGATTTTGTGGCTGTTTGCATGGAGTGGGCAATGCTTTGCCATTGCGCTGATATGTTATCGGGATGAGGGATGCTTTGATTAAGCAGTTGGGCTAGTTGAGTGGAATATGCTGTGGCTACCTGTTGTGATTGCAGCTTACCGATGTCTAACTTTCGTGTTGTGTCTGTTCGTACTTTGTTTGCTACGTTTAAGCGGGTGCGTACCTTTGCTGCAACAAGGTAGTGGTCCGAATCAATGTTTGCGCCTCGGAACGATCGTACATCCAACACGCTCGATGAATGTCTTCCATCTATCACAACATGATCAATTTGGTTTCTTGTTTTCTGATCTGGAGACAGCCAGGTGCCCTTATGAATATCGAGATGATTAAATCTGGTACTGCTAACTACCATGTTTTTTGCAGCTGCAAAGTCTATCAGCCTCATAGCATTGTCAGATGTTTCACTGTGGAGACTGAATTTCCCGACTGTTGGGCCAAAGATATTCTCCTTTCCAATTTTGGCATTAAAATCGCCTAGAATGATTTTAATGTCATGGGCAGGGCAACGGTCATATGTTTCTTCTAAGCGCTCGTAAAATATATCTTTGGTCTGTTCGTCCTTTTCTTCAGTGGGAGCATGAGCGCAAATAAAGCTGATGTTGAAGAATTTAGCTTTTATTCGAATTGCAGCAAGTCTTTAATTCACTGGGGTGAAGCTGGATACCAGATGTTTTAGTCTCCGACTAACTACGAATCCACAACCAAACTCATGCTTTACGTCATGGCAACTATAATACAGTGCGTCACCTTTAGGTGTTGTTGTGACGCCTTTCCCAATCCATCGTATTTCCTGTATGGCAGTAATATCGGTCTTGTACTTTTCAAGTACGTCTGCCAATGTGAAGACTACACCTTCTCTATAAAGAGTGCGAACATTCCAGGTGCAGATTCGCAGATCATGGTCCTTAAAACGTTTGCGGGGTTCGTCAACTTTAGAGGGGTTTGTTTTTCTTTTCTTTCGTTTTTCCGAATAACTTATTGAACAAAATTCTGATTTGTGGGAATTTTTGATATTTCCCCTTATACGTATGTCATAGCCAAAACCCAGGTTTGGTAAAATGACGAAAGTTTTAATAAAAAAAGTTTGAAGTGTCTAATTGAAAATGATGTCTGAAGACCGACCTATGCCCTGATTTAAATAAACCTCCCAAGAACAGCAAAAAACATTAAAACAATATAAAGTAAACGGACAAAAGTAAGTGGTTATTTTGAAGGCAATGCAATACAAAGGGCAACAAAAACTGATGTACGTGACAAGTCTTATGAGACATTGGCCCTAAAACATATACACGTTTTCGGGCCATAAGACTTGTCACGTACATCCAAATTCTCGTCGGTCTAACACAAAGATGTTTTTTAAAGACAACTACGATTATAGTGTAAGTTTGCCGAAAATGTTCTTATCTACCCGTGGTATAACATATATAATGGCTTGAGATTGGATAAATTCAACTGATTTTAATGATATTGAAATAGGTCCAGAGAAAAACGCAACTTTTCTGTGCTGTAGATGTATGCACAGAGGCTAAAAATTTTAAAAAAGAAATTTCAGCACCTACTAGACTTAAAACACTTAATTCCAAGTGATTGTCATTACGTTTATAGCAACATTCCTCATGAGAATTAAAAGTTACATTTTAATTGTTTCACTTCACTTAATTTATATTAACTACCCAGCAAAATAAATTGGAAGTAGTGCAATGTGGACTAGTTCTGTCACGGCATGTTTTGATGCGGAGTCGTGAAAAAGGCACTCCAATTCCTCACAATTTAACAGCATCCGGATTCAGTGCAAACGGAGTCGTGAAAAAGGCACTCCGTTCACTACATTTTATTAGCAGTTGTTAGAGATCCCTACATGTACATAAATCAGTTTGTACATCTCTACAGGCAGCGGAATACATTTCCAAAAAAGAGATAATCGTGTTAATATTTCCAAACATTTGTTAATACAAACTAAATAATATTTAATTTGTGAACATTTTTCCGGTAACTCAAGAGAAGGAAATTTCTAATGGAGTGCTGTTGGAGTACATGTCGAAATCTTTAACTGGTGATGGGAAGACAATATTAAACCCATTTAGCAGATGAAGCAAAAGCACTTAAGCTTGGATTAAATGAAGAGCGGCGGAAACACACATGTTTGCGATTGAATTCAATAGAGAATTTTCATATTTGTGTTAATTTAATAAAGTTATTAATATTTTTGTTTTACACAAATAATAAATGCATTTTATTTTGTTATTCAAAATACGTGCTCTGGACTGCCTCATATTCTACCCCAAAGGGTCAGTTAAAATGCAATGCCAAAGGGTCAGTTAAAATGCAGTGCCAAAGGTTCAGTTAAAATGCAATGCCAAAGGGTCAGTTAAAATGCAATGCCAAAGGGTCAGTTAAAATGCAGTGCCAAAGGTTCAGTTAAAATGCAATGCAAAAGGGTCATTTAAAATGCGGTGCAATGGAGTGCCTCTTTCCGGGGTCACTCCCTTGTAAAAATCATGAGTGAAAATGCATAATTTGATGCACTTCCAAATCACTTGTACATATCATTTAACTGCCTCTTTGGAGACAAACTTTTCGCTGGGTATATTTTGTCGATAAATTGACTTAAATACAATAATAAATATAATATTCTGGGTCTGCTGTTTTAAATATCGTCTATTACACTTGAAATTATAAGTAATTGTAATGCTGGTTGGAATATACAGTTTACCTAATTGTGGTCCATAAATATATCACCGTTAAGACTGGGAATTGAACCCAACACCTTCAGATTGCTAGTTTAAAGTTCGTTTAACCGCGTAGGCCAATAAGTCAGTTCTAATTTGATTATAATTATACCGTACACTACTATGTGGGGAGGGTATAATAAGTTGGTTTTGGCCAAAAAGTTTGTAACGCATCGAAATAATGGTCGTAGACCCATACTTGTATATACCAAAATGAATGTCTCGACGAGCTGAGTCGATCTGGCTATGTGTGTCCGTCCGTCCATCCGTCTGTCCATCTAAACCTTGTAATCACAATACAGGTCGTCACGAAATTTTGGATGTTTATGGGGGTCCCGGAGGGGAAGAAGCCTATTGATTTTGGTGATGGTCGGATAATATTTAGGGGTCGGAATGGGCAAAAAACTTATGTTGATAAAAAGACAATGGTTTTTTCCGAAGCGAATATCTCAGCTTCTGTATGGGGTATACCAAAAGCAAAACCTGACAATGAAAGTAGAAAATATCACCTTTCTAATGATGTAAAATCTCGTAGGTGATCAAACAATGAAGATATCACAATAGTCGCAAATAAAACCCAAATTTTCATTTTTGCGATTTTAATTATAATGACGAATATCATAGCTTTGGCTGGGGACTTTCCAAAAGCAAAGCCTGGCTATGAAAGTAGAAGATTCCATCTTTACAATGATGCAAACTAGGTCGGCGTAGGTGACCAAATAACGGGGATATCGCAATAGTCGGTAATACATCCCATTTTTCCATTTTTTTGGAAATCACGCTACAGGTCGCAATTTGGATCGGATCGTCACGAAATTTTGACGGTTAATGGAGGTCTCACAGAGGAAGAAGAAATTATTTGGAGAAAAAGTCAACATTTTCTTCCAAAGCAAATATCTCAGCGTCTATATAAAAAGTAAGATCTGCCAAGGAAAGTGAAAATATCACCTTTACAACGCTGTAACGTAGGTTGTCGTAGGTAGTCAAACAACGAAGATATCGCAATAGTCGCTAATAGAACCCATCTTTTCATTTTTGCGATTTTTATAATAATGACGAATATCACACCTTTGGTTGGGGACCATCTAAAAGCAAAGCCTGACTAAGAAAGTAGAAAATCCCATCTTTAAAATTATGCAAAGTAGGTTGGCGTAGGTGGTCAAATAATAGAGATATCGCAATAGTCGGTAATACATCCCTTTTTTCCACATTTTCTGCAATCACACTACAGGTTGGAATTTTGATCGGATCATCACGAAATTTTCTCACAGAGATAGAAGCATATTGATAGTTAAATATAAAATTAAATATTAATTATTTTGGTTCAGTTCGCCTTAAGTCATTTGGTATAACCTTCAGCTACTAATTTATTTTATTTTTTTTTTTATTTTATTTTATTTATTTATTCAATCAATAACATTTCAAGTCCTTTAACAGTGGTGAATACTTAAATATAAAGAGTTTAGGAACACATTTCCTTTTCTACTTAGTTATGATATTTATTTGTAACATTAAGAGATATGATTTAGCATATTTATGATGTTTATGTAAGGAAAAAAAGTAAACCTTACTATTGTATTGACTAGATTTGGTGGATTTTTATGTTAAATCCAAGATTTCTCCAGTTTGTCTCTTACTAGTGGGAATCCAGATAGGGTATGCAGTTTTTTTTTAATAATTTGTTTTGTGCAATCTGTAATTTCTTGACGTGGTTATTGGCTACTGACGAAAATAACGGTGCACAATAAAACATTATTGGCAGGAAAATTGATTTAATTATCAATTTCTTGTTTTCTTTGTTTAAACCGGATTTCCGGTTTATTAGTGGGTACATAATCCTGGTAATCTTATTCATTTTATCGACGACATATGAAATGTGATCAGCGAAATTGAGTTTTCTGTCCAATATAACTCCCAAGTATTTAACGTTTGCTTCCCATTCAATGCTGTGATTTAGAAATAGTGTGGTTGCTGCGGCAAATAACATTGTTTTCGTTTTCTTGAAAAATAGATGACTTGTGTTTTATCCGGGTTAACAAGAATTTTCCACTTTGTAAAATAATCGTTTATTTTAACGAGAGCATTTGGTATAAAAGCCAGATAGATGAAAACTTTCGTATCTCCCTAAAAGAAATGTTTTCGAGTGAAAAGATTATGCACAGAGGTAGTGGTGTAGGGTATCACATAGTCGGCCCCGTACCGACTATAGCCTTTTCTCACTTGTTTTCCATTTATACTAGTTTCTTTACATGTATACTCAATAAATTGTAGGTTACGTCTTTTGGCATTTCAGAAAAATACAATGCCAAAAGACGTAACGCACACATCTTCTAACATTCTGGAAAAAAATTTAATTTTTTTCCACAAATATATTTCTTCTCTGTCTTAAAACACGATACTAAAAATTTTCGATATTTTATAACACCGTTTTCATTTTATAACGTTTTTTGCTTCTCCTGTAAAGTTTTATTTTCGTGGGTTACGTCTTCCGGCATTTATGGTGACGATATGTAGGTATACATTCATTTAGTGTCAAATTCACAATGACAATGAAAGTACATCAATTTCAAAATTAAAAAAAAAATTTTGAACATACCTTTCTTGTTGTACCATGCGCAAGCTAGTGAAACAAGCAAAGGAGCATATGGAATCTCCAATCCAATGAGAAGTTGTCAATCATATGTTTCGGGTTTTGAGTCTTATGACTATTCTCCAAATTCAATCAAAGCTATATTTGAAGATGTTCTACCAGATAATGTCACTAATCCACAAAGAACAAAGGATGCTGGCTTATCACCACATATGCACACAGCTCACAGCAACAGAGTGAAAGAAAAAGTATACACCGAATTTCGCATGGTTGACTTTAAGTTCCCGAAAGACTCAGATGCGTTTAATGTTAACGAAGAAGATAAGATGCTATTGGATTCCTTGTTGGTAAATTACGATGGCATATTTGCTCCATTCGAGGACCCAAATCCATTTGCAACACACAAACTAAACACAGGCGATCATCAACCATCATTTTCTTCACCTGTTTTAGAGCAAGCCGTTGCACAGTGGTTCCACTTGTATGGAAAAGAGTGCCAAAAATAGTTCTAATCGAGCTACCGCCTCGAAATATTAAACATAGTTTTATAACGAGGCAAAAAGATAGAAAACAAATTTTAGTGGATGTAGGTCCACATTTAGGTATAGCCCCCATATAAAGGTACCACCCGATTTTTGGTATTTTGACGAACTTAGACAAATTTTTCAAACCGATTTAGTTGAAATTTTGTATTTTGAGTTCTATGTGAACAAAATACCTCCTCACAAAAAATGTTCAATATAGGTCCCGAAAGACTCAGATGCGTTTAATGTTAACGAAGAATATAAGATGCAATTGGATTCCATGTTGGTAAATTACGATGGCATATTTGCTCCATCCGAGGACCCAAATCCATTTGCAACACACAAACTAAACACAGGCGATCATCAACCATCATTTTCTTCACCTGTTTTAAAGGAAGCCGTTGCACAGTGGTTCCACTGGTATAGAAAAGTGTGCCAAAAATGGTTCTAATCGAGCTACCGCCTCGAAATATTAAACATAGGTTTATAATGAGGCAAAAAGATGGAAAACAAATTTTAGTGGATGTAGGCCCCCATATAAAGGTACCGCCCGATTTGTGGTACTTTGACCAACTTAGACAAATTTTTCAAACCAATTTAGTTGAAATTTTGTATTTTGAGTTCTAAGTGAACAAAATACCTCCTCACAAAAAATTTTCAATATAGGTCCACGTTTAGGTATAGCCGCCATATAAAGGTACCGCCCGATTTTCGGTATTTTGACGATTTTAGCAAAATTTTTCAACCTATTTATTTGTACTTTTGCATTTTGAGTGAACAAAATACCTACTTGCCAAAAATGTTCAATATAGCTAAATGTTTCATCAGATTTGGCTGTAATTTTACATTTTGAGTTCCCAGTACTCAATACTTGCAAAAAATGTTCATTATAAGTCCAAGTTTAGGTATAGCTCCCATATAAACGTACCACCTGATTTTCGGAATTTTGACAATTTACCACCTGCCGGGTGGCGGATGGGGGTAGCTGGAATTTTTTTCATCGCAAACAAGAGACTTTCCCCTGTATTTAAGATAAAATATTGAGACTCACAAATACTCACAACATTAGTAAAACTCAACATAATATAATAGTAATGATATTAAAAATACCAGAAAAAGTCATTTACAAAGAATTTCGTTTTAGGGAAGTTAGGAAACGAATTAGGAATATGTTTTTTCGTAAAAGCATTGCCAATACCATCAACCATCATTCTCATTTTGGAAATTGCAAATTTATCTCTTAAATTTTTTATAATTTCGCTCATAAACTACGAATGCTTTGCGGTTGTACTTTACGTTTTTTTAGGCACAACGTAAAAACCACTATTTCTTCTACTATTTCTTCGACTTAACTTAGCATATTACCGTTGTAAATTGACAAAAATAATACTGGATATTAAAAACTTGATGTGTTTAGAGAATATCCATTTCATTCACAATCAAATTTGTCGCCATGAATTTTTTGACTTTTGCCCACGGGCCGAACCACTGTGCGTTGTTGACATGTCTTTTGCAATACAATCGGACGCAAGTGCTCATGCGTTAGGAGAGGTTTCATTGCAGGGGGAGGGCAAAGAAGAACAACCAGTTGAATATGCAAACTGTTTATTAAGGGCTACGAAACGCACCACCACTAAACGAGGAGAAAAGAAAGAAATAGAACTGAAGTCACAGTACGTAGACGTTCGCTTGATGGCCCATATATTATTACTCGTAAAATAGGCTCAACCTCCTTTGAAGTTTCATCACCAGATAATCTAAACAAATCTTTCGCCACATACCACTCATCAGCACTAACCCTATATAATGAAGCGAATGTTGATCAATTTTCGTCACCTAGATACTCGTTGTGGAAAAGAGGAAGACCAAAGAAATCATCTTAAACAAGCCGCCTAGTTGTTGACGCGTGACTCGGGGCGAGATTTCACACGTCAAAGGGGGAGTATGTAGCGTAGTGTCACATATTACTTGTTTTGTTTTACTTTTAATTTATTGAAAACATGGTAATTTTGTCCTATTGAAATTGTGTCATTGCACAATGGTCCCAAATCCAAATTTTCTGGCCAAAACTATTTCAACGTCCATTTAGTATTGAAATTAATTATTATTTATAATAAATGTGTACAAACAGCAAGTCCTACGTTTTATAGACCAAAATGACCAAAAACTGCCAACATTCGTTGAACAGGGTGGTCCCGTTGTGTGGGGTCTAAACCAAAACATTGACCTATGTTAATAATTTTTGGTACGAAAGATTCATATCTTCCAAGAGGTCAAAATACCAAATTTCAGCCGAATCGGTCATAAAGTGTCGCTAAAATCCAAAAAATATCTAAAATCGGACGGTACTTTTATGTGGGGTCTATGACAAGAAATGGACTTATTTTCAAAAAAATTATACATACTTGTTTTCTATACTCTGAAACCCTTAAATATGAATTTTAAGGAAAATCGGTTGATAGATACGGGTATTACCGTTCTATTTCAATTGGATACTACGTACAGTCACAACAGGTATTTACAAAAAATTATCCCATCTTGAAATAGAAAATTCCACTTTATTTTAACTGTGGCAAATTTGAGCAAGATTTTATTTCTCAATTTATTAGTTCAGTCCCCCAGCTATCTTCCGAAATCAATTTGGAGGTGGACAAACTTGGACATTTTTTTAAAAGTTTAAGAATATTTAAAAAGTATTTGTAAAAAATAATTTTTAATATATATAAAAACATTGATTTTATTACGCTAATTTTACAAATTTCATCGTTCTTTTTGTAAATGTTATGAAAGTACTCATTAACAGCTTCCCGATTCATAATAACTTTGGTCTCACTTCTGTATATTTATGCAGCGACGCAATACAACAACAATTGTATATTTTACAGCACAAAGTCTGTTTTATTTTTACATAAAAAAGTGTCAACTTTGGTACTGCGCCAATCAACGAATACTAACGTTATTTACAAAAACTAATTATTTTTGGATGACTTGATGTGTTTTTTATTATTCTGTGCAAAAAAAAAAAATTAAAATTTCGAAACTTCAAAAATAGGGTTTTGGCCAAAAATTTCCTGATTGAAACCTATGTGCAATGTAAATGTTGTCAAATATTTTATTTTACCCCAATATTGATATACATATTTTTTCATACATTCATTCTCTTTGAAACCTTCATATCAAACAAATATAATTTAAATAAAGAATAGTTTTTTGTAACGCGTTCGTGTTTTCAATCCGCTTCAGAACCTTCTGCAATTGGCGCCCACAAATATTAGTATCCCACTACAATGCATATTTTATTTAATTCCAGAGGGGGCGGGGTACTTCCCCTATGCGATAGTAAAAAACGCTTTATTTGCAAAGATTAGGAATGTATCGGTTTAAAAATTTACGAATTAATCTACAATCTAGGTACTTATTTGGGCCTAAAGAAACGAACACGCGTGCTTTTTTAAATACATATGTTATATCTGCAATACTACTGAACCGATTTCTATGAATTTTGCATCAAAAGCTCAAGGTTTGCCGTTGTAATGTATATTTTTTGAATTTCGGAGGATGTGAGGTACCTTCCCCACGCCTTTATTTTAAATGCTATATGTATAAGCAAAACTTATGATTATATTTATTTCAGCATGCATTTTGGGAGGCAATGATCGCATGATAATATCATCAATGAGCGAAAAAATCCGACAAAGTCTGTAAGAGAAAAGATAAGTTACAGACAAAATATGTTGATAAATATAAAATTCTCCTAAGTTTTACAATTGACCGGAGAAGTGATGTAGAAAATACTTATTTTTTAATTGTGAAGCATAAAGTCTAGTTATATGAACAATATATTAAAGTGTGGATGTATGTTGACAAATTGTAGTGGAGAAATTTCAAATTGCATATACATAGTTCGGTCACAAAATGACGATAAAATCCTCGAATTATCTAGACTAACAAATGCCATTCACTTCGGCAAGATATTGTGGCCACAACCTTCCAAATTCCAAAAATCGGAAGGTACGGTTCTGTGGAGTTTATGCGCTTATACCGACTAGTTTCTGGTGGAAAGTGTTTTACCTCCAACGAAGACTAAAGGCAAAACCCATTTTGGATATGGAGACAACACCGTTGAAAACGCCGAAAATCGGAATGTACCATTCTAAAGGGCTCTATGAAAACGCGGACCTTTATCGGAAATTTTATAGTGTAAAGTTTTTTGCCAACAACGAACACTAAATACCTAATTTCACCCACAACCTTCAAAATACAGTTCTATAGGGGCTATATAAAACGTAGATATATAGTGGGCAATAGTCCACTTTTTAATATCAAACATCCTCACGGTGCACCTTAACTAATTTTAAATGAAAGGTGCTTACACCTGGGAAGTTTTTGCGGATTCTGAAACTTCAATGTTCATAGATAAGAAAAATCAAAAAACGAAAAAAAAAACAAGTAAAAAGTCGTTAAGTTCGGCTTGGCCGAACATTTTATACCCTCCACCATAAAATAGTCTTAATTAAAATGGAATAATTAGGGTCCTTTCACAATTTTAGGTGGAACAACTTTTCGACAATGGATAGACTCCTACGGCCTCCCACTTTTGCTTAAATTACACTGTGAACATAAATATTGGGGCAGAGATAATTCCTTTTGGAGATGAAAGCCCTTGGTGTGTGTATATTAAAAACCCCGAAGGACAGATGCGCCGTGAGTCGAACTTCCACGTTATGGCGTGATCATGAATTAGCATTATATCTTTGTTTGTTGTTTTTGTAGAGCACTTAAGCAACAGTGAACAAAGATATAAAGCTAATTTCTGATGGCCCACAGGGTCTCTAACAAAAATTTCATCACGCCATAAAGCGGAAGTTCGACTCACGGCGGATCTGTCCTTCGGGATTCATAACATACTCACCAAGGCCTTTCTTCCCCAAGAGGATTTTTCCGTGCCCCAGACTTTCACCTCCATTTTGTTGCACAGTGTTATCTAATCTAATCTAAAAAAATATGTTCAGCTAGGTGAAAGGTACCACCTACGGGGCTATATCAAAGAGTCAACCTATCTTTAAATTTGTTGGCGGAAAAGTTTTATACCTGCAGGGAACTAAAGAATCATATTGAGGGTAGTTTCATCAAAACAATGTAGACCCTCAAAAATGGACCCATGTTGACGAATTTTAATGAAGAAATTTCGTGACCACTGAAAATTCCCGAAAATCGGGAGGTACAGTTATATGGGGGGATATACCAAACCATGGACCTATGTTGACGATGTTTCGTTGGAAATGTTTTATGACTACTGAGAACTTCAAATGTCAAAATACAGCTATTTCGGTTAAATACTGTAGCTAAAATTCTCAAAATACCGAAAATCGGGAGGTACGGTTATAAGGGGGCCATACCAAAACATGCACCTATGTTGACGATGTTTGGTGGAGATATTTCATGACCACTGATAACCTCAAATGGCAAATTACAGCTAGTTCGGTTAAAAATTGTAGCTAAAATTCTCAAGATACCGAAAATCGGGAGGTACCGTTGTATAGGGGCTACACCAAAACATGGACCTATGTTGACGATGTTTGGTGGAGATGTTTCATGACCACTGAGAACCTCAAATGTCAAATTACAGCTAGTTCGGTTAAAAATTGTAACTAAAATGCTCAAAATACCGAAAATCGGGAGGTACGGTTATAAGGGGGCCATACCAAAACATGCACCTATGTTGACGATGTTTGGTGGAGATATTTCATGACCACTGAGAACCTCAAATGGCCAGTTCGGTTAAAAATTGTAGCTAAAATTCTCAAAAAACCAAAAATCGGGAGGTACCAATATATGGGGCTATACCAAAACATGGACCTATGCCCATATCCTTTGGGGTATAAGTTTGTTGATCACTAGGAACCCTAAGTGCCAAATTATAGCTAATTCGGTCTGTAAATGTGGCGAAAAACGTCAAAATACCTCAATCCGGAGGTACCGTTATATGGGGGCTATACCAAAGAGTGGACCGATATAGCCCATCTTCGAACTTGACCTGCCTATGGCAAAAAGACCCAAGGGTGCAAAATTTCAGCACTCTATCTGAATTATTGCGGACGCTAGAGTGATTACAACAGACGGACAGACGGACATGGCTAGATCGTCTTAGAATTTTATCCTGATCAAGAATATATATACTTTATAGGGTCGCAAATGATTAGTTTGATGTGTTACAAACGGAATGACAAACTTAATATACCCTCCATACTACGGTGCACAGAGGGGAAATTTGTGTTAAAATTTGATCAAAGCCCTAAAAAGCTCATTTATAGTCGGATTGATATAAAATTTTGCACAAAGCATATCTTCTATACAAGGATTAATCCTATAGAAAATAATGAAAATCGGTCCAGATTTGGATGCAGCTTCCATATATATTCGCATCTGATGTGAGATAAAAATGCACCAAAATCACTGAAATTTGACACATGCAACCTGAACTAGCTTAAAAAAAAACATTGAGCCAATTTTCAAACAAATCGGTACAGATGTATATATAGTCCCATATACATATATTTCATTCCAAATTAAATTTTTTGAAACTTACTTAAATAAAATTTTTCTCAATTCACATGAGAAAAGCCGTGAATGTTTCTGAATAATGCAAACATATTTTATAGGTATTGGTTTAGTCTGATAAATAAGAGTCCCGGTTATACGGCGGAAAAAAAATTAGTGTGAGTAAACCTTGCAATTCCATATAAAAATATTTCATATTTTAGTTGAGAAAAATTAGATTTTTTCGGAATGGCGCAAATATGCGCAATTTTTTATGATTGATTCTGATATTTGAGACTCAAGCGCATAAAACATTAGAAGAAACTATGGTCGGGAAACGACGGGGAAATAGACTTTTTCACTATTGAAATTGTAGTAATCTTAAAAATTATCATACAAATTTTTCATAAAGAGGATATGTATCACCATTATTAAAAAGCAAAGATGTAAAATCAATCTGAAAATTTTAAATGCTAATCTTGTTCGGAGACTGTACAAAAACAATAAATCTTGAAAAATATAAATTTTCGCGAAAATAATGTCATTTTAATGTTCACCTAATTTCTAAGTTTTCGAAAATTTACTTTTTGTTTTCAGTATGGCTGAGTTCAATCTACTGCTGCATTGGATTGGTTAATCTTACAAAGTCGAGGATGGTTATAGCAAGTGTAGAAAAGAGTCTGGTTGCCGTTTATCAACATTTTTTTTCATAAAAAACGATTTTCATTTTTTGAGTTTTGAGCAACTTTAGGCCTATGTTTCCCCTCTGTGCGGTGGAGGGTATAAAAATAGCCGGAAGGATTATCAAATAAATCGCGGTCAAATTTTTAGGGCTTTATTATGGTTTTACGATTTTGCTCGGAAACCGCAAGCCCTATCGAAATGAGATTAGAGCAAATCTTATAGCAGTGAAAATTCTCTACAAGATTGATCTTAATGTTATTTTCGTAGGTTTTACCATTTTTGAGATATAGAAGTTCAAATTGGGACAATGCACTGACTCCTTATAAAACAATGACATGAAGGGTGCACCTTAACTAACTTTAAATGAAAACCGCTTACACTTGGGATTCTGAGACAGCAATGTTCATAGATAAGAAAAATCCAAAAACAACAAAAAATCGCTGGCGGGATTTTGAAATAAATGATTTGCTCTAACCCCATTTCTATATGGATTGCGGTTTCCGAGCAAAAACGTGAAAACATAATAAAGCACATAAAAATTTGACCGCGATTTATTTGAAAATCCCTCCGCCCATTTTTTTCGTTTTTTGATTTTTCTCATATATGAACACTGATGTTTCAGAATCTGCAAAAACTTCCCAGGTGTAAGGACCTGTCATTTAAAATTAATTAAGGCGCCGTGTCCTAGGAGTAATAGAAACTTCTATACCAACAATTATAAAGCTCTATCTTAAACATTGCGTCCTGTATCTTGATTTTAACAGACGGGTGAAATTGTTATATCGACTTAGAATTTTATGCTGATCAAGAATATGTGGGGAGTTCTGTAAAAACTAGATACTCATAACTTCTTTAATAATGGTCCTAATAGATTTTTTTGTATTTTTTTCAGCTATCTAATATAAGTTAAACATAAATAATGCACTGTGGACTTGGATGCAATTTTCGCTAGTAAATATTTAAAATGAATTTGTATACCCAACACCACCATGTGGGAGGGTATTATAAGTTGGTTTTGGCCAAAATGTTTGTAACGCATCGAATTAATGGTCGTGGACCCATACATATATATTTACCAAAATGAATGTCTCGACGAGTCGCTCTGGCTATGCGTGTCCGTCCGTCTGTCCATCTAAACGTTGTAATCACGCTACAGATCGCAATTTTAATCCGATCGTCACCACATTTTGGGTGTAGATGAAAGTCCCGGAGGGGAAGAAGCCTATTGATTTGGGTGATGGTCGAATAGTATTCAGGGGTCGGAATGGGCAAAAAACGTATTTGGAGAAAAAGTCAACGTTTTTTCCAAAGCAAATCTCTCTGCTCCCATAAGGGGTATACCAAAAGCAAAACCTGCTAATGAAAGTATAAAATATCACCTTTCTAATGATGTAAAGATGTTGTTGTAGTTGGTCAAACAACGAAGATATCGCAATAGCCGCAAATTAAACCCAACTTTTCATTTTTGCGATTTTATTTATAATGACGAATATCACAGCTTTGGTTGGCGACTTTCCAAAAGCGAAGTCTGGCTATGAAAGGAAAAATCCCATCTTTACAATGATGTAAAGCAGGTTGGCGTAAGCGGCCAAATAACGGAGTCGGTAATACATCCCATTTTTTAATTTTTTTGTAATCACGTTACACGTCGCAATTTTGATTGGATCCTTACGAAAGAAAAACAGAAGAAAAAGCCTATTGATTTTGGTAATGGTCGGATATTATTCAGGGGTCGAAATATATAAAAAAAAAACGTATTCGGAGAAAAGGCCAACGTTTTATTTCAAAGCAAATATAAGAAAGTAGAAAATATCGCCTTCTCAACTATATGAAGTAGGTTGTCATAGGTGGTCAAACAACAGAGATATCGCAATAGTCGGTAATGTATCCCTTTTTCGATTTTTTGTGTAATCACACTACGGAGTCGGAGTTTTGATCGGATCCTCACGAAATTTTGGGGGTTGATTTGGGTCTCACAGGGAAGGAAGCCTATTGATTGTTGGCGTACATCCCACTTTTCCATGTTTATACCCTCCACCATAGTATGGAGGGTATATTAAGTTTGTCATTCCGTTTGTAACACATCGAACTAATCATTTGCGACCCTATAAAATATATATATTCTTGATCAGGATAAAATTCTAAGACGATCTAGCCATGTCCGTCTGTTCGTCTGTTGTAATCACTCTAGCGTCCGCAATAATTGATATAGAGTGCTGAAATTTTGCACCCGAGGGTCTTTTTTCCATAGGCAGGTCAAGTTCGAAGATGGGCTATATCGGTCCACTCTTTGGTATAGCCCTCATATAACGGTACCTCCGGATTTGAGGTATTTTGACGTTCTTCGCCACATTTGCGAACAAACTTATATCCCAAAGGATATGGGCATAGGTCTATGTTTTGGTATAGTCTCCATATAACGGTACCTCCCGATTTTCGGTATTTTGAGAATTTTAGCCACAATTTTCAACCGAACTATCTGCAATTTGACATTTGAGGTTCTCAGTGGTCATGAAACATCGTCAACATAGGTCCATGTTTTGGTATAGCCCCCATAAAACGGTACCTCCCGATTTTCGGTATTTTGAGAATTTTAGCCACAATTTGTAACCGAACTATCTGCAATTTGACATTTGAGGTTCTCAGTGGTCCTGAAACATCTCCACCAAACATCGTCGACATAGGTCCATGTTTTGGTATGGCCCTCTTATAACCGTACCTCCAGATTTTCGGTATTTTGAGCATTTTAGTTACAATTTTTAACCGAACTAGCTGTAATTTGCCATTTGAGGTTCTCAATGGTCATGAAACATCCCCACCAAACATCGTCAACATAGGCCCATGTTTTGATGTAGCCCCCATTTAACGGTACCTCCCAATTTTCGGTATTTTGAGAATTTTAGCTACAGTTTTTAACCGAAATAGCTTTAAATTGACATTTGAAGTTCTCAGTGGTCATAAAACATCTCCAACGAAACATCGTCAACATAGGTCCATGTTTTGGTATAGCCCCCATATAACGGTATCTCCCGATTTTCGGCATTTTGAGAATTTTAGCTAAAATTTTTAACCGAACTAGCTGTAATTTGCCATTTGAGGTTCTCAGTGGTCCTGAAACATCTCCACCAAACATCGTCAACATAGGTCCATGTTTTGGTATGGCACCCTTATAACCGTACCTCCAGATTTTCGGTATTTTGAGCATTTTAGTTACAATTTTTAACCGAACTAGCTGTAATATGCCATTTGAGGTTCTCATACATATCTTATAGGTATTGGTTTAGTCTGATAAATAAGAGTCCCGGTTATACGGCGGAAAAAAAATTAGTGTGAGTAAACCTTGCAATTCCATATAAAAATATTTCATATTTTAGTTGAGAAAAATTAGATTTTTTCGGAATGGCGCAAATATGCGCAATTTTTTATGATTGATTCTGATATTTGAGACTCAAGCGCATAAAACATTAGAAGAAACTATGGTCGGGAAACGACGGGGAAATAGACTTTTTCACTATTGAAATTGTAGTAATCTTAAAAATTATCATACAAATTTTTCATAAAGAGGATATGTATCACCATTATTAAAAAGCAAAGATGTAAAATCAATCTGAAAATTTTAAATGCTAATCTTGTTCGGAGACTGTACAAAAACAACAAATCTTGAAAAATATAAATTTTCGCGAAAATAATGTCATTTTAATGTTCACCTAATTTCTAAGTTTTCGAAAATTTACTTTTTGTTTTCAGTATGGCTGAGTTCAATCTACTGCTGCATTGGATTGGTTAATCTTACAAAGTCGAGGATGGTTATAGCAAGTGTAGAAAAGAGTCTGGTTGCCGTTTATCAACATTTTTTTTCATAAAAAACGATTTTCATTTTTTGAGTTTTGAGCAACTTTAGGCCTATGTTTCCCCTCTGTGCGGTGGAGGGTATAAAAATAGCCGGAAGGATTATCAAATAAATCGCGGTCAAATTTTTAGGGCTTTATTATGGTTTTACGATTTTGCTCGGAAACCGCAAGCCCTATCGAAATGAGATTAGAGCAAATCTTATAGCAGTGAAAATTCTCTACAAGATTGATCTTAATGTTATTTTCGTAGGTTTTACCATTTTTGAGATATAGAAGTTCAAATTGGGACAATGCACTGACTCCTTATAAAACAATGACATGAAGGGTGCACCTTAACTAACTTTAAATGAAAACCGCTTACACTTGGGAAGTTTTTGCGGATTCTGAGACAGCAATGTTCATAGATAAGAAAAATCCAAAAACAACAAAAAATCGCTGGCGGGATTTTGAAATAAATGATTTGCTCTAACCCCATTTCTATATGGATTGCGGTTTCCGAGCAAAAACGTGAAAACATAATAAAGCACATAAAAATTTGACCGCGATTTATTTGAAAATCCCTCCGCCCATTTTTTTCGTTTTTTGATTTTTCTCATATATGAACACTGATGTTTCAGAATCTGCAAAAACTTCCCAGGTGTAAGGACCTGTCATTTAAAATTAATTAAGGCGCCGTGTCCTAGGAGTAATAGAAACTTCTATACCAACAATTATAAAGCTCTATCTTAAACATTGCGTCCTGTATCTTGATTTTAACAGACGGGTGAAATTGTTATATCGACTTAGAATTTTATGCTGATCAAGAATATGTGGGGAGTTCTGTAAAAACTAGATACTCATAACTTCTTTAATAATGGTCCTAATAGATTTTTTTGTATTTTTTTCAGCTATCTAATATAAGTTAAACATAAATAATGCACTGTGGACTTGGATGCAATTTTCGCTAGTAAATATTTAAAATGAATTTGTATACCCAACACCACCATGTGGGAGGGTATTATAAGTTGGTTTTGGCCAAAATGTTTGTAACGCATCGAATTAATGGTCGTGGACCCATACATATATATTTACCAAAATGAATGTCTCGACGAGTCGCTCTGGCTATGCGTGTCCGTCCGTCTGTCCATCTAAACGTTGTAATCACGCTACAGATCGCAATTTTAATCCGATCGTCACCACATTTTGGGTGATTTGGGTGATGGTCGAATAGTATTCAGGGGTCGGAATGGGCAAAAAACGTATTTGGAGAAAAAGTCAACGTTTTTTCCAAAGCAAATCTCTCTGCTCCCATAAGGGGTATACCAAAAGCAAAACCTGCTAATGAAAGTATAAAATATCACCTTTCTAATGATGTAAAGATGTTGTTGTAGTTGGTCAAACAACGAAGATATCGCAATAGCCGCAAATTAAACCCAACTTTTCATTTTTGCGATTTTATTTATAATGACGAATATCACAGCTTTGGTTGGCGACTTTCCAAAAGCGAAGTCTGGCTATGAAAGGAAAAATCCCATCTTTACAATGATGTAAAGCAGGTTGGCGTAAGCGGCCAAATAACGGAGTCGGTAATACATCCCATTTTTTAATTTTTTTGTAATCACGTTACACGTCGCAATTTTGATTGGATCCTTACGAAAGAAAAACAGAAGAAAAAGCCTATTGATTTTGGTAATGGTCGGATATTATTCAGGGGTCGAAATATAAAAAAAAAAAAACGTATTCGGAGAAAAGGCCAACGTTTTATTTCAAAGCAAATATAAGAAAGTAGAAAATATCGCCTTCTCAACTATATGAAGTAGGTTGTCATAGGTGGTCAAACAACAGAGATATCGCAATAGTCGGTAATGTATCCCTTTTTCGATTTTTTGTGTAATCACACTACGGAGTCGGAGTTTTGATCGGATCCTCACGAAATTTTGGGGGTTGATTTGGGTCTCACAGGGAAGGAAGCCTATTGATTGTTGGCGTACATCCCACTTTTCCATGTTTATACCCTCCACCATAGTATGGAGGGTATATTAAGTTTGTCATTCCGTTTGTAACACATCGAACTAATCATTTGCGACCCTATAAAATATATATATTCTTGATCAGGATAAAATTCTAAGACGATCTAGCCATGTCCGTCTGTTCGTCTGTTGTAATCACTCTAGCGTCCGCAATAATTGATATAGAGTGCTGAAATTTTGCACCCGAGGGTCTTTTTTCCATAGGCAGGTCAAGTTCGAAGATGGGCTATATCGGTCCACTCTTTGGTATAGCCCTCATATAACGGTACCTCCGGATTTGAGGTATTTTGACGTTCTTCGCCACATTTGCGAACAAACTTATATCCCAAAGGATATGGGCATAGGTCTATGTTTTGGTATAGTCTCCATATAACGGTACCTCCCGATTTTCGGTATTTTGAGAATTTTAGCCACAATTTTCAACCGAACTATCTGCAATTTGACATTTGAGGTTCTCAGTGGTCATGAAACATCGTCAACATAGGTCCATGTTTTGGTATAGCCCCCATAAAACGGTACCTCCCGATTTTCGGTATTTTGAGAATTTTAGCCACAATTTGTAACCGAACTATCTGCAATTTGACATTTGAGGTTCTCAGTGGTCCTGAAACATCTCCACCAAACATCGTCGACATAGGTCCATGTTTTGGTATGGCCCTCTTATAACCGTACCTCCAGATTTTCGGTATTTTGAGCATTTTAGTTACAATTTTTAACCGAACTAGCTGTAATTTGCCATTTGAGGTTCTCAATGGTCATGAAACATCCCCACCAAACATCGTCAACATAGGCCCATGTTTTGATGTAGCCCCCATTTAACGGTACCTCCCAATTTTCGGTATTTTGAGAATTTTAGCTACAGTTTTTAACCGAAATAGCTTTAAATTGACATTTGAAGTTCTCAGTGGTCATAAAACATCTCCAACGAAACATCGTCAACATAGGTCCATGTTTTGGTATAGCCCCCATATAACGGTATCTCCCGATTTTCGGCATTTTGAGAATTTTAGCTAAAATTTTTAACCGAACTAGCTGTAATTTGCCATTTGAGGTTCTCAGTGGTCCTGAAACATCTCCACCAAACATCGTCAACATAGGTCCATGTTTTGGTATGGCACCCTTATAACCGTACCTCCAGATTTTCGGTATTTTGAGCATTTTAGTTACAATTTTTAACCGAACTAGCTGTAATATGCCATTTGAGGTTCTCAGCTGTCATGAAATATCTCCACCAAACATTGTCAACATAGGTCCATGTTTTGATGTAGGATTGATGTACGATTTTCCGTATTTTGAGAATTTTAGCCACAATTTGTAACCGAACTATCTGCAATTTGACATTGAGGTTCTTAGTGGTCATGAAACATCTCCACCAAACATTGTCAACATAGGTCCATGTTTTGTTATGGCCCCCTTATAACCGATTTTCGGTATTTTGAGTATTTTAGCTGCAATTTTTAACCGAACTAGCTGTAATGATCGGTATTTTGAGAATTTTAGCTAAAATTTTGTATATTCAAAAATAATCGTCAATACACATATGTCCATGTTTTGGTATATCCACCCATATAACTGTACCTCCCGATTTTCCGGAATTTTCAGTGATCACGAAATTCCTTCACTAAAATTCGTCAACATGGGTCCATTTTTGAGGGTCTACATTGTTTTGATGAAACTACCCTCAATTTGACTCTTGAAGTTCCCTGCAGCTTTAAAACTATTCCGCCAAAAATTTAAAGGTAGGTTGACTCTTTGATATAGCCAAGTAGGTGGTACCTTTCACCTGGCTGAACACATTTTTATACCCTCCACCATAGTATGGAGGGTATATTAAGTTTGTCGTTCTGTTTGTAACACATCGAACTAATCATTTGCGACCCTATAAAGTATATATATTCTTGATCAGGATAAAATTCTAAGACGATCTAGCCATGTCCGTCTGTCCGTCTGTTGTAATCACTCTAGCGTCCGCAATAATTGAGATAGGGTGCTGAAATTTTGCACGCGAGGGTCTTTTTTCCATAGGCAGGTCAAGTTCGAAGATGGGCTATATCGGTCCACTCTTTGGTATAGCCCCCATATAACGGTACCTCCGGATTTGAGGTATTTTGACGTTCTTCGCCACATTTGCAGACCGAGTTAGCTATAATTTAGCACTTAGGGTTCCTAGTGATCATCAAACTTATATCCCAAAGGATATGGGCATAGGTCCATGTTTTGGTATAGTCCCCATATAACGGTACCTCCCGATTTTCGGTATTTTGAGAATTTTAGCCACAATTTTTAACCGAACTATCTGCAATTTGACATTTGAGGTTCTCAGTGGTCATGAAACATCTCCACGAAACATCGTCAACATAGGTCCATGTTTTGGTATAGCCCCCATATATCGGTACCTCCCGATTTTCGGTATTTTGAGAATTTTAGCTACAATTTTTAACCGAACTAGCTGTAATTTGCCATTTGAGATGTTTTGGTATAGCCCCCATATAACGGTACCTACCGATTTTCGGTATTTTGAGAATTTTAGCCACAATTTGTAATCGAACTATCTGCAATTTGACATTTGAGGTTCTCAGTGGTCATGAAACATCTGCACCAAACATTGTCAACATAGGTCATTGTTTTGGTATAGCCCCCATATAACGGTACCTCCCGATTTTCGGTATTTTGAGCATTTTAGTTACAATTTTTAACCGAACTAGCTGTAATTTGCCATTTGAGGTTCTTAGTGGTCATAAAACATCCCCACCAAACATCGTCAACATAGGTCCATGTTTTGGTATAGCCCCCATATAACGGTACCTCCCAATTTTCGGTATTTTGAGAATTTTAGCTACAGTTTGTAACTGACATTTGTAATTTGACATTTGAAGTTCTCAGTGGTCATAAAACATCTCCAATGAAACATCGTCATCATAGGTCCATGTTTTGGTATAGCCCCCATATAACGGTATCTCCCGATTTTCGGTATTTTGAGAATTTTAGCTGCAAATTTTAACCGAACTAGCTGTAATTTGCCATTTGAGGTTCTCTGTGGTCATGAAATATCTCCACCAAGCATCGTCAACATAGGTCTATGTTTTGGTATAGCCCCCATATAACGGTATCTCCCGATTTTCGGTATTTTGAGAATTTTATCTGCAATTTTTAACCGAACTATCGTCAACATAAGTCCATGTTTTGGTATAGCCCCCATATAACGGTACCTCCCGATTTTCGTTATTTTGAGCATTTTAGTTACAATTTTTAACCGAACTAGCTGTAATTTGCGATTTGAGGTTCTCAGTGGTCATGAAACATCCCCACCAAACATCGTCAACATAGGTCCATGTTTTGGTATAGCCCCCATATAACGGTATCTCCCGATTTTCGGTATTTTGAGAATTTTATCTGTAATTTTTAACCGAACTATCGTCAACATAGGTCCATGTTTCGGTATAGCCCCCATATAACGGTACCTCCCAATTTTCGGTATTTTGAGAATTTTATCTACAGTTTGTAACCGAAATAGCTGTAATTTGACATTTGAAGTTCTCAGTGGTCCTAAAACATCTCCAACGAAACATCGTCAACATAGGTCTATGTTTTGATATAGCCCCCACATAACGGTATCTCCCGATTTTCGGTATTTTGAGAATTTGAACTGCAATTTTTAACCGAACTATCTGCAATTTGACATTTGAGGTTCTCAGTGCTCATGAAACATCTCCACGAAACATCGTCAACATAGGTCCATGTTTTGGTATAGCCCCCATATATCGGTACCTCCCGATTTTCGGTATTTTGAGAATTTTAGTTACAATTTTTAACCGAACTAGCTGTAATTTGCCATTTGAGGTTCTCAGTGGTCATGAAATATCCCCACCACAAACATCGTCAACATAGGTCCATGTTTTGGTATATCCCCCATATAACGGTACCTCCCAATTTTCGGTATTTTGAGAATTTTAGCTACAGTTTTTAACCGAAATAGCTGTAATTTGACATTTGAAGTTCTCAGTGGTCATAAAACATCTCCAACGAAACATCGTCAACATAGGTCCATGTTTTGGTATAGCCCCCATATAACGGTATCTCCCGGTATTTTGAGAATTTTAGCTGCAATTTTTAACCGAACTAGCTGTAATGATCTGTATTTTGAGAATTTCAGCTGCAATTTTGTCTATTCAAAAATAATCGCCAATATAGGTCCATGTTTTGGTATATCACCCCATATTACTGTACCTCCCGATTTTCGGGAATTTTCAGTGGTCACGAAATTTCTTCACTAAAATTCGTCAACATGGGTCCATTTTTGAGGGTCTACATTGTTTTGATGAAAATACCCTCAATTTGACTCTTGAAGTTCCCTGCAGCTATAAAACTTTTCCTCCAAAAAATTTAAAGATAGGTTTACTCTTTGATTTGAACACATTTTATTAGATTAGATTAGATAACACAGTGCAACAAAATGGAGGTGATAGTCTGGGGCACTGAAAATTCCTCTTGGGGAAGAAAGGCCTTGGTGAGTATATTATGAACCCAGAAGGACAGATCCGCCGTGAGTCGAACTTCCGCGTTATGGCGTGATGAAATTTTTCTTAGAGACCCTGTGGGCCATCAGGAATTAGCTTTATATCTTTGTTCACTGCTGCTTAAGTGCTCTACAAAAACAACAAACAAAGATATAATGCTAATTCATGATGGCTTACAGGGTCTGTTGCAAAAACTTCATCACGCCATAACGCGGAAGTTCGACTCACGGCGCATCTGTCCTTCGGGGTTTTTAATATACACACACCAAGGGCTTTCATCTCCAAAAAGAATTATCTCTGCCCCAACATTTATGTTCACAGTGTAATTTAAGCAATAGTGGGAGGCAGTAGGAGTCTATCCATTGTCGAAAAGTTGTTCCACCTAAAATTGTAAAAGGACCCTAATTATTCCATTTTAATTAAGAATATTTTATGGTGGAGGGTATAAAAAGTTCGGCCCGGCCGAACTTAACGACTTTTTACTTGTTTTAGATTAGATTAGATAACACTGTGCAACAAAATGGAGGTGAAAGTCTGGGGCACGGAAAATTCCTCTTGGGGAAGAGAGGCCTTGGTGAGTATATTATGAACCCCGAAGGACAGATCCGCAGTGAGTCGAACTTCCGCGTTATGGCGTGATGAAATTTTTGTTAGAGACCCTGTGGGAATTAGCGTTATATCTTTGTTCACTGTTGCTTAAGTGCTCTACAAAAACAACAAACAAAGATATAATGCTAATTCATGATGGCTTACAGGGTCTCTTGCAAAAAATTCATCACGCCATAACGCGGAAGTTCGACTTACGGCGCATCTGTCCTTCGGGGTTTTTAATATACACCCACAAAGGGCTTTCATCTCCAAAATTAATTATCTCTGCCCCAACTTTTGTGTTCACAGTGTAATTTAAGCAACAGTGGGAGGCCTTAGGATTCTATCCATTGTCTACAAGTTGTTACACCTAAAATTGTGAAAGGACCCTAATTATTCCACTTTAATTAAGACTATTTTATGGTGGAGGGTATAAAAAGTTCGGCCCGGCCGAACTTAACGACTTTTTACTTGTTAGTACTATCTTGTCTATTTTTTTTTTCAAATTTGTGAATAAAGTTTTTCCCATATGGTATATTGCAAATTTCCTTTACAATTCCATTGATAAAAATTAAGAAATGCGTTTTGCGAGCACATCCGCATTGTTTGGTACATGGCACAGTGCAAAATATGAGCACTTTAGCGGAACTTTACTAATAACTTTTAAAGGAAAATGTGTAGATTCCTAAAATTTTTCACAAATGTTTCTTATATTAGTGGACAGTGTGGGGCTCAAATTGGGCCACATAAACCCGCGGTTTCCTGTAGCGCTCATGTAACGGTGGCTGCCGTTTTTACGTTTTACATTCATTTTTCAATCGATTTTGATGCAAATTGGTATATTGAATTTTCAGCGGATAGAAAACTTATGTACAAAATATTTTCAATATAAGTTCGCGTTTTGGAATATCCCCCACATGCCGGGTTCCCTCATATTGGGTATTTTAAAGGTTAAAGAGTAAAATGACAATATTTTTTGTTTTAATTTGTATCTATAATGTTTATTGGTCCATTCAGCAGGTATGCTCCATTAATTTTGTTAATATGTATTTCAGATCAAGTTCAGGTCTGCACTGCATTACAATTTTTAACGTATTTTGGTATTTGCACCGCAGCATCTAAAAATGTTGCACTATGTGTAAATCACCAACATTTAGAGGTCAAAACTATGAAAAATTGCGAGAGGTTTCTTAATTTTACAGAAATTATCATTGTTAGAATTAGTGAGTCCATTTCTTCAAAACACAGTCAACAATGGCGTTCATTGTCGCGTTTTCCTTCCAATTTTGGAAAATGCAACTGAATGAAATGAAAGGATTCTTTTTAGAAAATCTTGAATATCTCCAAAGACGGCGCGATACCGCACCAGTTTTATAGCTTTGCGAACAGAGGAGAATCCACTCTTTCCGATTATATATATCTTAACACGTGAATGTACGGAACTCACTTTTGAAATGTCCACGGAAAGAAAAAATTATAATTTTGAAAACTTCAAAAAATCACTTCTTTCCGACTAAAATTGCACGAAAACAATAAGGGGTTTTTGCATTTTTTTAAAGTGTAAAATATCATAATTGTTTTGTAAAATGTTAAGAAAAATAAATCATGGAATACTGACTTACCATTTGTCCGCGCCACTCCATTTTTTAATGAATCAAAAATACATTTATTACAAAAAAAAATTAATAAACAAAAGTGCAACTTTAAGTGCATTTTTAAGTCGTTTCGTGAAGTAAATCGGCAAACTGAGTATGGACCATTTGCAGTGGAGTACTTAGCTAACGAATTCAATAAAAGTTTAATTAATTTCATGTATTTGAAAATCCCTTAAAGTTCCACTAAACTTCCCAAATTTCGCACTGTGCATGGGTTACGAAAAAAGTCGTGGTTTCAAATCTGTTCGGTCCTGAAATTTTGGAGTAAATTTTATTTATTCTAGCCCTTCAAATGTCTAAAAAACTAAATTTACAAAATCTTGAAAACGCGTAGAGAAATGTGAGACCAAAATTATAAAGATTGGGGTTATAACTTCCAAATTACAGCAACAACAAAAGGCGAAAACATATTGTTGGAATATTATTTCAAAAATATATTTTTTTGGTTTTATACAAAAAATTACAAAAAATTAGAGAAACATTTTTGGGAGTTATTCTACTATTTCGCTAAATTTCCATACAAAACCTGAAATATTTTGCTAAAACTTCTACAAGGGAAATAGTTTGTCATCGTGAAAGTATATTTGCTTTCGGTGATAAGCAGTAGAATTAAGATTAATATTAATTTTGCATCCAAGCCCACTGTGAAAAATGTTTTCTAATTTTTATTAGATAGCTGATAAAAATTCTATTTTGACCAATATTAAAGAAGTTGTGAGTATCTCATTTCATATAGTTTTTAGAGAATTCGACGTTTTCAAGGCGCGATATCTGGGGAACCTTTAGTCAAAAAATATCTGAAAATATACTGAAGTGTTTTGCTGATGAGCAGCTTTAACACAGAAAATAAAGTAAATCCAAAACCACTTTTTGCAAAAGTGTCCGATTTCACTCAAAATTCCTATATACTTCATAGAATCTCGGACGAATATTTCGATGTGTCACTATCGGAATGACAAATTAAATTATACTCTCCATTTTATGGAGGCTTTTTCAACAGCCTTTTTTTGGTAGATCATTCGTGAGTCGTGTCACGTGTTCATGTCATTTTTGTTTAGTACTGTTTGACATTTTATCATGGAAAAGCTTATGACTCTACAACGTTTACAAATCGTTCAACTTTATTACGAAAATTCGCGTTATATGGAGAGTGTGTTTCGAGCCTAATTTTGTTCAGTGATGAGGCACATTACTGACTTTTAGGTATGTAAAGAAGCAAAATTGCCACATTTGGGAAGAAGAGCAACTTAAAGAGATCCAAGAGCTGTCATTTCATCCAGAAAAATAACGGTTTGTGGGTCCGCGGAATCGTCGGACCCTATTTCATCAAAATGACGCCGGTTAGGACATCATCGTCAATGGCGACCGTTATTGCACCGTGATAACCGAGTAGTTGATGTATGGAATTGAAGCCCGTAATCTCGGCGACATTTGGTTTCAATAAAACGGCGCCATTTCCCACACATCGCATCAATCAATGGATTTATTGAAAGAACACTTCGGTGAGCACGTTTTGAACCAGCCGATTGGCCACCAAGATCGTCTCATATCACTCCGTTAGACTTTTTCGTGTGAGAATATGTAAAGTCAAAATTGTGTGCGGATAAAGCCGCTTCGATTCCGGTCTTGGGGGAAAACATCAGACGTACCATTCGCCAGTTACCAGTCGAAAAGCTTGAACGAGTAATTGAAAATTGGACTCAACGGATGGACCTTCTGAGACGTATCCTCGGCCAATATTTGCTAGACATAATCTGTAAAAAATAAATGTCATTGAATGATCTTTCAAATGATAATAAACATTTGATTTTTCTGTGTTTTTTATTCTTCAAAGAAAGCCGAAACCTCTAAATGGATCACCATTTCTTTCAGGCAAGAACAAGTTTCGCACAGGTTATGTAGTATCATGTTCGACTTTAGGGATAAACAAGTAAAAAAGCGTCATACCCTCCACCATAAAATACTCTGAACTAAAATGATAATTAGTTTTCATTCCTGTCCCCAACTTTAAGTGGGTACGTTAAAATGTCAGATAATGTACATAAAATGTTTCATTCGGTAGGCCCTTTTTTATGGTGCCTATATCTAACTATGTATGTTGACAATTTTGGTGGGCTAGAAATTGGGAGGTACCGTTATATAAGGGTTATAATAAAACATCGACCTATGTTGACAGTTTTTGATGGGAGCCTTTAAAGTCAAATAACTCCTAAATTGGTTAAAATTTGTAGCTAGAATCCTCAAAATACCGAAAATCGGTACATAACGTGGGAACTTCAAATGTCATTAACAGCTGATTCGGAGGTATGTGGGCTATACGAAAATATGAACTTAAATTAACAATTTAAATTTAAATTTCAAATTACAGAAAGTTCGTCCAAAAAATAAAGCTAAGGTACGGAAAATCGGGAGGTTTGTTTTGGGGCTATATCAAAACATGGACCAACGTTCGGTTAAACATTTTAAGTAAAATCCTCAAAGTACCGAAAATCGGGAAGTATCGTTATATTGGGGCTATGTTGAAAATTGTTGATGCAGATGTGTGGTGACCACTACAACCTTCAAATGTCAAATTACAGTTAGTTCACTTAAAAATTTTAGCTAAAATTGCCAATTACTGAAAATTGGGAGGTACCGTTATATGGGAGCTATATCCGAACATGGACCTATGTGGACAATTTTTTATGGAGAGGTGTTGCGACCACTAAGAACTTCAAATGTCAAATTACTGCTAGTTCGGTTTAATATTGTAGTTAAAATCATCAAATTACTGAAAATCGGGAGGTACTTTTATATGGGAGCTTTATCAATACATCGACCTTTCTTGACAATTTTTGGTGGAGAGGTGTGGTGACGACTAAGAATTTCAAATGTCAAATGTTCAAATTACAGAGAATTCGGTTAAAACTTGTAGGTAAAATTCTCAAAATACCGAAAATCTGTTATATGGGGATACCGAAATCCGTTATACCGAGGTACCGTTATATAGGGCTATACCAAAACATGGTCCTACGTTCATAATTATTTCGAATATAAGTTTTTTGGTCACTAAGAACCCTAAATATCAAATTATAGCTAATTCGGTCTAGAAATGTGAATTTAAAAATACCTGAAATCGGGCCGTAACGTTATATGGGGGCTATTCCAAAACATGGACCTATGTCCACTAGTTATATAAGTTTGTTGACATTTAAGAACCCTAAATGTCAATTTATAGCTAAATCGGTCTGTAAATGTAACTAAAAACGTCAAAATGCCATAAATCCGGAGTACCGTTATATGGGGGCTATACCAAAACGTGGACCTATGTTCACAAGTTTCGTTATATAAGTTTATTGACACTTAAGAACACTAAATGTCAAATTATAGCTAAATCGGTCTGAAAATGTAGCTAAACCCGTCAAAATACCGTAAATCGGGGGTACCGTTATATGGGGGCTATACCAATACGTGGACCTATGTCCACAACTTCTAATTTATAAGTTTATTAACACTTAAGAACCCTAAATGTCAAATTATAGCTACATCGGTCTGATAATGTAGCTAAAAACGTCAAAATACCGTAAATAGGGGGTACCGTTATATGGGGGCTATACCAAAACGTGGACCTATGTCCACAACTTCTGTTATATAAGTTTATTGATACTTAAGAACCCTAAATTTCAAATTATAGCCAAATCGGTCTAAAAATGTAGCTAAAATTGTCAAAATACCGCAAATCGGGGGGTACCGTTATATGGTGGCTATACCAAAACGTGGACCGATATAGCCCATCATCGAACTTGACCTGCCTGCGAACAAAAGACGCATTTTCCTAAAATTTCAGCGTCATATCTCTATTTTTGTGGATGCTAGAGTGATTACCACAGACGGACGGACGGACGGACGTGCTCAGATCGACTTAGAATTTTACCCTGATCAAGAATATATATACTTTATAGGGTCGCAAATGAGTATTTCAATGCGTTACAAACGGAAAAACAAACTTAATATACCCTCCATACTATGGTGGAGGGTATAAAAAATGTGCCGTACCACTGTTATAAGAATAGAATCGGTTAGAATTTAGCCTTTCTTGGAACACTGTTGAAATGTACGTTTAACAAGTTCCCATGCTACTTCAAGTCCCAATCCCATGGTAGAACAAACCAGGTAAAGTAAGTACTACAACAAATACAACTAAACAACAACCACATAGGACTTTGTTTTTGTTTGGAACGTTGGTGTCAAATATAAATGTAAACAAAATAAGGAAATGTCTATAAATTATTGGAATTTAAAAAAACTAATAATTTTTCACATTTGATTGAATATTTTGAAAAACATGAATGAAAACTCGTTAGATTTTCAGTTTGTATGTTTCCATATCATTCCACTAAATGCATAATATCACGCAGGAAGAAGAATTCTTGCAAAAATGTTTGGGGTCGCTGGTAATTCATTGAAAAAAGAGAAGCTGTTTCAATCGTTTGCTTTTGAAAACAAAAATGCACATGTTTATTAGGGCTTTATTATTTTCAAGTTTAACAAAATACCACACATATTAAATACCATACACATAGAACAACACATAGAACAAATATAAGGTAAAGTAAATACTACAACAAATACAACTCGAACAACAACCACAAAGGAATTTGTTTTTGTTTGTAACGTTACTGCCAGTTGTATTTGTAAACAAAACAAGGAAATGTCAATAAATTATTGGAATTTAAAAAACTAATTATTTTTCACATTTGGTTGAATATTTTGGAAAACATGAATGAAAATTCGTTACATTTTCAATTTTTATGTTTCCACATCATTCCACTAAATGCATAAATTCTCGCAGAAAGTAGAATTCTTGCAGAAAAGTTTGGGGTCGTTGGAAATTCATAGAAAAAGGAGAAGCTGTTTCAATGTTTTGTTTTAGAAATCAAAGAAGCACATGTTTATTAGGGCTTTATTTTTTTTAAATTTTAACAAAATACCTCACATATTAACAAACGTTGTATCGCCTCTACAAGCGGGGATTTACTGCGCGGCTTATCGTTCGAACTTGGTGGAGGTTACATATCATTGATATGAAGAATCTTTCTGGGAAATGGTTTTTTCCGAATGATATATTTTTTTTCTCAAAAAATATATGTCCCTAATGTACATCGAAATAGAAATAAATGTATAAAATGTCATATGAAATTTGACACTAACGTTACAACCCAGTTCAGTCAGCTGTGTATTGCTGCTACCTTTTCTTATTCTACCATGTCCCAATCCCCAGTTGATAAATACAACATTCTATCCAGAACAATTATATCTCAATATTGTCCTCTTAACTTCTTCTTTAAAATATTAATTTATAATGTAATTACAATCATTGTGTATCCTGCCTTTTATCACCATTTGCTTAACATTTTAATCAAGAAATCCTCCTAAGGATTTCCTATTGTATTTTACTACTCAATTTAAATAATCATACATTTCATTTTTAATTTGTTCAATTCTAAATAGTAATCTATATTTTAAAGCAATTATTGTCAAATTAATTAATTTATAATTATTGACATTTGACAATCGTTTGGTCGGTCGTTCTGGTTGTGTTCCGGTAGCATTGCACATAGTTTCGAATAAAGTTAAGTCAATTTAATTACAATGCGTACAAATTACATTGTAACTTTTCTATTTATTTAATTGTTTTCTCGGTATTAACAAAAGGGATAACAATTCAATTGTATTGTAATGTTATATAATGAAAGTATAGAAAAACAAAATTCCAGAAACAAATTACAATACTTTAACTTTTGTCAACAATTAATATTTAATTGATAGTAGTAGTGCTAGTTTTCTTATTATGGCGTGACCTAAAGGCTTTTAAAATAATTGTTAGTTTGCTTAATTCTAAAGAATATGTAATTATTATATTTTACATAGAATACATTTAATTAATTTGTAATATAATAAGGGACAACTGTTATTTAGCAAATCAAATTAAACTTTATTCTCAAGAACTTTGAAAAACTATTTCTTGCCAATAACCTAGAAGGGGAGGGAGGATTTACTCATATCGAATAGTACAGCCAAATATTTACAGCTCAATGATATATGATCTCCTTTTTATATCCTAATTAGCCCAGTCAAAATAGACATGCGTATAAGGGGGGAAATAGCAAAAAATCCTACAAAGCTGAATTTCGGTGGAGAGCTATGGTTTACCGTTAGAAGCAACGTCCTAAAATCACCATGGATCCCATGTGTGCAAAAAAAGTTATTCGGGGTCAAAGGTAATTTTTGGAGGCATTATTCAGTTTTTTTTGATATTTCTCAAAACCGGTAAGACTTAGCAAAAGCCGGCCAAAGTAAAAGTTGCAGATTTTACAATTGAATGGTCCTTACGATTTTTAAAAGGACTTTCCATTTTCGAGATATCGCGATCTGAAGGTCAAATTAAAACTTAGACGCGTAAGCACATTATGGGGCGAACCGGTTAAAATAACCACACTATGTGTTAGGTATTTCCATAAGCTTTCAAACGATATCCATCCAGTAATCGGTTTAATAGAACCGGGTCTAACCCGGTTTTTAAATCTGGTATTTCGGGTCGAATAACCAGCGAAACGGATCCACCACCCATGAAAATTAAATTTTTGCGTAATCAGAGCAGCAAACCCTACCTTCAGACAAAAATTCAAAAAAAATATCGGAGAGTTTTCGTTGGGGCCGTTTCCGTTGGGCTTTCGATTTCGCATGTCGGTTAAATGGCCTATTTCTGCATTAAATGATGCTAACATGGAATAACTCTACTAAACACGTCCCGATTTTGTTGGGATTTTTTTTAAAGGTAGATATCACTTCGCTCTTCAAGGAAACATATATTTATGGGGGAACTGACTCGGTTACTTGGGTTTTTTTAGCCGGTTCTTCTAAATATGTGCATATTTCCCTTATATGTATGTGCATAAACATGATGTGTTTTTGGAACAGCGATATCTCAAGAATGGTTCCTTCTAGGAAAAAAATTATGAAGCCCAAACTTATAGATAATTTCTCTGTCTACAATATTTACTTTCGTCACTTTTTGATAAGATCAATCGTTTTCAAAAATTAAATCCGAAAACCTAAAAACCCTTAAAATTTGATCTTTGACCCCAAATAACTTTTTGGCACACATGAGATCGATGGAGACTTTTAGGACGTTGCTTCTAATGGCAATACCTAGCTCTCCACAAAAATTCAGCTTTGTGGGAATTTTTGCTATTTCAATGTCTATTTTGACTGGGCTAAATGCGAACGGAGCACAGTGCGAAATATGAACACTTTAGCGGATCTTTACTAATAACTTTTAGTGGAAAGGACGTAGGTTAATAAAATGTTGCAAAAATGTTTATTATATTAATGGGTACTGTGGGGCTTAATATGGGCCACATATTCCCGCGGTTTCCTGTAGCGCACATGTAACGGCGGCTGTCATTTTTACGTTTTACATTAATTTTTCAATCGATTTTGCTGCAAATTGGTATATTGCGTTTTCAGCGGATAGAAAACTTATGTACAAAGTATTTCCAAAATAGGTTCGCGTTCTGGTATGCCCCCATTAAACGGTTCTGGAACATTTTTTTGACAAAACTACCTGCAATTCTACATTTGAGGTTCTCCGTGGTCACAAAATATCTCCCCCAAAAACCATCATCATAGGTCCATGTGTTAGTATAGCCCCCATACAACGGTACCACCCGATTTTCGGTATTTGGAGGATTTTAGCTACAATTTTTGACCGAAATACCTGTAATTTGACAGTTGAGTTTTATATTGATCACAAAACACATCCAATAAAAACTGTCAACATAGATACATGGTTTGGTATAGCCCTTACATAACGGTAGTTTGACATTTGACTAACAATTGTCAACACAGATCCATGCTTTTGTATAGCTCTATACAACGGCACCATCCGATTTTAGGTATTTTGACAATTTCAACTATATGTTTTCACCTAACTATCTGTAATTTGACGTTTGAGTTTCCCATTCGTCACAGAACTTCTCCAACAAAAATTATAGAAATTGGTCCATGTTTTGATATAGACCCATATAAAGTTACTACCCGATTTTAGGTTTTTTTGAGCAGCATTGCTACATTTGTTAACCGAACTATCTGTGATTCGACATTTGCGGTCACAAAACGTCTCCACCAAAAATGTTCAACATAAGTCCACACAGATTGAAGACATTTTTAGATGCATTTTTTACCTTAGTTAGGTATCCGTGGTCACAAAATATTTCCGCCCAAAATTGTGGCAGGAATGAGAATAATATTCCATATTTAGTATCAGATTATTTTATGGTGGAGGGTATAAAAACTTCTGCCCGGCCGAACTTAACTTTTTTTACTTGTCCTAATTAGTTTGTGGTAATCACTTACCACTGGACCACAAATTAGCAGTTACATCAAATTTGGCAGAAAATGTAAATTAAATCTTTAAAAAACATGAAATTGTTTGGCTATATCCTATGTCCGAGAACGTTGATAAAAACTTTGAAAGAAACCGGAAATTGGGTAGTACCGTTATATGGGGCCAGACTAAATTTGGGCCAATGTCTGGAAATTTTTGCTCGAGAAGTTCATTGACAACTTCGGACCCTAAATGTAAATTATATTAAATTTGGGACGAAAACGTTGTTTTCCATCGTACTCAGGATATGGAAATAACACTTTTGCTAGCTACTATTATCGAGGACTATTGATGACGACAATGCCACAGCGCCATTTCCAGAAGATTGTATCGAATGTTTACCGCAAAGTCCTTATTAGGTCAAGACATCAGTAAGACTGCTAAGGAATATAAAGGCCTGGCAGCCGAGTTTTTAAGGACTAAAGGCGACAAATTTGGAAGGAGTATGCATCAGCTTGTTAGGGAAAAGCGTGCAGTAATACATACATTTATAAAAGTAGAAAAAGAATCTCTTTAAGTAAGTCAGGCATAAAACGGCATTCACTCATCATGGATAAACTGTGGTAGTTGGTAAGTACAATTTGAGGTATACCTCTGCGGCACTATAAATTCGACAAACACCATTAATTATAAAATAAGGAGAATATTAATTTTGGCCAACAGATGCTACATTGGTCTATGTGAGCTGTATAAAAATGCATATTGGGGAGAATGGAAATCTGTTCTTAGTGCGGCTTATTCGAAAAATCATCGGTGCGCAAGCGGAGCCAACTAAGTAAGTAAGAAATAAACAGCTAGAAAAGCGTTTGGTTCGGCCTGGTCGAATTACCCTACACCATGACATATTCTGAACTAAAATATAATAATTAGTTTTACCTCTGTTACAAAATTACAGTATAGTCTCTATAATCCGGACACTCGTTAATCCGGACAATGCGGTAATCCGGACACTAGAATTTTTTACGTTGTAGACTCTGTAGTCCGGACATCACATATTTGTCTTACCTCGATAATCCGGACATCGCTCTTCTTTTCTTATCTTGAGCAATACATTGTTTATTTTATTGACTTGTTCGTTCTTAGCAATAGCAAGTCATGTATAAATAAGAAAATTAAGTTTTTAAAAGTTTTCGGTCCAAATCTTGACTTTCTGGGTAGTTACGGTTTACTCAGTTTTACAGTCATTATTGAATATTGTCATTATTGTCCGTTATTAATGATTTAAACGTACAAAATTATATTTTTTGTTACTACTCGTAATCCGGACAACGCCGAAACATGTGGTGTCCGTATTATTGAGATTATACTGTACTTACATATGTCCATACTTTGTGGTGGGAAAGTTGTTGACCAATAGGAACCCTAAATAGGAATAAATAGTTCAAACTAGCTGAAATAGGCTGGTACTGTTATATGTCTGGGGCAGTTGTTTGAACAATGGAAAGCCTATATGACAAATTACATTCAATTTGAGCCAAAAATGTCGATAAAGATTCCACAATACCTGAAATGGGGCGATAACATGTATAGCGCTATACCAAAACAAGGCCCTATGTCCACAATTTTAAGTGGAGACATTTATGACCAATTCGAATATTAAATACCAAATTATAGCTTATTCGGTCTGAAAATGTAGCTTATATAATAATTGTTCCACAAACATCCCAGATGGGACAAGGGAGACTTCTCTCATATCAATGAGTGCACCCCGATTCGTATTAGCTCAATGATATGGGACCTACAGTTTATCGCCGAGTCCGAACGGCGTGTCTTACGACACCACTTGTAGAGAAGTTTTACATGGCTGAAATACTCAGGAAATGTCGCCAACATTACTGAGGGGTATTTTGCCACCGTTGAAAACTGTTTGGTGCGTGCAAGGCGGGTGTGCATACAATTCCACCACGGTGGTACCCCTGAAAATGTAGCTAAAAAACACAAATTTCCTGAAATTGGACTCATGTACATGGGCGTATAGCAGAACGTGGATTTATATCCATGATTTTTGGTGATGAAGTTTCTTAATGACTGGTAACCCTAAATGCCAAGTTATAGCTACTTCTGTCTGAAAATGTAGCTAAAAAAGTTGAAATACATGTAATCGGATGACAATCGGCCATGCATATATCGAAGCAGAATTTTACCCTAACCAAGAATATGGAGATTTCTGAGTGAAATCGGTCACTTTTTCAAACTGAGGTATTTGATTTCCTTTATTTTTTTCTGTGCTGATGCTGCTTATCAGCAAAACATTTCAGTATATTTTCAGATTTTTCTGACTAACGGTTCCAGATATATAGCGCCTTGAAAAAGTCGAATTCTGTAAAAACTATATTCAAAGAAATACTCATAGCTTCTTTAATATTGATCCAATTTGAAAAAAAGAACGTTTGTGTATGTTTTGCTGTTTATAAGCTATTTAATTAAAAATAGAAAAAAAATCACAGGCTTGGATGCAATTTTCGCAATTTAATATTTAATAACAATTTTTAACAATGATTGTACTCTACGATGTTCTTGACATTTTTTGTATTAAACTACGATCCATTACAAACATTTTAAGTCCTATTTGGTAGTGGGATTCGAACGGTTACTATTTTTTATTAATTTTTTAAAATTTGTCAATACAATTTTTCCTTTATACCAATGTGAAATATTTGTTATTTTACAAACAAAAAATAAATAAATAAATATAAAAATAAAAAAAAAACATTTTTAACATTTCATTTAGGAATTTATCTTAAACATATTAAAAACTGGGTAATTTTTGAATTTTGAAAATGGATTAGCAATTATTATACCAGCCGTACCATAAGCTAACTAAATTGATGATCAAATAAATACAGCACGTGAATTATATGACAGGGCATCCGAGACGAATAATCTACCACAACTTGAGGTGATATTTTTTCAGAAAATGATTATTTAAATACGAAAATGGATTTGAATTTGAAATATGCAATGGCTAAACCTATCGCGGGTACAAAAAAACTTAATTCAGTAATACCCACTAATGCTAGTACACTAATTGCTAAACTATGCTTAAAATCGCAATATGACGCAGTTTTTAAGATGTTTAAGATAAATTCTAAAATAAAACACCCAACACAACTTTTAACAAATTTATTTATTTTTTGATAAAATAACAAATGTTTCACAATGGTATAAAGGAAAAATTGTATTGAAAAAATTTTATAAAATTAAGAAAAAATAGTAATCATTCGAATTCTGCTACCAAATAGGACTTAACATTTTTCTAATTAACACAAAAAATATTTCAAGAAAATCGAAGAGTACAATCATTGTTAAAAAATTATTTTAAATATTAAATGGCGAAAATTGCACCCAAGGCCACTGTGAATTTTTCCATTATCGTTCTATGGGGGCTTTATTAATGCGTGAACCGGTACCGAAACATTTCTGGGAGAAAGTTGTGTACCCGCAACGAAGACTAAATACGAAATTTTGTCATAATCTGTGGAATATTGAGGCTACAACCTGCAAAATACCGAAAATCGGGGGGTATTGTTATATGGGGGCTATATGAAAGCGTGGACCTATACCGACAAATTTCATATGAAAAGTTTTATACCCCAAATGAAGACTAAATACCAACTCAAACTTCAAAATACGCAAATCCGGGTGTACCGTTCTATGGGCGTGGTCCTATTACTAAGCTCTATCTTAAAAATTGCGAACTGCAACTTTCAACAGACGGACGGACGGATAGACTTACATGGTTATATTGACTTAGAATTTTACCCTGATCAAGAATATTCATATTTTATAGGGTCTCCGATGAATATTTCGATAAGTTACAAACGGAATGACAAATTTTATTATATCCTCCATATTATGCTGAAGGGTATAAATAAAGGAAATCAAAAACCTCATTTTGAAAAAGTGTCCGATTTAACTCACAAATCCCCTTATATACGTTATAGGGTCGCTAATGTTTATTTCAGTGCATTACAAACGGAAAAACAAACTTAATATACAAACAAATCCCCTTAGCGTAATGTCGGGTAAATTTCCTGAGTATTTCAGCCTGAGTAACTTAACAACAAGTGGTGTCGTATGACAATAGTTTAATCAGGGAACTTCTTAATAAACTGCATATAATTACAATAGATTTTGTTCCTTTTTACATACGACACAATTTTAAATATCAAAATTTCTTCCGAGGGTTGCCACACTCTTAACCCATTACCGCCCATTGTACTCGCTTGAGTACATAAAAAATGCAACATTTAGGCACTCAAAAATTTTTTAGCAAAAGAAATTAGACAATGTTGAGTTCCGTGGAGAAAATACGGTTTTGCTGGAACAAATGTTTTGACACTTTTGTGAAGAACAGTTTTGCTTTGTTAATTTTTCAGAAAGTTACATCAATTTTTGTTTTTGGGGAGAACCGTTAAGTTAGTAGCAAAATCGCTGTACCCAACCGAGTACAATGGGCTGATACGTATCTATTTTTTAGAATTTCCTTCAACTAAAATGGAAACTTTTATAAACTTGTTCTTGATTTTGTGGAAGTGAAGCTCACAATAATTTCGATATAGCGATTTTTCCACCATATCCGCACTATAACATATATGAGGAGGGGGTAAACCTGAGGATATTCAAATCGCATGTCATCGAAAGTGATAGAAAAAATGATATCCCACTTGCATAGCGAGAAAAAATATGCATTGACAGCTTTGCAAAGACACACATACTCCAATCGCTTCTCAAAATAAACTAAAACTATGCATGGGACTTCGGTAGACTCCTAATTTTTCAATGTATATAATAGGTCTAATAAGCTCAACTCGAAAGAGAATTAATTAAATATCACTATAAATGACCTTCGCCTTAATAAGGCAAAAATAAAAAATAAAACTAGATATTACTGACAAAATGGCTGAGATGAGACCTTTTTCGAAACTTTTGTCAGTATGGTTATATGCATGAGAAGCTGTCAATTGCCGAATCCATAGTGCGATACATTGGAAGACATCCTTCAAAACAATTTATCAGAAGTAAACTCGAAAAATGTGGGTTAAAATATTAGATGCTGACGAGCAGATGTGGTTATTTGTAGCAGTTCGACACCTAATGTAAATTTAGAAACATCAAATCTTCCTCATGTGTCGTGCTAGATTTATTATACAACCTTCCATTCCCTTCTGATTATGTTGTTCGAAATTCAAGAACAAAAATGTTAGCTCGATTAATTCAGTTAATTAAATAAAAAATATACACCATCGAATGCTTTTTTAAAAAGCTTTACAAAATTACAGACCAAAATTCGGAAGAATGAAATGGTGGTGGACCCTTTTACAACAATATTTAGAGTTTTGTGGGACTTACCTTCTTTATAATAATTATTGGACATATACTCAATGGAAATGCCATTTGAAATTTAGTGGATTTATTAATATAGATATGTGAGCAATGCGACGTTGCCCTATGCATTGAAAAGTTGTGTTTCAACAAATTTCATACTTAGAAAAATAGCATACCCATGGCCCTATTGTACACGTCCGAGTACAACTCTAAAAACCATCTTAAACATTTTTCCCTTAATTTTTTGTTTATTTTTCTATATTTCTTAACGGTACTTAAGTATTAATAAACAAATAAAAGAATTTCCAGATTTTCTATTTTAAATTGTCTTGGGTTTTAATGGGTTAACTTATAAATATGCCTTCAAAAATGTTGACATAAAATGTTACACCACATAAATGTAATTAATAACAATTAAATTTACACGACATAGCTTCCAAAAACTACAACAAATTACATACATACATATAGGGAACATGAGGTTTACCGTAAAAGTCGACTGACTGGCATAACAATAGCCTTAAAAGTGTTGCGCCGCATCCACTTCCCTGCTTCAGCATAATTATAGACACACTAACACACATTATCTAAAAACCCTAGTGTAGAACATGAAAGCAGATATAAAATTTGATTAAAAGTGGCATATGTATGTACGTACATATGTATATATGTGTGTGAATGTTTGGTGCATGACACTAACCCTCTGCAGAGATGAGAGAAAATGCTAAACTTTAACCGACAACGATTTAATATTACAAAATTTCGAATTTTATGCTTTTAGGCATTTTGAGGAACTTTATACACTGTAACCCACAAACATACATACCTTTGTGTATTGGTTACGCTCACACAATTAGCTTTGTAATGTTTCTACATCAGCCTAAGGCCAAAAACGTAACGTGAAATTTACAACAGTAAAACTTCCATTGCCAAGTGCGAGGAAGATTCCTTTCACATATGCGAGTGTGCATGTATGAGTGTGAGGGGGAGTAAATGTGTGTGTGTAGTTTTCAGAGAAATAGTCGTTTTGTAATTAGATTAAGATCATCACAATTATGCATTGTACGTTGCTATTAATGTAAAGTTGTATATATGTATGTGTGTTCGTGCGTGCGAGAGTTTAAGTTTTCTATGAATCTAAATACCCATATTATGCGATGTGTGTGTATAGTTATTGCTATTTTACGTTAGTACGTATTGGCGTATGTATTCTTATATGTGTGCGTGTGGCTGTACGTTATAAAGTGTTAAATGTTTCAAATTAATTTTAATTGGAAAGGGATTTTACGCAACCGGACTCATTAAGGCATTTAATGAAGACGTATGAGTGATGTTTAATGGATAAGCCTAAAATTAATCATACGCTCAAGGGTCACTTTTAACATTCAACCTAATTAATCATGTGTTATATTTAGCTTATGAAAGAAAGACTTTTATTAAATGTATACTCGTATATGGGTATGTCTGCAAAAAAGTGTGGGTGTGCTAGATAATAAAACCACATGAGATAATCACTGCAGGCACTGATTAGGTACTCATGTCTTTTATGTGGCTACCCTAGAGATAAAATGCTGGTTACGCCAATTACTTACAAAATGCCTTGTACTTATATTTTAGGAATTCAGAAGGGATATGTAAAAACGCATTTATTTAAAACGTTTTTAAATTAATGAATTTACTATTGAATTGAATAATGTTGTAATAATGTATAATATAAAACACATAAAATTGAGGATATATTAACACAGGGTGCCACCGTGGTGCAATGGTATGCACACCCGCCTTGCACGCTAAAGGTCGTGGATTCGATTCCCCGGCCAGGCAACATAAAATTTTCATCGGTGGCAAAATACCCATCAATAATGTTTCCCGACATTTTCTGAGTATTTCAGCCATGAATGAATTTAATAATGTAAAATACAAAACACATAAAATGGGTGTTATATAAACACAGGGCGCCAATGTGGTGCAATGGTATACACGTGGGTTCGATTCCCCTGCCAGGCAACATCAAATTTTCAACGGTGACAAAATAGCCCCCAGTATTTCAGCCATGAAAAACTTCCCAACAAGTGGTGTCTGACGACACACCGTTCGGACGGCGATAAACGGTAGGTCCCATATCATTGAGTTAATGCGAAAAAGAATATGAATATTTGCCTTCTGGGATGTTTGTGGAAAAATCATATATTCTTATATTAATACTGTCATTTTTCATTGTATAAATTTAGGCAATCGCGTAGTATGTTGATTTTACTGTAAGGTATATTCTGCAAGCGCTGCCCCAATTAAAATTAGGTGTTTTTCCTCTTCTGGCCTACTACCATGAACTCCATTTTGAATTTATCACACCCCATAACAAATTGGTTCGGACATGGACTTGTGAGGTACAGTTATATGGGGGTTATAAAAACCCAGCAAAATTTTATGGAAGTGGTTCCATGAGAAGCCATGATTTCTCTGGATCTTTTGCATTGGTTCAAATGAGGTCGTGAAAGATCCGATCTTTTTATCAGCATTTGAACCCATTCGAAGGAAGTCGTGAAAGATTTGATCGTTTCATCAGCATTAGAACCAATTCAAAGTAAGTCGTGATAGATCCGATCTTTTCCTTAGCATTTGAACCCATTCCATCGATCCAATAGATATGAATTTTGTGTTTTTATTTTTACACATGTATATATGTATTCTTTTATTTATCTAAATATGTACGTTTAAAGCAATGTAAGATTTATTATGCTAGGAAGTCCCAATCATTGAACTAAAAGTAGAGTCGGACTGCACTCTTTGATATTAGTCGTGTTCCTTTACGTGCCTGAGGTTACCAGTTTTTACCCGCAAAGTGTTTCCTCACTTTTAAAAGCATACAATTTATATGAGAGCAGTTCACCACTTTTACCATTTTTGCAACAATTACCATTTTTAAAAGTAAAAGAACAGACCAATTACACTGTGCAACAAAATTCAATTTTTTTTTTCAAAATGATGGGAAAAATCGCGTAGATTATGAAAGTAGAGCTAAAAATATGAGACACGTGTATCGGCGTTTTAAAAGTTTACGTCGGAAAGTAACCAAAATAGGCGGGGCAAGTTCCGCCCATTTTTAATTTTTTCGAAATATTCGAGTTAAGATATCTTTGAATCCTTGCATTTCAGGTATATAGTGTCTTTGGCAACTTTACAGAGGAGTATGTGGGCAATATTTTTGTTAAAAATTTTAACCCACATGCGGTTCATCAAAGTGGTCTTTTTTGTCCTTTTTTCAAAAATCTTTCAAAAACTCCTTAAAAATGTAATTGTATCAAATTCATATATTCTACAAAATTGTTCGCCATAAAATTTTACTATAGGTCTCAGAATACACCAAATCTGTAACTCTTGTCTATTCGTCAGGAATCTCTAAAAATGAAAAACACGTTTTAGGGTTAAAGTCGGACTTCATCTGAGTTTATTCAAAATTGTCCCACAAAAAATAATTTTAGGCAGATGATGTCAGAGACAAAAATATTCTACGTCAAATTTCACTATGGGTCACCAAAGAAATGAAATGTCTATTTACATTTTATAGCATGAAAATATTAGTATCAATTTTGCTAAAAAAAAACATGAAAATATTTCCCAATTTTTTTTGATGAAAAATTTTTCCTTCTTTTTTCGAGTTGTCACATGGAAGTAATATGAATCTTGGTTATAGGTGAAAAGTGTCAAAGGATGAAAAATTCTACACAAAATTTCACCATTTGTTTCAAAATAAACCATATATCTATGTATACTATTTCCTTAAAAAATTAGATTAGAAATTTATATATATTAGGATGAAATTATATGTTTTAATTTTGGACTGTTAGCTTTACATAATTCCATACTGGATCAAAATCTAGCAAAATCCTTTACTTTTTGGGAATATTGTTAAAGAAAGAAATGTTCCAAATGAAATTTCATTATGGGTTTCTGAATAAAAGAAATCTGTAACCATAGCATATAACATTCTTAGCAGCACTTGTTTTTGATATATATGTTTTAGGGCCATATTTCCCAATTTTCATACAGATTGTCGTTGTGATTGGATACTGTAAATATCATATTGATGGTTTTTCGTTTTGAATTCATACAGAAGATGTTGTGCGTTCCATTCATAATGCTATTGAAATACTTGTGGTGTATATATATTTGGAATATAAAAAAACCACATTGGACCTGTCCAAATTGCGTATTTTTAGTGTTTCAACTTAAATTCCGTAGTTTGGATAAGCCATTGGTTGCTTATATTGTAAGTGAAAATACATTAGAGGTCTACGGCTAGGTCTTTCACTTGATATAGGTGTCATAAGGGTTCTCACATGCACAATTTGGTGTGGTCCAAAAATCTACAATGATGGGGCTAACTCCAACTTTGGTGGCATTTATGGAATTAATCATATTACTTCCATGTAACAACTCGAAAAAAGAAGGAAAAATTTTTCATCAAAAAAATTGGGAAATATTTTTTTTATGTTTTTTTAGCAAAATTGATACTAATATTTTCATGCTATAAAATGTAAATAGACATTTCATTTCTTTGGTGACCCATAGTGAAATTTGACGAAGAATATTTTTGTCTCTGACATCATCTGTCTAAAGTTATGTTTTGTGGGACAATTTTGAATAAACTCAGATGAAGTCCGACTTTAACCCTAAAACGTGTTTTTTATACCCTCCACCATAGGATGGGGGTATATTAAGTTTGTCACTACGTTTGTAACTACTCGAAATAATCATTGTAGACCCCACAAAGTATATATATTCTTGATCAGCGTGCAATTCTACATCGATATAGCCATGTCCGTCCGTCTGTCCGTCTGTCTGTCTGTCCGTCTGTCCGTCTGTCCGTCTGTGGAAATCACTCTAGCGTCCGAACGGATTGACGTAGGTTGATGAAATTTTGGGAAAATATGTTATATTTACGTAGGACTTTTGGTATTGAAAGCGGGCTATGTAGGTCCACGTTTTCGTATAGCCCCCATACAAAATGACGCGTGACGCGTCGTCGTTTTAAGGAATTTTTAAGATATTTGGCCCATTTTACCACCGAATTGGTTGTAATTTGGTACTTTGTGTCTCCAGAGGCCAAAAAATATTCCTACCAAAGTTGGGTTATATAGGTCCACGTTTTGGTATAGCCCCCATATAAGGCCCCATATAAAGTACGCGTCATTTTAGTATATTTTGAATGTATTAGACCCATTTGACCACAGAATTGGTTGTAATTTGGTATTTTGTGTCTTCAGAGGCCAGAAAACATTCCTACCAAAGTTGGGTTATATAGGTCCACGTTTTGGTATAGCCCCCACATAAGACCCCTTATAAAGTACGCGTCATTTTAATATATTTTGAATGTATTAGACCCATTTGACCAAAGAATCGGTTGTAACTTTGTATTTTGTGTTTCCAGAGGCTAAGAAACATTTCTACCATAAAATGTTTATATAGGTCCACGTGTTGATATAGCCCCCATAATACAATATCTCCCGATTTTCGATATTTTGAACGTTTTAGCCTCATTATCACACCGATATGGCTGAAATTTGGTATTTAGTCTTCTTTAGGCGTATAAAACTTTCCCCCAAAAATTTGTAGGTATAGGTCCACGCCATCATATAGCCCCCATAGAACGGTACCTTCCGAATTTCGGTATTTTGAAGGTAGTGGCCAAATTAATCCACCGAAATGGCTGAAATTTGTGGTGGAGGGTATAAAAAGTTCGGCCCGACCGAACTTATCGCTTTTCTTACTTGTTTGTTTTTAGAGATTCCTGGCGATTAGACAAGAGTTACAGATTTGGTGTATTCTGAGACCTATAGTAAAATTTTATGGCGAATAATTTTGTAGAATATTTGGATTTGATACAATAACGTTTTTAAGGATTTTTTGAAAGATTTTTGAAAAAAGTACAAAAAAGACCCCTTTGATGAACCGCATGAGGGTTAAAAATTTAAACAAAAATATTGCCCACATACTCCTCTGTAAAGTTGTCAAAGACACTATATACCTGAAATGCAAGGATTCAAAGATATCTTAACTCGAATATTTCGAAAAAATTCAAAATGGGCGGAACTTGCCCCGCCTATTTTGGTTACTTTCCGACGTAAACTTTTAAAACGCCGATACACGTGTCTCATATTTTTAGCTCTACTTTCATAATCTACACGATTTTCCTCGTCATTTTTTTTGTTGTCGCACAGTGTTATAAAAGTTTCCTTGCCTGCTCTAGAGAACCCTGCTCAACAAGTCGATTTGTAGATCCCCACAAAACAACAAACATTTCCAAAACGTTGTAAAATAAAATTCACGAAATAGTAATCTGCAGTTGGAGTCAATGTCGAAATCTGCACTGCACTGATGGGAAATAAAATCCTTTTGTAAGATGAATCAAAACCTGTTGCGGAGGAGATAAACTCGTTGCGTGCAGCGGCGGTGTTTAGACTGCAACAGCTGGGACGGCCGGAAGTCAAGTTTCTCACTTAAATTTACAACCTGTCGCTTGCCAAACACATCGGTCCCGAAGTCTGGAAAATAGGCCAGCTACTGAAGCCCGAAAAGGATGCCAGGAAAGGTGAATCTTACAGGCCGATTTTGTCGCAAGTAGCAAGGACCCTTGTGGCTTTAGTTCTTCCAGCATCAGAAATAACTTTCCAGTTGCCGATCAATAGCATAGGATCCGTAAGCAGCACAACAACTGCGCTGAAGGCCATCTCCATCTCCATATTAGCCGCTCGGGTCAATACGCTCATACAGCACAGGCCCCCACAACACAGTGCTCCTTTTCAATTGCCCTACCAATCCTGATAAGAAACTTAAGTTTGCAGCTTTGTGGTTACAAACCATATAAATAGCGAAATAGCCACATTCTTACGACTGATAGACCAGAGTCAGATTAAGCAGAAAAATGAGAATACAAACATATTAACTACGGTTATAACAACGAGAACAAACTGCAATTATAGATGTAAACTTTATGATGATAAATAAATTATAGTTATTTCATTAATTCCTTTAAATTAATAAAATAAAAAAATGAAAATCATTTTTCAATACAGCATTTTCCATTTTCCGAACAAGACGTGAAAATTACATGCCAAAGGATTGGTGAAAATGACATGCCAAAGATTAGTGAAAATGCTATTCTAGGGAATTGGTTAAGATGGCATGCCAAAGGATTGGTATAGATGCCATACCAAAGAATTGTTGAAGATGCCATTCCATCGAGTTAGTAAAGATGGCATGCTTAGGATATGAAAATGAATTGCATCTTTTGGGGGTCACGCTCTTGTAAAAAGAATGAGTGAAGATGCTGAAAAAATGACATTCCATTTCACTTGCACCCATTCTTGAATAGCATCTTTGGCATCGAACATTTTGCTGGGAATATATATGTACCTTTATTGACAATTTTTCTGCAGGGAGATATTATACTCCCAAAGAAACCCAAAACAAAATTTCAGCCAAATCGTTTGGGAAATGTGAGCAAGACCCTCGAAATGGGAGGTACAGTTATATATATATGTATGCTACTCCGAAATATGGACCTACTTTGAAAAATTTCTTCGAATAGGTTTACTACCCCGTGAGAAACGAAGATGCCAAATTAGCAATGTACCCATTTTCATTACCAAACGTCTTAGGAGTACCAGAAACTTTTCCACCACATTATTGTTGATTTCATCAGACAGATAGACGGACGGGTCGGGTTGGATATCAGAAGAATATTTCGCTACAAGCGAAATGACGAATCTAATTATACCCTCCATCACCACCCTCCGAAATGCTAATTCAAATTTTGTAGGTCTATGAAATGCCAGGTTAAGCCATAAATCGGTAGGGAACATAAAAACCAATTTTCATTAATTTAGAGTTAAGCTTGTAATCGAAATTTTTTCCAAGTGAAAAAGGAAAGCCATGGACTCGAACCCACACAGCCACCAAAATGATCTTCCCCCTAACAGTCAAAATTTCAAAAACCTCATTTTTACCCATTCTTTTGCATTGATGCCAACAAAGCATACACTTGAAATATTTTTAATGGTCAATATTATGAGACCCCTCCTAAAAGTCAGTCCGTCTGTTGAAATACAGATAATGTTTGCAGTATTTAAAATAGAGTTTGATAGAAGTTTCTAGAGCTCATAGGATGTTTGGTATTCAATATCGGGCCACGCTTTAATATAACCGGTTGATATTGAACGGTACCAACCGATGTTCGGTTTTTTGATGGTTTAAATCGCATGAAGAAGTTTTGTGACCACTGGGAATTTCAAATGGCAAAAATCTGGTAGTTCGGTCAAAAAGTATAGCAAAATCCTCAAAATACCGAAAATCGGGAGGTACCGTTTATAGGGCTATACCAAAATATGGACATATTGGAGAAATTTTGTGACGTCAGGAAACCTCAAATGAACTAACCGTAATAGTTCAGTCAAGAAATGTGGAGAAGTGTAAAGACCACTAAGAACTTAAACTTCAAGCCCATCTAAGGTTTTAGCCTCATTATCACCGAAATGTCTGAAAATTGGTATTTAGTTTTCTTTAGGATCACAAAACTTTTCCCCAGAAATTGGTCATTACACATCAATGTTTTGATATAATCCCCATTGAACGGCTCCGCCTGATGTTTGGTTTTGTTAAGGTTTTAGTTTTTTATCACAATTAAATTTAATATTAAGTATGAAGAACAAGAAAAATGAGCTGACAATTGTCAGTAAAGGTCAACATTCTGACATATCCCACATTTTCAGTATTTTGAAGGGTTTAGCCACATTATTCAAGGAAATGGCTGAAAATTTGCGTTTTGTTTTTGCTAAGGTATAAACTTGTTCTACAGATAATTGCGGGTTTTTTTGTCTGGTATATCCTTTATAGAATGATATCGCTTGATTTTCGGTATTTTTAAGGTTTTTGCAACATTATCCTACGATGTAGCTGAAATTTGGTAGGGTATTAAACATGTCTAGGGAAATTTTTCGGTATTGTTCCTCGATTTAATTTTCGGTATTTGGAAGGATTTTATCACATTATCGAAAAGGTTGTGTTTGAAAGGTTGTGTTTGTCGTCAAAGTGTATGATACAATTCCCCCGTTAAATCGTGCTTGGCAAGTACTCATTCACCAGGGCAGCTAACTTGTACTTAAGCTTATAACAAAGCTCCTTTCAATGTCTCTTGCGTTGTTCATCCTTTTGCCTGCTGAAATCGAGGTCTCTCTGTACTGCTGTCAGATGAGTTCGTGCTACTGTCGGAACAATCAAGTATCGCTGGGCTTGTAAGCGTCGATAAAGTCGCTCCCATTATTCTCTTTTACTTAGATGGGTGGATGATCTTGTCACCAGCAACACTCTCAGATGTTATAAAAATGACATTTTATTTTCTTTAAAATAGTGAGTCATAAAATTTTTAACGCTTTTCCAAAGTGATACATTCGATTCAAAATGAGATATTTTCACCTAATTGTAAACAAACTGGTACGGAAAGTATTAAAGTTGGCCGGGATCTGATATATGATATTTTCCACCACCGACGTAGCCAGGGGCTGGGGCAGGTTCCGGTTTATTAGCCCATACAAAACGTGAACCTATAATGATAATTTTTGTGAAGCCGCTTGGAACCACTGGGAACTTCAAATATCAAATTGAAGCTATCTCGGTCAACAAAGGCTGCTAAAATGCTCAAATTTCCAAAAATCGGGAGTTACTGTTATATGGGTGATATACCAAAACATTACATTTTTGATAAAGAAGAAGACCGCTGGGAAACTCAAATGGCAAATATCAGGTAGTTCGGTCAAAAAATATAGTAAAATCCACAAAATACAGAAAATCGGGAAGTACCGTTAAACCGAAAATCGGGAAGTATGGGGGCTATACCAAAACATTGGAGAAGTGTTGAGACCACTAAGAACCTCAAATGTTAAATTCTTCCTCTAATTCATTAGCTAATTCAATTTAGCTAAAATTCTCAAAACGCTGTACTAAAACATGGACCGATATAGCCCATCTTCGTACTTGACCTGCCTATGGAAAAAAAGGTGCAAAACTATAGCGCTCTAGCTCAATTTTTGAAGGTAGAATGACTATAAAGGACGGACATGGCTAGATGACTCAGAATCCCTATTAAGAATATATGTATACTTTTTAGTTTCGCAGTTGACTAAATCAATGCCCCACAAACGAAAAAAAAACTAAATTTACCCTTTATACTATTGTGGAACATCGTAAGTGTTCAGATAAGATTAACGTTAAAGAAACTGGAGTCAAAGACGGTAGTCATTGTCATATGACGGTGTCCATAAGCAATTTTTGACACTTTGAGACAGGGACGTACGCAGGATTTCATTTCCGGGGGGAGGCCCAACTTGACCAAAAATCATGAAAATTAAAAATGTTGTGCATCGTTATGTAAAGCTATTTTAAAGTTTTTTTTACGATTTTATGCATATTCAATATTGCCACAAAGTTAGAATTGAAATTAACCATATCAGACCACGTTCGTTATAGTCCCCATACAGAAGTTTTTAACCAAATTCTCCAATGAAAATTTCAAATGTATACTGCCCAGAATTCAACCACATTAGCTCTTATTTGTCATTTTGGGTACTAAATCCCACAGCGAAAGCTTTCGAAAGATTTTCTGTAATTCGAGGCTATTAGAATAATTTTTAAAAATATCGTCAGTAATATGGATTTTGGAAATCCTTTTGGTGGAAGAACTTCCATGCAAAAAGTGCGAATATGTCGAATAGATGTATACAGTGTATGGAGGATATAAACAGTTCGACTGGAACATAACGCCGTTTCTTCTTTAAAGTACATATATTATACACTAACTTCAGGGCAATTAAAAAAGTTTTGTATTATTGTAAGACGATAATATTCTTTAAGTGCATAAAAACTCCAAAACTTTACTATTTTACCAGAAGTGATAGAGTCAGTGAAAGCCAACTAAAAATTTAGAAAATTATATTAAAAAAAGAAAAAAAAAATCAGGAGCCAGGCGATGCAATCTACGACTCATAGACTCCGAATCCTACTCGCAGTACTGTTTGAGACTTCGCAAACACATGATCGAAAAAATATCTCTAAATAAAGCCCGGCAACATTTTAGCTAAATCCTGAAAAAATAGAATAAGTCGAAAAACTCCATCTGATACATCAATGGTTTCCAACGACCAATCCCTTCTGTCTGCACAGCGGAGGCAAACTTATGAAAATTCATAACTTTTGTTTTCTGGAAAACAAGAAAAAGTAACAGTCGGGTTTGCCTACGGAGATATACCCTCACCCTGTGTTAGCTGAGACTTTTATATAGACTGATCGAATACGGTCTGCATAGCCAATTTTTTCTGTAAATGGTAGCCAGGAAGTTTCAGAATTTCGTCTCCTTTTTTTGACGTATAAACTTTCCGACAATAATTTCGAAAAATTTGGGGTGTACAACTTCTCGATTGTTGGCGTTATGCTAAAAAATGTGACTTCGATGAAAGCGCAAAAGTTTTGCACTTTTGTACAGACTATACCTGAAAGAATCGACTGATGAAGTCCATTTTGGAAGTGGACTTAATTTTGGAAGTCAACTTAATTGGTCGGCGTAAGATTTAGAGCTTTTGGACCAATCCTGACAAAACCGTAGACTCACCCACGAAAAATACAATATCGCTGTAAACGTGACCTCAAGAAGTAACATTGATCAAAATGTACAATGGCTCCTCGAACGGCCCTTATACTACTACTTGGAGAATTGTCCAAAGCAAGTTTGAGCAAAATATTGCGAGATCCAAAAATTTGACAAAATCTGTTGACCTGTTCGAAAGTTATAATGGGCTCGAGTCAGACAGACAGACGGACGGACTAATTGGGATAAAGCGACTCCAAATTGTTTGAGGCGTGTTACATTTTTATCATTAGCCGAACGACTGAGGTTAGAATATCACGGTGCTCTTGAACCAACGTTAAATAAAAGGAGCTTACAACTGGGAAGATCTTGCGGATTCTGGAACAGCAATCTTCATAGATGAGAAAAATCCAAAAAAAAAGAAAAAATTGCTGTAGGGATTTTTAAATAAATCGCGGCCAAAGTTCACATTGTTAGGTTTTCGCGATTTTGCTTGGAAACCTCAAGTCCTATCAAAATGAGGTAAAGAGAATGTTGTAGCTATGAAAATTTGTTCCTAGGATTTTCCATTTTTGAGATATAGAAGTTCAGGTTACATTTTTAGGTTTTTTGTTAGGTTTTCACGATTTGCTTCAAAACAGTAAGTCTTTTCGAAATGGGACTACAGAAAATTCTCTTCAAGATTGGAATTCGTAATTTTTTTCCTCGGTTGTACCATTTTTTGATATATATAAACTTAAGTTGGGAAATTGCAGTCATGACATTAATTTATAAGGAGGCGATACAGTCTGTGAATTGTCCCAATTTGAATTTCTATATCTCAAAAATTGTAAAATGTACGAAAATATCATAAGAAAACAAGAATTTTCACTGCTACAACTTTTTCTTTAGCAAAACCTAAAAAAACCTACAAATGCGATTTTTTATTTTTTTTTTTTAATCTAGGGTGTAAGCTTCTTTCATTTACAAATAAAAGCAAATTTTAATACAATACCAAATAACCAAAGTTTGAGCATTAATTTCGTTTACGGTTGTTTTTAGCTACAAATTTGTTACTGATAAGAAAAAAATCAGATGGACATGCTATTTATAGCAGATATTATCACTTTATGATGCACAATAATAAATGTTTCTCCATTATTTTCTCCCACAATTTAGAAACAAGTTGATATAAAATAGGAATACAAAGTTTTGATTAAGGCATTAAATCAATTTTCTGATTGGTTTTCGAGATATACTCCACCGAAAACCCTTGATATGTCGTACATATTGTCCAATAGACACTTCATTTTATGTACTTCTAATTCGCACAACACTGAATTTGTAATCATTTTGAAAACAAAATGAGTTGAAAGCCTCAAGACCTTTATATTCATTAAAGAATTCCAAAACACTGGCATGGAATAAAGAAGGAATTCAGTTTTACTGGAAGTTTCTCTCAAAAAGGGTATTCAAACAAAAATATCTATATATATAAAAAAGGATGATGTTAGTTACTACGCTTATAACTTAAGAACGGCTGAACAGATTTTGACAATTCGCACCAATTCGGAATGGTCTCATGGCAGAAAAGGATAAAACCTAAAAAAATCGCGAAAATTTGCGAAAATTTTGCAAAAATATTTTTTCAATAAAGTCAATTTTTTCACAAATTTCTATCGAGCTTCGCGTTTGGAGTAAATCTTGGCACTTATTTGGACAGTTTTTGGCGATAACTGTATTTGCACCTACTGTGAGGGTCCATTGTACGCCTCTGTTTTGTCAATTCACATTCAAATCGATTTTCATTTATTTTCAAGCGTCTTTTTAGAAAATTAACAGCGAAAATTGGTTAAAAGGGCTTAGTTTAGAGTTTGTAAAGATTAGTGGTGGTTTCGGTCAGATACCGGTTGAAAATACTAAGATGATAATGCCAAAAGTGGTTTCCACAGTTTTGAGAAAAAAGGTACAAATCCACAAAATTGGTGGGTTAATTGAAACATCAAGAGCTCCGAGGTAATTTGTGGCATACATGTATATTTTTAAACCGTAGGTAAAAACATCTTCGAAAGATAAATTTCCGATGTATGCGGTATAATATTTAAGCTGTACCAGATATATTTTGATACTGTTTAGATTCTGTCATGATACAAAAGAAATGATGCCCCCACTGGAAAAGGAGTATGAATTCAATCAATTTAGTTCCTGCAGAGCTGAAAGGCAATTACAAACGGACAAATATATACATACAAACATACATATGCACATTGGTACTGTTGGTACACTGTATGTATGTCATTCGAAAAAGGATGATATTTAAAATTGGAAAAAACAAGAAATCGGAGGTACTGTAGTTTTTTTGTCGAATTATCTGACAAATTTTCTTTATCGGCGACATAAGTACTTATTATAATAGAGTGATTACAACAGACGGACAGACGGTCATGGCTAGATCGTCTTAGTTTTTTATCCTGATCAAGAATATATGTGCAAATGATTAGTTCGATGTGTTACAAACAGAAAACCAAACTAAATATACCCTCCATACTATGGTGGAGGGTATAAAACAGACGAAGGTGGTTACCTGATAACGATCGGATCAAAATGGGTAAATAGGTTAAAATGGTTTATTGATTAAAACGCAAATTTAAATAAGCACTATATTCAGCTTTAAATTCAAATTCATATTCAATTGCTTTAGTGAAATATCGTGTTCAGTGGTGGAAACAAGAATTGCAGAAAACCATCGATTATGAAACGAGTAGGGCGTTATGATATTATTTTGCTTCAACAGCGGTACCAAATATTTTTATTTACATCGCAAAACGTGTTATTTGCTTAAAAAATATATCTTAGTCCCGTTTTAGAGTTACCTAATTTTTTTTCGCGGCTATTGTGCATCTGCTTCGTCCTACACAGTTCAAAACATTGCTATCACCTTGTTCAATGACAAATATTTCATTGTCATTGAACAAGGTGATAGCAATAATAGTATTATAGGTTTGAACCAAAGCCATAAAGTTCTGTACCTAACAAACTGCGAGACGAAGTTCGCCGGGTCCCCTAGTTTTTAATATTTTTTCAGAAAACTTGTTGATAAAGTACATTTTCAATACAGAACCTTCAGAACAATGTCAGTTTTCATTTGAAATTTCAAAAATAATAATTATTTTAGGGACAAAATCGTAATAACTTGTTAAAGTAGCTCACAAAATTTTGTCGGACCAAACCATTTCGGGGGGAGGCCCCCTGCGTACGTCCCTGCTTTGAGATAAAAGTACTTTAAAAGGTTTTCAACCTTGCTATTTCTAAATTTTTAGTCGGTTTCGTCGGTTTTAGACTACAAAAACCCTAGTAGGGTTTTGTCCTATAAGATCCAGTTCGGATTTTATGGCCTCATCCAAACCGGGCTAAATCTACACTTTTTTGCAATATTGTAGAACAAACCAGTAGAACTAATCTTTTGAAAAAAAAAACAACTAAGAAAAACTCCATCTAGGGCATCAAAATCTATAAAATATAGAAAATTTTACATAATTGCTGAAATTCTGGTCAGTATCGGCTAAACTATTGGGTGTTGAACCAAGTAATCTTTTGCAAAAATCTTTCAAATAAAGTTCTCAACAATTCTTTAGAACAATCTGAAACTCCAAAATGCTTACTTCATGTTGTTTCAGCGGTTCACACCAACAGTTTATTCTCGCATTTTGGATTTTACTACATTATTGACATTTTTATTAAATCGTCGTTGAAAAATGTACTGAAAACAACGGCATAGAGGCATTTTACAACAGTGACATGTTCTGAAGAGTTGTGTACTACATTCCAGCGAATATTTTTCCAAAAGAAAAAATTAACGGTTTTGGAGATACGGTGCGAAATGTATAAAAATTGTGGAATATATTTTGCATATATTTTGAAATTTGAGGCAATAAATTTAGTTTTTCGAGTTCATTATTTCTCCAAGTACTTTATTCTTGTCCTTATCTACAAATTTGCTTCAGAGGTCAGAAGAAGATTAGCATTGGTTTCAGAGATATAGCCCCGAATTTCTTTAAGAACTCAATATTTGACCATGGGGCCATAAAATTCGAGCTGGATCTGACACAACAAAACCCAACTAGGGTTTCTTGTCGTTTGGGTCTGTCCTTTCAAAAAATCCTCAGTTCGAATTGTTTACACAAGATCACCTGAAAAATGTTGCACAGCGTTATCGTCCACGGCCCATGATTTTAAAATAAAGCAGTCTAACTATAAAAGTTTAAAAAAATTTTAGTTGAACCTCGCCATTTAAGAAAATTTGTAAATATATCGTTATTCTTGATCGGGGAGCAATCATCGCAATTTGCAAGCCGATGCACTCATAAGTTTAGCAAATATAGTGATTAGAAAACAATAGGCCCGCGAAATTCTTCTACAAATACATACACGGGACATTCCTGAACATTTTTTAAAAATTTCATGAAATTAGGTTTAGTAGTTTTAGAAAAATATGTATTGAAAAGAGTGGGAGTGGTAATCAGTTTTCTAGATATAACATATTTATTTTGGCTCCAAATCATAAGTTTGGCTTATACATAGCGTTTTAAAGAAAGTCGTGAGAAAGGTACCCAACCTCAACATTCGTAATTTTTGCAAATATGAAATTTTGCAAATGTCGTTATTTTTTATTTATATAGATATAGCATTTTTAAAGAAACAGGCTCTAGGGGAAGTTACCCGCCCCTTCCGAAATTCAACTAATTTTGTAGTCTATTTTAACCGAGGGACATCCATTTTCATTCCCTGGCAATTTCAGGAAAATCGGTTCAGTAGTTGTTGTAGAAATGATAAAAATTGAAATTTGAAAAAAGTGTGCGTAAAGTGGGCTTGGTCAAATTGTCTTTGCATAAAAACCCAAGTCGGGTTATGGCGAATATTTCACAAAAAGAATTATCCACATTGGTCCGGCCGTTCTCAACTAATGCCATTACCAACGAACGACATTTGTGTTTATATAGATTAGTGAGTGGGTCCGTAAGTTACCCAGGAGACATATTATTGCAATTTGCATCAGGGGAAAGGTCAGTAGTTCTTTTTCCATATGTAGACTACTTCGATGTTATGTGCCCTCCAAGAAGTAAAATATGGACCAAATTTAAAATTTTTATATTTTTCATACAAAACTAATGGCCCATTTAACCCACTAGATAATATGAGATCATCATCCAAAATTGTAGGCATGTTCTTCGACCTAAACTCTTACATCGTGCAAAATCTCGTGACAATTGATTTATAATTGCGACCTCTAGCGTGCTTCTGATTACACTACAAACAAATAACTGGATATATTAGGCTGTAACTCTGTTATCTGAGCACGTAAACCAACATAATTGGCATCAATGGAAAGTTCAAGAAATGGCTTTCCAAATATTATTTACGTGGGCGGCATGTATCTTCCAGAAATACCTTTAAAAGCTGTATATTAAAAATTATCACAATTTGCACACAAAAGTTGTGGTTCATTTAACTCTATAAATATTATCTGATCACTATCTCAAATTGCAAGCTTCTTCTTGGTCATATACTCTTCCTTAGTTAAAATTTCGAGGCGATCGGAATATTATTGCGACCTACAGAGCAGCTAAAAAATCGGATTAAAATTATGTTTTTGGTCCATTTCACCCACTAAATATTTCGATCATCACCAATAACAGTAGGTGTCTATTCTGGTCTGAACCCGACCTCTATGCAAAATTTCGTGACGATCGGTCGATAATTGCGGCCTGGAGTTTGATTACAATTTATAATGGACAGACGGACGGACACACGTCTCAAAACCGCTTTATCTCGTCGAGATATGAAGATTGGTATACAACATTTGGGGTCTAGGACCAATATTTTTTGGTGTTACATGATTTTTTCCCAAAACAAACATATAATACCCTTTCCACATAGTGGTGTAGGGTATAAATACTGCTAATATATTCTTTGAACTAAGTAAAGTAGAGTTACGTTCTTAAATAAAATATTTGCACAAGTTTTGACCTGTATGTACCCAAACATTTAATTGAGTTTTTCTCGAAACGATCAAATGGCGTATGGAACACTTAAGCATGACACCGACGATATGCTTTCTAGGAACATCACTCAACTGGTCAACCGATACTTGTCCATCCCTCTACAGAGTGTCAAAATTCGTTTTTTTTATTGGAAGAACAATTTTCAGAAAAATATTTAAAGTATTACAGCTATTTACCCAAAATTCTTTTTATGCCATACATGCATGCCAGGAAATACCAGCAGCAAATTCCATGACATTCCCAGGAAAAATACAAGTTTCTTACATTTGCCATAAAATTGGTTTATGGAAATTCCATTTACCTCACTAAGCCTATTTGGATTTTATGCCATCGGCATTAAGGCTCGACCGTCTACATTGGTATTGACTTTAATATTAACCTTAATGTCCCCTTTAATCCTTTTAAAGTACTATAACGAATGCATAGCACCACACCTTAGTTCAGTACCAGCTAAGCATTTTCATCATATTTCTCCCTTACCATGGTTAAGCCTATAATTGTATTTGTGAAAATCCACTTATGTACGCGAAATTTTCCAATGAAATATTTCATCAAATCACAGTCACAAAAACACAAACACACCCAAAACAACGGCTGTCAATATTAATGTTCAACACAAAAAAAAAAATGGTGCAAAATTGCGTTATCCTTCTCTAATAGAATTTGATTTGCAGGAGCTAATGGCTTACAAAATTCCATTCCAAAATTCATACAATGGCCGTCCGTCTAAGACGACCCTACTTCCATTTTTTTGTTCTCTTTGTTTTGTAAAATATGAATAAAAGAACGTGAATTAAATTTGTCATGACAACTAAAACATGAATGTTCACAAAATGCTGTCATGACATTTTAGCTGTCTACCAAACTCGAGTCCTCTTTTTTATGTCACTTTTGTTGTAATGCTGCTTGTTGCTGTTGTTGCCGCTTTCTATTTTTGTTGTTTTGTGTTCTTTGTTCAGCATAAAAAATCTCAAGAATTTCCAATATTAGCGGCAATCTTTGAAATAAAAAAAGAAGCTTTGATTCATTCTTTCAATTCATCTTCGAAATGAAGAAAGAAAAAAACGTAGCAACAACAACAAGAAAAGGGAGCATTTATTTGTATTGAACTGCCAAAGTCACGCAAAGGCTAGTAGTTGAGTAGCAATGACACCCATATCTATATATATAAAAGAGTAGTGAGGTGAGTGACTGACTGACTGACTGACTGATTCATCAACGCCCAGACGAAACGGCTGAAGCTAGAAACTTGAAATTTTTAGTGTGGGTTGCTGTTGGTGTGTAGGGGTGAGATAAGGCTGGATTTTTCGAAATTCGAACTGGAAGGGTACGAAAAGTACTAAAAGGTACTAAATATGGTACCCTTTGTATTACGCGAACGCGTAGAGCTAGAACTCTGAAATTTGGAATGAAGGTCACTGATGGAGAGTTAGAAAGATGTACCAAAGCGTTTTTGGAAATTCGAACTACAAGGGTACGAAAAGTACTAAATGGCACTAAATTTAGTACAATTTGGATTTGTGTGAACGGAAAGAGCTGGAATCCTGAAATTTGAAATTAGGGTCAATTGTGGAGAGTAACAAAAAAGGTTTTTGGAAATTCGAACTATAAGTGCACGAAAAGTACTAAATGGTACTAAATTTAGTACAAATTGGATTTGGGTGAACGGATAGAGCTGGAATACAAACATTTGGAATGAGGGTCAATGATGAAGAGTAACAATGAAAGGTTTTTGGAAATTTGAACTATAAGAGTACGAAAAGTACTAAATGGTACTAAATTTAGTACAATTTTGATTTGGGTGAACGGATTGAGCTGGAATACAGACATTTGGAATGAGGGTCACTGATGAAGAGTAACACTGAAAGGTTTTTGTAAATTCGAACTATAAGAGTACGAAAAGTACTAAATTTAGTACAATTTGGATTGGGGTGCACTGATAGAGCTGGAATCCTGAAATTTGAAATTAGGGTCACTGGTGGAGAGTAACAAAGAAAGGTTTTTGGAAATTCGAACTATAAGTGCACGAAAAGTTCTAAATGGTACTAAATTTAGTACAATTTGGATTTGGGTGAACGGATATAGCTGGAATCCTGAAATTTGAAATGAGAATCATTGATGAAGAGAAAAAATGAAAGGTTTTTGGAATTCGAACTATAAGTGTGCGAAAAGTAATAAATAGTACTAAATTAAGTACAATTTGGGTTTGGGTGAACGAATAGAGCTGTAATCCTGAAATTTGTAATGAAGGTCACTGATGGAGAGTAAAATGGAAAGGTTTTTGGAAATTCGAATTAAAAGTATACGAAAAGTACTAAATAGTACAATTTGGATATGGGTTAACGAATAAGGCCGGAATCCTGAAATTTGGAATGGGGGTCACTGATGAAGAGTAAGAAAGGTGTACCAAAGATCGAAAAGTCCTAAATGGTAGTAAGTTTAGTATGATTTGGATTTGAAGAGCTGGAATCCTGAAATTTGGAATTAAGATTACTGTTGGAATATAGAATCGAGATATGGAGGTACTAATGTGCACGAAGCAGTACTAAATGGTACGAAATTCGCTACAATTTGTATTTGCGTGAACAGATTACTGTTGGAGTGTAGGATTGAGGTAGTTTTGGAAATTCGTACTTATGGAAAAGTGCTAAATGGAACTACATTATCAATAAATTGGGTTTAGGTGAACGAATAGAGCTGAGATATGAAAGTACATTTCGGAAAATTGTGTACGAAAAGTGCTAAATGGTACAAAATTTGGTACCTTTTGGTATTTTCTATATGGTATAGAATTTTGTACAATTTGTGATTTTGTAAAGGGTAGAACTGGAATTTCGAAATTCGGTATTAGATTAGCAATTGGTGTTTAGAGTGGAGGTAGGGAGGAGGTTTTGAAAATTCGTACTTATTTATAGTACTACTAGCAAAATGCCCGCTACTTCGTATGCGGAAAAGGACATTTTGATGTACTAATAATACCTATTTCCTCATTCTTAATTTCAGTCCATGGTACGGGTTTTTTGAACTTTTTATCCACATTTTCCAACCGAAGTTGCTCTAATTTCGGAATTTGTGATATCAACATGTAGAAAACCTTTATTCAATAAATGTCACTTAATGCGCGCGCTTTAACATGGCCCCTATATAAATAACAGTTAATTTTTGAGACATTTTAATTTAGACCTTTTTGTTATATTCTTGTAAAACAATAGTCACATTGATCTATGTTTTCAAATTAACTTACTAAAACGTCCAGAATAAAAAAATAATTTTGTTGGAGAGATACGTTTGACTTTTTGATTTCAGAGCAATATTTAAAACCTCCGTCACATTAACATCAAACCAATAGTGCACTATTCAGTAGAAAATGCGGATTTTCATAACAAATTTCATTTGTCGGTTCACTCTTCAATATTTAGTATTACTTAATACTTCTAGAATATTTATTGTACGACCACCTCTAGCAGTGAACCTGACAAATAGTCCAATACCAAATGTATTGCACTCTAGAACTCTTCGCACATTAATTATATAACTCCAACTTCATTGCTATACCCAACACCAAATTCAGTACCATTTTATACTTTTCGTATAAATCTATCTCAATCCGTAATCTTAATCTCAATCAGTAATCTTAATTTAAAGTTTACCAAATTTAGTACCATTTAGTACTTTTTGTACGCAATAAGTACGTGTTTCCAAATCTACCTCAATCCTATATTCCAACGGTAATCTTATTTCCAAATTTCATAATTCCATCTCTATCCGTTCGACCAAATCCAAATTGTACTAAATTTAGTACAATTTAGTACTTTTCGTACACATAAGTACGAATTTCCAAAGTTGTCTCCATAACTCAATTCCAACAGTAATTATACTCCAAATTTCAGGATTCTAGCCCTATCCGTTCACCCTAATCCAATTTGTACCAAATTTAGTACTATTTGGTCATTTTCGTACACTTCAGTAAAAATTTCCAATACTACCTCAATCCTATACTCCAACAATAATATGAATTTCAAATGCCAGCACCATCCGTTCTCTAAAATCCAAATTGTACCAAATTTAGTACCATTTAGTAGTCTTCGTGTACATTGGTACAAATTTCCAATACTCGAATTTCACATACTCCAACAATTATCACTATTCCAAATTTCACTTTTCTAGCCCTTTCTGTTCACCAGAATCCAAATTTAGTACCATTTAGTATTTTTCGTAGGAATTTCCACAACCACCTCCATATCTCAATCCTAACTTCACCAGTAATCATTATTCCAAATGTCAGGTTTTCAGCTCTATCCGTTCACCCAAATCCAAATTGTACCAAATTTAGTACCATTTAAACCACCTCCATATCTCAATCCTACACTTTAACAGTAATCTTAAATCCACATTTCAGGTTTCCAGCTCTATCCGTTCACTCAAATCCAAATTGTACCAATTTTAGTACTTTTCGTACATATAAGTACCATAATCCAAAGCCACCTCCATAACTCTATCCTCCAATCCAACAATAATCTTAATTCCGAATTTCAGGTTTCCAGCTCTATCCGTACATCCAAATCCAAATGGTACCAAATTTAGTACCATTTAGTATTTTTCGTAGGAATTTCCAAAACCACCTCCATATCTCAATCCTAACTTCACCAGTAATCATTATTCCAAATTTCAGGTTTTCAGCTCTATCCGTTCATCCAAATCCAAATTGTACCAAATTTAGTACAATTTAGTACTTTTTGTACGCATAAGTACGAATTTCCAAAACCACCATTATATTTCAATCCTACACTTCAACTGTAATCTTAATTCCAAATTTCATGTTTCTAGGTCTATCCGTTTACCCAAATCCAAATTTTACTAAATTTAGTACCATTTAGTACTTTTCGTACGCATAAGTACGACTTTCCAAAACCATTTCCTTACATTGAAACTACTTCCCAACTTTGATTCGAATACCAAATTTCAAGATTCTAGCTGTATGCGTTCAAAATATACAATTGGTACAAAATTTAGTAACTTTTAGTACATTTCGTACACCCTTTGGTACATCTTTCTAACTCTCCATCAGTGACCCTCATTCCAAATTTCAGAATTCTAGCTCTTCCCGTTTGCCTAATACAAAGGGTACCATATTTAGTACCTTTTAGTACTTTTCGTACCCTTCCAGTTCGAATTCCCAAAAACCCAGCCTTATCTCACCCCTACACACCGACAGCAACCCACAGTCAAAATTTCAGCTTTCTAGCTTAAGCGATTTCGTTTGGGTGATGATATGTCAGTCACTCACTCACTCACTCACTCACTCACTCACTCACTCACTAAGCTCTTTTATATATATAGATAATGGGATTCAGGGGAACAGATAAAGCTGGAAAAGTGAATTGGGGTTAGGATATATGTTGAATATAAGGAAGTAATTTTTGAAATGTTTACCTATGTATGTGTACGACAAGTTGGGTAACATGTTGGTACCAAAACCATTTTGGTATTGTGTAAACAATTAAGGTACTAAATTTTGTGTTGGGTGTAGGAACAAAGCTGGGATTATATAATTTGGAAATACGCTATTTGTACAAAAAATACGAAATGGAAAAATATTTGTTATGAAGATCACTCTAAAATTCGAGACAAAGTTCTGAGTTTGAAAAATTTTACTGAATATTGTTCCATTGATTTGATGTTAACGCCAAGGCGTTTCTAAATAATGTACTGAAATTAAGTAGTCAAACGTGTAGTATCTTTTCAAAAAAATGTTTTTTGTTTTGACTGCTTTGGTATGTTAATTTGAAAACGTGGTCCAATGCGACAATTTTGTTAACTGGAAGTTATTTACCCCCTGATAATAAAAAATAAAAAATATGGTAGTTGTGTAGGGATGCGATACGGCAGATTTTTTTTTGTAATTCTTACTACAATCGAAAAAATATTTGTAATAAAAATATGTATAAGTACAACAGAATCTCCAGTATTCACCATTCCCGTATTAAATATTGTTTATATATATTTTGTTCCCTATCCGCATACGAAGTAGCGGGCATTTGCTAGTTTGATCATAAAAATTCGTATCAACAACAATAGTAACACCGAAAACAATTTGCAGCAACAAAAACAACTGCAAGATGGCAACTGAAATAACTGTCAATGGAAATGTCATTGAAAAAATTTATTGATGTGATTTGATGCGCAATGACTAAGAAGGATTTGCCTAATAATGAACAAATAAAAAAAAAAATTCCAAGATTGTGATGGATGAGTTCCATAGCATGGGTGTTTTTTTTTCATTTGGGATCCTTTCTTGGGGATATTGCTCTGTTCTTTTCGCTACTTAGAAAATCAATTGTCATAAAAAAGTCAGCGTTCAAAAATTAAAAAAGAATGAAACTATGGAAAACAAGTTGTGTTCGTCACTAAGGAAGTTTTTGCAATTATTTTGACGTAAGTATAATTAAAATTTGAATACGGATTGAGGTTGATTGCACAGTGATATTGATGTGACAGTGAGAGTGTATATTACGTTTGTTTTTCCATTTGTGCCGCATGGACATAATCATTTGAGACCCTATAAAGCATATGGGGATTTCTGAGTGAAATCGGACACTTTTTCAAAAATTTGATTTTTGGTGACAAACGGTTCCCGATATATCGCACCTTGAAAAAGTCGAATTATGTAAAGACTATATGCGAAGAAATACTCATAACTTCTTTATTATTGGTCAAAATAGAAAAAAATAGGTTTTTATTGTTTTTATTAGCTAACTTGAAAAAATTAAAAAAAATTGCGCAGTGGGCTAGGATGCTATTTTCGCGATTTAATATTTAAAATCAATATTTATCAACGATTTTCTTGAAGTTTTTTTTGCATTAAACTACGATTAATTACAAAAATTTTAAGTCCTTCTTGGTAGTGGGACTTGAATAAATAATATTTTTTTCTTTTTATACCTTCCACCATTGGATGGGGGTATAGTAAGTTTATAAATACTCGAAGTAATCATTGCAAACCCCACAAACTATATATATTCTTTATCAGCGTGTAATTCTACATCGATATAGTCATGTCCATCCGTCTTTCCGTCTGTGGAAATCACTTTAGCGTCCGAACGGGTTGATGTAGGTGAATGAAATTTTGGTAAAATCTGTCATATGTATGTAGGACCTTTGGTATTGAAAGGGGTATTGAAACCGGCTATGTAGGTCCACGTTTTCGTATAGCACCCATGCAAATTGACGTGCGACGCGTCGTCCTTTTAAGGAATTTTTAAAATATTTATCACATTTTACAACCTAATTGATTGTAATTTGGTATTTTGTGTCTCTAGAGGCTAAAAACACACTTCTACCCAAGTTTGTTTATATAGGTCCACGTTTTGGTATAGCCCCCATATACGGCCCCATATATAGTACGCGTCATTTTAAGATATTTTGAATGTATTAGTCCCATTTGAGCACCGAATTAATTGTAATTTGGTATTTTGTGTCTCCAGAGGTTAGAAAACATTTCTACTAAAGTTTGTTTATATAGGCCCCCATATAACGCCCCATATATAGTACGCGTCATTTTAAGATATTTTGAATGCATTAGTCCCATTTGACCACAGAATTGGTTGTATTTTGTGTTTCCAGATGCTAAGAAATATTTCTACCATACCATAGGACGATATCTCCCCGATTTTCGGTATTTTGAAGGGTTTAGCCTCATTATCGCAGCGAAATCGCTGAAATTCGGTATTTAGTCTTCGTTTGGGGTATACAAATGGTTGAAATTTGGTGGTTAGTCTTCATTTGGGGTATAAAACATTCCATATGAAATTTTTCGGTGTAGGTCAACGCTTTCATATAGCCCCAAAACTTTCTCCCAGAAATTTAACTGTATCGGTCCACGCTTTAATGTAAACCCCATGGAACGGTACATCCCAATTTTCGGTGTTTGGAAGTGTTTAGCCAAATAATAACGCCGAAATGGCAAAAATTTGGTACATGGTCTTTTTTGGTACATTGTCTTCCACCTGAAATTAGTCGGAATAGGTCAATGTCTTCATATAGATCCCATAGAACTGTACCGCCCGATTTTCGGTATTTTGAAGTTTTTGCCCCCATTTTTTCATCGAATTGGCTGAAATTTGGTATTTAGTCTTTTTCTGGGCTACAGAAATTTCTCTCGCAAATTCGTCGGTGTTGGTCAACGTTTTGATAGAATGGTACCTCCCAATTATCCCTATTTTCGAAGTTGTAGCCTCATTATTTCACCGAAGAGAAATTTGGTATTTACACGCAGAAAAATTTATGTTAGAAATATGTTTGGATCCAAACAAATATATGTTTGGGACCGGTTGCAAACAAATATATGTTTGCAACATTTTGTAACATATCTCAATTTGATATGTTTGGGTAAAACATATTTTTTATGTTAGAACATTTTTTTCATGGGAGGAGAGAGGATGTTTGTCAACGAGAGTAATAACAGTGCTCTCGCGGCTGTGGAATGCTGTTTTATAATAAAGAGTTGTGTGTATTTTATAATAGAAGACGTAGAAGCGAAGAAGGGGGCTTCGGTGGTATGTATGTGTCAACTCGTGTGTTTCTTGTTTTGTTGTTGTTAACCAACATAGCTGGCGAGGAAGAAAAGACGAAATTATATGAATTATACTTTTCTTTCTTCAGTGTTTTAGTTGCCTTTGTAGAGTCAAGACGCTAAGGTGAGTGAATAAATCAGTGTTTTGTGTTTTTTTTAAGATATTGTGCTTTTTAGTAAATTAAATGCCCAATACATTTTATAATTGAATCGGAAAGTTGAATGGAAATATTTTATTGGACAAGGAAGAAATCGCATTTAATATTGGTAATTACATACATACTTATGTATATTTTATAAATATTGCATATCCATATTTATTTTTTACATTACATAATCATTTGATTCTAGATGCCGATTCCCCGCTGATGATTTCAACTATGAGGACAATTTGTTTTATTTCACAAGAAGCATTCATTTATTTTTTCACGAGAAGCATTCAACTACGTTTCTATATATTTTTCCTTTTTAAAAGTGTGACTATTTAAAAATTATTTCAATCAGTTTTTCTTTTATTAAAGTGTGTTATGTATTTCTTTGGAATTTTGTATGTACCTATGTGTTTGTTGTTCTTTTGCCTTTTAATAAAAAACCACAACATTTGTGTGTATACTATAGAGCAGGGACGAGCTACTTTGCTTAGATCGTATAGTGAGGGCGCCCACTGAGTTGTTTTTGCATTTGCCTCTCTCTCTCACGTACAGTGTAAATGAATGAAAACAAACAAAATCATAATGTGGTTGTTGCTTTTTGCACTCATACGTTCATACATGTCTTCGCTTTGGTTGTATTTCTGTGGTCGTCGCTGCTATAGAGATAGCCAGTGAGTTCTTACTGAGAGCAAGTGAGCACACATTTTAAAGTGTTTTACATTGAATTTTACGCTCCCTTGCTCTCAGTAAGCGTCCACTGGTGCATGTGTTTGTGTTTTTTTGTGCGTTTTGGGTTTGTATTTTTGCACCCAAACATGTAAAATGTTTGCACCCAAACATAAAATTGTTTCCACCCAAACATATCTTTGTTTGCACCCAAACATAAATATCTTTGCACCCAAACATATATATGTTTGCACTTAAACATATATTTGTTTCCACCCAAACATATATTTGTTTGCAGACCGGTTTTTATTTTGCGTGTATTCTTTTTCTGGGCTACAAAAATTTCCCTCAGAAAATTGTCGGTATACGTCCACGTCTTGATGTAACCCCCCATAGAACGCTATATTCCAATTTTCGGTACTCAATACCCTCATTATAACACCAAAATGGCTGCAAGTTGGTACTTAGTCTTCGTTGAGGGTATACAACTTTCCACCTGAAATATGTCGGTATAGGCCCATGTTTACATACAGCCCCCATAGATCGGTACCTCCCGATTTTCGGTATGTTGAAGGTTGCTCAATATCCCATCGAAATGACTGACATTTGGTAGTTAGTCTTAGTTCTCCACCGAAATAGCTGATATTTGGTATTGAATTTTTTATAGGGATATGAAACATTCCACCCGAAATGTGCCGGATAGGTCGACGTCCACAAATAGCCCCCGTGGGACCGTACTTCCCGATTTACGGTGTTTTGAATGTTGTGGCCTCAATATACCGCCGATATGACTGAAATTTAGTATTTAAACGGCCATGGGTGTACAAAAATTTTGCAGAAGATTATTATCAGTATAAGATCGTTTCTTCAAATAACGCCCATAGAAGCGCACTTCCCGATTTTCGGTATTTTGCAGGTTGTGTCATCAATATCCCATCGAAACGGATGAAATTTAATAGTTAGTCTCCGTTGGCGGTATAAAACTTTTTATATAGCCCCCCATAGAAAGGTCCCACCCAATATTCGATATTTTGAAAGTTTTAGCCAAATTATCCAACGGGAATAACCAAAATTTGGTATTCGGTCTTCGCTGGAGTTACGAAACTTTCCTCCAAAAATTTATTGGTGCAGGTCAACGTTTTATACAGCCTCCATAGAACGATGCTTCCGATGTTGTTAACTATCCAAATCCAGAATATCCAGGTTTATGTCTAGTCGGTATTGCCCAATTTTATGTAATTCGCTCAATTCGGAAAATTTTAAATATTGGTCCATATTTTGGAAAGAACAAAAATGTCGCTCCATATGAGCTGTTTTGAAGGGAGTATTATCAGTTGATATATATGTACTACTTCTGCAATAAAAAGAAGAGATTAGTACTTTCATAAAATTAAACTAATTGTTCCTTCAAAAGAAAACATTAAGAAAAAACAAGTAAGAAAAGTCTATAGTCGGACAGAGCCGACCATGGGATGCCCTATACCACTATCCCTGGGCAATCGCTCTCCACGGAACTTCTTTTCAATTATTGTGAAAATTGAATTATCAAATATCAGAGATAGTTAGTCTCCGTTGGCGGTATAAAACTTTTTATATAGCCCCCCATAGAAAGGTCCCACCCAATATTCGATATTTTGAAAGTTTTAGCCAAATTATCCAACGGGAATAACCAAAATTTGGTATTCGGTCTTCGCTGGAGTTACGAAACTTTCCTCCAAAAATTTATTGGTGCAGGTCAACGTTTTATACAGCCTCCATAGAACGATGCTTCCGATGTTGTTAACTATCCAAATCCAGAATATCCAGGTTTATGTCTAGTCGGTATTGCCCAATTTTATGTAATTCGCTCAATTCGGAAAATTTTAAATATTGGTCCATATTTTGGAAAGAACAAAAATGTCGCTCCATATGAGCTGTTTTGAAGGGAGTATTATCAGTTGATATATATGTACTACTTCTGCAATAAAAAGAAGAGATTAGTACTTTCATAAAATTAAACTAATTGTTCCTTCAAAAGAAAACATTAAGAAAAAACAAGTAAGAAAAGTCTATAGTCGGACAGAGCCGACCATGGGATGCCCTATACCACTATCCCTGGGCAATCGCTCTCCACGGAACTTCTTTTCAATTATTGTGAAAATTGAATTATCAAATATCAGAGACGTAATGTATAATATTTATGATCAAAACCAAAAAGTTATCTAGCATGACAAAGACATTTTTGTAGCAGAAAAGGAAAATTTAGTTCATACAAACTAAAATGTAATGAAACTCACTTATGTAGTACTACTACTTCCGTTGTTTAACCGCTACGTTATTAAAATTTTTACCAATTTCACACAAAAGATTCAGTCCATTTAACCCGCTAAGTATTATCTGATCTTCACGTTGGTTTGTACGCTTCTTCTTCATCCTAAACTCAAACTTTGTTTAAAATTTTGCGGGTTATTATTTTGACCTACAGAGCCGCTACAAAATTGGTTCAAATTTTGTTTTTGGTCCATTTCATTCCCTGAACATTTCAGGATCATCACCAAAAACTAATCATTTCTATTCTGGCCGGAACCCAACCTCCTTAAAAAATTCGTTACAATCGGCCCATAATTGCGGCCTTAATCTTGTTCACAATTTTTAATGGACGGACACACATCGCTAAATCGCTTTATCTCGTCGAGATATGAATTTTGGCAAATAATGGGTCTAGGACGAATATTGCGTGGTGTTACATAAACTTTTGGAGAGACAATATGTAGCATGGGATAAAAATGTGGTGCTCTACACAGAACCCATTATATATTAGGCAGTAGGCCCCTTATCTAGCAAACACTTTATTGCAATTTACATCAGAGGAAAGGTCAGTAGTTTTTTGCCATATGTAGGCTAACTTGCGAAATATATATGTCCTAAAGGAATTAAAATATCGACCAAAAATAAAATTGTTATATTTTTCATACAAAAGTAATGGTCCATTTCACCCGCTAAAGAATATCAGATCATCATTCAAAATTGTAGGCATCTTTTTCGACCTATACTCTTACCCGGTGCAAAATTTCGCGACTATTGATGTATAATTGCGACTTCTAGTGCGAGTTTATTATTACACTACAAACAAATAAAGGAATATATTAGGCTGTAACTCTGTTATCCGATCATGCACACCAACATAATTGGCATCAATTGACAGGTCAAGCGTTCCACTTTCAAGTATATCTCACTTGTTCGGAATGTCACTTCCAGGAATTAAGGTATAAGCTATATATTAAAAATTTTCACAATTTTCACACAAAAGTTTTGGTCCACTTAACCCTCTAAATATTATCCGATCGCCATCTCAAATTGCAAGCTTCTCCTTTGTGATATACTCTTACCTCATTTAAAATTACGCGTTGATCGGACTATTATTGAGACCTACAGAGCCGCTAGAGAATTGGATAAATATTATGTTTTTGGTCCATTTCACCCGCTAAATATTTCACGATCATCAACAATCAGAATAGGGATCTATTCTGATCTGAACTCGACCTCCTTACAAAATTTCGTGACGATCGGTCCATGGGCGCAGATGAAATTGCCTGGGTCGTACTTTTTATATCCCCCGAAATAGCTATATTTTGATATTAAGGGTTCCCAGTGGCCACTAAACTTTTTCGCAAAAAATTCTCATCATAGGTACACGGTTTGGTATGGCCCAATGAAACGGTACCACCTATTTCGTTTTTTTTTTAGTTTTTATCTACATTTTCGAGCAAGAATGGATGTTCTTTGACATTTATGGTGGTTAAAACCATATCCATTAAACATTTTGGACATAGACCCACGTTGTGGTGTAGCACCAGCGTTGCCGACAGTTTTTGATCGGAAATCAAATCAAATCGTCAATAACATTTGGAAAGTCGTCAACATAGTCCAAAACTAGGTTTGGTTACCGTTTAATGTGAATATAATAGTTATGATAATGAGACTGACTACATAAGATATACAACCAACAACAGTAAAGCTAACTTTATCTCGCTTAAATACCGCCATAAAAAAGTTTTTACCAGATGAGTTTCCCCTATGGCCATAGAGTTTGCAACAATGCAGCAAGCTGAATATACTCCCACCCAGTTTCGAATGACATCTTTGTTCAAATATCGCCTGATTGACAGTGAGACCATCCATGTCTTTCGCCCGTGACTAACCTTTTAAAGAGCACAGAAAGCTAGATTCCAAAATTTTCCACAACCAGGTAGACAATTTTCATCCGTTTACAATCATAAACGAAAATTGATATAGCTAATTCGAATATTAGGCAAAAAAGGCTAAAACTATCTGTATTCCAGATATGTACCTAATTGCTAAGACCATTAAAAAAGCTAATAAAACCGAGTTCGCAGCATTGTTTTCTTTAAATTCTTCCGATAAATTTTGGTTAAAATATAGTTATTCTGTTTTATTTCATGCAGTTTTGGCTAACGTGAAAAATCGTCATTTCAGGGCATAAAATCGTCAAATCGTAATTTTCCAATTTTGGACCAAAAAATAGTTAATACAAGTGAGCCAAGGCTACAGTCGGGTCGGGGCCGACTATGTGATACCGTACACCACTACCCCTGTTCATAAGCTTTTGACTAATAAAATTCAAAATATTAAAATTGTGATAGCTTAGCGCCTTTGCTCTGAATGTCTTCATTAACACAGGTCAATTTTTTTGAAACGCATTTAAGTGCATCGACAGTACAACCCAAATAAAAAATGGAAAAGTGGGATGTATGCCAACCATCAATAGGCTTCTTTCTGTGTTAGACCCCCATCAACCCCCAAAATTTCGTAAGGATCCGATCAAAATTTCGTAGTGTCATTGCACAAAAATGGAAAAAGGGATGCATTACCGACTATTGCGATATCTCTGTTGTTTGACCACCTATGACAACCTACTTCACATCGTTGTAAAGGTGATATTTTCTACTTTCCTTGCCAGGTTTTGCTTTGGATATACCTCCTACAGAAGGGAGATATTAACTCTGAAATAAAACGTTGGCCTTTTTTCCAAATATTTTTTTGTCACATTCCGACCCCTGAATAATATCCTACTATTATCAAAAATCAAAAGGGTTTTTCCTCTGTGGGACTCCCAATAACACCCAAAATTTCGTGACGATCCAATTAAAATTGCGACCTGTAGCGTGATTTCCAAAAAAGTGGAAAAATGGGATGTATTACGGACTATTGCGATATCTCCGTTATTTGGATATCTACGCCCACCTGCTTTACATCACTGTAATGATGGGATTTTTTTACTTTCATTGCCAGACTTTGCTTTTGGAAGGTCCCGAACCAAAGCTGTGTATTCGTCATTATTATTAAAATCGCAAAAATTAAAAGTTGTGTTCTATTAGCGGCTTTTGCGATATCTTCGTTGTTTGACCACCTACGACAACCTACGTAACATCGTTGGAAAGGTGATATTTTCTACTTTCATTAACAGGTTTTGCTTTTGATATACCCCTTTAAAAGCGGAGATATTCGCTTTGAAATAAAACGTCGACTTTTTCTTCAAATAAGTTTTTTGCCCATTCCGACCCCTGAATATTATCCTACCATCACCAAATCGATAGGCTTCTTTCACTTTAGGATCCCCATTAGCCCCCAAAATTTCGTGACGATCCGATCAAAATTGCGACCTGTAGCGTGATTACAAAAAAATGAAAAAATTGGGATGTATAGCCGACTATTGTGATATCTCCGTTATGTGGCCACCTACGCCAACCTACTTTGCATCACTGTAAAGACGGGATTTTCTACTTTCATAGTCAGACTTTGTCTTTGGAAGATTTCCAACCGAAGCTGTGCTATTCGTCATTATTATTAAAATCGCAAAAATGAAAAGTTGTGTTCTATTAGCGGCTTTTGCGATATCTTCGTTGTTTGATCACCTACGAGAACCTACTTTACATCATTAGAAAGGCGATATTTTCTACTTTCAAGGTCAGGTTCTGCTTTTGGTATACCCTTTTTTGAAGCTGAGATATTCGCTTTGGAAAAAACGTTGTCTTTTTCTCCAAATAAGTTTTTTGTCTATTACGACCCCTAAATATTATCCGACCATCACCAAAATCAATAGGCTTCTTCATCAGTGTGACCCCCATTAGCCCTCAAAATTTCGTGACGATCCGATCAAAATTGAGACCTGTAGCGTGATTTCCAAAAAAGTGGAAAAATGGGATGTATTACCTACTATTGCGATATCTCCGTTATTTGGTCACCTACGCCGACCTAGTTTTCACCATTGTAAAGATGGGATCTTCTACTTTCACAGCCAGCTTTGCTTTTGGAAAGTCCCCAACCAAAGCTGTGATATTCGTCATTATAATTAAAATTGCAAAAATGAAAATTTGGGTTGTTTGATCACCTACGAGAACCTACTTTACATCATTAGAAAGGCGATATTTTCTACTTTTATTGTCAGGTTTTGCTTTTGGTATACCCCGTATAGAAGCTGAGATATTCGCTTTGGAAAAAAACGTTGTCTTTTTATCCACATAAGTTTTTTGCCCATTCCGACCCCTACATATTATCCGACCATCACCAAAATCAATAGGCTTCTTCCCCTCCGGGACCCCCATCAACATCCAAAATTTCGTGACGATCCGATCAAAATTGCGACCTGTAGCGTGATTACAAGGTTTAGATGGACAGACGGACAGACGGACGGACGGACGGACTGGCGGACGGACACACATAGCCAGATCGACTCAGCTCGTCGAGATATTCATTTTGGTATATATAAGTATGGGTCTACGACCATTATTTCGATGCGTTACAAACTTTTTGGTCAAAACCAACTTATAGTACCCTCCCCACATAGTGGTGTAGGGTATAATGACGATGAATCGTCATTTCAGGTATCTTCAAGCTTTTAGCTGACCGAAGTAGCTAATATTAGACATTTGGGGTTCCAGTGATCAAAAAACTTTTCCCCCTAATATTTTGGGCAAAATTATTTATTCCATACAAGTACAGAATAATTCATTTTTAACTCATTTTTAATTGCTTAATAAAATATTATTCTTACAAATCATAATTGCAAATAACAATTTCTATACTGGCCAAAATATAAAATTTCACCAGCAACTACAATTGATTTATTTCAACACTTTATTGAAATTTATTCTTACCACCTAATCACTACCCTGTACGGATCTCATATTTTTAATAAATTACCCAGTATCAAATGTCGCAAATAGCAAAGCATAAATATCCTTACCTCCGGCCGAAGTGTTCATCGCGGACGGCTTCCTAAATAGTCATAACTGAGTAAAAGCAACCAACCTCCCACCTCTAACCGCCAAATGTTGAGAAATCCTTTCAATTGTCCTAAGTATCCCCATTAATATTCACTAATTGTTCTGAAATTGTATAAAATGATCTAATTAATTACGTTAAGGTATCAAATCATTATTATAAATGGTAATTCGGTACGCCAAAAACAAACGACGTCAATTTCCCTTTTCTCACGTTTCACATTCCAAGGGTGGTTGGTGGGTGGGTTAAATGTATAAACCGCCATGCCGAGCCGTAGTAATACTTTGTTATGCAAGGGTAATATTTCTTTGCTAGGACCCCCTCATTCCCGTGCAGTTGGTTAAGTCACGTTTTAAGCTATAATGAAAATCAGTTAATCACATTTAATATTTCATGTTTTGTGGTTAAAATCACAAATGTCAATGTTGTAAATACGATGTTGAATGGTGTTGTTTATGCATACTGGGAAGTGAGTGTGTGTGTAAGTAGGAAAGTGTGCTTAATGGCTTTAACAGCTAAAACTATTGCAAATGACAAGGGTACAGTGGTTTTACATAGATAAACGTTTCTTAATGGATTAACAATTATTCTAAAAACAAAAATATAAAAAAATAATTATAAAAGAAACTTAAGTGAAACCACATTGATGTACCATTCCCTTTAATTGATCGTATCGTTTCAAACCACTGTATATTAACATTCAACTATCAGACTCTCGCTATTCGCAAATAGCTTTACAACCTATAATACAATGTAATGCTCGTTACTGTCATTGAGTGCTCTGTGACATCCTTTTGTGTCGTTTGATACGTGCGTGTTCGTGGTTGTGTATGTGCCTCTGTGTATTCCTTTGTCTATGGCCACAAACAATAAGTGGATGGCTAAATACCAAATACGTGTAATTGTTGTAAAATTTACATTAATAAACAATTAAACGATAAAATATCAACGTGAAATTATTGTTATTATGACCAACAACCAATTTCAATTTGAGTTGTAAGACGTGAATTGAAGACTAACAAATTACTGGCCAAGTTGCAAGGGGGAATATAAATTAATTACACACGTGAGACTATATATTCACGGTGCTCTTGAAACAATTTAAAATGGAAGGTACTTACACCTTGGAAGTTTTTGCGGATTCTGAAACTACAATGTTCATAGATGAGAAAAAACAAAAAAAGTCGCCGGAGCGCTTTTTAAATAAATCGCGATTTAAGTTGACATTTTTAGGGGTTGTTTAGGTTTTCACGACTTTGTTTAGAAACCGCAAGTCCTATCAAAATAGTACTAAAGAAAATGTTGTAGCTATTAAAATTCTATACAAGATCGACCTTTACAGTATTTTCGTAGTTTTTACCATTTTTGAGATATAGAAGTTCAAATTGGGACAATGCACTGACTGTATCGCCCCTTATAAAACAATGTCTTGAAGGGTGAGCCTTAACTGACTTTTGATGAAAACCGCTTACACAGGGGAAAGTTTTTATGAATTTTGAAACAGCAGAGTTCATAGATGAGGAAAATCCAAAAACAATAAAAAATCGCTGTAGGGATTTCTAAATAAATCGCGGTCAAAATTTACATTTTTAGGTGTTTCTTAGGTTTTCACGATTTTGCTTGGAAACCGGAAGTCCAATCGAAATGGAGCTAAAGAAAATGTTGTAGCTGTTGTAGAGGATTGACGTTTATCATTTGTTCCCAGCCTGTACCATTTTGGAGATAAATAAGCTCAGTTTACATTTTTAGGTTTTTTTGTTAGGGTTTCGCGATTTTGCTTGAATACGGTAAGTGTTATCGATATGGGACCTGAGAAAAGCTGTGAAAATTCTCTACAAGACTGGCTTAAGTAACCTATCCTAAGTTGTAACATTTTTTAGATATATATGTTTAAGTTGGGAATTTGCAGTCATGACATTGTTTTATAAGGGGGCGATAGAGAATTGAATTGAATTTGAATTTTCCCAATTTAAACTTCTATATCTCAAACAAGTAAAAAAGCGTTAAGTTCGGCCGGGCCGAACTTTTCATACCCTCCACCATAAAATATTCTGAACTAAAATGGAATAATTACTTTTCATTCCTGTCCCCAACTTTAAGTGGGTACGTTAAAATGTCAGATAATGTAGATAAAATGCTTTATTCGGGAGGCCCTTTTTTTATGGTGCCTATATCTAACTATGTATGTTGACAATTCTTGGTGGGCGAGAAATTGGGAGGTACCGTTATATAGGGATTATTATAAGACATGGACCTATGTTGACAGTTTTTGATGGGAGCCTTTAATGTCAAATAACTCCTAATTCGGTTAAAAATTGTAGCTAGAATCCTCAAAATACCGAAAATCGGTACATCAAATTACAGTTAGTTCGGTTAAAAATTGTAGCTAAAATTGCCTATTACTGAAAATTGGGAGGTACCGTTATATGGGAGCTATATCCGAACATAGACCTATGTTGACAATTTTTTATGGAGAGGTGTTGTGACCACTAAGAACTTCAAATGTCAAATTACTGCTAGTTCGGTATAATATTGTAGCTAAAATCATCTAATTACTGAAAATCGGGAGGTACTTTTATATGGGAGCTTTATCAATACATCGACCTTTCTTGACAATTTTTGGTGGAGAGGTTTGGTGACCACTAAGAATTTCAAATGTCAAATGTTCAAATTACAGATAATTCGGTTAAAACTTGTAGGTAAAATTACAAAATACCGAGAATCCGTTATATGGGGATACCGAAATCCGTTATACCGAGGTACCGTTATATGGGGCTATACCAAAACATGGACCTACGTTCATAATTATTTCGAATATAAGTTTTTTGGTCACTAAGAACCCTAAATATCAAATTATAGCTAATTCGGTCTAGAAATGTGAATTTAAACGTCAAAATACCTGAAATCTGTCGGTAACGTTATATGGGCGCTATTCCAAAACATGGACCTATGTCCACTAGTCATATAAGTTTATTGACATTTAAGAACCCTAAATGTCAAATTATAACTACATCGGTCCGAAAATGTAGCTAAAAATGTAAAAATACCGTAAATCGGGGGTACCGTTATATAGGGGCTATACCAAAACGTGGACCTATGTCCACAAGTTTTGTTATATAGGTTAAGTGACGCTTAAGAGCCCTAAATGTCAAATTATAGCTAAATCGGTCTGAAAATGTAGCTAAAAACGGCAAAATACCGTAAATCGGGGTGTACCGTTTATGGGGGCTATACCAAAACGTGGACCCATGACCACAACTTTTGTTATATAAGTTTGTTGACACTTAAGAACCCTAAATGTCACATTATAGATAAATCGGTCTGAAAATGTAGCTAAAAACGTCAAAATACCGTAAATCGAGGGGTACCCTTATATGGGGGCTATACCAAAACGTGGACCTATGTCTACAACTTTTGTTATATAAGTTTATTGACACTTAAGAACCCTAAATGTCAAATTATAGCTACATCGTTCTGAAAATTTAGCTAAAATCGTCAAAATACCGTAAATCGGGGGGTACCGTTATATGGGGGCTACACCAAAACTTGGACCTATGTCCACAAGTTTTGTTATATATGTTTATTGACACTTAAGAACCCTAAATGTCAAATTATAGCCAAATCGGTCTGAAAACGTAGCTAAAAACGTCAAAATACCGTAAATCGGGGGGTACCGTTATATGGGGGCTATACCAAAACGTGGACCGATATAGCCCATCATCGAACTTGACCTGCCTGCAAACAAAAGACGCATTTTCCCAAAATTTCAGCGTCCTATCTTAATTTTTGTGGATGCTAGAGTGATTACCACAGACGGACGGACGGACGGACGTGCTCAGATCGACTTAGAATTTTACCCTGATCAAGAATATATATACTTTATAGGGTCGCAAATAAGTATTTCAATGCGTTACAAACGGAAAAACAAACTTAATATACCCTCCATACTATGGTGGAGGGTATAAAACGGTAAAACCGACGAGAATACCATAAAGGTCAATCTAATAGAGGATTTGCATAGCTACAACATTATCTTTAGTCCTATTTTGATAGGACTTGCGGTTTCTAAGTAAACTCGTGAAAACTTAAACAACCCCTAAAAATGTCAACTTAAATCGCGATTTATTTAAAAAGCTCTCCGGCGATTTTTTTTGTTTTTTGATTTTTCTCATCTATAAACATTGTGGTTCCAGAATTCGCAAAAACTTCCGTGGTGTAAGCACCTTCCATTTAAAATTGTTTCAAGAGCACCGTGTATTTTATGGGTCTACTCATTTACATGTTTATCAGAGTTATTCGTCCATTTAGAAAAATAAAAATCCGAAATTATTATGGTCAAATGGCGAAGGCTGTCATAAAACGGTTTAAATATTCGAATTCAAATAAATTTTGATTTATCACAGAAACACCTTACTCGAGTATTGTCTGCTGAAGAACGTTGGCAAAGAAAGTGAATTTAATTAACGTTTCGTTAAGTCAGTACAATAAGAGATACTTAAGTACAGCATGGACGAATTTATACTCTCCACCATAAAATATTCTGAATTAAAATGGAATAACTAGTGGACAGGAAGTAGGTCCACAAGTTTAGGTGGATACCACAAACGCCTAAATTAGGTCAGAAAACACTCAAAACACTGAAAATAGGAAGTCACGGGTATATTGTAGCTATACCTAGACTTGGATCTATTTTGAGATTTTTTTGGGAACATCAAATGACAAATTGCGAGTTATTCAGTCGAAAATTTACATAAAACCTCATATACCAAAAACCGGGAGGTATCGTTATATGGGGGCAATACCGGACGTGTGTTGACAATTTTTGGTGGAAAAGTTTTGTGACCACGAAGTACCTTAAATGTCAAGTTACAGATATATTGGCAAATAAAAGATTCGATCATTGTTAAGCAATATGAGGGACGAATAGGAGAGAGCAACTGGATAGACTGGAAAAAACCAATGGCTAGAGCGAACAAATTGCAAGGACCGATTGAATCGCAGCACCGACTGCTGTTGTTAGATTCGGTTCAAGTGGATATGGCTGTAGTCAATGCAATATCTTCTGCTTGAATCATTGACAAACAAAATTTGTCAATGTTTGTCCCTGTTTTGGGGTTGCCCCCATATAAAGATATCTCCTGATGAGGGCAAGCCACAGTTAGCCAAAAAAACAAAAATGCGTACAAACATTGACACTTGTTTGTAGGGACATTATGTCTTGGAACGACAGTAGCAAAATTACAGTCGATTCGCTTTGAAAATACTGCCAAGACCTTCAAAATAGTGGATATCGGGAGGCATCCTAATATGGGGACTAACCCAAAGCAGAGAACAATATTGACAAATTTTGACACATTAAATCTTTGGGAACAGTTTTATAAGGGCTACAAAAAAACGTGGACCTACATTAAGAATTTTTTGCAATGGTATTTTCTATACATATACTATGCCAAATTACAGCCAATATTATTGTAAAATGTAGCTAATAGTTAAAAAAACACCATTAGTTGGAAAGTATGGTTATATGCGAGCTAAATCAAAACAGGGACCCAGAAACGTAATTTTCAGTACCAGAAGTTCTGTTGATATAGAAAGGATTTGAGCCAAATTTTGACACAGTACGTCAATTGGTTCGGCAGATAAATAGTTTTTACCCTATAATAATTGTTCCACAAAATCCCAAAAGGGACAAGGGAGACTTCTCTCATATCAATGAGTACACCCCGATTCATATTAGCTCAATGATATGGGACCTACTGTTTATCGCCGAGTCCGAACGGCGTATCTAAGACACCACTTGTGGAGAAGTTTTACATGGCTGAAATACTCAGGAAATGTCGCCAACATTACTGAAGGGTATTTTGCCACCTTTAAAAAGTATTTGATGTTGCCTGGCCGGTGAATCGAACCCACGACCTTCATCGTGCACGACGGGTGTGCATACCATTGCACCACGGTGGCACCCAATACTTGGGTAAATACTCGAAATCGGAGTACCCTTATATGGCGGCTACAAGAAAACGTGGATCTAAGTTGACAGATTTTTGCGAGGATATTTTATACACATTGAGAACTCACTGTTCCAAATTACAGCCAATAAGATTGTAAAATCAGGCTAATAGATAAAAAACAACTTAAATCGGGAGGTACGGTTATATGGGGCTGTATCAATACATGGACCCAGAGATCCCATTTACAATACCAGAATTTCAGTTGTCACAAGAAACATTTGAACTAAATTTTGTCAGCCTACGTCAAGTGGTTCGGTAGTTAAAGAGTTTTTACTCAACCATCTCTATAATACCCTTTTCACATTGTAGTGTATGGTTTAAAAATGGATCAGTCCCGAATGAACATTGTGCTCTGTTTCAAGTATTTAAGTCAGTTTATACATTTATTCCTTTTAATTAAATTATAACACATTTTTTTTTTAAATAAATTTCTCAAAATAAATTTTATTTTATTTACTTACTTAGCTGGCCCATTACCGAACATTTGTTGTTACATTTGTTCCATAAGCCGAACTAAAAAAGATCTCCAACTCTCTCTGTTTAGTGCTTCGCTTTCTGGAATACCGCGCCTTGTCATCTCTTCATCCCCTTGTTTGCCCATCTATTCTTTGGCCTACCAATTCTGCGTGCACCGCCATGCGGCAAGAATTTATACGCCTTTTTAGCGGGTTCATCACCAATCGTTGCATCTCGATACGTTTATCTATACTGATGTAGTTGTATAGCAGATACACCTCGTGGTCATACAACGTCGATATTCACCGCCAACGCAGATTGGTCCATAGATCTTTCGAAGAATTTTTCTCTCAAATACACTAAGCACTGCCTTATCTGTTTGAGCAAGTACCCAGGCTTCTGAACCGCATTGGTATGGCCCAATTATTTCATTGACCATAGGCTTCGAACATTATCCCTGACACTACCTTGTAGGCAATAGGGTAAAAACTTATGTCCCTATAGTTAGAGCATACAGTCTTATCTCCTTTCTTGTGAACAGGGCACAGGATGCGCAGATTCCAATCGTCGGGTACTCGTTCTTTTTTTATACATTCAATACCATCTTCTGGATTTGGATCTGTGGTATCATCGCCGTCTTCGCTACTATGGGATACCAACAGTTTGGAGAAATGCCTGTACCAAAGCCAATTTTATTTTAATTATGCAATTTCTAGAATTTGAACAACGGAATGCGCATCAGTGAAAAGCACAATTGATGCTCCTCTATATAAAACTCTCTTAAATGAAATATCTCTATCTGAAATACGAATATAGGTCTTAAAATAAAATCTGTGGCCTTTGTTTAATTTAATTCCATATAAAGACCCGTAAGCACTTACACTCCTTTCAGGCGCGCATTGGTTTAGAAGCCGATGTTCCTGGCTAAAATCCCCAATTTTTGGCCACCTAGTGTTAACTTCTATATAAGATTCGATTGTAAACTACTAAGAAAACCAAAAAATTAGGTCAAGATATTGGAAAATGGGCGTGGCGTGCTCCTAAAGACAAAAAATTGTCACCTTTTTGGAAAATATGCAATTTGTGCACATTTCTGGAGAATAAAATATATTTTTCTCAGTAACTATAAAAATTGTATTCATTCTTTTTGGCTATGTAGGTAGGATTGTTTTTTAAAGAATTACAGAAATCTGTATTTTATATTTTTATAGTTTAATTATTATTGTTTGATCTTTTTTAATAGATTGGAACATATATGAAAAAAAAAACTCAAAATTTTAACTTTGACCTTGAATTCCTCAGTAACTACTAAACCAAAATTTATCGATTCACCAGAAAACTGACTGTGTTATCTGCTGAAAAAAAAAATATGAAAATATATCTATCCGTTCAAATATATCTGGCCGATAACTCAAAATTTTAACTTTGACCTTGAATTCCTCAGCAACTACTAAACCAAAATTGATCGATTCACCGGAAAACTGACTGTATTATCTGCTGAAAAAATATGAAAATATATCTATCCATTCAAAAGTTACAGAGTTTTGACCAGAAAAAAAAAACGATTCTAAATTCGCTTATCTTTACTATATATTGTCACTGAGAATATATGGACCTATATTCAGTAACCGATCGTACTGGCCGATAAGATGAAAGTCCCATATAATTGAGTCAAAAGTTGAATCGGCCGGAACTCAGATATTTTCGGAGAAATCAAGTAACGAAGATTTTTTTCTGAAGCTCAGACAATAGGGACAAACCGTTTAAAAAATATCACATACGTAATTTTTTTGTGTTCTAACTTTTTGTTTTTTTTTATAAATATATACCCAACATTTCAGCCCTGGTACGTATGAGTGTCATTAATTAGAATGATTGTAATAAAAATCATACGCACCGGGCACAGTGGATCCACCCATTGGACAAAAATAAAAAATGAATGTAAAAATTTTGGTACAACATCTAGCAACTCTAACAGCTATGACATGGACCTTGTTAAAAATATATTAATTTTTGTTTCATTCGAACGCGAACTTCTTAAGAATAGCTTCAAAAGTCAGAACATATGACAAATATTTTTTGTTTCGAGTACAACCTATTTTAAACGCAAGTAAATATATTCTAAATAACGTGAAACTAATACGTATAGCAAAATATTATAGTGGATTTTAAAGGAGGGGGTAATAGCTTAATTTTCATTAAAAAATTGTGTTTCAGCGTGTTGTGGAATTCTATTTTTGCATCAAAAGATAATCGGGACCTTTGTTCGTGACATTTTGTATTAACAGAATAAAACAATTCTTAAACAACAATTCTTACTGGGGGGGGGGGGGGGCCCAGAGGTGAAAGGGGTGAGAATGTTACGCTCGTGGTTCCTTAAAACACTCCTCGCAGCAGCACAAAGCTGTAACCGGTGCATTGGCTTGATTTTTACACTACAAATATTTTTGGCCACTTTCTCCATACAAGTGGATCTCCACTGTGCCGGGGTTCCAATGTTAACAAATACGAAGTCAAAAAGTTAAAACCCAAAACAAATTAATAACTTCTCTATTCTGTAAGCGATGTTATTGCCCTAAAAATAAACACTTATATTGTTTGGTGTATTCTAAGCAACTAAGAGCCCGAAAAAAATTTTTGTTTTTTAATACATTTTAATTTTTTAACCGATTTAAACAAAAAAACAAATAAGAACGGCGTTAAGTTCGGCTGGGCCGAAATTTGTATACCCTTCACCACGAACTGCATTGCAGTAAATTAGTTTCCTTTCGTTTGAGAGAGCACTAAACTCTTCCTTTACCCTTAAGGCGTATTCCAGGAGGGTCAGAATATCTGAACTAATGATATTTAATTTATATTGATGAACTTGTATGTTGAGGTTTACATCCACATCAGAAGGAAAATATAGCATATCAAAAACATACATAACATATAGCTTTACAATTTTTTAAATTAAGTTTTGTATCTTCCGACAACACACAATACCAAATTACAGAAATTTCGGTTCGAAAA